>NC_083712.1:42633455-43924705 GCF_033118175.1 Dama dama | reverse complement strand
AAACCCTTCTCTGTTAGGAGTATGGAAAAATAAAGAACAAAGCTCTCCCTTTGTATGAGGTCAGTGGTTATCTTCAGGGTTTTTTCCTAATGGGAGTTATGACCTCAGAGGATGCAGAGGGTGGACGTTTCCTCTACTGTGATTATTTCTTTACTCAGTTGAAAGGTTCCATCTGGGGACTTGCAGGCCAGCACGAAATGACCATGTTCTACAGAATGGCTGTTTGGGGAATTAGTTTTTGCCAATGGATAACAAAACAAGGAAGGCCCACAGTGCTGTGACCAGGCGCAGAGCGTGAACTCCTGCCCAGGCCCTCCCACGCCCGAGCCTGTCACCGTCTCGGGCCCGGGTCCCTGCGGGCTGGGTGCTCCTCCAGGCTCCTCCGAGGGTGGGAACATGCCTTCATATGTCTGCACCCAGGGTGTTTTTAGAGCACAGCCCATGCGACTGACGGCAAAGAAGGTGCCCTTTCGCGAGGGTTTTAAGATGATGTTTTAAGCTCAGTTAGCTCATTTTTTCCAACTTAAGCCACTTGCATGGAGTGCTTTTTGTGAGGTGGCCAGACTGGATAGTGTCAGGGCTGGGATTTCAAACATTGATGACTGAGGTCAGCTAGGAGCCAGCCCAGGGCAGAACAGACACAGACTGTCCGTGGAGTTTCCGCTTGATCGCCAAAGATTTCCTGAAGAAAGAACCTAATCTGAAGGTTGGGAGGAGAAATTATCTCGTGCGTGCAGTGTCCGCTCCCCCGGAAGGTCAAGAATTATAGGCTGTTTTCTCCAACCGCATGTTCCTCTGTATTTGCATGTACATCACGTGTGTATATGTACAAGCTGACGTGTATGTCACATGTAACCCCTGGTAGCATGTGTTACCATTAAGACGTATAAAGAACATAAGTTAATTTACATGGTATCCAGTAGCTCATTCAGGCTCATCGTTTTTACATTGAATTCTGCTCAGAATTAGTGGACCTGGGACTTGGAAATACATTTACTACTAATACACTGCAGCGTTGCTTTTTATAATGGAAATTGACTTAGGTCCCAGAACTTCAGTTCTGCTGCTGATTTTTATTTCAAAACCACGCTGCTGCCTGTATCTTTCTTAACCAACTTTCAAACACTCTTCTTTCTTTTACTTTCCATTTCTGAGACTGCTAAAAAGCAGAACTTTTGAAAGTGTGTCAGAGAAGGAAGCAAGTCAGGGAGGTTAGTGGAAACAGGAAGAAGAGGAAATTGAATGATGAAAGTGTTGGGGAAGTTTATTCTATGGCATTTGGTTTCTTCTGCTTGCAAGCACTTGCTCTCCAGGAAAAATATGGGGTGAGGGGGCAGAATATTTCACTTTTTAGTGCTCTTTTCTCAATTTTTAATTAGGAGTTAATGGAGCTTCTCACTCATATCAAAAATGAACTAAATACTGTGGTGTTAACGCATACCCATGAGTAGTCTACAGGACTGGCAGGGCAGATCCATTCCCCACCCTGTTCCCTGACTTGGAGGAGCCCTGTGAGGGCTGTGTGCAGGGCCGCACCCCACGAGCTCAGCCGTGTGATCTTCAGACGTGTGTTGTATTTGTGTGTGTGCGCGCACGTGAATTTTGAAAGCATTATTTTCAAATCGGGTGGCTCTAACTTGCAAACCTTTTATGAATGTCAGGAATGAGAGAGTGACGAGGCCGGCGTCCAGCCCAGCCCAGGAGGACATCAGGCGCTGGTTCCGGGAGGAGCAGCTTCCTCTGCGGGCCGGCTACCTGGCGGACTCGGACAGCATCGCCCCCTGGTTCCACGGTGAGTGCGCGGCGCCGACCCTGGCGGCGGGTGAACCAGCGGGAGGGCAGGATAAAGGCTCCCTTGCGCTTGAGCCGCCCCAGAGAGGCTCAGATACTGTTCTCAGAAAGTGGATTTCCCCAGCTTTCTCAGGGAGCGGCTGGCTCCCGCCGAGCGGCCTTGGTGGCTGCCAGTGCAGGTTGGTTGATCACCCCAGATGGACACCGTGGGGCGATCAGCAAGGCATTGCCCCCCGGGCACCTGCGCAGGGCACTCGGTTGTGACCCCCGCAGATGGCAGCACCGTCAGCCCACACCCCCCCCCAACCAGGGAGGGGCCACCAGATGTGGTCGGAAGGGCAGAGGCGGCGTGACCTTCAGCAGATCACATTCTCTCTCATTGTTGTTTAGTCGCTAAGTTGTATCCGACTCTTTGCGACCCCATGGACTGCAGCACGCCAGGCCTCCCTGTCCATCACCAACTCCCAGAGCTTGCTCAAACTCATGTCCATCAAGTCAGTGATGCCATCGAACCATCTCATCCTCTGTCGTCCCCTTCTCCTCCTGCCCTCAATCTTTCCCAGCATCAGGGTCTTTTCCAGTGAGTCAGTTCTTCGCATCAAGTGACCAAAGTATTGGAGCTTCAATTTCAGCATCAGTCCTTCCAATGAATATTCAGGGCTGATTTCCTTTAGGCTTTGGTTCTCTGTAGTGAATCCATTTATCTGAGCCTCATTTTCCTCATGCATTAAATGAAGGGGTTGAGCACTGTGACCTTTAATTAAAAGTTCTGTGGTTTTGATCCCTGCAGTTAAGGCTGCAAGGTGGGCTTGTTGGAGGCTAAGCAGAGGTCAGCTCATAAAGCATGTCTTCATTCGATGCTCGAAACGGGGCTCATTCAAACCATCTATTTACCCAGGACCCACCTCACTGACATCTCAGTTTCTTGGATTTCAAGAACAGGCAGTGACTTTCTGCTTCTGCAAGCTCTGTGGTTGGGTTGGATTATCATTGGCTTTCTGGACAACAAAAGCATTAAGACAGAAATCACGTCCTCTCACAGAGAACACTTGTCCTAACGGGTGTCTTGGTTTGAGTTGTATTTAAGGCTACTCTATTTTCAGTAGGATCATCTCACATAGAAAAAGAGCCACAAAAATAAGTTCCCAAACCCATAGGATGGCAAACTCCTCTGAAAAAGAACCAAGTTGTCTGTGGCAGGCTCTCTGCGAAGGGGCTGCTTTTACAGGTGCAGGAGAACCATCTAGTTTTCCCTGAAAATGCAGGTTCTCTGATGGCTGAGGTTTAGTAACTCCATGCCCAGAGGAGCCCCTCTGTCTCCCAGGACGAGGTCATAAGCCTCCTTCCCCTTTCTGCTCTCCTCAGAAGATACTGGGGGAGGTAGTGACAATGGTGTCAAAAGATAAACAGAAAGAACATGGTCAGTGACGCGTCTGTCGTGCTCACCTCCACCATCTCGCATTGCCTGTTTTTTCCTTTTTAAGATAAGCTGTGAGGAAACTGGCCTCTCTGTAGCCTCTATGTCATTGGGCAGAAGATGCTGCTGTCCCTGGTTCCAAGGGTGCTAGCTTTTTTAACTGCAGGGACTGTGAAATTCAAAGTTCTGATGTTATTAAAAATCCTGACACTTTAATAGGCAGTTCTACTTGAAACAGTTGCTGTGAGCTAGGAAGACACAGTTGGGCTAAAAATTTAGTTGAAGCTTTGGTTGAAATATAAGACTCTTAGATTTTACCTGTCATTTATTAATTGCTATTGTTAATGATTTATTTTCATTTATATAATTATTTATCATAGTCGTATCAGTCGTGTCCAACTCTTTGTGACCCTATGGACTGTAGCCCAGCAGGCTCCTCTGTCCACGGCATTCTCCAGGCAAGAATACTGGAGTGGGTGGCCATGCCCTCCTCCAGGGGATCTTCCAGACCCAGGGATTGAACCGCGTCTCTTACATTTCCTGCATTGGCAGACGGGTTCTTTACCACTAGCTCTGCCTAGGAAGTCTATTGTAAGCAAAGTAAATAATATGATATAGTGATGTAATAGTAAATACACAGCCATGTAGTCAGTGTAAATTATTATCTTTGGTTTTAAGAAGGAAAAAAATTTGCATTTCTATGATAAAGAGAAGAGGGACCACAGCTTATCTTTTTGAAACATAACTGTTTACTAGGAAACATGTTTTGAAATAACAGGATGGCAATTCTCTTGGTTTGCCGTCTTCCTTTCATTGGCTCACACCTCGTGAATCACCCTTCATAAGTTACTGTTTTGGCCACCTAATTTCCCCCCGATGGAGTCTGTACTTCACCTCTTTCTCTAAATTAGCTTTGAATAAGAATGGGGATGGGAAGGCAGGGACCAGGGAAGTGAGGGCAGCTGGGCCTCTGGCTTGTGGGGTGGGCGGGGGCTGCATACCGTTGAGGATGAGGCAGGACCCCGGGGATGAGGCAGGACCCCAGAGGACCCCAGAGGATGAGGCAGGACCCCGGGGATGAGGCAGGACCCCAGAGGATGAGGCAGGACCCCGGGGATGAGGCAGGACCCCAGAGGATGAGGCAGGACCCCGGGGATGAGGCAGGACCCCAGAGGATGAGGCAGGACCCCGGGGATGAGGCAGGACCCCAGAGGATGAGGCAGGACCCCGGGGATGAGGCAGGACCCCAGAGGATGAGGCAGGACCCCGGGGATGAGGCAGGACCCCGGGGATGAGGCAGGACCCCAGAGGACCCCAGAGGATGCGGGAACGTAGGGGAGGGGGCAGGGCACTCGTCTGGGGTGTGATGACTTTGAAGGTTCTTTGGGGCCATTGTGTGAAATGGTCCATGGGGCAGCCAGTCTAATGGGTTGGAGCTGGAGATGATAGACTGGATTGTCAGCACGTAATTGGAAGTGTGGAGGGATGGGATTTTCCAGGGGTGAGCTGGGAGGGTGTGAGAGAGGAAGACAAGCTAAATCCTCCCTAGATTGGTGGGCTCCACCCCCACGAAACAGGAGCTGAGGGAGCGCCAGGCGGCACCCAGCAGGGTGGCAGAGAGGAACAGACGGACAGCTCCGATCCAGAGGCCGCCCGCCGCCAGCAGAGTCCGTCTTGCTCAGCAAAGATCAGTCTTTGAAGGCCTTCAACTGATGAGACGAGGCCCACCCACACCGTGGGGGGTCCTTCTCTCCTCGTTTGAACACGGTTTTTCTAATTATGAAATATTTTACACAAAAACAGTACAGGGGAAAACAAACCCAGTGCCAGTGATGTAACAAATATTATAGCTGCTCTCCAGATACAGGGAGTGTTAAAAGCCATATTTACTTTGTATCTATTTTTATTAGGAAATAAACCCTGAAAGACAGAATTAAGGCTCCTTTTTTTACTCTGTTTTGATGCTGTTTCCTCTCTCCTTCCCAAGGGATGAACCACTCTTCTGAAGCTGTCTTTCCCATCCATATTTACATTTTATTACATGTATGCGTGTGTGGGTACTTTGGTAGAATATATTTTAAAAATATAAAACACGGGTATGCATATGTTTCTACAAAACAGAATAATGTGTTTAACATTTAACATATAACATGGTATCATGTGGTAGACATTCTTCTGAAACATGCATTTTCTCTCAATATTATGTTAAGTGGGTTTTTCCTTGTTTATAAATGTAGACTAATCATTCCTTTTACTTGTAGTATAGTATTTTATGATATATTATTTATATATTTATAATACATATACTATAAAACACATAATCTTTTATTTGTGTTTAATGATGATATATATTTTATTACACACACACATATACACACATGTGTCAAACATCTCTTCTCCTACATTTAGTACAATTTTTTTTGCTATTATAGAAAATGACATATCTCCTTGAACACACTTGTGATCATTTCTTCAGAGTGTGTATTTTAGAAGTGAAATTGCTGGGAGGTAGGATATGAGCCTCTTTAATTATATTAAGTGTTGCCAGATGTCCTCCAAAGTGATTAAACAAACTTATACTCCCACCAGCTGTATTTGAGAGTTTGTTTTCCTCATACTTGACAGTTAATCTTACCAGTGGAACCACCTTATTTCAATTTGCATTGATTTGTTGTCAGTTTAGCTTTTCTGGGTTCCTAGATAGGTGGGTGTCTTCTTCTGTTAGTCCTTGTAATCATTTAACCATTCTTTCTGGTCAGTTCAATGCCCCAAGGCAGCACAGAGTTTTCTCAGCTCCTAACTTGGAAAGGTGGCTTTGCCGGTAGCTCAGACGGTAAAGAGTCTGCCTGCAATGCAGGAGACCAGGGTTCGATCCTTGAGTCAGGAAGATCCCTGGGAGAAGGGAATGGCAGCCCACTCCAGTATTCTTGCCTGGAGAATTCCATGGACAGAGGAGCCTCGCGGGCTGCAGTCTACGGGGTCACAAAGAGTTGGATGTGACTGAGTGACTAATACACACAGCTTGGAAAGGTAGTGTGATGCAGGCTTAGTACCAGACTCCCAGGACGGATCACTGGGTTTGAGTTGTGTTTTCTCCTCTGTGAATGGAGGGAATAATAGTATCTACACCACAGCGTTGTTTCTGAAGTAAGTCAGCTGACAGGTGAGAAGGCTTAGGTCCTGGTGCAGTGTTTCTGTTGTAACTGATCAGCGTAAGAGAAAGTTTACCCCTCGGGTCCCCTCTGCCCTTCTCCTCCTCATCAGCCTCACCCCGCCAGAAAGTGTTGTCTTCAGCAGCAGCACGTACAAGGAAGAGGCAGCACTGCAATAAAATAGATCTTAATTATTGCCTATGCTGTTTCCTCAAGTATTGACTTAGGGCCTGTCCTTGATAATAGCTTCCCTGGTGGCTCAGACGCTAAAGCATCTGCCTGCCATGTGGGAGACCCGGGTTCGACCCCTGGGTTGGAAAGGTCCTCTGGAGAAGGAAATGGCAACCCACTCCAGTACCCTTGCCTGGAAGATCCCATGGATGGAGGAGCCTGGTAAGCTACAGTCCATGAGGTCACAAAGAGTTGGACACAACTGAGCGACTTCACTTGTCTCTGATAAGTCCAGAACCCAGGAGGTCACCCCAGAAGGCAGCAATAATCTGGAAGGACCAAAGGAGAGCCACCCCGCAAACAGGGAGTGAAGTTGCTTGGAATCATCCCAGGCAGTTACGATTGCATGTGGGGTCAGCAGGGAGGGTGTGGAGAGACGGCAGTGCCTACTGGGGTTGCTGAACAGTGCTGTCTCCTATAGGCTTATAATCTGAGTGTTGTTGTCTGTTTGGTTTTGTTTCCTCAAGGACTGTCTTCTTCTCTGTCTGTCCTCACCCCTTACCTCCTCTCATGCGTCAGCGTTCAGGACTGCCTTGGTCATCAAATACGATTTGTGTTTTTATCCATTTCATTCTCCCGAGTAGCCACCCTGTTACAGCAACTTCCACCCTGGACTGTTTGTGCAGTTGGCGATAAGTGTCGAGGAGCCCTCTCGGCTAACTTAACACCCCGCTGAACACGGTCATTTCACTCATTCTGTCTCTTGTGATGGGTCTCCAAAGTAGGTAGGTATATAATTAACTGTACTCACTTCTTGAAGAAAGGGGCCGGGGAATAAGTAAAACTGAAGTTGGAAGGTCCATCCATCACCCCACAGACCCACTGCTTCACTCCATCCATCAGCATTTTCCTACTTCTGTGAAACATGCATCAGTGTCAGGAGCTTAGGAGCCAGCGGAGGCTGCTAGTGGGAGGATGGGGAAAAGGTGGAAGGAAATGTACAAGCACGTTTCTGATTTGGGAGATCTCTCATTTCTTCTGTTGTTGTTAGAGAATTCACATGCTCGCTTTATGCATCCATAGTTGATCATTATTCCTCTGAAATGTAATTTACACTTCCTTATCCAAATATGGACGTGATTAGACGGTTGATTAAATGTTTCCACCCGATTTATTTCTTTTGAACGTCTTTGCTGTTGTGGCATATGATCGAACCTGCCCTCCAAATGCTTTACATTTTTAATTAGCTTTGTAGTTTAAGCTACTTAAAAAGTAAATCCCATTAACATCTACAGGATACGAACACAGTTCATACTGCAACTATTTTGATTGCTTCCATTTTTGCTGTGCTGCGCTTATTCGCTCAGTTGAGTCCGACTCTTTGTGATCCCGTGGACTGTAGCCCGCCAGGCTCCTCTGTCCATGGGGATTCTCCAGGCAAGAATACTGGAGTGGGTAGCCATGCCCTCCTCCAGGGGATCTTCCCAACCCAGAGATCGAACCCAGGTCTCCCGCATTGCAGGCAGATTCTTTACCGACTCAGCCACCAGGGAAGCCCAGGAATACTAGGGTGGGTAGCCTATCCCTTCTCCAGGGGAGCCTCCTGACCCAGGAATCGAACCAAGGTCTCCTGCATTGAAGGTGGATTCTATACCAGCTGAGTTACCCTGGAAGCCCCTCCGTTTTTGCTACACCCTTCAAATTTTCATTCTCCAAGTAGGGGTAAATCCTGTCCATTTCTGTGGAGGCAGTTACTCTGTCTAACTTAGGTTCCCTAGAGAGAACTGTCCAGGGAGAGCCCTGGGTCTTTGTCCTCCCATTGTTACTGAGTCCAAGCTCATACTGCTCGCTGCATGACAAGCCAGTACATTAAGAGATGAAGTGTTGGGACAGGGAATAGTAACTTTCTTTGGAAAGCCAGAAGACCGAGAAGATGGTAGACAAATGTCCCATAGTAGCATCTTCCCTAGGAATTCAGGCTTCTTTTATACTAAAAGGGGAAGGAGGAATGGTTGGCTGATGCAAACTTCTTGGTGTTGGAATCCTTTGTTCTTGCAACTGTCTCTGTAGGTCACGTCATAATGTTCCTGTAAACCTCCAAAGAGGCAATTGTTATTCTCTGTTCTGCAACTTTTTATCTCCATGTGAATGAAAAAAGAGTTATACCCTTAAAAGGTCAGAGCCTGGAGAATGGGCTTCCTGTATATTTCAGGCTATGGGTAACATTCTTTTTAGAAAAGGCGCATAGCCCAGCATGACTCAGCATAGGCCACAGGGCACAAAAGTCAGGAAAAAGAAACCGATGCGATATGGGGTCAGTCTTGCTCTTCCCAGTTACTCGGCCGTGTGCCATCCAGACTCCGTCAGCACAGTCCTCCAGGGCTGAGTGTGTATACCTGAAGAGGTTGCATTGAGAAAGACTCACAGAAGCCTCCCAAGATTTCTTTCAGGTTAAAACCTTAATGAACCTGGACCCTGGCACCCTTAAGTGATGATCTGTCCTCTGGTCATTTTCCTGAGGCTTGGAGATTTCTTACTTGTGGGGCCAACAAAATTCTGCCCATCTCTCACAAAGGGATTTTCAAGCTTTGTCTTGACTTTTGCACAAATGACTGACTGGTGTGACTTTAGTCACCCTGATGGATCCACCCTGTCTCACTTACACCAGCGATTCATCTCCCTCATGGAGCGGGAGAGGCTGTGACTGGCAGCAGGAGGACCTGGGTGCCTGTGTGAGGCAGGGATGGGCACGGGAGGCCCTGACCTTGGGAGGGACCAGCAGAGCCTGAGCCGCGAGCCCGAGGAATCACCTCCGCTCAGCAGCAACGCTTCATCTGCACTGTGGCCTCAGGGCGCTTTGTCCACGTTACTCTCCGCAGTGGTCCTGTGGGCCTGCCTAGTCTTAGCTCGGTTCTGAAATAACTGAAGATGAAGATAAAGACGTGAAAGCTAGAGTACTCCTACAGGTTTGGGAAGTGCGGGCTTCTCTCCAGCGAATACTACACAATTGCCTGGGAGACCCTGACTTTTTTCAGACAGTACACCGTGCAGCAAACTTGCTGCAAAACTCTTAGTGTCTTTTCCCACTGATGTTGAGAGAGGAGTTCATGAACCTCAAAGCCCTCTCTTGGGTTTTTCAGATGCTGCCGTGGGGTCCTCGCCCTGACACTGCTGGCCATGGGGGTCACTGCCTGCCTGTGCTGGGAGCCCTACGCTCCCCATTTTTGATGCCCGGGGGGCTCCAGGCTTGTGGTTCCCGCCGAGTTTTTGGAGGGGCCTGAGAGGCGAGAGAGAGGGCAGCGGGTGGGTCCCACTAAGGAGAGCGGCTCTGCTTGGGGTTTTACTTGGGATACTTTACATGGATATTAAGTCCATGCTTTTGCTCTCACGCTTTCTTCGTTGTCACATGCCTGTGTCCTGGATTTCTGCTGTCGCAGAGCAGCCTGGACACTGCTCCTTGACGCTGGTGGGGGGCGGGAGGGGAGCCAGCTCGCTGGTGACAGGTGCGTCCCCCGGGCCACGCCGCCTGCACCCACCTCCCCGCCCCCACCAGCCGGCTGCATGGCCTCACAAGTCTCACGACTCCTGCACTTGCCTGTCATCTGTCGGATGCAGATAGTACATTACCTGCCTCCCAGGCTGGTCGGAAAACTCGGTGAGGTATAACATGCAATGTACTTAGAACCATGTGAGATGACTCGGTCACAGTTAGTAAGTGTTGGCCATGAAGGTGATGAAGTGAGAACAAATGATGTCATTTTAATCTTTCAATTACTAGGGAGACATTATGAATAATTATTTTAAGAGCTCTGACCATTTTCCCTCATCCCTAAGGTGCCTGAGAGGGACTTCCCTGGTGGCTCAGCTGGTAAAGAATCTGCCTGCAGTGCAGGAGACCCCAGTTTGATTCCTGGGTCAGGAAGGTCCCCTGGAGGAGGCACGGCATCCCACTCCAGTGTTCTCGCCTGGAGAATCCCATGGACAGAGGAGCCTGGCGGGCTGTAGTCCATGGGGTCGCAGAGCCAGACACGACTGAGCGACTAATACTTGCACTTCCAAGGTGCCCGAGCGCGCACGGGTACATGTCAGCATCGTGGTGCGTCTCCTTCTCTGCAGAGGACCAGGGCAGGACCCAGAGCGTCCCTGAACCTGCGTCCTGTACGTGCTGAAGGATCAGAGGGCAAGGCAGGGAGAGCTCTCTCCTGAGGGTGACTCGCCAGAGGTGACGTGTACACTCAGTCTGCAGGGCTCTGCTTGAAAACGCCACCGGCTTTTCTCTCGTCCACCAGTCCCGGGGCAGGTGGCAGTGCGGGGCTCCGAGGTCACCTTGAAGCAGAGCTGCGTTCCATCAGGAGCGTTGACTCGCTGCCGCGACCTCCCTGCACCACCGCCTGGGGCAGAGAACAGGAGACAGACGACAGGAGAGGGAGAGGCTGAGTCAGCGCCTGGGGCTCCACCGCCCCAGCAGACCCCCCGCGAGATCAGAGAGCCCCAAAGGCGCGGGCTGGGGCTTCTTTGTCCTCGGCCGCTGTCTCCGAGCTGAGGAGGGCCATAGGGGTCACAGTGCATCGTCCTCACATTCAGGGAATGCACTCGGGAATCACTGAAAAACACATCTACTTTAGGCTGCCCAGGTGGGAAATGAACACCTCTTTGTGAAATCAATCTCATTTTAAATCCTCAGCCAAGGCCAGGAAAGTTTCATGAGCCCGGTGGGTTGGGCTAAGCCAAGCCCTAGAGCAGGAGCCTGACACCACCACTAACTTGTCTTGAAGCCATGGGTGCCTACCTTTCTTTCTCAGCTTTCCCATCTGTAAAACGGCCCTCGCTTGCTCGCTGGCTTAGTCGCTCAGTCGTGTCTGACTCTTTGCACCCTCATAGACTGTAGCCTTCAGGCTCCTCTGTCCATGGGATTCTCCAGGCAAGGATACTGGAGTGGGTTGCCATTTCCTTCTCCAGGGGATCTTCCCAAACCAGGGATCGAACCCAGGTCTCCTGTGTTGCAGGCAGATTCTTTACCATCTGAGCCACCAGGGAAGCCCCCAAAATGGCCATGGTTCTGCTTATTCAAAAGCTGTTTGGGGAAGAAACACAGTGAGTAGGAGCCTCTGGAGCCCGACGAGCCTGCCAGGGGCAGGTAGTCTGGATGGGTGGGTGTGAGCTTGGCTTCTCTGGTCGGACCTTTGGTTCCGGCCAGCGCTCTAGGCCCAGCTCTGAGACGCGGGCCTTCCCCTCTGGGCTCAGTGGCCCGTGACAGCAGCTCGTCTCCAGGCCTCAGTGAGGCTTAGATGAGGGAAGGCAGTGCTGTTGTCCCTGAGTTCTCGTTCGTTTGGTTATTAAACACGGCTTTTCCAGGTGCCGGAAGCAGGTCACACAGGTGTGCGTGTGACTCAGGCCTGGGGGTACCTCGGAGAAACACGAGGGCACCCCTGGTCCCTGTTAAGAGCTGTCAGCCTGGTGGCAGTTGTTGCTAGAACTGGCCTGGAGAGGGACGTTTCTCACTTGACTGTGAGCGAGGTATGTGCTAGACCTTTCCTGGGTCTTCCAGGTGGCAGGTCCTGAGGGCTTGAAGATAGACTTTTAGACTCTGTGGGAGAAGGCGAGGGTGGGATGTTCAGAGAGAACAGCATTGAAACAAGTAGACTATCAAGGGTGAAACAGATCACCAGCCCAGGTTGGATGCATGAGACAAGTGCTCGGGCCTGGTGCACTGGGAAGACCCAGAGGGATGGGATGGAGAGGGAGATGGGAGAGGGGATCGGGATGGGGAACACATGTAAATCCACAGCTGATTCATGTCAATGTATGGCAAAAACCACTAGAATATTATAAAGTAATTAGCCTCCAACGAATAAAAATAAATGGAAAAAAAAAAACAACAACAAGGAACCTGGGTTGCCCTCTCGTTGCTCTCAAGGAGGCAGGGTGGGGAGAGACAGCAGGATGTGCCGGGGGCCCTCCCAGAGCTGTGGACCGTGCTGGCCGGGTGGAGAAGGGGCCAGGTGAGCCCTTGGAGAGGCCAGAGGGAGGCAGCCTGGGGGCGTCACGGCCTCAGCGGGGGCTGGAGGAAGGCCACTGTCTGTACTAGAACCAGTTTCTTAGCATCACGCCCCGGGCAGGAGTCCCCCGGTGATTAGCGTCTGATGCTGGACTTTGGTTTTGCATTCAAGAGCCCCCTTTGCAGGCAGACCAAGCTCGCCGCTTGGCCATGACCTCAGCTAGACTCCCTGGGAGGCCCCCACTTCCCTCAATGGCATCGTGAGAAATCGTACATCGCCCTGTGTCCTCAGATGCACCGAGAGCCCGTTCCCGTCAGGAACGCCGACCCTGCGGTGAAGCGTGGTCCCCGCGGCGCTCCCCTTCTGCACCTGCCGTGGGCGCCCCCGAGGGGAGAGGGGCCCCGCGCTGGTGTCTCTGGAGCCGAGGCAGAGCCAGGGTTTGTGCACGCTGAGGACAGCTACAGACCGGGGCTCTCGTGGACGGTCTGATTTGCAGCTACTCTATGACCTGACCTGAGGAGGAATTTGTCTCATTCTGGGTATAATCTTCCAGGATGGCTTTCGTTCTAGGAGTCGGACTTCATCGTGCTGAAATCCAGATATTATCAATGACAACATCTGTACTGTCTGTTGAAGTCACTTAGAATTTTGGAGTCAGCCTGTCAGGGAGGGAGATAGAAATCTTTCCAGGATGAAGTCACTGAGCAATCCCCCTGGTTTCAGAGAGCGTCAGACCCAGAGTCTGCAGGCCCCGGGCAGGCTGGTCACCGGTGGCCTGGGTTCAGTCTCCGATGCCCGCAGTGGGACCGGGTGTATTTAGAGGGTAGGACGGGCAGGAAGGAGCAGTCGCTGCGGGGACGCTCACCTGGGTATTAGTTGGGCGCCTGACGTGGACGCCTGCCAGCAACCCCAGGGGCTCCTCAGAGTCACAGCGCCTGCCGTGTCCAGCGCCTGTCTCATCAGGAAAGGGCAGGAAGGTGACTGCACCCGGCAGCCTGCGGGGCAGGGTCCTGGCAGAGCCGGGACGCCAGAGGAGAGGCTGCCAGCTTCTTCCCTCGCAGGCGCTTTTCCTGTCCATGAGGGGCTGGCCGCAGGCCCTGCCGTTGCCCTGTGTCGGCCTGGGGCTGAGCCCCCACACCCAGATGTGCAGGTTCGGGCCCTGCAGGGAAGACGGGGCTGGACGGGGCTCGGGGAGTGGATGATCTCTAATCCTCCCTTTTCAAAGGTCTACTTACAGAAAAGAACACAAGTGGTTTCATTTGACATTTTACTCTGGATCCTTAGGTTTAATTCTCAGTTAACTTTACTAACTTTAGTCTTGTCAGACGAAAGAGCTGTGATCATCCATTGCCTTTTCACCAGGAGGCGTTTTGGGTTTTTCCCTAATCGTGATACCGAGTGTCAGCACAGAAGAGGCGGGAGGTTCCGTCTGCTGACGTGGGAAACGCTGCTCCCTGGCCACAGCTCAGAGCAGCCCACCATTGTGCCAGCACCTGTCTGCACATTTCCTCTCTGCCTTATCACGTCCTGGGCTCACCTGAAAAATTGCAGATGAGGAGGAGCAAGAAGGGAAACCGGGAGCACGGGTCAAACCTCAGGAGTGTGGACTAACTGGGGGGAAAGGCTGGTCTTGAATTACTGTGAATTCATGAGGGTTCCAAACTATGCATGTGTATACATATGTGTGTAACACATGTGTATGTGTGTGTATATATGTATGAAGAGTGGCATCCTTTTGAATATCTGTGAAGACCCAAATAGATAGTATGCATATTTACACGTGGGGCTTCCCTGGTAGTTCAGCTGGTAAAAGGATCTACCTGCAATGCGGGAGACCTTGGCTCAATTCCTGGGTCAGGAAGATCCCCTGGAGAAGGGATAGGCTGCCCACTCCAGTATTCTTGGGTTTCCCTTGTGGCTCAGACAGTAAAGAATCCACCTGCAATGCAGGAGATCTGGGTTCCATCCCTGGGTGGGGAAGATCCCCTGGAGGAGGGCATGGCAGCCCACTCCAGTATTCTTGCCTGGAGAATCCCCACGGACAGAGGAGCCTGGCGGGCTACAGTCCATGGATTTGCAAAGAGTCGGACACGACTGAGTGACTAAGCACAGCACAGATACGCTCGTACGTGCATGTGCCTGCATCTCTTGCTTCATTCCTTTAGATGAAGGCTCATTTAGGGGTCGTCACAGCAGAGGACACTGTCGCTAACTCGCTGACACCTGGCCAGGGTGCCCGCCTTTGGCACTGGATCACTGTCTGTAGTCAGGCTGTTCTGTGCGCGGTGGGAGGTTTAGCAGCATCCCCGCCTCAATGCACGGGAGGAGACTAGAGCCAACCCCACCCCCCAGCCCCAGTGTCTGAGACATTTCCAGTGAGAACTCCTGCTCCAGATCTCGTAGGATCACTCCCAGCGTCCCCACAGTGTCCCAAGCAGTCAACTTGGGAGAGCTCACCCTCCCAGGATGACCATCAAGGGTCCTACCACTCAGAGGCCACACGAGGCCCGTGCAGTTGTCACTGGAGGTACACGTGGAAACGTGTTCTGAGGGGCGAACGTTCCATGCGTACTGCACGCGTGCCAAGCTGCTTCAGCGGTGCCCAACTCTTTGAGACCCTATAGACTGTAGCCCGGCAGGCTCCTCTGTCCATGGGGATTCTCCAGGCAAGAGTACTGGAGTGGGTTGCCATGCCCTCCTCCAGGGAATCTTCCCCACCCAGGGATCAAACTCAGGTCTCTTACGCCTCCTGCATTAGCAGGCGGGTTCTTTACCACTAGCACCACCCTGGGAAGCCCTACTTTTGTACTACACATTTGCTTACGGAACCCACCCCGGCCTAGGTACCAAATACCAGATGATGAACCATGCTCCTGCTCCTGGGAAGCCCAACGTGGACTCAGGGTTGCTCGGGTTGTTACTGGCTTTATCCACGCGGCTGTGTTTAGCAGAGGAGAGCTTTGGAGATGATGTGGCTGAAACCCCTGCCCTTCTTTCCCGCAGGAATCCTCACGGTAAACAGAGCGAACGAGCTTCTGAGCACCTGCGTGCCGGGCAGCTTTCTGATCCGGGTCAACGAGAAGATCAAGGGCTACGCCCTGTCCTACCAGTCCGAGGACGGCTGCAGACATTTCCTCATAGATGCCTCCTCGGACTCATACGGCTTCCTGGGCGTGGACCAGCAGCAGCACGCCAGCCTGGCCGAGCTGGTGGAGTACCATAAGGTGCGGCCCCGCACTCGTTTCATTCGCTCGGTGAGGGGTGTCCTGCAGCTGCTCTGACATCGAAAGGCAGTTCCACGGAAAACAGCTGAGACGAGCAGGGGGATCAGCCCCCCGCTTTGATAACTCCTCCCGACAATAGTGCTCAAGCTCAGTCGTGTCCGACTCTTTGCAACCCCATGGACTGTAGCCCTCCAGCCTCCTCTGTCCATGGAGTTTCCCAGGCAGCAATACTAGAGTGGGTTGACATTTCCTCTTCCGGGGGATCTTCCTGACCCTGGCAGCGAACCCTCATCTCCTGCATCTGCTGCATTAGCAGGCGAATTCTTTTAACCGCTGAGCCATGCAGGAAACCTTCCCGATAACAAGGATTGTTAATTGCGTTTCCTTTATCACTGAACCTGGTGATATCACTGAACCTCCTCATATACTCAGGGAGAACCCACTGGGGCAGAGAATGCAGGAGATGATGCAAAATCTGTGAACTCCGATCACATCTGAGAACACTTTTTAAGTATAGTTGATTTACAGTCTTGTGCTACTTACTGCTGTGCTGCAGAGTAATTCCGTTATACATGTACACACAGACATATTCTTTTGAAAAATACATTCTTTTCCACATGAGAACACCCTTAAGTGAGAGCACAAGCCCGGGAAGGAGGGAGACCACAGGGCAGCTTGTGGACAAGAAATCTCTCTTTCAGGGTTGCCTGAGCCAAGAAAGCTTAGTGTAAAGTGAGGGGAGACCAGAAGCTGCGTGCTCCGGCAAGGCAGGAAGGGCTTCTTACGAAAGTGTCTTGTAAATAAGACTCGGGAGCCTGGGCTGATGCCCGTGCCGCTCTCGGGGCGCCACAGCCTGACCTGTTACTGTCTCCCTCCCAGGAGGAGCCCATCACCTCCCTGGGGAAGGAGCGCCTTCTGTACCCCTGCGGTCAGCAGCAAGAGCCGCCCGACTACCTGGAGCTGTTTGAGTGATAGCCCTGCAGCCAGCAGACCCCGCGGCCGTGGACACATGTGAGAAGCCACCGCAAACTGACCCCAACCAAGTGAAAGGACCCTTGAGGTTCCCTAAAGATCGCTGCACGCAGGTTGGGGTTTCACGCCAGGAGGGAATCGCCTCCTCCACGTTGTACATGCCCCAGCAGTAAAGGGAGACGAACCCACACTTCCACAGCTCCTAACGTGAAGGCTGCGACACTCACGACGTGTGAAACAAACCAAGAAACTGGCACCTTGTAGGAATTAAGCGCGAGCGAAATAGCTTTGGTCGTGTCTGACTCTTTGTGACCCCATGGGCTGTAGCCCACCAGGCTCCTCTGTCCATGGGATTCTCCAGGCGAGAATACTGGAGTGGGTTGCCATGCCCTCCTCCAGGGGATCTTCCCCACCCAGGGAGCGAACCCGCATCTCTTACATCTTCGGCCTCAGCAGGCACGTTCTTTGCCACTAGCGCCACCTGGGAAGCTCATCGGAATCAAGGGACACCTCAAAGCCAGCCTCTCCCGCGGCCTCACGGGAAGATCTCAGGCTCCAGGGTGTAAGACACAGGGAACATGAGTTGGAGGTGGGGTGAGCTGAATGGGGAGTTTGAAGGTGTCGGAAGAGGGGCTTCACATGCACAGAAATACCCTGGACGAGGGCAGGAGGCAGGGGACCGATGTGAGTGGTTTCCCAGCTCTGGGGGAGTGGGCAGGGCTCCAGCCAGGACCACACCAAGAAGGAGAAGCCCCGCGCGTGACTGCTGTTGGCAGATGGACCAGGGCATTTGGGGGATCGCCTTGGACACCATGTGTCCTGGGATGAGACACCCCACCCCGCACCTGAACCTGACCTTATTTGGAAACAGGGTCTTTGAGGCTGAGGTCAGACCAGATGAGGGGGCGCCCAAAGCCGACAGCTGGCATTCTGACAAGGAGAGAGGGCTCTGGAAGCGGAGACACGCCGAGGCAGAGCCCCGAGTGAGAAGCTCGGGGACACGGGGGCCAGCAGGTTGGCTGGAGCCCCTCCTCCCCAGGACCCCGGGGACACCTCAGCTTCAGACTTCCAGCCTCCAGGACTATGACGGAATAAATGTCCTTTTTCTTAGACCACTGAGTTTATGGTAATTTATTACGGGAGAGCCCCAGGAAGCGAATGCAGACATTTACGTCGTCACAGATGCTGAGGGGCACGGTGTACCCGTGGTCACTGTTCAGCCTGCCCGCCTCCTAACGAAGGGAAAGGGGGAGATAACCTCCCCTGGCGATTCTGGCAGATGTACTGAGTCAGGAGTCTCCTGCCCCACCGACCCCACCCCAGCCTCCAGCGGCTCCTGGATGAGCCCCGGCGAGATCGTCCTGGGAGAGGGGGCCCTGACTGGTACTCCGGGCCTGACCCCTGTGGCAGCTGTCCTCCTAAAGGAAGCGTAGGGCTCTAGCGGTCTGTCCGTGAGGGTGTTGCTTGTGCCAAACACACCTTGCCTGTGTAAAGTGTAGTCGGAGAAGAGGGTGGGGTACCTGTATGTGTGTGAGCATGCATGGGTATATGTGGGCTTTAACGAGAAAGTTTTTAAACAGATTATTAAGTGCTTCTTAAAATGTTCCATGTGGTTTCTGTTGTCCGAGAGATCGTGTTTCAGTTATCTAAGAGATCGTGTCTCTCAGCTTTCATGTCTAATAGTAGTTTGGCAGTCATGACATTATAGAACTGCAGAGATACACAAGGGCCGGGGGTCAGAAACTTCTCTTCCCATCTCTTCCCACCACTAGCTGTATGAGCTTGGACAGGTCCCTCTACCTCTCTGAACCTCAGTTTTTCACTTCTAACAAAGCAAGGTGGGATAACCAGATCATTATTTATTTTTACCCAGCTCTGAAATCTCAGAGTTCTGAAATGAATAAAAAAATATCCTATAGTCACTAGTAATTATGAGGACAGATAAGATGTTGGCATCATCCTCTGCTGACAGTTGTTTTGGAGGAAGTAAGGAAGTCCTATCCAGAACCCACTACCCCGAGTGACATCCCGCTGGAGGAAGACTTGGGAAATAGAGGATGACTGACAGCGAACCTGCTGTCAGCAGGGGGAGCAGATTTGAGTTCTTCATAATCTCACCCTGTTGGTTATTAATACTCAGAACAAGAAACCGTCCCCTGTTTGATGATATGATGGCCAAAAGTAACAATTGATATTCTAAGGGGGAACATTTTACATAATTCAGCGATTGTTTACAACTCAGTGGGGTTGCAGAAACCTGAGTTCTCATCCCAGCTCTGCAGTTAGATTCTGTCTCCCAGTGTCTGAGCCCGGTTGTAGCTGAAGGCCAGGGTGTCCACTCCAGCCTGGTCTCACCCTCCCGTGGCCTCGGTCCAGCCAGCGCCCACACCTGCCTGCCAAGGCTCCCTGGTCTGGGGGCCTCCCCAGGCGCTGCAACCACCTTCAGAGGGACCGTGCCAAACACCGCTCCCTGACGCGTCACTCAGCCCTCCCCCTGGGAGATCCTGGGTCTCCTCCTACCGCAGACCCTCCGCTGCGGCTCTCCCTGCCCACCCCCCGCCAGCCCCTGCACCCCCACCGAACTTCCAGCAGGCCGAGGAGGCTGCACCAGAGAGTCTCTCTGCCCATCAGCATCGCCAGGAGGCCAAGCGACATGAAGAAGTGTCAACAGGCTCAAACCTCACACCAAGAAGAGGAAAACACAGGGACACAAAAGAATCCAGAGAAAGGAGAGAAAGTGAGACCAGGGCACAGGCAGGCCACTCAGGAGCATTTGTACCCCAAAACTGCCCTTCTGAGCTAACGCTTTGGAATTAACCATCCTGTCAGTGCAGGGTCCTGGCAGCTGGGGCGCCAGGTCTATTTTTAGATTAAGAATAATTTTTGCCTATGTTTTTTGCAATCGCGGCCTCTGCAGAGGCAGCTTCCTTCATGCACATGCATCCTAACGCAGGTCACGGTCTCACACACATGTACCCGGGACTCCTGCACCTGGAGCACGCAGAGGACACAGGGATGTACAGGGGATGCTCAGACGTGTCTCCAAGGGGCGTCTTTGCTTTCATTTTGTCAAGAACATGGTAAACGTTTTCCTCCCAGACTGCATTGCACAATGTTTTTGTTTCAGAGCCTAGTTCAGTCCAGTTCAATCACTCAGTCGTGTCCAACTCTTTGCGACCCCATGGACTGCGGCAAGCCAGGAACCTAAATTTTCTACAATTATATCTTTAAACACTTTCGTTTGAATTGCGTGTCCCCAGCGTCGGGAGGAGCTGTGCATCTCACTTTAGATGTCCGTCCCTTGCTTCCATGGTTATAATCTCCTCACTGTTTGCCCCTCTCTAACCCCTTCCTTGTATTTTAGAACTGCCCACTCTTTCCCTTCCACTCACAGACTACACTCTCTGCGGTGTGAATTCCACTTGTGGGCAGCCTGCAGCCTGGACGTTAGCACTTAGGTTTCCACTCCAGTGGCTGTGCCTCTTCACCCCCTGTTCAGGGAGCTTTAGACGCCCTGCTTGCCCCAGACTGAAAGCCACCAGGAGGCCTCAATGGTAAAGCTGCCCTCTTGTTTGTGTGGGTGGTGAAAACACATTCCTTGGTAACGAGGCAGCCTGATACAGCAGAGAGCCCAGCACGTCTGGGTTTGGATCCTGGCTACTTCTTTAACCAGCAGTGTGGAATCTTCAGCTTCATCTCTGAAACAGCAGTTTCTGAAGTCACACTGGGGGTTCTGAGGCTTAGAAAGAAATATGTAAGGTGCATGAACCATGTATAATGTGTGAAGTTCTCCACAAATGGCAGTCATCCGGTGGGCCCTGCATCCAGAATCCACCTCCCCCTTTATCAGCTCAGCTCAGACAGTCAGCAGGCTGTGTACCCTAACAGCCCATCTGCTAGTTTTTGGGGTGAATCGAGGGTTAAAAGGAAACTTACGGAGAGGGATCCAATGAGGAATCACAGAATGTACCAGCCAGTTGACTTGCAGAGAAATGGCTTGGTTAGTTTGGGTTTGAAAGGGAATTCTCTACTGCCTCATTTTTGACATCCCCCAAGTGAGCAGTCACTAGCCTTTACCCCAAAGCTGGCCCTTGACAAGCGGATTCAGTTGTAATATAGTTTGAAATCAGGGAGTGTATGCCTCCAGCTTTGTTCCTCGGTTTCGAGATTGCTTTGGCTATTTGGTGTTTTTTTTGTTTGTTTGTTTAGATTGTTGGTTCTATCTTTCGAAAAATACCATTAGGATTTTGATACGGATTGCACTGACTCTGTAGATTGCCTTGGGTAATATGGACATTTTAGCAAAATTAATTCTTCTATCCATGGAAACAGACTATATTTACATTTATTTATGTCTTCTTCAATTCTTTCATTAATGTCTTATAGTTTCCAATATACACGTATTTCACATCCTTGGTTAAATTTATTCCTAGGTGTTTTACTCTTTTTGATACAATTGTAAATGGGATTGTTTTCTTAATTTCTCTGATAGTTTCTTAATTTCTCTTAATTTCTCTGATAGTTATTAGTGTATAAAACACAACTGACTTCTATATGTTAACTTTGCACCCCACAACTTTACTAAATTCATTTATTAGTTCTAACAGTTATTTTGGTGGAATATCTAGGGTTTATATATAGTACTATGTCATCTGAAAATGGCAGTTTTGCTTTTTCCTTTCCAACTTGGGTTCCTTTTCATTCTTTGCCTTATTGCTTTAAGACTTCCAATACTATGCTGTATAAAAGTGGCAAAAGTAGGCATCATTGTCTTTTTCCAGATCTCAGAGGAAATGCTTTCAGCTTTTCATCACTGAGTACGATATTAGCTGTGGGCTTATCATATATGGCCTTTATTATATTGGGGTATAGTCCCTCTATATCCACTTTGCCAATAGTTTTTATCATAAATGGGATGTTGAATTTTGTCAGATGCTTTTTTTTACAGCTATTGAGTTGACTATATGATTTTTATCCTTCTTTTTGTTAATATGGTGTATCACTTTGAATGATTTGCAGATATTGAAGCATCCTTTCATCCCTGGAATAAGTTCCATTTGGTCACAGTGTATGATCTTTTTAATGTATTGTTGCATTTGATTTACCTAATATTTTGTTGAGGATTTTTGCATCTAATGTTCATCAGGCATATTGGCCTGTGTGTGTGTGTGTTCAGTTGCGTCAGTCATGACCACCTGTTTGTGACCCTATGGACTATAGCCCACTAGACTGCTCTGTCCTTGGGATTCTCCAGGCAAGAATACTGGAGTGGGTTGCTATGCCCTCCTCTAGGGGGTCTTCCCAACCCAGGGATTGAACACGTCTCCCGCTTTGCAGGCAGATTTTTTTTATCATCAGGGAAACCAAATTGACCTGTAACTTTTATTTTTTTGTGGCACTTCTGTCTCTTATTGGTATCAGGGTAATGCTGACCTTGTAAAATGTGTTTGGAAGAACTCCCCCTTCTGTTTAAAAAGGATTGGCATTAATTCTTCTTTGGATATTTGGTAGCATTTACCAGTGAATCCATTTGGTCCTGGATTTTTGTTGGGACATTTTTGATTCCTAACTCAATCTCTTTGTTAATCATCCTGTTCAAATGTTCTGTTTCATCATGAATCAGTTTTGGTAGGTTATATGTTTCTAGGAATTTATTCATTTCTTCTAGATTGCCCAGTTTGTTGGCACATAATTAGTCACAGTAGTCTCTTGTGATCCTCTGTATTTTTAACCTATCAGTTGTAATTTCTCCTCTTTCATTTCTGATTTTATCTGAGTCCTCTCTTCTTCCTGGAGAGGCTAGTTACTGGTTTGTCTATTTTGTTGATTTTTTCCATAAACCAGCTCTTAATATGATTGACCTTTTCCACTGTCTGTTTTCTTTTGGTCTCTATTTATTTCCATTCTGATCTTTGTTATTTCCTTCCTTCTACTAACCTTAAACTTCATCCTTCTTTTTCTAGTTCCTTGAGGTGTAAAGTGTGGTTGCTATTTTGAGGCTTTTCTTGTTTCTTGAGGTGGGCATTTATTGCTATGAATTTCTTTCTTTGAACCACATTTACTGCATCCCGTAAATTTTAGTATATTACACCTCTGCTTTTGTCTCAAAGTATCTTTTAAATCTTTTGATTTCTTCTTTGGCCCAGTGGTTATTCAGTAATACGCTGCTTAATCTCCACATATTTGTGATTTTCCAGTTCTCGTCACATAACTGATTTCTAGTTTCATACTTTTGTCATCAGAAAAGATCCTTGATACGATTTCAACCCTCGTAAATTTATCAAGAAACAGGTTTAGTGGGGTTTGTCTTTAATTTCCATTTATTTTTCTCATTCTTTTCAAATGAGGTTAGCCATCCCAGCCGGAAAGGCGATGTCAGATGTTGCAGATCTGTAAATCCTGGAGTTGGAGGTGGTTTAGGCAGGGGGGTCAGTCATGAGGTTAGAGGCTTTGGGATTCATGACAGAGCCAGGGAGTTGCTGGCAGCGCTGTACTCAGCTGGTTTCAAGCCAACGTGTCTGACCCTCAGGTAGGTGAAGCTCAGCTCACCCAGCATCCCCGCCCCTACTGCCTGCCTCCAGCACCTGCAGGCCATCCGCACAGCCAGCCTCCAGGCTAAAAAGGCAGCCGGTGAGTCTTGGGCAGAGGTCATGAAGGTGGCCCGGCCCTCTCTGAACCTCTGGGTGACGACAGAGGCTGAGACAGCCCGAGGCATCACAGCATCACTTGTCTCCGCAGCCCCTCCCCTTGGAAGAGCAGCAAGGCAGACACAGCCAGGGGCACGAGGCTGGCTACTCCAGAGGGCGTGTTCAGAGGATCAGTAATGCGGAGATGTTTGAAGGCACCTCAGCTGAAAGAACATTTTCTGTGTTGGAAAAACCACCGCCCAAACCCCCCAGCCAACTGGCACAGGCCTGAGCTTTTGGCAGCAACAGCAAAGCACTAAGTCCTACCAGGAGAAACAGCTTTGAATTCAAGTATAAAGCTAATCAGAATATGGACCACACATATGATACATCCTGCCAACTATTTGATGAGTGTTGGGAGTAAAACACATCCACTCTTAAGAACTGCCCAAGGGCTTCCCAGGTGGCGCTAGTGGTAAGGAACCCGCCTGCCAATGCAGCAGACAGACCTGGGTTCGATCCCTGCATCAGAAAGATCCCCTGGAGGAGGAGATGGCAACCCACCCTGGTATTCTTGCCTGGAGAATCCCAGGGACAGAGGAGCCTGGCAGGCTACAGTCCACGGGGTCGACAAGAGCCAGACATGACTGAAGCGGCTTAGCACACAAGGGCACTCTCTCTGATCAGCTATCCTCAGAAACAATGTCAAATCTTTTCCAAAAAGCAAGAATTCCCACCTCCCCTCCCCTCCAACTCAAGGCCAGCTTTAACACCTTGGGGGCCTACTGGACAACCAGCTTCCGAGGCCTCCAACTCATCCAGTGATGGCCCAGAGCTGGAGGGGGCAGTGGCCACCTGCTCAGTGTCCCTGGGCCACCAGTGACCAGTTTCCATCCACTGCCAGGGGAATCCTCCGGTGGGGCTGGAGGCCAGAGAAACAGCAGGAACCTGAGGCACAAGAAGCCAAAGCTCCTGCCCCCGTCCTGGGACCACCAAGACCCTCTGGAGCTGGTCCTAGGAGGAAACACGAGGCCACTCTCTGGCAGGGCCTCCGGGTCAGCTCCCAGCCAATTCTGAGCCTCAGTTTTCTGTTCCTGGAAAACGGAAGTAATGAAACGAGCTGCTTTAGACAGTTGTCGTTTAGACAGGTGCCCAGCTATGCTTTTTACTTCAAAAACCTCTATGCCTCTGAGTTGCCGAGGAGGTCACCAACTCCAAATTACTAAGCACAGAATTTTAGGAAGAAACTATTCATTATATTTT
Organism: Dama dama; assembly: GCF_033118175.1. Classification (NCBI taxonomy): domain Eukaryota; kingdom Metazoa; phylum Chordata; class Mammalia; order Artiodactyla; family Cervidae; genus Dama; species Dama dama. The sequence continues at coordinate 43,900,090 of NC_083712.1, read as the reverse complement.
ACACTCCTAGTAAACCATCTTCAGATAGACTGAAATGGTTTCCAGAATGACAGAAATAAAGGACAACACTGCATGTGTGATGATTTCATGACGTCTCCTGCGAGACCCCCGGTCTGCTTATACCCAAGAGGGCGCTAGGAAGAACAGCAGACACAATTGTGAATGTGGAGCTGGTATCAGACATGAATGCCTGCCGCATGCGTGTGTGTGAAAGTTGCTCAGTCGTGTCCGACTCTTTTTCAACCTCAAGGACTGTAGCCCTTCAGGCTCCTCCGTCCATGGGATTCTCCAGGCAAGAATACTGGAGTGGAGTGCCATTTCATGATGTGTCCTAATTCCCCAGGCAGTCCTATGATACAAATGTGATTTCATCCATGATCCTGAGTGAGGAAACTGGGTTGGAGACTGTCAGCTTTAAGATCATACGGGCTGGAAGTAAAAGGCCTGAATTTGAATCCAGGTGCGTGGCTGGGAAAGGCCTGAGACTAATTTCTATGCTGAACTGAAACAGCAAGTAGGATGCATCCTATCTAAGCAGCTTGCACAAAAGCAGCTCCCGTGGAGACCAGCGGAGGACCGACCCTGGCTGCCAACATGAGCTTACGGGGGGAAGAGGGAGGGGGTGTTGGTCATGGTTCTCACGAGGATGGCCCACACATGGCTGATGCACGGGACCCCAGGTTGTACCAGGGGCCCTGCTCTAGCAAGGGGACCGAGGCCACTTCCTGAGCAATTTACATAGAGTCAGGACGGGGTGGGGGAAGGAGGCAGCGTTGGGAGGGACCCCAGACCAGCCCAAGCCTCAGCGCTTCCCTAGCAGCATTCTTCCTCCTTAGAAGACACTGGTCATCACTGCCAGCCTTTGCTGTCCAAGGCTGAGTGCTGAGTCCCTGACCATCATGCTCCAGTGGGGGCATCAGCAACCCTGCTTTTATAAATAAGTGTCTTGGGCAGGGAGCTGGGGAAGGTCCTGCTATGGACTAAATGTGCCCACAATATTCCCAGGTTGAAGCCCCCATGAGATGGTGTTTGGAGGTGGGGCCTTTGGGAGGTGCTAGGTCCTGAGGGTGGAGCCTCCTAACGGGATTAGTGTCCTTTTAAGAACAGGAAGGGAAGCCAGCCCTCTGTCTGCCCTCAGACACATGAGGACACATGAGAAGTCCTCACTGGACACCTGATCTGCTGGTGCTTTGACCGTGGACTTTTCAGCCTCCAGAACCTTGGGACATCAACGTTGGGTGACGAAGCCACCCTGTCTGTGGTGTGTGTGACAGCCCCAGCTAAGACAGACCCCTCCTGCATGTGCTTAACGAGGCTTCCTGCCTCTTGATAAAACCCTCTACCTAACTAAGCTTTAAAAAGAAAGTGGAAGTCGCTCAGTCATGTCTGACTCTTTGCAACCCCATGGACTATAGAGTCCATGGATTTTCCAGGCCAAAATACTGGCATGCGTAGCCTTTCCCTTCTCCAGGGGGTCTTCCCAACCCAGGTATCGAATCCAGGTCTCCCATGTTGCAGGCAGATTTTTTACCAGTTGAGTCATAAGGGAAGCTTTAAAAAGAGGGACATACATATATATATATATTTATATATATAGTTTGACTTTGCTGTCTCTTCTCTTAGGGCTTGCCTGGTGGCTCAGACGGCAAAGAATCTGCCAGCAATGTGGGAGACCCATGGAGAATCCCGTGGACAGAGAAGCCTGGCAGGCTACAGTCCATGGGATTGCAAAGAGTTGGACACAACTGACCGACTAACACGCTCCATCCACCCTCAGCGTCTTCCAAAATCCAATTCTCCACCTCTGCCTCAGGCACCTGTGGTGTGCCATTTTAAAAATATAAATGTATTTATTTTAATTGGAGGCTAATTACTTTACAATATTGTAGTGGTTTTGCCGCACACCGACATGAACCCGCCACGGGTGTACATGTGCTCCCCGTCCTGAACGGACCCCCCCCACCCCCCCGGCTCCCTCCCCATCCCATCCCTCTGGGTCGTGCCATTTAAACCTGCACAAATGGCTGGTCACCCATGGAGTTTGGCCTGGAGGCCCCGCCGGGGGATACTCAGACCTCAGGTCACAGGCAGACACACACGCTCCCGCTGCCAGCCTGAACAGCAGCCTCTGGACCTGAAGGAAGACAGGCTGGAGGGGGCAGGGTCAGCCCCACCAAGCCTGAGACCCACTGGGGAGACAGACCCGGGCCTGCGTCTCCTCCAGGAGCACCGTGTGTGTGGAAATAAGAGGGCCCTCGGAAACCACTCCTCAACGTCTCATCGAAAAGGACGAGCAGGGCTTCCCGGTGGCTTGGCGGCGAAGAATCTGCCTGCCGATGCAGGAGACACATCTCCTGATCTGGGCAGATCCCACGTGCCACGGGGCCACTAAGCCCAAGCACCACAATGAGTGAGCCTGCGCTCCAGAGCCCGGGGGCTGCAACTACAGAAGCTCAAGCACCCGAGAGCCCGCGCTCTGCAAGGAGACGCCGGCGCGCGGAGACGCCGGGCACCGCCACTGGAGAGCAGCCCCTCAGGCCAACCAGAGAAAAGCCCAAGCAGCGCCCAAGACCCAGCACGGCCAAAACTAAACAGAGAAAAAAAAAGTTTTTTAAAGGACGAGCAGATTGTATTAACTGCCAGGCTTTCCACCGAGGTTCTCCCCTCCTGCTAGATCAGTGCCCCCCCCTCACCTGGAGGTGGAGAACAGTTAGGTGTCCCTCGGGTGAGAGGTGCTCCAGGCGTCGGGGGAGGAGGGCTCAGGGACGCTGGGTACACGGGACATCCCCCGTCAGGGAATGACCTCCCCCGAAATGCCGCAGAGCCAAGGGGAGCTGGTCGACACTCAGGAAAGCCCTCTCCAGAAACTAAAGACCTGCTGTTCTGACTTCAAGAAGAAATCGTATCCACGGTTCACATTTTATTAGCTGTCCAATGCTGCCTTCCTGGAGAAGGCAATGGCACCCCACTCCAGTACTCTTGCCTGGAAAATCCCATGGACGGAGGAGCCTGATAGGCTGTAGTCCATGAGGTCGCTAAGAGTCAGACACGACTGAGCGACTTCACTTTCACTTTTCACTTTCATGCGCTGCAGAAGGAAATGGCAACCCACTCCAGTGTTCTTGCCTGGAGAATCCCAGGGACGGGGGAGCCTGGTGGGCTGCCGTCTATGGGGTCGCACAGAGTCGGACACGACTGAAGTGACTTAGCAGCAGCAATGCCGCCTTCCATTCATGTCCTGGGTTCTAATTGGATTTTATGAACTACCAGTACAAGTCAGTACAATGCATTTTGTCTTTTTTACCCACCAAGAGCTTGACTGCTCTTGGCGCTTTTAAACAATGAGCTGATTGTGGGCAAACAGAAGGCAAGGCACCTGAGAGATAATTAGCTCCTGTATCTGGTGCTGGCTAATAAGTAAATAATTTTCACATAAACAGAGAAACCACTAAATGTTAACTGCATTTATTTTTTTTAAATAGTTGTAAAATGTAATAAAATGAGATTTTCAGAAGCATCTTGGTGACTGAGTAGAACAGTGTAATTGAAAAAACAATGAAGTCCCTGCCCCTCGGCTGGGTTGGAGGAACCCACCTCACAATTGTCCATCCCACTGGACACTGGCGGGCGGAGTGACCTTTCACAAAAGACATTTTCTTGTGTTTCTTCTTGTGGAAGCCAGAAGCCAGGAAGAGCACCCTGCTTAGAAAAGAGAGCGTTTGGTTCATACAGTCTGCTTTGGTTTATTTCAACAGGTAAGAAAGTGGTCCCCAGTTCCCCTGAGGAGAAAACGTGTTTTCTGACTTTTATCACCAGTCTGAATGAGTTTCCTTCTCTGTTAAGGTAAAAAGTACATTTTCCATTCCCTCCAGTGTTCAGTTGCTCCACTTTGGAAATACTCTTCAGATAAGTATCCGTGTGCCCGTTCGGCCAGGAGCCCCAGGCCACGCCTTCCCCTTGATGACCGTCTGTCGGCCAGTCCCCGCAGGGTCAGCGTCTGCCACGTCCTCAGATGAGGGTCACAATCTGATGCTCTGAACTGCACCAATGCAGCGAAAAGTATCTTCTTAGAAAATATCAAAATGTAGCTAACTTGTGCTCTCTTCATAAGGCTTGCAAGTGGGTAATTAAATAAGCGGAATATAACTCATAAGCCAAAAAAAAAAGTGCATTTTTAAATAAAATTAACAGAGATGGCTAAAACTACAACCAAAAAGATGAGCAGATTACTTTTGGTTAATCCTGGGGGAGATGATACAACAGCTACGAGTTTGTTTGTTTTCTCATTTTTAGTCCATTTGGTTTTGCACAAAGATCACCATGAGTGTATCTTTGAATTTCACACGGTCTCCTTGCCGGCATCCTGATATCTCAGCTCCCAGACCCCAGAGACCGGCTGATCACCCCTCAGACGGGGAGGCCTGTGCTGGCCTTCCATCCTAATGAACTTTTTACAAAGCTGCTCCTCTTTCATGAATATTTCAATAAGCACAGAACAACAGCTCTCGCTTTGCAGTAAACACGATCACAACCTCCACGCCATCAGTCTCACACTGAGGCCGTCTCTGTCGGTCGCCGCGGCTTGGTGAGTTTGGGCTGCTCCTGCAGGCCGAGTGGGGGGCGTTTGACGCCTGTTGCATAAGCTACACAGGCAGAGAGAAACCCCCCTCGTCCGTTTTACTAACCGGTCGAATGCTCTCCCTGCCCTTTGAGGGCAATCTTTTTCCTTGTGGCAACTGCAAAAGGAAAAAGAAAATAAAGCGTCTGCGCACCCCCGGTTCCCTGCAGGGGGCGTTCATGACTTCTTGCTGCCCGTCTTGTTTCTCTGTCTGCGGAGGTGGGCCTCGATCTCGTGCCTGAAGACCAGCATGCCCAGCTGCCCGTGGGACGCCTCGTTCATGGCCTTGGACTGCATGCACATCCGGTACTGCTCGGGCGCCAGCTCGTCCTCGCAGCGTTTCTCGTGCCACAGGTGGAAGAGGCCCCGCGCGGGCGCGCGGACCACCACCAGGTTGCTGTGCAGATACTTGCGGTAGAGATGCACGTCCTCGCCGCCCCAGCCTCGGATGTCCAGGTCGAAGCCGCCTGCGGGGCAGAAGACACGGCTGAACGCGCGCAGCCCTCCGCCCCACCCTGGCTCAGCCCCGGCCCCGCCCAGCACCAGCGCGCTCAGCAGAAGCAGCTTGGGGAGGTCTCCCCACCTCTGATCCCCCGAGTCCGGGTGGTGCGCGTTTTGGGGGTTGGAGAACTCAGGAACCCCCCTGGCCCAGCACGAGCTCCTGGAGACGGCAAGACCGGAGCCTCCCCGGCTCCTGGAAGCCTGGGCAGCCGCAGCTGGGCTGTCGTCATAGCAACGCAGCGGTCAGCGATGCCCCGCAGCGCCCCCCACGTCCCAACCCAAACCTCTGAATGGAAACTCGTGGGACTCTGTTCGAACGTGGGCCTCTCCTGCCCCTGCAGAGAAGAGACCAGGGAGGGCCTGGCAGTGTGAAAAATTCATGTCCCACAAAAGCGCCCTCGCTCCTGCGGACTGAAGGAGTCCCCAGAGCTGTGAGTGGCCCCCGCAAGACAGCGAGAGGAGTCACTTTAAAAGGACTGGCCTCACGGTTCTGAAGTTTTACTTAAGACATCTTACTTCACATCACAGTGGCTCCTTCCCACCTTTGTGAATGGTGACGTCCCCCTGTCTATTAACTTAAAGCCACACATCCCGGACAGAACCAGGAAGCACTGGCCTCTTGCTTGTCACTGTTCCTTGCTTCCTGAGAGTTCTTGGCCTCTCATAAGAAACAGTGAATCGAAGTTCAGTGGCTTTGTCATTTAGCTGGATTCCCTGCAGCCCCCAGGCCCACTGCTCTGATGGAGCCAGAATCGGGGGCCCTTGACACACCCCTGCCTGCGAGCAGGGCCACTGGGCAGTTGAGGAAACACCCAAGATTCTGGGTCAGGGCCTGAATTTGAGTCTTGGTTGTCACACCAGCAGCCACTGTGCCTCTCTTAAATCCAAATTCGATAAACATACATCATCGCAAAATCACTTTTCCTTGCACACAGAGCAAGGAAACAAGAGTTTCTCAAAATGGAAATTTCCTTCAGGAAAGTTTTTAAATGGGTCATTTTTGAAAATTAGATTTACACATAATAATTTAGGCCATTTATAGAGAAATCAAAGAACACCTGTGGTGACCTGCTAGGAATCTGAGCACACTCACCAGAGACCCTTGTCCTGCGTGTTCTGTTGCTTCTTACAGAAGGCATTCAATGTTGTTGTTGTTTCTATTTTCTGGCTGTGCCACATGCCATGAAATGTCTTAGTTCCCTGACCAGGGATCGAACCTGTGCCCCCTGTAGTGGAAGCTCAGCATCTTAAACATGGGACCTCCAGGAAGTCCCTTGGGCTTTTATTTAATCTTTCTAACTTGGTGATTTTTTTTGAGGGTCCTATATTCCCTGCTGTCTACCAAACTTCCAAAAAAAGGAACTGGAACTCCTTAGATCGACTCACTGACCTTAAAAGGAGAAGCCCAAGGCCTTGGGCAGGAGGGGAGGTGGCGAGGAGAGAGCAAGACTGGGGACCCCCAGGAGACGCAAAGGTGGGGGTCTCCACGTGAGGACAGGCCTCCGGGGGACCACCCGAGCCCCGGGGCCCTAGATCACAGCTCTGGCCTGTTCACTTGTCCCCTGGTCGTGTACAATCCCCGCTATTCCCTCTAGAGGCTGGAGACAGTGTGCGGCCCCGGGGAGTGACATGGTATCTCCCAGGGGACAGGAGACCCCCGGGGTTCTCTAGCTGTGAGGTCCCTCTGCGTCTCTGAGACTTGGCCTCCAATCTACAACCGGGGGTCCTCTCCCCTCTGGGTTCTAGGTGTGTGTGTGCATGCATGCACATGCATGTAGACATCTGTGCACACATGCGTGTGCCTGTTGACAGTGACTGCACACGGGGGACCTGAAGTGACGTCTAGGATTTTCACAGGTTCAGCACAGAGAAACTGGGACCCTCCCAGCCCTTCTGTCCAGGGGAATCCCCTCCCCATGGCGGATGCTCTGTGCGGAGGACGCAGGGCCAGGCCCGGCTGCAGGGAGCCCTGAGCAACGTGGTTTGGAGCCACGTTTATGCAGCAACCTCCCGGGGAGCGGCCTTCCTAGGGACCCGCACGGTCTCCATCGGGGAACGGGCTTTGGGCTCACCTATGTTGATGAAGTCGGACCGATACTGGCACGTCATCCCGAACCCGAAATCTCTCCAGAATCCAGTCTCCTTCTTTATGACCTGCAGGGAGAGTGCCATCACTGGACGGAGGGAGACGAGAGTGGACACAGAGGGGGCGTCGCTAAGACAGCCACCCCCTGGTGGGGGCGCGGACGACCAGGCACAGCAAACCGCCGCCCATCCTCAACACTCCCAGTGATGTCTGGCACCTCTGGCTGGGGCGTTTCTAGGTGTAGGCTTGCACACACACACACACACACACACACACACACACACAGACCAGTGGAGAGGGCTGATTTGGGGCAGCACCATGGAAAAGCTGTCTGTGCATCCAGCCTGGCATTGGGCTGGGGATGTTTGAAAGAAGAAGAGAGAACGACCTGGAACTCAGCCATCCTGGCCCAGGGCGCGAACAGGACACCCTCGGGGGATGAAAAGAAAGCCCAAGGCAGCAGTGCTGGCCCAGGACGAGGACGCGGTGAGGCCAGGTCCTGGGGACACGCTCTGTCCACTCATCCACGGACTGCTTTAGCACCATCTGCTCCCCCAGTCTAAGTAGTTGAGGGGGGGTCCCCCTCCGGGTGAGGGCAGCTGTGAAAAGCCAGGCCTGGCCCTGCGCATGTCTCACTTCAGAAGTCCATTTCCAACACATTTGCTGGAGCAGCAAGACTTCAAAGGTGTTTTTTGTTACTTATATATGTACGGCTGCAGTAAACTTGGAAACAGATTTGTGACCGTACTGGTTAAATTTTCCGGATTCATTCTAGAAGCTCTCGTAGGTGCTGGGAGGAAAGGAGGCCCCCCAGCAAGGCCCCCTCCTGCCGGCGGTCTCCACCTGGGATGCCGGGCCTGGCTCCCCACTAACTGGAAATGGCAAGTCCTGACCCACAAGCCCGCCGGCTGGCACGTCTGCCTCAGGCAGGCCCCCCCCGGTCCCTCTGCTTCCTCTTCTTTAAAGAGGACGTTGAGCCGAGTCATCCTGACAGCTCGTCCAGCCCAGCACCCAAACACTCACCCCCTACTGCGCCCACCTTCCTGAGGGCTCACTCTATTCGTGGATAAGTGCAGCGTTGCTTCAAGTCATGTCCAACTCTTTGTGACCCCATGGACTGTGGCCCACCAGGCTCCTCTGTCCATGGGATTCTCCAGAAGAATACTGGAGTGGGTTGCGATGCCCTCCTCCAGGGGATCTTCCAAGCCCAGGATCAAACACACGTGTCCTGGGACTCCTGCATTGCAGGCAGATTCTGTACTGTTGATCCACCAGGGAAGCTCCACTCTATCCACTCCACAGGCTAAAACTACCCTCAACAAATGGCCTGCAGAAGCGGTGAGGGACCTAACATTCCCTTCACTCTGCAACTAATGAGACCACCTTATTCCATTGCAGTCTACACACACAGAGGTCATCAGCTCTCCGCCTGGCACGAACCAGATCAAGGAGAAGGGCCAGGAGGGAGCCTGTGTCCTCCCAGCTCGACTCCAGAACGAAGGCCTGCTGCAGGATAAGCCCCCAGCAACAGTTTCATTAGTATCAGCTGGAGCGATTTCACAGGGCAGGAAAGCCTAGGAAAATCTGTACTGAGTCCCTCTTTAGAAATGGCTTCTGCTCCATCCCCACGGTGGCGGGGACACTGCTTCTCCTGCAGCTGATGGCTCCTGTCCTTTCTGGCGGTCAGGACAAGGCCTGGGTAAAAATGCTGTCAGAGAGCCACGCCAGCACCCCAACTTCAAACGTGTGGCGGAGGTCTCCCTGGGATTTGAGAGAAAGCCCCAAACAGGAAAAACGAGGGCCACGCTGGGGAAGAAAGACGAGAGGGGTTATGGAGGTGGCCAGCCAGGGCCCGCTGAGTGGACGCAGAGCCCGGCAAGGTATGGCACTCGCCTGGGGACAGTGGGACAGAGGAAGGCGACCCGTAGGTGGGGAGTGAGTTACACAAACACTTCTCAACGAGCCCGCAGGCCATGGAAAGCCGGTCTCGGAAGAGCATGTGGACATTCAGCCCTTCGTGGGAATGGACCTGGGGGTGCCCTCAGCAGGTGCCGTCAGGGGCAAGACAGGCAGGCTGGCCGAGTCCATGCGCTTCAACTGGAGCCCGAGGGGCCTCGAGTGTGCATCAGACCACAGTCCGGCCCCATCCAAGCCCTGCAGTGGGTTAGCTCCCTCCGCCCCAAGGCAATCAGAATAAAACCCGCGGGGAACCTCTGGGGCCTCCAGAGGCCCCGGGTGACCTGCTCCTGCCTGCCCCTCCTGTCTCGGGTCCCCTCGGATGTGCCAGGCTCATAGGCCTCCAAAGGCTGGGCACCCGCCGGACACCACCTAGCCAGAGTCGCCCACCACGGGGACTCTGCTGAGAGCGGTCACCCTGACCCCCCGCCAGCGTCAGCTCCCACCTTGCGTCCCACCGGCCAGTTTATGGTTTCCCTGAAATACCAGGGCTCCCGGAAGCTCTCCTGCTGATGGGCTGTTTCTGCCTGCCGTCCGCACCCACCCACCACCTGGCGAACACAGGCCCTGGGTCTCCTTCACGGCGAGACCTGCAGCCCCCGGACCACCGTGCACAGGCGCCGGCCCTCCGTCACTCCTCCGGCAGAGAAGGAGAGCTCCCGGCCACCGGAGACGGACGCAGCTCAGGTGGGGAACGCTTAGCCTCGAGCAGCTCGGCCCAAGGCCTAGGCATCCACCGAGGAGACCCCCAGATCCGTGGGCTCTGGGCCCACAGATAGAAAGACTCTCACCTTCCTAGGCTCCAGGCAGATGGCTCAACTTCTTAGAACCTCTGCCCCCGGCTCCCGGACAGGGGAGTGACACACATGGGCGACATCTACTGCGTCAGAGGAGGAGGAGACCGCAGACCACGGTGATGCCGTAAGGGCAGCATCGCCCGGCCGGGATCGCACCCATTTCCAGCGCCCCGCTCGTCACAAGGCCTGGATTTCACCCGTTTCCAGCGCCCTGCTCGTCACAAGGCCTGGATTTCACCCGTTTCCAGCGCCCTGCTCGTCACAAGGCCGCCTGCCCCTCCACCGCCCCGTCTCCACGCCCCGAGCCCAGCAGGCACTACCCGTGCCGGCCACACCCCGTGGGACGGCGGTCACGCGACGGGAGTGATGACTTCTGATCAGGACCGAACACCAAGCACAAATCAGCCTCTCCCCACAGATGCAGGAAGGCGGCTCCCCGCAGTCCCGCAGGAAGCACTCTGGGTCAGAAGGTAAACTAAACTACAAATACTCAGGCAGAATATTTCCTCCAATTCAGAGACAGGCTCCCAGGAACCAAGGCTGCATCTGGCCGGCCTCACGTCACCAGAAACCCCACAGACCTGGGGTTTGCAGGCCTGACTCTCGCCTGGTGAGATGCTCCGCTGACGTCCTGGGATCCTCCATAAACATCTTCTGGGAAGGGCCTGCCCCGGGTCGGGCATCACACAGCGAGCGGCAGACACCCTGGTCTGCGGGTCCCAGGGCCAGGCTGCCCCTTACCCCGCCATAGGCCCCTGGGGGTCTGGGCCCCGAGGCTGCACACACGTGCGCATGGGCCTCGGGCTGGGCGAACGAATGACTCGCCCACCATCACTCACTCAGCCGGTCGGGCCCGAGCCCCAATCAGCACCAGCGTGGCTGTGACGGTGACCATTTCTCGAGAAGGAAGGCATTTCGCAAGCCACGGCTTTCAAAGAATGGGTTTAAGAATGGACTCAGCTGCCACCTGCTCCAAGACTTGCACTAACTCACCCTTTTCCATCAGTCTCCTTTTATCTGCATTAAAAAATGAAGTCTCTTCTGAAGGACTTTGTGCTGGATCAGGGCTCAGTCCTGGGAGCCTGTGACCCAAAGTCAGACTCTCTGCCCCCTGGAAGCACGTGGAACCGAGAACATGCCCCCACCTCCGCTGCTGCAGTCAGGGAGTCCCCGACCTGCCCCCAGCATGGAGGCTTCCGAACAAGTGGCACCCGCCCCTGAGTTGCACGGTTCTCCCTGTGATGTGAGCGGGACAGTCCTTTTCACAGGACCACGCAGGCAGAGAATGCCAGCTGCCCAAGGCCACGGACACAGCACGTGTTAATGGGACTCTCGGTTCACAGGGAGAGTCTGCTAGTGGAACAAACAGAAACAGACCAAAAGGATGGCCCAGGCCCAGTTATCAGTTCTTAGAAGTTTAAACTGAAATTCGGGCCAGTGGCAAAGTCCTCTTTGGATGAAAGGAGAGAGAAGGGTCTAAACAGAGAGAGCTGGGGCCGGGCCTGCATACCAGGCACACGCTGACCACTCGTCAGGCAGTGGGGGGCAGGACCACGTGGCAGAGGGAGCGGCCAGGCATCGTGGCCTCAGCATTGGAGAGGAGATGGCCCTGGTGGGGGGGGGGCAGCTCGAGAGACCCTGGGCAGAGGCTGCCCACCTGGCAGAGCAGCGGGCACACCCAGGTGCCAGGGTCTGCAGACAACTCCTCTGTGATCAGTCTAAGGGTCAGACTGTGGAGGGCACTTCATCCCCAAAGGAATCAGGGGTCAGGGCTGTGCTGGTGTGGCCAGGACCAGCAAGGAAATCTCTCCTCAAGTCTGTTCCGAGACGTCAGAGGGCACCTAAAGCAGGCCCCGTGGGAGGACTGACGTCTGGAAGACAGGCAGCTCCTTCTCCCTTCATAGACGGGGCTTTAAACACTTCATTTGGAGCACACCACATGGCATGTGGTATTTTAGTTCCCCGACCAGGGGTCGAACCCATGTCCCCTACATTGGAAACACAGAATCTTAACCACTGGACCATCAGCGAAGTCCTCAAAAAAAATTTTTTTTAACAGAATTAATCTGTGTTTTGGAATCGCATCTCTGGCCTAAGGTGACACAGAGACTGGAGCATAAGGAGAGATGATTCCTGACAGCTTCTTGCCAGGGGGCCTCAGCAGGAACTGACAAGGCTCAAACCAGCAAAGGGGAAGTCTGAAATTAGCAATTGTTTAAATTAGGGTTATTCCTTTCTTGGAAGGTTGTTTCTACACTAAAGCATCAGCAAGGCTCATCTCAGGTTTAAAACTCAATAGGTCCAACGATAGTATGAAATCCCATGATTTCACTTAATGCTGATTACTAACTGTACTCAAATGTACAGAAAGAAGTAACCTGAATGCAAAAGAAGTCCCCTTAAATTTGGTTTCTCGCCTTTGTCTGCAGGCAGATGGTATCAAATGTCATCAAATGTCATAGGCAACAGCCAGTAGTGATAACTGGTACCCAGGTCACATCAGCAGGGCTGCTGGCAAAGCCTGCCTCTTATCTGAACATGGCCGTCACCTGTCACAGCTGAGTTCTGCATCTGAGCTTTGCCTTCCCCTTGATACTGACATGTTCCAGCGAAGGCTCTCAAGAATTTATTAATATGTATGTGTCGGATGTTTCAAGACTGAGCCAAAATGAACCCCTGGCAGGAAGCCTTTCCTAATTCACCCACCTCCAATCTTCACCTTTTATTTTACCCCCTCTCTGCACCCACACGTCCTCTCTCCACCGTATTAACTTCTGGGGTTGGATGTTCTCCTCTGACATTTCCCTTGTATTTCTGTTCTCACCTAGATCCTGAGCAATACTGTTTCCACCACACTAGGTAAGTGAATCCTGGTATTAACCTGAGTTCTAGCTGGCTGTGTGACCCTGGTCGAGTCTAGGAGAAAGAAGTGAAGGTCTCAGGGGTACTTGGAGGTGAGTGGTCAAGGTTGCAGCAGAGCTCAGAGGCCTCAGAGCTGTGGACACAGTAGTCTGAGTTCTGCTTCTGACTTGACTACTGATTCTAAGGATCCGAGAAACTGGTTTGACCAGATCCTCCGGCTTCCCCGCAGGAACCGCAACAAAAGGATGAAGCTTTTAAACTGTTCATTGAAATGAATTCCCTGCAAGCAAGTAAGGCCTTGATTTGAAGCTGAACCATGAAGCCCATTCAACGTCAAATGTAAAGCAGTACTTTGTTTAAAATCAGAGGAACTTTTATTCTGAATGGTTGAAAGAAAATAAACCCGTAATTTGATTCCCACTGGAGCCCTTATGAGAAGATAAGAACTCTATGGAGAGGAAATGTGAAATTTCTCTGTCTCAACAGGCGCGGTTATCACCCCTAAGTAGGTAAACACTCGTTCTTGGGGAGTGAAGAACTCTTAGTGTTGATGTGTGAAGCACCTGCATATGCACACAGCACGCAGAGTCAGACAAAGAAGCTGCGATCTTAAAACTTCCCTGGGGGGGAGAGAGGATGATGGTCAGGCTCCAACTAGGATGGGGTGCAGAATCACCCTTGTCTAGCCTGCAGCAGCCCAAGCTGCAACTTTCTGGAAAAGGTCATTATATATCAGCTGCCAGAGAAGAACAGGAAGGGGACCCAGGATGGGGGGGCGGGGACGGGAGACAACAGGTTTTCCTACATCTGGAAGCTTCAACACAGAATCGGCTTTCCAAAAGAATTCCTTAGAACACGTGTTCAGTGAAATCAGTTCCCTTTCCTGCTGCAGGAAAGCACTGGGGACTCCAGCACTCCTCGGGGTCACAGGGTGGCTTCCATTCTCGGCCCTGAGAGGCGACAGAATGTGGCTTGACCTCTCCACAAGAGACGGGGCCCCCGAGGCAGTGGCCCCCGCCCTCAGCCTGAGCCGGCATCAGCTTTAGACAAGCCTGCCGGTCTCTGCAGATGATGGCAGCCAGGTGATGACAGAACTGGGGACACGCCTTCCAGGGGCATGGGACCCTCTGCTGCCTTCACCCATCTTCCTGAAACCTACACTGTTTGTCTGCTTAAAGGACCAACGAAGACATCTCAGCTTCAGGAGCGCCTGGGTGCCGTGCGGGCCCCTGCCCATCACCCGTGCACCAGGATCTCAGCACAGATGTCCCTCATGCACTCCTATGAAAGCCACCTGGCCGGTGACACTTCCGATGTTAATGGAACAGTGACCGGGAGCAGTGATCTGGCCCCTCGCCCCTAACTCACTGTGTGCCCGGGGGGTCAGCCGCCTCTTCCTAACGTCTACCTGTCCATCGGAGCCTGAATCTCAGCTTTCTTACCTCATAGCGTTTTGCAATAATAAAGGGAAAATGTGCTTCGTCCATAATACAATGATTCTGGTTTCCAAAACGCCAGAAGAAAGCTATGAAGGTGTGAAACTACCTTTCTGTAAGGTATTGCTCCTATTTACTTCCCACTTTTAAATACTGCAAGTCTTTTTTAATGGATGAGGTGCTGGAGCAAAGGCCAGAACATCTGCCAAACTTACAAATGACTTAAGGAAGTAACCCCCAGATTTCCACTTACCTCCACTCGTGGCCAGGTGCCCCTGGGGACAACAGACGTGAAACAGAGCACCCCCGACCCAGGCCCCAAGGGGAGCACTCACCAGTTGCTGCTCCAAGGCAGGGACTGCGTCGTGATGGCCGTATATTATGCCAGGATTGTACTGACTGAAAAGGACGGGATAAAACACCTTCTTCCCTGCAAACCAGAAAACAAACATTCACTTAAAGTGACAGATAAAGCTACTAGGTTTATTCATTTATATTCAACCCTCAGACACACCCCTGGCATCTGCATGCACTTCCCTGTTTCCCTTCACTGGACCCGGACAGATCTTAGAACTGCAGCAGGTAGACCAGATGGACAGACTTGGATTCCTGACTTCCCAGCACAGGGGTGATGCTCCAAGGGCTGATGGCCATTGGCTCCAGCATTGGACACCACCAGTGGGAATGGGTGTGAACGAGGGTCCCGATGCCCCCTGCCCTGCCAGATCTTAACCCTTTAACTACTGGCTCTCGGGGCAGTCGGCCAGGGTGACCTCAGGCAGCAGGAACAGACTTAGGGAGCCCAGGGTGGCTGCTCTTTATCCACTGACACAGAAGCATTTCAGGTTTTTAACAACCGACACAGCCATTCCAGTGGCTAGCAGTTGAGTGTCGGCCTTGCCACTGAGTCCCAGGCTTTGAGAACAGTTTTTGGGGTTGTGGGTTCTTTCTGCTCGGGGCTGCCCCTGCCCTAGGGGCTGCCCACAGGCATGCCCTCCCTCTGGTTTCAGCAGCTTCTCTAGGCCCACGTCCTTCCCACCACACTTGCTCCTGGTTGTCCCCTGAAGCTGACCTCCCAGGAGAGAACAGAAGAGGGGTTATAAATACGCCCCTGGGACTGAGAGCTCCGGAGCTATGGTGGCCGACAGGCACCCAGCGCGACACCAAAGGAGGAATCGATGAGACGGCTCCCCGGTCTCCGTCACCGGGGGGCTGAAGGCTGATGTGGGAGCTGGTGGTCAGAGCGAGCTGTGCCAAGAAAGGAGCCCACCTGGCTGCGTGTTCAGCCTGCAGGTGTTGAGGAAGTCGGAGGTGAAGTAGATGTCCACGTCGCAGAAGAAGAGCAGCACGTTGCTGCCCTTCCAGGAGCGGGCGCCCACGTCCAGCCCCTTCCCCCGAGAGAACTCCCCGCTCAGCTGGATGAAGGTGAAGTTCCTGAAGTTGGCGGCTCTGAAAGGGAAACCACGGTCACTCAGGGGCCCAGGCTCGCAGGACGGAACTCCCTGGAAAATACACAGCCAAGACCCACAGCATCTCGCCCCGGGCCCCCTGTGGCCCGAGGGTGCTGGAATTAAGGGCATGAAAATATCTAGTGAAGTTTTGACGTGTCAGTCGCTCACTCATATCCAACTCCTTGCGACCCCGTGGACTGTAGCCTGGCAGGCTCCTCTGTCCATGGAATTCTCCAGGCAAGAATCCTGGAGTGGGTAGCTCGTCCCTTTTCCAGGGGATCTTTGCAACCCAGGGATGGAACGCAGGTCTCCTGCGTTGCAGGCAGATTCTTTACTGTCTGAGCCAGTATAAGTACCAGCTTATTTCTTATTTCTTCCCATATTGAAAACAACTGCCAAGGCTAACGTGAGGGAGAGAACACGAGCCAGTCAAGACCAGGCAACAGAACCTGGGACAGCCCCTTGGCCCCGGAGTCAATGAAACCACTGGCCAAGGAAATACAGCCATGCTGCCATGGCCCCACCAAGCAGCTCCCCATCAGCATTGAAGTCCAGGAGCCCAGCAGGACGGTCTGGGCCTATCCCCAGACACTTACACCTGGACCCCCTTTGCCACCCACAGGTGAAGCGGCCAAACATGCCAAGGACACAACACTGGGATTCAGAAGGTTGGGGCGTCTGGGGCCTGGCTCTCCTGTGCATTAAGGCTGTGATCTAAGCAAGCCCATCAATCTCCTGGAGCCTCAGTTGCCTCATCTGCAAAACGGGAATAACCACATCTTTCTTAAGAGCTCAGTTATCAGTGAGGCAAGCACGGCCAAGGGCATGAAGCACTGGGTAAGCATCAGCCAGCCTGTTACCAGCACAGGGCTGGGTGATGGAGTCCAGGTGTTTCTTCACTTGGCAATTCTTGCCCAGAACCTTCTGAAATGGGGCATGTCTTGAACAAAAGTTCCAGGAATTCATCCAGTACCATGTGGGACAGGGACTGTCTTCTCCCAGAGAGAACCAGAGACCCACTCTGCTCCTATTGGAGCTCCCAAGTCCACCTGTGCAGCCCTCGTATCCAGCCAGCACCCCCTCCTGCTGGCTGGACATGCCTTTCCTGCCTGATGGCTTCCTTGCCCCCGGCTCTGAGTCCTCCCCTATCCCAGCCTATCCCATCCCCCAAGTTCTCTCTAATCTTGATGCCTCAAAAGAGGTTAAAAAACCCATGTGGTGGTGGTTGAGTCACTAAATCGTGTCTGACTCTTGCGACCGCATGGACTGTAGCCCACCAGCCTCCTCTGTCCATGGGATTCTCCAGGCAAGGATACTGGAGTGGGTTGCCATTCCCTTCTCCAGGGGAATCTTTCCGACCCAGGTATTGAACCTGGGTCTCCCGCATTGCAGGCAGATTCTTTACCATCTGAGCCACCAGGGAAGGCCCCTCAACAGTCCATACCCACTGTGTGAAGTCTGTAACTACCTTGGGTGAAGGTCAACACAAATCCAGAGTCACGAGCTTTACACTTGTGGTTTAATCAGCGGAACTTGTTCTGCTACCCCTTCCTGATCTGTCACCTCCCTTTAGACCTGGGAGTGAGCTTGGCTGTTTTTTATCCTGGAAACCTGGGCCCAACCTTGTCTGAGTCCAAGGCCAGACACGGCAGCAGGCTCGGTGCGGGGTGGAGCACTGGAGGGTTAGTCAGGAGCCCCGGGCCAGGCTCTGGAGCCACCCAGCCCCACTGGGTGCTCGGCCGATGCTGGGGACTAAAGACGTCCACAGACGAATGACCCCAGTCCAGCCCTGCCTCGCATTACCTGGGGCAGTCACTCCACTTCTCCGGTCTGCTCCCTCACTGCCCAGCCTCATGGATGAGCTCAGGCCCTTCACCAGGTAAGATTCTACTGTTGGGGGATTCAGCCCAGCACCTGCTCTACGTGAGGGGGACTCTCCTCTTTCAGAACTCCGTCTTGACTCTTCTCTCCAGGTAAGTGGCCCCGGATCCTATTTCCTGAGCTGCGCCTTGAGGTTACGTCCCAAGGCTTCCCCCAAAGGGATGGCCCGGCCTCCTTGTCCCCAGAGAAGACGTCCAGCTGACCTGCGGCCCTTGCACCATCCTCCCCCCGCCCCCCGCCAGAGGTTTCTGCAGCCCACCTCCCCCTGCCCTACCTGGTCCGTTTCCAGGACGGTTCGACCCTTGAGAGATGCCTGACTCTCCACCTGTTCGTCCCCCGCCCTGGGGCCCAGCTTCCTCTCAGAGCTGCAGCAGGTCTCTGCTCTCAACAGTCTCACCGTCCACACTCTGTGGGGCCCGCCCAGCCCGCAGGGACATCGGTCAGCTGATTTCCAGGGCAGGCAGGGCCGGCCTGCTGAAGCATCAAATCCTGGTTCAGATGCATCTGACCCATGACTCAGGTGCCTCCTCCCAGAGGCTTCCCAAGGTCTGTCATTAGAGGTTTCAAATAGACAAAAACACTTCCTATTTGAACAACAGCAAGTAACTTCTGCCAAGAGTAGAGGAAGGCAGGTCCCTGAATTGTGGTGTTAAAAGACACGCAGGATTTTCATCCCAAATAGCCTACAGTTTATCGGTGCTGACACACCAAATATTTACAAAAATAGCATATTTGCTACTGTGTAGAATATCAAACATTTATACAAAGTGGAGTCACGGTGAATAGTTAAAATAATACAGACGGCGTGAGTAACTGATCCACCAGGTCTTCCCTGGTGGCACAGGGGTAAGAAATCCGCCTGCCAACGCAGGAGCCTCGAGTGCCATCCCTCATCCAGGAGGGTCCCACATGCCACAGAGGCGCTAAGCCCGTGCGCCGTAACTCCTGAGCCCGTGCTCTGCAAAGAGAGAAGCCACCGCAACGAGAAGCCCGAGCAACGCAACAAAGAGTAGCCCCGCTCGCCACAGCTAGAGACAAGGCCTCACAGCATCAAAGACCCAGCACAGCCAAAAATAAATAAGTTATATATATATATATATATGGACTTCCCTGGTGGCTCAGACAGTAAAGCGTCTGCCTACAAGGCGGGAGACCCAGGTTCAATCCCTGGGTCGGGAAGATTCCCTGGAGAAGGAAGTGGCAACCCACTGCAGTACTCTTGCCTGGAAAATCCCATGCATGGAGGAGACTGGTAAGCTACAGTCCGTGGGGTTGCAAAGAGTCGGACACGACTGAGCGACTTCACTTTCACGTTCTTACTGAACGAACAGCAGGGAAGACGCGCAGCCTGGGGGCTGAGTGAGTGGCAGGGAGACGCCTGAGCAAGGGCTACAGGTCTGGGGGGATGCGGCCTGGCGGGGCACACGTGCCCCACACAGAGGTCAGTCTCATCTGTTCCATCCCCTGGTTCCCCAAACCCTGGCTTGAAGCGAAAGTGAAAAAGTCGCTCAGTTGTGTCTGACTCTTTGTGACCCCATGGACTATACAGTCTCCAGGCCAGAATACTAGAGTGGGTAGCCTTTCCTTTCTGCAGGGGATCTTCCCAACCCAGGGATTGAACCCAGGTCTCTCGCACTGCAGGCGGATTCTGTATCAGATGAGCCACCAGGGAAACCCAAGAATACTGGAGTGGGTAGCCTAGCCCTTTTCCAGGGAATCTTCCCGACCCAGGAATCGAACCGGGGTCTCCTGCATTGCAGGTAGATTCTGGTCTGAGCTCCGCTGAAGGACCGCTCTTCACCGCTCGGCCAAGGCGAGTGGGGGTGGAGCTTGAGGGGTGAGAGGGGAGGGGCCTGGCTGTCAGTCACGGTTCTTGGCATAAGGGGTGGGGACAGCTCACCGTCCCGGCGCTTGAGACGACCCTGACTTAGAATTATTTAAGTCACAGCATCAGCTCTGTGCTTCAGCGCGTTGTCTGAAGAGAAACAGAACGCAGGGAAACGGCTGCCGGGGCCTCCCCTCGTGGCCGGACGCACAGGGCACTCGGCCTCCTTTCTCTCCAGCCTCTCCACGGGGACGAGACGGCCCGTGGCACCGCCCCAGCCGAAGGCGCACTTTAAAGCCGCTTTCCGCTGTCCAGCGTCTGCAGGCCCGACAGGAAGCCCCAGGACACAGCCCCTGCTTGCCCTGTGCACGTAGCAGCCCCTCGGCCCCAGCCCCCACCCCGCACCCCACAGAACCCCACTTCCCCATCCACCCTGACCAGCGCCGGCCAGCGGGGGACATTAGGAACCTGGACCAGCGTGCACTCAGAGGCAGGGTGGGGACAGTCTCTGCTGGCCCAGAAAGCCCCATCGGCCGGTCTTGGGCACTGGGCAGGCAGGGGGACTCTGTCGGCACCTCTGCTTCCCAGAAGGGCTGCGAGGTCACTGCACTCGGCTACACGCCTGTCTGCAGGCGGATATCCGGGCCTCCCCCGCACCCCCTCCGCTCACTCAGCCCAGCACCCCTCTAATTAACCAGCGCCCAGAGCACCCTCCTTCTCCCCTCCTACCACCAGGAAGGGCCTCTGATGACTGACACGGGGTCTCTGCTGAGGACGAGGGCTAAGCTGGAGACACCAGCGGCCGAATCAGGATGACTTCCTTCCTGTGTTGTCTAGGACAGCGAGGTGAGCACTCGGCCGAGCAGCGGGGCTGGAGGTGGGCCGCCCTCACGCCTGACACTCAGCGGCACCAGCTCGAGAGCCGAGGGCGCGCGGGCTGAAGGGACACCGGCGGCCGCACCTGCCCGCGGAGGGACTCGCCCGCTGGGCCCCAGCACCTGCCGCAGCGCGGGGACCGTGTACTAAGGGCTGTGCAAAAGCAAGGACACGTTTCAACACGCAACACCGACTTGCCGCAGTGGGTCGTGGGTGTGGGAATGTGCGCAACACGACCACAAGGCTGCAGCCCAGACGCAGAGGTGCGCAGGCAGGGGGCCATGCTGAGCTCTGTCCATCTCCACCCCCTCCGCCAGAAGACCGGTACCGATGGCGTGGACATGCGGGGACCTCCTGCGTCAGCTCTGCGGTCTCCTCTCCGGGGATCCACTTCCTCCACGGACTCCAGGGAAGATCCCCCCGATCCTCATGGTCCCTGTCGAGTGGCATCCCCTCTCACCCTCCCTCGGGAGGAGGTGTCCTCTCTGAGCCCCCAGGCGTTGAGGCCAGTCCCTCCTTCATCTTCTGGGACCCAATGCCTTCTCTTGCCCGTGCACTTGACCCCCCTGGCCTGTCTTCTAAACCCTGCAGGACAGGGGCTGTCCTTATCTCTATCTTCAGGGCTGACAGCGCTTGCAGTAAACAGTTCCCACGGGACAAAAAGCAGCTCCATAAACACTGGATGAGTCAGGAGATGAGTCCATGGACTCAGACCTGTTACCGTGGGAGGCCTACCCCAGGACACCACCTCCTCCTCTGGGGTGGGTCTCCCTCTCCAATCAGGAAGAGGCCCCAGTCAACTCTTTCTCAGGCACAAACCCAAGCTTTACAGAAGATTACAAATATGTCAGTAAAAGAAAAAAAGAGCGAGGAGGAAAATAAGATGTAATTTGGTTTGAAATATTTCATTTACCCATACAAACAAATGCAATATCTAGCGGCATATCCAGAGTAACAAAGGCTTCTCAGGTGACGCTAGTGGTCAAGAATCTGCCTGCCAATGCAGGAGACGCAAGAGATGCCAAGTTTGATCCCTGGGTCGGGAAGATCCCCTGGAGGAGAGCATGGCAACCCACTCCAGTATTCTTGCCTGAAAAATTCTATGGACAAGAGGAAGCCTGGTAGGCTACAGTCCATGGGGTTGCGAAGAGTTGGAACTACACTAAGCGACTGAACACACACACACACACACGAGTAACTGCCTTGTAAGAAACGGGGTTTTTCAAGGCATCGCATTTTTTACTATGTAATTTCTTGTTATGAATCAGAGTCTGCAGTCCCAAATGGCCCCGGGATTACTTATAATTATTTCTTCTCTTTTCTTCTTGAACTGTAATTATCGACTGACAAAATTCTTGAGCTTCTCCTTCAATTCCGTTTTCTTAATATAAGTCCGATGCATGCGGTCTCCTCCAGGTTAGATGCAGTCATGCTGACAGAGGTTAAAATGACCTGAGGAAGCTACTGTTTCAACGGAGACTTAATTTCTCTAATTGACTTGCATTTCCCAGAACTGCTGGCTTAAAAATGATAAAAGATCTTGCTGTCTAATGTGATCTACTCTAATATCAATATCTTCTGACCGCTGCAAGGAAATTATCTTAATGTGACACTTCCCACAAGAGCCCTTCATTTAAAAAAAAAAAGCACATTTAACAATTTACATAGAAATATATATTTAATGTATAACTTAAAAATTTAAATCTAACACCCCTGAATATTGACATTGCTTATGACTTCTACTTACTAAAGGGATCTGAATACAGTAAATAATTTAAAGCTAAACATATTCCCAGCTAGTTTTCCATAGCAGGCATTTTAAACAATTTAGAGTTCTCTAGTTTCTGAGCTTATTATATACAAGCCTGCTTATACAATTGTTTTACCAAGTTTCTTTTGAAAAGATAAACAAAATTGACAAACCTTCAGCTTATTATCTAGAAAAATAACAGAGATGACTTAAATTAACAAAATTATAAACAAAAAAGGAGACATTGCAGCTGATAACCACAGAAATACTAAATATCATAAGAGACAACTGTGAACAATTACATACCAACAAATGAGATAACAGAAGTTGACTAGTTCCTAGAAATGTACACCTTATCAAGACTGAATCATGAAGTAACAGAAAATCTGAACAGGCAAATATTGAAAAAGGAGATTGAATCAGTAGTCAAAAAGTAAGCATAAGCCAAGACATAAAAACACTGCACGTTAGTCACTAAGCTAGACTTTCTCAAGATATTCTTAAAACATGTATATATTAGCTAGATTTAGAATAGTTTTATCACAATGCTGATAAGCCAAGTGAAATAAATTTCATTTAAACTGGTTTCAAATCTTATTATTTTCAATGAACAGCTATGGCTTTTTGGAGTGAGAATCTGCTGGGATGTTAAGACTGGGAATCTGGAAATTACAGACGAGGTTCAGATCTGCCCGTTGCCCGCATCAGGAGCGGCAGCCTGAGTACCAACCTCTTTAAACCTCCACTATTTCATCTAAGAAATGGGGTCTGGGACTCCCAGTGATTGAGCTGACACTTCCACTGCAGCAGGCACAGGTTTGATCCCTGGTGGGGGGAGCTAAGATCCCACATGCCGTGCAGAAAAAAAAATGGGGTTAATAACAGCTTCTATCTTATAAGGTTGGTGCGAACATTAAATGATGTCATTCATGTTAAGAACAGTTTAATAACAATGTTTAATAATAATTATTAATAATAACAATCTGATATTATTTACTAATTAAATGATTATTTAATAATAACAGTTTAACATTATTCAAAGATGAGATGCATTTAATTAAAGTTTTAGCATCTGAAGAGAATGATGAAAATGGTAGTTAAGTAAAGCTTCTTCTACGTGTTTTACATAGACTACTATGTACAAATTTACTACACACTGGGCATTGTCCTTCTCCCAGTGGACAAACACTGAACATTTTAAAACTCGGTAAGGCCCTATGCGAAGGGCTGGAGTCACAGAAGCATGTGACTCGACGATAATCCAGCAGCTGATAACCTAGTGAGGACAACAGAAAGAAGCGTCAACAGGCAAATCGCATGCCAGGTCCCGTATGTGAGAGATGCTGAGGGAGAGGGTGGCCAGAGCTCAGAGCGGGGAGGACAGGGCAGGGTGAGCTCCAGAGCGGGGGTCTGGGTGCGGATGGACAGACAGAAGGTCAGAGCAAGCAGGAAGGAGGGTGGAGGGGCCGCCAGGCCTAAGGGAACACGGAGAGCGAGGACGAAGGGTGAACTGCGCCCCCGTGCGGCTGCGGGGCACTGAGCCGTCAAAACGGGGTGAGAGGTAAGAGCCGGCCTGGGGACCAGACCGGGTACCCGAGGGGGTACAGCGGGTGATGAGGAACCCCATCTGCTCCGTGGGGTTGCAGGCAGCCACCGTGGGGAACCAGCTCAGGCTGGCGGCAGAGGGCAGGGCATTCCTAAAGCAACA
Organism: Dama dama; assembly: GCF_033118175.1. Taxonomy (NCBI): domain Eukaryota; kingdom Metazoa; phylum Chordata; class Mammalia; order Artiodactyla; family Cervidae; genus Dama; species Dama dama. The sequence continues at coordinate 43,876,343 of NC_083712.1, read as the reverse complement.
CCCGGGAGCGGGCAGAACACGCCGCACGGCCTCCGGGACATCAACACCGCAGCGTCACTGGTGAACGGCGAACAGAACGGGGAGGCAGCAAGTTTCTGCAGCGCCGCTTCAAAGACTGGTTCAGGCTCCGGCACGAAGTCCCCTTCAGGGCTAGCTTCGTCTCTGGGAGTTTTCCAAACCATCCTCACCCTGGGAATGATTGTACTTTCCTTGTTCAGATTCTATTCATTCTAGGCTCACCACACAGCCCTCTGATTGTGACTCCAGCCCGCCAGGTAACGTGATACGGAAGACACTGCCTTGATAGAGTCCCAGGCACTCCGGCCAATGGACAGAGTATTTCCTGTAACACGGCCCCGGTGGCCTCCATGGACATTCGTCCATGAGACTCGTGTAAAGTTGGCCCCAAGTATCTACGAGCAAATATCTGCTCGCCTTCTGATGTCCTTGGAAAATGCCAGACCCAGCCTGACTGTGCTTTAGAGTCACCTGGACCTCTCCTTAAAATACTCCAAAAGGAGGCAGCTCAGGCAGCCCCTGTCCTAGACAACCGTTCTCAATCGCGGCTGCATGTCAGAATCATCTGGAAGGCGTGAAAAAGATCCACACCTCCCGTGGCTACCTGCAGAGATGTTAAAACCTATCCACAGGGCAGAGGACGTGAATTGTAATAACGCCCGCTCCTCACTCCCAAGTAGAGATGAAAAGGATACTGCAACGCGTTGGAGTCGAGAGATTTCTGTTTCATTTACGTTTAGGATATTCAATTATTTTATTCCCTTTGATCTCCCTTCAGCGGGCGCCACGGCTTTAAACTGGTACTAGTTTTAAACTCTTTTAACTCATTATTGCTTTAGAACAGAGGTTGGCAAACTTTTTCTATAAAGGATCAGACAGTAAAAAGTTTAGCTTTGTGAGTTACGCCATCTCTGAAGTAACTGCTCAGCTTGGCAGTCAAGTATGAAAGCAGCCATAAACGATACAGAAAGAGATGAGCAGGCCTTCGAGCCAATAAAACTTCATTTACAAAAGTAAGTGTGAACAGAATTTGACCACTGCACTGCTTCAGATATCTGAATAATTACTACCATTCTGATCTTGTGCTCAGTAATACAAAATTAGTAACCAAGCCTGAAAATAAACACAAAAAGCGCACTTAGTCTCAGCATCTTATATTTTGACTATCATCCTATTACCAGTTACCAGAGACTCAAAACAGAGGGACTTGTTTATATTCAAACCAGATGGACCTACTCAGATGATTTCCACCCCCAGTACCTCTGACCACCCTCCAAGACATACCTACAGAGAAACCACCCAGCTGGTCATTCACCTGTGGCCACAAAGCAGAAGCAGGGAGCAGACGGCACCACCAGCCTCCTCACACGCAGAAAATGCCACAGATGTGTACTCATTAAGTACATGTTTATTCGTTTATTTGGGTAGGGGAAAAAAACCCTCTCTGTTGTTTTTTTAATACATTTATTCCCCCTTGTAACTGATGAATGGGGTAGAAACCCACAAGCCTCCGTCCAAAGGCGCTGGTTCAACAGCGTCTGTGAGTCGAGGGTCCCACCCCCCAGTCATCACCACCCACCCCTCACTGATCTCAAAATGCAGGATGAGAGAATCAGAGGGTGAGCCCATCTGCGAAGTGGGTGAGACGGAGCCCTGAAGAATAGGGCTGAGAAGCAGCTCCCCTCAAGGCCGTGCTCCCCAACTCCATCCCTGCCGAGTGTAGTCCCCACACCTGCCGTTCACATGGTGGGATGGTGGGCTGGAGAAGCCTTGTCCCCCCGCCCCAGGCCACTCTGGGCGTTTGTCCCCAGGATGGGTGCGAGGCGGGTGGTCCCCAGGAAGGAGGGCGCAGAAGCAACCCCTCAATCCCCCTCACACACAAGGCCAGCCCGTCGCTCTCCCGGGTCGGGCCACTGGCAGCGCTAAGGACATAAACCAGCTTGGACAAGCTCAGGTACCACCTCCCAGGCTCAGGTGCCGGACTCCCGACCAGGGCTCCACCTCAGACTCACCTGGAAGTGTTCTCAAGTATTCCTTTGACCTCATCCATTTCTTCTTTGCCAAAGTAAACGACAGTGAGATGAACCCTCCCGTCCTGTTGAATGCATATCTCCCTGGAAAACAAAACACGGAAGTCTGGTCCTGGGTCCACAACGACAGGCAAAGCCCAAACAAATACCTGTTCTGTAAAGTGAAAAAGGGCCCCCCCTGGAATGAACCACCAGCAAACCAGAGCAGGGGACAGGACACTCCGGCAGGCTCGTCCCAACATCCGTATTACTATTTCTCTTGGCAAGAATACCGTGGAATTTTAACATGTAGGTCTGGTCAATGAAAACGCAAGATGCAAGAGGCTGCAGGCTCAACCTGCCCCAGGTCCGGCCTGTTGGGGCCGGGATCCAATGTCCAGAACAGCGCTGGGGCCATCCCCTTCTCTGCCACAAGAAGTCTATGAAGGACGGAAGACAGAGCCCATTGTACAGATGAGGACGTCGACGTCCAGCAAGGGTGAGACTGGACTCCTCGTCCTTGCCTTTTCTTGTCCATGCAACACAAAATAGTTTTAGAGACTGAACAAGCAAAGGTTAAAAGACATTTATTCTTTTGGGGGCTCCAGAAACCCTGGGGACACCCAGCATCGTGGCGGTGACTGGGCGACAGGCCAGGAGCACCGCTGCTAGACGGCACCCTCCCCAGGGGGTGGATTCCCTCCCTGCTCCCCACTGCCCCTTGTGGCTGACAGTATGTGTACGTGTCTGTGCGTCATTTCAGCAGACTTCTGAAAGCAACTTAAAGGTACATGTCTACTTTGCTGCTATTCAGCTGCTAAGTCCGACTCTCTGTGACCCCATGACCTGCAGCACACCAGGCGTCCCTGTCCTTCACTAATGTTTGAGGCAAAACGTTTGCTCAAACTCATGTCCATCCCGTGGGTAATGCCATTCAACCATCACATCCTCTGTCGTCCCCTTCTCCTCCCACCTTCAGTCTTGCCCAGCGTCAGGGTCTTTTCCAATGAGTCAGTTCTTCCCATCAGGTGGCTGAAGGATTGGAGTTTCACCTTCAGCATCAGTCCTTCCAATGAATATTCAGGACTGATTTCCTTTAGGATTGACTGGTTTGAGCTCCTTGCAGTCCAAGAGACTCTCAAGAGTCTTCTCCAACACCACACTTCAAAAGCATCAGTTCTTTGGCCCTCAGTCTTCTTTATACAATTCTATTGGCAGGATGATATTTTGGGAAACGCTGATACTTCACTTGTCCTTCCATTTCATTCCTTTGTTTTTGTGTTGCAACTTTCCTGAGCCGCTAGACAACCACCCACATCAGAGAGTTTCAGAGTCTCTGAGCTCTAACTGCAGAGGCCAGTTTACCCAGTGATTTTTAGTGTGACACCAAGGAGGAGGGGCTGCCTACCTGGGGTTGCCGGGAAGATCAGAGAAGATATGGTTCCTGCCCTCAAAAACTTTCTTAAGAAATAAATGAGCTCGAATGCAATCATCAGGAAGCTCGTGGCACGGATGAAAAAGCACACGGAATTCAGAGAGGATGACCATCCCGCAGGCTGGAATGTCTGCACCTTGAGGGACGTGCCGCACTGCGGTGCAGAGAGGAGGAGAGAACTCCAGAGGGCAGAAGTACTGGGGCAGAGTCTGCTGACCCCGGGCAAGAGGCACAGGCTTCACCTGCTCAGCGCCTTGGCTCTGCAAATTCTCTCTCGTCTCAGAGGAAGAGAAGATCTGACTCTGAAACCAGACTGAATGTGGGGCTCTGAGAAGCAGATAAGGGACCAGAAATGGGGCTGGGTTGCTGTTCCTACTTCAAAACTGAGAGCTTTCCAGCCCCGCCCCTGCCGACCGAGCTTCTGCCCACAGGGGACAAACTTCTCTGTGCATCAAAGACTCCTTCTGCAAACCTGCCAGAGAATGCGGCGGCTCCCTTGGCTAGGGCAGAATAAAAGCACACACAGCATCAGGGGCCTGGAAAACTGTGCTTTAAATTGTGCGCACTGGGGAAAAAAATCCATCCCAGGACGGATTCAGGAGAGGGTCACCCACTGAGCCTGAATAAAAAGCCTCCTTGTTTTTTCTAGCAACATCTTTGTTGGCATTTTAAAATCCATCAAAGGACTTCCTGTTTTCAAGGAATAAAACAGAGACACACTGGACCTTTACTTTCACCAGCTCCGGCTTCCTGAAAAGGCAAAGCAGAGTTTATTCTGAGGGCCACCTCCAGGCCCCGCTCCATTCATTCATTCACTCCTGCCTGCCTTCATTCAACAAACAAGAAGTCTTAAAAATCAAGTAAGGCATTTCTGCCCTTGAGAAGGTCTCCATCTGATTGGAGATTGCATGATTAAAACTATCTACACAGCGGCCAACACACACTGCCTCCCAGGGAGAAACACCATCACCATCTGTCTGATAATTTTACAAACTTTCGTATTTTTCAAAGCAGGCCTCACTGGACTGCATCCCCTGAAAGATGAGAGGACAAACACTGAGTCCCATTGCTGTATGATGCATAATTCTCACTGGAGTAAGACTGTAAAAGAATAATCACTTGTGGCTCTATAAAGGGATCATCCAGGTTTCCTGGGATTCTCCAGAGTTTAACTCTGAAAGCCCACCACCCAGTAAATGCCTCAGAGCAAACTGGGACAACTGGTCACCCGCCCCACATCAGGGACTTGGCAGCAAGGAATGGGCAGCTGAGAGAGGGAGACATGGCACGTCAGAAAACGGCAGTAACAGGTCAAATGAGGCAAGGAGGGTGGCGGGGATGTGGCTGATTTCTGATGGGCAATGGGGACAGGTACCAAGGTCAAGGTGGTATCCAGGCCGTGCCGAGACAGGCAAGTGGACGCCCTGCAGGTGGAGAGGACTGGGGCAAGGGCTTCCCCAGCTGAGAAGGTACGAATGCAAGGAAGTCACATCACACTTCTTGTCTCAGTCTCTCTGTTCTTCAGGAACACCGGGGATGAGAAGCAAACCTACCGAGGCTTTAATCACGTCCCGTGCAAAGGAAAAAGCATGAACCAGCCCGTCAGGCTGCAGTGTCTCCCTGTGGTCAGTGAGGACACCAGGGAGACTCAGGGAACAGAGAGGGATGGGGGCCCGTCAGAATCGGGCTGCAGAAAGCAAGCTTCTTCGGCTTGGTGGATCCTCTACCCTCCCGCACCCCACGCCGAAGGACTCACGACTCTTGGATGCCACGATTTGAGGCGCTGAGGCGTGAGAGTCAATAGTGACCCTCGACCCACTCTCCTGGGGGCCCATTTCAGGACAGCAAATGAGACCACTGCCAACTGATGGTTTTCTTCTCTTGAACAGAAGTTTCTACATCATCTGTGGCTCAAATGAAGTTAAAAACAGCCTCTATTAGGCCCCGGAGAGACCTTAACGGAAATAAGGTGAATGATGTAGATTATGGCTTCTCAAACATGTGTACCAGAAACTTCCGGGGGACAGCACCGGAGTCTGATCAGAGAATGGCCCGCCCGGGGAGAGGTAGGGGGCGAGGCTGCGTGGGGGACGGGGCTGGGTGAGCCACGAAAGCTTTCCTTCTGGGAACACAAAGACGACAAAGGGCCTCCCGGATCGAGGCCCCCACGGGAGGCCTGGCACAGCGCGTGCACCGCAGGGCTTGGCTGGCCCTCTGCCCACCCAGTGGAGCCCCTTCTGCAGCGCCATCTCCGTCCCAGAGAGTCCACAGTCACTGGTTTCTGAAGATCCAGGAATGTCCAGAAACATCTTAACAGTGCTAAGCAGGAAGAGGATTGTAAAAAGTGCTGCAGAAAATTCAAGTAAAAGGTGTCCCTAATACCATGTTTAAATGTCATAAATGCCTTGGGAGGGACAAGAGAAGAGCTGGAGGAAGGGAAACTGGGGAACATTAAACAAAAATAACTAGCAAAGTCTGAGAAGACTCACAGCAACACAGGGAAGTGTTCTCAGACCAGCTAGAAGGTGTCAAAATAAAAATCGAGCACACTTGCAAAGAACTAAGAAAAATCTTTGAAAATCATTAAAAAAAAAAAAAAAAACATTGCCACAAAAATTCTTTTTTTTTTTCCCTAGAGAGGCTCAGAGACAAAGACCATCCACGATGTTGTTACAGTGAGCTTCCTCCTGCAACTGCAAACAAACTACACAATGAAACGACAGATGCACTTAAAACGGATAAGCCGGCCACCAAGGGAAACCAAGAAGCTGAAAAGCAAATGCAAGAAGAGTCTCCAAAAAGGCAGAACGAGGTGATTAAAAAAAAAAAAAAGGAGGGGGAGGTTGGTTTCAGCCAACACAGGTGTGCTAGGCAAAGGGAACTGAATCTGAAGCGAACTCTCCTGGGTACATCCCCTCTGCTTTGGGCCAGGGTGAAGAAGTCTTGGGAGTGGAGGCACCTGGGGCCTTCATGGAGGGGAAATGGCTCGTGGACCCTGTGCGGTTCCTCCAGGGATCAGGGCCACTGGACAGCAACGGAGGAGGAGTCTGCTGGAGTGAAGAGACATCTCATCTCCATAGCACCAGTGGAGTCCCGGAGCACACAGGCCCACAGGCAGCCCCAGCGCACCTAACCAGAGAGGTCCATACGTCCCCTCAGGGTCCATGTGGGTATCATTCCCACCCAGGGCGGGGAGAGCCCTGGAGTTTCAGCCGTGTCACTTCCTGTCAGTCCGGGAGCATCCCCCATCTCCTGTGCACAGCCTCAATAAAGGCCCTGAGGGTCTCACGCTAGGAAAATTCTGTCTCACCCAACAAACAGCAGCTACCTTTTCATTAGCCACTGAGGCTGACGGAAACGAGGCTTTCCATCTGAAAATCAAATTTCTCACATAAAGGAAAGGCTTGTGTGAAAGCCAATTAAAGATGAAAGCATTAAAAATTAGACAGCAGCTAATACATTTAGAATACCTACGAAATCCATACGTAGGTCCAAGAAGCAGAGAAACCAGTAACAAAGCAGCAGAAGGGCTCAAAATTAGAACACCAAAAAAGTGCCCTGAAATGGAGGAATCCACTAAAACAAATGAGGGAGTCAGTTCCTAGGCAGACTGATAAGAAGTCCAGGGTCCCCAAGGAGGAGAAAGGGGTCTGGGGCTCTCAAAGGACAGATAACGGTCTGGAATTCTCAAGGAGGAAGAAAGGACAAACTTTTATTTTTTCCTCTACATTCCTCAGCCTGAGTCACATAAATTGTTTTTATCTTTAAGCCTGGAACTGATGATGACACAACCAACAAGTGGTTTGGACTCTGTACTAAGGATTATACAGCCCGATTATGTATCCTGCTTGAGGACAGTTTCTCCTTCTTGAGTGTCTTCTGGCTAATCCTGTTATCTTGAAATGTGGATTGTGGGAGTGGGTCTAGTAAGATCTTTGCAACCTCCAGACATTCTTTTGATTCATTGTAATAACTAATTGGAGAGTATATAACTCCACTGCTAACACAGGCAAGGGGGGCACTCTTTCAGAGTGTCAGAAGCTTTCTCTATCTCTTTTACGCTTTAATAGAACTTTATTACCCAAAAGCTCTGAGTGATCAAGCCTCGTCTCTGGCCCCGGATTGAATTCTTCTCCTCCGGAGGCCAAGAATCCCGGCGTCTTTTGTGGTTCAGCAACAACCTTCCACAGACAAGGAAACTGAATTGCAGGAGACAGAAAAACAAGACCCTGAGCTAAGACGCATCCTGGTGAAGCGACCACGACTCACGACGAAGGAAGGCATTCTTCCTCCAATCTGGGGAAAGAGAGAGCAAAGCTGGCCTCACACTTCTCCACGGAGTCACATGCAGAAGAACCTCCACAACCTCCTGAGGAAAGGAAACGTGTCCAAGAGCTTTACGCCCTGCCAGGGCACCCTTAAACTGTGCAGATGACAAGCAGGCATTCTGTTCTCAAGCACTCAGGACCCTTCTTGAAGAGACATCGTGACCATGAAATCCAGGCACCCTAAACCTTGGGAATGAAGGCGTCACTGTCGGAGCACTGCTGATGAAGGCCCTAAATCCACTTACACACAGGAGCCGTGGTTATGACACAGAGTGTCTGGGCTGCGAACCCCGTCGAGGTAAAAATAACAGACAGCTGAGACATGGGGAGATGGGCCCCGGAGAGTGAGGAAACATAACCGTGCCCCTCTCTTCTTGCCAGAATTTTCCTGGTGATCTAGTCTCACATTAACATAGGGGGCAGAGATACATGACGATTTCAATCTGCTCAGTTTCGTAAAATACGTTTTACCTTCAGAGCCATCTCTAACCAGGCCTCTAATTAGACAAAACTAGTGTCTCTCTCTCTCTTTTAGGGTTTTGGAGGTGCTGGGTCTTCACGGCTGCCTGGGGGCGTTCTCTGGTTGCAGTGAGCGGGGGCTACTCTCTAGTTCTGGCGCACGGGCTTCTCATCGTGGAGGCCTCTCTCGGCGAACACAGGTTCTGGGGTGTGCAGGCCCAGTAGGTGTGGTACACGGGCTTAGCTACTCCATGGCGGATTTCCCCAGACCAAGGATCGAACCCATGTCCCCTGCATTGGCAGGCAGATTCTTATCCACTGGACGACCAGGGAGAAGTCCGAGGAACTAATATCTCTTATAGCACAGAAACATTTTCTCAAAGATCAGTAATTTTTTCTGTCCTAATGCAGATTCTTTTCTATAAGTTTAAGTGAGGAAAAATTTAATTCTCTCATTAAAAATAGAACATATTGCACATCTCATACTGAATGACATTTCAAATGTGTTATTTTTCTATCTATAGACATGCAAAGAAAGGTGCCAAGAATGTGCAATTAATGTTTAAAATGGTTAATTTAGGGAAGCAGGGCCAAACATGAGTTTTAAAATAACTTATTCCTGGTTGTGTTCTACCATGTAAACATCTCATTATAGCCATGTATCACTTTCACAAACTTAAAAGTCAGGTTTAGATTATAAAAGCAAAAACAAAAAAAGACTTTCATTGAATTTTTAAACAAAGCATAAAATATAGGGCAATAGTATAAAAACTTCCAGAACAATATAGAAATGTCTAAGACAGAGAGGATCCAAAAGAAGAAAAAAGATCACTCATGGTTCCACCTTCCGTGACAACCAGAACAGTTCAGAATCAATTGTAACAGTCTCCCCTTCTGGATAGAAGTGGCTTCAGAGAGACAACACCTAACACTGAATAAACATCAGCTTGTATTTTCTCCCAATACTCTTAGGATCATTTTAATCACATTTAAATATTTAATTGACCAAAGTTTACTTTGGGTTTTGGTGCGAAGTCAGAATGAAATTTTTTCTGCTGTTTGATTAGTTGTTCTAAAGCATATGCTGAACGATCAATCCATTTCCTGCTGACCAACTTGAAATGTCACCTTCACCAAGTTCTGACTCGAAATTAAATAGCCCCAGGTATTGGGGCTAAAGGAAATCTACCCTGAATATTCACTGGAAGGACTGATACTGAAGCTGAAGCTCCAATACTTTGGCCACCTGATGTGAAGACCCGACTTATCAGAAAAGACCCTGATGCTCAAAGGCAGGAGGAGAAGGAGATGACAGAGGATGAGATAGTTGGATGGCATCATCAACTCAATGGACATGAGTCTTAGCAAACTCCTTGAGATAGTAGTGAAGGACAGGGAAGCCTGGCATGCTGCAATCCATGGAGTCGCAGGACACGACTGAGCGACTGAACAACAAGAAAGAGAAGGTTTGGGGCTTCCCAAGAAGTGGTGCTAGTGGTAAAGAATCTGCCTGCCAACGGAGGAAACGTAAGAGACCTGGGTTTGATCCCTGGGTGTGGAAGATCCCCTGGAGGAGGAAATGGCAACCCACCCCAGTATTCTTGCCTGGAGAGTCCTATGGACAGAGGAGCCTGTTGGGCTACAGTCTATAGGGTCACAAAGAGTTGGACACGCCTAAGTGTCTGAGCACAGGTTGAAGTATCCCATTTCAGCCCAGCTTTTGAGACCTCAATGTGCTCAGAAGCTGCTGGACCATGGAGCAGACTCTGTTGTCAGCTCTGCTCAAGCATCCTCCGTTGAGGAAGTCTTTCTCCTCCTGCTTTCCTGGTCTCTCCTTCTAACTGTGTGACTACACTCCTCTCTGTGTGAAGCTAGGCTCATCTCATCCCCCGCAGTGTGGTCAAGGGTCTGGTACACACACGGGTCCCCCCGGTCCTCAAGGAAGCCACTGCCCACGTGCGACAACGGGCAAGGGAACAGTGCCAGGCAAAAGAAAGGGGCCTTGAATTTTTGTTTTTAAAGCATTAACTAGAATTACGCTTCATTTCGCCACCTCCACTTTGGAGACTCATTAAGGTACTCGTTTTACTTTTTTCAATAGTATTTCCCTTCCAGTGTTACTCCTACTGTTAATTATTGGCCATCCTCATGATACCAAGGCAGTAACAATCACGTACTAAACGGCTTGCCCAGGAGAATTCTGCTCTCCCAGGCTCAGGCCCTTGCAGGGAGGGCTCGACCAGCCCCCGCGCAGACAGCCCTCCAGGGCGAGCACCGCCTCTCCAGTCCAGTTCACCAGGGAGAGGCCTGCGTGCTGAAGCCAGCCTCAGGGCCCTGCAAGCTCCAGGCAGCTTCCTGGCCCACGGATCTCACTGTAAATTCGTCCTGGGAGTGGGCACACCGGCCTCGGGAGCAATGGCTGGCCTTCCCTTCCGGCCTGGTGCCCACCGCTGGGCCAGCCCCCCGCAGCCTGGATGCTTCCACCAGCGCACTGGGCGGGTCCGAAGAGAAGGCAGAGAGGGACATGGCTGCACCCGGGGAAGCTGAAGGGAGCCGAGCTCCAGCCAGTTCAGTGCTGGAGCCAGAGGGGCATTGCTCACAGGCAAGAGGTGTGCCCTAGCATGCTCTGCAGAGGAGGAAAGGGGAGGTCAGCCCAGCCAGCCCCTCGGGACAGCACGGCTGAAGGCAGGTCCCGAACCGGAGAAGACAGAGGGAGCCCAGAACCAGAACCCTGGGCAGAAATCACAGGGAGGCGACTTCAGGTCCAAGCAACCGCCAGCTTTCTCTCCAGAGTGGCAGCCTGCCCTGGGACATAGGCAGTGACCTGGAACACAGTGAGTACACACTGCGTACACGCCTGGTCCACGCCTGGTCCAGGCAGTTACCTGACACACACACTGCACACAGAACCGGGTGTCAGGAGTGCCGCCGAGGGATTCCGAATGAAGGGAAGGTCAGGCCAGAGGACCCCCCAAAGCCTCTTGGATTCTGACCTTCACATTTAGCCAAAAAAGGGTTACTCTTTCAAGTTGGAGAAAATTTATTAAGGACCCATTTACAAAGCTTAGCCTATTTCCTAGTGACTCAGATGGTAAAGAATCCACCTGCAATCCGAGACTGAGGTTCGATCCCTGGGTCGGGAAGATCCCCTGGAGAAGGGCATGACATCTCACTCCAGTGTTCTTGCCTGGAGAATCCCATGGACAGAGGAACTGGGCGGGCTATAGTCCGTGGGATCGCAAGAGTCGGGCACGACTGAGTGGCTGACACTTTCACTTTACAAAGCTTCACGACAGGATGTAGGGAGGACACAGGGATGAGGGCAGCACCCCTCCTGGCGCCCGCAGAGCTGTTAGCATCTCTAGGCTGGACATGCCAGTGGAGAAGTTTCTGGAAGCTGGATGAGACCATCTCGAGGGGAGGGCCATCTTGACAGGAGCTGTCACCTCTGCTTGAGGGACACATTCAGACTGAGGTTACAAGACGGCAAGGGATCCTGGCACACAAGGACTTTGTTTATTCCCATCTCTGAAACTCGGCCAGGGAGTCGAGGAGGGTTACTCTTCAAATGTGGTCACGACCCAGAATGTGGAGAAGTATCAACCACACCCTTATATTGAGCATTACTGGCCTTTAACAGGGCTTCCCTTATAGCTCAGTTGGTAAAGAACCCACCTGCAATGCAGAAGACCCTGGTTCGATTCCTGGGTCGGGAAGATCCCCTGGAGAAGGGATAGGCTACCCACTCCAATATTCATGGGCTTCCCTTATGGCTCAGCTGGTAAAGAATCCACCTGCAATGCTGGAGACCTGGGTTCGATCCCTGGGTTGGGAAGATCCCTTGGAGGAGGGAAAGGCTACCCACTCCAGTATTCTGGCCTGGAAAATTCTACGGACTGTACAGTCCATGCAAAGAGTCAGACATGACTGAGGGACTTTAATGTGCATTTAATGATAAAAGGTGAAAAATAAGTTTGATCTTCCAAGATCACATCTGAACAAAAACCCGTTTAAATCTTCTCAAGTATCTAAAAAAATGAAGGCTCGGAAACTTCTCGGCATAATTCTACACGTAACCTCTGAGAAGACAGGGGTTAAAATAAAGACTCTAACTGAGAGCATTCCAGCCGCTGCCGGAGCGGGGCAGGAACGGAAGCCAGGCTGCAGTCAGATGCACAGATCCACGGCCACGAGGGCGGAGGTCTTTTGGGGGGCTGGGAGAGGGCCCAGTCCACTGTGGGGACAGCACAGCCCCGTGGCCCCCACCCTGAGCCGCCACAGTCAGAACAGAACCCCCAGGTGTCTGGCCGTCTCTGCAGATCCTGACGAAAACCCAGCCCTCCTGACCCCCACTTCTGACAGGAAATCTACCAGCTTTCCAATTGCTCTGAGTGCATGCGGGATCAGTGGTGTCCGACTCTTTGTGACCCCATGGACGGTAGCCCGCCAGGCTCCTCTATCCAGGCAATTTTCCAGGCAAGAATTACTGCAGTGGGTTGCCACTTCCTGCTCCCAGGGATCTTCCTGACCCAGGGATGGAATCCATGTCTTTTTCATCTCCTGTACTGGCAGGCGGATCCTTAACCACTGTGCCACCAGGGAAATCCTCTAATTGCTGTGAAAGTGAAGATGCTCAGTCGTGTCCAACTCTTTGCAACCCCGTGGATAGACTATAGCCCACCAGGCTCCCCCGTCCATGAAATTTTCCAGGCAAGAATACTGGAGTGGGTTGCCATTTCCTTCTCCAGGGGATGTTCCCGACCCAGGGATCGAACCCAGGTCTCCCGCATTGCGGGCAGACGCTTTACCCTCTGAGCCACCAGGGAAGTCCCGTCTAACTGCTCCAGGGAAGGGCAAACACAAGGATCGACTTTACAGGAAGCAAACAGAGCCGAGCAGGGGGAGAAAGGGGCCCGCGTGCCGGGCGGGGAGGACACCCGCGGGTCCCACGCACCTGAAGTTCTGCATGAACTGCCGGAACTTGTCCACCCTCCTGGCCAGCGGCACGATGACGTTCACCAGCGTGCCGGCCATGTTCAGCTGCTCCTTCTTCACCTTCATGATGGGGCCGAAGGGCCGGAACAAGACCAGGCGCCGAAACTCGTGCTTGTGGTCCCCTCGGAACGTGAGCTCGTACAGAGTGCCTTTATCCCTCTCTGTGCGGTAGATGCCTGGGGACAGACAGAGCGAGCGCTGAGAACTCACCCAGCTGCCGAGTGGCGCGCACGGCCCGGAGCTGGCGCGAGACGTTTCCACTGAAAATTCGGAGTGCATCTCCACGTCGGATAATTATGAGAAGACCCAAAATGCTTCCACTCAAATCCCCAAAGAAACGAAAACACCGTCGATTTAAAAATCACCGTTAATGAAGACTCTAGCAAAACCATGACCAAAAAAATGTGCCATGCTGGATACAAAACTGTATTTATACTTATTGAGGGGTCTTAAAAAAAGGATGGTGAGGGAATATGCCAAATAAGATCAGCTGTCATGTCAGTCGGGGTTATGGTTTTTCTTTAATGCTATTTATCTACATTTTCTGCCATATGATTAAACACTTTAATATTATACTAAGAATATAATATTATACTAGGAATAATATACTAATATTATACTAACATATACACTATTATACTATTTTATACTATATAATATTGTATAATATATACTATATATAATATGGTACTAATATACTAAGGACAATATAATATTATGCTAAGAATATAATTACTAAGAAGTGTGTTAAAATTATCTCTTAGAAACGACAGCCGTTTCAGAAGGAGTGACCACAAGGATCTGTGCGGGGCACTGGGGCCATCACCTGGGTCACGTGGCCCCCACGGAAGCTTCTGGAAGCACGGAAGTAGATGAAGCCTGTGGGCCCAGCTCAGGGGCAGGCACACATCTCACGTAACTTCACTGCAGAAGCAGCACAGCCCGCGTGGCAGGGCCAGCCTGCTGGGGCCACAGTGGGCCCCCCCGAGTACCGCCGTCACTCAGACTCCACCATCTCCCTCGCTGGGGTGACCATGGCCCCAGCATCTCCGCTCAACCGTGGGGTGAGGCTCCTGGGCCAGATCACACAAAACGTCCCCACTTTGTGAGTGAGCCCGTCATCCCCTGGTGCCTAAATTCCACACCTCCTCAGGGTCACTGGGCTCATGGGCGTTTTCCTACCATCGGAAAAAATACATCAAATCCAGTGAATCACCAGACAGGCTTCCTCCTCTTCTCTGCGATTTTCGGGGTTTTCTCCTCTGTGTCCTTCCTTCCCCTGTGTGCTGTGATGTGCTTAGTCACTCAGCCGTGTCTGACTCTTTACGACCCCACAGACTGTAGCCCGCCAGGCTCCTCTGTCCATGGGATGCTCCAGGCAAGAACATTGGAGTGGGTTGTCATGCCCTCCTCCAGGGGATCTTCCCGACCCAGGGATTGAACCCAAGTCTCCCGCACTGCAGGCGGATTTTTTACCAGCTGACCCACTAGGGAAGCCCAAGAATAATGGAATGGGTAGCCTATCCCTTCTCCATCGGATCTTCCCAACCCAGGAATCAAACCAGGGGTTCCCGCATTGCAGGCGGATTCTTTACTGTCTGAGCCACTAGGGAAGCCCTTCCCCTCTCATTCCTCCCTCTGAGTCCCTACTGTGGCCTGGACTCACCCCTGGACTGAGTATCTACAAGGCGACAATGGGGAACGCAAGCATCCGCCAGGGGACCACCTGTCTCCAGGCCTCTCTCGACCCCTCCTCCTTTTGTCCTCACCCCACCCCCTTTTGTGGGGACTGCAGGTCTGCTGCAAAGCGTCTCTACTCTTTGCCTTCCAGGAGCTGCTCACCCCACAGTCTTGGTGGGGCGGCCTCTCTCTCATCTCCCTCTGGAGCCACAGAAAGGAGCCCAGGGCCGCGACTCGTCCAGGTGCTTCCCACCCGGGGGCACGGGGACTCAGAGCTGAGTGCAGGCTGTGAGGATGGATGGGGCAGGGCCCCCTCCTGAAGCCCGCGGGGCTCCTGGTGCAGGTCGGGGAGGCGGAGAGAAGGTCTGCAGAGCTCGCACTGGGGCAGAATCCAGCCTCCCTGCAGGGACCACTCGTGGGAGAAGGGAGGCACTGCTCAGGAGTCCGAAGGAGGTCTCTGAAAATGCGAAGCGGTTCCCTGCAAAGCCTGTTCACGCTCTCGGGCAACTGGTCCTCGCAGAGCACACAGGAGCCTCCCTCCTCCGCCGCAGCCTGGAGCCGGGGGAAGCCAAACTCCCAAGGCCCAGAGGAGGTGGGACTGAGTCAGGAAGGAGTCGATGGGCTAACTGCATCTCCACTGGGTGGAGACAGACCTGTGACCCAGCAAGCCACCCCCCGGACAAGGCTGCTACAGAACTGAACCTGCAGATAACAAGGTTTCTCAAAACAGTCATCCTCTTTCTCCGAACCAGGGTTGGAATCATTAACTTTTAAAAATCTAAACCGGGGTCCGAATCATTAACTTTTAAAAATCCAAATCCACAGAAGGTGCTGGTATATGCTTGTTTTAAGAGGTAGGCATCTATTTATAAAGAACCAGAGAATGCAGCATTTCTTATCATTAATGATTCCTACAACCGTGCCTTTGGGCAGGGGCACCAGCACCTCGGGGGAACAGGCGAGGCTGCGGTCCTGGTTCC
The DNA here is from genome assembly GCF_033118175.1 of Dama dama. Taxonomy (NCBI): domain Eukaryota; kingdom Metazoa; phylum Chordata; class Mammalia; order Artiodactyla; family Cervidae; genus Dama; species Dama dama. The sequence goes on along the minus strand of NC_083712.1, from coordinate 43,860,439 downwards.
CGGAAGCACTCCCCACCCCACTGCCACCCCAGGCCCTCGTGGCCCTGGCCACGCTCACCCACAACCCCAGCTGTGCTCACCCACAACCCACATCTGTGCCTTGCAACAGCTGCTACATTCACTCTTTAGCCTATTCCCCATACTCTAATTAAATTCATTCTGTCTTATGAGTCTGATTTTAGATCCCCTAATCCCATCTATTTTAAATAATCACTTAAAACCCTCTTGCAGCCTATGTCCACCAAATCCCAGCCCTGGGTCTACCACATCCCCCAGAGGTACTCCCTCACCCCTCCACCCCCTAGTTCTCATGGCATAAGGACAGCAGCTAAGGAGCCGCCATGCGTCCTGGAAAAACCTTCAGCAGTGGAAACTCCAAAGATCCTCTCTCAGAGGGAAAGGAGCTGAAGCTCTCTGGGGCAGGACCAGGTTTTCAGTCAAGAAGCTGTGTGCACAGCGGCAAATGCAAAGCAACTCGGCCGCACGAGGCCCTCGCTAGTCATGTTTTATAGGACGGTATCGTTCTTATCCACTCGGCAAAATTACAGATCAAAATAGGGACCGGAGCTGGCTGAGAGCTTAGTCTAGCACCCTTTCCCTCTCTCCACCCACAGGAGCTGAGCTGACTTTGAGTTTGGTGTTTCTGCTCCCAGTGCAGGCAGACTCGTGTTCATCCTCTCATCCTTCCAGTGGGGTGGGGGCGGGTGTGCAGGCCCCAGGACCACTGACAAGGTGGGGGCACCTCCTGGAGTCCAGGGTGCAGCTCCGAGGTCTGCGGCACACACGTCTGCTCCTTCAGTAGGCAAGGAGCTCGCCAGGTGGGTGTGTGATCCCGACCTACGTCCTGTCTTCCACTTGGGACCTCAGAAGTCACGACGCCAAATGTCCCTGCCCGCCACACGCCAGCCCCCTCCTCCCCGCCCTCACTCAGTCTGAGTAGGCATGGAGGCCAGCACCGCACTGCTGAGCCCAGAAACGTCTCCACTTTCATCCCTGCCCTTCCTACCTTGCTGCGTGGAGCCCAGGCCCCCTAGCTGGATCCCTCCGGGCCTCTGACACCCCTGGCCCACATCCAGATCCATCCTGCATGTACCCTGGGCCCTTAGCTTCCCACAGGACCACCCTGCTTCTGCTCTGCCCTAGCTAAGAAGGCCCCCGGCTTCCCACGGCCCAAAGTCCCAGGACTACATACAGCCAGGCCTCCAAACCCTCCCTCTAAGTGAAAGTCGCTCAGTCGTGTCTGACTCTTTGCAACCCCACGGACTACACAGTCCATGGAATTCTCCAGGCCAGAATACTGGAGTGGGTAGCCATTCCCTTCTCCAGGGGATCTTCCCAACTCAGGGATCAAACCCAGGTCTCCCACATGGCAGGCGGATTCTTTACCAGCTGAGCCAGCAGGGAAGCCCCAAACCCTCCCTCACCCTCCCCAAACTCCTGTCCGAATGACTTGAGGCTTGGTCCTGCCCCACCTCATGTGAAATCGGATTTATATCGAGCACATACAACTTCTCTTTCTCCTGGAGAAACTGGAAGGAATGTGAAGTGGTGCAGCTGTGGAGAAGAGCCAGGCAGTTGCCCTCAGAGGTTAAACACAGAATTATATAATATGATCCAGCAATTCCACTTCTGGGTGTGTACCCAGAGGAACTGAAAACAGAGACCTGAGCAGGTACTGGAATGCACATTTTCACAGCAGCCAAAAATGGAAGCAACTCAAATCTCCACGAACAGATGAATGGATGGACGAAGTGTGGTCCATACACACAGTGGAATACTGCTGCTGCTGCTAAGTCACTTCAGTTGTGTCCGACTCTGTGCGACCCCATAGACAGCAGCTCACCCGGCTCCCCTGTCCCTGGGATTCTCCAGGCAAGAACACTGGAGTGGGTTGCCATTTCCTTCTCCAATGCATGAAAGTGAAAAGTGAAAGTGGAGTTGCTCAGTCGTGTCCAACTCTTTGCGACCCCATGGACTGCAGCCTACCAGGCTCCTCCATCCATGGGATTTTCCAGGCAAGAGTACTGGAGTGGGGTGCCATTGCCTTCTCCGCAACGGAATACTACCCAGCCTTAAAAAGGAATAACATTCAGACATACGCTGCAACATGGAGAAACCTGAAAATGTGCTAAGTGAAGCAGGTCAGACAGAAAGGGACGACCGCTGTGTGATTCCACTCGCACACTGTCTCTAGAGGAGTCAGAGACAGGAAGCAGGCTGGTGGGCACCAGCGGCTGGGGCAGGGGAGGGGAGTCAGTGTTCACTGGGCACAGAGTTTCAGTCTGATGTGATGTGAAAGTTCTAGCAATGGGAGGGGATGACGGTTACACACAGTGTGAGTGTACTCAATGCCAATGAACAGTACACCTAAAAACGGTTAAAACAGGGACCTCTGCTGGCAGTCCAGTCGTTAGGATTCTACACTCACTGCCGAGGGCTTGGGTTCGATCCCTGGTCGGGGAACTAAGATCCCATAAGCCAGGCAATGCAGCCGGAAAAAAAAAATGGTTATAATTGAGAGCAGGAGGAGAAGGGGACGACAGAGGACGAGATGGTTGGATGGCATCACTGACTCAATGGCCGTGAGTTTGAGCAAACTCAGGGAGATGGTGAAGGACAGAGGAGCCTGGCGTGCTGCAGTCCATGGGGGTCACAAAGAGTCAGACACGACTGAGCAGCTAAACAACAAAACTGCTGTCCCATGAAAAGGCCAGGCATTTTCTCAAGACACAGTTCCCCACCGGCCCCCGCTCAGCCCTCATCCTTCTAAACTGGACCCTGCTTCCCTGGGAAGATTCTGAGACTCTCTCAATCCAAGGCCCCACCCCCTACCTTGCTCCTCCAGACACGTGGGCCTGAGAGCTTGAGCCCCTTGAGAGAGTCATTTCCTAGGTAGGTTGATAAGAAGTCTAGGGGTCCCCAAGGAGACAGGGGTCTGGAATTCTCAACGAGGAAGAAAGGACAAACTTATTTTTTCCTCTACATTCCTTAGGATTATATAACAATAATGTATCCTGCTTGAGGACAGTCTCTGTATTAAACCTTCTGGCCAATCCTGTTATCTTAAAATGTAAATTATGGGAGTAGGCCTGGTGAGGTCTTTACAACCTCCAGATATTCTTTGGATTCATTGGAGAGTATATAACTCCATTGCTAACACTAGCAAGGGGGCACTCTTTCTACCCCCTTCTGATGTCTATGTCAGAAGCTTTCTCTATCTCCTTTATACTTTAACAAAACTTTATTACACAAAAGCTCTGAGCGATCCAGCCTCGTCTCTGGCCCCAGATTGAATTCTTCTCCTCCGGAGGCCAAGAACCCTGGCGTCTTTTCAAGGTTCAGCAACAACCTTTTTCACCCTCTGTGTGGAGTTGTTCTCCTGATACAGGATACGCACGCCCCAGGAATGGTCCAGTCCACCGTCTCCTCTTACCGACAAGCAGACCGAGACCCCGGGCAGCTGTCTCCTTCCTCGACGCCCCTTCCACACCCATCGCCGAGCCCTCAGAGCAGGGGAAGAAACAGGAGCACGGATACCAACAACCGGAGGAACAACATCAATGTCTATGGTGAAAACCACGGCCGGCAGCTCCTATACCCTCGATAATCCTTACTGCCCCTCCGCCCGCTCCAGAGCTTTAACGCCTTCTTTTACCCACAACTGTAACAGCTGTTAAATAACAGTGACCTGAATTCAGAGCCTACCACACATTACAAGTAGTAAATTTTGAAGGAGGAGATTTTCATAGAAAGAAAAAAAAAAATTTTCAGGACCTCCCTGGTGGTCCAGTGGTTAAGAATCCTCCTGCCAACGCAGGAGACACGGGTTCAACCCCTAGTCTGGGAAGATCCCGCGTGCCGCGGAGCAACGAAACCGGGGAGCCACGATTACTGAAGGCTGCACGCCCGTGCTTGACAACAAGAGAAGCCACTGCGTTGAGAAGCCCTCATCCCAATTAGAGAGTAATCCCCACTTGCTGCAATCAGAGAATGCCAGCACTCAGCAGCAAAGACCCAGCACAGACATAAATTAATAAACAGGCTTCCCTGGTGGCTCAGTGGTAAAGAATCCACCTGCCAAAGCGGAAGATATAGTTCGATCCCTGGGACAGGAAGAAATGAGCAGGAGAAGGAAATGGTCAGCCCCAGTCCAGTGTTCTCGCCTGGGAAATCCCATGGACAGAGGTGTCTGGTGGGCTACAGTCCACGAGGTCACAAAAGAGTTGGCTACAACTTAGCAACTCAGCAACAACAAAATAAATAGACAAAAATTTAAAAATACATATTTCCAGAAAAAAAGAGAGTATGTGTGGAAAGAAAATGTGTAACAGGCAGAAATGCTGACAGTAGTAAATAATGACAGGTCACCTCCAGACAGCAGGGTGGGGAGGGGACACTCATGTTGTTATTATTTTTTAATTTATCGGAAATGTCTGGGATCATCTAATACAAAGGAAAAAAAAATAACACCTTCTACCCTGTAACCTGCCTGTGAACACACCCCTATAGGAGCATATCCTCCTTCGTCTGTTCAGAAGAAGAGGCTGACACTCCCGCGTGGGACTTTACTCCACAACGTAACTGTTGACTCTTGCGGTGCTGCTGTTATCCCGAGAAGTCCGCTTAGGTGGGACGTCTCACTCCTGGGCACACGGGATGACAAGACATCCCCACGGTGCCCTCTGTCATCAGCTCTCTTTTCTAAGGAGAGGCAGCAGACATTTAATATTTGTGAAAGACTGCAGCCAAGTTCCCAAATCCTCAGGTACCTACAATGTAAAGAATTCTCCCCATAAAGACAGTAAAAAGGCTTCCCGGCTTGCCTCCCATGCCAGGTTACAGGGGCCCCTGCAGACACCTCTCTTCTCCTGCATCTCAGCACATCAGCTCACAGCGGTTCCGGATACGCCCTGATTCAGGTTCATCACCATTAACTTTCACTAAACATTTCTCCTTTGATGATACATGGCTGCAGTGATGTCCTTGCTGAAATAATTCACAGGTCATCTTTCTACCCCTATTCACTGCGTTTGTTCATGCCATGCATCCGTGCCGAAAAGACTCGACACTTGGTTCTTAATCTATCAGGAATTTCTGAAAACCTCACTTACTGAGGGCTCCTCCCAACTTCATCACCAGTACTAACAGTCGATTTTCTTTTCAGAGCCATATTTTCCCCACAAAATTATGTATCAGCTCCATGAAGGCGACTGGGTATCTGATATTAAAAGTGGGAAGCAAAGGCATGTTAGCCCTTTCCAGGTGGTGCTAGTGGTGAAGAACTCACCTGCCAACACATAAGACACAAGAGATGCAGGTTCGATCCCTGGGTAGGGAAGATCCCCTGGAGGAGGGCATGGCAGCCCACTCCAGTGTTCTTGCCTGGAGAGTCCCATGGACAGAAGAGCCTGGAGGGCTACAGTCCATGGGGTCACAGAGTCTGACATGACTTAGTGACTTAGTACACACACACACACACACACACACACACACACACAAAGGCACGTCATGATCCCAGTGTAGCAGGGCGCTGGGCTCCTCACCAGGGGGCCCCGCCATCCACACACCATTCACAGTCACCCGACATGGTTATTTTCATCCTTATTGATTTTTCCTACTGCTATCATTCACCATGGATTGTGTTATCCATCAGAGGTATGAAGAGGCACATGATAAAAAATGACCGCGCTCTCAGAATTCACATTCTAGAGAGGAAGGGAGACAGACACACACAGCACGCTAAGCACCTAAGCGTTCCCCACGGCCCAGGGGGCAGAAAGGAGGGTGTGTCCACCTGCTGAGGGTGTGGACAGGCTGACAGACGACATTTCAGCGGGACTGGAGACTGAGTGGGCGTGTGCCAAGACTGCAAAATCAGAACATTCCACGGAAAGACGGCAGCGAAGGCAAAGATACTGCACAGACAAAATCGACTTGTCGTGTGTGGCAAAGCTGAGGGAGTTCAGCCAGGCTGGGGCACAAGGCGGGGGTGGGCGGTGAAGCTGGGCAGGCCGGTGGGGAGAGCCCTTGGGCCACCAGGTCATCACCAGGAGCAAACTCGCCCGGAGCTCCAGGGAGAGACGAGATGCGATCAGTGCCCTGGCCTGATGGCAAGGTGGGTGCAGGACGAGGCGTGAGGGCGGGAAGCAAGAAAGAACCCCGTAACTCAGCAGGAAACTGAGACAGCGCCAGCGAGAGAAGTGGAAAGGGCTGGAGTGACCCCGGCTAGAGGTGGGAGGGCGAGCACGGGGCGGCGTTGGGACTAAGGGAGGCTGCAGGCCAGGGGAGGGCTGTGAGTTAAGCTCAGGAATGCTAACTTGAAGAGCCACGTGGGCAGGTCTGAAGCTCAGCAGAGGGGCCTTTTTTCAGAGTGAGGTGCCCCCCGCCTTTGAGTGGCGCTGCAAGAAATACAGGTCATGGGAAGAGGAGCCCGGGATGCGGGCCTGGCACGTTCCCACCAGCAGGCGCTGGCGGTCAGCGGGGAGGCGGCGAGGTCAAGGCAGGCGCAGAGGCAGGGGAGGGCGGCTTAGTCCGGCCGTCGGGTCAAGGTCAAGCTAGACGAGGACAGGGTGGCCCCCGGGACAGCCAGCAGCCCCCCATGACCGCCGCCATGAGGCTCCAGGAGCAGCAGGCGCTACAGGTGAGAGATCGAGGGACAGGGGTGAGCCGGGCAAGGAAAGCATCTTTCTTCTGTTTGCCTGCGCGGGTACCTCTGCCCTTCCCTTCCCCTCTGCCTGGGATCCCGCCCCAGGCCGGCTCCTCTGGGTCTTCCCGCCTTTCAGATCTCCACCCAAGTGGACCTCCACCAGGAGGCATCTCCTGCCCCTGGGTGCCCTCAAACACGCTCCCCACCCTGGTGCTGTCCCCGCCTGTGACCTGTCTTCCCACCTTCTCAGGCCTGTGCACCACGCCGCGCACCGGCTCCACCCACAGCAGTTAAGCTCCTAGGGACCCAGAGATTTGTTTCTGGGGTACAGGGGGCAGACGGATGGCAGGGGGTGGTGCTGGGTAAGGAGGGGCGGCCACAGCAGAGCAGCAGTCAGAGGAACTTAAGGGAATCTCTTTCTTTCCTTAAAAATAGAAGAGAGCCCACGATGTGCTGCGAGGAAGACGCAAAAAGAAACAGATTGGGGGGGGGGGGGTGTGGAAACAGGGATGGAATGAGGACCGCGGGGGGTGGAGTCCACCCCCCAGGGAAGGAAGGACCACCTTCCCTGACCACACCCAGCAAAGGGCAGGAGGCGGCCAGCGGGGGGACCGCCAGGGCGTGAGGAGGCGGGGCGCCCAGGGGAGAGGAGGGTGAAGTGAAGCAGGAGGGAGCGGAGGCCTGGAGGACAGGTTGGGGTGGGCAGAGGCTGGGGGCAGGCGGGGCCGGTGGACACTGGAGCGACGTGGAGCAGGGCGAGCGGGGCTCCCCGCCCCTGGGCAGAGGGCGTCTGTGAGCCGGGAAAGGGCACGTGCACACAGGACCATCCGCAGCAGGAGAGGAGGGGAGAGACCAGACTCCCTGATCCGGGCGGCTCTGCGCATCGTGTGCGGGGTCAGGGGCTGAGGGTCGGGGTGTGACCTGGGCTGGGGTGGGGTGGGGTGGGGTAGAAGGAAAGGCAGGGTCGGGGGCGAGAAATGGGCCCAAGAGAGGAACCACAGCTCAGGGGCCAAGGTCAGACGGGACCACAGCGTCCCAAGAACTGGCCCCCGAGGACGCGGAGGTTTCATGGAGGAGCAGGCTCTCGGGGAGACCGGGCCCGGGTATGGCTGTCCTGGAGGCGGGCCTCCCCCACCTCCCTGCGATTCACGCCCTCAGACGGCAGGACCGACTCCAAGCCCATGGCCTCCTCTCCGGGGATGGGTCTCGGCGGATCCTCCTCGCTCCTCTAAGGAAAGAAAAGTGAAAGTGAAGTCGTGTTCAACTCTGCGACCCCATGGACTGTAAGGAACCAACATGGAAGCCGCACAAGGCGATGCTGCCTGGACTGAGCAGACGGGTCCCAGGCTCCAGAGCAAACCCTGAGGGTGGGAAGTCTCCCCTTATCACACTTCCCACCAGCTGCTGGCTACCTCTCTGAGCATATGAAGAGTTAAGTCCAGGCTGTGGGAACAGAAGTAACTCAAGACACAGCAGCAGCGATGCACAGGGGTTAAGGGTCAGAGAGCAGGGGCTGAGTGACCCCACCCTTGTCTCTGGTGACCGTGAGTCGTGTGTCCACAACTATGCGTCCGGCTCACCACCACGGAGAGGCCGTGCGGCCCAAACAGCTGCACCAAGTTTGCGGATACCATCTCAGTTCTAAGGAAGTTTCTACACGACCTGCTGTTCACCGCATCCTCTTACAGAGGACAGAACAGAGGCTTACATAGAAATTTATTAACTTGTCCCAGGTCATGAACAATGCATTCAGGGGGTGATGGGAGGATGGATGTGACCAAGAGCCAGTCATGGCCAAGCTCTTAGAGGCCAGTTAACCTCAACATCAAAAGTGAAAGTCGCTCATTTGTGTCCGACTCTTTGTGACTCCACGGACTGTCTCCAGGCCAGAATACTGGAGTGGGTAGCCTATCCTTTCTCCAGGGGATCTTCCCAATTCAGGGATCAAACCAGGGTCTCCTGCATTGCAGGCGAATTCTTTACCAACTGAGCTATAAAGGAAGCTAACACCAAAAGGATGCTTGTAACTCTTTTCTTTTCTGCCCTTCCTTTCTCTTTGAGATTGACTTTTGAGAGGAGAAAAGCATCAACAAAGATTCTTCAGAAAGCCAATCGCCTGTACACAATACATTAACGAAGTGAGTCTTAAAACTCACTTCTGGGATAGGTTCAAGATGGCGCAGTAGAAGGACATGAGCTCATCTCCGTCAAGAGCACCAAAATCACAGCTAGCTGTGGAACAACCACTGACAGGAGGACGCTGGAACCCATCAAAAAAAAAAAAAAAAAAAAGACACCCCACGTCCAAAGACAGGAGAAGCTGCAACAAGATGGTTGGGGGTGGGGCGCGCAGTCATGATATAATCAAATCCCACATCTGCTGCTGGCTGACCCACACACAGGAGAACAATGGTCCCAAAGAAGCTCTCCCACTGTTGTGAAGAGAACACCGTTGTGTTGCGGAGCCCCACGTCAGGTTTCCCAGCCTGGGGATCAGGCAAAGAGACTAGGAATGCCCACGGAACCTGACTTTGAAGGCCAGGGTGACTGGACTGCAGAACTTCTACAAGACTGGGGGAAACAGAGACTTCACTCTTGGAAGGCACAAGCAAAGCCTTGCATGCAGCAGGACCCAGGGTCAAGGAGCAGTGACCCCACAGGAGACTGAACCAGACTTACCTGCTAGTGCTGGAGGGTCTCCCACGGAGGCATGGGTGGGCAGTGGCTTGCCAAGGGGACAGGGCGCTGGCAGCAGCGGTCCTGGGAGGTGCCCTTGGTGTGAGTCCTCTTGGAGGTCACCATTTACCTTACCCCAGAGCCTGCAGACTCCAGGGCTGGGTCCCCTCGGGCCAGATGACTAACAGGGAGAGGGCACAACCTTATCCATCGGCAACCGGAGCCAAGTCTTGCTCAGCACGGCCCTGCCCACCGGAGCAAGACCCAGTTTCCCCACCACCGGTCCTCCCATCAGGAAGCTTATACAAGCCTCTTGGGCTCCTCCACCAGAGGGCAGACAGAAGACGCAAGAACGACAAGCCCACAGCTGCCAGAACGAAAAACCACATATGCCAGCAAGTTAATCATAATGAAAAGGCAGAGGGTTATGTCCCAGATAAAGGGGCAAGACAAAACCCCAGAAAAACAACTAAATGAAGTGGAGATAGACAAACTTTCAGGAAAAGGATTCAGAATAATAATAATGAAGATGATCCAGGATCTCAGAAAAAAAAAAATAGAGAGGATGCAAGAAATGTTTGCCAAAGACCCAGAAGAACTAAAGAACAAACAAAGAGAGATGAACAATACACTGGAAGGAATCAACAGCAGAATAACTGAGGCAGAAGAAGGGATAAATGACCTGGAGGATAGAATGGTGGAAATCACTGCTGCAAAACAGAATATAGGAAAAAGAATGGGGGGAAAAAAAAAAAAATGAAGACAGCCTAAGAGCCCTCGTAGACTGGTTCCAAATAGGAAAAGGAGTATGTCAAGGCTGTATATTATCACCCTGCTTATTTAAATTATATGCAGAGTACATCATGAGAAACGCTGGGCTGGAAGAAGCACAAGCTGGAATCAAGACTGCCGGGAGGAATATCAATAACCTCAGATATGCAGATGACACGACCCTTATGGCAGAAAGTGAAGAGGAACTAAAAAGCCTCTCGATGAAAGTGAAAGAGAAGAGTGAAAAAGCTGGCTTAAAGCTTAACATTCAGAAAACTAAGATCATGGCATCTGGTCCCATCACTTCACGGGAAATAGATGGGGAAACAGTGGAAACAGTGTCAGACTTTATTTTTGGGGGCTCCAAAATCACTGCAGGTGGTGACTGCAGCCATGAAATTAAAAGACGCTTACTCCTTGGAAGGAAAGTTATGATCAACCTAGATAGCATATTAAAAAGCAGAGACATTACTTTGCCAACAAAGGTCCGTCTGATCAAGGCTATGGTTTTTCCAGTGGTCATGTAAGGATATGACAGTTGGACTGTGAAGAAAGCTGAGTGCCGAAAAATTGATGCTTTTGAACTGTGGTGTTGGAGAAGACTCTTGAGAGTGCCTTGGACTACAAGGAGATCCAACCAGTCCATCCTAAAAGAGATCAGTCCTGGGTGTTCATTGGAAGGACTGATGCTGAAGCTGAAACTCCAGTACTTTGGCCACCTCATGCGAAGAGCTGACTCATTGGAAAAGACCCTGATGCTGGGAGGGATTGGGGGCAGGAGGAGAAGGGGACGACAGAGGATGAGATGGCTGGATGGCATCACCGACACAATGGACATGGGTTTGAGTAGACTCCGTGAATTGGTGATGGACAGGGAGGCCTGGTGTGCTGCGATTCATGGGGTCGCAGAGTCGGACACGAGTGAGCGACTGAATTGAACTGAACTGAAGAGCCCTCTGAGACAATGTTAAATGCACAAACATTCACATTATAGGGGTCCCAGAAGGAGAAAAGAGAAAGGACCTGAGAAAATATTTGAAGAGATAATAGCTGAAAACTTCCCTAACATGGGAAAGGAAACATTCAACCAAGTCCAGGAAGCACAGACTCCCAGGCAGGATAAACCCAAGGAGTAACACACCAAGACGCACAGTAATCAAAATGATGAAAATTAAAGACAAAGCTAAAATATGAAAAGGAACAAGGGAAAAATGACAAATAGCATATAAGGGAACTCCCATCGGGCTCTCAGCTGACTTCTCAACAGACTCTCTACAAGCCAAAAGGGAATAGCATGACATATTTAAAGTGATGAAAGGGGGGAAACTACAACCAAGAATACTCTACCCAGCAAGACTCTGGTGCAGATTTGATGGAGAAATCAAAAGCTTTCCAGACCAGCGAAAGTTAAGAGAATTCAGCACCACCAAACCAGCTTTACAACAAATGCTAAAGGAACTTCTTTAGGCAGGAAACACAAGAGATGGAAAACACCTACAAAAAATAAACCCAAAACAATTAAGAAAATGCTGACAGGATCATACATATTGATAATTACCTTAAATGTAAATGGATTAAATGCACCAATCAAATACACAGATAAGGCTAGGTGGATGAAACATGCACATGGGTGCACCTCCACTAACCCTATCATGCTACTTAACCCCCCAAATTGCATGCAATTATTTTATACTGTTAGATGAATCATGTTTCCACTGTGACTCGCTGTTTTGTCACACTATTTTTTGCCTCGTTTATTGATTGTTAAAACTGATAAACATCTTTTACTATTTTGATTATGTAACAATTATTCGTTTTAATACCATTGCATAATTAATGATTGGTCGACAGAAAATAAGAGAATTCTGTATACTAAATTACTACTTTTAATAGAAAAAACTGGAATCACTTTTCAAAACCCACATGCACATTAGAATTATCTTGGAATTTTTTGAAAAATACAAATGCCTAGGTATTGTTTTTTTCTTCAAAGCTCCAGATGTGATTCGAGAGGGCAACCATGTTTAAAAACAACAGGACAGTGTGGAGATTTCTTAAAAAACTGGAAATAGAACTTCCAACCCAGCAATACCACTTCTGGGCATACACACTGAGGAAACCAGATCTGAAAGAGACAGGTGCACCCCAATGTTCATCGAAGCACTGTTTATAATAGCCAGGACATGGAAGCAACCTAGATGCCCATCAACAGACGAATGGATAAGGAAGCTGTGGTACATATACATCATGGAATATTACTCAGCCGTTAAAAAGAATTCATTTGAATCAGTCCTAATGAGATGGATGAAACTGGAGCCCATTATACAGAGTGAAGTAAGCCAGAAAGATAAAGATCATTACAGCATACTAACACATATATATGGAATTTAGAAAGATGGTAATGATAACCCTATATGCAAAACAGAAAAAGAGACACAGATGTACAGAAGAGACTTTTGGACTCTGTGGGAGAAGGCAAGGGTGGGGTGTTTCGAGAGAACAGCATGTATACTATCTATGGTGAAACAGATCACCGGCCCAGGTGGGATGCATGAGACAAGTGCTCCAGCCTGGTGCACTGGGAGGACCCAGGGGAATCGGGTGGGGGGGAGGTGGGAGGGGGGATCGGGATGGGGAATACATGTAACTCCATGGCTGATTCATGTCAATGTATGACAAAACCCACTGCAATGCTGCAAAGTAATTAGCCTCCAACTAATAAAAATAATTGAAAAAAAAAGAAATAATGTGATAATAAATAATCTGGTGCATATAAAAAAAATTTTTTAATTAAAAAAAAATAAAAACAACAGGAGCTTATGATGCCCTTTAACTTTTATCTAGTTTCACTTTTTCTATTTCATAATCACTTTATTTAATGTTTTCTAATTGCTCCACCTCTTTTTTGTTATTCTTTCTCAAGTCTTTATCAAGTGTAGCAGAAAAGCTTTTGTGTGTGTGTGTGTGTATATATATATATATATATATATATATACTGACATCTATATAAATAAATAAATAAATATATATATATATATGAAAACATGACTTTTTGCTTAGCTAAAAGTCCATGACATTTTGGTTCCAACTCTTTGACTACATATGAATACAATGCTAGATTTCTAATTTATATTTACTCACAACTTTGACATAGTTTCATTTATTCTGGCATTTAGTATTACCGATAAAAGTCTAGAAAGCTTATTATTTTACAGATTTTTTTTTTTTTTAATTTGAATGAGGCTTGAAACCACTAATCCAATTCTGAGAATATAAAGAAATACTATATTGCAAAAAAAAAAAAATAGGAAATTTAACATGTGATACAGTATTATTAACTAAAGCACAGATTCTGTTCAATTTTCTTATGCACATGTCCATTATTTGTTTTCATATCTTATTCAAGACTCTACATCACATTTAGTTGCATTGAGCAGCTTCAGCTACAGGCAGAAGCTTCAGCTACATGCAATAAATTCTTATAAATTCTCTTTCATTTTTATTCTGTTACAAATATTTCCTAATTTTCCTTGTTACGGATTCTTTGATACACCCATCATTTAAAAGTAGACACTTAATTTCCAAATACATGGTATTTATAAAGTATCGATATTAATTTCTCATTTAAATTCTTCTCTGCAATCAAACTCTGTGTTTCTTCAGTCTTATAACTTTATTGAGGCTTTCAAAGGCTAAGTCAAATATCTCTCTTGGTAAATGTCATATTGCACTTGAAAATATGTGGGTTATTTTCAAATATCTTTTGATATTGATTTCTAACATAATCCCACAGTGACAGGAGAACAGATTCTGTATGATTTCAATACCTTTAGACCATGAAATTATTGTACCTTGTTTTATGTCCCCTGGATATATTCCCGTGTCTCTCGGTTTATAGTCTATGGCAATTTGAATAGAATTTGTATCCTGCTGTTGTGTGAAAATTGTATACATCTTAATTATGTTGAATTGGTCCATAGTGATTTTCAGATCTACTATTATCTTTCTATTTCCCTGTCTATTCATTCTATTAATTTTTGAGAGTTTGATATTGAAACCCCAACTAAAAATTTACTTTAAAAATCGTTACATGTAGTGTAACTATATGCAACTTTGTTGTGCATTTTCCAAATGTTCTGCAAATTTTATCATACTTTTGTAATTTAAAAAAGAAAAAAACCTCACATTTGAAGTTAAGGTAACACAGACTGATTTCCTGACACCAATTTCCTCATCTTTAAGAAATGTGTGCATGCTTAGCCACTCAGTTGTGTCTGACTCTGCGACCCTTTGGACTATAGCTCACCAGACTCCTCTGTCTATGGGATTTTTCAGGCAAGAATACTGTTGGGGGCTGCCACTTTCCTCCTCCAGGAATCTTCCTGGCCCAGGAGTGAACCCACATCTCCCATGTCTCTTGCACTGAGGGCGGATTTTTTTACCTGCTGAGCCATCATGAGGTCTTTTAAGAAATAGGATCAACCATAGTACCTATTTCTTTGTAGGGCTGCTGTGAAAAATAAATTAATTAACACATGCAAATATGCCTGGTACCCAGGAAGCACTCAGTGATGCCAGCAACAGTAATTATGATAACAATATAATCCTTCTTATCCCTATGACATCATTACTCATTACTATGGCATCATCCCACTCTGCTCCATTAGTTTTTGCATCACTGCTCTTAGTCATAGGGGTCACGGCCCTGGGCAAGCCCTCCTCTTGCTGTGCCACATACACTGACCTCCAACATGCTTGTAAACTGGATCCAATCACTCATTTTTTAAAGTCACTATGGATCCAGAGAGCAGGATTCTTTTTTAATTTTTTTTTAACTGAAGTATAGTTGATTTACAATGTTGTGTTAATTTCAGATGTACAGCAAAGTGATTCCATTTTATATATGCATATATTTTATATATATATATATATTTCAGATTCTTTTCCCTTATAGGTCATTACAAAATGCTGGGTATAGCTCCTTATGCTATACAGTAGATCCTTGTTGGTTATCTATTTTATACATGGTAGTGTGTATATGTTAATTTCCAACTCCTAATTTATCCCTTCCCCTCCTTTCCCCTTTGGCAACCATAAGTTCATTTTCTATGTCTGTGGGTTCATTTCTTTTCTACATAAGTTCTTTTGTACCATTTTTTAAAGATTCCGTATATAAAGTGATATCATATGATATCTGTCTTTCCTTGTCTAGCTCACTTCATTTAGTCTGATAATCTCTGGGTCCAACCCTGTTGCTGCCAATGGCATTATTTCACTCTTTTTCATGGCTGAGTAACATTCCATTATATACATGTACCACATCTTCTTTATCCATTCCTCTGTTGATGGACATTTAGGTTGCTTCCATGTCCTGGCTATTGTAAACAGTGCTGCTATGAACATAGGGGTGCATGTATCTTTTCGAATTATGGTTTTCTCAAGATATGTGCCTAGGAGTGGGATTGTTGGATCATATGGTAGCCCTATTTTTAGCTTTTAAGGAAATTACCTATTGCCCTCCACAGTGGCTGCACCAATTTACATTCCCAACAACAGTATAGGAGGGTTCCCTTTTCTCCACACCCTCTCCAGCATTTATTATTTGTAGACGTTGTGATCATGGCCATTCTAACCGGTGTGAAATGATACCTCGTTGTAGTTTTGATTTGTATTTCTCTAATAATTATCAATGTTGAGCATCTTTTCATGTGCCTTTTGGGCATCATATATGATATTCTGCTAAAAAGTCTGGTGATACATAAATTAAAATATATATAATTATTTGAGTCAAGATAATTTTTTAGCAATATTTCAATAGGATTTTTCTTAGCTATTGCTTGGAAAAAACCCATTTATAATATCAACCGTAATTTTCAAACAACTAACCTGTATTTATTGGATACTACGACCGTTGATCTGACCAGATCCCCCACACAGTTTAGCACAATCCTGTTCCATGGCACACCTACAACGCCAATCATCAGTAACACAATTACAACAGCCTCCTTCCCGCCACAGACAGGCCCAGGCCCCGCGCGGTCCTGACAGCCACGGTGCTTGGCGGCACTTAAGCCCGGGACCCCCTTCCTCACCGTGGCTTCACTACTCACTCTGTAGCACCTTAAGCTATTTCATGACACTGAGGTCTTACTTCCTGGTCTTAAAAACCAAATCACAATGTACAAAGCATCCACACCAACTGCTTTGTGCTTCAAGGCAAGTCTGAAGTTGGACCTCCTATATGCATTTATTTCATTTGGCTAACTCCTCTGACTAGCCCATGGTAAGAACTGATTTTAGCTTCACAGAGAGACTGTAACATTGAACCACTGGACGCCCGGAGGAAGTATGTATATTTACCTGGGGCTTTCTCATGACAGATAAACCACAGCGAGCTGAAGAGCAAAAGAATCAAGAGAGCCGACACACAAGTCACCGCTCTCTACCAAAACAGAGATCGATTGGCCTGTATTTGTTTTTGCTGGTAAAGAGTGGTAAGCAGGTTCCTGGGCACCCCTGCCAGACCTATTAAATTGCAGGATGACTGGTTTACCTGAAACGGGTACAAACGTTAGGCAGTGAAATCGGAACTACCTTGGAGTCGATGGAGCTCTGCGGAGAGGGGGCCGTGTTCAGAGACCCCAGGCCAGTTGCTTGCTTGTGACCCCTGCTACTTCCAGCGTCACAGAAAGAGACAGGAACTAGGACCACAGCAGCTTGGAAAACCCACACGGAAAGCACTCTCCAGACCCCAATGCTCTTGTTTTTCTCTTTGAACCTCTTCTTCATTATGCGATAAAGTCTGGAGCTGTGGCCCAAACTTTGGGAGCATTTTAAACGAAATCTGAATAACAAATCGTCTCTGGCAAACCCTCCAGGGCCACGGGCGCAGAAGGCTAGTGAGTGATGGGTTATGTGTCTGAGAGCCATCAATCCCGCGGCTCCTTCTCCCCATGGTCCCCTAATATGCACCGTCCATCACGGTAACAGACTGGAGCCCCGAAGATGAATGACACCCGGGGCTGCCTGGAGCACATGTGGTCAGGGGTGTGGCAAGAAGCCCCTGGCGATGCCAGGGGATGGGGGACACTGCCCGAGAGGCAAGTGGAGAAGGGAGGACATGTCCATGCAGAAAACTGGACGGTCTTAAGGCCGGGTGGGAGCTAGGCGGGTCGTGGGTCTCCCATGCCTGGGACTCTCGCCAAGGTCGGGCTAGTTGCCACCACACAGCCGGTTGGTTTTATTTGGATCCCAGTTTGTAGATTTCCTTTTATTTTTTTTTGGATAATCTCTAGAGTTAAAGTATAACAGTTTAAAGCTTTAAAAAAAAAAAGTATATTCTCATCACCAGAATGTTTTGAAGGAAAACCCACTGAGATCAGCTTTTCTGGGGAAGAATACACCCTAAGACACACGTTCCTCCCCATCCTTAGAAACAGACATGGACATGCGTTGGCTTGATCGCAGTAAGGAAGGGAAGGTGCTTTTCCTCTGAGATGAGGAGCACACGAACAGACAACTTAGCACCAGTTGTTGGGGGCTCTGAGGCCTGTCACGGCAGGAGCATCCCATCCAACAGAACAACCCACTCAGGACGCTGAGCCTGAGCCTGGTCGGTCACTCCGCGAGGTGGCACATTCTAAATGACACCTGAGATCAGTGGTCCCCGACCCTTTTGGCACCAGGGACCGATCTCCTGGAAGAGAGCTTTTGCACAGACAGGGGAGATGTTTTCGAGATGATTCAGGCACATCACATTTATTGTGCACTTTATTCCCATTATTATTACATGAGTTCCATCTACTTCAGATCATCAGGCATTAGATCCCAGAGGTCCTTTCTGAACTGTGGACCCACAGAGTCCATTAGCATGTGAAGGTGGGGATCAAAAGCTACTAAATTCTAGGACCGTTTGCAACACAGCAGTAATAATGGAGCGAGAGCAAGGAATACGGGCCTGTAAACACAAAAACACACCACGCCAGTCGCCGCGAGCAGACGCAAGCACTGCCAGCCGCTCTGGCTTGCTGTTACTGATGTCCCCCATGACACACGGGCATAAAAATCACACAAAGAGACCTCGGGCAAGTACCCAGCGATAACTGTTCTTAATTTCATCTCTTGGTGAACTCTCCAAAAGAAAATGTACCTTGGTTATGTATGTTATGCAAACTGTTACGCTGTTAACTTGGGAGACAAACTCTAACTTAATTACCTTAACTCTAAGTGGCCTAAATATATCAATTTTAAAAAGGAGATTGGTAGAGTGGATTAAAAAAAGAAACACAAGGACAGCTATCTACAAGAAACTCACTTCAGATTTGACAAAATGACACATATAAACTGAAAGGAAAAGGATGAAGAAAGACATATCATGCAAACATTAGTGAAACAGGAGGGGCCGTGTAAGATAAAGTAGGGGGACTTTTCTTAGAAACTCCAGTGGTTGGACTTTTTCCAGTGGCTGAGAATCCGCCTTGCAATGCAGGGGACGTGCGTTCAATCCCTGGCCAGGGAACTAAGACCCCACAGGCCGTGGAGTAACTAAGCCTGCGTGCTGCAATTACTGAATCCCACGCTGTATCTAGAGAGTCCATGTGCCGCGGTGAAAGATCCCAAGTGACACAGCAATGATCCTGCATGTCGGAACTAAGACCCAACACAGCCTAATTCATTTAAAAAGATAAAACAGACTTGAGAACAAAGAAACGTCCTTGAGACAAAGAGGAACATTGTCAAATAATAAAGGGATCATTCCATCAGGAAGACATAATGATCCTAAATGCACATGCATCGAACAACAGAGTCTCAAAACACATGGAGCAAAAACCAAGAAAGCTGAAAAGGGAAACCAACAATTCCACAATTATGGTTGGAGACTTTGGTCCCCTCGTCAGCAACTTACCGAACTACTAGACACAAATCAGAAAGGATACAGAAGAGGTGAACAACAGCGTCAACCAACAGGATCTAACCAATATGTGCAGAATACCCCACCCAACAAAAGCATGACATGTCTATTTTTGAAGCCCACGGAACTTTCAACAAGATAGCCTATATCTTGGGCCATAAACAAACCAACAATCTGAAAAGAACTGAAATTATATAGGGTGTGTTCTCTGATCATAATGAATTCAAAGGAGAAACGAGTAACAGAAAGACAAGGAAATCTCCAAACACTCAGAAATCAAACAACACCCATCTAAGTAATCCACAGGCTAAAGAGGGCATCTCAGAGAGAGTAAAACAAAATACAGTCAATTAAATAGTTAAGTGTTATAGGACATCAAGCAAGAATAATTATCTTGAAATTGATT
The DNA here is from genome assembly GCF_033118175.1 of Dama dama. NCBI lineage: Eukaryota > Metazoa > Chordata > Mammalia > Artiodactyla > Cervidae > Dama > Dama dama. The sequence continues at coordinate 43,841,029 of NC_083712.1, read as the reverse complement.
TTCAGTCATGTGTTTCTGAGAGCATTACACAGGCCTGTTATCTGTTAAGCTGCCCCTAATTCACAATGAAAGTGTGAGTAAGGGCCTGGCATGCTGCAGGGGCCTGTAAATACCTGCTGAGTGAATCGGTGCTTGGCTTTCTCTCCGTGGATGGAGGCAGGGCGCCAAAGCCAGGGCACCTGGGTTCAAGCACCAGCCGTGTAATTCTGGGCAGATGACTGCAGCTTTCTTTGCCCCTGTGTCCTCGCTTGCAAATACACATGATTGCAATGAAGGCCTGTCTCCAGGGTCCTTGTGAGGACTGAAGTACATATACAGCACTTAATACACAAAGCCCTATAAGCGCTCAGTGAGTGTGAGCCAGAATCTTATTTGGGGAGAAGGAAAGGAAGAAGAATGACTTTGGTTCCCCCCAGATGAAGGTCACGTGCTGGTTACAGAGAGGAGGTCAAGCACGTTTCATAATATTCCACCTGGAGAATCACAACTTTCAGAGACCCGTGCCAGGGCAGGCACAGCCTTGAGAACTACCTGTAAGGCTGTCTCAGCTCTAGGGCTGGCATCTCCATCAGGGCAGCAGCTCACGTATGCACCTGCTCTCATCAGCATCCCCCAGGGGCTGCCCCGGCCCCGGCCCCAGAGATCCTGATTCAATGAGTGCAGCTGGGACACCCCAAGAGACCGCACAGTGCAGCAGAGGCCAGGAAGCATGCTTTAGAGACTGCAATCCCAAGGCTTCCACACACAGGGGTTCCCACACCCCGCGAGGCCGTCGCCGGAGCCCAGCGCTGCGCTGCAGAGCAGTTCTAGCAGGTGAGGGAAGACCTTCTCCACCCTGAAGCACTCTGACGCCTCACTCTGAACAGCACCAGGAAAGGAGCATTCCGGCTGCAGAGGCCTGGTGTGAGCCTGAACCCTGCAAACAAGCCTGATACCAAAGGAGCCTCCCACCCTCGGCGCCTGTTGTCCTTAAAAGGGCCATGCAGGGCGTGGTGCACCAGTAAGGGACTCGAGATGCCCTGTTTTCCCCATTTGATAAAATCCACTTTAGGGGACACTTCCCGGGCAGTGCAGTACCTAAGACTTCACCTTCCAACGCAGGGGTTGTGGGTTCAATCCCTGGTCAGGCAGCTAAGATCCCACATGCCCGTGGCCAAAAAAAAAAAAAAATCCAAAACATAAACAACAGAAACAACGCCGCAACAAATTCAATAAAGATTTTCAAAATAGTCCACATTAAAAAATCTTAAAAAATAAAACTAAAGTCTACTTTGGGTTGTCAGTGTGTGACTGGTGGATCTTTCTGTGAGAAGAAATGGAGGGGGAACCCTGGGGGCAGGAGGACACACTGAACGTCAGGAGATGGCTCATCCAACGTGTTTACAACGTGCAATTCGGCTTGTGAACACCCACCCCGCAGGGTGACGGTCTTGTGAATGACACCCACTAGGGGGTGCAGACTGTCACGGTGAGAGCCAGTGGTCAGGGTGGCGTGTGGGCCAGCCGTCTGGGCACCTGCAGGCGGGCCCCTGGTTCTGTCAGTGTTACTAATCTGATACAGCTGGATTTCTTCTTTTTCTCCCATTTTTCCCGTATTGTGAAATCGGGATACTTCGGTTTTCGCACTAATTCTGTCTTCACTCTCATTCATGTCTCAACTGTTAGTAGTTGAGGCTTGTGAATGCCAACTCTCTCCATTGAAAACACCTCCGTTCCTTGGCTTTCAAGGAACCACGTTCTCCTACTTCTCTGCCAGTTTCCCTAGCTGTTCCTTTCCAGCCTCCTGCCGGGTCACCTGTGGACGGGGCTGCCCAGCGGGACGAGGAGAACGCTCTCACTCCTCTCTGTTTCAAAGCCTCATGCATCATAAGCTCTTAGCAGAGTCCTGAGTGAAATGAATACACACAGCAGGACCATTTATTTCAATGTTTTGTCCTTTAACATGAGGGATATTATCAACAATCTCATTTCAGGGGTCATTTCCAGGTGGGGCAGTGGTAAAGAGTCTGCCTGCCAATGCAGGAGACACAAGAGATGCAGGTTTAATCCCTGGGTCAGGAAGATCCCCTGGAGGAGAAAATGGCAACTCACTCCAGCATTCCTGCCTGGAGAATCCCATGGACAAGGAGCCAGGAAGGCTACGGTCCACAGGGTTGCAAAGACTCAGACACAACCAAGGGACTCGGCACAAACAAGTGCACACAGGCAAAACATTCCAATGACACCCCTTCAGATTCCCAGATGTCAAAGAAGACCAACATTAGCAGCTGAATTTTGTCCTCCAAAAATTCGTAGGCTAACCACCCAGAGCATCTCAGAAAGTGCTATATTTAGAGACACAAACTCTAAAGAGGTGATCATGACCCCGTGAGGCTGTTAGGGGGTCCTAATCCAATCTGACTGGTTCCCTTATAAGATGAGGAGGTCAGGACACACAGAGGCACCAGGGATACATGTGTGCGGAGAAGACCACAGGCAGACCCAGTAGGGGCAGCCGTCTGCAGGCCAATGATAAAGTGTTTGGAAGAAACCAAACCTGCCCACACCTTGATCTTGGACTTCCAGCCTCCCGATTTGTGAGAAAATAAACGCCTGTTGTTTAAGCCCCTCCTCCATTGATGGTCCCTGCCCTGCAGTCCCGGGACCAGTGATGGCCACCACCAGTTACACGGGACCCACTTTCCCCGAGGATATCATGTGCGTGTGCACAAGGGTGTGCACTTGTTCAGGAAATCTAATCGGAGAACTTACAATTTTTTCCAAAAGTGAGCTTCATACAGTTTAGACATGAGAAAGACACAAAATAGACCCCTCTACCCACCCACCCCCAAAACACACACACACACACACACACACGTGCGTGCACATGCACACACAGGCATGCATATGCTCTGCCCAGAGTCTGCCCACCTCTGTTGACAGCAACGCGTCCCCTGGATGCTCAGGCTCAAGTTCCCAGCATCACCCCCGACTCCCCCATCTTGCTCATCCATCCACTGGCAAACACGCTGGCTCCATCCTCAAAACACGCCCAGCATCTGACCACTGCCAAGCATCTCCCAGTGGTCCAGCCACACCACCTGTGCATAGTCCCTGTAACAGCCCCGGAGAGGTTGCCCGGCTTCCACCCGCCCCATGGTCTGCTCCCCACACAGCATCCAAAATCACCCTTCCAAAATTTAAGTCAGATCATGTTACCCCCTCAGCTCAAAACCAGCCAGGATCTCCCCGTTTCATTGAAGCATGTAAAGTAAGTCCCCACAGTGGTCCATGAGATATGCACCCCCCCCAACCCACTGCTGGCTCCATCTCCCCTCTCTTCCCCAACATCTCTGTCCAGCCCACACTGTCCCCACCCCGGGCACCTGGCAGGCTCCCGGGATGAGCCAGTGCCCCACCTCTCCTCTCTAGACAACCCCCCCAGGTGTATGAAGGCCCAGCTCCCTCGCCATCTCCACACTTCTGTCCATCTGTCACACCCCAGCACGACCTCATCTGATCACTGTATTTCAGACTGAAGTGTTCTCCCCGAAGCACCACCCCCCACCACAACTTGTATGTGCATGTTCGTTGCTCAGTCGTGTCCGATTCTTTGTGACCCGCCAGGCTCCTCTGTGCATGAGATTCTCTAGGCAGGAATACCGGGGTGGGTTGCCATCTCCTCCTCCAGGGGATCGTCCTGACCCTGGGACTGAACCCAGGTTCTGCCACACTGCAGGCAGATTCTTTCCCATCTGAGCCACAGCACCTTTATTTTTCCCTGATAAAGGAACCCATCTTTCCTCTTGCTGTGTGATCTGCTCCTTCAGGCTTATATTTACTCTCTTCCCCAACTGGAAGGTAAAACTCCATGAGCCAGACTCTGTCTGGGTTTGCACTTCCGGGGCCCCCAGTGCCCAGGACGGCCCCCAGTGTCCAGGATGGCGCCCGGCACGGAGCGGGAGCTGACAGGCTGCTGCTGCTAATACCCATGTGAGAGCCTCAGGATTCACCACACATCCTCTCAGGAAGCTGCGGTGAAGAGGCATCCTTTCACCGTTATTTCTGGGGAAGAAAGTTAACCTACATTCAGACGCCAGCTCACACTTTCCGTATGATGCTTCCTTTCTGAAGGATTATCTCATTTTATCCCTCCCCTCAAGCTGACAACTCTAAAGAGCTTAAATTTTATTCCCGAAAGCTTGTGCTTTAAGATTTACTCACGATCTGCCCCCAGAGACTTATTTACTGGGTTGATATTTGAAAAGCACTATGAAATCAACTATATCCTAAAACACAGTATTGCTTTAGAAAGACAATTTCACTCCAACCGACACCCCCAAAGAGATGACCATTCCACCTCCCAGTGGTAGCTGTGGGTCCAGAAAGAAAAGGATGAGTTTCCTTTATTTCTGCTCCTGCTCGGTCCCACGGGTCCCAGGTCCCAAGGGCACTGGACATCCAGTTTCTGTGACAGGAGTGAGGACAGGGTCCTCCCACCCTACCAAGGCAGGGGGGACCACCACGTGCAAGGTCATGACAGAGTCTGCACCAAGTTCAAAGGCAGAACAAGTGAGTCTGGGGCCAGAGAAACGAGCATCTAAATCACAGTCAACATGATGAGCGGAAAGTCAGTAAGAATGATGGGTGAAATCTCAGACAAGAAAAACGGGCGGGCTTTGAAGGACCCCGCTACTCTACAAGTAAACGCCAGCAGGCATGAAGTCACAGCACTAACAAGCCTGCAGCTTCCGCCACGGGGCATCGTCCTCGTCTGCCGCTCGGAGTTCTCAGCACAGAACTGCCTTTTCACTCGCCAGCCAACCGCGAGACCCTTCCCCTGCCTCCATCGCCCGAGAGGAAGACACTGCAGGGATTGTGAAATCGTTGCACTCCCAGCCACAGGAGGCTTGGGGCTTGAGAATAAAAGCACCACAATATTGTAAAGTAATTAGCCTCCAATTAAAATGAAAATTAAAAAAGAAGAGAGAAAGAAAAAAAATGGAACACGGCGGCCCCAAGGCAGGAACAAGAAAGAAGGAAAACTCACATTCTAAGATGTGCTGAAATAAATGTGAATACTGATAGTCATCCCAGGTTCAAAATTCCCTACATTATACACTTCCCAAGAGACACTCTCTTACATCAACAGACACAGCGCGCACAAAACTACGATTAGTCTACTTAATACAGACACTGAAATGTGACCGCCGATAACCACAATATTAATAACTGGGTTAGAACCGAACTCTAACTTTGTGAGGAGAACTTTTCAAAACTTCTTTCCTGGAAAACTTTTAACTTTGCTTATATTAAATGGCATTTTGGAGATGGGTCAAGAAAGGGAAATGAACTTACCACAACTGTTGTGTCTTAGGGAAAATTAATTATAATTCAGAAGAGTGTTAAGAAGCCAGGGAAGGAGTCTAAAAGACGTCTGGGGCTATAAAAATGCCTCCCCCAGGCCTACCAACAAATAACAAAAATAGTAGTAATAATTAACACTGACTGTGCTGGGGGCTGCTATAAAAGTATTATCTGTATGAACCCATATATCCCGTGAGACAATCCCATGAGGTATTAGTAATGTCCACTTGGTGGCTCAGTGGTAAAGAATCTTGCCTGTAGTGCAGGAGACCCAGGTTTGATCCCTGGGTCAGGAAGATCCCCTGGAGAAGGGAATGGCTACCCACTCCAGTATTCTTGCCTGGAGAATTCCATGGATGGAGGAGCCTGGCGGGCTACAGTCTACGGGGTTGCAAAGAGTTGGACACGACTGAGCGACTTCTCACTCACTCACTGTGCAGACAGAGTGAGTGAAAGTCACTCTTTTTTCTCTTTACAGGGCAAAGTGCCCACGCAGTCCCCCACTACCACAAAGTATGCAGCCGAGTCTCCCACATTTGGGGAACTCACAGGGGTCAGCACAACCAAACTGTCATGGATAAGCCACACGCCCTGGGAAAAGCCAGCTTCGTGCTCACAGCATTTCCCATGCCAGTTAGCTAAACGGCTCAGCTGAGATCTAAATCCAGGTAGCCAGGCTCCAAGCCAAACTCATGAAAGAAGCCAGCAGAAGGATGGGATAGTCTAATACACATTCCCAACTGTGACACTGTGGAAAATGTATATTGGTCTCTGCCCTGGTTCCCGGGGACCCTTGGGATGTCCTGGGTGACAGGCGCATCTTTTGTTCTGTTGAGGTGACTCTGGGTGGGCTGCTGGTTGGGGGCTGGTCAATGGAAAGACAGAGTTGTGACTAGAAGCTTGGGAGTTTTCAGCCCCACCCCACATTCTCTGGAAAAGGGCTGGGAGTGGAGTTAACAATCCATCAGGCCTGTGTGATAACACCTCCATAAAGATCCCAGAGGCATGGGGGTTCCGAGAGCATCCAGGCTGGTGAACAGGTGGAGATGCTGGCTGGCGGGTGGGACCCAGAGAGATCAGGGGAGCTCCCCTCTCCCCACATGCCTGCTCTACAGACGGCTCCAACCCGGATGCTCATCAGCAACCTCCAACACATCCTTCCAAAAAAAACCAGCAATCGAGCAAAAGGTCTCTCTGAGTTCTGTGAGCTGCTCTAGGAAATTAACTGAATCCGGAAGGGGACGTTGGAACCTCCAGCCTACAGCTGGTTGGTCAGAAGCACGGGTGATAACCTGGGGTCTGAAATCGGGGAAAGTGGCAGTCTTGTGGGAGTGAGCCCTTTACACCCGTGCAACCTGATGTACCTCCAGGTAGGTGGTATCAGAACTGAGCTGAACTGCAGGACACCCAGCTGGCGTCGGAGAAGGGCCTGCTGGATGAGTGGGGAAGACACACACACAGACACACACAGACGCACACATACACACACACACACACAGACACACACACAGACACATACACACATATACACACACAAACACACACACACAGACACACACAGAGACACACACACACAGACACACACATATACACACACACACACACACAGACATACACATACACAGACACACACACATACACGCATACACACAGAGACACACACAGACACGCACACACATATACACACACAGACACACACACACACACACACACACATACACAGTAACTGATGCAGAGCTCTTTTCCCTGCCCATGAATCACGGCAGAATGGGAGGGTTTGCACTTTACGTAGACCGAGATTGTAAAAACTAATTACATGCAGCTGTGATTGCAAATATGTCCAAGAAAAGACACTGGCTCCCCTTTAAAGGGCAGAAAATGCATCCCGTACATGTGAAGCATAGAGACGAGCGACGGGGGCCAGGTCACCAGAGACGGGTTAACAGCAGAGAGAGCGCCGAGAAGCAGAGGGTGAGGTGTCCCTGGAAGAGGGGGGAGATGGACCACGGGCGTGAACAGGGATGGTTACTACAAGAGAAAGGTCAAACGCACCTTAAATTAGCTTTCTACTTTAAAGACTCAAACACAGAGATACAGATGAATAAAAGCGTCACATGAAATCATCACTGTCATTTACTGAATAGTAAGTACAGTGCTTATTTTTATGTTCAGACCTTAAATTCCTAGTCACTCTCTCAGACGAAAAAATCAAATGAGCAAAACTTGACTCATCACACTGCAGAGCCACCCTCTTCTCCATCTCAAAGGAAGCTTTCTCCTTCCTCCCGTGCAGGCCAATCCCTGCTGCTATGCGTTCATGTATTCATTCAACAGACATCACCAGCACCTATGTACCAGAGACTCCACTTAAGTGTCAGGGCTACAGAGGGATAGGAGAAGTGGGCCCTCCACTCAGGCTGGTGCGGGACGCAGAAAGCTTAGCCATCACAGGACACGGGTGTCGTGAAAGAGGAGGTCATGGGGGTGCGGCCAAATACCCCATCTTGGGTTTTCACCGGCTCCCTCGACAAATTCATCTTTCTCTAGCCCTATGAAGGAGTCGAGGACTTCCCTGGGGGTCCAGTGGTTAAGAATCCGCCTTCCAATTCAGGGGACACGAGTTCGATCCTCTGGGAAGATTCCACAGGCTGAGGGGCAACTAACCTGAGCCCACACCTACTGCAGTGCGACCACCCCAGAGCCCATGCTCTGCAACGAGAAGCCTGACTGCGGAAGCTGGAGAGCAGAGCCGACCCGTGCCAACTAGAGAAAAGACTGCAGCGACGGAGGCCCAGCCCAGCCAAAAGTAAATAAACAAAATTTAAAAAAGAATAACCCATTCACTGAAAAAAAAAAAAAAAAAACAACGCTGAGTACCTCTCATTTTAAATTTAAAACAAACAGAAACTCTCCCCTTCTATCTTCTTGCTAGGAACCTTTCCCTTGGGAAGCAAAGCCGAGCTGTTATCTCTCAGCTGCGGTGACTCATTGACAGACAGTTTCCAGCCCTACCAGTTCTACCCAAAGCCTCTCTCCGCAACTTGAATGGCACCAACAGATGCGAAATTCTGCTCCAAGCTCAGAAAATGACCCATCGCCTCCCTGGACTAATTACTGCCTGGGCCAGCTGCCTTCACGGGCCATCTGCTCTCTTGATGTCCCCAAATATCTCTCACTTCTGGATCCGCGGGTGAGAGCCGAGAGCATCCAGCAGCCAGCCCTGACCAACAAACAGCCCTGCTCGCCCACGTGACTGCCCAGCTCCTCGTGAATCAGCACGCGGAACAGTCCCGATTTAGGCAGCTAAATATATGGCGCATTGTACAGACCGAGCCACAGATGGAAAGGAACAGATGCGAGGCTGCTGCAGCTCACACTGACTTTCACAAGACCTATTTTTGGAAAGAAGGGAAAGGGGAGAGACAGGCTTTAAAAAAAGGCACCATCGACAGTAGGGTCTTTTTCCAAGAGGAGGAAGAAGAGGTGCCTTGTTCTCCTCTTTCTTGACATTTGAAGCGCCCGTTCCTCTTAGAGAAGTCCCGGGAAGGCTTTAAGGAAAGTTAGAAAGCAGAGTAAGATGCCACAGGGACCAGGATTCAGGGAGACAGCATCAGAGCTGCGGGGCATCACTGGAATGCAGGCTCCGCCAGGGGCCAGGGATCCAGGGCCAGGGTCCCGCAGAGCTGATGAGGGTGACTGCACGGCTCTCTGCCGGGTCCTGCCCTCCAGCCAGACACCTGCCACCCACCACGACGAGGGTGGACACAAAGAAGCCATGCTCAAGCCTCTTCCAAGAGGCTGGTCATCGCCTTCCTAAGAATGACCCTCGCCTCTGCAGGCTGGCAGCCTCCTCCAGCCCTGTTATTGAAGGTCAAGACTGCTCAAGAACGAGAACATGGCCTACAATGTTATTTTTCTCTTGTCTTGAGTCTCCAGAAGCGGGACAGAAATGCACGGACACCACCACCCTGGATTCTGTGTCTGTCCCAAACATCAGATTCTGTCACTTTGAGGAGATCAGACATATTTTCTTTTTTAATCACATAAGCATCATTCAGGTGATGCTATATCCTTTTGCAAAGTATAAGAGCAACAGATTGTTCAAGTAGGATGTCCGGAAACACAGTATCACCTACAATTACACCACTTGCAAATAAGACTATAAATGCTTTGATACAGTATTTTCATCCTCTTAATTTTTACAGTTAGATGTAAACTTTATCAGTACTTTCACAGCTAAAATTACAGTTTTTCCATGACACAGGCTGTGTCCCATTCTATTAGTAGTTAATAAATGATTTTTGGTTTCTGAACAGTAGAATACATTATGCAAAATGCCAGGTGAGGTGAATCACAAGGTAGAATCAAGACTGCTGGGTGAAAAATCAACCACCTCAGATATGCAGATGATGCCACTCTAATGGCAGAAAGCAAAGAGGGATTAAAGAGCCTTTTAATGAAGGTGAAAGAGGAGAGTGAAAAAGTTAGCTTAAAATTCAACATTCAAAAAATGAAGTTCTTGGCATCCAGTCCCATCACTTCATGGCAAATAGATGGGAAAACAATGGAAAAAGTGACAGACTTTATTTTCTTGGGCTCCAAAATCACTGCAGATGCTGACTGCAGCCATGAAATCAAGAGACACTTGCTCCTTGGAAGCAAAGTATGACAAACCTAGACAGCATATTAAAAAGCAGAGACATCACTTTGCCGACAAAGGTCCATCTAGTCAAAGCTATGGTTTTTCCATAGTCATGTGTGGATGTGAGAGTTAGACCATAAAGAAAGCTGAGTGCCAAAGAATTGATGCTTTTGAACTGTGGTGTTGGAGAAGACTCTTGAGAGTCTCTTGGACTGCAAGGAGATCCAACCAGTCCATCCTAAAGGAGATCAGTCCTGAATATTCATTGGAAGGACTGACGCTGAAGCTGAAACTCCAATACTTTGGCCACTTGAGGTGAAGAGCTGATTCATTGGAAAAGACACTGATGCTGGGAAAGGCTGAGGGCAAGAGGAGAAGGGGGCAATAGAGGATGAGTTGGTTGGATGGCATCAACGACTCAACGGACATGAGTTTGAGCAAGCTCTGGGGGATAGTGGAGGACAGGGAAGCCTGGTGTGCTGCAGTCCATGGGGTTGCAAAGAGTCGGATACAACTTAGTGACTTAACAACAACAACATGATTTTACCAGTCTCCTACCGTCAGGCATTTGGGCTGTTTCTATTTTTTTCACTATTACAACCATTTCTACAGTGAACATTCTTGATGTAAACATTCATGGGCATTTTGAGAACAAGTTTACAGAAATGAAAATACTGGGGAAAGGTATGAACATTTTAGCAGCTCTTGTCATAAACTGCCTTACAGAAAGGCTGTATCCACTTATATTCACATTACTAGGTAGAAATGTTAATTTCACTTCACCTTACCAATGTCATGGACTGCAATTTTTATTATGGCAATTTAATATTCAATTTTTGTTTAATTTTTATCTACTCACTTTTGCATGTGATTTTCAGGCACCCATGTCTCTTCTTTATGATCTGTTTGCATCTTTTGCTCATTTATATTTCATAATATTTGTCTGGACTTAAAAGTTTAAGCAAGAACTGCTATCAGGCTCACTGTACCTTTAGCCATATAAAGTAGGGTCTGTTTAGATCTCTGAGCATTTGATGTATGCCTCTCTGTTATTCACTAGTCTGCAAAGGACATGACTGATTCTGAATAAATTTGGCACATAATTGAAGGGTATGAGACATACTTTTATATTCACACACTTTATGTGAGGCCACACAGTCTACTATTTTTCATGAATTCCAGTGCCGTTGAGTTTGTGGGTAGAGGTTACTGAGATGAATGATTTCATTAAACATGGAGAGAAGGTCAAAGCATACTCCATACTATTAATAAACTCTACATATTCAAAAGTTGAGGAGGTTCGACCATGAATTTGAAAATGAATAAAAAGTTCAAACTATCGCCTTTTGGGAACATTGGCAACTAGTGAGAATCTTTTAGGAAATGGCTGGAATTTCATAGGATTTCAGTAACAAAATATTACCGACATGAGAACTCTGGGGACTCCTTCCAGAGAAGCCCACAGCCCTCATCCTAAGGCCCACCAGCACAGCCCCCAGGGCGGTGCCTGATGCACAGCAGACATTCAATAATGTCTGTTGAATAAACACCTATCCCCAGTGCCAAAAAAGGTCCATCTAGTCAAAGCTATGGTTTTTCCAGTAGTCATGAACGAATGTGAGAGTTGGACCATAAAGAAGGCTGAATGCCAAAGAACTGATGTTTTTGAGATATGGTACTGGAGAAGACTCTTGAGAGTCCCTTGGACTGTAAGAAGGTACAACCAGTCCATCCTAAAGGAAATCAGTCCTGAATGTTCATTGGAAGGACTGATGCTGAAGCTGAAACTCCAGTATACTTTGGCCACCTGATGTGAGGAACCAACTCATTAGAAAAGACCCTGATGCTGGGGAAAATTGAAGGCAGGAGGAGAAGGGGACGACAGAGGATGAGATGGTTGGATGGCATCACCGACTCGATGGACAGAAATCTGAGCAAGCTCTGGGAGATGGTGATGGACAGGGAAGCCTGGCGTGCTGCAGTCCATGGGGTCACAAAGAGTCGGACAGGACTGAGCGAGTGAACAACCACCAAGGGTGCCGACCCCTCCTGACCTGATTCGCATCGCGTCTCCCGCCGCTTCCCTGTGTCCAGCTGGTTCCTGCACCCCATCCCTGGCGGGGCCCCTGAACTCTACACCACGTGCTCTGCATGGCCACCCTGCCATATGCTGCCAAGCCTCTGCAGGGCCTGATACCCACTGGACTGGGCTTGGCCCTCAAAGCTTTTGTCCCTTAATAGCAGCGGGAGGCCCAGCTGAGTGTTGGCCTCACATCTGGCCCACCCTGCAGCCAAGCTCCTAGGCCTCTGCCAATGGTCACCGACCAGCGATGGCACGCAGGCTTTTGGTTCTTACGCTTGAATGCTTGGCCTCGGGCCAATGACAGTGTGTTTGGAAGATGATTTCCAAACTGGAAACTCATTGTTAAGGCAGTCAGTTGACTACGGTCAGAAACATGCAAGCAGGGATTCTTTGTCTTCCTGTCTGTTGAATTAATCTTAGAGTAAAAGTAAGATATGGGTCTTCATTCTTCCAGCCCCTGCCCCACTTCCCCATCCAGTCTCTGCCTGTATTGGTGTCTCATATAAAGAAAGACATGATTTAGCACTTACATAAAGGGGAAAGAGGTTTGACATCAATACATACCACAGCTGCCTAAAATCCCCTTTTGAAAAAGCGTGATGTAAGTATATTCCTGGCAGCTTGTTCATTACACACTCTGGAGAAATGCCTATGGAAAAGTCCAGGGGACCTCCCTGGGGGTCCACTGCACCCCATCCTCCGTACTTCCACACAGGGGCAAGGGTTCAATCCCTGGTTGGGGAACTAAGATACTGCTGCCTTGCAGCATGGCCAAAAAAAAAAAAAAAAGAAGCCCAGAATTCTATTTCTGCTGTTGTTCAGTCGCTAAGCTTTTGGTTAGACCTCAAAGCTACCACCTCCTGATGTACTGAGCCCTACCCCGCCCTCCTGTTCCAGGACTGCATCTGTGCTGCAGGAGCCTTCACCACCTCAACTATTTTTAAAGCCTTTTCATTGATCTCCCAGCCTTTGCATTTTTTAAAGGACAGAGATTATATCATATTTATTTTTAAGTAGCTTTACTGAGATGTAATTCACATACCAAACAATTCACTGTTTCAACTGTACAAGTCACTTTTTTTTTTTTTTACTATATTCACAGTTTTGCAACCACTACCACCATGGCATTTTGGAGCATTTCATCTCCCTAAAAGGAAACTCTGTAGCTCTGTTAGCAGTCACTCCTCACCCCCGTCCCCACCCACCCACCCACCTGAGGTCCTAGGCAACCAGCAAGCTACTTCCTGTCGCTACAGACTTGCCTCTTTGGGCATTTCATGTAAGTGGATTACACAATATGTGGTCTTTGTATGTGGATTCTCTTCACTCAGCATCATGTTTTCAAGGGACATACGCTTTGCAGTGTATATCAGTCCTTTGTTTCTTTCTATGGCAAATAATTTTGCATGGAAAAGTCATATTGTGTGTATCAGTCCATCCACAGGTGGACATGTGGGTTGTTCCCACTATCCAGCTGTCATGAATATCTGTGTCCAAGATTTTGTGTGAATGTACATTTTCCTCTCTCCCGATTCATACTTTAAGCAGAACCACTGGGTCATGCAGTAACTATGTTTCCTATGTCGAGGAACTGCCAAACTATTTCCCAAACTCTCAGCCCTCTCAAATATCCCCTCTACCCTGCTATCACAGTGACCAGGCTAGAAACCAATGTAGCCACAATTAAAAATGGTCAATAATGGCACATGCCTTGCAGGGTAAATTAGAAACCCTAAAATGCACATAAACCCGTGATGATCTTGGTACTAATTCTTCAGGATCACCATCTTGCCACACCTCCTCCTACTCAGAGCTACATCCTCTTACTTAACACCCCAGCATCCTGCCTGCAGCTCCCCGAACATCCCAGGCTTTCACACGCCTCCAGGTTCTGCCTTCGTCACTCCCGCTGTGCAGAGCACCTCCCTGGCCTGAGCCTTCTCCTGCCACATTCTGACCCTGCCACAGATGGCCAATCTCTCCCCACTGGACCACTTTAAGGTGTGACTCTGCTGTCATCACCTGTGAGGGGCAGGGGTCGTGTGTGTGACTTTGTCTGCCCCCAGCATGGACAGATACTCGCTCATGGGCCCCCCAATGAATGAACAGACTGAACATCCAAGCCTTCAAAAACTTCAGAGCTTAACTCTCCTATTACCCATCTAGCCCTCCATTTAAGAAACTATGACACTTTGTGGGACCTCCCTGGTGGTCCAGGGGTTAAGAATCTGCCTTCCAATGCAGAGGACTCTGGTTTGATCCCTGGTCAGGGAACTAAGATCCCACACGCCAGGGAGCAACTCAGCCCACATGCCACAACTGAAGAGGCCGTGTGCTGCAACGAAAGATCGCGCATGACGCAATGAAGAGCCGGTGAGCCACAAACAAGGCTCAATGTAGCCAAACAGATGCAATAAACAAGCATTAAAAAGGAAGCTCTGACACGTTACCATCAGCGTCCTCCCCACAAACACCCACCTGCACATGAAGTCACCTCTCTAGATTGTGTTTTCCAGACCACTGATAAGCCAACGGAACCTCCAAGGATGGAAAAGTCTATTCCTTCCCTTCATCTACGTCCACAGCAAAGATGGGGCTGAGGGCAGGACAGCCAGGCAGGACGCGGCCAGCGTTTCCACGATGGAGCCACTCCCCTTGGGGTCCACCCCTCCTGCACCTTGGCTCCTTCGGGTCCTTCAAGGAGGATGAAGCCACCGGGGCCAAGGTTCAGCAGCCCGGGCAGCCCACCTCCCTGCAGACCCTGCCCACTTCTGATCAGCAGCCCCAGTGGAAGCAGACAGATGCTTTACAGACCCTGGGGACTGCTGATACTCTAAGCAAAGCGTAAGAGGTAATCTCGCCACTGCCCCCCAAAAGCTCCCATCCCTGAGTGAATCGGATAGAGCCTGACTAGTGATGCAGGAAACTCTGGCTGCTGCTGACAGAGACATTTACAGTGTAAAGGACCTGGGGAGGGGGGGTGCTCTCTACAAAAGGGTTGTGTTCAAGAGTGTATGTGCAGGAACTTCCCTGCTGGTACAGTGGATAAGAATCTGCCTACCAACGCAGGGGACACAGGTTCGGTCCCTAGTCCAGGAAGATCCCACCGGCCACAGGGCAACCAAGCCCATGTGCCACAATGACTGAGCCAGCCCTCTGGAGCCCACGTTCCGCAATAAGAGAAGCCCCATGCAACGAGAAGCCCGCAAACTGCAAGCTCTCCATCCTGTCCTGCCTGCAACCATCTCCCCAAACCATCTGCTCTTCCCCCAACACCCCGCCCACTGCACAGAATCCCTGCTCTTCCTAATTTCTGCATCAAGACCCCCAGAGGCCCCCCAAGTGCCCGGAAAATGCACCTGAACACCTATCTTACCTTTCCTCCCCAAGTCACAAAAAGGCACGCCAAGTGTCGTGGTTTCAAGCACCCAGCCCTCCAGACACCCAGCCCTGGGGCTGAGCTTGGCTTGTCTAGCAAAGCTTAGCATCATGGTGCACAGGGCATCCCTGGAGGTTAGGCTGAGGCATCAACAAAGGATGTAGAACACTCAGGATCCTCATCCCACCTCAGCCTCCTGGGAACCACCCCCTCCCTGGCCTTGGATGCAGAGCACAGGCGGTCACTGCAGTGGCCACTAAGGTTGTGGAGCCACTTCCATATCCCCTTGTTTTAAAACGGGTCTCAGGGCACCATCAAAAGCTTCACTTTCTCGTGACTCTTGGCTCAGCTCCATTTCATCCCAAAATCAAGTCTTTTAGCATCTCACCCTCCCTTGCTTCCACCAGCCCTAGGAAAGCTGGAGCAAGTGAGCTGCCCAGGCTGGTTCAGAATCACCCCACAGAGACGGCAGACATAGCGCCTCACACAGGGCTCATGTTTTCCAGTGTTTAGATGGTTACAATAATAATTCAAGAGGCTACATTGTTTTCCTAAAAGAAATTAACCCTGAATACTCATTGGAAGGACTGATGTTGAAGCTCCAATACTCTGGCCATTCACTGAGAAGATCTGACTCACTGGAAGAGACCCTGATGCTGGGAAAGATTGAGGGCTCAAGGAGAAGGGGACGACAGAGGATGAGATGGTTGGATGGCATCACCGACTCGATGGACATGAGTTTGAGCAAGCTCCAGGAGATGGTGAAGGACAGGGAAGCCTGGCATGCTGCAGTCCATGGGGTCGCAACAAGTCGGACATGACTGAGCGACTGGACAACGACAAATTGTTCTATGGCTGACCTCAACTGCAGGTCCAAGAGCTCCATTTAAAAAATGCCATCGAAGCCAAAAGTCGTGCCACTCAGACCTAACCAGGAGTCACTAAGCCACAAAGTGCAGTGTTCTGTTCACTTGAGATAAACAGTTGGGTTTCCGAACACACAGGATCTGATCATGTTTTTCTACTTTATCTTCTTTTCCCAGATGGGCTGTACCAAAGATTCATGCTATTATGTGAGAATCCAATGCAAAAACCAGTGCCAGAAGAAACATCTGGAAACAGGGGTCAACGTCACTTCCTCTGTGTTTTAGAGATAGATAATAATTCAGTCAGCGTGGATAACAAATTAGACGGTCATCAGCAGGCGTTCCCCCTCTGCAGGTTTCACAGAAATGCAGGAAGTGGCCACCATCAGAGAAGACTCTGTCTGAACCCCACCTTTCCAGAGAGCAGGATCCGGAGGGCTGGGGCACCCCTCATGAATGGTCCCTCAGCAAAGCCGAGAGGAACAAAGCTGAAGCCGTGCTACGTATTTTGCAGGAGGCTGCGCCGGGAGGGCCTGGGGGGACATGAAAGTCAGCCTCTGACTAAAGGGTAAGGAGACCCAGCCGCTGGGAGGTGCGGGGTCTGGACCAGGGTCGCCCAGCCCCTCACCCTGGCATCACGGCTCTTGGCCCAGGGCTGGCTTTTCAGTTGACACAATCATTATCATCCGGAAGCATTCTCAGACTTCCATTATTCCTCGTCTAAACACAAAGAACCCCCAGCCTTATCACACGAGTTCAGGGTTCAGCCAACCCGTGACCCTCGTGTGGAGCCCTACAAGGCTGTGGAGCCCAGGTCTGCCCGAAGACTCCCACTCAACTGCCTGCTGACACCCAAACACAAAGGGGTCCAAGGTTAGGTTTACAAACCCAAACACCTTCTCTTAAAGACAGACTTCATCCTCACAAGGTTCTGTCGCTTATTCTAATTACTATGGAAAGTGAAAGTGTTAGTCACTCAGTCTGATGCTTTGCGACCCCATGGACGCCCACCAAGCTCCTCTGTCCATGGGACTCTCCAGGCAAGAAAACTAGAGTGGGTTGCCATATCCTTCTCCAGGGGATCTTCCCGACCCAAGGATTGAACCCGGTTCTCCTGCATTGTGGGCAGATTCTTTACCACGGGAGTTGCAAACTTCCAATTTAAAAACCTAAACATGTTATTGCAAAGACAGACTTCATCCTTACAAGGTTCTGTCACTTGTTCTAATTACTATAGAAAAAAGATTTCAAATCAGACCCTTTCTCTTCCCTTCTTTCTCCTCCACGAGGTGCAGATCAAAGAATCAAGAACCAGGATTGCAGAGATCTTCACATGCAACTCAGTCCAACCACCTCTCTGATGACAGAATCATCGGTGACAACCTCCCAGCTATCCAGCAGATGACAGAATCCTTGTAGAGATGGAAACCCCACTTTGTTCAGAAATGTCTCTGCCTGACAGTTACTCCTTGCACTGGATTTAACTCTGCCTTCCTGCAGTTCCTGGCCAGTGGAGTCTTTTGTTGACACCCCATTTACTGAGAAAGTAAAAATGGCCTCCATAGTCTTCTGCAATAAGAATGAAAAAGTGGTATCAACCCATGTGCATGACAGTCAAATATGTGCAAACACATTTAAAGTGTTTGTGTCCATTTAGTCATCATATGAAATAGCTGAGTAGACTTTTCGCAAGTTGGGAAGGCGTGTGTGGGCGGACCTGCCTTCACACGCAGGGTGTTACCCACACGGGGCAGCGTGACAAGCGGTCTCTGAGAGGAAGTCAGCCACGCCACAGAGCACATCAGCTCAGGGACAAGAGCTCCGGGTCTCTCCTGACGGAGAACCACAGGCCTAACACTTCAGATATTGGGCACAGGAAAGCAGAGATTTCAAATACGAATGCAGGTTAAAGCCGCAAGGGTGAACATGCCCAAGCGCAGGCACGGATCTGCAATCAAACTTTTGAAATGGTTTTGTGTGAGGGGCAACTAGGAGTTCCTTTTAAAGGGTGTCTAATGATTTTCCCTGGAAGTCAGTGAGGCAAATAATACTTGTGGAAATGTTTCATAAGCTGTCAGGCACTCTAAAAATGGGAGGCTACAGCCTCACGATATTTTAAACACTTACTGAGTGCTCACCCTGTGTTTATACTTACTAGCTTCCCAGTGTGCTGAGCATTTTAATAACCTCAGAATAAATAAGTAAAAAAAAAAAAATTCTGACATGTGTGGATGAAAAATGGGCACTTATCTGCCTCTACAAGGATGAAGTCATTGGCCCTGCAGTCACTGACCTTCAACTTACTTACCCTGAAAGGAGTTTGAGGTAGAGAGTAAAAATGAGGCACTCAATTCTCTGGGAAAAACTGGTGGAACAAGTCTCAGATAGATACTTTCAGGTGAAGATTTTAGGAGCCCTATTTCCTGCATCTTCTCATATGTGGAAAAGTACCAAAATCATGAACAATGACATCTGCTCCTCGTGACCAGCAGCAACCTTCTGCCAAAATGCATTGTTTCACGGACCCCCTTCACCATAATCGCATATAGCCTGACCTCCACCTCAGAGATGGCTGAGATGCTGTCTCCCTAGCTAAAGTCCTCATTTTGCACCCAAATAAAATTTAATTCACAATTCTCAGGTTGTGCTTTTTTTTTTTTTTTTTTTTTCAGCTGACACATCAAAAGCTTGATCTTGTGTAAGATTTCTTTACCAAGCTCCAGGTATATGAAAACAGATAATATATCAAAACTGCATTAACTTACAGTTCACCTGTAAAGGGAAAAATGGTAAGACAGGAAGGCATCCAAAGGGAACAGGCATGAGGAGCAGAGGGAGGGTTTCTGATACAACTAAAGGCAGTTTGTCCTGCCTGCAGGTGGACGAGATGGTCGTTACAGAACCCAGTAGGGAGCCCGGTGAGTGGACAAGCCACGTGTCTGGGAAGAAGGTCCTATTCAGAAACAGGAGGAAAAGTTGGGCACCCTCAAAGGCAGCTCCTCTCCCGAATTATTAGCTGAGTTTTGAATCAGTAACAATGGAAAAATTGGTAAGAAGAGCCTGCAAGAAACTTTCAAGATGAAGCTGCTTTCTTCTAAAACTGGCACAAACACAAGTTAATACAAGGTTGGTCTGCATCCATGAAGAAAAGAGTCATTCACTCTCTCAGCTTCCAGGTGCTTTGACTGTCTGCACAATGTGACCCAGTGGTTAAGGACCCGGATGCTGGAATCAGAATTCTGGGTTCACATCCCACTGTCACTTGGTAAGGGAGCAATTTTACATGATTTACTTAATCTGAGCCTCCATCCCCTCACCCCCCTCAAAGGGCTCACTGTAAGTGTCAACTTGCTAAAACAGAGCTGGACCAGCATAACTGCTATAAGCACACGTTGGCTATTCCTGTCCTGTCTGTGGCTTGATGAATGGACCCTGCCTCCAGAAGTGCCTATAAGAAGTCACAAAACGAAAAGTGCCTGTCACACTCAAAACCACTCTTGGCTAAGCCGGCATAAACCAGTCTAAGATGGTACAAACTGGTCTAAAGCAATCTAAACTGGTCTAAGTTGGTCTCAGCCAGTTCAAATGGGTCTAAAGCCAGTTTCACCTGGTCTCAGCAGGTTCAACCCGGCCTCAACCAGTTCAAACCGCTGGGAGGCTTTTTATACTGGTCTAGGCAAGTCTCAGCCAGTTCAAACAGGTCTAAACCAGCCCCAGAAGCATTTTAAATTGGTCTAAACAAGTCTCAGACAGTTCAAACAGGTCTAAATGAGCCTCAGAGGCTTTTTAAAATTGGTCTGAAGTCCCAGCCAGTTCAAACCAGTCTGAACTGGTCTAAATCAGTCCCCGCCTGGGATGATGGTGGATTTGTGCTTCCTTCAGTCAACAGTACTGTCAGCCTGTTCCTGGGGGTGCTGCCTGGTCAGCTTCCCCTGTTTCCTTTGCTCCCTCTTTGACTCTGCACCTTCCCTGGCCACGCTGAGTTGTCTTACACGCCCCGGCCACCGCAGCCCCTCATCCTTCAGTGGCTCACACAGAGCTGTCTGTTCATCCCCAAAGCCACTGCGGACCTCCGCAGCCCGGCCCTGCCTGGGCCGGGACCCTGGGCCCCTCCACCACTTCCCACCCCCGTGGCGAGCCGGCCAACCTTCGATGAAGTCCGAGGCCGTGTAGGGCCGCTGGTCGGGGCTGCTCTCGGCGGGGCTGTTGAGGGCCTCCACGGCCGACTGGATGGCCTCCACCAGCTCGTCCCGCTTGTCCTTGCGCACCGGCTTCTCCTCGGGGTGGCGGGTGAGGCCAGTCTCCAGCTGGTACACCTTGTGCAGCGTGAAGCTGTCGAAGGGCACGGCGGCGTACTCGGTGGCCTGCTTGACGCCGGCGTGCACCTCCGCCCTGTCCACCTGCGAGCGCAGGAAGGCCAGCAGGTCGGCCTGGGCCCTGCCCGAAGCGCCCGCGGGCTCCCCGGCCAGCTGCTGCGCGGCCCTCAGCTGCTCGCTGCGTTCCTGCAGCTCGTCCTGCAGCTGCGCGATCTGCCTCTTGAGGCTCCCGACGTGGTCGCGGTGGCGCTCCTCCCAGCCGAGCTCCGCCGCCTGGGACCCGGCCCTGCCCGTGGGGCCGTTGGCCCGGGGCAGCCCCAGCCGCTCGTCGTCGCCCCGCGGAGTGCAGGCCAGCATGTACAGGACGGACACCGCGCAGCAGAGGAGCACAAGCAAGACCACCACGCGGGAGGCCCAGGCGAGCAGCCCCCGGCGCAGCATCCTGGCTCAGGAGTCGGCCATGCGGCCGCGGCCCGCAAGGGGCGTCCCCAGACTAGACCTCCGGGGGCACGCGTCCGAGGGCCCCCGAGTCGCTCTCATCCATTCCTGTCTACACCGCCACGCCTTGCTCCTGGGAGGCCACCACCACGCGCAGCACTTTCCTGACTTCTGAAGGACGAACTTGCGGGCAGAGGCAACAAGTCGGGGAAACCGTCCAAGTGGTCAGGCTCATTCCCATCGTAACCTTCCAGAGGGGATCTGGGGAGAGACAGAGGACAATAACACTCACTCAAGACAAATAACCTCCTGTGTTCACCATGACGATCAATAATCAATATGCAGTGGGGTTTATGGGAAATACTGGGAATTCCCGGGCAGTCCAGTGTTTAGGACTGCTAAACTCTCACTGCGGTAGAGCCAGGTTCAGTCCCTGGGCGGGAAACTAAGATCTGCAAGTCATGCAGTGTGGCAAAAAGAAAAAAGAAGATGCTTACAACAGGTGATTAAACATTGTTTGGTGTTTCTGAATCAGAATGCAGATACCCATTTGCAGAGGAGTGCACACAAAATACAAAGCATGCAAAGAAAAAAAAAAAAGAAAAGATGGCAAAACGTGAGCTCTCTCACTAGAGCAGGATGAATGGTGAGTTTTATCATGTAAATTGTCCACAATGGCACATATAATTTTCGTGGTTAAAAGGGGAAAAGCAAAACTTAAGTGACAATGGGATTGCAGACAGGGCCTGCCCAAGCCCTGTTAGATGCAAACAGTGAGCATCTCTGATCTTGAGGGCACCCGCCTAGGGCAGAGCTTTAAGCCGGCTCAGGGTGGTCCTCACGCTTTCTGCTGAGCAGCACCGAAGCACCTGGAGGCTCAAATAAGTGAAAGTGAAGTGAAGTCGCTCAGTCGTCTCCGACTCTTTGCGAACGCATGGACTGTGGCCTACCAGGCTCCTCCATCCATGGGATTTTCCCGGTAAGAGTACTGGAGTGGGTTGCCATTTATGCAAATGCTAAGTTTGGATGGTAACATGCAGAATGAGCTCAGACAGCTGTTCCAGGGCAGTGGGTGATGAGTTTACAGAGAAAGGGATGAGGCCGGGAGAAGGGGACCTGAAACACTGCCTGGTGAGAACTCAAACCCAGGATGCCTCTGCCCACCCTCCAGGAAGAATTCCCCTTCCTGGCGGCTCACCAGGAATACCCAGCCAGACCACACGGCCTGTCACACACACTCTGCACCTCAACTTCACCATCCCCCCCAAACAAATGCGGAGCCACCTGGCTCTGACCCGCTGTCCCCCTTTCCCGAGCACCCCCTTCCTGCCCCACCCATCAGTGACCCTCTCTTCCTCACCCCCTCCACCGCCTCCCTTCCTCAATCCCCTTTTCTCGTCTCCCCTGCCCATCTGAGCCAGGAAAAAGAACAACAAACGAATCAAATAAGATTTCTTGTTTTGGGAGATTTTAATAAATTTTTCTAGATGCATCTTCCTATTCAATAGATCGCTTCTCTGACATGAGCTCCCTGAAGATACTGTGTCTGGGTCATTTCAACACTTTTAAAAAATCCCTGCGATAACAAAGTTACTTTTCACATAGTCTTCCCTAGACCTAGATACCCAGATTCTCGCCTCATTTACCAGTGGGCTGTCTCACTGATGGACCAGAAGAATTCTAGGCAATTAGCAGCTTCTGGATCCCTGGGAGGAGGAGGAGGAGGTGCTCCTTCTGCACGCTCCTTGTGCTGACGATGCAGTGAACAGCAGGGCTCAGTGAGTCTGCGTGGTCATCCCCTTTGTACCACAGCCACAGCTGGGAGTTTCCCTCCTACTTCCCAGGTGATGCGCCTCTTACGGTATTACTATGTTATCAAAATAGTTGATTTCCCAGTTTTCCGTTGAGATGCAACACACAACATTCTCTCCAGTGTTTCCCTCGGCCTGAGGATTCTCCAGCCTACACTTGAGCACAGTACATGGTTATCAACGTTGAGTTTAAAGTGCATGTTTAGTGCCTGTTTCCGTCTGATGAAAATCCCAGGATTTTTGTAATTACTATAATTCTGTGATTAAAAACATCTCAGCTTGGGTATTCAGGCACCGTGCTGTTTTTAATGACATCCCTTGGATTAACTCATTATATCCGAGTACTAACTCATTATATGCGAGTACTAAATTACCAGTGAAGACACATCACCATGTTATTCGGCCACTTTAAAGACTTTTACTTTAAATAGATTGTCACTAAAGACCAAATAAGCAAATCAAAAAAAAAAAAAAAAAGACGGAACATTCAACACCATTTATTGTGCTGGGGAAACAAAGTATGCAATCTTTCTAACATTTTGAATGGAATAATTGCTGTATTTGCATAATAAATTGAAATCATGTTGATTAACTGAAGCAGTGCATTAAAGCAATAGCTAAAATATTTTTTAAACTGTACAATAATTATTTTGTTCCATTCCATAAATCTCCGGAAAGTCTAGTCCAGCTTTTGAAGTTCACTAGTATAAATTTCAAAGTTATTTGGTATTTCACTCTTTGAAATATAAAAGGAGAAAAAAAAACAGGCCTAGTAAGAAATGACTTTTTAAAAGAAACAAAAGCCGTAAAAATTACTGCCAAGGGAGCAGTGATGGATTGCTCCTTTTAAAGGTCAGGAGCAGATAAGGTACATCAGAAATAAAATTCCACACCTCTCAACACACAGTGGTTTCTGCTGTTTCCAGCAATCTATCCTGTAATCAAAATAATAACCTGGTTGCACATTTGCCTGCTGGAGTCAGGAGGCTTATCCTCCCCACTCCTACTTCTATGGCGACATCGTGTTTTTCATCTGCAGCAAAGGTGTTACCGTCCCAGCTCTACCACATACATGTACAGGACGCCTTGATGAGATACAACCCAGACCAAACATACAACCAAACCACAAAGGTCCAGCCTCTCCCGCTCTCTGCAGAGGTGTTGGGAGAATGAAACAGTTAACATTTCCACTGTGTTTACAGCTGCAGATGGAGCCCACCGTGTAATTACCAGGCACTATCATCAGTGACAGTGAAAATACTGCTGCACTATCCCAGTAACATCGTGCTACTATTTAAAAAACTTAGAAAAGGCACCCAGATTTCAGAGGAGTTCTGTCTTTGGGGCAGTTAGGGGCAAGACCTGATGGGAAGAGCCAACTCATTGGAAAAGACCCTGATGCTGGGAATGATCGAAGGCAGAAGGAGAAGAGGGCAACAGAGGATGAGATGGTTGGATGGCACCTGCGGATGTGAACTTGGGCAAAGTGAAAGACGGTGAGGGCCAGGGAAGCCTGTTGTACTGCAGTCCATGGCGTCTCAAAGAGTCAGACGTGACTTGGCGACTGAACAACAACAAAGTCCTGTCGGTAGCCAACCTTAGGACGAGTAAAAGGGAGGTGCCTGTTCCTCTTTTTTAACTACAAAAAAAAAATCCTCGTGCTCGTTGCATCTGCCAGCTACATTTTACTTTTCTTAATCTTTTTTTACCTTTTTGTCATTGCAATTAGCATTAGATTTTTCTTGTACTCTAGTTAGCAGAGCAAGATTAAGGATGATTTTTTTGTTCATTGTTTAGAGAGAAAAAAGTAAGAGCATAAATGTATCAGACATTTCAAAATACTGTTTTACAAAATAACCAAATATTAGGGTTTTTTAAAAAATCCTGATTAAAAGCAGACATAAAGTAATGATAGATCACTGTGAATTCAAGCAAGAGCATACACTTTCTTTATGTCTGTTTTTCAGAAAAGTTCAAGAGAATAAACAGTGAATATAGCTTTAAAGCAAAAGTTTGACTCAAACACAGTACTTTAGAGAAAAGTCCACCTGAGAAGTAATACTTTTTTTCTTTTCACTTCACCCAGTCGTGTCCGACTCTTTGAGACCCCATGCACTGTAGCCCACCAGGCACCTCTGTCCATGGGATTTCCCAAGAAAGAATATTGGAGTAGGTTGCCTTTCCCTTCTCCAGGGGATCGTCCCAACCCCGGGATCAAACCCAGGCCTCCTGCATTGCAGGCAGATTCTTGACCGTCTGAGCCACCAGGGAAGCCCTTTTACTTCATTGCCACCTTCGCATCAAACGTCCATCCTTCCCAAGAGCTTCCCCCAGTGCTTCCCCTGCCCCAGCCAGATCCCCCAGGGATGTTCCGTGATGCACACTGTCCAAAAACACTGCACTTATTGATTAGACTGAAGGGACATCCAAACACAGTGGCTTCGCTGCTGTTTTTACAACCTCTGAGCAACGAAAGGGCAGGCGGAGGTTCCTCCAAGGTCCGCTGTGAGGGGAGACCACGCTGAAGTGCTCGCCAGATCACCCTGGACTGAGCCCACCTGATGCAAGGTCACTCCCCAGACTCTCAGGCTGGACAAGGGCTCTCGGGACAGACAGACTGACCCTGAGAGCTCTGCCCTGGGGTATGCAGGCAGGGGGCTGCTTAAAGAATTTCTTTCTGAACGTTCAAGGCCGAGAGTCTGAAAGACACAAGGACCTAAGCCAAGGGGCCCAGCCATGGGGTGGGTTTCTCAGACTCCAGCTGCAAGCCATCTGACAGCTCTGACATCCTGTGCTGACCAGCAGGCGTCCGGGAGCAGCTCCAGGCCTCCAAATAGCACAGTGAGGGCCCGAGAGGGGGAAGAATCCAGGATGCCGTCGCTATTCATCCTCGCTGTCACTGAGCACCTACTAGTTACTGCTGACAAGAAGTTACAGGAGATGAAAAGTGAACGAAGCACAACATCCAGCAGCAACCCCATGAGCTTGCAGAGGAATGCAGCCCTTGGCCAACAACTATAACACAAGCCCTTAACAGGCAAACTACATTGAGACAGATGTCATCGCTAATGCCATGTTCCCACCTACCAAATGTATGGGGGTTAGGGGTTGAGAAGTATAAAAAAATAAATTTCGAAATGACAAGAGCTTAAAATAAATGTTAGGTATCCACAACATTCATTAAGATAGGCAAGCGGCTACAGGGACTGTGTATCCTTGCATCTTAGAGTGGAAATTCTGAGACTGAAATGAAGACCCGTCTTAAGTTTTGGTCCAGGGTGAGGACAGTAGACATTCAAATTCCAAAGCCAGGACAGAGGCGCTCTTAAGATGCATGTCCCAGTTTCACTCTACAGACCCCAGCGGACATTTCGGTCAGCAGGGCTGTGGTCTGCGGCAGAGAGAGCCTTCCAAGGGGCTTCTACGAGTGGCCTGAGAAGCTCACACACGCTGAGGACCGCAGGACAAGCCCAGCTGTGAGACGCGGCCAGGAGAGCAGCAGGCAGAAGGGTCACGGGCTCAGTGGTGAGGCCAGGCCTGGCAGCCCTACTCAGCACAGTGACAGGCCTGAGTGACAAGAAGCCCGTTCAGGGAGTGGCCATAAAGCCCAGGGGTCATCTCCACCCTATGCACACGCCCGGCTAGAAGGGCGGGAGGGGAAGATAACCAGCCGCGTGTCCTGAGCCTGGAAGCGGGGGGACCAGGGCCCCAGGCCGCCCTGCACAGTGGCTCCTCGGGGGGCACAGACAATTGGCTCTCTGACGGCAGGGGCGCGGCCCACCCTCGGTGGCAGGATTAGCTGTACTAACGGAGCATAAACCGAGGTCCCATCTCCTGGATAAGCACACCATCCTGAATGTGTGTGGAGATGGCATCGTGCAAGGAGGCTTATTCAGAGAGACTTCAGATGCTCTCAGAAACATATACAAAATGGCTCTGTAAGCCTCACCCTGGAAAAGGCCTTGATCCTGGGAAAGACTGAGGGCAAGAGGAGAGGGGGCGACAGAGGATGAGATGGTTGGATGGCATCACTGACTCGATGGGCATGAATTTGAGTAAACTCCGGGAGTTTGTGATGGACAGGGAGGCCTGGCGTGCTGCTGTCCATGGGGTCACAGAGAGTCGGACACAACTGAGCGACTGAACAACAACAAACCCTGAGCCCACCTCAGCGCTGCATGGAGAATTCTCTCCGCCTCCACTTAGCTCCTGTGTGCACCGGGCGGCTCCCGCATGGCCTGGCAACCCTGCCTCCCGGTCGGCCTGGGGCACATGTGAGGGGCTGAGGCTACACGCAGGAGGGCGGGTAATTGTGCAGAATCCAGCAAAAGGCAGACCAAAGCCACTCCGGGAGCTGAAGACACCCAGCTCCCAGCCCTGCCTCTCTGCCTCCTGTGGACACACTTCTTTCTAACTCTTTCCCACCAGGTCTCTTAGAGATGCGTCTCTACCAGCAACTCCTGCCGCAGCATCGTGCAGTCCACAGCAAGCTGCCTCTAGTGCACATCTGCCACTTTAGGCTGAGATGTTTCAGGGACGTTAAAACGGCCGGAAAATGAGCATATTCTTCCCAAATCACTCCCCTGGGAGCTGCGGAGCCACACTTCTCAGGCATCGCACATCTTTCTGCAACACAAGCATCTCTTCTCCAGGCGGCTTGAGTCAGCAGCACCCATCCTGTGCCAAGCACTGTCAGCCTCAGGGTGCTTCTGACGGCAGCTGAGGAGTGCAGGGAAGATCAGTGTCGCTGTCCACACAGGACCAGGTGAGGGCCAGAGCAGCACAGCCTGCACCAGACATCACAGCATCAGTATAGTCGGGCAGCATCCATGCAGCCTCCCCAGCCCGACGCCAGGCTGCCTGGCCCGAGGCTCTGCCCTCGACAGAACCGGCCTCCGAGGGCCACGCTCCTCCTCCGCCCCCGGATCAGTGGTCTCCAAGCTGATGGACATAAACAGCACGGCATGCCCAGCAGGACATGACCAGTGGGCAAGGACCAAATGTCTAATGGATTCATTGACAAGCTATGCACCAATCTTACAGGACTGTTGCATTACGTGTTCACAAAACAATACCTCGACAACAATGAATCATAAAAAATGCTTTGAATGTCTTCTCACCCTAATGGACCATCCTGGGCCCCCCGGGACCTGTTTCTGGCTCCCACGTAACTGCCCTTCCCACCGCCTTTCATTCCGGTGTTCCTGGGACACAAAACTGCAGCCCCATCCACCAGTGCAGGCTCCCAGTCTGCGGGGTGACCTTCCTGCCTCTGGACCCCTGGCTCCATCCCAGGGTCTCCAACACCGACTGCCGGGACACTGCCTGGCCCCACCACGAGCATGCTTCCCCCCTCCCACCCTGGAGGACCTGGACCTCATGGCCTTCAAGATGCCCTGAGGGTCTTCCCTGTAACCAGATCCAGAGGGGGTTCCCCACGGCCCAGAGGGATGGAAAGCCCCTTGCTGGGAGGCACCCCTCCAGCCCCACCATCTCCACGCTGCTCGGAAGGAATACTTCTGACTCCCTTTTCCCTACTTTAAAGCAGAGACAGGGAAATGCAGGGAAAAAAAAAAAACCTAGGGTCTGATAATCAGAAAATGGATGCAGAGAGATGAGTCACAACTCGGAAAGCTGAAAAGCCAGGAAACAGGCCAGCCCTTTGCGTTGATCTCTTTAGATTCTGGCTTCTAATTTGCCGGTGAATGCTTGAAAGAGAGGGTCTTCCTGAAATACACATGGATCTTCCTTTCCAACCCTCTTGCCACCTCTGCCCTTGTTTCAGGAGCATCTAAGGGGGTCAGTCGGCACAGGTGGGGGCCCTGGAACCTGGAGGCAGGGGTGACAAGAGAGAAGGGCTCCACGCGAGAACGCAGGGCTTGCGCTGCGTGGTCTTGGCCCACAAAGAACCTCTTCCTGGCCAGAAGATGCCCCAACTGTAAGAGCAGGGCTGAGTCAGCTGTCAGGGAGACCCGTCCTGTCTCCATCTGCCCCGCTGGGTCTCTGGGGCTGGTGGGGCCACCTGAGAAACCCGGCTCCCAGCCCCTCCTGGCACGTACAATCCATCACACCCACTTAGAGAGCATCTGCTCTGGGCCAGACCCCAGATTAAGCACTTTATACACATTATCTCATTTAATCCTCAAAACAATCCCAGGAGCTGGTTCTCATTGTCCCCTTAACAATAAGGACACCGAGGCTGAGAGCAGTGAGGTCACTTGCCCCTGGTGCAGAACTGGCAAGGAGCCAAGCCCCAAGTCAAATCCGGCTCAGCCTTGATGCCAAACCCTGCTCGTACCCCCCGCCCCACCCAAGCTGTGCCGTTCACCACCCTCACGAATCCTGAACTGCTTGCTGAGACCGGTCCCTCCTCCTGCACCCGACCTGTCAAATTTTTCTTGCTTCTGAGCACCCAGTGGATCTTGCCTGGCCTCTCAGACATGGTACAGAGCAGTACTTTTTCCTTATCATGTTTTGTCTCCCCATTTAGCTGTGGTTTGTATGTCTGCATCCCCTTAGCAGTTCTGCAAACTCACAGCGTCCCTGGAAATAACTGGGATCCCGGGCGTGCCTGGGGCGAGCCTTGCTGGGGCCCCTCAGTAGGTCCGGGGACAGAACATGCCTGCAACAGCCAGAGGCCTCTGAACAGATGCCAGGAGCCCATCCCCACATTTCAGGTTTAAAACGGCACAACTAAAATGCACCCCAGCAAGTGGAATTTCTTCCTCGAAAGGAGAAAAACATTGGTCAGTTAACCAAGATGCTGGCTGGACTCACTACGAGCTCTCTTCTGCCAAACACCGAGTCCTCCCTTCCGTCCTCCAGAGGCTGGTGAAGGGGCTGCCCATGCAGTGGCCATCACCTAAGGTGCTCCCGTGCAGGCAGAAGCCACCCTGGCAAGTGACATCGCTGGAGATTCAGGGAAGCGCAACTCTGGGGAGACCACGTCCCAAGGTCACACAGCCCAGCTTCCGGGAAAAGGCGTGCCGGTGATGAACACAGAGAGGACTAATTAAAAGTGAGCAGGGCTCCGTGCCAAGCCCTCTGAGCTGAGCGGCAGGCAAGCAGGGCCCCCACGCAGATGCTGGGCGGAGTCGCTGGGTGGTAAACACCAGCTCCCAGGGGAGGTGGGAGGCGTGAGTCACCCTCCCCGAGCTGAGAAGGCCGAGGGTGGGGGCGGGCACTCAGGCTCACTTGCGAGGAGGGCAGCAGCAAGGGGGAAGCTGAGCTCTCGGGCACCTGTTAGCAGATCAGAGGAGGGAGGGGAAGAGGAGGATGAGAAATGAGCGTCACCGGATGCCTCCACCGCACCCCAGCCCGCGTCTTGAAAACACTTCCAGACAGAGAGCGCCTGCACGCCGAGCAGGTGAGAAGTCCAAGGCAGGGACCTGGTGGCCTTTCAGGCAGCCCAGGGGCTCCCCCAGGGACCTTCCAAGAATCACTGCCCCTCAAGCATCCTCTGCCGTCTCCCCTGCACCTCACGTGAGCTGGTGATCCTGATCTCGAGAGTTGGAAACCGGACTTCAGAGAGATCCGAGGCTTTCCCACACGGCCGGCAGCCTGCGCACCCCCAAAGGGCGTCGACGCCCATCAGCACGACACCCCGGAGCACAGACAGAGGGACCACACTTACAGAACCAGGCCACGGAGGCAAAGGGGAGGCGGCAACCACGGGCCACAGGGAAGGGCAGGCAGGCGGAGAACACGTGCGCCAGGGAAAGCGCTCCAACGAGGATCAACAGCCGCCGAGGCGAAGCGGAACCAGACACCAGCCGCTGAGAGCGTGAGACAGCAGGGCTTGGATCTGGAGGTGAGAACCGGGGAGGGGTGCGCGGGGCCTCTCTCCTCCCCATCCTGGGCCCCCCTGGGGGAGACCCCACGCCAGGGCAAACAGTGGCGACCCACGGCTCTCCGCTGGCCTCGTGGACACCCCGTGGACACCCCGTGGCCAAGCGAGCCGCCCCCTCCCAGGGGTGGCACTCATTCCCCGGGCACCAGCCGTGTGATGTGTGAGTGTGGCCGCCCCAGGGCTCCGGGAAGAAGCGGGTGAGCGCAGCAGCAACCTGGCCACGGCCCCAGAGGAGCCACCAACCCCTGGACACATCCTGAATCCAAAGTGCCGGGACCCACCATGCAGAGTCCAGCAACGCATTCTGCTGACTTGTTTGAAGCCAGAGGCTTAAGGAGACAACCACTGTCCTGAGTCAAGACAAAACGACCACATGACTCTGCCTGGTTCTCCCACCCGGTCCTTTCCCACCGACAAGGAGGCATCAGCACACAGACAGGCGCGTGCTTCCAGAAAGCGGTCATTACCGGACAGGACTGAGACAGCAAGGCCTGTAGCATATTTAAAGTCCAGCTGCGGCCCACCACACCACAAGCCCCTCCACTGGTATCCCCCGCCGTCCCCTGGCTTGTACCCGGACACCAGGCCTCTCCTGCCTCCACCATTTCCACGGAGGGGATCACTAGGGGATTAGCTAAAAGCGTTTCAAGATATCACTCCTAGAAAGAAAGTTACCAGCAATGAAAACTGTCCTATTTCTACATGAGATAAATGAGACACAGGGTGCTTATCTAATCCAAGTTTGTTTTTCAGTTTAATATTTCTTAATGTTCCACTAACATTCCTCTGCTTCATTCTTAAAATATCTCCTGCCCTTCCTGGAAACCTTCCTGTCTAGGACCCCACTCGACTTGCATCTTCTTCCTGCTTCTCTGATGTCTCCGATGAAGTAGGTTCTATTAACACTGTACCCATTTTGCAGGTAAAGTCACTGAGGCACAGGTTACCCAGCAACTGGCTCAAGTCACCCGGCAACAAAAGGGTAGAAATAGGTTTCCAGCCTAGGCAGCATGGCTCTGCTGTCTGTCTCTCCATCACTGGGCCCTGTGACGTCTCTATCACTTGCTGCTCTTGTCACTAAGTCGTGTCCGACTCTTCTGTGACCCCACGGACTGCAGCCCGCCAGCTTTCTCGGTCCATGGGATTTTCCAGGCAAGAATGCTGGAGTGAGTTTCCATTTCCTTCCCAGGAGATCTTCCTGACCCAGGGATCCAACCCGCGTCTCCTGCATTGGCAGGCGGATCCATTACCACTGAGCCACCTGGAGAGCCCTTCTCTACCTTTACTTCGTGCTTTTAACAGAGGCCTGGGCCTTGCAGAGGGAAAGCATAGACCCTGGCCAGGGAGCGAGGCTGGTGCATCAGGGGAGCCGAATACAAGGAGCTGGCCGGGCTGGCACCCTGACCTCAGCCTTCTGGCTTCCAGAGCTGTGAGAAGTAAACACGTGCTGTTTGAGCCACCTGGTCTACGGCGTTGTAACAGGGTCTGTGCGGAGACAGACCTCCTGTCGCCACAGGGCATTTGCACGGTAGCCTACAGGCATCGGTCAGCCAGCCGTCTACTTTGCTTAAACAGGAGGCACATGATCGGAACTGAATTTCAGCAAACGGGCGGTGCTGAGAAGCCCTGGAGAAAGGCGATCGGCAGGAGGCAGATGCGCCCGAGGCCAGCGCACCTCTGCGGGGGTGGGGTAAGGCGAGTGGAGGCTGCAGCCCTCAGCGTGGGGGAGGGGAGTTCTAGAAAGGTCTGTCGGGTACCACCTCCAGGACCTGGACTGCAGAGCGGCCTGACACGGGAGAGGGAGCGTCCACGAAAGAGGAGGGGCTCCTTCCAGAGGTGGAGCTCTGGGAAGGGACAGGCTCATGGGGCGAGCCAGCAGAAGGAGGGGTCTCGTTCTGGACACGCCCGGTCACTGAGGTGGGGGCTGTGGGGTTGGAAAGCGGGGTCAGTCTGGCACGGCCATCGTTTCACCAACCAGAAAGGTGAGCCTGGAAGAAACAGCTGCTGTTGAGACAAAGTGACGGGGCCAGCATAAAGCACTGTCAGAAGCAGAATGCTGGACTTGGGACGCCTGGTCCCCACCTCTGTCCTGCACCCTCGAGTGTCTGAAAGTGTCAGTTGCTCAGTTGTGTCTGACTCTTTGTGACCCCATGGACGGTAGCCCACCAGGCTCCTCTGTCCATGGGATTCTCCAGGCAAGAATACAGGAGTGGGTTGCCATGCCCTCCTCCAGGAGATCTTTCTGACCCAGGGATCGAACCCGCATCTACAGCATTGCAGGCAGATTCTTTACTGTCTGAGCCACCAGGAAAACCCACCCTGTAAATCAAAGTAGCTCCCTCACATCCTTGTCATCCCCCAAAGTCTGGTTTACTTTTTAAATGAGAAGAAAATTGCAGTGTATCTGGAAAGCTTTCCCCGAACTGCATTTAAACAGAGAGGTGGGGACCCTGGGCAGGTTCCCAGGGGGGCTATTAAAAGTCACCTCTTGTGAAGACTCAGCATGGCACCCCGGCATCAGGACAGCACAGGGGGTGTCTTCACACTTCCTGGACATCACTTGGGTACTGGGGAGTATACTTCCCGGCCAAGCAGGAAGCAGACTGCCCACCTGGACCACAGGCACAACTCAACCAAGTGGGGACCCACCAGGTCCCTGGTCAAACGTCAGCTGGTACCGTTTTTGAGAGAAATCTCTGATCCTTCTAGGGTATTTCTGAAAGGCAATTTTCCAATAGCTTGAAAGGACATGATTTGACACAGCAGCATTCTAATTCTAGTTGCTGGTACTGGAGCTATTCCTGGGGTTTAAAAAAATGTTTTTAAACAACAATAAAACCTTCTGATTATGCACGTGGGGCTCTGAGACCACCCCATGCACCCACCTGGTCCCACCAGAAAGTGGCACGTGGGACCCTCATGACAACCATTTCCTCCATAGTAACAAGGGGACAGAAAATAGCTCCTGAAATTCGGCAATGATGTTACGATTAACATGAATTTTATCCACCCAGTGACTGAGTGCATATCGAGTGAGACCATTCGGATGACCACAGGGTCAGAGGAGGGGTGGACTGAGGACCCCACCGACTGCCAGGGGATGCAGTCAGTCATCTTTCGTATAGACAAGGGATGCCACTGTGTTTCAGAGGAGATGAACCACACGATTCCGGCTGGAAGGGTCAGAGAAGTTGCAGGGTACGATTCCACGTGGCCCAGCTGAGAACCCCTCCATGACCATGGATCTACAACATGCAGACCGAGTCAAGGTTTTCCACTCCCACTCCAGCTCCACCAGTAAGGATGCCCATTGTCTTAATTTTTAAAGGGGGAAAAGATGAAGAATTCTCACGATGCACCATTGAAAGTGTCTAGTTTTTTGTAGACTTTTTTTTTCAGACACTTTTCCATTACAGGTTATCACAAGATATTGAATAGCGCTCCCCGTGCGATGCAGTGGGTTCTTGACGATTATCTATTTCCTATACACAGCAGTGTGCACGTTCACCCCAAACTCCTGATTTACCCCTCCCCCTTCCTGGACTGTGTCTCTCCGAGTGTGCCTCTGGATGTTCAAACCTCTTTCTTTCATGTGCTCCAGACAGGGTGAAAACTCCATGACCTTGTCATAGTCCTTATTTATTTTTAAACGTTTAATTTTGTACTGGAGTATAGACAAGTAACAATGTCGTGACAGTTTCAGGTGACCAGCAAAGGGACTCAGCCCTACATACATATACACGTATCCACTCTCCCCCAAACTCCCCCCCCCCCCATCCAGGCTGCCACATAACAGTGAGCAGAGTTCCACTTGCTATACCGTAGGTCCTTGTTGGTTACCCATTTAAAATATAGCAGTGTGTATTTTTTTTTTAACATTAGCTCCTTCCACATAGAAAAAAAAAAAAGGAGTTGAATTTTTTTTTTTTCTTGAAACCAAGCTAATGGGTCTCACAATTGATTCAAAGGCAATTATCCTGTGGAGAAGTGAGTCTGAGACAAGCTCCTCTTTTAATGAGTGTTGCTTCATCTCTATTAAAAGCCTATAATGAGGTAAGATTTTTAAGGAGCTTCCTTAGCTACAGAGCTGACCCTATGGCTTGCCTACCTTTGGCTGATATTTATTTCCAAGTTTCTGGCTCCCCGATAGGACTGACATAAGCAAAAACGTAACAAAACGAAGGGCACCTCTGTCAAACATTCCACAACCTCAGCTTCAGAGTCAGATGAAAGATGCTGAAAAGAATGAAAGGGGGGGGCATCCCACCCCCACCCGGCCCTGGTCACCAGCGTGCCAGCCAGGGAATCCAGAAAGAGGGCAAAGCACAAACCAGACCACACCTTCAGGCCTTAGCAGCACATATAATTTACTGTTCTTTCTCTCTAGTAATTCAGAAAAGGGAGCCCCCCACCCCCCGCCCCCTCGCCCACTTCAGCACAGAAGCTTCCTATTCTTCTTCTCATTCACTTGCAAGGTCAAGGTCTCCCTCAAGGGCACACAATCCCAGCTGCAGAGCTCATGAAAAAATAATGTCAGTTTTCTTTAAACAAATGGGGAGCTGCTTTGCAGGGTACAAAACTGAAACACTCACAACGGGTGGGATCATCGCTGCTTTTATCTTCCCTGTGACTGACACAGGGAACTTGCAGAAACGTCAAAGGAACAAACCTGGAGAACACCGCATTCGAGCTGATGATCGAGGAAAACAAATTCTGGTCTCCACAGGGAGTGCAAGCCCAAGCCTGCTCTCAGATCACCAGCACTCGCCTCTGGCTCCCAGCTCCTCTCTCATCCTGCTCCCCCCGCCCCCAGCACTGCCCATCCCTCACCTGTCACCAGGTGTGCCGAGACAGGCCTCCCCTCCCCCGGAGACAGACAGACAGACCTCCAGAGAGACGGCTCGGTGTGTGGTCTGGATCAACAGGCTGAGCCCAGACTCCCGGAGACCTTGCTCAGGGGGTCGTAGTCAGTGCCTCGGGACAAGCTGCCAACCCGGAGCGGCAGGCCCGGGACGCACGGCTGAGTCCCACGGGTCCAGAGCCCCGGCCCACAACCCGAGTGCCCGGTCAGGCCCCGTGATGGGGCAGGCTGTGGCAGCTCCACTCTGCTGCCTGCGGAGGGACTGCTGTCCGGTCCCATAGAGCTGCCCCCTGTCCAATCCCACCCCCAACCCCTGTCCGTGAGAGCCGACAGGATCGAGAGGAGAGAACACGGGATTAGGGGCTGGAGCCTGGGTTCCACCCAGAAGCTTTCACTCTTAACTTGGAGTGAGAAGTGCCATTGTTTAAGGACCCCTAACTTTATGAGCTTATAGATTCATTTAAGATGTATAGATAAGAAGAAAAATGCTTATTTGACTGATAAAGAGATTACTTACACTCTCAGGAGTCATCACCCAATTAGAAATGTCAATTAGAAATGAAAATAGAGCATTCTCAAAAATATCCTACAATTCAATGGTGGGGGGGGGGGGGACTGTGTACTTGACAAACGTCAATCTAGATCCTACTTTTCTAAATTATATCCTGAGTAAAGTACCCCCAGATAAAAAATACTTGGCTCACTCTTCTCATACTAAAATTAGCAAAGCTCTGGTCATTCCAGGACTGGACAAGATGCTAATGGAATCTTTAGACAGCAAGCTGTTTAACAAGCATGTACTGAACATGAATTACGTACGGCAAGCCAAGTTCAAGACATCAGCTACCTGTATCACATAGACCTGTATCTACATGTCTGCATTTAGAAATAAGTGTAAGTGCATATACATTAAGTACAAAGAATAGATGTACAGATACATCTCAAGACATAAAGATGAATAAGCTAGAGTCCCACAGGAGACAGACACATGAACAGATAAACCATGAGATTTTTGCTGGGCTAGAGAAGCAAGGCAACAAGGGACTGACAGACAGGGGCAGCCAGCCTGGCCTGGAAGGCTCAGAAAAGGCTTTCTGCCTGAAGTGACGCCTGAGCCAGGGCTCTGAGGGGGTTGCTTAGCAAGGCAGAGAAAGGATGGAAGAGTGTTTCGGCGGAAACAGCCCCATGGCAGGGCTGGGGGTGGGAAGTAACACGGTGCGCATGGTCTGTGCGGGCTGTCGGGGTGTCTGGAGCGGGCGTGGGGCCATGTGAGCAGGCTCCTGAGCAGAACCTGGGAAGGTGGAGTTTAGAGAGGGGAGTATGGATGTGGCCTTGGACGCATTAAGTTGAGCTTCCAGGGGGAGGTGGGGAATAAGAGGAAGCCCAGCCTGGAGACAGCACAGCATCTGAGGTCATCAGTGTACAGACGTCATCACCTGAGGCTGGAGAGGATAACATGCGCAGAGAACAGAGCAGCAAGGAAACCTGGGCCCCACACCAGCGTGGGTACCCAGCGCAGAACAGCCAGGAGACGGACCGCAGCCTGCGGAGGAGCAGGGAGGGGACCCCCAAGGGGCTCCGAGTCCACTGCTCTGTTACCATCGGAGGTAAGGACCCTGGCCCCTTGTATTTCCCCTGGCCGTCCACGAGTCGGTGGGGGTCTGCCTGTCTGAGGTTCAGTATCAGATCAGCCATTTCTGCCACGTGATACCGAAACCATGTCCTGCAAACTAACCTTGTAACACAGTTGATCTCGCGGTCTCCATCTGCCTGAATGCAGTTTCTCTGCTTGTCCAGAACCGAGAAAAAGAAAAAAGAAAGCAACTTCTGACGCTCAGAAGCTGCCCTCTGCCCCCACTCTGGGCCCCCAGCAAGGCCATGTACACTCGTACTGGACATAAGCCATCGCAAGAAAACCAGTCTCCCACAGAGTGGTTCTGAGATCAGGATAAGGAAAAAATAAGGCCACTTCCTAATTCTGTCTAATCACAGACAAAATCAAAGAGTTACCCACGAAATACCAAACACCCCCTTTCTCGGCCAAAATGACAGATGGCTACTTCTTTCCCAGTTCCTCACTTGAGCCACCGCCTCCCAGGTAAGATTTACTGAGGTGCCTCATCAGAGGAACGACCTCCACTTTCGGACAGCATCGGATCTGGACCAACCTCCCCCTCAGACCTGCCTGCAGGTCATCCAACCGAAACCCAAATCCACATACGAGGTTCTGATAGCCTCTTGCTGACACAGCCTGGCTTCTCCCCAGCATGTCTTCATGGCAACAAACAGAACACACAGAATAACTTGAATCAGGGCACTCAAAGCCGGTGCTCTGGGACAACCAGCGGGATGGGACGGGGAGGGAGGTGGGAGGGGGCTCGGGACGGGGGAATACATGTACACCCGTGGCTGATTCATGTCAATGTATAGCAAAAACCACCACAATATTGTAAAGCAATTAGCCTCCAATTAAAATAGATAAATTAATTTTTTTAAAAAAAAAGACACAGAACGACCAAGGATGCTTTCCTGTCTGTGTCTGGAGAAACTGACGGAACTTAGGTGAGGAAGCCGAATAAACTGAGCCCTGGGGCCCCACAGATACCGGGTCAGGATGGCAGTTACCCCTCAAGGTAGAGAGCCTGGGAACCCTGTAAGGAATCAAGGGTCAATAGTGTCCAGATTCTGTTTCTTAAAGTTGGAGCTTCCCAGGTGGCGCTAGCGGTAAAGAACCCAACTGTCAATGCAGGGGGTGCAGGTGACACTGGTTCGACCTCTGGGTCGGGACGATCCCCTGGAGGAGGAAATGGCGACCCACTCCAGTGTTCTCACCTGGAGAATCCCATGGACAGAGGAGCCTGGCAGATTGCAGTCCATGGGGTCGCACAGAGTCAGACACTACTGAAGCGACTTAGCACGCCTGCAAGCACACAAAGTGGGTGGTGAGTATGTGGGGGCTGTCATATTCTTAATAAAATATTTAAGTCTGAAATTTTTAACAATATACTTTTAAGAAGAAGGATGCAAAATAATGTCAGCTGCCGCTGAGCTGTCAAGCTAAAAGAACTGAAAAAAGGAGGTCACGGTTATTCAGCAAAAGTTCGCCTAGTAGGTTGATGGGCGTGAAAGGTGGGTTACAGCGGATTATAGAGCAGCGAGGAGGTGGAGACAATGAGGAGAGAAAATGTGTTCTAATTTAGCTGCAAAGGAGAAGGGTGATGGAAAGGTGCGTGATGGAGGGCAGCCCGTGACATCACGTGGCAGATGAGACCGGCAGACCTTTACCCAAGACAGGTGGCAGGGGGGCAGGAGCCAAATAAAAAAGACCCTCTGCCTCCTGCTGCTTCATCTGACCCTAGGATCTGGCCTCTGAGTAACACTCAGTTGATCATCACCACACACGCCCCTTCCCCAGCACTGACTAGTAAGTATCGCAAATAGGAGGGCACAGAAAGACCGCACTGCAGCTCTTTCCCTCATTAACACAGGAAAGTAACAGACTTTGTATTTATAGATCAGTTTCTATACTTGAAAATTATAACCACAATATATAGATGTTACTGATGCTGAAGCTCCAATAGTTTGGCCACATGATTCGAAGAGCCAACTCATTGGCTGGGAAAGATTGAAGGCAGGAGGAGAAGGGGACGATAGAGGCTGAGATGGTTGCATGGCGCCACCGACTCAATGGACATGAGTCTGAGCAAGCTCCAGGAGATGGCGAAGGACAGGAAGTGTGGCGTGCTGCAGTCCATGGGGTCGCAAAGAGTCAGACAGTACTGAGTGACTGAACAAAAATAGAAGTTAGCATAATTCAGAGGCTAAACTCTTGCTTCCAAAAAGAGTGGGTAGCGTTTCCCTTCTCCAGGGGATCTTCCCAACCCAGGGATCAGACCCAGGTCTCCCACACTGCAGGCGGATTCTGTACCAGCTGAGCCACCGGGGAAGCCCAAAAGCCAAGCAGAGAAAAGCAACTGTCCGCGAAGTTCCAGGACTTCAGACCTCTCCACCCAGACACTCTAGTGAGAACGGGGCTGGTGACAAGAAGAGCCTCCCAGAACAAGCCACGGAGTTCTGTTCAGCACAGTGTTTCCCTGGGGGGCCTCCGCGGAGCACCCCACATCCCCGCCAGGACGACCCAGGCTGCAGCCACACCTCTGTCTCTCCCCACAGCAGCTCCTTCACCACAGAGGTCGGCGGGGCTCAAGGTCAAACCCAGAACTTGGGCTGTGCTCTGGGCTCTAAGAACTCCAGCCAGTGGGCACTTGGTGAAGCTGCCATTCCCATTCAACAAAAACATGACAATGATCAATTTGATCAGTCATCACAGACAAGATTACTTCCCTAATCCCTAGGACATGCTACTAACGGATCAGATATCTATTTTCTTGATTTGAGGGAGGGAAAAATTTAAAGCCCCAAATCACAACCTTTCTAGATGATGTACAATAATGACTCAGCCTGCCAGAATATTCATTCACATCTACACAAAACAAAGAAAAAATATATTTAGAATGCTCCTTGAAATGGGAGTATAGAAGAATTTTTTAAAGATCCTTTTCTTCAAGGAATATGCAATCCAACTGAGGGGGAAAAATTAAGATATATGGAAAACAAAGCTTAGATATAACTTCTAAAAAACATCAAGATAGGATGTTCAAAAGCAGGAGGGGTGAAAAGAGAATCCTTAGTATCAACCAAAATAAGGCCTCCTCAGGTTTACTGGCTGCAGGCCTGAACATCTCACCTCCTGAGAGTGTAGCCAAGTCAAAGTCGCTCAGTCGTGTCCGACTCTTTGCAACCCCCTGGACTACACAGTCCATGGAATTCTCCAGGCCAGAATACTGGAGTGGGTAGCCTATCCATTCTCCAGGGGATCTTCCCAACCCAGGAATCAAACCGGGGTCTCCTGCATTGCAGGCGGATTCTTTACCAACTGAGCTATCAAGGAAGTCCAAGTGTAGCCAAGGTGAAACTGTATGTCAACAGTGACTTCTTTGAAATAAAAAAATCTCTGTCTTTTGCAACTAAATTCAGTCTGCTCTGAGGGCCTCGTCTGCAGGGAGCGGACCTCGGATTCCCTCTGTTCTGTGCATTGGCTACAGCTGACTCAGCTCAGGCACCCCTGTACCCCTGAACATGCCGCATGCACCCCTCCAGCAAGCGGTCCCCCGAGGTTTCCAGCAGCCCCTGCCCTTCTCTTGGGGGGAATGGAAGAGCCAGCCCCTCGGAAACTCTCTGCTTCCTGCCGATGCCCGAGTTCTCATTTTTATTCCCAGGAAAACAGTGCGATGGCACGTCCCAGGTCAATACTCTGGTTTACTGTAAATTCTACACTGAGGCTGTCAGCTTGGGCTTATAAGAAAACATGAATCCTTTTTTGTTACTGGGTTGTTTCCTTCTTTTTTCTCCCTCTCGACAAAGCCTGCTGCTGCTGCTAAGTCGATTCAGTCATGTCCGACTCTTCGCCACCCCATGGGCTGTAGCCCACCAGGCTCCTCTGTCCATGAGATTCTCCAGGCAAGATTACTGGAGTGGGTTGCCATTTCCTTTTCCAGGGGATCTTCCTGACCCAGGGGTCAAACCCACATCTCCTGTGTCTCCTGCATTGCAGGCAGATTCTTTACCACTGAGCCACTGAAAGTCCCCCTTCTTTTCCAAAGGTCTAAATTAACGTTAAGTTTAATGTGGGAACAAATCCTATTCAGTGAGGTGTGAAAATTAGAATAAAGTCTGAAAAAAACCATACTTGATACTGCCAAGCTCAGAGTTGGGTACGATGTTCAGCTGCAGGACAGCAGTTACATAACAAAGA
Organism: Dama dama; assembly: GCF_033118175.1. Lineage (NCBI taxonomy): Eukaryota > Metazoa > Chordata > Mammalia > Artiodactyla > Cervidae > Dama > Dama dama. The sequence goes on along the minus strand of NC_083712.1, from coordinate 43,799,623 downwards.
AAAGAACTGCAGGGAAATCGAATGCCAGCCGACTGAGTTGCTGCAGATGGTGGCCTGCGAGCAGGAGAAAAACATGGATCATGACCCTGCAGAGGCTGCTACGCCAGGATCCGGGAAGATTAAATGAAATCCAAAAAGAATTATTTATTGGCAGAACTCAACAGCAGAAGGAATAGAAAACTGAATCAGAAATGGAAAAGCCCCAAGTGACCAAACTCTCTCATAGGGAATGACAGTTTAATTTTTAGAGGCATAAAAAATGACTAAAGAAATCAAATAGTAATAATAGGCTGTTGATTAGGACAAATCCTGCATGCAGCAATATTTTTTCCTCCTCGGGTCAAGTGGAGAGTTGGCAATCCAAACAGTTTTGGTGATTATGACAATATATTTTGTGTCTATCCACTGCACTTCACAATATTTCCTCCTAGAAGAAGTTTCTGATCACAGAAAGCTGCCAAAATATGTCTGGTGCAACTTGGCTACAAGATGCTGGTTAAAACAGGTGAGGGCCGCAAGCTTGCAGAGGAGCTGTCAGCTACAAATTGGCCTCTTGCCATGTACCTCTACAAGGATTAGATCACATGCTGCAGCTCCTGACCTTCGACACCCCCTGAAGGAGTTCAGCGTGGAGACCAAGAATGAGGCACTCTGAGCCCTGGGAAAACTGGCAGGATAGGTCTTCAGATAGATATTCTCAGGAGCTGATTTTATAAGCCCAATTCTTGTATCTCCTCCTATCTAGAAAAGCACTGAAATCCTTATGGTGATGACTGTTTCTCATGACTAGCAGAAATCTGCAAAAAATACGTGCTTGATTGCATGCATTCCCTCTTCACCAAAATCACATATATACTGATTCCACCCCTACCTCTTCAGAGCAGTTTCTCAGAGCTATCTGAGCAGCTATCTCCCAGGCTATAGTCCTCATTTTGCCCCCAATAAAATATAACTCGAAACTCTCATGTTACAGAGGGTTTATAAAGGAGAATAGCAAAAGCTCAAAGCCATCTGTGGTGAGGGAAAGAATGTGAAAAGAGACAGGTGTCTAGTACATTAAAAAATGTCAGGCCTATTTCCAAATTACAAGTCCCGTGCCTGTTATCCATGAGTAAACTAGATCATACAATAAATAAGAAAAGAAGTATTCTCTCCCATGTTTAATTGTATGGAAAAATTAGTGAGCCTTCCAGCTAAAGGCCTGCAAAAATATTTCGGGATGCTTTCCCAGCACCTCAAAGAAGGATACAACATCTAAGCTGCTCCTTAAACATTTCCAAACTCAAGGGTCCGAGATAACTCAGTAATTTACAACTTTTGTTCCCATGACAGCAGTAAAAACTGGGATAGAAGTTGATTATTAACTGAAAACAGACCTTCTTAAAATGGGTGATTCAGCAACTGAACTCTCCTGATTAGAAGGCTTAGAAAAATATACATTCAACCTCAAAATCACTGGTTCAACTGAATGTCCATTAATAACATTAACATTTTAAACATTTGCAGTCATGTAAACAAGGATTAATATCCCCAGATTAACAACTGAAAAGTGAGGTTTTATTTCTTGTAACTGAGGGAAACATAATACTCCAGCTCAATGTCTGGAAATTTAGAAACTAAACATGATTCCAACTGCAAAATAGCAGATTGAACTCATTCATTTAAGCTAATGTAATACATCATATTAACAGGCTACAGAACAGAAATTACACCACCTCATGAAAAAAACATTTGACAAAATTCAATACCCAGTCATGGTTTAAAAAAAAAAAAAAACTCTCAGAAAACTAAGAATAAGGGAACTTCATCAACTTGATAAAGAATATCTACAGAAACTAATATTGTATTAACGGTGAAATACTAAACTGGGAACAAAGCATGGATGTCTACCTTCATAATTTTACGGGGTCTTGTACTGGGAACTCTAGCTAGTACAACAGTCAATAAAAGGCAGACAGTCTAGAAATGAAGAAATAAAATTGTCCATATTTGCAGATGACATGATAGGTCATCTCTAGGAAATACAAACATCAATTGTATTCATGAACAAGTAGACACACACTTAAAATACAGTAGCATTTACAATCATTCAAAGAACTGAAATACGTATAAATCTAATAAAATATATATACAACCTATATGCTGAAAACTACAAAACACTAATAAAATAATTCAAAGAGCTAAGTAAATGGATGCATGGATTGGAAAACATATACATGGATTCAAAGACTCAACATAGGAAAGATACAGATTCTCCCCAAACTGATACACAGCTTTATTGCAACTCCCATAAAAAATCTCAGCAGAATTGTTTTATAAATACATATAAGATTATCCTAACTATATAAGGCCACAAAGGAACAAGAATAGCTAAAACAATGTGAAAAAGAATAAAATGAGTCTACCCATTTCAAGAATTATTATACGACTACAGTGAGCAAGGCTGTGTGATACTGGCATGGGGACAGACACACAAACCAAGGAAATGAGACAGAGAACTTGAAACAGACTCCGTGAATGTGGCCAAGGGGGCTTCACGAAGGCACAAAAGTAATTCAGTGCAGGACACACAGTCCTTTCAACAAAGGTGCCACAGCAATTGACTATCCATAGCCCCACCTTCCCCAAAACATGCTGACCAAAAATTAGCTCAAAAGGGATCACATAGCTTCCCCTGTGGCTCAGATGGTAAAGAATCCGCCTGCAATGCGGGAGACCTGGGTTCAATCTCTGGGTTGGGAAGATCTGCTGGAGAAGGGAAAGGCTACCCACTCCAGTATTCTCTCCTGGAGAATTCCATGGACTGTACAGTCCGTGGGGCTGCAAAGAGTTGGACATGGCTAAGCAACTTTCACTTCACTTCACTTCATTAAACTCTAGCATTTTTAGAAAAAGAAACACAGGTGAAATCTCTGGGATCAAGGACTAGAAAAAGCGTTCTTTCACTGGCGCTGAAAAGCATGATGCATAAAAGGAAGATGAACAAACTGGATGGCATCAAAATTTAAAACTTTTGCTCTGCACAAGACTTTGTCAAGAGGATGAATAGATGAGTTACAGAGTGGGGAAATACATGCAAAACACATATCCAACAAAGGGCTAGTATCTAGAATCTATAAAGAACTCTCAAGACTCAAGAGTGAGAAACACAAATAGTGCAAGTAGGAAATGGGCAAAAAAACATGAACAGACATTTTGCAAGGTGGGAAATCAACCAAGAGGTCAAAGCAGTGATCCAATCACGAGATAATGGTGTGGATAAGGATGAGGGAACAAGCAGGGCAGAGGGAAGGAACCTGAGCTCTCTGGAAGACTGGATGGCTGGATGGGAACATGGGACGGGGGGAAGTCTTATGGATCGTGGGAGCCACTGGATGGTTTTGATAGGAACGGAGTAAAAGGACAACATAGGTGATTATATAGTTAATCCCAGCGCGTGCTTGCTAAGTAGCTTTAGTCATGTCCGACTCTTTGCAACCCTATGGACTGTAGCCCGCCAGGCTCCTCTGTCCATGGGATTTTCCAGTCTAGAATACTGGAGTAGGTTGCCATCACCTCCTCCAGGGAGTTAGTTGCAGTAGGGGATTACAAATAGAAAAAAGTATGGGAGACCCCTGTAAGTTAAGGATCACTCAAGAAAGCAGGTTTGCTAAAGCACAAACCAAGCAGGCTTGCTGAGCAACAAAACCATGGATCAGAAGCACAAGACATGCCCCCAGACGATAAAACCACAGTGGCCCGAGACCCACATCCTGCCCAGCGAGCTCAGTAGGTTAATGAGCCCCCAGGACATACTTTCTATACACACAAAACGCAGTAATTAATGGAAAGGTGACATTTCAGAGTGAAACACCCTCACTGTACTGAGATATGAAATAATTTTTCCATAGTGTCATGACAGTCCTGGCTTGACCATGGAGGGACAAAACTCCCCCACCCAACAGGGAGGAGAAGCTGACGATGGAAGCGTCTACTCAAGAAGGAGGAAGAAGGTGGTCTTCTCCCCATCCCCACTTTTCCTCTGGTTACAAAACTGTAGCCCACTTTGTTCTATGGGTGGCCCCCTCTCGTAAGCCTCACAAGCGTCCTATTCTAATAAATCATTCCTTATTTATTATTTTGCCCCTCGCTGAATTCTTTCTGCCCTGAGCCATAAAGGACTGGAGGACCTCAAAGCCACCCCGCCCCGAGATGTCACCTAGAGGTTTCAGTTTCATTTCCTAGGCTGATGGAGATGGGAAGCAGGACAGACTTGGAGAAAACCCCGAGCTGTCCTTCAGGCTGGGCAGGCTGGAGGTGGCCGTGAGGTCAGTGGAAACGGCAGGGTCTACAACGCTCTCTGTATCCTGGGATCAGGGCTCTAGAGCAAGTCTTCCCACCATGTGCCCTTGGCTCCCCGAGGCCCCATACTGACCATCTCTGTCATCTCCAGCGTCTTAAGCTCACTCCTGCCCCAGCCTTATTCCAACTCTGCTTGAACCATCCCACTGGAGACCTCAGCTCTCAGCCCTCACCTCTGGATGCGATGCTGCAGCCACACGGACTTACATCGTGATTCCTCACACTTTTCTCCCTGCCTGGAGAGCTCCGACCACCCTGCTCCCTCTGCCTGTGAAGGCTTTCCTCTCTCTCCAGCCCCTCTGGGTGAATCATTCCCATGCATCTGTCAGCATCAGCTTTGGCCTCCAGGCACCTTTGTGTGACTCCCCGTTAAACACCATCGCATAGGGTCACTTGACCCAGTCCCCCTCACCTTGGCCTGTGGCGGCCTGTCCACCCCACCCCGTCCCCTTGAAAGAAACAGCTCTGTCCAATTCATTGCTGCCTCTGCCCTCAGTCAGGCCTGTATCAGCATACATGGGACAATTATGTATTTTCTCTGGATGTATGTGAGCATGCTCAGCCCCTCTCTTTGCAACCCCATGGACTGTAGCCCTCCAGGCTCCGCCGTCCACGCCATTCTCCCAGTAAGGGTACTAGAGTGAGCTGCCATTTCCTCCTCCAGGGGATCTTCCCAACCCAGGGATCAAACCCACGTCTCCTGTGTCTCCTCTTTACCACTGAGCCACCTGGAGGGTAACAAAGAATTTTCTGTTTTTAGTTGAGCTCTTACAGTTTTTCATAAAAATGTATTTTTGTAGTAGAAAGTAAAAATAATTCCTGAATGTTTCCATATCCCCAGTCCTTACAGTGAGTGTCTGGATAGATGAGGTCCTTTCCTGTTCCTGTCAAATACCACTCTTGGCAGTTTGCACAGGAATCCCACAACACTTGACAGGAAAGGTCTTCAGTTATCAACAAACTCTGGAGTGGAGACAAGACAAGAAGAACAACTCTGGCATGAGTAGATTTATTGTGGAATATATTTCCTATCCAAGGAGATTGTCCAGTTTTGGGTGGAAGGAAGGAAAGTGAGTATTTAAAGGCCAAAGAACCAAGTGCACCCTTCTGTGAGTCACTTGATTTCAACAAGGATTTTAAGTGTGAAAGAAGAAGAAGCAAGGCACAAGGACCCCCACACACAGACACACACAGAGAGACACACACAGAGATAGATACACACAGACACACACACGCATAGATACATACAGACACATACAAACAGACGCACACACAGAGACACACACAGAGATAGATACATACAGACCCCCACACACAGACACACACACACACACACAGACACACACATGCATAGCTACATACAGACACATACACACACACACACAGAGACACACACACACAGATAGATACACACAGACACACAGACACAGACACACACACGCATACATACAGACACACACACAGAGATAGATACACACAGACACACACACACACAGAGACACACACACACAGACACACACATAGAGATAGATACACACAGACACACACACACAGAGACACACACACACAGACACACACATGCATAGATACATACAGACACATACACACAGACACACACACAGACACACACAGAGATAGATACATACAGACCCCCACACACAGAAACACACACGCATAGATACATACAGACACATACACACAGACACACACACATACATACAGAGACACACACAGACACACACATGCAGAGATATACACACAGATAATAGACATACATAGGCAGATAAACACACGCACATCCACACACACAGACACACACAGAGACAGACAGACACACACACAGACACACACTCACAGTGTAATCATTCACCAAAGCCTCTCAAAGTGAAAGTCACTCAGTCGTGCCCAACTCTTTACGATCCCATAGACTACCCAGTCCATGGAATTCTCCAGGCCAGAATACTGGAGTGGGTAGCCTTTCCCTTCTCCAGGGGAATCTTCCCAACCCAGGGATCAAACCCAGGTCTCCCACAGTGAAGGCGGATTCTTTACCAGCTGAGCCACAAGCGAAGCCCAGTGAATCCAAAGGAAGGCCATTTATATTCCCTACAAAGAAAACACTGTCAGCCCAACCAGGGCTGGGTCACTTCAGCCACAGCAAGAAGCGAAGCCCGCCCATTTTACAGAAGATGGAGACAGTGTTCATGGCAAAGGGATTCTTGACTCGTAGGCCCCGGGCTTCCCTGGTAAAGAATCCCAGGCAGCTGGTAAAGAATCCGCCTGCAATGCAGGAGAGCCCAGTTCGATTCCTCAGTTGGGAAGATTCCTCTGGAGAAGGGACAGGCTACCCACTCCTGTATTCTTGGGCTTCTCTGGTAGCTCAGATGGTAAAGAATCTGCCTGCAATGCAAGAGACCTGGGTTCGATCCCTGGGTTGAGAAGATCCCCCGGAGAAGGGAACGGCGACCCACTCCAGTACTCTGGCCTGGAGAATTCCATGGACTATTCCACGGTGTCATAAAGAGTCGGATATGACTGAGTGACTTTCACTCACTCACTCAGGCCCCAGGCTGGCGGGTGACTCCTGAGGATGCCCCCAGGAAGATGGATGCTTCGTCCCTTCCTCACAAGTGCTGGCTGCAGCCCCTCTTCTCAAGTCCTCGGTCCGAGTGATGTCAGGTGAAACCACACTAACGGAGTGATGGCAGAGGTGATGCTTCACCATTCGGGGAGGGTTTGGGAATCTGTGCGGAGGACGTCTTTTCACAGGAAGGCAATGGGCAGTGTCCTGCCCCCCATTTCTTCATCATCACTCCATCATTTTTATTTCTTTACCTACCTAAAACCATGTCAGTCACTTGAGGTTTTAGAATTAAAAAAAGAAAAAAATATAATTTCTAAGTTGTCTTAATTGTCTAACTGGCTCTAAAGCTACTGGGTTAATTTATAAAAGCGACGCTGTAAGCACTCTGTGAAGCTCTTCCTTCCATTCCAATTCTGTGTCCCGAGAAATTTAGCCCGCAAGCTTCAACAACGAAGTATCAGAGAGGTAAGAGCTATTCCTAGAACATTCACCCACAGGTGCGATCCTTCAGGAAGACAGAGATAAAACCACCGGCAATAAAACCGATTTAAACTGTACCAACGCCCAACCCCGACCACACTTCAGAAGCCTGCCTCTGCAAAACGGAACCCTGATGAAGACCGGGCTGCAGTTTTAAAATATTGGGCTCACGAGACTTCCGAAAATAGAAGTCGAGAACCCTCGCGGTTTCTCATCTTTGGCTCCAGGTACCTCTATCAAAGGCCAAGTCTGATCCCAGTGATGGTTCAGAGGGACGGTCACATTGCTTTCCCCATCAGAGCCTGGGGTGTTGCTGCAGGTCGTTTACAAGAACGAAGCGCAATCCGGTGCGGGGAAGCGCTCGCACTGCAGGCCCACGGCTGCTGCCCTTGGCTCGTGTCCGGAAACCCAGGACTGTGCGAGGCTCCCTATACCGGTGGGCAGCGTCTCCTAACTGATCAGGTGGTTTGTGTCCAGGCTGCTTGCACGATGTGATTTATGGTGAACATCTGCTTGCTTTCTGGGAGGCTGGAATTTCAGTGGGGTTGCTAGGCAGAGAAGGCCTTCCTGACCATCCCCACAATAAAAGCCCAAACTCAGACTCCAGTGGGCTTCTCTGGGCAGAAGGCTCTGCACGCAGCTGCAGTGTTTGTTTTTCGGGAGGGGCGGCCTGGCTATCTTTCATGGACAGCACCGAAGACCACACAAGCCTCACCGAGTCACTGTAACCTGCCCCCGGGTACGTGTGGTCACATGCTGACGCTGTGAGCCCTTCTGGCAAATCACCACACTCGGGGATGTTTTGGGGGACACCCCTGCAAAGGCTTAAAACCAAATACAAGCTCTTACTAAGTGAAGATTTTGTTTGTTCATTTCTCTAAAGGGGAAAACACACCGCCATCGTCAAGTCCAGCCAACATAATAACCCCATGCTGCTAATTAATGGGGTTTTCATGATGAAGACACAACTGTAGCTTTTTACGGGTTGTTTGCTGCCCTTTAGTTTATGGAAAAAGAAGAGCTTGGTGACCACAAGGACATGAATGTCAAACTACAGATTTAGACAGAACCCAAATAATAACTCTGCTCCTTGCCAGAGGCAACAAAATAAGGCAGAGCAGACAGTTGGACTATGGGTCTCCACCAAGGAGACTAGGACTTTGTTTCTCTAATTGAGTCCTAAGAAAAATACAATTTAATAGGATTTAACTCCACTACTTTTTTAATTTACACTTTAAAAGATAATGGGAACAAATTATCACTAATTTTTATTACTGACATAAACAATAAAAATGAAAATTCAGATGTTCAGAATAAGAACGTAAGATTTTTATTTTCTTCTCAAATAAAGAAAAGAAAAAACTATAGAGCTTTATAAAAGAGATGAGCAACAAAGATATATTGTACCACAGGGAAATACAGCCATTATTTTGTAATAACATCAAAAGGAGTATAAGCTATAAAATATTGAATCACTATGCTGTAATCTGAAAAGTAACATGATATTGTAAACCAACTATAGTTTTTTAAAAAATCCTAGAGCTTTCTGATAATTCTTAACTAAGAATGCTCTGTTTTTATTAAGTTAGGAAGATCCATAACTAAACCAAGGCTGACCCCAAATAAACATGCACCTGCTTGGAAGACCTTCGTTTTTTAACCACTCTGATGTAACAAACTCTTGGAGAAAATCTGCAACTGGCTTGTCCAAAAATTTCTTTTTCTTTCTAGAGAAATATGGAACATGGCCATACAGCCTCGCTGGGAGCTTACACAGAGATGTATGTAAATTATACAGTAGGTCTGATCTTCATTCATCCCGCTAGGTTACTATAGACACCCAACCTCATCCTCCAAAGGAGGCTGTGAGTCTAAGAAAAGAAAAAAGCCTCCTGAGAAGACAACAAAGAAAGAGACTGTGGTTTACAAAAGAGACTCTGGGCCTCTTTCCTTTCAAATAGAGACGCTTTTAAAGACAAGAGTGGGAACCACGGGAGAAATCAGTCCATCCTTTCAGACACTTTGCACTTTCAACAGCTTAACTCCCAGGACAAGAGTGACCCCACAACTCTACAGGTATTCCTGGGGGTGGGACTGGAACTCTGCAGGGTCACGCCTAGGTCAGCTCTGAGGTCACAAATGCACTTTTCTCCAGCGAAACTGTTCAAGTCCTAGTTCTGGACTTGACTGACCCAAAGCCACATCTGGCCTGTCAGGGAGGGCTGTTCATAGCAGTTAACTGGCCGCCAGGTGTGACACCTTCTCTACTATGGAAGGAAGCAGGCATCCTCTGGGTTGAGCAGAGTCTGAATGAATTAAATCTCAAGAAAAAAATGTTTCTAAAGGACAATTCACATTTAACTGAATATGTAAATTCATAGACAAGCCTCTCATGGAAGATGAGATTGTGAGAATTTTCTCACGGATACATTCTGGAAAAGCAGCCCTTGGCTTATGACATTTTCCCCTTTGATAATAACGGATGCTGAGAGAGCATAAAATGCCACCGCTGACATTCCCAGGCGAGTGACTGGACGGCCAGCTCACTGACTGCAAGGATTTGCCTTCTGTTATTCCTTCCCTCCTCCTCATGCCTAGACCAGGCTACAAACAACAGGAGCTCAATAAATGTTTCCCGATAAATGAAATGAGTATGTTAAAGAGAGGTGGTTGAAAAACAAAGAAGAAAAAGCTGTGAAGACATAAATACATCAAATTATCAGACTAAACCGCAATGCACTTTTCCTCCCAAAGTCCCCAGACAGGCATGGATGGGAGAGGCTGGGGAACTAATATGAGAACCCCAGTTTTCAAGGCAACAAAACAAAAAAGCATGTAAGTGGGGCATGAGTTTGCAATTCAGGACATGTGGTCTCCAGGGTGTTGGATAAAATCACTAGAGGAGTTTTTCTCTTCATTTAACACAAGGAAGAAAGTTTTACAAGGAAACTAGAAAAGGCGCAATATGTTTGACATGTTTTAGTCAATTACAAACAGGTGTACACAGATAAATTTAGTAAAATATAAAATTTCCTTTTAATATTTTTACCCAATTTCTATACATCAAATACACCCATATAAGAAGATATTTCTTTAAGCATATTTTGAGAAATGAGTTAAGTATGGTTTCTATTTTTTGTATTTATTTCATTTCTTTATTTAGCTGCACTAGGTCTTAGTTGTGGCATGCAAGATCTTTTTTTTTTTTTTTGTAATTGCGGCATGGGGTATCTAGTTCCCTGACCAGGATCTGAACCCAGGCCCCCTGCATTGGAAGTAGGGGAGTCATAGCCACTGGACCATTGAGGAAGTCCCTAAATAGGGTTTTAATGTATGCCTAAGGGGTTGTGTTTAAATATTTGGGTTTTCATTGTTCCCTTCCCCAAAACGAGAAGATGTCTATATGTCCATCTTATCCCTACTACACCAAGTGATTTTTGTGCAGGTTACTGACCACACATGAATGACTAGACATTATCCTTTCTAACAAGAGCCCTGCCTCTATCTCTGTTGAAGAAATTTGTGAACCTCAAAAGAGCTGTTAGAGCAACTACCCCTCATCACTTTCCACTGAAAACAGGGAAGCATCATTAAGATTTAAGAGGAGGTCACAGAGACAACCAGAATTTCCTTAACCAAATATGCCATCAAATCATTTAGAAAATAAGCAGACATACAGATGGCTAACAAACACATGAAAAGATGCTCAACATCACTCATTATCAGAGAAATGCAAATCAAAACCACAATGAGGTACCATTACACGCCAGTCAGGATGGCTGCTATCCAAAAGTCTACAAGCAATAAATGCTGGAGAGGGTGTGGAGAAAAGGGAACCCTCTTACACTGTTGGTGGGAATGCAAACTAGTACAGCCGCTATGGAGAACAGTGTGGAGATTTCTTAAAAAACTGGAAATAGAACTGCCATATGACCCAGCAATCCCACTTCTGGGCATACACACTGAGGAAACCAGATCTGAAAGAGACACGTGCACCCCAATGTTCATCGCAGCACTGTTTATAATAGCCAGGACATGGAAGCAACCTAGATGCCCATCAGCAGATGAATGGATAAGGAAGCTGTGGTACATATACACCATGGAATATTACTCAGCCATTAAAAAGAATTCATTTGAACCAGTCCTAATGAGATGGATGAAGCTGGAGCCCATTATACAGAGTGAAGTAAGCCAGAAAGATAAAGAACATTACAGCATACTAACACATATATATGGAATCTAGAAAGATGGTAACGACAACCCTATATGCAAAACAGAAAAAGAGACACAGAAATACAGAACAGACTTTTGAACTCTGTGGGAGAAGGTGAGGGTGGGATGTTGTGAAAGAACAGCATGTATATTATATATGGTGAAACAGGTCACCAGCCCAGGTGGGATGCATGAGACAAGTGCTCGGGCCTGGTGCACTGGGAGGACCCAGAGGGATCGGGTGGAGAGGGAGGTGGGAGGGGGGATCGGGATGGGGAATACGTGTAAATCTATTGCTGATTCATGTCAATGTATGACAAAACCCACTGAAAAAATAAAAAAAAAAAGAAAAAAGAAAATAAGCACTTGGAATATCCTCTGACAATGCACAGCAAAAGAAATTCTCTCAGAATATAAGCCAAATTCTTTTTTAATCTACTGAGTTGTAGGGACCTACAAATCCGAAATTGGCCCTTCAGGACGTCAACAGATATTTGTACGCCAATGTTAACAGAAGGATTATTCACATTAGCCAAAAAAGAGAACTCAGATGTCCATTGACAAATGAACGGATAAACAAAACGTGGTCCATACATACAACAGACTATTATTCAGTCTTATACAGGAAGGAAATTCTGACACCTGCTACCACACGGACGAACCTGAAGACGTGACACTCAGTGACATAAGCCAGACGCACAAAAAAAGATACCGTACGCTTCTGCTTATGTGGGGGCACTTAAGAATACTCAAATTCATAGAGACAGAAAGCAAAAGAGTGGTCTCCGGGAACAGGGTGCAGAGGAGGCAAGAATGGGCATAAAGATTCAGCTTTGTAAGATGAAGAGTTCTGCCAATGGATGGTTGCAACGACTCCGCAACAATGTGGATGGACTTCATGACCATGAACTTCAGTGCTTAATGATGATTACGATGACAAATTTTATACTGTGCTGTGCTTGGTCACTCAGTCGTGTCCAACTCTTTGTGACCCCATGGACTGTAGCCCACCAGGCTCCTCCCTCCATGGGATTCTCCAGGCAAGAATAGTGGAGTGGGTTGCCACGCCCTCCCCCAGAGGATCTTCCCAACCCAGGGATCAAAGCTGCGTCTCCTGTGTCTCCCGCATTGCAGGCAGATTCTTTACCATCTGAGCCACCCAGGAAGCCCAAATTCTATGTTATGCGTATTAAAAATATTTTAATTTTTAAAACTTTAAATAGTTTAAATGACAATTTGTTATAAACACTTTTACCATATTTTTTCAAAAGCTAATACTGCAATACAAAAAGGCATTGAATTATGTACTTTAAATAGTTGTTTTGTACAGTATTAAATTTATATTTCAAGAAAGCTGTTTTTTAAAAAAAGAACTTGGCCTTTCCAATATGACTGTGCGTTCGTCGCTCAGTTATGTCTGACTTAACGCTGTTCTCAGTTGCTCGGTTGTGTCCGACTCTTTGCGACCCCATGGACTGTAGCCCGCAAGGCTCCTCTGTCCGTGGAATTCTCCAGGCAAGAATACCGGAGTGGGCTGTCATTTCCTTCTCTATCCAATATGACTAATTCCCAATTTAATTCAATCAACCACAACTGAGGGTCCCCCGCGGAGACCATGCTGTGCTTAATAAATTGGTCCCGACACCAGATGGTGCAGGTAATTATACACGAACAGAATCAGGCTGCTTAAAGGGACGGCCAAGGCCTCATGCTTCTCTCTGCTTGACTCGCCACCCCCTCCTCCTTCACTAGGCAGTTATTTATACAGTCCTGCTAAATTGCTAGTAAAATAATATCTAAAGCAGTCTTGGTCTCCACCCAAACTCATGAAAACTAGGAACAAAACCAACTGTTCTTTGCAAAGAACGGTAACCAAGCGGAGGTCTTGCCACGCTAACTGAGGCCTCTGAATCAGCGTCACATTAAGGGCCAGAGTGCCAAGGCTCCTGGGGCTTCACAAAGTCAGTGAACTGCCAAGATGCCTTCCCCGAGAAGGCTGATGCCAGCTGACTCGTCAGCAGCCTCTCCCCCACAAATACCTGACGGTGATTTTCCAAAACACCTTCTGAGAACTCGCCGGTACCTCATAGTAGAGTCTGGATTTCTACACCCAACAACATACCAGATACAGAAAGACACCCGGAGTCTTACTTACCAAAAAAAATATACATTAGGCAAAAGACACAAGGTTCCATGATGCAAGAATAAAACCACTGTTTCACCAAAAATCTGTTCATCACTTGCTGGGTTTTTCTGAGGCTTTATATAACTCGTTTTGGTTATATAACATGTAGAGGGAGAGAAGAAAAATCTTTTATTTATGGTCCAGGCCTGGTCCTTTGGGATCAGAATGCCCTTAGGTATTTAGAAGACACAGTCCAGCGTATCCTAGGGACTTTCAACTTCCATCAAGAATAATCATTTCCGGGCTTCCCCGGTGGTCCACTGGTTAAGAATCTATCTTGCAATATAGGGAGCACAGGTCAGGGAACTAAGACCCCACATGCCCTGGTGTGTGGCCAAAAATTAAATAAAATCTTGAAAAGATAATAATAACTTGAGATTCCTGGGAAAAAGAGAGAGATCACTGATATGGAAAATAAATTTTGACCAATACAAGTGAAGGAAAGAGCAAAACTCACATAAAAGGCAAAGAGGATAAGAAGGCTGCTGCCTGGTCCTGGGGACACGGTGTGTTCTGGGGATGGGGCGGAGGGGTGGGCTCCACGGTGAGGGAGCGGGGAGGGCAGAGACCAGCTGTCTCTTGGTTCCCGTTCCAAGCACCTTATTATGCAATCCTCTCCGTGACGTAACGCATCGTTCACCTGACTCTGGGAGGTTGAAAGTCTGGACGTTTCCAGACTTGGATGGAGAGGACTATAGGCTTGACTATTAAATGTTTAAAAGAAATAGTGCATATGGAGTCTAGTTCAGCCAAACCATAATCAACACTAATCCTTCAACTCGGAAAAAGGCAACTTGCCCATTTCATTATAATTGGAATTTTCCTCAAGGAAGGCAGATTCGAATGCCAATGAATCTGGCACTTTTTCCTACTGCTTAATAAATATTAAAGAATAAACTGAACACTACGTGTGTGACTAATAAAGCTAAGTTCTCACAGATTCCAACATCCCATATCAAACCAACCACGACTCTGAACCCAGGGTTCACAAACTAAAAACTGAATAGATTCCAAAAACTCATTGCTGTTAGTTTTTCTTAAATAAAAAAGTTTGTGAAATACATTAAAAAAAAAAAAAACGCACGTGTGCAAGGACACTTTCATGTATATGGATTATTTTACTTTTATCAAAATAATGTGTCCAGGGCTCAGCTGCTCAGTCCTGTCCGACTCTTTGTGACCCCATGAACCGTAGCCCTCCGGGCTCTGCTGTCCATGGAATTGCACACACGTAATTCCCAAACCGAACGGCACTAGAGGCTCACAGTTAAACACGGCGGACCTCTGCCAGCTCCCACTCCTTAGTCACAGGGACCAAAGGCAATCACTTTCCACCCTTTCAGCTGCTTTTCTTTAGTATTTACACGCATATTTTAACATATACCCTTCAGCTGCTGTTTCTGAACCATTTTTACTGTCTCCGGGCTTTCGACTGTAGAAGGTCGAAGACTTAGGTCTCCCGCCTTCTTTCTGCACACGGGTCCCTTCACCCCCACCAAATCTCCTCCACTACATCAGTTTTGAGATGCAATAATACTCGGCGTTGGCACTACACTATTATATTTGGTTAAGTAACTGTTCGAAGTCAAGCCCCGTGGTGTACTATAATGATCTTGCTTTTCGCACACAACTGTTTGTTTTACCCAGTGTTAACAATGAGCTCCGCTGTCCATCTGATTTTTCTCACGCCTCTAACACTGATTTCCCCAAACTCCAGTACAGAACTAGAACACGCGTCTCCTCACAGGTCAACACCAGGGGATCTCTCTGACTTGCTCCTGTTTCCCCCTCTCCTGATCATGCCACCCTCCTGTCTGATCTGGAAAGGTTGTTCTCTGGGCCTCACACAGGTGATATCTAGGTGTCACCTGACATGTCTCCTCACCTCCCATGGGGGGAATTCCTTCACTTTCCCACTGATTCCTGCATGTCTGGCTTACGATCCCATCATGGTAGAGCACTTCCTTCAGCAGCCACCCAAGAAAGAGTCATGGGTGGCCAATTTTTCAGACCTTTCATGTCTGTTTGAAAATAGACTTATTCTACTCTTGCATTTGGCTGACAATCCAGCCAGGTACAGGACTCCAGACTGGAGACTATTTTCCCTCAAATTTAGGGGTAAAAGGCCTATTTCTTGTATGTTCCACTACTGTAGCTGAGAAGTGAGATTCTTGATCCTGTGTAAAGGACCTACTTTTCTCTCTCTTAAAACTTTTAAGAAAAATGCCTTATATTCACAGGCTTTATCAGATATCAATGTTTTGGAATCGGTCCTTCTTCTTATACATTGCACTTAATGCACCTTCTTTGTGGAAATTTATGCCCTTTAATTTTGAAAGCATATTCTGTAGCATTCTCCTTTAATTTTCTCTCCCATATTTTTTTTTCTTTCTAAGACTCCTATTAATCAGATTTTGGACTTCCTAAGAGAAGCCGCTGTTTCCTCCTCTTTTCTCTCATGTTTTCTGTCATCAACATTCCAACTTTTTCACTGAAGGGTTTCGGTCATCAATTGCCAACCCCTATCTCACAGCTGCAATATATTCTCTAACTTTCAAAGAATACCACTTATAATTTGCTGACCTTTTTTCCTCTCCACATTTCCCTCTGTTTTCCCTGATTATGGATCTGCTTTGGTCCCTTCCCTGTTGGAGACAACCCTCAATGCATCGTGATCCTCGGCTGTGCATGTGGAATCCAAAAAGGTGAATTGACGTCTTATCTCCTCAACCGAACAATTTCCCAGAGAAGAACCTTCTAGGCCCCTCATCCAGGGACGGAGCAGACAAGCCTGGCTGTCTCCTCCCCCTGTTAATTCAATTCCAAACCCCCACTCCCTTTCCCACGTCCGCCAAGGCTCATCTCCTAACCTCCCTGCCCATGTGGATTTATGCCTGTTTTATTTTCTGCCTAGCATCTGGGGTAACTTTAGGAAGCAGAAAGAAACAAGTATGCTCAAGCCACCATGTATTAGCCTTACATCCGAGAATCTTCTCATCGTGAAAAAGAATTCAGGTTAGAAGTCTTAGAGGATCACAGAGTAATGTCCTCATTTGTTAATGAGCATTTGGTCACACGTTGGCAAAAGTATTACGTTCAATTTTTGAGCCTCTAAATAATAATTTACAGATGACATGGAGAGAACTTAGGAAAAAAAAACAGTAATTACAGAATTTGAAAATTGGCTTAAAAGAAGGAGCAAAACAAATAGATTTAAAACGAAGAGAGGGCTGATGTGGGACGTAGCAATGGCCATCAGGTGAATGAAAGGTTATTATAGACACAAGAGGTTGGCCCAATGCTTCTCTTTCCATTTGAAATGGAGTAAGAAAATGAACTCAAGACATAACGTAAGGAAAACTCAAGGACAGTAAAGTGTAGCAAATATTACCAGAAGAGGGTATGGGATTTTCTTTTCTGGAATTGTATCAAAAGTGAGAATAGTTCACTTCTTAGAGGTAAAATCCTGCACTAGATGACATCTTAAATTTCTTCCAGGTGCATGCTTCTTTTCTTTCCAATAGATTTGCATGCAGAAAATAATCACTGCTATTCCAAGCTTTTTTTTTTTTTTCTTTTGCTAACAGACACATTCTCCTGGGAAAAAGAAAGATTTCTAAAGCAAGTTCAGTTCCATTTCAAGATTCACACTTGCAAGTTGAAATAATTTTTAGTGAAATTAAGGACAGACTTTCTACATGATAAAAGCATGACTACATTCAAAATGTGGGTATCACAAAAATCAGCACTGCTAAAGAAACACAGGTTTGTGTCTATTTGTTTTTAGTACAGATATCTGAGCCTGACTTCATACCACACACGCGAGTCAATTCCAGGCAGAAGACGTCAATGTGAAAGAAAAAGCAAGGTTTAAGAAAGAAGTACAAGATAACAACTTCTTGACCTCTGATTAGGAGAAGACTTAATACGTAAGACAGAAAAAGCACTAACCACAAATACTGATTAGACCACAATAAAAAATTTGTTTATTAAAAGATACTCCAAAGGAAACAAAAAGGCAAGTCACAGAATGGCAAAAGATGTTTGTGACACATAAAACTGACAGATAAAAAAAAAACAAAAACTGACAGATAATTTGAATCCAAAACACACTTCTAAAAACACCCTATAAATCAAAAAGAAAAAGATAACTGTGATAACAGGGAAGAAGAAAACCAAATATTCATGTGATGTGTAAAAAAAGGTTCAACTCAGCCATCAGGAAAACATAAAGAAATAACTACAATAAGATGCCACTCTATACCCACCAGAATGGTAATTTTTTAAAATCTGACACTGTTTTCTGAGATGTTGCATAAATTGGTATAACTCCTTTAGAATTGCTGGCAGTATCTAGCAAGGCTGAAGACACACGTGCTCTATGACCAGCATTCCACTCCCCATTATCTATTACACTTGGCAGAACCATGAGTGCACATTTCTCAAGATATCTGTAGGAGAATGTTCCTAGCAGCATTATTTACAATAGTGTAAAAGTGGGCACAAGTCAAAATGTCCATAAATGACAGACTGGCTAAATAAACCACCCTATACTCACACGATGGAATATTTTGCAGCAATGAAAATGAATGAACTCTAGCCATAGGTAACCATGAGAATGAACTCCACACAAATGTATGCAAGATACAGATGCCCCCAAAGGACTCCACTTAAGCATGATTCTAAATCAGGATTCATCTTGAATCAACCTCCAAAAAGTCACTACTTCAGTTCAGTTCAGTCGCTCAGTCGTGTCCAACTCTTTGCCACCCCATGGACTGCAGCATGCCAGGCCTCCCTGTCCATCACCAACTCCCAGAGCTAGCTCAAACTCATGTTCATCAAGTCAGTGATGCCATCCAACCATCTCATCCTCTGTTGTTCCATTCTCCTCCTCCCTTCAATCTTTCCCAGCATCAGGGTCTTTTCAAATGAGCCAGTTCTTCGCATCAGGTGGCCAAAGTATTGGAGTTTCAGCTTCAGCATCAGTCCTTCCAATGAATATTCAAGACTGATTTCCTTTAGGATGGACTGATTGGATCTCCTTGCAGTCCAAGGGACTCTCAAGAGTCTTCTCCAACACCACAGTTCGAAAGCATCAATTCTTCAGCGCTCAGCTTTCTTTAGAGTCCACCTCTCACATCCATACATTACTACTGGAAAAACCATAGCTTTGACTAGACGGACTTTGTTGGCAAAGTAATGTCTCTGCTTTTTAATATGCTGTCTAGGTTGGTCATAACTTTTCTTCCAAGGAGTAAGCGTCTTTTAATTTCATGGCTGCATTCATCATCTGCAGTGGTTTTAGAGCCCAAGAGAATAAAGTCTGTCACTGTTTCCATTGTTTCCCATCTATTTGCCATGAAGTGATGGGACCAGATGCCATGATCTTAGATTTTTGAATGTTGAGTTTTAAGCCAGCTTGTTTACTCTCCTCTTTCACTTCATTGGTTCCTCTTCACTTTCTGCCATAAGGGTGGTGTCATCTGCATATCTGAGGTTATTGATATTTCTCCTGGCACTGGCTCAGATCATGAACTCCTTATTGCCAAATTCACACTTCAATTGAAGAAAGTAGGGAAAATCACTAGACCATTCAGGTATGACCTAAATCAAATCCCTTATGATTATACGATGGAAGTGACAAACATATTCAAGGGATTAGATCTGATAGAGTGCCTGAAGAACTATGGATGGAGGTTCGTGACATTGTACAGGAGGCAGGGATCAAGACCATCCCCAAGAAAAAGAAACGTAACAAGGCAAAATGGTTGTCTGAGGAGGCCTTACAAATAGCTGAGAAAAGAAGAGAAGCAAAAGGCAAAGAAGAAAAAGGAAAGATATACCCATTTGAATGCAGAGTTCCAAAGAACAGCAAGAAGAGATAAGAAAGCCTTCCTCAGCGATCAATGAAAAGCAACAGAGGAAAACAATAGAATGGGAAAGACTAGAGATCTCTTCAAGAAAATGAGAGATACCAAGGGAACATTTCATGCAAAGATGGACACAATAAAGGGTAGAAATGGTATGGACCTAACAGAAGCAGAAGATATTAAGACGAGGTGGCAAGAATACACAGAACTGTACATAAAAGAAAAAGTTGGTGAGCTGGCTTCCTTAATATTTAAAAACTTCTGCTTTGCTAAAGACAATGTCAAGAAGACAAGCCACAGACTGGGGGGAAAATGTGCAAATACACATCTGATATTCAAAATATATGGAGAACTCTTAAAACTCAAGAAGAAAACAAAAAAAGCTCGTTAAAAAATAGGCCAATGTCTTAACAGACAACTCACTGAACAGATACCTTACCACCACACAGATGGCAAATAAGCACATGAAAAGATATTCAACATCAGACATCATCAAGGAAGTGCAAATTAAAGCAACAATAACACTATACACCCATTAGAATGGCTAGAATTCCAAACCCTGACAACACCAAATGCTGGCAAGGATGTGGAGCAATAGGAATTGTCATTCCCTGCTGGTGGGAATGCAAAATAGAAGAGCCCCACTTTAGAAGATGGTCTGGCTGTTTCCTATAAAACTACTTATACTCTTAGCATAGAATCCAGCAGTCATACTCCTCGGTATCTACCAAAAGGAGCTGAAGATGTATGTCTACACAAAACCTGCACACGGATTTTTATAGATGCTTTATTCATAGCTGTCAAAGCTTGGAAACCAACAAGGTGTCCTTCATGTGTGAATAATCAAACTGTGGGCATATCCAGACAATGGAACAGTATTCAGTGCTAAAAATAAGTGAGCTCTGAGGCCATGAAAGACACGGAGGAAACTTGAGTGCATGCGACTAAGGGAAAGAAGCTAAACTGAAAAGGCTACATACTATACTTTGAGTCCAACTACAAAAAAAAAATGCTGCAAACAAGAAAAAATTGTGGAGACAGTTAAATAGCAGTGGTTGCAAGGGATGGAGTGGTGGGACAGATGCTGAGGTGGAGTACAAGGATTTTTAGGGCAGTGAAAATACTCTGTATGATAATGTAAAGATGAAAACATGTCAGTATACATTTATTCAAAGCCATGGGTAGCTCAGTGGTTAAAAAAAAAAAGTGCCTGCCAATGCAGGAGACATGGGTTCAATCCCTGGGTTGGCAAGATCCCCTGGAGAACGAAATGGCTTACCCACTCCAGCATTCTTGCCTGGGAAATTCGTGGGCAGAGGAGTCTGGCAGGCTACAGTCCACGGGGTTGCAAAAGAGTCAGACACGACAGAGTGACTAAACCACCACAGAACATACAACACCAAGAGTAAATCTTAACATAAACTGCAGACTTTGGGTGACTGTGTCAGTCAAGGTTCATCAGCTATGCCATGGGTACCACTCTGGTGATGATGCTGACAACAGGTGAGGCTATGCATGCATGGGAACAGAGGGTACACGGGAAGTTTCTGTACCTTAAAAAGAAGTTTTTAAAATGCAATCATTATTCTCAAAGAGCTCAAAAAACACTGCATCCATAAATAAGTTCAGGAGGACGTTATGAAAAAATCAATCGCAGAACAAAAAAGAAGTACATACCCACACACACAAAAAAAAAAACTCGTAAGAAACAAACTTACTTGAAGTGGTCCATTTTCAAGACAAAGTTGAAGCCGGGGTTCTTTAGATAAAGTTGAGGCCTGGACTCTTTAAGCTTACGGTTGGGGGAGGGAGATTCAAAAGAGACGGGACTCCACCCACTGCCTGTGCCCTGGCTCCAAATCTGCCTAAAACTTGCAGAGGAGACACAACTCAGGCACCTGGAGGGTCCCAAGCAAACAGGATGTTGGGGGAAGGGGTAAACTAGCAAGTAAGTCCTCCTTGAAAACTGCGGATGTAAGTTGGGAAGGGAGAAAAAAGGAAATAATGAGACAGGTGACCTCTGGGAAGATTGTACACCCCACAGTACTCAGCCAATGAGGAACCGGGGAGGGGAGTACCTGCGTGTTAAGGGATACATTGCTAGTTGGAACCGCCCTGGGAGAGCCTGCCCACCAGACACCCCACCCTGCAAGACCATCATTAAAAGTCTCGCTTTTGCTGTGCTTCATGTCTCCAAGTCCATCCCTTGGTTTTGGGCTGGTGAGCAGATTTCTCACAAGCTCTTTAATGAACAAAAGATTGGAAGATAAAGCAGAGAAAGCCATCCAGAATACAGAAAAAGAAAATATAGGCATCTAAAAGATAAGTTCCAGTTTGTCTAATTGTCCATCATCTAACAGAAGTTCTAGAAAAAAGTGAACAGAGAAAATGGGAGTAAATTAGTAGGGAAAATTGGAAAACTAGGGAAATAAAACACACACACACAGACACACACACACAAGCATACACTCCTGAACACAACAGAGAAATTTCAGAACCCCAAAGTAAAGAGACTATTCTAAAGGTCTCCAAAGAGAAAGCACAGGTCACCTGCAAAGGAAACACAATTAGGCTGAGACCAGGCTTATCGGCAACAATGGACCCCCACGTGGAGCAGCATCTCAAAGCTCTGAGGGGAAATCACTGGATCAATGTATCACGTGCAAGGTATCTACACGGGCAGCTGGAAAGTCAGCTGGAAGGGACCGAAGGGCATAGGGAGAGACAGTGAGGTCCCGGCAAGTCAGCAACCAGGTGACTCCACCCGGAGGGATGAGGCAAGATACACGATCTAACTATATTACTTATATTACTGAACACGGAGAACTGAACACTGACATAGCGATGTTAGGTCAAGGAGTTGGAGAGGCGGAGAGCTTGGCCGGAAACCAGCAGATGCTGTCCACGCCGACAAGTGAGGAAACATCGGCTGAAGTACAGAATTCAGACACACAGCAAGGGCTACCAGGAGAGGCAGTTACAGAAGGCTTCCCTTCTCTGGGAACTGCCAGGCAAGATCAGGAAGACAAGAGTTCTTTAATTCTACGCCATTCTGCACGAGTCAGCTTTCTAACCATGTGCATGAGTTACTCTGTAAAAAGAACTTAGAAAGAAGCTTCATTAGAAAACGTCTTTATATTCTAACTAGTAACTGATGCGCTATTGCAAGGAAGGTTGGGAGTGCCCTGAGGACGGGATGGCGGACCACCAACCAACCGAGACAGCCCGCAGAGAGCAGAGCAGGATGAGGGCAGCAGGAAGGCGGTGGGGAAGCTGCTTATGACGGGTGACACCAGGAGGACGGGACTAAGAAGACCGGAGACGCAGGTCAGACCTGCAGGGAGGGGCTGACGGCGCACACGGTCGTCCGTCCACTGGTTGCTAAGGGCGGGAGCCCGCTGGTTGCTAAGGGCAGGAGCGGACAAGGATAAACCCTGCAGAACGGCCAGATGACACGGAGGGAGGAGCCTGCACACAGGGCCCTTTCCCGAGCTCAGCCCCGCTGCCCAGGCCTCCCCAGCTGGTCATCCTCTACCCTCTCTGCTCTTGGCCTCTTTCTCATTTGCCTCTCATTCCTTTCCCGCCTGAAAGAAACCTGCCTGGACGCAACATCACTCTTCACTTCCATCTCATCTCTTTTTTTTTCCTCTCTGCCGTGCCAAATCTTTTTAAAGAATTATCCACACACTCCACACTTCCTCACCTCCGGGGAATGCCTCCTGGCAAGGTCTGCCGTCCAGCAAGTTGGAGGGGTGGAGTCTGAAGGAGGAGACTGACAAACCGATCAGATGCAACCGAGAGGTCTCTTTAAAAGACCAAGACTCCCACGCTTTACGAGATTCCCTAGGTCACTCACAGGTACTCTCTGATCTAAGGATCTGAGGTCTGTGCACACACTGGTGCATAATATGCACAAAGCTGATGGGGGCTAACACAGGACCTTGACCCTGACTCACCTGGGAACATCTCTGAGCACTGAAACCACTCCCACGGTCCAGATGCTGCTTCCTGCTCCAAGCCCTGGGCTCCATAGCAACTAAAAAGATCCACTTCCACCCATATTTGCTCTCACAATGAAACGCACTGTGATCCTCATAGACTGCCTAAAAAGATGGGATGTCTGCTTCGTGAGAAACCTTCAACCTGGCATGTAAACTACTGATAAGGCCAGTTTTGGAAACACACCAACTCCACGCATTCCTCCCTTTGGTAACTCAGCGGTGGGGAAGAGTCCGAAATGGGAGACGTAAGAATGCTCATTTCATCCCGCCTCTGGAGTCCCACTTGAAAACCAGTCATCACGGTGTCTATTCTGTATTTTTCCTTCAAAGAACACCAATGACACTGAAAGTTACGATAAGAAGCGTGAACAAAATCCGGCGGTAGCAGCCTACATGAAAAGGAGTATTTCATTCGTGGAGAAATCCTGCTTGAACACGTGTTCCCTGCATTTGAGAAGGAGGGGGAAAAAAAAGAAAAACAGCCGGCAATCAGTATTCACGAAATCGAACGGATCTGCCTCTGGCATCAATTCAGAGTCGAGACTCGGTGTCACTGCACGGCATCGAGGGACGCTGCCTCCTGGAGCGCGGTCCTCTGATCCATTTAATGAGCTGGCACCGTCGAAGCGCTGCATTATCGGACCTGCTCTGCATGCAGACACCTCTCTGCAGCGAGCGAGCACAAACCAATAGATTCCCTCCTCCTTCCAGGATGATTTCTTTTAGCTGCCAACACGCCAAGCTGCCGCTGCCATATCAATGCCCCGTCTTATCTCAAAGCCAAACCTCACCTCAAAAAGACTTAGCGGATTTTCAGGTCAACGCAGAGATGAGAGGAAAACATTGTGACGTCTCCAGAGGTGCACCAAAACTGCACCAGGTGCAGGCATTTCAAGTCAATCGGATGCAGAGTTAGTGACCCCTGTGGGCAGGTGTGCTGTAAACAAAAGGTCCATCACCGCAGACAAGAAGGCTGTCTGCCCAGCGAAAGGCCTGAAGCCGTGACCGAATCATGCCCCGGAAAGACACGCACAAGCGCATCCTAGCAAAGCTTTCTAAGGAGGGCAGTGGGGTGGAAGGGGACAGGTGGAACGGTGAGGAGCCTGGGTTTCCCTGGCGTCCTGTGCCCAGAGCTGCCGCCCGCCCCGCTGCTGAACCTTTAAAACACATCAGAAGTGGTCCCGCCGTCTCTCTGGCTCACCTCCCCTGACTTCTTACCGTCAAACCGGAGCCACCTCCCCCAACCCTCCTTCCACGCTGGCCTCTCTTCAGATGATTTAACAGCAGCCAGACTGCACCCTGCACATCTGCCATGCCTGTGTCCTTTCCCCGGGCTAAACTTTCCAATGTCCTCCAACGCTGATCAGTAACTCCCGAAGGTTCTCCCCACGCCTCCAGCCCTGGCCCAGGCCCCACCGTGGACACCGCTAGGCCCACCTCCCCGACCAACCCGCCTCAGCCCGCCTCCCCCGACCTGGTGCCCGGAGCACTGATCACCTGGGCTTCCTGTTCCCTCTTCTTAGAACATTCTTCCCTTTTCCAAGACCGCCGGCTCACTCCCTCATTCCAAAGGTCACTCCTCGGGGACCATCCCACCCAGCAGCACCCCATCATCTTCTCCCCGCTCACTTCCTTGCCCTTCTGGCCACTTCTCCACGCCGGTCACGTTGCTCACCGCCAGCCTCCGCCTGTGGAATACAGGTCCTGGGGAGGGAAGGACCTTGTTCACCACCGTATCCCCAGTAGGTAGAACAACTTGCCACACACACTAGTTCTCAGTAAATGTGTACTGACTACATGAATGAAGAAACAAACAAATCTAGTTCCAGCTCTAATAAATCCTCTTGGATCTCAGGCCACTGGTGTCATCCTTGGGATGAGGACACTATACTGCATGGTGGCTAACATCTCCCCTTACTCTAAAATGCTAACATTTTCTTTACCAGCTCATCGCCACCACGAAACCTGGGGACCCTACCATCTGATCAGTAACAGAAGTAATGTTTGCAGTAAAGGATATGAATAGCCCAGGTGTTCGCGAAAGCCACTGCTTAGCACACTTTGCTTTTTTCTGGATTCAGGCTCCTTAACATCCAATTTGCTTCAAGGGTCAGTGGTCTCCGTTGATTACACACATCTATGTATTATTTACTCACCTGCACCTGGCTCTTGGTCCTTTCCCAGACTATCTCAGAAATGCAGGGGGAGGAGGTTATAATTAGGGATGCGAGGGTCCCAGGAGCTGAGCAAGTTACAGCATCAGGGTCGCCAGGGGGTTTCTGAACACTCTCGCAATGAATATGTTGATATAGAGAAAGATATATATGCCCTGGAAAGTTAATTAACGCCGACCAAAATTATAACATGTATTTTAGGATTTCCCTGGGAGTCCAGGGGTTAAGAATTCACCTTCCAATGCGGGGGACATGGGTTTAATCCCTAGTGGGCTAAGAACCCACATGCAACTAAGTCCAAGCACTGCAACTACCAAAGCTGGCACGTTCTAGAGCCCGTGTCCCACAGCAAGAGAAGCCTGCATACCTCAGCCAGAGAGAAGCCAGCGTGAGCTGCAACTAAGACCCAACGCAGCCAAATTAATCAAATTTTAAAAATATTTTACATCAGGTGGCTTTTATCTAGATTTTACTTTTTAAACTTACAACACTTGTCATTTGCTTCCAAAAACTTTTTTTATTTAGAAAACATACCACTCAATTACTGACTCAGTCCCCAAATTGTTAGTATCACAGGTCATCCAGGAAAGGATGACCTCTTTCCACAATGACATTCCATTCGGAGACTGAAATGGAATCATGGGCAAGTTTTAAATCTAATTATCTTTTTTAAAAATGGTTCATCAAAGGATGAGCCCATTACATACAAGTCAACAACATTTTTGCAATGATTTTGAAAAGAACTCTTTTCATCTGTGAAGCAATTTGCTATAAAGGAATTTTCTCCTTAACCAAACTGAAGCATTCTGAACATGATTTGAAATTTTCCAAGGGAAATCAATTCCAAATATTTGATATTCCTTGCAGTACATGCATAGGTAAATAGTCCTATTTCAATGCAACAGTGGCTCTCACATCAAAAAGCTTAATTCTTACTCCTCAGGGAACCTCAGAATGAAATTAAAGTTTTCAAGGTCTTATTTTAACAGCTAAATTGGTATGGAAAGGGGAAAAAAATCACAGACTAAGCTTTCACGAACACAAGACACAAAAACTCACAGTCAAAGCATCACCAAACTGAAGTCACTAATACATAAAATATTAAGTTGATTTTATCCCAGATACGAAGCTGGTCTAACACGCCAGAATCAGGAATCTAACTTCTCACATTAACAGTCTAAAAACAGAAAAATAGTATAATCTTCTTAACAAATACAGAAAATATTTTTAGTAAAATTCAATATTCATGATTCAAAACCCTTAGAAAAGTAGGAATAGAAATCACGTCTTTTCTCTTTATTAAATTATCTTCTCCACCCTCCCGCAAAATGCTACAGCAAACTTCATACTTAATGGTTAAGTGCAGAAAATTTCCTTTTGAAATTAGAAGAAAAAGTATGTCCACCTCGCTAGACAAGTAAACAAACTCCAACCGGTGTAATGGCAGGAAGTAAATAAATGGTATAAAGCCTGGAAAGAAAGTCTTATATATTTGATTTCTTCATAAATGATATGAATGTAGAATATCCAAAGGTATTCACACATAAACTGTTAGGAGAGTTAAACAATGTGGAATAATCAATTATCAATGCAGAAAAATCAACTTAATTTCTATACAAACATCAAACAGATATTTAAGCCTTAAAAATAATATTTGCAACAGTATAAAAAAATATGTGAAATGCCAAAAGATATGTAATATGTCTAAGAAAAAAACTACAGATTTTTTTAAAGATGTTTTAAAAGACTTTAGAGGAAGATTCGATATTATAAACTATTGGTTTTCTTCAAATTAATTCATAGACTCAATGCAATTCCACTCAAGATCCCCAAACTTTATTTGGGGAGTGTGGAACGTCACTAAGTTGATTCTAAAATTTTAAATGGCCAAGACACGTTAAGACCCTCTTAAAGAATGTCCTCTCCAAAATCAAGATTTTTTTAAAAATAAGAGCATGGTATGGGCATAGAACAGACCAACAGAATAGGCTCACACTCACACTGATGTGCGGAGAAGGCACTGGCACCCCACTCCAGTACTCTTGCCTGGAAAATCCCATGGACGGAGGAGCCTGGTGGGCTGCAGTCCATGGGGTCACAAAGAGTCAGACACGACTGAGCGACCTCACTTTCACTTTTCACTTTCATGCTTTGGAGAAGGAAATGGCAACCCACTCCAGTGTTCTTGCCTGGAGTATCCCAGGAACGGGGGAGCCTGGTGGGCTGCCGTCTATGGGGTCGCACAGAGTCGGTCAGCAGCAGCATGCTGATATGTGATACACCACAGAAGTAGAAAGGGTAGTCTTTTCAACCGAACTGAGACTAATTCATATTCATAGAACAGAAATCAATTTGGATTTCTAACCTCACATAACACATCAAAATTAACTGCGGATGAACTTCAGACCGAAATGTGAAAGGCTAAATATGGAAAATAATTTAATATACAAATTAATTCTGATGTGTTATGTGAGGTTAGAAATCCCAATTCCTTGAATTTCTCATAGAAAAATGCATTAAATATAGAACTTAAGAATACTTCCTGACATCTGGGTAGGAAAGGATGTCTTAAACAAGGTCCAAAAAGCCACAAACCATAAAGCAAATAATTTATAAATTTCGACTACATCAAAGTTAAAATTTTCTGTTTACTAAGAAACATCACAGGAAAATCATCAGGGATGGGAAAAAAGATGAGGCATATGCACACCCAGTGGACAATTAAGGATCCAGAAGGTATAAGAAATGAAATGAAAATTACTGAAAATAAACATGTAAACTCCAGAGTTTGATGTAGACCTATTAAAGTTTCATTCTCACGAGCAAGTACAGGAAGACAGAAGAATGATAAGAAACAGGCTACAACTAAGAGTAGGGGTTGTTCCCTCTTCTCAGCTCCATGGACTTCTCCCTTGCATTCCCTCCACTGAACCACAGAAAAAAAATTCATGTCCAAGTACTGCATCCATCTCTGCGAGAGGTGACCCCGGACTACTGTGCTGTGGTCCCAGGGTCAGGACACACATGCGCTCCCAGCCTACCTCCACGGGGGTGAGGACAGAAGCAGGCGGAAGGCACAGGGGCACGGAAGAGAAGCCGAGATGACCACAATGGCCTTGACGCTAGAAGCGATCACGAGGCTTGGAGCAGAGAGCACACGCCTCGAAGCTCAGACTCTGGGCAGGGAACCCGCGGGATGAGGCCCGCGGTGCGGCTATGGGCGGAGGAGGCGGGGGCGCTGAGCCACTTTGGGGCTGGACCAGCAGGCGGGCCGCTCCTCCAGCTCCAGGCCCACTCCCCGCTCCTCACTCCTGAATCCCGAGCATCTTCACGTCCCCCACCCCGGAGCCTCCCCACAGCCTGGTCAGCAGCTGCACCAAGGCACCTCGGCTTCAAGACACTTCACCCAGTCCTCAACTCTGAAAAGACCACGCCGGGTCATTTAAAGTGTGTCCTCCAATCAGGCCTTCCCTAGTAGCTCAGACGGCAATGCAGGAGACCTGGGTTCAAGGCCTGGGTGGGGAAGATCCCCTGGGGAAGGAAATGACAGCCCACTCCAGTGTTCTTGCCTGGAGAATCCCCACGGACAGAGGAGCCTGGTGGGCTACAGTCCATGGGGTAGCGAAGAGTCAGACACAACTGAGCGACAAAACACACACACACACACACACACACGTCCGATTAGGCTCACCTCCTCACTTTGTTACACTCACACGCACACAAAATTATTTTGAGGTCCCCTTGCACACCAGAGTAGTGACTTAGGAACAAAAGGAAAAAGCCATTTCCAGCTACAGAAGCAACTGGTGGGTCCCAGACGGCCCACATCACCCCTGCCAGCTCCCACTGGGTGACCGTCCTCCCCCACCGTGCACACGTGTCCGCCTACCGCCCACCGCTCTCTGCCCGCAGGTCCCCACAGCAGCCCGGAGCCCCTCTGGCCTCACTGTCGCTTCTAGGTCACCAACCCCCCAGACCTCCCAACCGGCTCGCACAGCCTCTCCAGCCTCATTTCCTCCCAGAAACCTCTCACTCTGCTCATTCTGGGGCTCCTCCAAGACACTGAGTTCGTTCTTGCGTCAAGGCCTTTGCAAGAGCTGCTCCCACTTTGTATTTCTGCACCGTCACCAGCCCATCCACAGGCTTGCCCCCTCCTGTCCCACGGAAGTTCATCCCAGACAGCACCTCCCAGGAGAGGCCTTCTCCAGTTCCCCAATCAAGACGCCACTGGTGACCCTGGAGCATTTTTTACTTCAACACTCTGCAGGTCCTTGTCAGTCTCTAAATTTTTCGCGATTGTTTATCGTCTGTTCTCCACCAAGGTCAAGTCCTTGCTGCGCTGCTCATCACAGCTTCCCAAGCTCCCAGGGCAGTGCCTGGCACACAGCAATGGTTCAGCACACATCTGTTGGCTGAATGAGTGATAAACAAGTAAACAAAATAATAATCCAGGTCACCTCCATCTCCCACGCCTCACTGAAAATCACCGTTATATTACAAGTGTGGGTGTTTAATGGCTCAGTCGTGTCCAACTCTTTTCAATCCTTTGGACTGTAGCCCACCAGGCTCCTCTGTCCATGGGATTTTCCAGGCAAGAACACTGGAGTGGGTTGCCATTTCCTCCTCCAGGGAATCTTCCCGCCCCAGGGATTGAACCTGCTTCTCCTGTCTCTCCTGCATTGCAGGCAGATTCTTCTTAAGCTTCCCATCAGGGAAGCCCATATTACAAGTGTAGTCAAACTTTAAATGTTACAGTCATCCTAATGGAAAAATATATCTTTTCCCTCTCTTATATTTATAGGATGAAATATTAAAGACTAAAATCCATCCTTCAGAAAAGTTCTAAAATTGAAAAACATGCAAAAAATTACCAGTCTGTCTGACTCCCAGAGTGAGTACATTTAAAATAAAGCATTCCTTCCACTTCCTCTGGCATCAGCTGTTACCTCTCTAGGCAGTGTAGGCATGACTGCTTACATACATTCTTCAACATCATGTCAGTTTTTAAATTAAATCTTTTACCCTGTATTTATGACACTTATCCACATAATCAGGTTAGTAGAGATATCTCAAACTCAGGGTACTTTAATAGTCTCTTATAGTGGAAATAAACAGGAAGTCCAAAGGAGAAATGGGAAATATATTCAAAAATGTTATTTTCTCTAGCTCCATCTTTGGGGTACCAAAAGTAGAGGGACCTCTATTCGTAGCTTAAAGAAATTCAAGGCTGATCTGGTCTTTAAGTGCCCATTTCCAGTTACGCTGAGAAATTCGCCTTTCAGTGATGAGTGGTGGTCTCCAAAAAGATACATTTACATTCTAGAACCTGTGAGTATTATCACACATGGCAAAAGTGTGAACATTACCCTACGTGGTAAAAGACGTGATTAAGTTACTGATCTTGAGATCAGGTGCTTATGCTGAATCATCTGGTTGGGCCCTAAATGCAATCTCATGCATCCTTAGAAGACAGAGGCAGAGGGGTTCTGACACAGAGGGGAGGAGGCGATGTAATCATGGAAGCAGAGACTGGAGTGATGCGGCCAGATTCTCCCCGGAGCCTGCAGAGGGCAAAGCCCTACCCACACCTTTATTTTAGACTTCCAGCCTCCAGCCTATGAGATGACACATTTCTATTGTCGTAAGCCTCCCACTTTGTGGTCATTTTATATTTGTTACAATTGATCATTGATATGTGCTGGACACTATGAAAAGCATGGCACAAGAAGCTTGATAGCTATCCAAAACAGTTTTTGTTTCATGGTAAATAAATTTGACCTTTACTTTTCGCTGTTGTTGTTCATTAAGTCATGTCCAACTCTTTGCGACCCCATGGACTGCAGCATGCCAGGCTTCCCTGTCCTTCTGCATTTACATTTTGGTGATGATGGTTTAGTCACGAGGTCATGTCCAACTCTTGCGACCCAAGGCTACAGTCCATGGGGTTTAAGTAAGTATAATTTGAATATATTCAATTTCCATTTGCAGGGCAGATCTAGAATATGATGCCCTGTTCTCCTTATGATTTGAAGCCAATCACTTGATCTCTGTAAGGTAGCCTTCCACCTGAAAACACAGGATTAAAATTCTTGACCCCCTAAGGGTAATAAGGATAGTGAGAAAAAAGATGATGGCAGGCAACCCCTCACAGATTCACGGAGTCACAGAGCTACAACAGCTCAAGAAGACTTCAGTCCCAACTTCAATCCAGGGAAGGGAACACAAGAGCCCACGCCGACAGCAAGGGGACCCCAGGTACTTCGACTCTGCCAAGAGCCTTTGCGCAGCAACGTGCCGCCCGTAGAAGGATGAGGGTGACATTCCCAACCCTCCATCTTCTGCTTTTCCTCCAGTTTCCTCGGATTCAACGCAAACACTCGGTCACCTTAGGGTTCATGGCAAAATACGGGGCTGGAACATAAAGACTGCTTCTATTGAAAAGACTCTAGTGCAGGCCTGATGAAGGAAAAGTAACAAAACAAAAACCAAAAATGTATTCTGAGGATAAGGAACCAGGCCCCATGCAGAACCAGAACAAAAAGGAGGCATAAGGCAACTGCAAACATCAACTCTTCCAGCATCCATTAGCCAAGAAAGAGAGTGAAAGGATCCGCCTGGAGTCCATCCCCGGTAATAAACAATCCAAAAGATCACAGGGTTTTCTTTGCTGTTTATCTGTTTATTTATTTTTGGCTGTGATGGGTCTTAGTTGCTGCATACGGGCTTTCTCCAGTCGCGCAGAGCGGGGGCTACTGTGGTTTCCGTGGGCGGGCTTCTCATTGCGCTGGCTTCTCCTCTTGTGGAGCATGGGCTCTGGGGCGCAGGGCTTCACAGGCTGCAGCACGTGGGGTCAGCGGCTGTGGCTCCCGGGCTCAGGAGTATCCGGTTCAGTTGCTCCGCAGTATGTGGGATCTTCTAGGACCAGGAATCGAACCCGTGTTTCCTGGATTCTTTACCACTGAGCCGTCAGGGAAGCCCAAAAGATCACACCTTAATGAGTGAGTCGTCAGTACTGCCGTTTTCCCATTAAAGAGACCATGTGGTAGAGACAAGGTGTGCGATAAAACTCATCATTCAAACAGGATGAAAATTCTTAAGAACTGAGAATAGGAGGCAGCCTCTTTAATTTGAAGAACGTTTACAAAATCCCTCCAACAAGCATCAGACTTATCAGTGAAAGGATGAAAGATTTCCCCTCAGGATCAGGAATAAGGTAAAGATGCCCACCACCACCTCTCTTCAACACTGTACTCAAGATCCCAGCCTACGCAGTAAAGCAAGAAAAAGAAATAAGAATTATAAGGGATGGAAAAGAATAAATAAAATTGTCACTATTTACTGATGTGTGATTATATATGTAGGATATGCAACAGAAAACACAGATAAAATATTAGAATTAACAAGTTTAACAAAGTTGCTAGATACAAAATGTAGCATGTAAAAATAAACTGTATTTCACATACCAGCACAAAGAGTTAGAAAATGAAATATTTAAAAGATACCATTGACCATAGACTATAAATCAAAAATATAAAGTATCTAAAAATGGGTTTAACAAAAGATGTGAAAAATTTATAATAGGAAAGCTATCAAGTTTACTGAGTTTTCTAAAAGTAACTCAGGTGTGTGCATAGATTTTAGTCATAACAAATGAAAGAAAAATAAATTGGACATGATTATCACCATACCTTCTCATTCAAAACTTGTTTTGAAACCTAGAGGTATCTTGATGCTTTATTTAAGAATTCTGCTCAGACAGGTACAAGGTAGGTTCTGATGGTAGACCAGAATTCTTATCACTAGCCCATGTTTTGAGTAAACATTAAAGAAACATTTAATTTCCACACTAAGTGCTATATTAACTATGAAAAACAAAAAGACATTAAGTCCTTTAATTTTACAATTACGGAAAAGTCTATTGAAAAATAAGATCTAAAGTGGCATTTTACAGATATGTATATTTCAACACATCTGAGATTCTATGCCATCTACTCTATTCCAATCCATTTAGAATATGTGTTCCAAACCAATGTATACATAATGAGGCCAATTCATCCTTAAATGGGAATTAATTGAAATTTCTGCCTTGTGTTTTTAGTTAGTCCCCTGTTAGAGCTACCTTTATATGTAGGCGGAATGGATAGCTTCCCGTAATGTGCTATTTATAAGACAGACTTCTCAAAATTCCCCACTAGCCTGAAAACATCAGAAATCCAAGTATCAATGGTAATTCCTTTGAGCTAAGACACTATGTCTCCTGGGATCTATTTTTAAAAGAAAAATACTTCTTGGAGGAGGTAGCGTATCTGAGTCATTATCCAATTTTAATAAGAAACTGAATTTACCTGACTCATACGCAAGATTTTAGGGAATCAAGTCTGACAATGTAGAGGAGAAAGACAGAGTACTTTTAGGTAGCACACGGTGCCACCATGAGCCAGATGGGTTGGCACTGGGAGTCTGCTGGGAAGATCGAAATGAAAATGCAAAAGGAAAAGTGAAAAGATGCCAGAGACAAGTGTAACGCGCTTGACAACGTAGGGGACACAGTCCTGCCATCAAGATGTGTTTGAGAGCCTTGAACACAGCGCGCTGTGACATCCGGACTGCAGTGCTGACGGCCGGTTCTCTCCAGCGCTGATGGAATGTGGGAAACCCCTGAGTGCAGGACTTATGTTTTATTCTCTCCCAGACCCTCAGGAACAACAAAGCCCTCAGTAATACCATTCAGGGAATTAACAAAAATGCATCCCCTGACCTCCAGGGATATAAAAATCATACGTTTAAATCAGAGACAGCATTTTCTTAGCTGTTGGCAAAACCAAGTATTGACAAAGATGGTGAGCAACTGGAACTCAATACAGTGCTGGTGGGGGTTTACACAGACACCAACAATGTGGAAAACTGTCTGAGGGTGTTGTTCTCAAGGCAAGTAGAGATCCTGGGATCCAGTGATTCAAGGACAGATGTATCCACCAGAGCTTTATCTATAACAGTCATTGTGTGACTACAAACTTTTTTGTGTCTACAAACTGTCCATCAACAGTGAAACGGTAAACTGTAGTATATTCCTACCATCAGACATGGCACAGCAACAAATAAGAACAAACCACGGCATCAATCTCACAGACACGGCGAAAGAAGCCAGACACAAAGGAACACAGACCTTATGTTGCCACTCACACAAAGCTCAAAAACGGGCAAAACTAATCCAAGATGCTAGACTGGATCTGAGGACAGAATAGCAGTTATTTACAAGAGTGGGGGTATTAAGTGTGAGAGAGGCGTGGACAGGGAGCCTCTTTGGTGGTGATCTGTGAGGGTGTACTTGTATGTAAAACTTCATTGAGCTGTATGTACACTTAAGATTTGAATACTTTGTATAAATTATACATCATTAAAATGGCAAATAAGAAAAAACACTGGCTGTTTATTGACACTGAATATTTGTTTTAATCACTTTAATTATGAGAAGCCAATGTTCTTTAAACTTATTTTTGCTGTTGGCTATAATATGAATGTCTAAACACTTGAAAGGAACACATCTAGCCAATCAAAAAATAGGACTCTCTCCCAACGCAGACATTTAAGTGGTTCTAATTGTCTCAATAATATTTTAATCCTCATTAGCATCTCAAAGGAGCCCTAATCAAAACCCAGACATCCATGGAGAGCAAGAGGTACTCAGGACAGGCACGAAAGTGAGGAGCATCGCCAACTTGGCAACCGGGGGGTCCCAGGGACTCAGAGCATGGCTCAAGCCACCCCGAGGACTCCTCCTAAAGTAATAAGGCGTGTACAAAGATGCCTGTGATTCCTGAAGCTCCACCTCTGAGATGCATAGATACTCATACGCTAGACGCTCTGTCTTGTGTGAGCCGGTCCCCAGCTAGAGACCCGATAGTCAGGGAGTCACAGAAACTAGTGCAGGAGAAAGACTGCTCAAGTGAGCCTGGTGTGTCTATGGAGGCAGTGGAGAGCAGTCAGAAATCCAGAAATCCAAGAAAGTCAGAAATCCAGGGCAAGGGTCGCTGTCAGCCGCCGCCTCCTTCTCATTAACTCATGTGGCTAAAGTGTCATTTGCACAAAAAAGGTGCTAAACGTGTTTTAAGCTAATGATTAACATAAAAGAGTCCGACTCAGCAACTAAACAAGTCATTATCGTTTAAGTAACTCCTGACAAAAATAACCAATGTTTGAAGAAAAAAAAAAATTGAAAAGCCACAGAGAAAGGCATGAACTTCAGCTTCCACAGCCAAAGCACACGGGAGATGGCCTCGGCTATTTCAGCCACTCACTTTCCATTTTCAAGCAAACCTACAGTCCATCAGCAAGATGGAAAGGGGACCTCTGCCCTTTCTGCCACAAGAACTGGCTACCTGAAAAGCTAATGTATGATACCTCTGAATTCTAAGATGCTCTGTGTCTTCAGTGGATAAGCTGAATTCATTTATTCATTTCAAAATATTTAGATTAAAACTGCCAGCCTCATTTTCATCAATGAAAAAGTCATTACATAATTTTTTCCCTGTAGCTGACTCTCCACCACTTATCATAGGTCATCTCACAATTGCATATTTTAAATGGCTACAGAATTTCACTCACCATCAAGCATCTTTTTCATACTGAAAACAGTAAAATCTGCCAGTCAACTGGAAAAACGTCAGCAAGAGCAACAAAAATGTAAATATTTTCCCTAAAAATGTTATAGAGTCACTTCCTCCAAAAGACCTAAGTGTTTATCTATCTATAAAATGTCATCTCCTCTAATAAAAGGGATAAAAAATTTTAAATCCACATCATTAACTTTCTCCTGTTCTTGTCATTCTTCAAGGATACGATACAGTGAAAGAAGAGTGGTATTTTAGGCTTAACACTGAGTCTAAGGGAAAAAAATCATGGTAATATTCAGAACAGGTTAACACAGGAAGTCAAGAAAGCAAAAAGCAGTAAGATTCAAGAAAAGTCCCTTCTGGGACACCAGTATTAAGATTGGTTAAGGTCCAAATATCAAATGGACAAAAGCTTCTTTGACCAGCAAAAGAATCACTTCACGTGTGCACACTACTCACAAAGGAAAAGTTTACATTCAGCAAAATAATAATAATAAATTATTTCAAACTAATTCTATTTCCCCAACTACAAATAAATAAAGCTACCCTTTGAGTGGATGATTTGCAAGGCACATTTCTTATGCAAAGGGGAGTAAATTGGTCGAAAATGCTAAAATTTTATAGGGACTGTTAAATATTTACATAACTTAATGTTTTACTAATCAGGGAGACTTGTGACAATCCACACTGAAGTTTTCCATGGACGTTCGTTCATAAAAGACAGAGGACAGTATTATTCATCTGTCCTTGTTAAGATAAATAATCTGGAATGAGACATAACTGTGCACTTTCTCTAGAAAAATGCTATGGCCCTGAAAATCATATTTCGAAAACAATCCCAGGGAATCTGTGTCAAAACCGTACATGCTACGACCCGTGGAAATGACATTAAAAGAGAAATACACAGAGGACAGAAGATGAAATGAAGAAGGTTTGCGCTCCCACCAGCAGATAGTTTAAAACGGTGCACTCCCATGGCTGCTGTTCCGAGGTTTTCCTTTGATTCAAGACGTGAAAAAGATGAAGTCAATTTGGTTCATCCTCACCCTACCCAGCCCAACCCAGCAAATCCCATGGACAGAGGAGCCCAGCAGGCTACAGTCAATGGGGTCACAAGAGTCAGACACGACTTAGCGATTAAACCACCACCACTTCATCCAAACACGCAGTCTCAGCCCAACCACAGAACATGATCAAAACAAAACAGACGCAGAGAATAGACGGGTGGTCGCGAAGGGTCCTGTGGGTTGGGGGAGGGATGGAGTGGAAGGTGGGATTAGCAGATGCAAACCAGTATACAGAGAATGGATAAACAACAAGGTCCTACTCTATACACAGGGAACTGCAATCCATATCCTATGATAAATCATAATATAAAGGAGCATTTTTAAAAGAATATATATATATATGCATAACTGAATCATTTTGTGTACAGCAGTAATTAATACAACTCTACAATATTGTAAAGTAATTAACCTCCAACTAATACAAATAAATGGGGGAAAAAATACAACTCTGTAAATCAACTATACTTCAATAAAGAAATTAAAATATAAATAAAAGGATAAAGAAATAGATGAGACTGGGCAGGTTCAGCGTGGTATAGCCGTAGACAAGAATAAAGAAACAGGAAACACAACTTCCCCCCCATAAGTCACTTGTGCCAC
This sequence comes from Dama dama, assembly GCF_033118175.1. Lineage (NCBI taxonomy): Eukaryota > Metazoa > Chordata > Mammalia > Artiodactyla > Cervidae > Dama > Dama dama. The sequence goes on along the minus strand of NC_083712.1, from coordinate 43,761,493 downwards.
AGCCCATGACACTAAACCTAGACTTCACACCTGGCCCAACTGCAGTTCCCACCTTCCCCAGGTGATGTCAGTCGGCCCATCTGGGGTTTCTGGGTCTGCACCAAAGAGATGGTCTACGAGATGAGACTCCTGCCATTTCCTTTCCCCAGAAGTAGTAGTCCTGGCCTGAAATAACCCTTACTTTTTGCTAATAACTTCCTTGCCCCACCCTCCATCTGCCTAGGAAAACCATTTCATACAACTCCTTGGAGAATCTCTCTACTTGCTGGACAGGAAGCTGCCTGATTCATGAGTAGCTTAGAAAGGCCAATTAGATCTTCAAATTAACTGGCTGAATTTTTGTTCTTTAACAGACTGACCTGATTAATAACCAATGACTTTATTTTTCCAGTAACAGCAGACTGCACACTGTGCCCCTCCCCCAGAAAGTGAGTGACTTTTATTCTCAGTCCATCTTCAAATGTTTCAATGTCCTTTGGCTAGTAAAATATTAATAATATTAAGAATTAATGATATTTAATGTTATTAATATTGAAATAACCACTATGAAGTACCTTGTCTAAAAATCACTGAACCTGAATCTAGTCAAGTTTCTAAATCTACCTGCCAGCTTCCAAATAATAATACCAGAGATAGGGAAACAAGTTAAATGTCACCATGAGGAAGAAATCAGTCAAGGGGGTGACAACACTTTCTACAGGACAGATGGACCTACTTCACCATCAAGCGGTGTTAGGACGGAGAAACAGAAGGTGCACTAGGGGAACAATTACATAATAAGAGAGATTTGTAAACACAGTCACCAAATGCAAAATATGGGCCTTGTTTATAAATTTGAAATTTGAAAAGCAACTGTGAAATGATCCTTTTGAAACCACCAGGGAAATCTGAATATGGTTAGTGTTACATAACATTAAGTAAGGAATTAATATTAATTTTGTTGTAAACAATAATGGCATAACGGTTTTGCAGGAGAAAAAAAAAAGTCCTTGTGTGTTAGAAATATAAACAAGAGTTATTTACACATAAAATGACATGACTAGGATTTGCTTTAAAAATAGCCCCACGGGGCTTCCCTGGTGGGGAATTGCTAAAGAATTCGCTTGTCAATGCAGGAGACACGAGTTCCATCCCTTGTCTGGGAAGATCCCACGTGCCTTGGGGCAACTAAGCCCATGAGCTACAACCACTGAGCCTGTGTTCTAGGGCCTGGGAACTGCAACCATTGAGGCCACACCACCAGCTACTGGAGTCTGCACGCCCGAGAGCCCGTGTCCACAACAAGAGAAGCCGCTGCAATGAGAAGCCTGAGCGCCGCAACTAGAGACAAGCCCGAGCAGCAGTGAAGAGCCAGCACTGCCAAACATAAATAATTTAAAAAAAAAAAAAAATAGTCCCCATTCCCCTCAAAAATTTTTTTAATAAATGTTGGGGAAGGAGAGAAGAGACAAGACTGGCAAAAGGTTGACAGCTGTTGGGCTGGGCGACAGATTCATGAACGTTCACTCTATTCTACTTGTGTGTACCTTGAGAGATTTCTCCAATGAAAAGGGTTTAAGACATGCAACTCTTCCACGTCGCATTCGACGCTAAGATACTCCCCCCCTCTGCAAAGCAGGCCAAGTCGGTGGCTAAAGGCTGAGCAGGGAAGAGGTGGGCGGGCAGAAGCAGAAAAGGGGAGGTCCGCTCCCCACACCCTCCCTTCCCTGCATCCGCTCCTCCGGCCACAGAGCAGAGAGGCTGGCCTGAGCTCTTCCCTCCGTGGTCAGTTGTCTTCTGGGTCGACGTCCTACTCTCCCATAGGACAGCAGGACGGAGGAGGGCGCCCGAGCTGTGCCGGCGGGGGTCTCCGCTCTGAGCAGCCGCTCCGAGCCTCGCTGGCCTCCTGGGAGGAGACCCGGCCGCGTCTTCCAGCCGAGCCCCCAGGGCGCAGCGTCTTGCCGCCCTGGACTGATGATACAAAGCCTTCTCCTCCGCCCAATACAGCCCAGGCTAGTCTTCGCTCTGTGGGGCCAAGACGCCAGCCCGCTCATGGCAGGAGTCTGTGTGAATGTTTCTCAGGGACCCTGACCTCGGAGAGGCTGTCTGTTGCCTCTGCGAGGGACCCCCCCCCCCCCACATCCTCCATCACATGCTGGGCTCTGCGCTGCGCCAGCCTGGGGCAGGCAGCAGACACGCCATCAGAGAGCGGGGGGGCCCTCCCTTCTTGTGGACGCCGGCAATGCGATGAGCAGCCTCCTCGTCCCTCCTCTACCTCAGCTCAGAAGCAGGGGGCCCTCCCGACGCCCAGCCTCTCCACTCTCCTTTGGAGAAGAAGCAACTTGGATTCTCCACGGCTGCAGCCAGAAGCCCCGCTTCTTATCTGCCACTGGCAGACGTTTGACAAAGGAGTGTCCCTTCCTGCACCTGGAAATCAACTGGGGCGGTACTGGGCCTTGGAGAACCTAGAATGTAACTGTTCTCTACAGGCGACTAGCTCCACTGTTGGGGTGGCGGACGCGGTGGCACAAAAGATCTCAGCCGGCAGCCCCCACCACCCTGCTGCATCCTTGGGTGTCAGGCGTCCAGGTCGGGCAAGGGTGATCTGAAGGCAAGTGAGACCCGCCCCCACTGGCTCCGTCATCACAGGGAGTGAAGGTGGGTACCAACTCCTGGGTCTCTGCTTTGAGCAACACCCTAGAGCCAACACCGTGAAGGCTTTGCATCCGTCACTAGGAAAGGAGAGTCAGTCGCGGTGACTGCCGAACCCAGGGCCCTGCAGGAGAACAAGCAAAGCCGCCACGTCGAGTGATGCCAGCCCCCAGTTAATTCAAACGTAAAGAGCTGGCTGGCGGGCAACACACGGCCTTGTCGGTGTGGCCTCCTGAATGGAGTGGTGGCAGACACTGGGCCACAGACCCAGTGGGCGTGCAGTCAGCCGACGGACCAGCGCAGGGTCCTCAGCAGACGCGCCCCTGGTCCAGGCGCAGGCGGTGTGCATGGTCCACACCCGAGGCAGGCTGCCGACGCCGTCCAGAGAGTCTGCTCCCCTGGCTGTCCACTCTGCCACTGGCGTTTAGGACAACAACTCATCATGATTCCTAATATTCTCTCTCCCCAAAGCCCTGCCCAATTACGTGAGCTAAGCCAGCACCCAGCCACTCAGAGGACTTAGGATAAGCCAATGGAGGGGACACCTGTCACGCCCCTGGCTTTGTGCACACCCCTCCCACACTTCAGAATCAACCCTATAATCCTATAGACTCAGAGAACACAGTTATTTTCCCAGACTCTCTTGCATTTAGGGTGACTCATCACCTCTGGATTTTACATGAAAAATTTAACTATTATTTAAGTCACTGCTTAGGGAGGTTGCTTATCCCAGACTCTAATACACATACAAAATGAAGAGACTCTGGGCTACAGGACTGCCGACCCTACCACCTCTGTACTGTCTATGAACTTATGCTCAAGGGTGTGTGTGAATACCGATGCAAAGCTAAGTTTCTCAGAACACGGTCGGTCCTGGGGGTCTCACCCTCAGTCCCCTGGTATGGCTCCCACATCCAGACCTCTTGGAATCAGGGCGATGCTCTTGAGGTCACCCTGAGCTCCCTTCCAAAGCCCTGACTGACCAACGCCTTAGGAGTCAGGTCAAGAGAAACACACCTGCCTGAACTCCACCTCAATCACAGGGACTGCTGACTGTATCTAGATGAACAGATTTATTCTACTGCCCACCAGAAAAAAATTAAGTATTCTCTGACAGAAGATAACAGCATCCAGAGACCTTGCAATTTTCATACAGTGTCAGGTCCTTTACAAATCACTGAACACAACAAGAGATAAGAACAAATGACAAAAACCAGAGAGAAAGGATGGATAACACATACATGCTAAGTCTACTATCTAGGTGATACACTACAATGATCAAAAAGGCATTTTAATATAACTGCTGTGTGTAAGAAAACAGATTAAAGATGACTGATTTTATCAGATAACCTGGAATCTATGCAAAAGAATGGAAAAGAAATATAATCATTGAAATTAAAAATGCAACAGACAGGTTTAACAGTAAATTAGACACAGCAACAGAAGGATTTTCTAAAGTAAAAGGGGCATAAGGGGGAAATGTCTGCATAAAAGGGGTATAAGGGGAAAATGTCCATAGAAAAGCACAGTGAGAACAAAAGAATAAAATCACAGGAAAGACCTGAAGTGGCACCTGAGACATGGATAACAGCGCCAATACAGCTACACCTGGAATCCCCAGGAGAAAAGAGGAGAAAGCAATAGCTGCAGAAATAATCACTGGCAGTTTCCCAAAACAAATTAAAGATATGGAGCCACAAATCCAATAAGCCCCCTGAACCACAATTAGGGGAGATATATGAGGAGGGGTGGTAATAATGCAGATACAAATCACATATTTAAACTGGACTCATAATTTCAGCTCAATTATGGAATTTTCATGGCTTCTCTTATCCACTTTGCTATTAAGGATAAAAGCCTCAAGGTTAAAATCTTTAAACTTCGGGCAGAATTATGTAAGATATCAATTATGACATATAAATGCTTCTTTTTTCTGTTTCTTTTTTAGTTTTAAAATCTGTAACTTACTCTGTAAAGATTTTCACTGAAGTCTGAGATGGCTTTAACTCCTAAAATGAACATAAAATCACATCAGTTACTGCGTATCAACAGTAGTCATAATTTCACCTTCTGGAAACCCAAGGCCCATAATGTAGATAATAAAATTGAGTTATTACTCTTTTGTGGTGAGACTGATTTCTTAACATGAAGACAGGAAGCTGCTATTGTAGATAAATTGGAGTGGTGAGTATACCTGTAACTTATATAATATGTACATCAACTGTACTTCAATAAATTTTTTCAGAAATAAAGAGTTCAAAAGGGATTTACACTTTAAAAAAAAAGAGCACTGAGCTCATCATAATTTCAAAGGCTTCAGAAATTTAGTCTGACTTTTCTAACAACCTAGGAAGTTACTCATCTTAGTTCACACAGGAAAAGAAAGCAGACACAAAAGCTTAAAGATAATTGTGTGTGGGAAGGGGTTTTGGGGGGCAAGAGAAACAGGTGAAGGGGGTCGCCTGTATGGTGACGGATGGTAACCTGACTTGTGATGGGGATCACCCACATGGTACACAGATATCAAATATTTATGCTGTATATCTGAAACTTACATAATGAGAAAAAAACTTTTTAAGATAATTTTGCATTAACAGTTTATCCACCCAAGCCGTTTGAGTCTCTATCTTACCCAAATGAGTCCTGGAAAAGCTGAGACAGAAAAATGAGGCTTGAAAAGACAGACTCCTGTCTCTTAACCCTCTCTCCAGAAGGCTATGGCTGCAAACTGGGCAATATAGCTGACTCTAAGTTCCCCTCCACTGGGATTTCAGATACTGTTCTGGTGAATGGTACCATGATAGAAGAATATGATTCAAGTTTTCACGGATGACTCGAGAAACCAACACAAGAACATTACACGGGAAAGAATGAACACTGACCCCTGAGACCACAAGTGATACTGTAGCTTCCAGATCGAGGAGAAAGACCCTGATGCTCATGTGCCCTCAAAGTCCCAGCATCTTACCTGGAAGAACCTGAGGGCATCTATTAAGCCATCCTTTTCTCTAGCCTGTGTGTGAAGGAACTCACCAGGCTTCAAGAGTTGATACACACGGCCAAGACTCAGTCAATAAATAACTCAGTGCCTAGACATGAGAACTGGCTCAGAGACAGACACGTGCCCCATCAAGGTCAGCGAGTATGTCCTGGGATGTGCTGGGATGACCAAGAGCCAAGCACAGCCCTCTTCAGCTGGAATTAAATCTACAGATGCCTCACCTTTCCCATGATCTGAACGGAGCCAACAGAGAGAGCAGACCCGAGAGTGTTCCGTTCCTGCACCAAGGGATCCCAGAAGCCAGCTGCCCTGCGTATTTATGGAAGCCAATATGTTTTCTTTTTCGCTTGAGCCAGTATGAGCTGGGATTTCTATCTCTTGACATAGAATGAGTCTCCATATGCTCGCTCCGCAGAAAGGCAGCCATTCCAACAGGTACCACCATGCAATGCCTCAAAAGACTTCTCAGCTGGAAGCTCTGGGGGGCTGGATTCGACCAGAGAGGGCAGACACTGACACGGACACAGTCAATTCAGTAGCTCAGTGGTGTCTGTCTCTGCGACCCATGGACTGCAGCACGCCAGGCCTCCCTGTCCTTCACCAACTCCCGGAGCTTGCTCAAATTCATGTCCATCAAGTCCATGATGCCATCCAACCATCTCATCCTCTGTCGTCCCCTTCTCCTCCCACCTTCAATCTTTCCCAGCATCAGGATCTTTTCCAATGAGTCAGTTCTTCGCATCAGGTGGCCAAAGTATTGGAGTTTCAGCTTCAGCATCAGTCCTTCCAATGAATACTCAGGACTGGAAAAAAATTCTAAGCTTCACTGAACCCAATGTGAAGCCCTGGAATTTATATGGTATCTGACCAGCCTCTAAGTTTAAAATAAAAGTAAGGTCATTTGATTCTATGCTAAGTGACCTATTCCCAGAACAAACTGGGACACTAAACCTCTCAGTCCTTTCTGATGATGATAAGCAAGTATAATTCAGCACGACAGAACAGAAAGACCTATGTCTTAATTGTCACTAAAATTACCAAAGACTATAAATCCAATTTCTTTGACCATAGGCCTTGTTCAGAAGGATGCTCACTTGCGGGCATCACTTCAGCTTATTTAATCTCTGCTGTCACCTGCCTGCTGCCCTGAGCCAGGCTTCCAGAGTCTGTGAGCCATCCGTTCCTCCTCTGGGCCCGGGAGGACGGAGGGACACTGATAAACGTCACTCCACGCGGCCGGCAGTGCTGGGCAAGGTCTGCGCTGCTGGGTGACCATTAAATATCACAGAGGAAGCACACACTGGGACCTCCCCATAGTACAGTGGATAAGAACCCCCTGCCAACGGAGGGGACACAGGTTCGATCCCTGGTCCGGGACGATCGATCCCACATGCCGAGGAACAACCGAAGCCCGTGAGTCACAACTACAGAGCCCGCAGGCTGCAACTACTGACGCCTGTGTGCCTGGAGCCTGTGCTCACCAACAAGGAAGGCACCGCAGTGAGAAGCCCATGCACCCCGACAAAGAGCTGCCCCCCACTCACCACAGCTGCCTACAGGCAGCAAATGAAGACCCAGTGAAACCTCCCTCGCCCCCCGCACACACACACACACACACACACTGGGCCAAGCCGAACAGCTGGCCACTGTCATAGCTGGCCAACTTTATTTTTCTTAAAAATACGGTGACTGAAGACAGCACTACCTATGATGACAAAATCAGAAGCGGTGTCTGCCAGCCCCCCGCTGCGAGGCTTTCAGAAGATCATTCACCTCTGTAGCCTTTCCATCCACTTAGGTCCTTAAGACTTATGTTTAGTCAAACTAACGGATCACACTCCAGAGCTGACATCTGAGAAGCCAGTATTCCGGGAACTCGGAAGCACAGAGCCACCTGCCTCCTGGGCAGTGGTACCCACGTTACCCAGCCCAAGGCTTCTGGAGTGAAGCTACGGACACAGTTAGTATTACTCACACTGCTCTTTTGCAAGGCCATGGTGATTTTCACATCAGAATTTCAAACTGAGCTGAAATAAAAGAGTTTTTTTTTCCTCTCTCTCTTTTTTTTAAAAAAAACACAGAAAGGCTCAGTCTGGATACTGAATTAAGAGAAATCTTAGGCTAAACACAGTTAACCTCAGATTAATATTTATTTTACTAATGTTAGTTTTATAGGACATGGTGATACTCTTATTTGCTCCAGGAAATTTTTTTACGCCATTATAAAATTCTAGCTAATGCCACAAATCCTAGATATAAGGCACACTGCCAGTGAGCACTATTAACGGCTTATCCAACAACCAATCACCCGTTTATAAAATCAAAAGAAGCATAATCTAAACATACTCAGCGGAGAAAACGGCTGAATCCTTGGCCACCGAGTTCTTTTCTTTCAGAATCTGTCCTGGAACAATGGGTGACAGAAAGCACTCTTTCCCAGGACTATAGCAGGATCTGATAGGTAATAGAGCACCACAAGGCATCTTGTTATGTTCTTAAGAGCGTGTTACCCAGCCCAATTGCAAAGAAGACATTCAGAAGCAAGAGCGATGGCAACCTTGACAATGGGGACCAGCAACAGACCACAGGACGGAGGCAGGGGACAGCCCAGCGCACTTTGGAATGGAACAGATCTAAGTTCGCACTCCAGCCCTGCCTTCTCAAGCCACCCTTGGACAAGACAGTTTTCTCTCTGAGCTTCCGCGGCGCTCATCTTCGCTTGGAGTGTTAGTCAGGAAGCACACGTCCCAGGACTGCGGCAGGGAAGAAATGGGGCATTCCAGGTATGAAGCAGAGGACGCAGCCCGTGAATGCCATGCAGAAAGCGGCCCCTTCCTTGTAGCAGGTCACTCACTGCCCAGCGCCACAGAGAGGCCAGTGAGGGCTCTTCTCTCCACCTGAACATTCACAGGACGGGGTCACTTTCCGCCGGAGTTTATGCTCGCTGGCGAGCATGGAATCGTCTCTGTGGTCGGGCCGATGACCACACATCAACGGGGTAAAGACAAGCTTGACGCGCCTGCCTCGGATCAAAGACTGAGTCGCTGGGGCCTGTCTCCTGCCCCCTGAAGTGGTGGGGGAGGCCGCCTGGTGGTCCTTCTCTCCGGGGCCCTTCCCTGGTAAAGCCCCCGGGGGGCACCTGCGGTAGCAGGACCCACCTCACTATCCTGGTACTGATTCCCCAGTAGCTACAGTAAAAGCCTGCCTACCTCCCTGGGCTGCTTCCCGCCCGGCTTCTCATGGTAAATGGGGAGGAACAGACAGGGAGGCAGGAAGGCCCAGAGATGAAAGGAGGCGAACCCAACAGGACATTTCTCCCAGAGAAGCCGAGACCCTCCTCCGTGTCTCCACATCGCCAGCTGACTGATAGGCGGAGTTCCAGGTCTGAGCAGCGCCTGGGGGATCAGGAGCATGACCCTCAACGCCCCCCCTCCTCACCACTTCCTCCCACCCTCCTGATCTGGCAGCCTCGGGACCACGCCTACAAAGGACCCGGCCACCCTTGACCCCGCACGCACCACCGGAGGCCCAGCGGCTTAGGACTCCCAAGCTACACGTCACATCAGATCTATTTCAACACAAAACCAATCCCCTTGAGGAAACACCCAACATCCAGAAGGGTTTGAAGTGAAGACAACTACTGCAGCCTGAGAGCAACAGAAACCTCTTCCAAGAAGAGTAACTCAGCCTCTGGGAGACCGGAGGCCCCCTACAGAGCATCTTACAAATGCAGGCATCTCGCGCACCAGCATTTGTAAGGATCAGAAACTCTGGGTTGAGCCTGGGCATCTGTATTTTCTCAAAGCTCCAAGTCGAAGGCTGAGAAACACTGGCTGAATCTATGGCTGCTAGCGAGGGCCAAATCAAACTCAAAATCAGGTTTTGCCATCACAGGCAACACTTCTTAAAGGCTGGTGGGTGGAACACTGTTCTCACAAAGGTTAAGAACTGTCACGCTGGGAAAGGGTTCTGTGGAAAAGAAGGCTGGGACCCATGAGGTTAATCCAAATTTAAGTCCCCCTTTTAAAGCTCCCAGAACTTTAACAGGCCCAGGTGCATCATACTCACAAGAGAGGAAAGTGGTATCTGATATCTTCCCAACTTATCTGACTAGCAAACTGTTCCTCTGAAAAGCATCTGATAACACCAGTGATCTCCAGGCAACACTTTGGGAAGCATCAGTCTGGCATACTATCCTCTGTTAATTGTCCGACTCTTTTTGACCCCATGGACTGCAGCATGCCAGGCCTCCCTGTCCATCGCCAACTCCCAGAGTTTACTCAAACTCATGTCCATTGAGTCGGTGATGCCATCCAACCATCGTATCCCATCGTCCCCTTCTCTAGAAGTTTCCAAAAGGACAGTGTGGTGGAAAGACCGGAACACACGGAGGGGCAATGAGGACTCCAAGTGGAGATCAGTCAGAAATCGGGTGACGAGGACCCTGGTCCCCACCCCTCCCCACCTGCAATGCCACTCTACACAGCTCCACACCCTCCTAATTCGGTCCCAATATAAACACACATAAGTAATAAATAATAACTCCTAAGTCGTGAATGAAAGTGATCCTGTGCACACAGCCCTTTGAATTCTTGGAATAAAGGGGCCACGTGTAGCTACATTCTCAGTGATACTACAAAACTATATGGCTCTCCTTCTGAAAAGATGATGCTATAGAAGCCTTATAAGCTGTTATTCTAACAGCTAGTGCCACGGGCATAAACATCCTGTATCACACGAGGGATCCTTAAAAGGCAGGTACCTTTCCAGCGTTGGGCTAGATACGGGCCTGGCTGTCTTCTGTGTCCCTTCCTGGGCATCAGAATTCCAAACTCAACAGAAGCAAGAGATGCCAGCTATGATCAGATCACACCTCTGCCCGCCGTGTGGCCAGCACTGCAAATACGCAACAGAACAAAATCACAGGCAGGATATTCAGTTGGTGAATACTAACATCATCATAGTACCTTCAACATCATATTCCAGCCAGTGAGAACTCAGCACAGACATTATCATTTCTGTAGATTATTTGACTGTAACATGAAATAAAGTTTATCTAAGAAAACTTAAAAGAATCCTGTAACTCATATCCTACCCGAATACTTTAAGTATCACATTACCCAAAAACATTACCCATAAATTAGAGCATGCCCCTGCACCCAACCCACACATTTCCAGAGTGTCTCCTACTTGCCAGGCAGCATTCCAGGAGGTGGAAATGCAGTAGTGATGAAGAGATAAAAATCCCTGCCCTCCTGTAGTTTTTATTCTAGATCTAGGAATCCAAACATTTAGCAAGTAAACTGGATTTCTGCCATTTCCATTTTCTTCTAAGGTTTATTCACTATTAAACTCCGATCTCACACGCACCCCAGTGTTCATGTGTGAGCTCGGTCCCGTCTGACTCTCTGTGACCCCAGGGACAGTAATCCTCCAGGCGCCTCCAGCCATGGGGTTTTCCAGGCAAGGATGGTGGAGTGGGTTGCCATTTCCTCCTCGTGGGGATCTCTTCTACCCAGGGATCGAACTCACATCTCCTGTGTCTCTTATTTTGGCAGGTTGGATTATTTACCACTGAGGCACCTAGGAAGCCCCAAAACATTCTTCGTGTGCTCCTATTTTGCTTTTATATTGCTTCTCTAATTCCAGTTAGCTATGACTCACGGATAAAGACGTTGCTGCATGTTCACATCTTTGTAGTTCTGTTGTGATTTTGCTGATGTTCAATGAGTATGACCTGAGTGGATGACTTCTGCACATGGAAAGTGTTCAGGGGAGTTTTCTTCTATGTTCAGAGCAGCACAAAGACCTGGAAGTAAATTAAATGTCCATGGGCAGATTAATAGAATATTAATCAGCCACAAAAATTACAAAATAATGCCATGTGCACCAACACAGAGGGACCTAGAGATTGTGATACTGAGGGGAGTAAGAGAAAGAAGAATATCATAGGATACTACTTGTTTGTGGAATCCAGAAAAGAAAATGATACAAATGAACTTATTTATAAAATGGAAACAGACTCACAGAGGTGGAAAACAAACCTATGGTTACCAAAAGGGAAAGGGAGGGGGGATAAATTAGGAGCACGGGATTCACAGATACACACTACTATACATAAGATAGATAAACAAGGACCTACTCTATAGAAGAGGGAACTACAGTCAGTACCTTGTAATAACCTATAATTAAATTTAATCTGCAAAAAAAGTCACTTTGCTGTATGCTTGAAAGTAATACAACTTTGCAAATGGACCATACTTGAATAAAAGGAAAAAAAACACAAAACTCCCATCTCCCTTTGATCCTAAGAACCTTGGATGATCAGAGCTGGAGGAAATGACCCGGGCAGCTCTGTGCCAGGACGCCAGGCAGGCGGGCAAGGAATTGAGATCCTGGCTATATTCGTATCTGTGACCTCGGGTGACCCCTTCCCTGCCCTGAGCCCCAGCTTCCTCAACTGTTAAACAAGGGCTGGGTTCACGTTTGACTCAAGCACAGTAGGCAAGGGGTCTGGAAACTGGGGGAGGGGTGTTACCTGGCTGACAGACTGTCAGGTGGGCCCAGGAACGCTGAACACCCAGCAGGTCCCAGGACAAGCCCCACCCGGCCCACGGAGCTTGTGTAGCAAGATCCGCTACATGCAGCTCGGGGCCCGTCCTGGACACCAAGCCGTTCCACTCTTACAAGGATTGTCTACAGTGACATGCTCCCAAGTTCCCGTTCCTTTGAGGCAGCCCCTTAGAGGGGGAAGCCATCTGCCATGATCTTCCGAAGCCTCACACCACGTAGAATGGGTGACCCTCGTTACCCTGATGTTCAAAACATCCCCCTTCCTAACAGGAAAATCTCTTCACAGCTGAAGCTCAGATACATACAACTGAAATTATTATGTCAACCAGATCTAATTTCTGCTAGGATCTAGTTAATCCACATAGCTGTCACACCTTCATATGAAAGAGATAAACCTTAATGACAAGCCTGGGTTTTGAGAAGATTTACAGTGTTCTTCCAAAGCCTGAAGAGGACACTGCTAAAATATTTGTCAAGGAGATCATTAATCCATAAAAAATAATCAGCTTGTGGGAAGAATAACATGTGCACCAAACCAAAAAGGTTAAGTAAGAAAATCTTATCAAATTTCTTTTATTCATTGGTAAGCAGGGTATTGATCGCTGAGGAAGGCTTTTTTATCTCTCCTGGCTATTTTTTGGAATTCTGCATTCAGATGGGAATATCTTTTCTTTTCTCCTTTGCTTTTCACTTCTCTTCTTTTCACAGCTATTTGTAAGGCCTCCTCAGACAACCATTTTGCTTTTTTGCATTTCTTTTTCATGGGGATGGTCTTAATCCCTGTCTATGTTGAAGCTGAAACTCCAATACTTTGGCCACCTCATGCGAAGAGCTGACTCATTGGAAAAGACCCTGATGCTGGGAAGGATTGGGGGCAGGAGGAGAAGGGGACGACAGAGGATGAGATGGTTGGATGGCATCACCGACTCGATGGACATGGGTTTGTGTAAGCTCCGGGAGTTGGAGATGGACAGGGAGGCCTGGCGTGCTGCGATTCGCGGAGTCGCAAAGAGTCGGACACGAGTGAGCAACTGAACTGAGCTGAAGCAGGATATTATGTAATACTATCCAAGGGGCAGGGAGCAGGCCTCCCAACTTGAGCCATATCATAAATAAAAGAATTTTTCAGCTCTTGCTATTTAAGTTGACATGACATCTCTGCCTCCTGTCAGTGTGCTGAGAAATTATAATCTTGCTCCTTAAAGTAAGATTGTTGTACTGAACCCCTAACTTACCTTGGAGGCACATATCTGGGTGTCTAAAGGCTACAGAAGGATTACAAAACACCCCCAGAAAACTTTTTAATACCTAACTCAATGATTCCCAAACTGTGTGCCAAGGCACCACCCTAGGGTACCAAAGGGGGTGCATAATTGTGCTCCAGAACATTTTAAATTTTCAAGCAAAGCACTAGACACTAGACTGTGCTGGACGCTGTGCAAACTACGAGCTCCAGGTAATCCACATTTTCAACATCCTTCTGAGCTACATTCCTTTTGAAGATCCCCTCTTTGTGAAACTACATTTTGAGCAGTTACTGTGATAAAAAGCAACGGCTACACAAGATAAAGCAGCCCATCTGACTCCAAGATCAGCTCCCAAGGGAGGCACACAACCCATTATCAGGGAACTGTGCTTAAGAAGGAGATAAAACTTATTCTTCTTTCAGTCTGCTGTGTTATTTTTTCAAACAGCTACTAGGTTGTTAGGACATAAATACTCACAAGGTAATGGATGTAACTACTTAGTGGGGAAAAAAAACAACTCTGAGCCCTTTTCTTAATCAAGAGCTGTTGAGAAAATGAATGGGACAGTAACGACACCTTGAACCTCCGACCTAAACCTCTTGGTCAACCTCCAAACAGGGCAGAGAACAGCAAAGTTTCCTTTTCAAAGGGCAGATCTTTGAAAGAAGAGGTCCACTCCGAGGTCGCCTCTTCACGCATCACAGTGACCGCATCACCTTAGTGGCCCCGTAGGAGGGTTGGCAAGACCAGGTCAGCAGCTCTGCACACAGTATGACCACTGTCATTTCTGTTTCTGGGCCTCAAACCCTGGAGGTCAGAATGACTGAGCATGTACAGTAAACCCAGCCTACAAGCTAAAAACAGATTTCCACACCATCACCAGACTGCAATTTTTTATCATGAATTGAGGAGTGTGAGCTCTTCAGAATAAATCATCACATGAGCATCTGTAAAAAAAAAAAAAAATCAGTGACAGTTACTTCAGCTCCTTTCCAGGTCTCCAATCCATCAATCTCCAATCCATCCAACTGCTCACCATAAAATTAGGATCGGATGGGAGCCTCCACATAAGCCAAGCCTCTGCACTTGTACAAAGCAGGTTTTAAAATGCTAATATCATTACAGGTGAGAAACGAGTTGATGAATAGGTATGAAATCAAAAGGTAATAAATGTAAGGCATTTCTTATTAGTTACAAAGAGAAAGATAGTAACCACGCAGTGGAGAAATGGACCGTCACCTGGCCAGGGTCATTGAAATCAGCATCGCCGACAAGGGGCAGGTGGGAAGCCAGTAAGAACACATCCCTATGCGGAATCCCAGCTAGGAACGCACAGCCTGAATCCAACCACGAGATCAGTCATCTGACCCCAAATGAACATCCTCTACAAGATAAAGGACAGTATTCTTCACAAACATCGTTCACAAAAAGAAAGACTCTGAGAAGGTTTCAGAGGGCAGGAACAAAGAGGCATAATAACTAAACGCAATGCCCGAAACACCATACAGGATGATATAAGTCAGCATTACACAGCCAGAGTGCAGACAGTCTGTTATCTAAGAAGATAAACTGAATAGATGTCAAGCTGACTGATTGATGCCTGCAATGTTGTTATGCTGGAAAATATGCTTATTCTTAGGAAATACACACCAAACTATTTAAGAGCAAGGGCTATGTATGGGGCTTCCCTGATAGCTCAGTTGGTAAAGAATCCACCTGCAATGCAGGAGACCTGGGTTTGATCCCTGGGTTGGGAAGATCCCCTGGAGAAGGAAAAGGCTCCCCACTCCAGTATTCTGGCCTGGAGAATTCCATGGACTGTATAGTCCATGGGGTCACAAAGAGACGGACACGACTGAGCAACTTTCACTTCATTTATGATCTACGAAAGAGCTGAAAGTGTTAGTTGCTTAGTCACGTCTGACTCTTTGCAACCCTATGAACTGTAGCCCTCCAGGCTCCTCTGTCCATGGAATTCTCCAGGGAAGAATACTGGAGTGGGGAGCCATTCCCTTCTCCAGGGGATCTTCCTGACATAGGGATCGAACCCAGGACTTCACGGCAGGCAGATTCTTTACCGGCTGAGCCGGGCTTCCAGGTAAGCCCATATGATGTATAAACTTTATTAGTTCATCATGATGTATGAACAAATGGTTCAGGAAAAAACAATGTATAATAATTTTGTTTATATATACTGGATAGAGGGAGAGAATGAGCACACAAATGGGGAAAAAAAAAGGTGCAAAATATTAACAATAGGAGGATCTGGGTAAAGGCTTTATGTGCTTTTGGTTCCAGTCTTGTGTTTGAAACTTTTCTATGAGCTGAAATGATTTCCAAATAAAGTATTTTCAACCAGTGAAGTGCTGAACCACATTTGGGCACAAGAAGACAACTGCGTAGGTAACTACACAGGACGCCTGAACCGCAGCTGAAGAACGTGTGCATCAGAGGTGTCTGAGTGGTGAGACGTTCGCCACAAACGAAGTGTGATGACGCCAGCACGTGAGACAGACTCTCCAGCCATCAGCCCGGTGGAGGCCCCGGCGTAAGTCAGGGACGGGGGGGAGCGAGACGTCCAGCCCGGAGCAGAGGTCACGGCTCCTTCGGGGGCCCTGGGTGCGAGCCTGACCACGGGAAGGTGAAGTCGGCGTCACTCTGAGGCTCCTGTGGGCAGAGCTGAAACAATCAAGCTCCCCAAAGATTCTGACTTTGAGTGAAGCGAGGGCATCTGGCTGGGTCCCCAGCATCCCGGAAGATTCAGTGCAGGGGCTCCGGGACCACACCACGGGCTCCCACAGAGCCAGGACTGTGCATCCCCCCAAACCTCCAGGGTCCCACGGGGGAGGACTCCTGGCTGACACCCAGACCAACGTGTGCTTAATTAACTAACTAATGGGCCCATAAACAAGCGAATTCTTTCCATTAAGGAAGCTGGGAAAGGAAAAGGGAGGAGCAGGGACCACAGCTTTATTTTCAATTTGGGAAAAATGTAAATGTTTACATCCTGTGAGTTAATACTGGTAATTTCTTGCATCCCTACTACGTGCCAGGCTGTTACTGTTCTTCAGTGGCTCAAGTCGTATCTGGTTCTTTGCAACCCCATGGGCTGCAGCACACGAGGCTTCCTGTCCTTCACCATCTCCTGAAGTTTACCCAAACTCACATCCATCGAGTCGGTGATGCCATCCAATCATCTCATCCCCTGTCGTCCCCTTCTCCCGCCTTCAGTCTTTCCCAGCATCAGGGTCTTTCCCAATGAGTCAGTTCTTCACATCAGGTGGCCAAAGGATTGGAGTTTCAGCTCTAGCACCAGTTCTTCCAATGAATATTCAGGGCTGATTTCCTTTAGGATTGACTTCCTTTAGGATGTGCCAGGTACTTCATAAACATCGATCTCAATCCTCACAACAACTCTAAAAGATTTGTCTCATTTTCTGGGTGAAGTGAAGGGTAGAGGGGTGCAGTCACCTGCCCATCTCACAGCATTGGTAAGTGAGGGAGCTGAGCTTCCAACCCCAATTCTAGGGCCAGTGTGAAGCCAACCACCTCGCCTCTCAAAACAGGGAAGCACCCACTCCAGCACCAATCAACTGAACAACCAGAAGTGCCAGGGTGAGAGCCATGTATGCCCCGAGTTAAAGAAGAAGAAATTCAGGAGAAAGGAGATGCCTACACACACCTTCAGTCTGCTTCAAATGGGGAGAAACACCAGCAAGCTCCCAGACTGGTTGGCTGTGTACGCATGTTCCCCAAATCAAAGTAAGACAACTGGAAACACAAGATGAGAAGTGCAGTAGGTAGAATAAAACAGAAGCTGTTTCTCTGGTGCCCTTCTGACCCGCTGTTTTCTTTGATTCATGTACTTCTTCATTCTCAGCTTCTCCCATGATTTGACTCAGGAAAAAACAAGAGCCGTTCTTAGAGGGGAAGGCACGGACCAGGAGAAGAGGTGGGAAGAAAGATGCTGGTTCGAATCCCTTGTCAGCGAGAGTCCTCTGCACCCCGCTCCTCGGCAGGAGAGCAGGCGGGCCCGCTCAAACTCCTGCCAACCATTCATCCTGCGGAGCATCCATTCTACGCCAGTCCCTGGGGTGTTGAGTGGTCCCGGGGGTGCTCGGGCCCAGGTAACAGAAACCAAAGGCAAGAAAATCAAATGCAATAACACCATACAGGAGGTGCCATGAAGGGAGAGGGGAACCCGCAGGTCAGTCCAGGGGGAGGGGAGAGGCCTGGAAAGAGAGACCACCCGAGTCAAGTCGTGGAGAACCAGCAGGAACTGGCCCAGCCGAGGAGCCTGGAAGGGTGTCCCGGGGGCAGGAAGCAGCAGCAAAGACCCAGCACAGTCAAAAATTAAATAATTAAATAATTAATTAAATTTTTTTAACAAAGGAAGAGGATGGGCAGGATGCGGGCACTTGGCGATGGACCACGTAAGCCCCCTGAGTGACAGTAACAAAATCAGGGTATCTTGGGGGGTTCTGTCTGGGGGCTGGGGGAAGCCCAGGGGAGCATGATGAGTGCAGGGGGCTGGGGGGACCAGATGGCAGTGTGAGCTGGGGAAACAAACGTGAGGTCAGCACAAGGTCAGCACCTAGAGCCAAGGAGACTGCGCAGATGACACAGAACGAGAGGGCAGAGAGGATGGGACGCTGGGGAACTCAGACCTGTAAGGACTGGGGAGGGGGCCGCCCAGGATCAGCCGCAGAAAGAGGGAGGAAACCAGAGGAAGTCTCCATACAAGCCAAGGGGAGTGAGAGTTTCTAGAACAGTGGTCAGAGAGTCAGAGGCTACACACACCTCCACAATCTGGCTTCCTAAAGAAGCATTAAATTAAAAGTTCATGTGCCTTATCAAATTACAGTGAGATGAGCAATAATAACACTGAAACACACAGCAAGAACTTCAGAGGCAGAAATGTTAGGTGATTGCCTAACACAAAACAACAGACACTCCCACACGCAAGTAGCTAATCCACCCCCAGGGACAGCCCCCATTCCAATGGCAGGACTCAAATGAGGTCAAGGCTACAGGTAATGCTACATTTCACCTTGCTGCAGAAAATTATCAAAAAATGCCAATGGTATATGTCATGTGATGGTACTTAATTTAATTTCAATTCAACCTATTATTTTCCAGCCATCAAGACCTCTATCCCTTGGTATCTACCCCACTGGCTTGGGACAAAGCTGTCACAAGTTTTATAAACGTAGAAAACACATTTAATGACACCAGTAGCCCTGGCTGGAAGATTTTATCAGATATCAACTGGCAGTAAAGAACCTGCCTGCCAATGCAGGGAACATAAGAGACGCTGGTTCAATCCCTGGGTCGGGAAGATTCCCTGAAGGAGGGCATGGCAACCCACTTCAGTATTCTTGCCTGGAGAATCCCATGGACAGAGGACCCCGGAGGGCTACTGTTCATGGGGTTGCAGAGTCGGACACAACTGAAGCGACTTGGCACACACACACATAACCTTGTGTGAATTCCAAAAGATTCCTTTCCTAAGGTAGTCTAGTTCATTTCTGGCTCTTGTAACCAGGAATGCTAAGTGATATCCAACATTTTAATTTGCCAAGAAATGGATATTTTAAATATTAACTATCACTGTATTCTAAAAGAATAAATATTTTATATTTTAATATATAAGAAAAAAGACCAGAAGCTCAAAGTAAACATTATTCCTTTAAAGTGAATATTAGCTCTTTGGAAACATCACTTTATTTTTTTCATTTCTCTGCAGGTGACTGACACCTTCAGCAGCGACTGGACCCAACCCAAGAATTGGCACTTGGTAACCAAGGGGGTTCAAGACCAGCATACGTTTGTTTGGCCAGAAAGTTACTTCAGTTTTTAAGTAAAAATAAAAGGCTCATTTTTCATTTTCAACAAGAACATTACTGAACATGTTTATCATTTTGTTTCACTACCTTCTGCCATTTTCCAAGCAACTTCATAATTTCATCTTCCCAAAACTTTTTATCTTTTTGAGCAAAGAACTATTTCAGGTGCCTTTTACAGTCTTCCAGGAAATGGAAATTTTTTTTCATTAGGAGGATTTTGCAAAGACCCAAAAAAAAAAAAAAAAACAACTCAAAGACACCCAAAGGCGCAATGTCTGGTGAATCCAGCGGAGGAATCAGAACTTCCCAGCCAAGCTGTAACAGTTTTTGCCTGGTCAACAAAGAAACCATTCAGTCTTGTGGTACTCTGGTAGAGGATTATGCACTTTCTGTTGACCAACTCCACACAATTTTCATCAAGTGCTGCCTTCAGCTGGTCTAACTGGGAGCAGTACCTGCCGAAATTCATCTTTTGATTTTATAGAAGGAGCTCATAACAGAGGACTCCCTTTCAGGCCCACCGTATCCACAAGGCTACCTTCTTTGGATGAAGACTGGCCTTTGGTGTAGTTGGTGGTTCACTGCACTTGCCCTATGAACTCTTCTATTCTACATTATTATATAACATCCAGTTTTCATCATCCCTCACAGTTTGTGTTAAAAACAGGTAATGTTTTTGTTATGTTTAAGTAGAGACTCTCATGCAAAAATACAGTCAAGACAGTGTTTCCACTTAACTTATGTGCAGCCCAAACATCAAAGCAGTGACCATAACCAAGCTGGTGCACATGATTCTCAATACTGATTTCAGTATTTTGAAATGCTGCCTGTCTCCCACATGGTATAATGTTGACTGTTCTCAATAAATGTCTCATTTTGATTGCTATCAACTTCAACTGGTCTACCTGACCTTGGAGCGTTGTCCAGCAAGAAATCTCCAGCACAAAATTCTGCAAACCACTTCTGACATGGTCCTTCAGTCACGGCACCTTCTTCATACACTGCACAAATCATCTTTTGCATTTCATTTTCGTTTTTACCTTTCTTAAAATAATAAAGCATAATGTATTGGGTTTTTTTCTTCCATCTTCAATACTAAAATGGCTACACAACAATTCACCAATTTTGGTAAGTTTTTTAAAATGCATGCTGATATGATAGCTGTCGCAACAGAATCTAACAAAATTGTTTTCAGTGAAGTTAAAGACAACTAAATGCTACTAGAACCATCTTACGGGGAAAAACGAACCTTTCGGCCAACCCAATAATAAGTCTCACATTTTTGTTGAATTGAAAATATGCATGTCTTTATCACAACATTCGAGTATAAACACTATTATTCCTAATTACCATGTTTTTTTAAAAAACTTTACAAAAAAATTTACAATATCAACTTGAATGAGTTTCCCAATAGTAGAGATGAATTTCATTTTTTCTAGAGGCCTTGACCATAGGATCACATTTGGAACGTTAAAAAGCTCAGGAACAATTGAGCTGGAAGTTTCCATAAGGTCCTAACTCCTTCTTTTGCCCACCCTCCGCCTCTGGCTTTCATTCCCACTTTCCCCCCAAACCTTCACACATGGCCTCACCCGATCTCTACCTTCCCTTCTCAGCCAGTATGCCCCTAGGCTGAAGGGATTCAGGTTTCATTTTAAATTCTTCAGGAAGCATACTACGTAATGGGTCAGAACCTTTGAGACAACTGCTTCCTAATTGTCAGCTGAGCCTTGTGAAACTGTGCCCTTTCAAGCACCAGAGTTTTATTTACAGTTGTAGGGTCATGATTTTTCACTTGACAGGGCTATTAGTGTAATGGAAAAAAAAATAAAAATAAAAAGGCAAGATTTAAAGTAGCTGTCTCCTTGAAACTGTTAGAGTTAGTCGTTCAGTCGTGTCTGACTCTTTGCGACCCCATCGACTGTAGCCTGCCAGGCTTCTCTGTCCCTGGGATTCTCCCGATAAGAATACTGGAGTGGGTTGCCATGCCCTCCTCCAGGGGATCTTCCTGACCCAGGGAACAAACCAGGGTCTCTCTCATTGCAGGCAGATTCTTTACCGTCTGAGGCACCAGGAAAGCCCAGCTATCTCCTCGTGAGCAGTCAAATTAAACCCTAGAGTCTGTCATGCCCTCTCCTTGGGACAGAAAAAGCATTCCTGCTCCTCATATTGATTTTCAATGTCATACAAGTATTTCCAGATGAGCAATAAGATCCTGTTACCTTTGGTGAAGAAAAACAGGTGAGGAAGTGGGTAATTTTGAGCCAGATTTTAACTGAAAATACAGGCAACACTAAGAAAAGGAATAACAAGGTCTAAAAGTAAATTCCAAAGGTCTCATCAATGGAAAGATAATTTGTTTTTCTTACACAGTACGATTTTTTAATGAAAAGTGACAGAAAAACTAAGTAGGACTTCCTTGGTGGTCCAGTGGTTAAGAATCCACCTGTCAATGCAAGGGACACGGGTTCCATCCCGTGTTTATCTTGGGGGAAGATAAACATGAGGCAGAGCAACTAAGCCCGTGGGCCACAGCTACTGAGCCCCAGCACCCTGCAGACCGTGCTCTGCAACAAAAGAAGCCCCCGCAATGAGAAGCCCAAGAGCCACAACAAAGACCCAACACAGCCAAAAGTACATAAATCAATAATTTCTTTTTACACTCTACACAAGTAAAAAATTAAGCTCAAGGAAGAAAAAGTCCCTAAATCAAAGAAATCCCTTTCATTAAAAAAATATAGTGGCAAAAAAAAAAAAAGAAATCCCTTTCAACTTTTTTTTTTACTTTTAAAAGATTATTATTTTTTTTTAAAGTCAGGTCTTTGACTTACTTTGTTATTTTTAATTATGGTAAAATACATGTAACATAAAGTTTATTTTCTTCAAATTTTCAAATATACTCACACTGTCATACAATCACTCTGTAGAACTTCTTTGTCTTGAAAACTTAAACAGTATTAAACAACTCCATCCTCTGCTACCTCAACCGCTGGCAACCACCATTCTACTCTCCGTCGTCATGAGTATGACTGTTCCAGCTACCTCCTAAAAATGGAATCATGCAGTATTTGCCTTTTTGTGACTGTCTGATTTCACCTTTGTGTAACATCCTTGAGTTCCATCCATGTTGCAGCATGTGTTAGAATCTCCTTCCTTTTTAAGGCTGAGTACTATTCCATTGAATGCATAGGCCACATTTTGTTTAACCACTCACCACCAATGGACACCTGGGTTGCTTCCAACCTTCCGTGACTTACTTATAAGAGAATTTATTTAACCTAAGCAGGCGCTGGTGCTGAAGTTAGAGCACCAGTTCACATTCCTCCTATCCATGGCAACACAGAAAACACAAACGTGAAAGAGAAAGAAGACAGAGGGGGAAAAGAAGGCAGAGAAAAGACAGGCATACTGTCACTGCACGCGCGTTCAGTCACGCAGACTGTACACGGTCAAGCCCTCAGCAAATTAAAATACTGACGATGCTTGGTTCTGATGAGGGCTTTCAGATACCAGAAATTCATCCAAACATTTGTCTGTGAACATGCATATGGACAAACATATGCTGGGTGATGCAAAGGTAGATTCAGAGCCCTCTTTGAGGACGATGATGGCCACAGGACAAACACCCAGCAGGTGAACAATTGCAGACAATGGAGAATGGTGCGGGGCGACAGGGCCCAGCCCCAGGCCGGGCAAAGGCCAGGATGGATTTCCAGGGCTGAGTACAGAGCAGGAACGCGTGAGGAGGGGCACAGAGGAAGGAGGAGGTGGGGGGTTGGGGGGTGAGGGGCCGGCAGGGCAAGACACGGGCATGAGAGGCTGAAGCAAGAAACCCACTTGATGGAAGGAGAATCTCAATGAGCAGAGCCTGGGAACAGAGCAGAAAAGACAAAAGCCAGGCCTGAGGAGGTGAAAATCAGCAGACAGAGACAGTGGCCCCGTGGCAGACTGTATCGGGCCAGCGTGCCTCTCCTGGCCTGGCCTGGAGAAGCCCCATCTGCCGAAAAGGAACTGTGGTTCAGGAGGATAAATTAAAATTGCAGCAGCAGACACTGGCACTCATGACAAGCTTACATTCTTCACGTCTCATTCCATTAAGTGGAAAGACTGTGGAAGTCCAAAACAGATCCCAGAGAAGGCCACTTCGTAAACGATCGATACAAACTTCTCTACTTGATTCTCTAGTTTTGCATATATGCGCAATTTGCCAAGTAACTCCATTATGGTTTTACATCCATATTTACTTGCAACACCCCTTCGTTCCAAAATGAAATGGCATCGGCTACTACTTCATGTTATCTGATAGACACACATCATGCATGAGCTTGCAGAGCTGCAAAGAACTACAGGGTGATCTGTCCACAAACAGAGCTTGGACCCCGCAGACAGCCGCTGAGGAACTAATTCGATCACAGAGTGATAACGGCCGGGTCAGCGTCCTGCTCGGGGGTCCAGGCGGCCGTCGTGGGACCATGATGAGAAGACAGTGCCAGGTGCCCGCTCAGGAGGGTGTGGGGAGCAGAGGGGTGAGGTTCCCACAGGGCCAGCACCCCTATATTCCCTTCCCACGCTTTCATCAACCGTGCAATGCCTCTTTCAGCATATCCAGATGCCAGGACCTGTGTCTGAGCGCTAGAAGCCCCACGGGGGGATTGCCACTGCAGGACCAGTGAACATTCCCTGCGGGGGTGGCAGCGAAGGAAGAGTTCCCGGTGGGAGAGACTGTGGAGACACCGGGCTCAGGGTGGGGGCACGACCTCAGTGGGCAG
This sequence comes from Dama dama, assembly GCF_033118175.1. NCBI lineage: Eukaryota > Metazoa > Chordata > Mammalia > Artiodactyla > Cervidae > Dama > Dama dama. The sequence continues at coordinate 43,737,426 of NC_083712.1, read as the reverse complement.
CAATTCACGGAGAAGGCCGGGCGGCATGGAAGGTACCAGGGGGACACAGAGGAGACCAGGAGATCCCTCGGGGAGCCTTTCAGCACCTCGAGCTGGTGAACAACTGAACCAACCACCTCTCCCGGCTGGGACTCCAGGACCACCATGCACAGGGCAGGTACACCTGCCAACCAGCCACTCGTTCCCCGGTTTACACGGTTGCCCTCTGAAGGTGTGCTGAAGGTCCACTATAAAGGACACTATAAAGGACATCTATAAGGAACTCGGATTATAAGGAATATGCATGCACGCTAAGTCACTTCAGTTGTTTCCGACTCTTGGTGACCCTATGGAGTGAGTATAGGCCACCAGGTTCCTCTGTCCACGGGATAATGTCCAAGATACTGTCCTCTATCCAAGAAGACTGGAGTGGGTTGCCATGCCCTCCTCCAGGGGGTCTTTCTGACCCAGGGATCGAACCCACGTCCCTTTTGTCTCCTGCGTGGCAGGCGGGTTGTTTTACCACCAGTGCCACCTGGGAAGCCCACAGTTCCTGGAAAACTGAAGGCTTTCCCCAGCTCCTACTGTCCCAGGGGAGCCTGACTCCCCAGCAACGCCCTGTCTCTGCGGCAGGACGTACAGAGACCAGACCCTCGCCAAAACCCAGCCGGGCCTCCCTCATCACTTCATCCTGGGGTATGAACATCTTAATTGGACTACTTCTCACTACTTCTCTATTTAGTACAGTTTACTCTGGCTCTTCTCTACAATTATCTCAAGGTTTCAACATCATGATGTTCTAATGACCCTATTCTCTTCTACATCATCCAAGTCCTTCTCAAAAACATTAAACATTGAAATACCTCAGATTAGAAAACTTCCACTGTGACCCTCAAAGTAGCCTTGGGTCACTTAGGCCTCTTAGCCACTCAAGTCTCTACTCAGAAAATAATTTGTGAAGATTATTGTTTGGTTGTTTTTGTATGTATTATTAACTTTGGTCAAGGTTGTTTTTCTTTTTCATAACTAGTAACTCAGGTACAATCCCTTTAACTCCTCACTCACCATTGTTTGAGTACAAAGCAGTTCATTAAAGCAAAATCACATCCAAAGTTTTGACTGTCAGCCTTTTTTCTCAAACAGTACCACAAAAGTAAAAATTAAAAATCAAAACAAAACCTCTATAGCAATTTGTTGAATGAAGACCAGTGAAGGGGTTTTCCTGAAGATATGCAGAATGGTGAGCACAGCTTATCTATTTTCATTTTTACATCTATAGACTCATCTCCATAGAAAACTAAAATAAAGGTTTGTTCTGCTGAACGCAAGAACCACATACATGACTTCCCATATCATACTGTTCCATTTCAACTAATGATGTCCCTGAAGTTTTTAGTTTTTTTCAACGGTTTAGTCTTTCCAGATGTAATAAAATATCTTATTGTAGAGAAATTCAAAATCACTGCTTACAAGAGCAGAACTAAAACAATGTCCCTGAGATTTACATGTGTCCCCAAACCATAAATCTGAAACCAACCATATAATCTGTCAGGGTACTATTCTCCAAGAGTTCTAGAAAGTATTCCCCTGAGATGCTATAAGTCAGAAAGTAAGATCATTCTTCAATTTTCTATTTTATTTAAATAATTATTTTGTAGCACGGTGAAAATTATGATGCCCTTTTGATTATAGGTTAAATATTTGAGAAAGCTTAACATTTCATCACAACTTTCATAAGAAGAACAAATGATTCTATTCAGGTGAATTTTTTAAAAAAGAATTACGTAGTTCTTCTAACTACATTATTGGCATTTGCCATTCTGAGAAGAGATAAATTCTGAAGAAGCTGGCAGAGTTAAATGTAAATTACAGGCTTCACAAGTGAATAAAAGAATTTTCCAAGGCAGCCAAGTAATTATACTACCTTGAAAAAGTACTCCTATCTTAAAATAATAATCTGTTATTAATGGAACTATTGGAAGTAAAATGAAATTCAGCACATTTCAAACACAGCCAGAATACTGAATAAACTCAGACCATACAAAGATTCATTTCTTAAGTAATTCATGATTAACAGACTCACTTACCTGGAAGCATAAGAAAAGAAGGTTAGGATGAAACTACATCATTCTTCCACTGAGTAAAAATATCTTGACTTTCCTCCTTGAAATGGAAAGGAATCTAAAAAATAAATATAGGAGTCACTTCTGGGAATTTCCACGCCTTAAATACAGATGATATTACAAAATTTTAAATCACTTAGGATCTAAAATACAATTTATCCAAAGTCCTGCCCCCCAGAGCAGGATGGTATTTTCCTCTATTTTAATAGGTAAAATGCAAAGCATTTGTTTAAAAAAAAAATGATCAAGGTTTAAAATAAATGCCGAGAGCCATGTAGATACGTGTGTAAAAGCAAAGCAGAGTCACACTCTTGGAAAAGAACCCAGAAAAAGCAAACCTCGCAGGGAGGAAGGGTGCCCGCTGGCTCCCGAAGCCGCCGGGGCCTGGGCGCTGCGTCCGCAGCGAAGCCGCGGTTCAGATGGGGTCGGGGGGACCGCGCGCCGCGCCGCCACTTTTTTCTAATGGTCGGTCTAATGGTCGGTCGTAGGGAAGGAAGAAATGTTACAAAACAGCAAACCCCTGGGAAGTTGGAGAGCCCAGCTCCCCGGGACGCGCGCCCCCGCGGACGCCCCGCGCACCGCCCGCGGGACCCGCCTCCTCCCCGGACGCCCCTCTCCGCCCGCTCGGTCCAGCCCTGCGCCCCCCGGCCTTTCAGGAATCCGGCGAGCGCCCCTGTGTCCACGGAGATCAACGCGGACGCAGAAGAGGTACGAACGAACACAGCATCGGGGGAAACACTCCGGAGAGGATTCGCCCCCGCGATTAAATAGATGCGAATAATTCTATCTTCAACTCCTTAACGCAGAGTCTTGTTTTCCCGAGTTTGTGATTTCATCTCATCTGTCTTTATAATTCAAGTCATAGCGCACGCACACGCACACACACACGCGAAAATACTCTATGGTTCCCGTTTCACATGCAGGAATAATAATAATAATTTTTAAAAAAAGGTCCAGGGTGGTTGCAGGGGGACAAAGACAAGATTGCTAAGTGGCTCAGGTCCGCGGGGCCGGCCTCCCGGTGCCAGGGCTGGGGGCTGTCACATGCTGTTTCTCCCTGCGCCCAAGTTTGAAAGTTTTCTCTGCAACATTGACACTAAGTCAGTAAGTACGGTGTGAGGAGTGTCACCGTAGAAGGGGCCATCTGGATCCGCTTTCCTGTGGGTTAACTGCTGAAGCGGTGGGCCAGCCGGGGCCATCCCCCCACCCCCGCCCGGCCAGTCCCCCCGCAGCGCTGCCTCTCCCGGCCCACTTCCGTCCCTGCCTGGCTAATTAATCTGTGTCTAAATGGAACTGCAGTTGGCAGCCCCGCAGCAATGCCAAAGTCGAATAATCACTTGGACCGGAATCCGAGTTGTTTTCCATCCTTTACAACAAATAAGGCCACTCTAGGGCCTGAGGGCCAGGAGTTGAAATGAGTTTATAATTTGGCTTCCAGTCTCCCATTCTTATTCTCAACCATTTAAATGTCCTTTTCTGCCTTTTCTGCATGCGAGGGGGGCGGGCAGCTATGGAGGCTGGATCACCAGCATGGTCTTTATTGATATCCATAATGAATATTCTTTGCCATCTAAGTAAGAGGGAAAGTCCACATCATTCAAAACCACACTTGTTTTAACAATGAAGCTAAATAGGCTGTCGGCTCATGCTACCACATGATCAAATTAATAATCTAATTTGTTCTTCTCACTGCAGCAACTGGAAGAGAAACGCTGGGTTTTTTCATCCACACACAGAGGCCCCATTCATCCGTCCAGCCCCTGAGTGCCTGTCCTGGCAACGCCAGATACAGGTTAGGAGTTACAGGACAGCCCTGCTTCTGCTCGCCTCCTAGGAAAGCACGGACGAAAGCTCGGATCCTCGGCTCCGGGAAGCACATTGTCTCCTTGCAGTTCCAAACATCAGGTGCCCTAAGAAAGTGGTCATCTCTTGCTGGTAATAGACAAGGAAAGACATAGGAAGGCAGAACCACTGGCAAGACTCCCTGGAGATCAGGATGAGCGGGGAGGCGGCATCACGGAAAATCACTGGAGGTGAGCCACAGATACAAAGAGGACAGGGGTGTGTGCAGCTGGGCTTCTCCCGTTCGGAGGACGGGAAGGGTCGTCACCCACTCGCCTGCCACGTACCTGCCTTGCACTGCAAGAGCTGCTCCCAGGGTGAGCTCCTGCCATCCCCGCAACGATGCCATGGGAGTCTGCAATAACCTCCCCATTCTACAGATGGGCAAAATGAGGCTCAAATGTGCTAAGAAGCCTCTCGGACAAATATATGGTAAACCCTGGATTTTTCTGACTTCAAAACCAATGCTCTAAAAAGAAAAGGAAATGCAAGCCTTGATTTCCTCGAGGATGCAATGTGGTGGTCCTCATGGGAGGTTCTCCAACAAGAGGGTGGCTGCCACCAGCGGTAACCTGGCAGACACGCGGCCAGCATCCGAAGACCCCCTCCCCCAGACTCCTGAACCCCTCATTCTTCACAGGAAATCACAGTGACAAACCGCTCTTGGACAAGCCTTTCAGAGTATCGAAGAGAGAGACAAAAAGAATGTGCTAAAAATAAAAGCTAAATCCAGAAAGCAACTGCAGGTACAGAGCAGAGACAAGTACCTTGCTTTGTCGAATTCAGAAAATAGTTCTCAAGGACATCCCTCGGGCTGAGTCCAGGTCTGAGGGCTCCTCTCCAGTCATCTGATGCCCTGGTGCTCTCCTCAGCTTGGCATAGAGAGAGAGGATTATGGCGGGGCTTCCGTGGCCTCTCAAGTTCTGGTTTTGGTAAAAAGTGAGCAGGAGAAGGCAGGATGTGCATGAGAGTGGCTGGGAGAGGCTCCATGGGAAAACCACGCACTCGGTTTTGGAAATTTCCCAGTTGGGATTCGAAAGTTTGGGAAGCCTGCCCCTGCCCCCCACAGTAACAGAGTTTGACATCCATCAATGAGCAGCACTCCATAAATAAGTCAGCTTTTAATCATGCCAAAGGAGGTGGCCAAAAATCAACTATGGAAGAGAGCAGTTGAAAACAAGGACACTGAGGTCAATACTATTTTAACAATCTGGGAAGCAGTGCTGTTTAACTTACAGTGAGTAAGTGAAAGTTCCCAGGACTTCCAAAGAACTTCAAAGACACGACTGGTCCAATGGCCTGACTGTAATCATCCAGGTACCTTAAGTTCCAAGGCTTCCTCACATTCAATCATGTAAATCTAAATCTTTAATTCATCTAAACCACATCAGTATCGGACACATTGATTCCTGAAATGTGAAAAATAAGACAAAAAAGTCTGCCTACATAACAAACCAAAGCACGGATAGACTAGAAACACATCGGCCAACTCAAGCTGCCCAGTGGGACTTTCTTTGTGCACATGTGGATAATAATATACATGTTTTAAAATCTTGATGGCAGTGTTTTCATTTGTATTAATCAACGGAGTCCTCTGGGTAATTGCCCTGGGAGACAGGGCAGACTTAGGGTCAGGAAGTGTGCAGCCAACTTCTAAAATTATCCTTCCCAAGAATGTTTCAGAAAAGAAAGTGCCCTTGGATGCTACACGTTACAAATGGCATGTTGTTATATTCTTGACAAGATTCCTTCCACATTAAATAATTTTACTGAAAACAGTACATTTTAGGAAACGCTTTAAAAGTCATGAATTCTTCCCTCGAAATGCTGTCTTCTGTTACTCTGTGAAACGAACAACAGTCAACGCGTCCTGGTCTTGTTTGTAAAGATGCAGACCGAACGAGATGAGGATGTGCTGTTCAGTCGCTTAGTCCTGTCTGGCTCTTTGTGACCCCGTGGACTGTAGCCCACCAGGCTCCTCTGTTCACGGGATTCTCCAGGCAAGAATACTGGTGTGGGTTGCCATTTTCTCCTCCGGGGGATCTTCCCAAGCCAGGAATCGAGCTCAGGTTTCCTGCATTGGCAGGAGCATTCTTTACTGCTGAGCCACCAGGGAATGCGAGGATGCCCCTTGCTCACTCCTAATCCTGTCCGTGAAGCGGCCATCGTCACTTTCTCCACTTCAATTTATCACTCTGATAAACAGTGATAGGCACAGATCAGTTCAGCTGAGTCGCTCAGTCGTGTCCAACTCTTTGCGAGCCCATGGACTGCAGCACGCCGGTATTCCCTGTCCATCACCAACTCTTGGAGCGTGCTCAAACTCATGTCCATAGAGTCAGTCATGCCATCCAACCATCTCATCCTCTGCCATCCCCTTCTCCTCCCACCTTCAATCTTTCCCAGCATCAGGGGCTTTTCTAATGAGTCAGCTCTTCACATCCGGTGGCCAAAGTACTGGAATTTCAGCTTCAGCATCAGTCCTTCCAATGAATTTTCAGGACTGATTTTCTTTAGAACTGACTGGTTGGATCTCCTTGCAGTCCAAGGGACTCTCAAGAGTCTTCTCCAACACCACAGTTCAAAAGCATCAATTCTTCGGCGCTCAGCTTTCTTTGTAGTCCAACTCTCACATCCATACATGACAATTGGAAAGACCATAGCCTTGACTAGATGGACCTTTGTTGACAAAGCAATGTCTCTGCTTTTTAATATGCTGTCTAGGTTGGTCATAACTTTCTTCCAAGGAGCAAGCATCTTTTAATTTCATGGCAGCAGTCACCATCTGCAGTGATTTTGGAGCCCCCCAAAATAAGGTCTCTCACTGTTTCACCATCTATTTGCCATGAAATGATGGGACCAGACGCCATGATCTTAGTTTTTTGAATATTGAGTTTTAAACCAACTTTTTCACTCTCCTCTTTCACTTTAATCAAGAGGCTCTTTAATTCCTCTTCACTTTCTGCCATAAGGGTGGTGTCATCTGCATATCTGAGGTTATTGATATTTCTCCCAGCAATCTTGATTCCAGCTTGTGCTTCATCCAGCCCAGCATTTCTCATGATGTACTCTGCATATAAGTTAAATAAGCAGGGTGACAATATACAGCCTTGATGTACTCCTTTCCCTATTTGGAACCAGTCTGTTGTTCCATGTCCAGTTCTAACTATTGCTTCCTGACCTGCATACAAATCTCTCAGAAGGCAGGTCAGGTGGTCAGGTATTCCCATCTCTTTAAGAATTTTCCAGAGTTTGTTGTGGTCCACACAGTCAAAGGCTTTGACGTAGTTAGTAAAGCAGAAGTAGATGCTTTCCTGGAACTCTCTTGCTTTTTCAATGATCCAACACATGTTGGCAATTTGATCTCTGGTTCCTCTGCCTTTTCTAAATCCAGCTTGAACATTTGGAAGTTCACAGTTCACATACTGTTGAAGCCTGGCTTGGAGAATTTTGAGCATTACTTACTATGCTATGAACAGAACTGCCAAGACCATGAGCAAGATTATGTTGCTAAATTATTTGAAGTCTCTTTTAAAATGTATGGGTCTAATGGTGCCTTAAAGGGTATCAAGTATTAAGTGTATTTCCTTAAATTCCAAGCATTTACCAAGTGCCTCCCACCCTAGGGTTATGGAGTCCCTATGAGGGTCCTGAGTGTGCCGTCTCCAATACTGTCAACGTGAAAACCGCTAATACAAGGGAGAATGAAATGATTCAAATGCTAAATCAAGTCACAAATAATATGCTATTGGAGCATCAGAAAAGACAGGTTAGAAGTGGAGGGAATCAGAGTTACCGTCAATCTCTAGAAAAGAGACTAAAGTGCTCTGTTTGCCATTGACGGTGAGACCAATCACACATCTTTCTCCTACGTCAGTTGGGATACAGACAGACAGCTGATGGTGCATGCTGAGTTACTTCAGTCGTGTCTGACTCTTTGCAACCCCATGGACTATAGCCCGCCAGGCCCCTCTGTCCACGGGATTCTCCAGGCAAGAATATAGGAGTGAGTTGTCATGCCTTCCTCCAGGGGATCTTCCTGACCCAGGCACTGAACCTGAGACAGCTGATGCTCCTTTATAAAAAAAAAAAGAGCTCTTTCTCAGCAGAGTCTGCAGTTACACTCACACGCCCTCTCTGAAACCCCTCCGGGTCAGCCCTGCCCTTCTGAGATGCTGCAGCTGCCAGGCATGTGCTGCCATCACAGACGCCAGTGAGGGAGACCTGTAGCACTCGGCCCTGGGCACCATGCGGGATTCAGGCTTTCATCTGTTATGGACTGTGTTGAAATTCTAACCCCAGTACGTTGGGTTATCTGACCATCAAAAGCATGGGTTTGTCCATTAACCAAACGTCACACCTCACAGAACTGACAGAGCCAGAAGCACAGCTCTCCATTCACCAGAATAAACTCACCGTAAAAGAAGACAAGATGCTCAGGAAGAAGAGCGCTCAGATGCAATGCATCAGAGAACAGGGACCCCTCCACGGGGCAGCTCAGAGAGAGCAAATCTCACCTTCCAGCACCGAACACTCCAACACGCCAGCCCCAACACAACAGGGGCAGGAACACTGAGAGGGCACACGTAGAAAATGCATGCGTGGCTCAGAAATCCCTGGTCTAGCCCCAGTTCTGCCATCAAGTTACTGTGTGACCTTGGGCCGGTCACCAACAAAATGAAAGCTTGGACCAGATCGTCTCTAGGGTACCTTCCAGCACAGAATGGAACTGCATTACTTTTTATTGTGTTCCATAAAAGTCTATCTTGCTCCTAGAATTCTTGCAGCGTCGTTAAGGTCAGCATATACGTCTCCATTTATGGGCTGTTTTTTAAATTACTGCATCCCCAGCTTTCCCAGGACAACCACCCAGAACATAAGGCCGAGGTGCAGAATGGGTGAACTTTGTTTTCTCTGGCTTCTTTACAATTCCCTCTGGCTAAATTCTACCCACGCCGCTGCCAAGTCTCTAGCCCTTCTGGCACTGGGGGTTGATCTATAGTATTCACAGGGCTCCTGACACAATGACAGATGAAGAAATTAAATCTTTCACCAAACTTGAACAGGTATTCTGAATGGTAATTTTTATCATGCCCCTTCCCAGATGCAGAATGTCAACACTTGAGAGATACTATGGTGTTGGCAAAGACCATTAGAAAAATGGACATGCCTCCCAAATGATCTCTTATTATCTTGCAAATATATTATTTTTGCTGTAGCCTTTTTTTTTTTTACTTTACTTCATGTTATGCTCCAATTGCAAGGAAATTGAGAACATGCTGTCCACATTTTCAAAAAAAGACTTAAACATCAACAGAAGAAATATTTCACCATGAAAATGAAAACTATGTGTAAATATTTATGGAACTGAATCTATTCAATGAATTTATTGGGTCAGGCCAATAGAAGGATGCTTTTTTTGGTACCTCAGAGTCAACAAGACAGGAGAAAATTTTAATCTCAATGTTCAAATAAATAGCAATACTGTTTATAGATGTTAATTTTTTAAAATATTCATACAGAGTACAATGGGTGTTACTCTCAAGAAATCTACAATTTCTGTACACTACTTACTACATATACCAGATAACAACAAAATGAAAAATAAGCATAAGAAACACAGATATTTAACCAATAACTATTTTTAAAATCATCAAAATATGTTTTCATTCCATGCCATGGCCAAGTTAAGCAAGACAGGGGTAAAGAGTAAACAAAGAAAAAAATATTGGGAGTAATCAGCAGTAAAAAGGAATGAACTATTGGTATACATATGAGTAAGAATGATAATCACACTGAGGGAAAGAAGCCAAACAAATAGAAAATATACTGTATGATTCCATAATATAAAATTCTAGCAGGTCAGAGTTTGCCTGGGGGTGGGTATGGAGGGTCGGAGGGGCCAGGAGAGGTAGGATGGTGGGATTACCAAGGGGCAGATGAACTCTCCTGGTGATGTATATGTGATCTTTCTCTTGATTTGGGGGACGGTTTCATGTGTATATTAAAACTAATAGCACTGGAACATGTATATTCAGTTCAGTTCAGTTCAGTCGCTCAGTCGTGTCGGACTCTTTGCGACCCCATGAATCGCAGCACGCCAGGCCTCCCTGTCCATCATCAACTCCCGGAGTCCACTCAAATTCATGTCCATCGAGTTGGTGATGCCATCCAGCCATCTCATCCTCTGTCGTCCCCTTCTCCTCCTGCCCCAAATCCCTCCCAGCATCAGGGTCTTTTCCAATGAGTCAACTCTTCGCATGAGGTGGCCAAAGTATTGGAGTTTCAGCTTCAGCATCAGTCCTTCCATGGAACACCCAGGACTGATCTCCTTTAGGATGGACATGTCTATTACCATGTGTGAAACAGATGACCAGTCCAAGTTCGATGCATGAAACAGGGCACTCAAAGCCGGTGCACTGGGATGACGCAGAGGGATGGGATGGGGAGGGAGGGTGGAGGGGGGTTCAGTATGGGGGACACGTGTACACCCACGGCTGATTCATGTCAAAGTATGGCAAAAACCACCACAATATTGTAATTAGCCTCCAATTAAATAAATAAATTTTTTAAAAAACTAATCAAGTTGTATACTTAATTTTTTTACACTATCTCTGGAGTTGGAATGCATCTTTTTTAAAATATTTATTTACTTGGCTGCACCAGGTCTTTGTTGCTGCACATGGGACCTTTGAGGCTCAATCTCCGTTGCAGCGTGTGAGATCTTTTAGTCGTCAATGAGAACTCTTAGTTGCAGCATGTGAGATCTGGTTCTCCGACCAGGAATGGAACCTGGGTCCCCAGCACTGGGGCTACTGGACCACCAGGGAAGCCCATGTATACTTTAAATATGCGAGCTTATTGTAGAGCAATTACTGAATAGACAAAAATAGGGAAAATTTTTTTAAAGACCGAGTAGTTATCTTTTGAGGCAATTAAGACAGTTGTTGGATGAAAAGCTATAGAAAACAACACGCTACACTAGACGTACAAAAGCCTCTGGAAGAAAGATCTCTAATTGTTGTTTATATATACATACATATAAATATAATTTTTTATTTCCTTAGCATTTTTGACAGAAATAGTTCTAACTACCCTTAGAGTCGCAGTAACAACTGCCAACATTTATTGAGCACTTCCTATAGACCAGGGCTTCCCAGGGGGCACAAAAGGTAAAGAATCCGCCTGTCAATGCAGGAGACACAGGTGTGAATCCTGGGTCAGGACGATGCGCTGGAGTAGGAAGTGTCCACCCACTCCAGTATTTCTTGCCTGGAGAATTCCATGGACAGATAAGTCTGGCGGGCTATAGTCCAGGGGATTGCAGAGAGCTGGACATAAGTGAGCACACACACACTACAGACCAGGCCACAGTCTTACGGACTGAGCCGTTTGCTCCTCACCTAAGGAACCTGAGACATAGGCACTGCCTATCATGATGAGGGGATCCAAGTTCAGAGAAGTCAAGTATCTTGCTTCACATCCTTCACCAGCCCAGAGGTGGAGCTAGGTATAAACCCAGGTTGAGCTTCTGAGACTAAATCTCTCCCTCTGCTAGACACAGAGGATCCTAGACCGATGCTGTGGGTCATGATTTGCTCACACCTCTGATGACTTAAAGAAACTCTGTACGTGAAACAGTGACATTTCTTTTATATTTTGTCCTACCTCCTTTCGAAGACAATGGGCTGCTTTTCTGGGCGCCTGATGACCTCAGCTAGCGATCAGAAGTTGTTTTGCGAAGTTTGCTCTGCGTTCAGTTATTCTTTTGATGAATTTGTAGGAGAGAAAGTGGTCTCCCCGTCCTACTCCTCTGCCATCTTGGCTCCTCCCCCCGAAACAGTGACATTTCTAAGTCTGAAGGCTAATCGTGGCAGCACAGAAAAGTCAGCAATGAAGCAGTGGTGGGAGGTAGGGGAACTTCAGTGGGGGAGCAGGGGAAATCATGCCCAGAAATCAACAGATGTGGGTTTGGCCGTGTCCTCGGTGATGACTATACACTTGGGCAAGCCATTTCTCTTCCTGGAGTCTATTTCCTCTTCAGTAAAATCAAGGGTTTGGACTAACTGATTCCTAAGACTCCTTCCAGCTTGGTGATTCTGACAGTTCTCTTTGGGGGTAATACCACTTGCATTTTGTAACTTGAGTAAAAAATTTTCCATGACACAAACACATTTCCAATACAAAGCTTCCTCCGTCCCTTAAGATACCTGGACCTCTCCCACATCTCGCAAATCCCTTCATTATTCCCCAAAGGTATTCTGTTCCCAAGGGACCACCCTAAGGGAAAGCCCAAGGAAAAGAAGAAGGGTCCCCCAATCAGGACCCACCATGTTCTCCTATACACACTAACAATCTTTCTCACTTCAAAAACTCTACAGCACTGATTTGGGAGGTGTGGCCAAGATGCTAGGGTAGGAAAATCCTGAGCTCATCTATTCCCATGGACACACCAAAATTACAGCTATTTACAGAGTAACTATCTATGAGAATGAACTAAAGAGCAACAGAAAAGATTTTCCACAGCTAAATATACATCAAAAGAACCTCAAGGAGATGGGTCAGAGGTCGGAGACATAGTATAGTTAAGACCTATACACCTGGTGGATAACCACAATTGCAGAGGCTCTCCCCCAAAATTAAGGGGTCCAAGCCTCACATTGCATTCCTCATGCCAGGCGTCCTGCAATGGGAAGGCAAGCCCCCCAAGAATGTCTGGCTCTGAAGGCCACCGGGGCGCATGTGGGAGAACCTGGCAGCAGCCGAGGACGGCCTTGCCCACCAGCCACATCCCGAGAAGTCAGCCTCATCCCAGCAGGAGCGCCCCCAGGGAGAACACGGGGGCACTCCAGAGCATGCTGCCCTGGTGAGGGGCATGCAAGGCTGCCCCCCCAGGACATTTCCTGTATAAAAGGATACAGGTGTATTTATAACTGAATCACTGTACTATACACCTCAAACTAACACAAACATTGTAAATCAACTGTACTTCAATGAAAAAATTTTTTTAAAATCTACATAAATAAATGTGAGGACAGCTTAAAAGACCTCTGAGATAACTCAAGCATGTTAACGCTCACATTTTAGGGGTCCCGGAAGGAGAAGAAAGAGAAATGGACAGAGAATTTATTGGAAGAAATAATAGCTGAAAAATTCACTAACCTGGGAAAAGATATTAGACATCTAAGTCCAGGAACCACTGAGAGTCCCAAACAAGATGAACCCAAAGAGGTCCACACAGAGACATACTATAATTAAACTAACAAGAATTAAAGATAAAAAGGGAATCCTAAAAGCAGTAAGAGAAAAGAAACTTGTTATATAGAAGGGAATTCCCCTAAGACTATCATCTAACTTTCCAAGGAAAACTTTTCAGGTCAGAGGGAGTGTCACAATATATTCAAAACATAAGAAGAAAAAATAATACTACACCTGACAAGGGGCTTCCCAGGTGGTTCTAGTGGTAAAGAACCCACCTGCCAATGCAGGAGACATTGGTTCAATCCCTGGGTAGGGAAGATCCCCTGGAGGAGGGCATGGCGACCCCCTCCAGGATTCTTGCCTGGAGAATTCCACGGACAGAGGAGCCTGGTGGGTTCCAGTCCACAGAGTCACACAGAATTGGACATGACCAAAGCAATGTAGCATGCATACCTGGCAAGCCTATCGTTCAAGTTTGAGAAAGAAATAAAAGTCTTATGGACAAACAAAAGGTAAAGAGTTCAACACCACTAAATTGGCTTTGCAGGAAATGCTAAACTTCTTTAAGCAGAAAAGACCAAAATTGGACAAATGAAAATGAAAACACAGTGATCCAAAATCAGCGAATATATAGCAAAAGCAGTTCTGAAAGGTAAGTTTATAGTAATAAAAGCCTATCTTAGGGAACAAGAGAAAAAAAACTCCAATAAACAACCTAAACGGACACCTAGAGAAACTAGAAAAAGAAGGAAAAAACAAAACCTAAAGTTAGTAGAAGGAGAGAGAGAAAAAAAAAAGATCAGAGCAGAAATAAATGAAATAGAGACTAAAAACAAAAACAATAGAAAAGATCAGTGAAAGTAAGAGCTGATTCTCTGAAAATATACAGAGTGATAAGCCTTTAGCCACATTCATCAAGAAAAAAAAAAAAGGGAGGGGGCCCAAATCAATAGGAACAGAAATGAAAAAGAAGTTACAGCCAACACCACAGATATCATAAGAGACTACTACAGACAACTATACACCAATAAAATGGACAACCAAAAGAAACGGACAAATTCTTAGAAATGTAAAATCTCCCAAGACTGAACCAGGAAGAAAGAGAAAATATGAACAGATCAATTGCTAGCAAGAAATTTAAATTGGTAATTTTAAAAACTCCCAATAAGCAAAAGTTCAGGGCCAGACAGCTTCACAGATGAATTCTACCAAACACCTATCCTTCTCAAACTATTCCAAAACCTTGAACAGAAAGGAATGCTCTCAAACTCATTCTACCAGGCCCACATCACCCTGATAACAAAACCAGACAAAGATACCACAACAAAAGAGAAAATTACAGGCCAATATCACTGATGAACATAGAGGTAAAAATGCTCAACAGAATATGAGTAAATAAAATTCAACCATATGTTAAAAGGATCATACACCATGATGAAGTGGAATTTACCTGATGATATAAGATGGCTCAATATCTGCAAAGCAATTAATGTGATACATTACATTAGCAAATTGAAGAGTAAAAATTATATGATCATCTCAATAGATGAAGAAACAACTTTTGACAAAATTCAACATCCATTTACAATAAAAACTCTCAACAAAGTGGCATAGAGGGAGCATAATTCAACATAACAAAGATCATATACAATAAGCCCATAGCTAGTATGCATTGGTGGAAAACTGAAAGCATTTTCTCTAAGATCAGGAACAAGATAAGGATGCTGACACTCACCACTGTCATTCAACATAGTATTGGAAATCCTAGCCACAGCAATCAGAAAAGAAAAAGAAAGGCACCCAGACTGGAAAAGAAGTAAAACTGTCACTGTTTGCAGATGACATAATACTATATACAGAAAATCCTACAGATGCCACCAAAAAGCCGTTAGAACTAATAAACGCGTTCAGTACAGTTGCAGGATATAAAATTAATATACCAAAACCCATTGTTATTTCTATAACAAACTATCAGAAAGAGAAACAAAGAAAATAATCCAATCCACAAGTGCATCAAAAAGAAGATACCTAGGAATAAGTCTAACCAAGGAGGTGAAGCGCCTGTACTCAGAAAACTGTAAGGCACTGACAAAAGAAACCGGAGATGACCCAACAGATGGAAAGATGCGTGTCCTCATGGATTGAAAGAATATGGTTAAAAAGACCATACTGCTCAATCTACAGATTCAACCCAATTTCTATAAAAGATTCCAACGGCATTTTTCAAAGAAGGAGAATACTTTTCACAGAACTGACTTCAGACTACACTACAGAGTTGGAGTAATAAAAACAGTATGGAACTGACACAAAAACAGACACGTAGTTCAAAAGAACAGAAAAGAGTTCAGACATAAATCCATATTCATACGGTCAATTAGCCTATGACAAAGGGGTCAAGAATATACAGTGAAGAAAAGACAGCCTTTTCTTTGAATGGTAGTGGGAAAACAGGACAGTGACAAGCAAGAGAAGCAAGCTGAACTAGTTTCTGGCAAAATGTACAAAAATAAATTCAAAATGATTAAAGACTTTAAATGTAGGAGATGAAACCATCAATCTCCTAGGAGAAAAAATAAGCAGTATGATCTTTGACATAAGTCTTGGCAATATATTTTTGATATGTTTTCTCAGGCAAAAAAAAAAAAAGTAAAAATAAACAAATGGAAATACAGCAAACTAAAAAACTCCTCCACAGTTAAAGAAACAATCAATAAAATGAAAAGCCAGCCTACTGAACAGGAGAGGATATTTGCAAAGGATAAATCTGATAAGGAGTTAATATCCAAAATATCTAAAGTTCTCATACAAGTCAACATCAAAACAAACAAACCCGACTGAAATATGAACAGGAGACATGAAAAGCCATTTTTCCAAGAAGATATACAGATGGCCAAAAGACACATGAAAGGATGCTCAGCATCACTAATCATCAGGGAACTGCAAACCAAAACCACAGTGAGATAATGCCTCATGCCTGTCAGAATGGCCATCATCAAAAACACCAGAAATAACAAGATGTGGAGAAAAGGGAACCCTTGTACACTGCTGGAGGGAAAGTAGTTGATACAGCCAATGTGGAAATCAGCATGGAGATTCCTTGAAAAAATAAAAACAGAACTGCCATATAATCCAGCAATTTCACCTGTAGGTTTTTACTCAAAGAAAATAAAAACAGCAATTGCAAAGGATATATGCACCTTTATGCTCACTGCAGTATTATTTACAGTAGCCAAGACATGGAAGCAAAGTACATGTCCATTAATAGATGAATGGATAAAGCAGATGTGAAAGTGAAAGTCACTCAGTCCTGCCTGACTCTCTGTGACCCCATGGAAGAGTCCGTGGAATTCTCCAGGCCAGAATACTGGAGTGGGTAGCCTTTCCCTTCTCCAGGGGATCTTCCCAACCCAGGGATCAAAGCCAGGTCTCCCACATTGCAGGCGGATTCTTTTTCTTTTTCTTTTTCTTTTTTTTTGTTAGTTGGAGGCTAATTACTTCACAACATTTCAGTGGAGGCGGATTCTTTACCTGAGCCACCAGGGAAGCCCAAGAATATGGGAATGGGTAGCATATCCCTTCTCCAGCAGATCTTCCCAACCCAGGAATCAAACCGGGGTCTCCTGCATTGCAGGAAGATTCTTTACCAGCTGAGCTACCAGGGAAGCCCAAGAAGGTGTGGTGTATATACAATACAAAATACTACTCCACACACACAAAAAAGAAATCTTACCCTGTACAACAACATGGATGGATCCAGGGAGTATTAGGCTGAATAAAATAAGTCAGAAAAAGACAAGTACTACATGATTTCACTTATATGTGGGATCTAAAAAACAAAATAAACAAGCAAAACAAAACGAAAGCCAACTCTTAGATACACAGAACAAACGGGTGGTTGCCAGAGGGAGGGGAGTAGGGGACTGGGTGAAATAGGTGAAGAGGATTAAGTGGTACAAACATCCAGCTATATTAGTTATATAATGAATAAGTCACAGCAATGTGATACTCCACATATGGAAGCTAGTCCATAACACTGTAATGACTGTATAGGGGGACAGATGGTGCCTGCATTTACGATGGTGACCATTTCATAATGGATGCAAATGTCGAACCATTATGTGACTGTGAAACTAACATCATATTGTACACTGACTATATTTCAATTAAAAAATAAAAGATACAGTTTTTTTTTAAGTTGGTTTGGGCTTTCAGGTGGTGAAAAGGAGGCATCCCATTGCCCAGAGCTCATTCCATTCTCCACGTAAAGCTTCCAACATCCGAGATGATCCAAAGGGCATGTTCTGGCCACGGGGCCAGACTGCATTCATCTCCATTCCCCTTGGTTCTCTAAAGTGGCTATTCTCTCTTTGCACTAAAAACACATCATTTTCTCTTTTTAAATGAAGGATTTTTGTGACCCTCTGGGGAGACATAAAAAATAAGAGCAACTAAATAAGGCAATTGTAAACCATTTCAGCATCTATAAAACCGTCTCCTTTGTCACAAAAGTAAAGAAGGAAAAGCAGCTGGAAAAAGCATGCAACTGACAAGAAACCAGATATCCCTAAAAACAACGTCTCCCTGAGTTTTCTTCTCTTTATTGAGGGTTTTAGCTGCCTTAAACATTATTTCTGGGAAAAGCACTTCTCAAGTATGATAACTACTGTCATGATGCATTGGTGAGGCAAACTTAAAAATTAGAGGACGCAGAATGACTATTTTTCTCTAATTCCACCTGTATTTCTGCCCCACGTTTTTATTCTGTGGTTCATACACTCTTCATAGATGTCCTGTTCTATCTCAGAACATATAGCTTATATTTTTATGGACCCATTTAGCAATCACGATACTACAATAAACCAGAAATTAAAACCTAGATCACCTTTGAACTTCCCTGGTGGTCCAGTGGTTAAGAATCCAGCTGCCCACGCAGGGGG
The DNA here is from genome assembly GCF_033118175.1 of Dama dama. NCBI lineage: Eukaryota > Metazoa > Chordata > Mammalia > Artiodactyla > Cervidae > Dama > Dama dama. Next base: position 43,719,344 of record NC_083712.1, on the reverse strand, counting down.
ACATGGGTTTGATCCCTGGGCTGAGAAGATTCTACGTACAGCAGGGTAAGTAAGCCCGGGAGTTGGTGATGGACAGGGAGGTCTGGCATGCTGCAGTCCATGGGGTCGCAAAGAGTTAGACACGATTGAGCGACTGAACTGAACTGAACTAAGCCCACGTGCCCTCGGGCCTGAGCTCTGCAGCAAGAGAAGCCCCCGCAATGAGAAACCCATTCACTGCAACTGGAGAGTAGCCCCCGCTCGCTGCAACCAGAGAAGGCTCCCAGGCAGCAACAAAGACCCAGCACCGCCAAAAGTAAATTAATTAACGAAAAAATATAGATACCCTCTTTCCCACACAAAACTTCAGATTTACAAAGTTCATTTCCAAGTTTTGTCATTGCACAGGCAACGGTTTACGTGGCTGTGTCTGGACATGCACACCATTTTCTAACTTTGCCTGAATTCTCCATATATCTACTAGGTCCTGGTATCTGTCGTTTTAAAAGGACAAATATTCCACTGTATCACTAAAACAGTTTCATTCAGCCATCTTTCAGCCAGGTGTTTCCACTGTTATAATTTAGTCAAGAATTTTTAAACAAATAAATTTTGTTTATCCTTTGGAGCTATTTTCTCGGGCTGTAATTTGAGGAGTGGGATTACCATCTTAAAGGCCATAATCAGCTGGATGACTTTTATTATACGTTGCCAGGGGCTCTCTTCAAGAGGTATTACCAATTTGCAATGTCACCAGGAAAATATGAGTTTAGCTTTTCCTTCACAGTCTCTTTAACACTAGGCTTTCTGGGTTTTACTTATGTTGGGGTGATTTCAAAAGATGGATGTAAAGTCTCTTAGCTCTTTGGATCTGTCATACGTCTGTTTAATACTCTTACTGCCTCTTCTTGAAAATAGGTATTGATCACCTACTACAGGCCAGGTGCATTCTGTGCCTTATAACTCACTTAGTGCCCCTGACTGCCTCATAATGTAGATGCTAGAAATTTCATTTGCCCTAAAGAAAGCAACTCTCAAAAACATAAATAATGTGCACAAGATTCAAAGGCTGGTAACTGATGACAGGATTCGACTTTATTATCTACTTCCTGTGAATTCTCCATACACCATCCTGCCTCAAAACCACAACCTTTAAACATCTTGCTTGTTTTTCTTCTCTCTCTCTTTTTGGTTTATTTATCTTGTTTATCAAGGCATAAGATACGCAAGTAAAGTGACGAAGTCATCTTCATCTTAAAGGTACAGCCAATGCAAATCGAAGACTCATACATGATGTAACCACCACACAGATCAAAACACAGAATCTTGCCAACTTGAGATCTCGTCTCTGCTTTTGAAACACAGATTGGTTCTGTGCTTCTCATTCTACATAGGCCCTGGTACTGAAGCTACGCAAACAGCTGTTTAATAAACTCTGCTGACTCATAGAAGGTTGAAACGTAGAAGTGACCTGAGAGATTTATGTGTCCGAACTTCTTAAACTTGCAGATGTGGAAACTGAAGTGCAGAAGGGAAGAGGCTTCTCCAGCATCTGATAACACGGAGCTGTTTCTGCCACACTGCCCACGCCGGCCTGGCCGGCGGCTCGCCACACCTCACACAGGAGACAGGGCGAGGTGACCGGGAAGCAGGGTGCAGGCAGAGGAAAGGCCTGGACAGAAGTTCTGGCTTTTGTTTTCATTTTAAGTGAGTCTTCAAGTAACCAAAGGGTCAAATCACAGTACGCTGACCTTACTGTAAAACACTATTTTTTTTTCTTACATAAAAGTATCAACCGCTGAAGTCAAATGAGACTGCGTGTCACAGCAGCCTCTTGGAGAGGTAGACACTTATTCCAATCATGCTCCATTGCTCATGACTTCATCCCAACACCCTCTTTCACAAGAACTTTCAGAACTAATTTGAGTCCATTTTATTTTTTGAAGCTATAAAATTGGCAACAACAGAATAAAAACCGGATGTGTGCCTTTCAAATAACTAGAAAGAAAACAAAAATACAATCCATATCACAAAAGCACAGAGAACAAAAGGCATAAAATGTTAAAACAAAATTTATTTAACAAAATATCAAATCTATGAAATATGACAATAAATGTGAATGGGTTAAACAGACCCCAGAAAGGGAAAATATTTTTATCATCCAATTATATGCTGTTCATAAGATAGGCCTAATACCGAAAGACTCAAAACCAAATATAAAAAGAAGAGCAAAGCGTGTCTAGAAAATACAAAAAGAAAGAAGGGCTAGATGGCAATATTTATACCAAATAAAGCAGAAACTGGAGCAAAAGAACATTTAATAAAAAAAGACTATGTGAAAATTTTCAACCTCACTAACAATAAAAATTCCACTTTTAAGAATCAGTCCAGGTTGGATGCATGAGACAAGTGCTCGGGGCTGGTGCACTGGGATGACCCAGAGGGATGGGATGGGGAGGGAGGTGGGAGGGGGGTTCAGGATGGGAAACACATGTAAATCCATGGCTGATTCATGTCAGTGTATGGCAAAAACCACTACAATATTGTAAAGTAATTAGCCTCCAACTAATAAAAATAAATGGAAAAAATAAAAAATAAAGATAATTGAAAAAAAAAGAAGCAGTTTAGTTTATAAAACTGGTAAATATTTCTATCATTGAGTATACAGATAAATAAACACATCCAGAAACTGCTATTAAGAAGACAACAGGAGAATAGTGAATTCAACATGGATATATATGATGGGATAAAATGTAACCCCAAAAAATCAGATTTAAAAAATTTAATGAATAGCAATACACTCATTATACAGTACTAAGTAAAAGAGGCAGTGGGATTTCAATTTGTCTTAAATAAAATATACATGTGAGATATTTTTAAAATTAGAAAAAATATACCAAAATAATACTCATGCTAAATTAGGGTAGATTTTTAGTTACTTTTTTTTTAATAGTAATTGACACAATTTATTGACTACTTTTTTTAATGTGTCCAGAACTCAAGTACTATCTATATGTCATCTATTTTAGAACAACTCTAAGAGGTGGCAACTATTATCTTTTTTTTTGGCCCCTGACCACACTGTGCAGCATGAAGGAGCCTAGTTCCCCAACCAGGGATGGAACCCACATCCCCACCCCACACTGAAGTCCCACTGGACCACCAGGGAATTACTTTTTACACTCAAGAATCTCCTGTGGTTATGGAGTCCAGAAGCTTAAACATCACTTTTTCATGGTAATCTCATCTCTGGTGGTAATGTTGCTAAGAAAAGGCTTTGGAGTTAAGACATAATGCACGTTCAAACATCAGTATCATGACATACTAGCTACATGACTTTAGGAAAATCATTTAACTTTTTTGAGCTTCAGTTTTAAAATAGGCATACCAACAGTATTGACCTCATTGGATTGTTTTCAGCAGTAAAAGTAATAGTGTGTTCTTCAAAACTGTTAGTTCCTTCTTCACAGTATTTTCTATTTTGAATTTTAATAAGGCTTTCGGTAAACCAGGTCTTCGTGCAAAAATTGAATAAGATTTTTTATCATCTTGTCTAGCTATTTGTGAAAGATATAGGGGAAAAAATTGGGACATTTGCAAAGATAAAACACTGAAACTTTCTGAGAGCCTAATATGTTGCTAACAAAAGTCCGTCTAGTCAAAGCTATTGTTTTTCCAGTAGTCATGTATGGATGTAAGAGTTGGACTATAAAAGAAGGTTGAGCACTGAAGAATTGATGCTTTTGAACTGTGGTGATGGAAAAGACTCTTGAGAGTCCCTTAGACTGCAAGGAGATCCAACCAGTCCATCCTAAAGGAAATCAGTCCTGAGTGTTCATTGGAAGGACTGATGCTGAAGCCGAAATTCCAATACTTTGGCCACCTGATGCGAAGAACTGACTCACTGGAAAAGACCCCAATGCAGGGAAAGATTGAAGGCAGGAGGAGAAGGGGACGACAGAGGATGAGATGGTTGGATGGCATCACCGACTCAATGGGCATGAGTTTGAGTAAAGTCCAGGAGCTGGCAATGGACAGGGAGGCCTGGCGTGCTGCGGTCCATGGGGTCGCAAAGAGTGACTGAACTGAACTGAGCTAAAACCGAAGATTCACATACCATTGACTTAACAATCCCACTCCTAAATATTTGCTCAACAGAATGTTGCTCAGCTGAAGTGAGTGTTAGCAACCGCTCTCTCGGGTATTATGTCAGCTCACATACCTCAGGCTTTCTCGTCCACTCAAGCACATCAACATGCACGCCCCCCAGAATCACCCTCTCACATGACTCTATCTCCGTTTTTAACACCACCAGGGTCTAACGACATCTAAACATAGTTATTACTGAATAAAGGAATGAATAGTCCCTATAATCCTACAATAGCTTGGACAGAGAGGCTGACCTTGCTTTTACAAGCAAGGCACATAGGTTTACATAGGTACACCCACCGTTGTGTGTTAGCACAGTTCATGAGACCTAATCAAAGAAGCTCTTTCTAAGTTCTTCCTCTTTCCATTGCATCTGGCATGCTCTACAGATTTTGAGGGCATCCGAGGTGGTGCAGTGGTAAAGAATCCGCCTGCCAATGCAAGAGAAGCAGGAGAAGTGGGTTCGATCCCTGAGTTGGGAATGTCCCCTGGAGGAGAAAATGGCAACCCACTCCAGTATTCTTGCCTGGAGAATCCCATGGACAGAGGAGCCTGAGCAGCTATAGTCCAAAAGGCTACAAAGAGCCAGATAGACTAAGCACGTCCCTATTTAAAAAAAAAAAAAAAACAGAGAGAGAGCTTAAAGTGCAAGATAAAGGACAAGATGGCCTGAGAGGGCTTTGCTTCCTTAAATGAGTTCAGGCATCCCGACTTCCTGATACAGAATAACCCCAGCCCAGGGAGTCAGAAAAAAGACTTCGTGTACTGGATGAGAACTCTGAGACTCCGAGCACCTTCTGGCTCTATAACCATGATGTTTCAAGTTTTCTTCCAAGGACTAACTAGTTTTTAACTAGAATATAGACTGGGTTGATTTTCTTCTTTCTTCTAGGTTCTCCAAATGAACATAAAATAAGCAAACTGATAAACAATAAACAAGGCAGTGACCCAGTTCAACCACCCACTTTGTTCACAAATCTGTCCTGCAAAGACAGATCTGCCAGCGTTGGAAACGAGAATGTGCAAGTTCTCACGGGTAATTCTGAACAGAAGTTCCAAACGTATTTTAAGCGAAGGCAGTCTCCTGGGAACAGCCTCCTGGAAATCGTCACTGAATTACTTTGCATTCATTTTGATGTACATATTTTACATGTGAGGGTGTCTTAAAATAAAATTGTACTGATTTATGTTACCATGTCATTTATTCAACAATATGAAGGAAGAATAGACAAGCTTTTACAAGAGGGACTCAGTAGAAGTCAGCACGTTCCTATGCGCCTACAAGGAGACTTGTCCTCCCATCATGATTAGGAAATAATCAGAATTCCAGATCTTTCGAGAAGTTCTGTATCTCTGCACAATATATACCCCAACCTTACAATCCATCGGCCATCAAGTACGACCATAAGGGCCACAGCCCTGGAAGAACCCCAGCAATCGTGGTGCCCAACGTCCCCTCCTCCTGGGAACCAGGGTCCAGGGAGAGGAATGACCTGCCCAGTTCTTGACTGGCATGCTGTCCGATCATAACTGCATCTGTCACACCTTCTGGTTTTTTCCTTCCCGCTGGCTCTACATAATGTTTTTATTACCACCACCCATTTTCTTCCACGTTGAACTCTTCACCTCAAAAGAAGTGAAATGTTTAATGGGGTGGGGAGCCAGTGGTTGAAACAGGCAAACCTCCATTTCCCACTCATCCCACCGAAACGTTCCAACTGACCCCAAAGGCCCAGTTCTATGATGGGGCTACCGCCCCTGCTCTCAGGGAGCTCAGAGACCCTTAGCTCCCCACCACCTCACCTCCCTCAGCTCCCCACACCCTAAATTCAGAAGGCTGTGGGGTCTGGGGGCATCGCAGGGGCTGCAGGAGCATCTAACCACCCCTGAGCCGCAACAAGCAGGTGGGAAGGAAGAGGAGAGCAGAAATGGGAGAGAGGAAGACAGTCGTGAATGTGGCTGGGAGTGCAGACTCCCAGAGACCCCAAAAGCAGGCGGGGAGGGGGGGGTGAGAAGGTTGGGAGTTTCCCTGAGGAAAGGAACCACGTCCAAAAGGCCATGGAGCCCCTAACACAACTTAGTCGGGAGATGGAAATGGTCCTATCTGTGTTTAAAACGCTCAATGCAGGGCCATGATGCAGCTAGGCTGGGGAGGAGGAGACCCCAGGTGTGGAACCTTCCAGAAAGCTCCAGGAGCAGGGGCTGGGTAGAGGGGACATCCAAGCAAGCACTCAGGACAAGTGGTGGTTCTCATGCAGGTGAGGGAAACGAGATGGCTCCTTGAACTTGAAGCTTTCTTCTTTTTCAAAACCCACGTTGTGTATCATTGACATATTCATGCATGACCAAAACAAAATGGCCCCTGTCCTCAGCCTCTAAACTTCAAGGAACACTGACTAAATTCTGATAACAGAAAAGGAAGCAGAGGCCAGCGAGGTTACTTAAAAGATAAAGGAGAAATAGCACAGACCACTGACCAGTCACAGGACAGCAAGCGGTTCGAATCCCAGGCTGGCCACTTGAAACCTCGGGCAAGTTTTCCGAACCGGAGCTCAGTTTCCTCACTTCTAAAAGGAGGGTAAAGATGGAACCTCCCTAAGGAGCTGCACCGGGAGGCTGAAATAAGGAGAAAGGGCAAAAGGCAGCGCCTGGCCCCCAAAGAGCACTCATCACACAATCTCTACCATCACAGTACAGAGGCTTTCCCAGGCCCGGAAAGAATGAAACTCTTCATTTTAACATTAGCATTTACTGTTGAGACATCCTGAGTTCTGTGCATTGGGCAAGAAAGAGAACAAGGACACCCCAGCACGTGGCCACGGCCAGATGCTCCTTCTCGATTTCAAGGCAAGGCGCTCAGGTGGGGACCGTGACGTGCTCCCACCCAAAATCTGCCAGGAGGACGCGGGGAGTGCATGCTTAGAAGACACAGTCACAGAAAAGGAGAGGAATTACCTACTTCATATCTGAACAGACGAGCAGAGAAACCCAATGCTATAGAAAAACGTTGTGAAAATAGCAGAAAAACCTTGAGTGAGACCTGAGTAGTTTGGACAGAGGTGATAAGATTTCTAGTCCACCTTATGATAAAGAGCATTGTATATTTTATTGTTATCTGTAAATTGTGTACTAATACTCTACACCAGTAACATTTATAAGCAATTTATGTATGTAGGTATAGATATATATGCAATTCCTTTTTTCTCCAGACAGCTGGTTGTTAACACGTCCCAGCACATCACCAGTTTCTCCAAAACTAGTTAAAAGCATTGTAATTGCATCTGCTGACTCAGCGATCTTCCGATGAAAGGGGAAGACGTTACTGACCTAGATACAGCAATCTCTTCTTTGTACATTTCTTTACTAGAGTTTTCCCAGAACTTGGACTAGAAGTATTATAGCTTTGGCTCTTATATTTAGGTCCATGATCCATCTAGGGGCTTTACAAACGGTGCTAGTGGTAAAGAACCCGCCTGCCAATGCAGGAGACACAAGAGATGCAGGTTCAAGCCTGGGTCATGAAGATCCCCAGGAGGAGAGCATGGCAATCCAGTCTAGCATGCTTGCCTGAAGAATCTCATGGACAGAGGATCCTGGCAGTCCATAGGCCATGGGATTGCAAAGAGTCAGACGGCACTTAGCTACTAAACAACAGCTAGGTCCTTGTATTGGCCAGGAAACAGGAAAAGTACTAATCTGCATCAGCCTTTAATAAGTCAGCCCTTGTCTAAGACAACCACTAGAAGAACATAAAAGAATGTGTAACCCCCAAGCCAAAGAAGAGAGGGAAAAGTAAAAAATACTTGGTTAAAAACAAGGCAAGAAAGAAGAGAAAGATGAACAAGAACAGGTGGTACAAGTGGAAATCAGACAGTCAGATGGTAGCTTGAAACCCAAACAGATCTGCAGTTTTGTCAAAGGCAAAAAGACTAGTCCAATTACAAGACAGATTGATAAATTAGATGCACAATAAAACTTAACTATACTGCTTGTAAGAGAGGTGCTTTAAACATAAGGATGCAAATGGTTGATGGTAATAGGCTTTTTAAAAAGATAAGAGCATGCCAACACGAACCAAAAGAAAGCTGGAAGGGCTGTGTTAATCAAAGTAGACTTTAAAGGAAAAATCACTGTCATCAGGCTAATATAGCGATCTTATATTTTGTATAAATGTAATATTGCTTGAACCATACAAAGCAAAAAGTGAAGGAAATGAGGGAGAGGTAAGCATAAGCACCTATCCATAATCACAGTGAAATATTCCAACACACATCTCTCAGAAGCTAGTAGTATGAAGTGAAAAAGTTCAAATTTTCTATCCTTTTGCTTTTAACATCTCTATGTCCTTGATGTAAAAAGTGTCTCTTATAAGCAGCATAAAGCTGGTCTGACACACTTTTTAACTGAACAATACTATAAACACTCTTCCACACTCAACAACTGTAGAACACGCCTCATTTTCAGGAGTAAACAGAATGTTTACAACACTGACCTCCTGCTAGGCCAGAACGCAAGTCTCAGCAAATCTCTAAAGATGGAAATTACATCGAGTGCATTCACTGCTCACAGTGAAATCAAGCCAGAAATCAATTAACAGAAATGAAAAAAAAAAAAAGTCCTCCAGTGTCTAGATATTAACCAATAAACTTTTAAATAATTCATTCATCAAAAATCATTTAGAACTGAATGATAATGGAAACATAAATCCTTCCAGAAGGAAAAACCTCTAAGTGAAGAAGGCATCTTTTGAGACACAGATATAAAGAACAGACTTTTGGACTCTGTGGGAGAAGGCGAGGGTGGGTGATTTGAGAGAATAGCATTGACACATGTATATTACCATATGTGAAACAGATCACCAGTCCAGGTTCGATGCATGAGACAGGGCACCCAGGGCTGGTGCACTGGGATGACCCTGGGGGATGGGACGGGGAGGGAGGTGGGAGGGGGGTTCAGGATGGGGACACATGTACACGCATGGCTGATTCATGTCAATGTATGGCAAAACCACTACAGTACTGCAATTAGCCTCCAATTAAAATAAATTAATTAATTTTTAAAAGGAAGGCATCTGAAAGTGGTGAACAGGTCTGCCTTCCTCCTGACACGCTGTCCTGAGACCTGTGACTTTTATTAATGGTGCACACACTGAGCCTCCACCTGAGACGGGGCCCACCTCCCTCCCACATGGAGGTCACTGAGACAAATGATTAAACGCCTCGTACACAGACCCTGGGCAGCCACCCCGTGGAACAAGAACCTTCTGTTTTACAGTAAGAAATGGTACCATCTTTCCTCCCAGTATCCAGCACCTCTCTCCCAGGAGAAGACTGCCCGCCCACACTACACTGTCCGACCACCTCCTCGGCAGAGGAAACCCTCCAAGACTGTTGCTTCTGCCATTCTAATTCCCGATGGCCCATATCCTTAAGAGACTTTCACCCGGACACCTGAGCTGCCTTCTGGTGCTTGAAAATTACATAAGGCCACCAATACATAAAACTCTCACATATATCCCAGTTTGAAAAGAAAGTCTATAATCACAAATGAAGATCTTGTGTTACAGCCTCCGACAAAATTGCCTGCGTGCTTCATAATGTATTTCCTGTAGCTCAATAAAAATGAAGCATTTACAGTAGTATAACAAATATAATATTCAGAAGACAATTTTGTTTTACGCTTTTAAATATCCATCAGCATATTAATTGGAGTAATTACCGCTCATCCACCCCCTTAAATCTCAGTGGTTTAAAACAACAAAGGTTTAGTTCTCTTCCAAATCACCACAGTGACTCAGGGACCTAGGCTGCCGCCACCTTCTTGCTGCAGCGTCATCTGGGTGTCAAGCAGCCAGAAGGACACAGGGAGGTCACACCAGACCAGGTCAGACTTGGCCTCTCAGCCCGGAAGTGACACCCCCTGGCCATGCTCATATTCCACTGGCCAGAGCCAGTCACATGACCCTACCCAGATGCCAAGGGGCAGGTGAGGGTGGTCTCCCAGTGATCGAGAGGAAAGTGAAGTGGTTTGTTGAACAGGTGATATTGTTCTTGCCTCAAAAGCACATCAAACTTCCCAGTTCATTAAGGAGCAGGGAGGAAGGAAGGGGTCTTCACTGATGTGGGTACCAACTTCACACACATGGTGTTTAAGCAGAAAGGAGACTTGGGAGCCAGATGTGTTATTCCCGTTTTATAGATGAAGAAACCAAAGCACAGAGCTAATAAACAGGCGAGTGAGAAGCTGACCCCGCATCTATGACTCCAAGGTAATGTGACTTCTCAATGGATCTCAGTCTTCGGTGGATCCAAGTGTGGCCCACAGCCTCCCTTCATCAGAGTCACGGAGGTGCCTCTTCAAATTGTGGGATCCTGAACAATAAACAAAATGAAAAGACAACCCACAGATCAGGAGAAAATATTTGCCAATGATGTGAACAGGAAGGGATTAGTCCCCAAAATTTACAAACAGCTCACGACACTAAATGGCATCAAAATAAACAGCCCACTCAAAAACTGGGCAGAAGACTTAAAATACACATTTTTTTCAAAGAAGACACACAAATGGCCAGTAGGTACACGAAAAGATGTTCAGCATCACTAATTATTCAGTTCAGTTCAGTTCAGTCGCTCAGTCATGTCCGACTCTTTGCGACCCCATGAATCGCAGCAGGCCAGGCCTCCCTGTCCATCTCAACCCCCCGGAGTTTACTCAAACTCACGCCCATCGAGTCGGTGATGCCATCCAGCCATCTCATCCTCTGTCGTCCCCTTCTCCTCCTGCCCCAAATCCCTCCCAGCATCAGGGTCTTTTCCAAGAAGTCAACTCTTCACATGAGGTGGCCAAAGTATTGGAGTTTCAGCTTCAGTATCAGTCCTTCCAATGAACACCCAGGACTGATCTCCTTCAGGATGGACTGGTTGGATCTCCTTTCAGTCCAAGGGACTCTCAAGAGTCTTCTCCAACACCATAGTTCAAAAGCATCAATTTTCCGGTGCTCAGCTTTCTTCACAGTCCAACTCTCACATCCATATGTGACCACTGGAAAAACCATAGCCTTGACCAGACGGACGTTTGTTGGCAAAGTAATGTCTCTGCTTTTTAATATGCTATCTAGGTTGGTCATAACTTTCCTTCCAAGGAGTAAGCGTCTTTTAATTTCATGGCTACAGTCACCATCTGCAGTGATTTTGGAGCTCAAAAAAATAAAGTCTCACACGGCTTCCACTGTTTCCCCATCTATTTCCCATGAGGTGATGGGACCAGATGCCATGATTTTAGTTTTCTGAATGTTAAGCTTTAAGCCAACTTTTTATTATTATTATTATAGAAGTGCAAATCAAAACTACAATGAGATATCCCCTCACACCAGCCAGAAAGGCTATCACCAAAAAGAAATCCACAAACAGGTAATGCTGGAGAGGGTGTGCAGAGAAGGGAAGCCTCCAAAACTGTTGGTGGGAATGTAAACTGGTGCACCACTATGGATAATAGTATGGAGGTTCCTCAAAAAGCTAAAACAAGAGCTACCAAATGACCCTGCAATCCCACCCCTGAGCATATATCTGGAGAAAAACATGATCCAAAAGGATACATGCATCCCCATGTTCAGCGCAGCACTGTTTATAACAGCCGGGACATGGAATCAATCTAAATGTCCATCAACAGAGGAAAGGATAAGGAAGATGAGGTACATACATACAATGCAATCTTACTCAGCCACTAAAAAGAATGACATAAGGCCATCTGCAGCAAACTGGATGGATCTAGAGATGGTCATACAGAGCGAAGTTAAGTCAGACAGAGAAGGAGAGATATCGAATGACATCCCTTATATGTGGAATCTAAAAGGAAATGATACAAGTGAACTTAGAAAATAAAGACTCATCGATTTGGAGAACAAATTTACGGTTGCCGGGAGAAAGGATAGTTAGGATATTTAGGATGGACATGCACACACTGCTATACTCAAAATGGATCACCAGCAAGGACCTACTGTATAGCACAGGGAACTCTGCTCAACGTTATATGGCAACCTGGATGGGAGGGGAGTCTGGGAGAGAATGGATCCATGTATATGTATGGCTGAGTCCCTTTGGTGTTCATCCGAAATTATTACAACATTGTTAATCAGCTATACCCCAATACAAAACAAAAAGTTCAAAAACAACACCCAAACAAACAAACAAAAATTGTGGGTTCCTGAGCTGCACACCACACTTACTGAATAAAAATCCCCAGTTATAGGAACTTGCACTTTTAACAAGTTTCTAAGGGGATTCCATACCATTGATCATGTTATCTTTAGACCTCAACAGCAAATTCTAAAATAATGTCTTTCAAGAAAGCAGAACAATGTAAGGGAAAAAGAAGAGATTAGGTAGGTTTAGGAGGGGAGAGGCCTTGTGACAAATTGAAAATCCTTCACATGAAAGACTCAGAAGCCTCGAACCCTGGCCCTTAACCAGTTAACCCCCTGAGTGATCTAAGGAGCACTCACCAGTACTGAATCTATTTTGAAGGAAGATGACATTGTCTCCACAGGAATCAGTGGAATCACGCTAAACGATCTCTAAAGCCCACTTTGGTTCTAGGAAATCATGAGAACTATAAAGTGAGACAATAAAACACATACAGAATGAGAAAAGTAATAACAGTATTTAAAATAATAGCTGATCTCAGCAAAGCGCTTTTTGTTGAACAAAGACGAGCTTCTTCTGAAATATATAGGGAAAGGCAAAAGAACTAAAATAACTAAAAGCAATCTGGGAAAAGAAGAATAAGGAAAGAGGAGTCACAGGACCCCGTTTTGAGGCTCACTCTGTAATCAAGACAGCGGGGTATTTATTGGCGGAGGCATAGACACACAGATCAATACAACAGATTTAGGAACCCAGAAATAGCTCATCAGTATGGCCAATGAATCTTTTTTACAAAGACACAAAAGCAACTGAAGGGAGGAAATATAGTGTCTTCAATAAATGGTGTCGGAATGATTGTTTATTCATACTCAAAAAAAAGGAAAGAATTTCAATGTAAACCTCATACCTTAAACAAAAATTAAATCAAAATAGATCCTAGATGTCAATGTAAAACGTAAAAATATAAAGCTTTTAGGAACAAACAGAGGAGAAAAATCTTTATAATTCAGGGTTAGGCAAAGAAATTGAAGACATAACAAAAGCATGATCGATATAGGGAAAAACTCAATAAATTAAAAACTTTCACTCTAAAAAACATCCTGCAAAGGGGATGCCACATAGAGGGAGAAAACATTGGCAAATCACACGTCTGACAAAGGACTTGTACGCTGAACACATAAACTTTCTAAATTCAATAGTAAGAACACAAAGAATCCAAAGTAAGTAATTAGCCTCCAACTAATAAAAATAAATGAAAAAAAAAAAAAAAAGAACACAAAGAATCCAATTTTTAAAAGGAGCAAAAGACCAGAAAACAGAACATCACTAAAGAGAATATACAGATGACAAATAAGTTCATGAAGAGATGTCCAACACCAGTAGCCATTAGGGAAATGCAAATTAAAGTAACAGTGAGATACTGCCTCACGGCTCTGAGGATGGCAAAAATAAAACACAGCAATGCAGAGAAACGGGAGGTCGCCTACATTGCTGGTAGAAATGTAAAATGGGACACCCACCAGCGAAAATAGCTTGACAGTTGTTTTTTTTTTTTTAAGTTAAACATATACGTCACATATGACTCAGCAATCACAATTTTAGGGAATGAAAAACGCTCACACAAAGTGGACATAAGTTTTCACAGCAGCGTTGTCTGTAACAGCCAAAGAACTGATGACAGCCCAGATGTCTTTTAAACAGTCAGTGGACGAACAAACTCAGGGCCAGTGCTCATCAGTGAAAAGGCAAGGACTGCTGTCCCACGAGCAACCTGGATGGATCTCAAGGTCATGACGCTGAGTGGAAGAGCGATCGCCAAAGGTGTGATTCCCCTTGCGTCACGTTCTCCAAAAGTGAAGGGGAACAGATCCATGGTGTCCAGGGGAGGATGGAGGAAAGGGGTGACCGTGACGGGACAGCCTTTGTGCAAGCAGAACAATCCTGCATCCTCCTAGGGTGGTGGTCGCATGAAGGTGTGTCCTGAAATTTCATAGAACTGTACACATACACCAACACACAAAAGACAGCATGAAAAAGAGTGAAATCCAAAGATTTCACTGTGCTTAAAAGTGCTGTACCAAGGGCAGTTTCCTGGGTTTCAGGAAGCATAGTCATTATGGAAGATACCATCATTAGATGAAGCTGTAATGGTTTCAGGAGAATTTTCTACACTGTTTCTTCAACTTCTTGTGAGTCTAAATGATGTCAAAGTAAAAAGTTTAAAGACAGCTGATATCATCAGGACTTCCCTGGTGGTTCAGTGGCTAAGACTCCACGCTCCCAGCGCAGGGACCTGGGTTCAATCTCTGGTCAGATGACAGCAAAGAGTTAGCATGCTGCCAGCAAAGATCCCACACGCTGCAATGAAGACCAAAGATCCCGCGTGCTGCAACTAAGACCCAAAACAGGCAAAGAAATAACTAAACCTACTTTAAAAATTAAAACAGCTGATCATTTGTTGAGTACTCTCTAGGCAGCTGTACTGTTTGGAGAACTTGATGTTTATCCACATATTGAGTACTTAAATCTCTACAGCAGACACTGTGTTCATCACACTTTACAGATGAGGAAACTCAGTTTCAGAAAAGGACAGCAATTTGGGCACAGATGCAGTTGGTAAACCCAGGATGTCCAGCCCCAGAGTCCTAGCCAATAAGTAGTATTTAAAAAAAAAAAAAGAGAGAGAGAAGTTAAAGAAAATGTGAGAACAGGAGTTAATACTTTGGAAGAAAAGAAAAAGGACACAAAAGGGAGAACCATGACCTCCACAGAAAAGACCAGGAGTGGTCATCCCTGGCCACTCTGTATGTGTCCCTAGGAGGACACGTGGTCCCTTCTGATCCATGTGTTTCTAAAGCCTGAGGACGACCCAGAGAGGGGGAAGGAGCTTTGTCAAAGGAGTACCAGTCAGAGGGATCGAAAGACAGACTGAAACTGGCAGTTCATTCGGCTCAAATTTAACCCTGTGTGGCGAGCACCCCTCCCCGCCCTCCAGGGCTGCACTTGGCCCCGTGGGGGGCGTGCAGGGTATTATCTGACCGTACCAGCTGGTCCATTTTACAGACAAACAAAGTGAGCTGCAGAGGGGCTGAGCTCCAAGCTAAGTGCCTCGGCTGCCAGGGTGGACAGGTGAAGTTCCAGCCCACACTCTTCTGCCTTCAAGCCCAGACTTTCCACTACACACCACACTCTCCTAAGTTCAAAAATGTAAGGGCTTGATGAGTCCTCTGCCTGCTGGCATTTAAAAAAATAATAATAAATTAATGATGGCCTTTTCCAGTTGCAAAAACCTCCATCCATCGCCGTGCAGCTAACCTGGTTTGACATCAGCTCCACCTCCCCCGATCTCTACCACGCTGTTTTTGTGGGACCTCATTCATCCCATAAGTTAACCCACGTTTCTGATTATCAACAACCTCCCTGTGGATGTGACAAGTCGAATTAGAAGAACCTTAAGAGAAAGGGGAAGATCAACGACCCTCATTCGACAGATGAGAACCTGGGCTGCCCACTCGGGTAGGTGGCTGGAAAGGACTCGAGGACAGGTCGGGAGGGAACTCCCTGGAGGACTCCTCCCATCTGGCCCGTGTGGACGGGGATGCAGCCACAATTACCATGTCAGAAGAGGCACCCACGAAAGAGCCCCGGGTGTGTATGTACGTGTGTACGCCCCAAAAGAATTTCATTTATGGAGATTGAAATCTGAATCGCCTTTCACCTTTTGCTAATTTTTTTAATTAATAGGCGAATTTTTGGAGAAGTTTTAAGTATACAGAGAAACTGAGCTGAAAGTCCAGTCTCCATGAACTCCCAACCACCCCACGGGAATTTCCCCTATTACATCTTTCATTCCTTTGGAATGTTCGTTACAACTGATGAACTAATACAGATACTTAATTATACATTATTGACCAGAGACTTATTGATACATCTTTTATCACCCGAATGTTATTGACCAGAGATATTTAAATTTTCACTTACATAACAAATTGCCAGCCACAGGTGTCAGTTACTGCAAAAAAAAATCTCCCAGCCAGTAATTCGTTAACACACTTCATTAAGGTTCGCTCTTGGCGACACAGTCTACCGTTTCTGCCAAATGCAGACAAGTACCCACCATCACAAAGTCACACAGAATAGCATCACTGCCCTAAAAGTCCTGTGCGCTCTGCATGTTCACCCCTTCCCCTCCCCAACTCCTGGCAACCACGCATCTTTTTATTTATTTTTGACTGCACTGGGTCTGTGTTACTCTGTACCGGCTATCTCGAGTCGTGGTGCTCGGGCCTCTCCGTGCAGTGGCTTCTCTGGCTGTGAGCACAGGCTCCAGGGCACACAGGCTTCAGTAGCTGTAGCTCTCAGGCCCTAGAGCTCGGGTTCAGTAGTCACGGTACATGGGCTCAGATGCTCTGCAGCATGTGGGATCTTCCCGGACCAGGGACTGAATTTGATCGAAACTTATCAAATGTGTCCCCTGCACAGGTAGGTAGAGTGCAACTCACTGCCCCACCAGGGACATCCTAAATCACTCATCTTTTTACTGCCTCTAGAGTTTTACTTTTTGCTGAATGTCATAAAGTTGGAATCACACAGTATGCAGCTCTTTCAGACTGGCTTCTTCCATTTAGCCACGTGCATTTAAGTTTTCTCTATGTCTTTTCACAATTTGAGAGACTTTTTTAAATAAACTTTTTTAAGACCAGGGCTTCCCTGGCGGCTCAGACGTTAAAGAATTTGTCTGCAGTGTAAGAGACCCAGGTTCAATACCTGGCTCGGGAAGATCCCCTGGAGGAGGGATAGCTATCCACTCCAGTATTCTTGCCTGGAGAATTTCATGGACGGAGGAGGCTGGTGGGCTACAGTTCACGGGGTTGCAGAGAGTCAGACACAACTGAGCGACTAACACTTTCTTTCACTTTCTTAAGACCAGTTTTAGGTTTGCAGAATAGATCGGAAAGTACAGATCATTCCCTCAAACTTCCACACACTCACGTTTACAATGTTTACTAGTGTGATGCATTTGTTATAACTGATGAACTACTGCTGGTACATTATTACTAACTGAAGTTCACACTGTGACATTAAGCACCAGCCTATGGCACGTGGATAAGAATCTGTGTGTCCATCGGTTTCATCACTGAGGATCACTCCACGGTATGGATGTATCATGCTGCTGCTGCTGCTAAGTCACTTCAGTCGTGTCTGACTCTGTGCGACCCTATGGACAGCAGCCCACCAGGCTCCTCTGTCCACGGGATTCTCTAAGCAAGAATCCTGGAGTGGGTTGCCATTTCCTTCTCCAGGAGGTACCATAGTTTATCCATTTACTGCTGAAGGACTTTGGGGTTTGTTCCCATTTGGGGCCGTTATGAATAAAAGTGCTATACTGCAAATGCTTGCGTTCATGGTTCCGTATGAACCTGGTTTTCAATTGATTAGAAGAATACTTAGCAGCATGATTGCTGGATCATGTGGGAAAATATGCTCAGCTTTGTAGAAACTGCAAGCTGTCTTCCAAAGCAGCTGTACCGTTTTGCATCCCCACCAGCAACAAACGAGAGTTTCTGTTGTTCCACAATCCTCGCCAGTGTTTTAGATTCATCCATTCCAGTCGTCTGCAGTGATATCTCAGCGTCACTTTAACCCAAGTATATATATATATTTTTAAAGTACATTGTTCAACTCCCTAAAGTAAAAAGCAACTTCTGATAAACTGCATAATAAACTGCCAGGAATCAGCTCTGAATGGTCATTCTCAGAAATTCCAATCACAAAAGAAGGCTCTGCTGAGAGAGAAAAAATCATCTTTAAAACAATCCATTCCTATTGCTGAAATCAAGGCTGATATGATTTGGAACCTGAAATACACTGAGCTTGAAGAAAACAAATCAAAATGTGTCCCATCATCACTAATATGCTAAAATATAAACTTTCAAAGGCAGTTGGACACCTGAAGTTGAGAGGTTAAAAAAAACTGTCTTCTAGTAACCGCTGGCCACGTATAGGCATTTTCTCTGCCATTCCTGGATTTGCTTTGACAACGTTCTCAGATTTAAACACTGTGCACTCCTAAATTGCTTTGTACCATTTCTAAGACACTTAAACTTGAACAGTGGGGAGGGGAGGGAGGGCTGGGGTTTTTCCTTCTTCTATAGCTTGTCCAGATGTTCTCTAGCACTTTTTATGGAAACTACAGCACCAGAATAATGGGAAGAAAGGTTTCACTGTCTATTATTACACCTGCTATGGCTTGAATTTTCATAAAGACATTCTCTTACTATATTTATGTTGAAGCAGCACTTCACACCTGCATGTTGATACAATGGTTTTGATGTTCATTAACGCAACAAAGATTCAAGCAGTAAAGTGCAAATAATTCTTGAAAGAAGTCATTCGATTTCATTTTCTTGTTTGCATCGATGTGAACTTGCTATATGAAACTTAACATAATCAAAAGTCATATAACACACCTACCTTGAAAAATTATTGGCAAGCATCTTAAATTTTTTAACAGCCCATTTAATGTTCCCGTTCTTAGCAGGCATGATATAACCCATATGAAACAAGTGCTTTATCCTCAGCTCTGGATCTGCTGTTTATGGCAGCTCCTCAAAAGCCTTGGAAACAGTCCATAATGAGGTGGCAAAGATGCCTGAACACTTTTCCAAACCAAATGGCAAAACATTTAAGAGAAGCATCAAAAAAGAATTTGCCAGGAATAAACCTAACATTTGGAATACCTTTTCTTTGCATTCTTGAGGATACATTTTTGGAGGATACATTCAAATACTTCTGTGTTTGACCTCTGGCTACCTATAAGAATTGAGGCGAGGCATCCCTGTATTTTATAAAGCAACATCCTCTAGTGTAAGATCCTTCAAAGAAAAAAGCTGAAACACCCACACTTTGGTAATGCTAAGAAAATTCTCCCCATTATTTTTCTGTCAACCTAACCAGAGTGACTACACATTCTACTGAAAGCTTTTTTCAGGGGAGTTTTGGGGCTGCTTGTTTTTAAGTCACTAAGTCATGTCTGACTCTTTGCGACCCCATGGACTGCAGCACGCCAGGCTTCCCTGTCCTTCAGTATCTCCCAGAGATTGCTCAAACTTATGTCCATTGAGCCGGTGATGCCATCCAACCATCTCATCCTCTGTCACTCCCTTCTCTTCTAACTTATTTTAAAACTTGCAGAGAGGGACTGAGCTTTTGGCTCAGAGGATACTGATTATCATGCTGAATTGAAGGTGTCTTTGCCAGGTCAACCACACACCCTCACTAATCATGTTGGGAAGCCTCCAGGACACGAGGTAAGATGTTTAACGTAGTACAAATAACTGGAGGATTTTGGTAATTCACTACTTTCCTTTTTCACCCACAGCTTGATAAACATAGTACTCTCATCCACACCAAAGACGGAAAATTTTCTAGCATGCAGTTACGGGTTGAATTGTGTCCCTCTCAACAACAAAGTAAGCACGCACACACACAGGACAACAACAACAAACGATATGCTGACGTCCTAACACCCAGAATGTCAAAGTGTCACTTGTTTGGAACCAGAGTCTTTCCAGATGCAACGAGGCCATCTCGTTGGAATCAACTGGTCAATGGGATAGGGTGGTCCCTAATCCAATACAGCTGGAGTCCTTATAAGATGATGAGAAGACACAGGGAGAGAACACGGTGATGAGACAGATATTAGAGAGAGCGAGAGTTGCAGTTGCAAGCCAAGAAAGACCAAGAATTAACACCCATGGCCAGGGTCAGGAAAAGGGGAGGAAGAACTGTCCCCTACAGGCTTCAAAGGGAGTATGGTCCTGCCCACGCTTTCAGATGCGCTGATTTCAGATGTCTGACCTCCAGATTTGCGAGACAATACATTTCTATTGCTTTAAGCCACCCAGCTTGTGGTAATTTTTTGTGGCATTCTTCCAAAACTAATACACAACATGATCAGGTGGGATTTATTTATTGGGATGCCAAGGATGGTTCAGCATACACAAGACAACCAATGTGATACACCACATCAACAGAATGAAAGATAAAAATTATAGATTCATCTCAAAAATGGAGCGAAGAAGGCAATGGCAACCCACTTGAGTACTCTTGCCTGGAAAATCCCACGGACGGAGGAGCCTAGTGGGCTGCCATCCATGGGGTAGGGAAGAGTCGGACACGACTGAGCGACTTCACTTTCACTTTTCACTTTCATGCATTGGAGAAGGAAATGGCAACCCACTCCAGTGTTCTTGCCTGGAGAATCCCAGGGATGGGGTGCCTGGTGGGCTGCCTTCTATGGGGTCGCACAGAGTCAGACACGACTGAAGTGACTTAACAGCAGCAGCAGCAATAGATGGAGAAAAAGCATTTGACAAAAATACAACATGCGTTCATGGTAAAACTCCTAACAAACTGAGTACAGAAAGAACATACATAAAGGCCATATGTGATAAACTCACAGCCAGCATTATACTCAATGGTGAAAACTTTCCCTGTAACAACAGAAACAAGAAAAGGGTGTCCACTGACATCACTCCTATTCAACCTAGTACTGGAAATCCTAGCAGAGCAATCACGTAAGAAAAAGAAATGAAAGCAAGAAGTAGAAGTGTCTTTGTTTGAAGATAACATGAGTTTATATTTTAAAAATCCTAACAACTCCATGAAGAAATTTCTAAAAGTAATCAGCTAAATCAGTAAAACTGCAGGTTACAAAATCAAAATATAGGGAACAGTTGTGATTTTATATACTAACAATAAAACACCTGAAAAAGAAATAAAGAAAACAAGCCCATTGACAACAGTATCAAAAACAATAAAATACTTAGTAATAAACTTATCCAAAGAGGTGAAAGATCTGTACATTGAAAACTATAAGACTCTGATGAAAGCAATTGAAAAAGATATAAACAAGTGGAAAGACAGCCCATGTTCGTGTACTGGAAGAATTAATATTGTTAAAATATTCCTGTGACCCCAAACCAGCTACAGACTCAAAGCAATTCCTATCAAAATTCCAAAAATATTTTTCATGGAAATACAAAAACTACCCTAAAATCTGTATGGAGGCACAAAAGACCTCCAAATGGTCAAAGCAATTATGGCAAAAGTAGAACCAAGCTGGACGCACCACAGTTTCTGATTTCAAACTGTACTGCAAAGCCGTAGTCATCAACACAGTCTGGTACTGGCATGCAAATATACACAGAGACTGACAGAGCAGAACTGAGAGGCCAGAAATAAATCTACACATATATGGTCAACTAGTACTTGGCAAGATACCAAGTATACACAACGTGGAAAGGGTAGTCTCGTCAATAAATGGTACTGGGAAACCTGGATAACAACAAGAGGAAGAATGGGCACCACTCCCAAAAATGAACTTGGAATGGATTCAAGACTTAAATTTAAGATACAAAACCACAAGATAAAAGATATCAATCTTATACCATAAGACACAAGATATTAAGATATAAAACTTCTAGAAGAAAACACAGAAGGAAAAGCCCCTTGGCATTGGTCTTGGTAGTGACTTCCTGGACATGTCACCAAAAGCCCAAGCAACAAAAGCAAAAGCAAATAAGTGGGTATAGGTACTTGCCCAGTGGTCCAAGAGGACTTACTTCATTCTTCCAATGCAGGGGGCATGGATTCAATCCCTGGTTGGGGAATTGAGATCCCACACGCCCTGCAGTCAAATTAAAAAAAAAAAAAGTAGGACTACATCAAACTAAAAAGCTTCTGCATATCACCAAAATGAAAAAGCAACCTACTGTATGGGAGAAAATATTTGCAAATCATATATCTGATAAGAGGCTTCCCTGGTGGCTCAGACGGTAAAGAATCTGCCTGCAATGCAGGAGACCCGGGTTCGATCCCTGGGTCAGGAAGATCCTCTGGAGAAGGAAATGGAACCCACTCCAGTACTCTTGCCTGGAAAATTCTATGGATGGAGGAGCCTGGTAGGCTACAGTCCATGGGGTTGCAAAGAGTCGGACACAACTGAGTGACTTCACTTTCACTTTTCTTTTATCTGATAAGGGCTTAATATCCAAAACATGTAAAGAACTCATACAACTCAAGAGCAAAAACCAAGCAATCCAGTTTAAAAGTCAGTGGGAGAATTTATTTTCCAAAGAAGACATCCAAATGGCCAATAATTACATGAAAAGGTGATTGAATTCACTAATCATCAGGGTAATGCAAATTGAAACCACAATGAGGTATACATCACACCAGTGAGAATGACTATCATCGAAAAGAACACAAATAAATGCTGGGAGGATGTGGAGAAAAGGAAACCCTAGTGCACCACTGGTGGGAAGGCAAGTTGGTATAGCCATTATGAAAGCCACTCTGGCAATGCCTCAAAAAAGTAAAATCAGAATTACCATATGATCCAGCAATCCACTTGTAGGTATTTATCCAAAGGAGTTAAAAATCAAGATCTTATAGAGCTGTCTGCAATCCCATAGTCTTTGCAAAATTATTCATAATACCTAAGATATGAAAACAATCTAAGTATCCATTAACAGATGAATGGATAAATAAGATGTGATATATCTAAGATTATAAGATTAACAAGTTCTTGGCATCTAAGGCACAGCATGATGATTACAGGTAATACTGTGTCATATATTTGAACTCTGCAAAGCGAATAGATATTTAGTAGTCTCACCACAAAAAGAAATGGTAATTATGTAACAAGATGGAATTGTTGCTAATACATAGTTGCTAATACTATGGTAGCAATCATTTTGCCACATATAAATCCATCAAATCAAATGTTATACACTTTAAACATTCACAGTGTTGCATGTCAATTACATCTCAATAAAGCTGGGGGGAAATAAAAACAAAATTAGCCATCAACAGCAAGACAGCTGGGGACTCCCAGGTGGTCCAATGGCTGAGACTCTGCTCCGGACCGCACAGGGGCCCAGGTTCGATCTCTGATCAGGGAACTAGATCCCACATGCCGTCACTAAGACCCACTGCAGCTAAATAAATTTTTAAAATAATAAACATTTTAAAAACTGTTTTAAAAAAGGAAGCTAGCACACATACCTTGTTCAAAATGGGTTCGGGAGTCAGATACTGGTTCAAACCCTGCTGTCTGGATTAACGTTCACAGCATTCAAAGCTCCTTTGGGTAAGTCTTGCTACAATGAGTCCTCCCCAAGGGCCAGAATCCTGTCCAGGCCCAGCATCAGCGCCCTGCTCCTGGTCCCACACTTTGGCAGGAAAACGGCCTCCAGTGACACCACCCAGATGAAGGTCTGTGATCAGAATTCATGAGGGGGCCTCCAGGGATGTGTGAGTCTGTTTTTTGTTTATTTGATATTTAATAAACCCAAAATAAACTGGGAAACTCACTGTACCTTAAAATTAAAATACACGGAGGCTATTTCATGTCACATTCATTCATCTTAAAAATATATTACTTTTATACATATAAAGTAGCTTTGGCTAAAAGGTTGAATTGTGTTCACCCAAAATTCATATGCTGACCCCCTAACCCCAGTGTAAGGGTATTTGGAGACGCGGCCTTTGGAAAGGACCTCCTTAGGGTTAGGAGGTCATGAGTGTGGAGTCCGAATAATGGGATTATTGCCTTTGTAAGAAGAGACGCCAGAAAGCCTGTAGCGCAAGTGTGCGTCTGTGTCTGTCTGTCTGTCTGTCTGTCTGTTCTGTCTCTCCCTCACCCACCTATGTGAAGACAGCAGGAAGGCAGAAGCACAAGCCGGGAAGAGTGTCCCTGCTGGAAACCCACGTGCTGGCACGTGGACTCCCAGCCACCAGGCCTGCGAGAACGTAAACGCTTGCTGTTGAAGCCTTCCGGTCTACGGTATTTTGTATGGGAGCCTGAGTTGACTAAAACAGTTGTCATACACAAGTTAATGAAATGGTGAAAAGACCTCAGATTCTGTAGCGGTAGTCAGGCATCAGCTGGGTCAGAACTCCCTCCCTGGAAGTCCTCAGCTGCTTTGGTGGTGGGGTAGTATAGTCACTAAGTCGTGTCCAACCCTTGCAACCCCATGGACTGTAGCCCGCCAGGCTCCTCTGTCCATGGGATTTCCCAGGCAAGGATACTGGAGTGGGTTGCCATTTCCTTCTCCAGGGGATCTTCCCGACTCAGGGATCGAACCCCTGTCTGCTGCATTGCAGGCAGATTCTTTATCCACTGAGCCATCAGAGAAGCCCTCAGCTGCGCTAAGTACAACTGATGTCTAAATAATCGTGTGTCAATTAAGCTTCTGTGCTCCTCTGCTTTCAGTAACAAAGAAGACCTGTTCACTGTGCATTTCATGGCACAGCCCTGTTCCCGGAGGTCAGCTCTCAGGGCAAAGCGCAACAGGTGGAGGGGAAGGAGAAGGAGGCCCCCATCCTCTCCCCAGGACACCTGGGCCTGAGCCTGTGCCCTTGTCTGAGCCTCCTCCCCGTTAGTGATGCCCACACAAAGCCACAGCATGCTAGAGTCAAGGGCCTTCGAGGAGCCAGCCTGCCTCTCTGCCCGCCTCCCTGGTGCAGAAGTCTCACCCAGAGCACCAGGTGAACACCTGCTTCCCCACTGCCCCCGTCCCCTCTGAGACCAGCTCCATCTCCCAGGCTCATGGAGTCACTTCATTAAAGGATGGGCAGACATCAGCAGACGAATGGATAAGGAAGCTGTGGTACATATACACCATGGAATATTACTCAGCCGTTAAAAAGAATTCATTTGAATCAGTTCTAATGAGATGGATGAAACTGGAGCCCATTATACAGAGTGAAGTAAGCCAGAAAGATAAAGATCATTACAGCATACTAACACATATATATGGAATTTAGAAAGATGGTAACGATAACCCTATATGCAAAACAGAAACAGAGACACAGATGTACAGAACAGACTTTTGAACTCTGTGGGAGAAGGCGAGGGTGGGATGTTTTGAGAGAACAGCATTGAAACATGTATATTATCTAGGGTGAAACAGATCACCAGCCCAGGTTGGATGCATGAGACAAGTGCTCGGGCCTGGTGCACTGGGAAGACCCAGAGGGATCGGGTAGAGAGGGAGGTGGGAGGAGGGATCGGGATGGGGAATACATGTAAATCCATGGCTGATTCATGTCAATGTATGACAAAACCCACTGCAATGTTGTAAAGTAATTAGCCTCCAACTAATAAAAATAAATGAAAAAAAAAATTAAAAAAAAAAAAGGATGGGCAGAAAGAGGACTTCCCTGGTGGTCCAGTGGCTAAGACTCCACACTCCCAGCGCATGGGGCCCAGGTTCGATCTCTGGTTAGGGAAGAAGACCCTGCATGTCCCAACTAAAGAACCCGCATGCCGCAACGAAGGCCCAGTGCAGACAAATAAATAAAAACAAGTAAATAAGGAATGGGCAGAAGGGAGCAGCTGTGAGGCTTCCAGCATCTCTCCACTTTCCTCCTCGTCTTTTCACTCCCCTGTTCTTTCAACCAGTTTAGAAGGCCTCTCACCCAATTTCTCAAATTTCATGATATTATTTCCAGGAAGGATGTTTAAGAAATGCCAGAACCCCAGAGAAAATACCTCTGAAATAAGCAGCACTTTTGCATAGTATTGGGTCCACTTTATAGAAAACGGCTGACTTTTTTTATGTTCTATGTTTTTTTGAATCTGAAAAGTATTGACAGGTCCATAAAGACACACTGGTTTGCTATTTTTAATACACCTACACAACACAACCTGTCTGGCCAAAATCAGTGTTCACGATAATTGAGGTTTACTAGATCTTTGTAGGGCGTCCCTTGTGGCTCAGCTGGTAAAGAATCTGCCCGCAATGTGGGAGACCTGGGTTTGATTCCTGGGTTAGGAAGGTCCCCTGGAGAAGGGAAAGGCTACCCACTCCAGTATTCTGGCCTGGAGAATTATCTTTGTAACATCCTTCTAGAATTCTCTATTCAACAAGAATAGCATAAGAGTACTTCCTCTCAGAGGTTTTATGAAGTTTTTTTACCTTGATTACTTAATGCATCATTTTATACCACTTGGAATGGATACTTTCATAGGCAAATTGGAGCCCTTGAGACAATGGTTTCAGATGTATCATTCATTAAAGAAAGCAATGACTTACATTTCATCATCTGTTTTCATTAAAAATGTCTTAAGGAAATTGTTTTGCCTTAAAGGCTCTCTTCCTGAGTTCATATGCAACCAAATCATCTTATTCTTTTCCATGAAAAACCTTAATTCTTGCAAGTTAGAGTTGGTGATTTTAATATTTAGTAATAGCCGCAATCATTCTTTTTTATTTACCATATGCAGTTGGCAAGATTTTTATTTTACTATTTTTCTTTCCATTTTATGATAATGCTCTCTTTTTTGTATGATAATGTCATAAGCCTAATTTTCTCTTCGGCTAGGTCTTGGATATTCCCCTCGAAGGCTGATATTTTAAATGAAAACATTTAAAACTTAATGTTGGCAGAATGGTTATGTGGTCCCATGCATACATGGGGAAATAAGCCTATAGACTCTGTTAATAATATTCCATGCAAATTAAGTCTAGCGCAGCACACAGAGTAAGCAGCTTCCCTTCAGGGCTGAGCTAAATTGTAAAACTGAGGCTAAAGTTTTAAAAAGATAATAAAAGGGAGAGCAAATAACTAGGCATCCGCATGTGAACTTCTGTTGCAGGGCTGACATCTGAGTATCATTTGCATGTGACAGAGAAAATCACAACCTAAGAAATACGCTCATTGGATAAGCATCTTGGCTATATTAACACCAATATTGAGGAGGCCCTATGGGGTCCTAGCCTAGGAACAAAGCTTTTCTGTGTCCCTCATTTCTTTGATTTTAGGAAATAACCTTCATTCAGCCTCCATGACCTTCCCTGAGCTCCAACTGGTCAGATTCAAGCACAAAACCAGTGAGAAACAGTCAAGGGAAACAATAGCGCAGCCTTGGAGCAGGGTCTTGGTTCCCCATCAATACACACGAGAGTATCTTTGAGCTGTTTTGCAGATATGGAAAGCCCCTCCCGGTGAGAGTGGGGTGCTGCCCACAAGCACACAGACTCCAGACCAGTTAGAAGCAGAAGGTTGATGATGCTGACTCCCACTTACCTCTCCACCAACCCATCAGAAGAATGTCCACGAGCTGACCACACCCTCTTTGAACCATTGCTATGAAACTCCTCATTAGCCCCTCCACACTGGGACACATAGCTTTGAGGACATAGCCCACTGTGTCCCCCCTTTGCCTGGCATAGCAATAAAGCTATTCTTGTCTTCAGTTCAGTTCAGTTCAGTCACTCAGTTGTGTCCGACTCTTTGCGACCCCGTGGACTGCAGCATGCCAGGCCTCCCTGTCCATCACCAACTCTTGGAGCTTACTCAAACTCATGTCCATTGAGTTGGTGATGCCATCCAACCATCTCATCCTCTGTCGTCCCCTTCTCCTCCCACCTTCAATCTTTCCCAGCATCAGGGTCTTTTCTACTTCACCCAAAACTCTCTGTCTTAAATTTAATTTAGTGTAGGGGTACAGAGGCCAGATTCAGCTTCAACTTGACCCTTTTCTTGTGTGGTTATTTATTAACAAACATACCAGATTGGTGTCTCTTGCAGACATTAGCTGAGGCTGGCCCAAGGCATCAGTGAAACAGGTCCTTCAAGGTAATCTGGGGCCCAAGCGCAAGTTGAAGACACACCTAGTTTAACTGCAGCCGGAGGTTGGGGGTTACAGGAAGGATCAGTTTCAGACAGGCAGGAAGTGGCAGTGAATCAAGCTTACCGGTTTGACAACCAGCCTAAATTGTCAGTACCCTGAGAGCAGGCACTGAGTAAGAGTTCTCTCTAGTTTCTCATGTCTAACGTGTTGAACCCTTCTCTGTGCCTGAAATTCCCTCCCCACCTCTCAGCATCGCTGGGCCCGCCCCACCCCCCAGGCCTCAGCCCCAGCGTCAGTTCCTAAGGGTGGCCCACGTGGGCCAGGCTCTGCCCCAGTGCTGTCTACCGAGACTGCAGAACAGAAACGAAAAACAGACGAGGAGGGCCTGCAGGGGAGAAGTGACGTGACTCGCCTGGCATGGCAGCCACGCCCCAAGGATGCCCACTTGTCTCCGAGCTCAACCTGACCCCAGACCTACCCTTCTTCTCTCCGCCCTGTAAGATCAGTGCTCTCCCACGGCTCATTGCTCTAATTACTGATGACCCTCAAATGTATCAATAATGCTATCCTTGGGGACTGTCCTGCCAGTCCGGTGGTTAAGACTCTGTGCTTCCAATGCAAGGGATATGGGTCTGATCCCTGATCCCTGATCAGGGAACTAAGATCCCACATGCCACGTGGCAAAAAAAAAAAAAAAAAAATGTTATCCCAAAATGAAGTAAAAGAAACTGGAGGAACTGAAAGGCAATAATAGAAAAAAGAAGAAGAAGAAAAGGGAAAGAGGTACTTGAAATGTATTATGATTGAATGAAATCTAAATGCACAAAAGACTGAGTCACCTGGAATTTAAACAGTCTAAGGAGATATCTGCAAGAAGTGATTATGTAAGTGGACAGAAAAGAACAGGGATGGGGAGGTGGGCACAGTGATCTCTCTCCCCTGCTGAGAGACGCAGGGAAAGAGCTGCACTGGGCGTCCACGAAGGTATTCTGTAAAGCTGATGCATTATCATCACTTTTATAGACCACGTTGGGGTATAAAAGCACATACAGAGCGTTATGTAACTTCCAAGGTCAGCTAAAACCACCACATACATAATTTGACAAAGGCTTGTTTCATACTATAAATGCCTACTTTTGTGCTCTTTTCCTGAACTTTCATGACTCACCAGTAAAAAGATGCAACATTTCATGATGTAGTCTCTAATGAATCCGCCTTGTCTATTCAGGACTCTGCAAAGGGAAAACCGGGAGGAAATGTAAATGTTTTCCTAGCTTATAAAAGTCCAAAATTAAAAAGGCCCGTTACCCTGTAATGGAAATATTCTACTAAACTGAAATCTCATTTTCAAATGACCCAACCAGAACAATCAACAATCACAGGCTTTATGTCCAAATGGGAGAGGAGGGGGCACAGATAACTTGCCCTTGGGTTAGCAGGGTTATATTTAAACAATGAAGGCTAAACATGTCTATATGAAGGGCTCTGAGAAAAATATGCTGGGTATTTTTTTCTTAATTAATGGGAATTCTGCTCCCAAATTTCCACAGAAAGCTTTTTCTTTTCTAATCTGATTATTCACTGCAGTTTCAGCCACTGCCAGGAAGAAGTCAGAGGACTGTAAAAATCTATGATGTCCCATCTGAAGGGATGTGACCTACAATCGGGGTCCCCGGGGGCTCCACATTCCAGCATGAGCTGGGATTGGGTGTGGGGGGGTCAAGGAGAGAGATGTACATGAAACAATGTACATCAGAGTTCCCCAAGATGCCAGCAAGTGTTGAAAACCACAGTCACACCAAGTGTAGGCAACAGGAAGCCAGGCCGGTGATTTAACACTTGACAAAAAAAAAAACCAGTTTCCCTCCCTTCCACACCCACAAAGGGACAGGGCTGCTTTCCCTACAACACACAACCGCTCTGACCCCCTCCATTCACCATCGACAGATGGCAAAGCATTACAGCTTCCTGGATTTATACGGACACATCCATTTGTATTACCTACAAGTGTTCTTTGGAACATGCATTTTTAACAGAACAGATCTTGAAACAATAAGGTCCTGCCGTACGGCAGAGGGAACTATTGTCAGTATCCTGGGATAAATCATCATGGAAAAGAACATGAAAAAGAATATATATGTATGTGTGATATACACACATACATGCATATTCCACTCACAGATCAGTCAGTAAAGAATCTGCCTGCAATGCAGGAGACCCAGGTCGATTCCTGGGTCGGGAAGATCCCCTGGAGAAGGAAACAGTAACCCACTTCAAGTATTCTTGCCTGGAGAATTCCATGGACAGAGGAACCTGGCAGGCTGCAGTCCATGGGGTCCCAAGAGTCAGACACGACTTAGATAAACCACCATACACACACGTATAACTGAGAAGGAGGTGACAGAGGACGAGATGGCTGGATGGCATCACCGAATCAATGCACATGAGTTTGAGCAAACTCTGCAAAGTGGTGAAGGACAGGGAAGGCTGGCGTGCTGCAGTCCACGGGGTCTCAAAGAGTCGGACATGACTGAGCAACTGAACAACAATAACCGAGTCACTTTGTTGTACCGCAGAAATTCACACAACATTGTAAAACAATTACACGTCAATGAAACAAGTCTTTAAAATGAACAGTTTTTCAAAAAATCGATACAATAAAAAAATGGGAGGAAGGGGGAATAAAAGTTGCGAGTTTATAATTTTACTTGCAACTTGGCATCATTTCAGTCTAATGAAATGCCTGAAACATTTAAATTTACTTTGTAATATATAAGATATTTTCATACAATGGAAATAACTAAATCTACCAAGATTGTTTAAAAAGTTTCCTTGTCTCCTTGTAGGAATCATGAAGCTGTTCCATGTGCAAAGTCCACACAAGAGCCCTGCTCACAGCACTTCCAGCAACAACAGCATCACATCCTTCCACCTCTCCAGATGCATCACATGCAGCGCGGTGTCATCACCATAGCAATTGCTATTCCCGTGGGAGGAAGTCACCCGGACAAGTGGCAAAGAGCATCGGTGAGAGAATCAGTCCCAGAAACCAGGCACCCAGCCCCCAATCCAGCACTTTTATTATTCAGCCCCTCATTAAGGTCAAGTTTTCTGAGGAAGAAAATCCATCTCCCTAAGAAAGGCAGCATTGCATTGGTGGTTAAGACTATGGGATTTGGAGACAAACAAATCTAAGTCCCAGGCCTTGTTCTGCCACATTCCAGCGATGTAACCTTGGACGAGTAACCCATCCTCTCTGCACTCCATTTTACTGTCTGTGCAATGGGCTTATGGAAGGCACTGTCATGATACACCGGCTTCCAGTTCTCCCCCTCTTCCCAGGGCCCAGAAGGCATACTTCTCCAGCCCCTGCACCTGGATGGTGCCCCGTGGCCAGCTCTGACAAATGAAGGGTGAGCAGAGGTAGGCTTGTGGCATCCAGGCGTGGACAGAGGAGTCCACGCACACACAATGCGGTGTGCCCTCTCTGGTACCCAGCCCTGGGCTGAGACCACACAGTCACCTAACACCGCACCACCTGACAGATAGAAGCTCAAGCAGCTCAAGCCTTCCTCAGGCCCCTTCTTGATGATCCAACACAACGGCAGAGGAAGTTCTTAACACGATGCCTTATACGGTCACCAACCAGCGGACGACGGCCCCCTCTATAGACCTGCACGGGTGAAAAGGGAGACCCAAGATTCAGTCTCAAGACACCTACTCTCCAGTCCACTTACTCTCTCTACAAATGTGTGCAGAGTACCACGTGCCAGGCACCCTGCTGGGAGTTGAATATACCCCCAAGAAATACGCACATCTTTAAAGATTGTCCCGAAACCCCTTTCAGAGGGAGTGTAGGTGCAACTCTTCATGGTTATGCACATGTACAACTCTTTGATTATATTATGCACAGCTCTTCATGTATATGTCCTAGTGACCTGTGGAGGAGTGAATTCCTGCCCTGGCAAGGATCTGAGAGATCAGAGAGACCACAGAGGACACTTCCAAGGTCGTGACTCGTCCCCTCCCCGACATGAGACTCACCGAGCCCTCCTGCCTGCTGATGAGGGCACTAAATGTCAACACACCTGGTCCGCAAGGACAGAGCTCTGACTTCCATCGAGGGTGTTGTAGTGAACAATTTATCACATCACCACCTCGCGTCACATCCAACAGCACCTGCCAGATAGGCAGGTCATTTTATGAAATATGTGAGCTGAATGGATAGATCCTGATAAATCTCCCAATATTTTAATCTTTGTTTTTTTCCTGCTTGATTCTTAAAACTATACTTTTCTTGAGAGGGAACTTCTCCAAAGACTCCTTAGAGTTTTGGGTGTGTTTTTCCAACTTTACTTTAATGATATGTACAGAAGTTAACAAATTACAATGAAAACAAAATCAGTTACGTTCATTACACATAACATAAAGTCATGCAGTACTGCATGTTAAAAACAACAGCTTCATTCATATAAAAAAGAGTATTATTTTGAGACTTGTGATAGTATAATGAAATTCTTAACATAAGCTTCTGGTAAAGAGTATTTCCTAAAGATTTAAAGACCTGATGAGTCAGTTAATGCCTTATTAGGAAAGATGGGAAACATTTTAGTAAAGTGAGACTACGAGCAATTAACTTGAAAATCACACCAGGGATAGGGCTGAGTGTCCCTGACTGAACACCCAATTGCTGGTGGACGTGGTCTCAAAGTAAGCGCTCTGAGCTCCAGATAGAGTCATGTTTTCATTAACTTGAGGAAAATGATTACATCTGGAAAATGCATATACTTAGGATCAAAACTCAAAATCGGTCCCCCACAGCATCAGCAAACAACACTGTTAACTGCAGGCAGATCCCGGTAGAATTTTTAAATTCTAATTTAGTGAGGCACGACCGCATGTTCCAGGAGTGATCAGTCACACTCAAATCTAATTTAAATTCCCAACAACCTTGCTTTAGACATTTTTCCATGAAATCTGGTCTTTGCCTGACTTGCCTGCTGTAAATTCTATTAGCCAAATTCAGCAGGGCCTTACACTCCTCTTGAACAACGCTACATTTGAAGGGGGAAAAAATGATTATGAAACCTAGCAAACACCTTTTGTATTTCAAAAAGTACACTTAGGAGCTTAAGACTTAAACTTTGGTTGTTTTTCCTTTTGGATTATCCAAAAGGCTGGACTCAATGCCTGAATGACCACATTTTCCAAGACACAGGAGACAAACCCGACACTTGGTCCCAGCGGTGAGGCTCAGGCTACTCAGACACGAAACCGGGTCTCACTGATCCTCTCCGGCCTTTCTTCAGCAACGATGGAAACTTCCGGAACGCCAGGCAGAACTGGTATTACTTTGCTGTCTTGCCTTTCTTTCCTTGGGGTTTCCAGTTCTCTCGGGACATGGAATCTACCTGTGTTCCTACTGACAGTGACCTGCAGACCCTGTCTGTCTCCTGCCAACCATCTCTCATCCTCAAGACCCTGTAAAGTCTTCAAGCTCCTTCAGGACTCCCGCAGCCTCCGCAGGACTACACACCCACCTGAACCAATCCCATGCCCGGGGCGGCTACACACCCACCTGAACCAGTCCGGTGCCCGGGGCAGTCTGAGCTGTCTCCAGTGATGTCATCCTTCAGTATCTGCAGGGGATCAGTTCTGGGATCCAGGTTTGCTCAAGTCCCTTATGTAAACTGCTGCAGTATTTGCTTATAACCTATGCACGTTCTCCTTTGCTTTAAAATATGTCCAGATATTCTAATTCTACTTCTCATATCTAATACAAGGTAAATGCTATGTAAATAGCTGTAAGTTTGATATAAATGCTATGTAAATAGTTGCTGGCACACAGTAAATTCAAGTTTCGTTTTCTGGAAATTCCTTGGATGCTCCTGTCTCAAATATTTACAGTCTGCAGTGATTGAACCCTCAGATGCAGAGCCCATGGAGATGGAGGGTCAGTTGTAGACGGAAGTTAATTGGAGAAATAAACCAGATCACATCAGGTTAATGAAAGGCCCTACTCTAGTTAAGAAGAGGTCTAGGAAACAGCACTGCCGCTGGGGTCTGGAGCACAGGGCAGACTTGGGAGTCTGCCTGGAGCCCCGCAGACACTCCTGTGTGGGCAGTGGCTGACCTCAATAGCCTTGCTTCAGGACACAGGGTATAAAAACTGGATGTTCTTATGAGCAGATGTGAGCCTTCCAAACGAAGTACTTTAAAAAAGAATTCGCAACACTCAAGGCACTTTAAAAAAAAAAAAGTTTTCTTTTTATTTTTTGGCCACACCACATGGCATGCGGAATCTTCGTTCCCCAACCAAGGATTGAACCCACGTCCTCAGCACTGGAGTCCTAACCACGAGACCACCAGGGAAGTCCCTAGGCACTTTTTAAAATGTAAAGTGTATGCAAACACTTTGTGTTCGCGGCAGCACCGCTTACCATAGCCAAGCCAACAAATGGAAGCAACCTAAACGTCCACTGACAGAATGGACAAAGAGGATGTGGGACGTGCATACAATGGAATAGCACTCAGCCACCAAAAAGAATGAAATAATGCCATTTGCAGCCACGTGGATGGATCTAGAGAGTGTCATACTGAGTGAAGTCAGTCAGACAGAGAAGGAGAAATATTGTATGACATCCCTTGTATGTTGTTGTTGTTCTTGTTTAGCTGCTAAGTCATGCCCGATTCTTTGCAAGCCCATGGACTGCAGCCCACCAGGCTCCTCTGTCCAGAGGATTTTCCAGGCAAGAATACTGGAGTGGGTTGCAAGTTCCTTCTCCAGGGGATCTTCCCATCCCAGGGATCGAATTCATGCCTCCTGCATTGGCAGGTGGATTTTTTGCCATGGGGCCATCAGGGAAGGCTGGATCCCTTACATGCAGAATCTAAAAAGAGGTACTACAGATGAACTTATTTACAAAACAGAAAGAGACTCACAAGCTTAGAGAAAGAACTTAGAGTTGCCAGAAGGGAAGGATTGGGGGAAGGGATGGATGGGGAGTTTGGGACTGACAAGTACACACTGCTGTATTTAAAATGGATAACCAACGAGGTCCTGCCGTATGACAGTTGGTTCTACTGTACAGAACTGTACATGTAGACGTGGCAGACTGGATGGGAAGGGAGTTGGTGGAAGAACAGACGCATGGGACACGTATGGCTGAGTCCCTCAGCTGTCCACCTCATACTATCGCAACAGTGTTAATCAATTACACTCCAATATAAAATTAAAAGTTTACAAATAAAAAATAAAGCATATGAAAACAAAAACCAAACCTGTAGTCGTTCACCCATCTCCTTACATAAGATCACCTTAAATGCCTGAAACAAGCCAACAAAAGCCTCCCACAGGGCTGTCTGGGTGCCAGCGCTTTGCTGCAGATGCCGTCATCAAACTTTATCTGCAATGCGCTAAACAGTAAATATTTTGGGCTTTGTGGGCCACAAAGGGTCTCTGTCATATATACCCTTCTTTGCTTGATTTTTACAAGCTTATAAAAGTATAAAAAGCATGCCAGCTTGAGAGCCGTGGATGAGCAGCCTTTGGTCACTGTTGGCCATTATCAGGCTGCAGTCACAGCCTCAGACCATCTTTGGTGCTTCAACAGAGATACAGGATAACTACCTCTGACAGGACACAATTGTAGATTAAGCAAAACACAGAAAACTAAGAAGCTTTTGTTCAAAAGGAAAGCGCCTTTCCAGATAGGCACTAAATGAGCTCAGTTCTGCCTAAAAGCATTTTCTTGGTTCTACACAATTGCAATTACAAATCCCAGAGCTGTCTGTGTCTCCTTTTGGTTTTCATTTTGTCTCTTTTTGCTTGAGGGTGGGAGTAGAGAGGTCAAGGGAGATAGAGGATAAAGATTTTGGCAGAGTGATTCTTTGACTTACATTTTAAAAGGTAAAAGGTTAAAATAACTGAAAAATAACTGTAAGAAGGAGAAATACAACCTCTCAAATAATAAAACATACTATAGATCTACAATAATTAAAAGTATAATTTTAGACCAAAAACAGAGTTGCCCGATGATCCTGCAATCCCACTCGTGGGTATATATCTCGACAAAACTATAATTCAAAAAGGTACATGCACCTCTATGTTCATAGCTGCATTAATCACAGTACCCAGGACATGGACGCAACCTAAATGTTCATCAACAGATGAATGGATAAAGATGTGGCACGTACACATACAACGGACTATTACCCAGCCATAAAAAATGAATGAAATAATGTCATTTGCAGCAACGTGGATGGAACTAGAGATGATCACACCAAGTCAAGTAAGTCAGACAAAGACAAATACCATAAAATATCACTTCCATGAAGAATCTAAACTATGGCACAAACTTAGCTACAAAGCAGAAACAGACTCAGAGAACAGACCTGTGCTTGCCTAGCGGGAGGGTGAGTAAGGGAGGGACAGAGTGAGAGGCTGGGGTGAGCAGATGCAAACTGTGGTGCAGAGGACAGAGAAACCAGGTCCTACTGTGCGGCGCAGGGGACTATGCTCAGTACCCCGGGATAACTCATCGCGGAAAAGAGCAGGGAAAAAATGTGTATATATGAATGACTGAGTCACTTTGCTGTACCACAGAAATTAACACAAGACTGCAAACCAACTAGATTTCAATAAAATAACTTTTAAATACAGTTTTAGGCTAAATCAGAAGCAGATCAGTAAAATAAAATAACACAGGAACAGACTACTCTAAGATTCACAAAACAGGAATACATGAAGTGATGACAAAACTCTGTGGTGGATTCAACGGCTGATTCAACAAAATAATTGCTGGGTCAACTGATTATCTATAGGGGGAAATCAAGTTAGAAAGATATACTCCAAAATTAATTCCAAGTAACTCACAAAGTTTAAAAATTCCATTAGCGGAGTTATAAAAAAATAGTTAAGTATGTTATTTCCTTTCTGTAGGGAAAGACTTAAAATCTGTGACAGAAGTCACATATCCATAGAAGATAAAATTCACTACTTAAAAATTAAAATTAGTAAATTTATTTTTACATAGTAATGATTTATTCTAAATATTATACATTTATAGTGAATTAACATTATAAATAAAAATTAGCAAATTAAACACACATAAACATCAAAAGGTCTTCTTAGGTGGCTCTAGTGGTAAAGAACCCGCCTGCCAATGCAGGAGACATAAGAGACACAGGTTCGATCCCTGGGTCAGGAAGATCTCCTGGAGGAGGGCATGGCAATCCACTCCAGTATTCTTGCCTAGAGAATCCCCAAGGGGCTGAGAAGCCTGGCAGGCTACAGTTCATACGGTCACAAAGAGTCAGACATGACTAAAGCAGCTTAGCACACATGCACACAAACATCAAATAAGTATTAATAAAAGGCAGCTTTAGGAAAGGCAACTTTAGGAAAATACTTTCAAAAATACTATAGAGAAAGGATCAATCGCCTTAATATATAAAGATGCCTTATAAACTGTTAGGAATATACTAGACTTAGTGTAAAAAGTAGAGTATTTTTTACCAAGTATTAAAGTTAATATACGGATAAAAATGTTTCACTTCACTGACAATCAAAGAAATGCAAATACACACCATGATTTTTTGCTTCTCACATCAGCCAGGTCAGCACATGATGCCTGAAGCGGGTATGAGTCCTAGCCCCGCCTCCCACTGCTGACTGCATGGAAATTCACTCTGTAAGACTTTATTTTAGTGTTTGATTTTTTTTTATTGGAGTATAGTTGATTTGCAATGCTGTGTTAATTTCTTCTGTTCAGCAGAGTGATTCAGTTATACACATATATACATGCATTCATTTTTATATTCTTTTCCATCACGCTCTATCACAGAGTACTGAGTATAGTTCCCTGGGCTATACAGAGGACCTTGCTGTTTATCCATCCCATATACAATAGCTTACACCCGCTAACTGGGAAATAATTTGCCCAGCATTATGTAGCTTTCAACTTATGTATCACATACCTTTAAAGTGATCACACACACATGGAATTGTTACAGTATCTTTGACACTATAATTTCTCAGTTTGATATTGACTTCTCAATTAAGTGTTTTCTTCTCTGCAATCACTCTCTGGTTTTTCAGTCTTCTAACTTTACTGAGGCTTTCAATGGCTAAGTCAAAGATTTCTCTTGGTAAGTGTTACATTTCACTTGAAAATTTGCAGGTTATTTTCAAATATCTTTTGATATTGATTTCTAACATAATTCCACAGTGATAAGAGAACAGACTCTATATGATTTCAATAACTTTAGACCATGAAATTTTTTCACTCAGTCTTATGTTCCTGAATACATTCTAGTGTCTCCCAGTTTATAGTCTATGGAACTTCAATATAACTTGTATCCTACTGTTGTGTGAAAATTTATAAACCTTAATTTTGTTGAATTGTTTCACAGTGCTTTTTGGGCCTACTATGTCCTTCTACTTCTCTATCTATTCACTCTATTAATTTTTGAGAGAGTGATATTGAAACTCCAACTAAAAATCTTAATTTATCCCTACTTAAAAAAATAATTGTAGTATTTAGCAGAACTACATGTAACTTTGTTCTGCATTTTCCAAATCTCCTATAAATGTGTTATCGTATTTTCACAATTTAAAAAATAAAGTAATCATAGTCTTTGACCTATTAATTTCACTTCAAAAAAATCAATCTAAATGAAACAATCATAAATCCAGACAAGGACAAAGCAGGTGCATTATTGGGAGCATTATTCATAAAACTGGAAACAATTTCAATGCCTGCTACTGGGGGATGGCTAGTAAGTGATGACATATACATACTATGAAATATTAAGTTGCCATTAAAATTGTGCTTATGAAGAGTTTTAATGATAGAGAATCTATCTATGTTAAATGAGAAATCTGTGCATGTGGTGTGATCTCAGATCTGATAAAATACACACTCACACAGTCAACCACCTCCATACACACCACAAAGACCCCCCCACTAACACACACACACACACACACATACACACACGAAGACTGGGGGGAAAACTCAAAATGGCCAAGAGAAAGTGAGATTACAGGTGGCTAATATTTTATTCTTTATATATCTCTGCACTTCCTACATTTTCCATGATTAATACATATTCACTTCCTACCCAGGAAAAATATACTTTAATGATATCCCTAGACCCCTTAACTAAAAGACAATGAGAAAGAAAATACTGATCTTTACCAAATCAAAACTTATCAGAAACCAGAATTACAGAACTAAAAAGTACCTCATCTCAAATTTTCACTGTCTTATCCCAGTCTGCAGTCAGCCCAATATTACCTATAATAAAATTCCTGTGTCAACACCTATAGAATGCTCTGTTTAGGCAAGTAGGTAAGACACGGGTCTAAAAGTAAAAAAACAGGGCCGATAAAAGGAAAGAATCCATGTAAAACTCCTTTAAGCATCAAAGCTTAACTCATTAAAAGGAAAATAATCAACGACCTTGATTTGACATTATCAGATGGTCAAGGCCACCTGTGATACGACTTTAAGGCCTGCTCTCACTATGCAGGAACCTGGGAAATGGGGTTCACCAGGTACTGATTCTAACACAATGAGCAAAGGAAATGATGTGCTGAGATTATCAATGAGTCAAATGTTGTTCTTTAATCACTAAGTTGTGTCCAACTCTCTTGCGATCCCCTGGAGTAGCCCACCAGGCTCCTCCGTCCACGGGATTTCCCAGACAAGAATACTGGATCGGGTTGCCACTTCCACCTCCAGGGGGGGTCTTCCTGACCCAGGGACTGAACCTGTACCTCCTGCACTGGCAGGCAGCCTCTTTACCACTGAGCCACCAGGGAAACCCAATGCATCAAACAGGGAAAAATAAATAACTCCAGGGAGCATGACGCAGTAGTGCTAAGATACCCACTGAGACACCCTCTAATTAAGACATGAGGGCACTAAGTCAATGAAGATGACAGAAAGTGCAGAAAGCACTCAAGTATCAAGCGCCTTTGGACAGAGGAGATGCGCTGCGGTGGAAGTGATGCAGGCCGTGGAGGCCCACAGACAGGGCCGGAACCCCGGAGCACCTGCAGGCAGGCCCTGTGCTCCCAGGCGAGATCTCAACCTCTCGGAGCATCGGTGTCCTTGGCTGGCAAAAACACAGAGCGTAACGACCCTTACAGCCTTAGAGTGAGGTTTGAGGCAGTGTGTACCAGACACCTGGATCAAAGCCCAGGGTGCCCAGCCATGCGTGGAACCCACGACCCACCCAGGAAAGACCAGAGACCACCCCCTCCTTTCCCGATGCTGGAGGCACTGCTTTCTTTTTCCTAGCTGGCTTGTGGCCCCAGGGAAAAGCCTTGCTGGGTGTTGGCGGGGGCCTGGGGCAGCTGGGAAGAGAATGATGGGCAGAGCTGAGTGATGCTCTGAATCTAGAAGCCCAGGCGGTCCCTGCGGGCTCCCCCAGTGCTAGCCTGGCCCGGCTCCAGCACAACCCGACCCAGACCCTGAACAGCCTGGAACAGAACTGGGGCAAAGGGATGGGAAAACAACAACAATAGTGCCCAGGAAAGGCACAGAATACAGTAAGTCTTACAACCAAAAGAAGAATAACAAGAAATAAATGAAGGATGAGCAATCGATAAATCTCAATAAGCCTATAGAACACTTCAAAAAAGATGGTGTACACAAAGGAAGGAGAAAATGGGCAGCGATGGGAGGAATTAATGAAGACAGAAATATCAATATCACTCCATGGGAAGACAGGAAAACCCTGGACACACAGATATGTGTACAATAAGAACGCTGCCTGGGGTGCTTGGGATCCTAAGAGAAGTGGATGATGACCTTGTGGGGCCGCCAGAAGAGGGAGAGACAGAAAGAGAGCTCTACTCATCACCAGAAGCTGATGGGAGACCCTGGGTGGTACTGCTGATTGCTGGGAAGTTAAGGGCAATTCTGACAACTCGTCAACGAATGAGGGCCTCAGTCTTCTTCTGAGAAGTAATGAAGATCATTAGAGGAGATATTGAAAATCATTAGCAACATTAAAATTGACTGTAATTACCTTACGGATAGTTGAACCAGGAGTCATAATGAGCCCTTATTTAGAAAAAACTATTGTGTCAGACAAATGTGACGGCTCCTGGCCTCGGCGTTGGCACTTCTATTTTTAGCCGGCAGGATGGCACAGTGGACAAGGAAGGACAATCTTCACCATGAAAAAGACCCGGACACGAATCTCAGTTCTGTCCCCTTCCCAGTTGACATGTCAGCTCATCTCTCTAAGCTTCAGCATGTCACCTGTCTCACTGGGTTGTTGGTGACAGTTAACAATTAACAATGGACAAAAAGACTAGCACAGTAAGAGCCACAGAAATGGTTGAACTGCAAAGTTCAACAGCATCTCTTGCGTCGGGCTAAATCCCCATGGGGTGGGGAAGACGCGTTCCTCCAACGGAGATCTTGTCAAGTTGCTGAGAAGGGATGACGGCCATGCTGATAAAGAATCTGTGGTCCAGCGCTTCAGGGAACACAGGCAAGGTCTCCTTGGCTCCCAGCAGGAGGCAAGCATACAGAGTGGTGTGGAAGCCCACCGCAGGGCACCAGGGATCCCCAACTGCCCACGGGCCCCCAAATCAGCACAAACCTGTGGGCCCGTGCATTCCCCACAGTGGGCTGGCAAACCACCGCAACCACGTGTGGCTCTGCTTTACTTTTTTAAGGGACACCAGACTGTTTGCCACTTCCCTGGCGGCTCAGATGGTAAAGAATCCGCCTGCAATGCAGGAGGCCTGGGTTCCATCCCTGGGTCGGGAAGATCCCCTGGAGGAGGGCATGGCAGTATTCCTGCCTGGAGAATCCCCATGGACCGAGGAGCCTGGAGGGCTACAGTCCATGGGGTCACACAGAGTTGGACACGACAGCATATTTACTGTTTTCCGTAGTGACTGCACCAATTTACATGCCCACCAACAGTACACGAAGGTTCCCGTCTCTCCACACCCTCCACAGCAGTTACTCTTTGTAGACTTTTTGATGATGGCCATCTGGACTGGTGTGAAGGGAACCTCACTGTAGGTTTGATTTGCATTTCTCTAAAACAAAATCGTATTTTTAAAAATTAAACGCTGATTGTCAAAACTAGTATATGAGAATATTTTGCTGGTAGGGGTACATCACTCGACGGAGGACAGTTTGTCAGTATCCAGCAAAACAAAAACCTGTACTTGAACCATTTCTGGATTCCACTTCTAAAAATTTATCCTACAGACACACTAGTACATGTACACATGCCATTTCACTAAGGCTCTTTATAATACCAATATAATATCAAGGCTCTTTATAATATCATAACAATCTAAATGTCCACCCATAGGGGACTAGATACATAAAATTATATCTGCAGAAGAGAATACTGTGGATTCACTAAAAAGAATGAGGCAGATCTATATGTAATAAAATGGACCAATCTCTATACCGTTAGGTTAAAAAAAGAAAACCAAGGTGTGGAAGTGCACATCATATGCTATGAATCAGGTACAGGATAAGGACAAAAAGAAATGGTCACATTTAATATTAATCACTAATATCTGTTGCATGTACTCTGCATGCCAAGAACTGTTCTTAGCACTTTACAGGAGTTATCTCATTAGTTGTTCTCAGTAATTCTGAGACCTCATTTCATATACCCATTTCGCAGATGAGAAAAACTGAGGTACAGTGAGGTTGCCCAAAGTCACAAAGTGAGTGAGTGAGTTTCAGACTCTGTCTGGCGTCAGAGCTCACCCTCTGGGCCAAACCACACTGAACCTCCTAATACTTATGCTACCTCTTAGAGTGTCCCCAAGAAACTTGTACAAAGAGTTGCCCAGCTAGAAGATGAGGATGGGAATGAGATGGTCTGAATTCTGTACGTGTGCATGACTTGTCCAAAAATCAGTAAATGCTATAATCTTTTACTCTGCCTGCTTGGCTTAATTGGTGAGAAGGACAGTATCAGTTTGTGTTATGAATGAATGATGTATTTTTAAAGAAATGTAGTTTTATTCATCTATTGACTTGTTTGTTCCTATATTTAATTAGTTCCACATTTTTTTCAAGGAATTGAAAAATGACAAATAAAACTTCACCTAGCACAGAATTCACAGCTATGCATACAAGCAATTTCCAAGATCAAAATGGTGGAATGATAAAATATGCGCCCGCACACACACATACACAGACACACAAAAACAGCATTAAGGGACTTCTCTGGCAGTCCAGTGGTTGGGACTTCACCTTTCAGAGCTGGGGGTACGGGTTCGATCCCTGCTCAGGGAGCTAAGAAAGATCCCACATGCATGCTGCCAAAGAATCAAGACATGGAACATGGAAATAAAAACAAAAATAAACAAATGGGACCTAATTGAACTTAAAAGCTTTTGCACAATGAAGGAAACTATAAGC
This sequence comes from Dama dama, assembly GCF_033118175.1. NCBI lineage: Eukaryota > Metazoa > Chordata > Mammalia > Artiodactyla > Cervidae > Dama > Dama dama. Next base: position 43,676,007 of record NC_083712.1, on the reverse strand, counting down.
AAGGTAAAAAGGCAGCCTTCAGAATGTGAGAAAATAATAGCAATGAAGCAACTGACAAAGAATTAATCTCCAAAATATACAAACAGCTCATGCAGCTCAATACGAGAAAAATTAACAACCCAATCAAAAAGTGGGCCAAAGAACTAAACAGAAATTTCTCCAAAGAAGACATATAGATGGCTAATAAACACAGAAAAAGATGCTCAACATCACTCATTATTAAAGAAACGCAAATCAAAACCACAATGAGGTACCATCTCACGCCCGTCAAAACAGCCACCATCAAGGTCTACAAACAATAAATGCTGGAGAGGGTGCGGAGAAAAGGGAAACCTCTTACACTGTTGGTGGGAATGCAAACTAGTACAGCCACTATGGAGAACAGTGTGGAGATTCCGTAAAAAACTGGAAATAGAACTGCTATACAACCCAGCAATCCCACTGCTGGGCATACACACCACGGAAACCAGAATTGAAAGAGACACGTGTACCCCAATGTTCATCGCAGCACTGTTTACAATAGCTAGGACATGGAAGCAACCTAGATGTCCATTGGCAGACAAATGGATCAGGAAGTTGTGGTTAGTATACACAATGGAATATTACTCAGCTATAAGCAAGAACACATTTGAGTCAGTTCTAATGAGGTGGATGAAACTGGAGCCTATTATACAGACTGAAGTAAGTCAGAAAGAAAAACACCAATACAGTATATTAATGCATATATATGGAATTCAGAAAGACAGTAACAACACTCTATATGCAAGACAGCAAATGAAACAGATGTAAAGAACAGACTTTTTGACTATGGAGGAGAAGGCGAGGGTGGGACAATATGAGAGAATAGCACTGAAACATGTATATTATCATATGAATAGATGATCAGTGCAAGTTCGATGCATGAAGCAGGGCGCTCAAAGCTGGTGCTCTGGGACAACCCAGAGGGATGATGGGGAGGGAGGTGAGAGGGGATTCAGGATGGGGAACACATGTACACCTGTGGCTGATTCATGTCGATGTGTGTCAAAAACCACTACAACTTTGCCGAGTAATTATCCTCCAATTTAATTAAATGAATTAATTTTTTTAAAGACATGGAACAGATGCAATTGTAACAAATTCAATAAAGATTCGAAAATAAAACAAAACAGCGTTAAGCCTACCGTTGAGGGTGGAGGTTGTTCACTTACTGCAAAGTATCCTCAAAGGCAGGAGGAGGGATTTTAGACTTTATTTCTACGTAAGGAGAGAAATTAAATGCAGAAAAAGTAAAAGCATCCTCGGAAGCACACTTAGTCTCTTAATTATGATCTATCTCCAGGAAAAACTGAGAAAAAATGGCAAAATTGTTCTGATAGGGGAAACATTCATCATAAAATATAAAACCACATCCTCCCGAGATATAGAAGGTATAAAACATCTCTGAGGGAGGGCTCTCTATTTTGTGTGTTTGTCTGAAACACAAGGTTAACAGGCCAGATCAGTGCTTCTCAAGCTTTAATGTGTGTGCACATCCCAGGGGACCTCGTTAAAATGCAGGTTCAGATTCGGTTAAGTCTGGGGGCAACCCAAGACTCCACATCTTTAAGGCAGTCCCAAGGGCCGCCCACACTGAGGTGGGCCGGCCACACTTCATGGAACAAGATTCTAGACAATAGGGCTAAGAAGATCGATTTTCTGCTGGAGAACTGAACTGCAGCTATTAAAATCTCCGTCCCTTTGTTTTCGACCAGGGTTCTTGGTCCTGCCCAATCAACAGAAATTGATAAAAGGCCAGACAAGAAATTCAGATAAGGCTTTGTTGGGGCTCCTGCTGCAGCAGTGGAGAGGGAAAAGCAAGTAACAGGTTCCCTTGCTGGCTCATTCCCCAAGCAGGGACAAGCTGGTTCCTCCTATGGGGCAAGGGTAGGAGCAGGCCCGGAGGTCAGCCAGAGGCATGGCTTAGGTGGTCAGCCACCCTCCTGGATGGTGTTAAGGGCAGCGGGCATGTGCAGGACCTTGCTTTTGCCCCCAAACCCCTGCTTCTGTTCCCAGCTCTCCAGAAGTGGCAGCTGGGCTTTTGATCTTTTTGTATCTTGTGTCGATAATTTGTCCCAACTGCACATGCATGCAGTGACTTTGAGTCCCTAACAGTTTCTCTGTATTTCTTGTCCAGGTGCATGCACTGCAACCAAGGGTCCCAGGCCCCAGTCTGTCTCACCTTCAGAAGCACTTCAAAATCCAACAGAGGCCCAGATTTGGATGGAGGTGTCTTTTCTCCTGAAAACTGAGCGGGGTGGCATACGGAGGGAAAACGTGCCTGCCAACACGTTGCTTCCAATGTATTCAGAAATTGAAAGTGAATGCAAAAGAGTCAGCAGAGGATCTGGCTTCAAGAGTGGCTGAGAAGGGTCAGCAATTAGCACCACTTCGTGCATAAGAGCGCGGTTCTGCGGCACTCAGATGTTTTCAGCTTCATCAAAATTCATGCTTGGGCTGAGCAACCGTGGGACACAGGGTCGGAGTGGTCCCCGTTCCCCGGGCTAGAGCAGAGCACGCAGCAGCCCCACCACAATGAAGCCTCTCCCGGGTCACAGACAAGACTGGAAATGCACAAAGAGGGTAGAAACAACACACATCTGCGGGGAAGACTCCAGGCAGACAAACAAAACCACTGGGGTGAGGAAGGTGTGGGGGCTTCTGGTAATGATTCTGGAGAGGAAGTAGGTCTTGGCTTCTTGGAAAAAGTGAAGAAAAGCAATTCAAGGGAAGCAGAATAAGGCAGCACATCCCAGTCCCGGAGGCAGTCTGCCGGCATCAGCAGGGCTCCTTCGGAAGCACCCAGACAGGTACCGCTGCAGGGGTGGCCAGGTTTCGCGCACATCTGATCTAATCTCCGATCGTAACAGTTAAAGTTCCTGAGAGAGGAGTCAGCGGGTAATTCTCAGAGCAGGCGGCGCCTAGAGAATGCCAGGGAACACAGAAGGAAGTGCTCCCAGCGCTGCGGGGAGAGAGGCCCTCTGAAGTCGGCATCCTCACTGCACCTCATTTCCCCACCTGTACAGAGGTCTACACACGCCTCCGAAAAGGGCCAGGCAGAGGCTACTTTATTTAGGCTTTGCTGTTGTGCAAAAGCAGCCTGAGATGATGCGTAAGTGCATGAACATGTGTGTCAATAACACTTTATTTTACGGAACAGGCAGCAGACAAGCTTCATTTGGCAACACTCCTGAATTACAAGGTAGGCGGTGGTAACAACGTCCCTAATGTTAGGAAGCTTGGGGTAAAGACCAAGGAGGGCGGAGCTGATGCAACTCACAAGTGACCCTGGGACTCCACAGCCATCGACGACAGCCATCGGGCTCCATCTGGAAACATCTAGGTCCCTCTCATTCCCTCCATCCCTCCTGATCACTGGGCAAGGTGTCTCTTCCCAGCCACCTCCTTCCTCCTCCGGGCCCTCACTCCTTAAACCTTCTCCCCTCCAGAGCTTCACCGCTCGCTGTATTTCCTCCTTCCATCAGCTTACAGACAGCACAAGTCTATCCCGCCCCCAATGCCACGCTTTAGACCACATGCCCCTCTACGTCCAATCTGGCAGCTTCAGGAACAGAGGCCTGCACCAGCTCGGCCCACTTTCCAGCGCTTCCCCTCAGCATCCCTGTGCCAACTGGACCTTGACCCCCACTACGTTTCTGTAATAGTCTTTGCCAGAATCAATGGACACTCCTGAGCCATTAACTTTCCTGACCTGACTCGAGCACTGGAAACTGCTGACGGCCAGCCCCTCTTCAAACCCCCTCCCCACCTGGCTGGCGAGCCCGCCAGGGCCTCTCCTGCCCAGGGCCCCTTCACCGGCTTCTCCTGGTCCCTCCGATGTTTCCATTCACCAGCTTTCTGCTTTGAACCGCCTCTCGGCACACGGTAACAATGTAGGCAACACAAGTGGGAGAGCCAGCAAGGCGAAGGATGAGCTGATGAAAGTGACCCGTCCCCTTCTCTTCAGAGCTGCCCCCGCAAGGTCTGCTGTCCCCCTGGGCAGAACCTGCATCTGCCTTGCTCCCCAAGCCCCAATACCATCCTCCCCGCTGCTCCTTCAGCCCTGTTGTCAACAGACGGTCATCTTCTGCCAGTTTTCATTCTCTCATGGTCCTCAGTTCAGTTCAGTCGCTCAGTCGTGTCCGACTCTTTGCAACCCCATGGACTGCAGCACGCCAGGCCTCCCTGTCCATCACCAACTCCCGGAGTTTACTCAAACTCATGCCCATCGAGTCAGTGATGCCATCCAGCCATCTCATCCTGTCGTTCCCTTCTCCTCCTGCCCCCAATCCCTTCCAGCATCAGGGTCTTTTCCACTGAGTCAACTCTTCCGATGAGGTGGCCAAAGTATTGGAGTTTCAGCTTCAGCATCAGTCCTTCCAATGAACACCCAGGACTGATCTCCTTTAGGATGGACTGGTTGGATCTCCTTGCAGTCCAGGGGACTCTCAAGAGTCTTCTCCAACACCACAGTTCTCACATCTTGCCAAATGAATCCAAATGAGCCCTGCTCAATTGTATCGTGACCTGGTCTCCCTCAGCACTGCCGGGACACCCTCAGACGGTAACCGTCCCTTCCAATGTTAGAGGTCCTGCACCCCCGCCCTGAGGGCACCTGCTCCGGCTACCACCTCGAGGCTCCTGCTTTTTGGCCCACCGAGTGCTTTAATCCCCTCCAAGAGCCTTAAGAGAGCTTCCCTGGTGGCTCAGACGGTAAAGCGTCTGCCTACAATGTGGGAGACACGGGTTCAATCCCTGGGTCGGGAAGATCTCCTGGAGAAGGAAATGACAACCCACTCCAGTATGCGTGCTTGGAAAATCCCATGGACAGAGGAGCCTGGTAGGCTACGGGTCGCAAAGAGTTGGACATGATTGAGCGACTTCACTCACTTCACAGAGCCTTGAGCACCAAGTCAGAATTTTCACCTGGACATTTCTCCAAGGCGTCAGACCGCTGCATCCAACTATCCACCCACCTTTCCAGTTATTACCATCAAGTGCACCAGAGCAGCTGCAGTTCCGGACAGCCTGCGTGCCTCACGTCTCCCACCCCAGCCCGTGATGGAGCTCCTCCTCCTCCTGAGGAAGCCATCCTGGGTGGTCCACACAAGAGCCCGTGTGCCCACTGCTCCCGCCAATCAGAGCCCTGCAGACCCCTCGCTGTGCCCACTGCACCTACAGTGCCCTGTCCGACGATCACGGAGAACACACCCCAAACAACGTTTGAGTGTGTTCGGACCTCACACTAACACAAGCATTAGTCACTGTCCGCAGTAGTCACTGGACAGATAATATTTTCCTGCTGTTTCCCCGAAATACTAATACAAAGTAAACAGCAAGAACTAGAAACGCCCAGTCACTTTCCGGTGAGGTCACATCCTGATACTATCACAATTAGCTTTGAATTTCAAATGGGAAGACAAGGCATTTAAACATGTTTAATGGCTAACATTTAAAAATCAGACCGAATCCTAGTATAAAGCTGAAGCTGTGAGTGTATGGAGTCCAGGAAGGAAAGCAGAGCTCCGGGCTCAGGGGAAGTAAATCGTAACAGTCCCATCCTTAACTGGTGAGTGACCAGGACAAGTTATTTCGCTTCAGCTTCCCCATCTTTAAAACGAGGGTCCTGTATGATCTTCAAAGTTTTGATCAGGTAGTTTGTCAAAAGTTCTCAGTACAAAGTAAACTTTCCAGAAGAACCAGATAAAGCAAACTCAAGACTTGAAAAAATATTTCTCCAGTTTTACTGAAAAAAAAAAAAATCTAAAATCACGTGATGTTAGAAAAGAATTGGAAAGGAAGAAAAACTGCAATATGCATTCATTCACTTTAAAAATCAAGTCAAATATATTGAGTAATAAATAAACTAAAGGGCAGTACTTTTCATAGAATATTCTGGCCTAATCTCTCTTTGAAAAAAATAATGATGGACAGAAATCATTTTTTTAGAATGATACAAAGATTTTCCACTGTAATGGACATCTGTGACTCTACCATGGACAGAGTTTTGCCAAACCACTCCAAGCTCCAGACACTGAGACAGTGCAAAAAACACCCAGCCTCTCTGGGATGGGGGAAACCTTCACCCAGAGAAGGCCCCCACCCACTTGGACAACCTTTCTGAACTACACGTGGGAGATTTAAAGAACCATTTTAAGAACCATTTTAACCATTTTAAGTGGGAGATTTTAAGCACCATTCAAATTGCAAGCTTTTTGTAATCTTGTGTTTGGTAGGTTCTCATCCTGTTACTCAATTAAGTCCTTTCCTTTAATTATTGAACAAAATATTCCAACTATTGCTTAAGGCCTTCCATGAGTGCTACGGAACAGAAAAATGTGAATAAAACATGGAGCTCTCGTCTGGTGTGGAGATAAGAGTGAATATGTGATAAATGCACACCGTACTAAGATCATTCCAAAGAGGAGATGCCTTTGGAGTCAGCACGGAAAGCCAGGGACATCTTCACAGAGGATGGAGCCCTTGAGCCAGGACTAGACGTATAATAAGGAAGAACGAATCTGACTCCATAGGCGGTCTGTTTCTTTTACTTTAACCTTTGTATTCTATGTCTTTGCTTCAAGGTAATAATGTTACCTATAGTCTGAAACACACAGGAAGCCCATTCTCAAGGCTCTGGCCTTTCAAAGGATAACACTTTTCCATTCATATAGAGGTAAAATGTTGCAGAACAGAGAATAACATTTGTATTATTGGAGGCTCACAGGAAATTGTACCCTAACCTACCTGGACAGTTGCAAGAACAAAGGATTCCAACACCAAGAAGTCTGCAACAGCCAACCATGCCCCTCTCTCACCTTGCCTTTAAAAATGTTTTGTTGAGGGGTTTGGGGGGAGGATGAGCCACCTGTCTCATTGCATGGCCTCGCAAAAAAAATCATTCTCTGCTCCAAATTCCAATGTTTCAATGTGGCCTCACTATGAGTTGGGCACATGAACTTTCGTTTGGTAACAGATGGGCAGGATGGGGTCAGGGACATGTTTTAATCCGAGGTGAGGACACCTGTGCATCACACACCTCCAGGGATCTGAGTGCCTCACCACACAGTCATCTCTGATTTTAACATCATTATGAAAATTTTCTGCATGATAGCAATAAAGTATCTTGGAAAAGGAGCTTCCCCCCTCCCCCACTAATTTGGACAGTGTCACCACATAACAAGGGCTTCTCTGGTGGCTCAGAGGTTAAAGCGTCTGCCTGCAATGCGGGAGACCTGGATTCGATCCCTGGGTCGGGAAGATCCCCTGGAGAAGGAAATGGCAACTCACTCCAGTATTCTTGCCTGGAGAATCCCATGGACGGAGGAGCCTGGAGGGCTACAGTCCACGGGGTCACAAAGAGTCGAACACAACTGAGCGACTTCACTTTCACTCTCACGTTCACCACATAACATGTAGCATGGCTGCCTCCAAGGAACTGCAAGCAAATCTGACTTCTCAAACCTTGTGACTTCATGGAGAAAACAATCTCCCCTAAAAATCTGTCATCAAGATCTAGCCCTCATGCGGGACCTGCAGTCTAAGTTCACAGTGCCTGGGGACCTGGTAAATCTCGAGACAAAAATGTGTGTTAAAGAGTTCCCAAGTTGATGAGACCCCCAAGAAATCAGGCAGCAGCAAACAAGTTCTCTGGAAAAATCCACCTTCAGTCTAGGCCTGAAGGAACCTCCACAGATAAAATTTTCAAAAAACTGTAACACACTTAAAAGTCACAAATATACAGGAGGAAGAATCAGAAGAAACCACACACACACACGTGTGCACACACACACATGCACAGAAGATCAGCAAGGATTTTCAAATATCAGAATCATCAAACACAGAACACAATGCAATTATGTTTAAAGAAATAAAATTAACAATTGATAAGATACATATGAAACAGAAAACCCCAAAATAAGCAGGTGTTTTAAACAAAGAGAACTTTTGGAAATCAAAGCATGTAAGGTAAGTGGCATTTAAAATGCAACAGATATGTTTACTAGGAGACTAGACACCCATGAAGATACATCTTGAAGACAAAACTGAAGAAATTATTGAGAATGAAGCAGAGAAAGACACAGATGGAAACCTGAAGGAAGTATTAAAAGACATGATCATGTTGAAGGCGTCTAACGAATCTAATTAGATTCCCAGAAGAAAAGAAAGAGCCCGAATCAGAGGCAGCAAATGAAGACAACGGCTGGACATTTCCTAGAACTGATGTAAGACACCAACCCAAAGATTCAGAAGACCTAACAAACTCCATACAGAGTCATCAAAAGGCCTCCTGACATATTCCAGCAACACAAGAGAACACCAGAGACAAAGCGATCTTAAAAACAGCCAGAATGAAAAGATAGATTACAGCCAACCCTTAATATCTAAGCGGGATTGGTTCCAGAAGCACCCTGCAAATACCAAAATCCACAGATGTTCAAGTCCCTTCTGTAAAATGGCATTGTATTTGCACCTATGCACACCCTCCCATATATTTTACATCATTCCTAGATAACTTACAATGCTAAACATAATGCAAATGTTATGTAAATAATTGTAAATACACTGTAAATGCTATATTAAGTAGTTGCTGGCAGGAGGTAAATTCAAGTTTTGCTTTTTGGAACTTGCTGGAATTTTTGTTGTTGTTGTTTAATATTTTCAAACCAAAGTTGGTTGAACCCTCAGATGTGCAATCCAACCGTACTGGAACAGCAATTAACTGACTAAGGAACTAAGAAACCATAATTAGCAGATTTCTCAAGAGCTACAGTGCAAGTCAGAAGCCGGCAGAACAACACTTTGAGTGTAAGGAGAGGAAATAAAGGTCCGTCTAGCACCAGACAGGTTGAGCGAGCATCTTAAGAGCTAGGGCAAAAGAAATGTATCAAGAAAGAGTATTCTAGACAGAGGGGACAGAGAGTAGAAGGTACAAAGGTGAGTACACGCTTAGGATGTTTTGGGAAAAGGCCAGTGTAATGGGCAGAGTAATCAAAGAGGGAGCTGGGAGACGAAGACACAAGGGATCGTAGGGGCAGATAATAGGGTCTGTGAGGCTAACTTGAAAGTCCATGGCAAAGTCAGTGGAGGGTCCAACTAATCCAACCAGATTCCAATACACAGAGGACCTAGACACCAGCTTTGTTGGTGGTTCTTGGCTGATTTTTTTGTTCCTCTCAACCCTGAAATCTCATTCAGGCAGAACAATGATAGAGAAAATATAGCTAATTATTATACAATCAGGCACACTTTTGGGGGTTGGGCACTATGCTGGGTCTTTGCTATTGCTCAGGTTTTTCTCCAGTTGCCACAGGTACGGGCTCCTCTCTACACGAGGTGCGGGGGCTTCTCCTAGAGGTGCCCTGTCTTGTTGCGGAGCTGGGGTTCTAGGGCACTCGGGCTCCAGAGCACAGGCTCAACAGTTGTGGCTTTGCTGTTCCCACACGTGGGATCTTCTCGGATCAGGGATGGAACCTGAGTCTCCTACACTAGCAGGCAGATCCTTTACCACTGACCCACCAAGGAAGCCCCAACCATAGTTTATTAAAATATATTTCAGAAGATCGGAGCTACCAGGAAAAGTCAAGAGGAATTCCAAAATCCAAGCAAATTCTCTGTGCATCCAGATTTTCAGCAGTCGAGGCATTTATTACGGCAAGCTTCAGCTCCTTCATGGGGATTCTGAGGCTAACACGTCACACACTCTGTACATCTTGTGTTGAACAGGTCAGTGGAATGTGACAGTCAAAATCAGTACCTATGGGCTAGTTACATTTGTTGAAGCTGTGAATAACTACTTTCATACATGATTTTTCTACTCATCTAAGTGATGGGATCACTGGTTCAGCTCTCACTGAAAAGGCAAAGGTTTTTCTAACTTGCATGACCGTGTCGTTTACATTTTCTGCAGGATGATTTTGGCATTTTAATGTCCAGTGTACCCTTTAGGGGGCATATATATTCCAGGCAGGTTTATCAAGGCATCTCCCAGAAGAAGAAGATGCAATGGTTATTTCTTAAATTCCTACTGAAAAACAGAACTCGGTAACCCAGACCCATTACGCACATGTCTTCCACTCTTTCCCATCTGTAACACTCTAAGCATCTCCTTCTTCGCCCCAACTAGGTCATCATCCTAAAGGATGATATCCTCCACACATGGACCCAAAACATGAACTCTCATCCCCAATTCCAACACTTCCACAAAGCCGTCCGCCAGTCATTGTGTGTTTCCAACAAAACTGAGGTCTCCTCAGGAGCAGTTAGTCATATCAACCCCACTCCCAGAACTTGTATCTCTGTACTACTTCCAAAAGTATTTAAACTGAATCTGCCCAGAACCTAGAAATTACCCTGACAGTGTTTTTCAGCTATCATCTTAAATGCTTATTTACTTTTTTGCACAATAAGAGTAAAAGACACACACCCTGTTACACTGCTTAGACTATTACTTTAAGACTGGCTGATCACCCAGTTTTGCTTTAGTTGTTGAGAACATTCAGCAACATTGTTGCTGAGAACATTGTCTGCTGAGGCCCTGGGGCAGGGAGGCACCTGCATGGGGTAAGGCTGAGTGTCCCACCAGCCACAAGGTATCCACCTCTTCTCCAGCCCAAAATTCAGTTCAGTTCAGTTCAGTCGCTCAGTTGTGTCCGACTCTTTGTGACCCCATGGACTGCAGCACGCCAGGCCTCCCTGTCCATCACCAACTCCTGGAGTCCACCCAAACCCATGTCCATCGAGTAGGTGATGCCATCCAGCCATCTCATCCTCTGTCATCCCCTTCTCCTCCTGCCCTCAATCTTTCCCAGCATCAGGGTCTTTTCCAATGAGTCAGCTCTTTGCATCAGGTGGCCAAAGTAATGGTGTTTCAGCTTCAGCATCAGTCCTTCCAATGAACACCCAGGACTGATCTCCTTTAGGATGGACTGGTTGGATCTCCTTGCAGCCCAAGGGACAGTGGCAAAATCATGACAAACTAGTAATGACTCACATGCAGTGAATGTCCATCATATCCTAGACTCTGCCCCAAGTGCTTTCTAGGGGATAATTCATTTATTATGTTAACAACACAGAGGATGTACTACTATCTCAGGCACCCAGATGGAGAAACTGAGGCATAGAGAAGTTCAGTAGCTTGCCCAGGCTCACAGCTAGGACATGGCCAGGCCTGGATGAAAACCGGGTAAGGCTGTTGGGCTCTGCTGTCTAGGTCTGTAACCACAATTTCATACACACACAAATAAAGGGCGTTCTGTATCGTCCCCTACTCTCGGCCACAGATCACTGGAAAAGAGGAAGGGAGGGAGAGGAAGGGACGGTGGGCAAGAAAGGAAAAGAGAAGACAGGAAACGAAGGAAGACAGAAAGAAACAAAAGGAGAGCAAGAAAGAGTGAGGCGGGGATGGAGGGAGAAGTCGAGAGGGTGCAGCAGATTTCAGAGTGCAGTCGGGGTCCAGACAGGCCTGAGTGAGTCCCAACTCTTAACTACGTGACCTCAGGCCAATTACTTAATCCCCCTAAGCCTCAATTTCCTCATCTGTAAATTGGAGATAATTACACCTTTTACCCCTGCTGATGAGTGGCAGAAGCAGTATTCAGCCCATAATCTTTCCATAATGCCATGCTGCCACGTCCTCCACAAGATTCTAATTTTTCAAAACTACTGGGAACAGCAAGGCTTCCTGCTGCCTGCCGGTTTGGAGGCAACCGTACCGCCAATCAGAGTTTCCTGGTCCCATGACATCTGCAGGGTCTAGGTTCTGAGCGAACCAGAGAGCCCCACACAGACACACTTCCCAGCAAAGAAAGCCATCCTCATCCTCGTGAACAGCTCCATCAGCTAAGGGAGTGTTCTCGGAGCCCTCCTCCATGTCACCCCCAGCGTCAAAGGTGATGGCATCGTAGCACCTGCCCAGAACAACACACTGGGGAAAAAAAATGAGGTTCTCAAACGAAAGCTCTTGGACAGAGCATGCACCCCCCTTCAAAAAAGCTCCAAGACAGACCTCCTGCTATGGGGAAGGGGCCTTTCAATCCCCCTACTCTGGATGTGTGAGAGCTGGTCCTTTGAGGGCCCTGGAAGCAGGCAAAGCTCTGCTCAGACCTCGTGAAGGCGAATCACCACGGGGAGTACCTCGGGCTAACAGCACCCAGCACAGGTCCTCAGCAGGATGCTGCAAAGACCTCCTACAGACTCACCATGCACCAGCCAGCAAAGCTGTGTACAGAGCTTTTAACAGAGGTCAAAAATCAAAAATCACAACGCAAACTATCTAGAATCTGACGTATGCACCAAACAGTGTCTGTATGAGGCTTCTGGTTTCATGGCTTGTACTTTTTTTTTTTTTGAGATTTTTCAAATGTTCTGTGATACGGCACTATTATTGCTACAAAGTCTTTTAAGTAACACAGATAACGTGCAGCCTGAATTGGAAGAGAGAGAAGGATATTCGTCCCTGATCTATTTCATGACCACCTGTGTTATGCTCCCTGTAAAATAGTGGGACAGACACCTAGAATATTCTGTTATTGTGGGAGGCTCTGGCCTTTCCTTTCCATGAACCCTACAGGTCAGGTTTTATCTCAACTCCTAAGAGAAGTCGCTGGCACACACAGTTAAGGGTATCCTGCCTTTCTGCCGCCCCCGTAAATTTCATGTGTGAACCATATCTTCTCTCTTACTTGCTTGTGTTTGGCTGTGCTGGACCTTCCCTGCTGCGTAGGTTTTTCTCTAGTTGCAACAGGCAGGCGCTACTGTGGAGCTGCAGTTCCCAGGCTCCAGAGCACAGGCTTAGGGGCTCCAGAGCAGGTGGGATCTTCCCGGACCAGGGACAGACCATGTGTCTCCTACACTGACCTGATTCTTTACCATGGTGCCGCCAGGGAAGCCCAGCATCTTCTGAGCCTGACTCTGACCTAAGAGCGCCCTTTCATCCTAAGACGTCAAGATCTGGGGAACAAACTTGCAGTTCATCTCAGCCATCCCCCCTCTTGATGTTCACTCTTAGTAACTCCTTTTCCACCCATCGTTTAAAGCCGTCCCTCTGCGTATTCACCAGCTGCTGCCCTTTATCAAAATTTGGTAACTGAAACAACGGCAACATAAATGTGCATTCCCAACACTCTTACTAATTTTAAAAAAGTCAAAGTTAAAACACTAAGGTGATGCTTTGTTTAAAAAGGTTTGCATCATCCCATAACTGGATGCCATCAAAACAGTTAACAACCATCTTATCAGTAAACAGATATCCTCCTCACAAGAAAGCCTCCAGCTATTTCACTTCCTCTTTCCTGATAGGAAGCCTTTAAGTCCGAAAGCGGAACTCAGCACTGGCCCCGCGCACAGAAAGACCGTCTGCTAGGAGGATGCTGAGGCTCAGGCAATCATCTCAGAGCAGGAGAGCTGCTGGCTTCACTCCTCGGGGGACAGGGGCCCCACCGTGCACTTGGAGCCACGTGGAGACACAGTCCATCTGCTCTGGCCTCCGCAGAGCTGTCCTGGTCAGCCAACACGGGGGGCCACACCGTGCATCCAGCCACCCTGAGCCTCCACCCCCCCACCCCCAGAGAGGAAAACCCTCCGCCTTGCACTCCCCTCACAGACCCCCAACCCCCAAGGCAGAAACCCCAGCATTACCTGCCCAGGCAGGCAAACATCTGTAACCACAAAAGGGAAAGAAAAAACCTGCCGGGGCTACACACGCCTAAAAGAGGATGCAAAATGCGGTGTCTGGGGGCCCCGTTCATGTATCTATTAGGCTTCTCCTCAATCAGGCCTCTGAGATGCCACGAATCCACCCCCCCCCCCCACCTCCGTACTGTTGGGAAAACACTGGAACAGCATCAACCTATTTAAAGATAACCACGGTCCTGACAAAGGATTTTTCCATCTCCCATCATGCAGGCTCAGGTCTGCACTTCTGTATGTTTTTCAGCTCCTACCATGGTTCAAGGCCAGCAGACTGAAAACCCTGTTTCCTCTGGGTGGTTATTTTCCTTTTAAACCTCTCCAAAAGGGCCCAGAAAAATCCAAATGCCAAACATATTGAAAAATCATTCATTATGATTAAAGATTTCCACAGCAAATCTGACACTGAATACAACTAATGACCCACCACCCCCAACTGCCTTGCCTTCCCAGGAAGAGGGGTCCCTACAGCGGGCTCCGACGGCGTGCATTCAGGCTTCCACGAACTGGGAATGGACCATCCAGGAGGCTGCAAAGAAGGCCTGATTCACATGCCGGGCATGCATGGCCTGGATGGCAGTGGCTGCCTCAAGCTTGCAGACCCAAACCTTGGAGGAAGGTATGAAGAATGCTTACTGACCGGGGCCGGGGGAGGCGAGCAGGGCGGGAGACTTAAAGAGACAGATGTCTTACCTGAAACAACCCGGGGGGAAATGTACCGCTACATTCCCATGGTGCAAAAAGTGCCAATTCATCGTGAGAGAATCTTAGGTATGAGCGCTGCGAAGAGCCGGGAGCCAAACTGGCACCCGCCCCCACTGCCTACAAGTCTCTGTTCCTAATGCTTGATTTGACCCCGAACCCACCTTCGGATCAGGGTGTGAGCAAGACATTGGCAATGTTAAGACAACAGGGAGATGTCTCTCTGTGCAAAAGACTACAGAGGACTCTGTCCTGGCTGGTGTCGTTCAGTCGCTCAGTCGTGTCTGACTCTCTGTGACCCCACGGACGGCAGCACGCCAGGCTTCCCTGTCCATCACCACCTCCCAGAGTTTGCTCTAACTCGTGTCCATAGCATCAGTAATGTTATCCAACCATCTCATCCTCTGTCATCCCCTTCTCTTCCTGCCTTCAATCTTTCCCAGCATCAGGGTCTTTTCTAATGAGTCAGTTTTTCGCATCAGGTGGCCAAAGGATTGGAGCTTCAGTTTCAGAATCACTCCTTCCCGTGAACATTCAGGGTTGATTTTCTTTAGCACTGACTGGTTTCAGAGACTTTTCTAATTATCGGCAGAGGGACCCCCGCTGGAGAGAGCAGTCCTTGACCAGGTGACACCCTTAGAAACCCAGTGATTCTGCCCTCATTATGTCCTCTCTCCCAAATGCTCCCCAGACTCCCATTTTCTGTTGAAAACATTTTCTAAGGCTGTAAATCAAGAAGCAGGATGAAGACATGACTGGTTTTACAGGGTTGCTGAATAAAGAAATGACATCTCTACTCAGCTTCAAACTATCCTGATAGATAAACTTGGGACTTAAATAAAAGAGAAACTTGTTTGTAAAAGTATTCATGGCTGAATTGTGCTAAATACCGTGCATGGTTCTTTCAGGCTCTTCACACCGTGTTTAAAATAGTTACCAAATGCCTATTAATAACCAGCTCGCCTCCTAAGATAACACACAGGAGCCAGAACTCAGAAGGAGGATCAAGAAAGGGCGACTGTCTCACAGGTCCTGAGGCCCTGGGTGGACTTCGGTGGAATAAATGCTCGTATTCACAGCCTGGGCTGAAGTGTCCCGACAGGGATGAGTCAGCCCACGTCCTCCTCCTCCCAGCATGGAGCCAGGGTGCGTGGACCTCAGCCCCATCGCCGCGGACGTGCAGCCCAGGGCAGAGCCACAGTCCGCAGGGACTTCTGTTCTGCCATCAGGACCGAGGTGGATGCTCACCTGGGGAGACGTGATCCTCCCCCAGTAATCTCCCAGAGGACCTGCATTTCCCCCCAGGCTTAACACACTGTGGAAGGGTTGTGCTTCGGTTCCCTGGGATAACGGATAACTAAAAATGTGTTTTCCCGTCAAAAAGCACAGCCTCTGTTCGTTTAAACTTAACACGTCAGCATCCAAGAGGCGACCCCCTTTTCTCACCGCCGTGAATGAGGCCACCTAATCCCATCCTTGAAGATGTGCCAGACTTCTTACTTTACTTCTTACTTTTACTTGGATCTTTCTGGCCCACATTCCCTCTCTCTTTACATTCCCCTCAGGACAGGTTTCACATGATGGTCTACACTGAGGTTATTTCAATTCCACTTGGAGTCACTTCCCATGGTCTGTCTAGTTAAAGACCAGGCAACCTTAGAGAGAGACTGTTCCCTCCACTGGTGTGAAATGGCAGGCAGAAGCAGGGTGTTCCACGTCTTCCTTGGGCTCACAGGACGAGGCGGACATCCCGGAGGCGGAGGACCCAGACAACCATCGGTGTACCTCCTGGAGCCCCAAAGCACATGTCACTAGCCCTGTGCAATCAGACCACAAAGTGTTACTGCTACAGGGAGTCAGAGTGTCCAATCCATTAGCCCCCGTTCACAACTAAGGGATGGAGCCCAGGGAGACTCACTCACTTGCTCCAGGTCCCAGGAAGAAAACGCCATCTCTTTTACTTCCTTCTGTTCAAGCTATTGCACCCAAGGCACTTACTAACTTACTAACCCCAAAGTGAAAGAGTTAGTCGCTCAGTCGTGTCCGACTCTTTGTGACCCCATGGACTGTAGCCCGCCAGGCTCCTCTGTCCATGGGATTCTCCAGGCAAGAATACTGGAGTGGGTAGCCATTCCCTTCTCCAGGGGATCTTCTCAACCCAGGGATTGAACCCGGGTCTTCTGCATTGCAGGCAGATTCTTTACTGTCTGGGCCACCAGGGAAGCCCTACTAACCCCAAAGACAGTTTCTTTTCAACCTTAAAATGTGAAGTGGCCTCTTACATGTGGACTCTAAAAAAACAATACAAATGAACTTATTTACAAAATAGAAACAGACCCATAAACACAGAAGCAAACTTGCGGTTACCAAAGGGGACACCCAGAGGAGAGAGACATTAGGAGTTTGGGAGGAACATATACACACTACTGCGTGTAAAGTAGATAGGCAACAATACCATATAGCACAGGGGATGCTACTCAATAACCTATAATGGCAAACAGTCATAAAAAATACATAAATATGTTTAACTGAATCACTGCTATACACCTGAAACTAACACAATATTGTAAATTACCTATACTTCCATTTTTTACAAATGTGTCCTAAGGATTCCTTCACGAAACAATTGAGAGGAATGGGGTCGGGAGTCCCTCTGAACAAGCAGGACTGGAGTTTGAACAGGGAAGTGAAAGTCACTCAGTCGTGTTCAACTCTCTGCAACTCCATGGACTGTGTAGTCCACGGAATTCTCCAGGCCAGAATGCTGGAGTGGGTAGCCTATCCCTTCTCCAGCAGATCTTCCCAACCCAGGAATCGAACCCAGGTCTCCTGCATTGCAGGTGGATTCTTTACCAGCTGAGCTATCAGGGAAGCCTGGAGTTTGGACAGGTCAAGACCCTAAATCCAACACAACCACAAAATGACTGTCAGGAAACACCATCTGCAACTCAAAATGACCTGACATCTCTCGCTGGAATGAGGACGACTTCCAGAAAGCAGAGAAGATCGCCCGCTGCTCCAAGAGAGACAGAATGTGAAATCAGAGGCTGTAAATCACCCGAAGTTACGCCACAGAGAAGGGAATGCAGGATTATACCAGCACATGTTTCCATTATAAGAGTACTAAATGTTGGTAAGAAATTCAGAAATTTGAAAGAGCATATGAAAAAAGTATTAAACTCCACGACAATCATGAAACTGCTTTCAACTAAATATTTTCAAAGGAAATATAATTAAAGTGCAGATTACAACTCTTCTGAAAATGAGGACAGGGTAGTTGAACAGAAGGAACTGTAAAAATTCAAATACAAAGAGGATGCTGGAAATGGATTAAGAAAGTAAAATCCTGAGCCCCATACCTTGTATCCTGTAACTATTCCAACAGGAGGCAGAAAACCTGGCTCCAAAACATAAAACACAGCCAGCTACCCAGGGAAAAACAGCTTTGGCAAGTTTTTCTATTGCTTATTGAAAAACACAAAAGATAAAAACCACATATAGTCTCATCATTTTTTTTAAATTGTATAAAGAAGTGATTGTCCCCTCCCCACTCTTCCAATCACACCTTCGCCCCTGGAGCCACTTCAGGGATGCAGTGGAGGGCCACAGACTCATCAGCTTGTTTCTGTACACAGAGGCCTCGCTTAGCGCACGCGCGCACACACACACACACACAGCCCCAGCTCAGACACACACACACACACAACCCCGGCTCAGACACACACACTCAAAACTTTACAAAAATAGGCAAATGTTTCACATGAGTCTTCAAACGGCTTTCTCTCTGAATATATTTTAGAATTTAAAATTTTTTTAAAAAAAGGAACAAGTTGAATCTTTTTAAAGTAATACCAAAAAAGGTAAGGAACTGATCCCCAACTTCATGAGTAAATTCAAATCTAAAGATTCCTAGCTGTGTACTTCCAAACTGTACATCTATTTTTAAACAAGAAAGATGATACAAGTCGTGGAGGATTAGGAATGTAGATTTCTTAAGCTCTTTGAAATACTATGAAAAAAAAGTTTATGAATTTCCAGTGATCATGGCTTGAATTCCTACCTAAAATGCTTTTAAAACCTGTCAGAGATGATCATTTACTGACTCCGAAACAAATGCTGCATAAAGCAATAGACAGAAATAGCATAAACATCAGGATATTCACGGCACATGGTGATGTCAATCAAATTGATAACCTTCATACAGTCTCTGATGAAGCAGGCTTCTGAGAGGCCAGGCGCACAGATGGGATGCAAAAGCATTGTAATAACCTGCTATACGGCTCTGAGAAAACAGTGTAGCCATGTAAAATCTACCTCCATGTTCCCAGTAGCTGGTGAGTAAATATACAAATTCTAGCACTAGTCCAATCCAGAGGCTGTGCAACCACGGAGGGAAAAAAAAAATACATCTCTGGGAGCAAACAACTTTCTTTTGATTTTATGTCTTTTCAGTTAATAAATTTCATTTCAGGATGAAAGGCAGTGCCATAAATATGACAGATATCAAAAGCGCATGGTTCCACTTCTATTTATCAAACCAAGTGAAAACTGAAAACCTTTTCTTTCAAACCCCATTTCTAATGTGGGAGAAGATCCAAAGGTCCCTTGCAAGGCTGAAAACAAGAGGTTCCCACTCCAGCAGGAAGGCTCTCCCCGTGGTACCCAAATCCACCTGCTGGCTTCCTCCACCAGCTCTCACCCACATATTCCCTGCCCAGGAGCCCCCTATTCACCCAAAACCTTCTCCCATCCATTGTCAGTTGTGTTCCCCCCACCTGGAACCCATTATTTCCCCCATGTCTAGGATCTCCACCTAACAAGTCATAATTCTGGGCCCATAAATAATGTCCTCTACTCCATCCACCCTCACCTGTCCCCAGATCTCATGTGATGTCTCCCTCCTTTAAACCCCCAACAACATGTGTTTTCTCTTAGGCATTGTTTATGCCCTTAGAATCTCACTTCATAGACTATTTTCAGCTGACTTATACAAACTCCTTCAGTGCTTACTGAATTACCTTATAAAGAGTAGAATCTCAATAAACATCTACTGAATTGAATTATCTGTTATAGAATAAACTGCTTCCTAAAAATTGATCTGTATTTCCTGCATAAAAGTCATACAATTTTAATAGCAGAAGGTTATAGCAATCAAGTTAGATCCTGGACCCTTCACTTTAGTTTATCAGCTTTTTAAATTATTAATAACAAATTGTCATGAAATATATACGTGCACACATACATGATGCCTCCTGAGGCACGTGCCCCTTACTATCCTCACGCAATCTCGGAAGGTCAGAAACGACATTTATTTTGTATACAAGCAGTCAAGGACATGATATCAGCTTTGAAACCAGAACTGTCTATGCACTAGTGAAGGCAAGATAAGTAGAAAGTAGAAACCTTTTTCTCCAATAACTTGTCATTTGCCTGCAGAGAAAAGATAGCCCATAGACAAGTATCCCATGTGTGTTTAGAGTGTTTCTACAGTTGTTTCTTAAAGAGATTCCATGTGACTCCCAACTGCGGTAGCTCTGGCCTCTTTGGTTAATGTCAGTTGCAAACAAGAGATCCCCAAAGACGAGTGTGAGAGCCATGAGTTAAGAATGGCATTGAAATGGAGACCAGGAAAAATACAGCCTGGGAAGGAGACCTAGCAGCAGCCCCAAGCCAGGGGTGTGATGGGGAAATGCAGAAATGGAACAAAAGCAGCTCAAAACCCCTCCACAGTCACACTCTAAAGCCAGGCTGGATGCCAGGGTCCTGAGATCTATCCAGGTGATATTTACTGCTCACAGTTGGAAGGCTCTGAGTCTCCAATCATCCATTCAGCCATCCCCAGATAAACTAGTTAGGTCTAAATGAAGAATTCATAAGTAATAATATCTTCTTAAAGCTTTTTCTAATTATAGAGGTCATCCACGTTTGTCATAGAAAATATGAAAAGTTCTAAAAAGTAAAAGGGGATAGTCAATAACAGTCGTGTTATTACAATCCAAACTGATTTCCTTCAACATGTATTCAACAATCACAATATTTATTAGGATCTGGCATGTGCCAGACACATCAGAGAGCAAGACAGAAAAAACTCCCTGCCCTCCTGCAACTTAAACTCTATCAGGAGAGGAAGACAATGAGCAGGAGCATGAAGAAGTAGGTTGCATAGGATGCTGTGAGCTTACTTAGTTGCTCAATTGTGTCCAACTCTTCGAGACCCTTTGGACTGTAGCCCACCAGGCTCCTCTGTCCATGGGATTTCCCAAGCAAGAATACTGGAGTGGGTTACCATTTCCTTCTCCAGGGGATCGTCTCGATCCAGGGATCAAACCCGATCCAGGGATCAAACCTCCACCTCCTATGTCTTCCACACTCCATGGAGATCCTTCACCCGCGGAGCCATCAGGGAAGCCCTAATAGGCCGTATGCACAGAAATGTCAAGAGCAGGGCAGGTCGGCCCGGACTGAGAACATCGAGTTACCATGCTGAGATCATCCGGCTTTATAGGCTTCCTTCCCCACTTATTACACAGTGAGAGCGTCCCTCCACCGTTACACAATCTTTAGCAAAACAATTTTTAATGATTGCAGAGAACTCCATCTCATGAATGTACCACAATTAATTTCATCATTCTGCTCTGTGCCGCAATGAGATTTTCTTTCCTTTTTTTTAACTATCGTAAGTAATGCTTCTACTTCCTCAAGAGAAGCGTAAAGAAGAGAAATCCCCCAGGATGGAGCCAAGCACTGCTGAGGCCCATGGTGACCCGTCACTGCACAGGCGCGCAGCGCCTTTAGGCCACGTGCGTGACTCTTCCTTCCCTTCCAGGGTCCTGCCGCCCCCACCTGACGACTTTTCCATCAATTCCCAGGAGAGCTCTGGCCGCTGCATCCCTCCACCATCGCTGCTCTGTATAAATGAGATGAACTCTACCCCAGGTAGGTGCCTACCACCTAGCATCATGACCGGTATGAAGCAGAACGTGTAATAAACACCTACTGGATTAAGAAATGGATAGAGAACTGAATGAGTCCTCAGAAATCACTCTGGCTTTCAGACAGCCGGGAAGCTGCTAAGAAATGTTCCCTCCCACTAGGGAGTGAGTCATATCTCAGACACATTCAGCACCCTCCTAATAGGGCTGCAAAGTATTTCCCGTAATGCCTTTCAGATGTTAGAAACTGCCATACGACCTGGACAGCCAGAGAATGCCATTAACCATCGAAACGAAATGCTAAATAGCACAGAGAGACTACGCAGAAAACACTGCCAGCATGTTCCCTCTTTCTAGTTACTTAAAGACGACAATTATATAATACCTTCCTCTTGAAACATAAATGAGAAGTGTATCTTTTAACAGTTCATCAGCCACTGTTCATCCTAAATGCCAATCACAGCATTATATACGGCTACTGTGACTCTCGTCAAAAAGTAACACACACAAAAATTCATAAAGAAAGAAGAAAAGCCTTTAAATGATGTGTATAGAGACTTGGCAAACAATTCGCAACAGACTCACAGACACAGAGAACAGACTCGTGGTTGGTAAGAGGGTGGGGAGAGATGGATTAGGAGTTTGGGATTAGTAGATGCGAACTATTATATATAGAATGGATAAGAACAAGGTCCTACTGTAACATACAGGGAACTATATTCAATATCCTATGATAAACCGTAATGGAAAAGAATATGAAAAAGAATGTATACATATGTATAACTGAATCTCTGCTATACAGCAGAAATTAACACAATATTGTAAATCAACTATTCCTGAATACATTTTTTTTTTAAACCTGGCAACTCAAAATAAGCAAATCAAGAACAAGAGGAGACATCAGTTCTTTCTCCCCTGAGCTGGTTCCTTAGGGGGCCAGGTATCAGCAGTAACAGTTTCATAGGTGAGGGCACGGAGACTCTGAGTCATAAGCAATATACTCACTGTTAGAAAAAAAACCTTGAAATTTTCCTTCCACGAGTCCACTTTCAGAAGTTAGAAGTGAATCTAGGAAGCCGTCTCAGAAGAGCTCCCAATTTATGATGCAGGCTTAGAGAAAACGAGAGGCCAATGTGCCCACGGGCAGTGAGAACACACACCCCAGGATGACAACTGACTTTTCTGTGAATGACCCACGTGGCCCTCCAACCACTGTGCTGCAAATGGATCTGGATGCAAAGGACAGAGGCGATGCAGATTTCTGAGACTTCACTGGTTTCTGGGTGTATGAGTTTGAGCTCCGTAACTACAGAGTCTTCACAACCCACCTGGCTGAGTCTCAGAAGAGCAGACGTCAACACAGGAGGAGAGGATTGGGGCCACAGCAGCCAGCGACTGTTTAAAGTTGCTCAGCTTTGGGGCTGTCTACCACACATGAGCTCTCAGTCTGTCATCATTATCAGGGGCCTGGACATAGCAGAACAACATGAAGGACAATGAAGCCAAAGTGGCTGAGTGCAGTGTGGCTGGGGCTGGCTTCCACGCTGCTGTGGCCACCCCGTCCTTCTGCAGATGCACTCGGAATACAAGAGGGAAAGCTGAGCATTCATATCCCAAGCGTGTGAGAGTCAAGAGTTTGTTCATCTGCTTCCACCAGGGCACTGATGCTCTGCACCCCAAGGGGAGCTAGGAGATGCCAGCATCACCTTAACAACGCCTGCATCCTGCTCTCAATACACTGTTTTTGGGGAAAGACTGGAAAGCAACTGCATCAAATTCCTTTCTGTAAAGAAGTATTCTCACTACACTGCTTGTCATTTGGTTTGCTCCTTCAACACATATTTCTTGACAATCAGTTGAACAAGACGAAAAGAGTCGTGGAGACAGACTGTGGTGACAACTGCACAAAATTACAAATGCATGCAATACCCCTGAACTGTGAACTTCAAGATAGAGAAGATGGCAAATTTTACGTTATGTGTATTTCACCACAATGAGAAACTGGAAGGAAAAAAACAGGCAGATTGTGAGAAGGAGTTGAATTTGGAAAAGTAACATGCAAAGGCTTAAGCCCTCCCATTTCTCTCCCTGCCGCATCTTCCTTTGTCCCCAAGTTTGGGCCACAGTCACAGAGGTTCACGGCCAGATCAATCACAAGGAGGAAGCCCGTCTGCCTGTCTCTAGTGTAAGTGGGGCCAAAGAGTGGACAGAGCTAGACAATGGGGTCCCCGAATTCCACCCGAGTCTTGGACTCACCCCAAGCTGCGTACATGCAGGACAGACCCAAAACAGACAGCAGAGACTTTAGAAAACTAAACTACGCTGAAACCACCACTAAGAGGGGGTGAGACAGGATCTGCGTCCTAACCTAACCATGTCGAGTACCTGCTAAAACAAAGAAACAGGCAAAAAACACAGCACTCTCCTAGATTACAACAGGACTCCGTGTTTACACACACAACACTCACAATGTTTAGGACAAAGGAAAATTACCCCGTGTACAAAGAACCAGGGACACGTGAGCAGTTCCCAAGGGAAGAGATAATCAGCAGATGGTGACTCCATTTGACCCAGATGTTAGCATTACCAAACAAAGACTTTAAAGCAGCTATTGGAGCTGTGTTTCCTGACATAAACGTTCTTGAAATTAATAGAAAGTTGGGTGTTCCCAGCACAGAAAGAGAAGCGAAAGGAAAGAGTCAAATGGAAATTACAGAACTGAAAACTAGAAGATCTATAATCAAAAATTCACAGGGTCATCGCAATAGCAGAGGGGAGATGACAGAAGAAAAGTCAGTGAATTTGAAGATCAACAGAAATGGCCCAATCTGAAGAACAGAGAGAACAAATATCAAACAAAAATGATAAACCTACAGCCTCAGGAACCTGCGGGGAAAGTGGGATGATCTGACACATGTTGTTGCACAAGAAGGAGCAGATAATGAAAGAACAAAAACAAATATTTGATGAAACCAAGCCACGGAACTAAGATGAGAACGTCTATAAAGTACAAGAAGTGGGGACCCAAACACCAAGCCCAGAGCTTAGACTCAAGAAGAAGAGGGACCATCAGCAAGCGGTAAAGGGGGAAAGACAGGATGGACCTGGGAGGCTGGGCCCTGGACCACAGGGAAGAAAACCAGGAAGGAAGGAGCAGAGGGTGGAGTCAAAGGCTGCCCGTGGATCAAGTGTGACCAGGATTGAGAACCAGTTGCCGGACTGAACAATGTAAGAGTCAGCAGTGACCTTGGTAAGACCTGTTTAGTAAAGTGATGGAGATAAAAGCCCAAATAATGAGGATGCAAGGAAGGAAGAGAATGCAGGTGATTCTTCTGAAAAGTCTTGCAGGAAAGGGGAGGAGAAAGTAGAGGCTTGTACAGACTGGGTTCACGTGTGTGTGTGTGTGCATTTTTTCAGAAGACACTTTATTCTTTTGAATTAAAAATAATAATAATAAATCCCTTTAACTAGTGAGGATAGTACAGAACTGTCAAGAGAAAGAAACAGGTAACTCAGATCCTAGAGAATTCTTTGGGCTGGTAGCAGTTTCACAATAAATTATTATGCTTCTTTAATTGTATCAGATTTTATTAATATATTTCTAACTATTTCAGTTATTATTTATCTTACATCACCCGATTTTGGTTCTAATTCAAGAGTACATCTTTTTCAGATGGAAGGTATTTCTGAATGCTGAGGGGGTTGGTCCAGGAAAGAGGGAAAATTAATGATGCAGGAGAGAAGGACCAGCTTTAGAGAGACGTCCCTCAGTGAGTGAGAGGGGCTGGAACCCAATACTGGGAGGACAGGCCTGGGACAGGCACACGGGTAAGAGTGTATGTGTTTCAACGGAGGGGCATTCAGAGTCTAGAAGTACAGGGGTGGTGGGTTGGTAGTTTTAGCTGAAAGGACAGAATCACTGTCTTCCAAATGGATCCACTTCAAGTGAAAGAAGCAGGATGACCAGCTGATATTAAGGAAGGGTGGGAGATGTTGGAGGTTTGAGCAGAAAAAAAAAAAAAAATGGTGTGGAAAAAAGTCATGTTGAAGAGTGAATGCACATCTGAACCAGGGAAAATTACTAGGCAGAACTCAGCAGGTTTGTAAGGAGGCTTCCTTTGTAGGCAAGCTGGGAAGTCACAGATGACTGGAATTTTCAAACTGTCTGAAAAACAACCCCACTAACTGCTACCTCAACCCCTTTATAAACACACTTCCTCAGTCACCTCCTCAGGGACTAATCCCAACTATTAGGCAATCCCACCAACCTTAACACCCAGCCCTCCAGGGCTCAGACACTGGCCAGGGGTAGAAAGAGGTCTCTGTACATTTGCTTTGTGGTCTCAAGCAGGCAGGTCGGTGTGGATGAATGTCAAATACTGACACCACCCAACCTACCAAAAGTCCAGAGATGGAGCGGGAAACTCCAGACGGGGAACTCTTCAAATAAAGCAACAAAGCGAAAACCATCCCAGGAGAAGCTGCACAAAGCGAAGCTCAGTTTAGAAAGTTCAGTCCCTTTTGTCCTCACAGCTGAGCAGAAACTGACGATGTCTGACACAACTGCAAAGCAGATACCCAACACGGAAGAGAAACGAGCTCGTGGAACACCCCTCCATCCCCAGCTTATTAAGAAAAGATGGTCCTAAGAATCAGTTCAGTTCAGTTCAGTCGCTCAGTCGTGCCTGACTCTTTGTGACCCCATGAATCGCAGCACGCCAGCCCTCCCTGTCCATCACCATCTCCCGGAGTTTACTCAAACACATGTCCATCAAGTTGGTGATGCCATCCAGCCATCTCATCCTCTGTTGTCCCCTTCTCCTCCTGCCCCCAATCCCTCCCGGCATCAGGGTCTTTTCCAATGAGTCAACTCTTCACATGAGGTGGCCAAAGTACTGGGGTTTCAGCTTCAGCATCAGTCCTTCCAATGAACACCCAGGACTGATCTGCTTTAGGATGGACTGGTTGGATCTCCTTGCAGTCCTAAGAACAGAGACAGTCTAATGTTGCTACTGGTCTCTTTTAGATACACTAATGGTTTGATTGTACTATAAACTGACTTTTAATGCCCAGAGTTTCCCTAAGTGAATTTTTTTAAGTCTAAAAAACAAATACAAGTCTGCATTAGAGCAATGAAGTGGAGTTTCCCCTTTACAACACTGATGTGTCAAAGGACTGTAGAGGTGGCTTAATCATTTAATGTTTGTAAAATGTTTTAAGAACATTAACTACAGGATTCAGACTGAAAAAAAAAACAGGGACACATTTTTTAAACACATTGTCTCCTTTGGAATATATGGCATAAATACATAATTTAATAGGCCTTTATGTATAAAAATATTGAAGATAATTTAAACAGGCATGTAGTAAAGTTAAAAAAGAAGGTCCAAGAAGCCATATGGGAAAAGGTCTAGAAAAAAAGATGAAAGGACTCTGAGACAGCAGAGAGGAATCCAAACTGGTTTCTGGAAGGCAACAAATCAAAACTCCTAAAAAACATAAAAAAGAAGAAATCCTGTACCTCTTGACCCATGAAGGAGAGCTCTGAGAATATGAAACAGGGCTCTCTGGAGAGGCAGGGAAGAGCCCCAGATTAAGTGGGGAGGCCCCAGAAAGCACAGAAAGTCCGACAAGGAACAGACAGGAAGAGACTCTGGCATCGACAGCCCGCCCAGCTGCAGGGCCCACGGGACAACGGGGACGCACACAGCCGAGGTCCCGTTACTGGGAGCGGGAACGCGGCCAGGCCATCGCAACCCGCCACGATCCGTTTTACAGCCAAGGAACAGCCCCATGTGTTACGCAACTGATACAAGAGAAGACAAATTTCATCAAGTTCTGAAAAACAGCAGTCACTATTCTACCTACTAGAACTCTTGAAGGTAAGGACTTCCAGATTGCCGCAAAGCCAAGAAGAAATTCCAGCAAATTAACCTCACAGGCAGATCAATGACATTGTTTTAATTTTTTATTTTATTTTTAATTAGAGGATAATTGCATTACAATATTGTGATGGCTTTGCCATACACCGACATGAATTAGCCACAGGCATATGTATGTCCCCTCTCTCATGGACCTCCCTCCCACCTCCCACCCCATCCCACCCTGCGAGGTTGTCACAGAGCACCAGCTTTGGGTTCCCTGTGTCACAGAGCAGATTCCCACTGGCTGTGTATTTTAAACACGGTGATGTGGATGTTTCAATGCTACTCTCTTAAATCATCCCACCCTCTCCTTCCCCTGCTGAGCCCAAAAGTCTGTCCTATACGTCTGAGTCTCCTTTCTTGCCCTATGAATATGATAGTCAGTATCATCTTTCTAGATCCCATATTGATGTGTTCATATACGATATTTGTCTTGCTTGTTCTGACTTACTCTATAACAGACTCTAGGTTCATCCACCTCATGAGAACGAACTCAAATGCGTTCCTTTTTATAGCTGAGTAATACTCCATTGTGTATGAGGACCACATCCTCTTTACCCATTCATCTAGGACACCTAGGCGGCTTCCATGTCTTGGCTATTGCAAACAGTCTGCAGTGAAGACCGGAGTACATGAGTCTTTTTCAGTTATGGTTTCCTTGGGGTGTAGGCACAGCTTTGGGATTGCTGAGTCATACGGTAGTTTTATTCCTAGTTTTTTAAGGAATCTCCACACTGTTCTCCATAGCGGCTGCATCAATTTGCATTCCCACCAACAGTGCAAGAGGGTTCCCTTTTCTCCGCACCCACTCCAGTATTTACTGTCTGTAGACTTTTAGGGACAAGGCAACTGAGAATGTGGATCCAGTATGCCCAGCAGCCACCTTTCGATTCTAAAAAGCTATGACTTGCTGCCGCTCTTCAAATGTTCTCTAAGGAGGTCACAAGTAGGAAATCTGACGGGCAATGGTGGGGCTGAGGGCCCTGGGAACACGGGGCTCCCCTGCACCCCACCCAGCTCTCTCCCCCAAACAGGTACTGGTACGCAAGTCCCCGAGGACTCAAAACAGTGCTCCTCCATCCAGGCAGAGGTGGGAGACAGCTGCAACGTGGGCTCCCAGGCCTGACTCCAGACTAGGAACTGTTCAGCTTCACACTCTCTGATCAAGAGTTCCTCACCCTTAAAAACCAAGCCAATGGACTCAAATCACAGCCCTCCAGAGGTGCTAGGGGACCCCCACCTCAGCTGAGATTTGATTGGGTTCACCTACTGATGTTCAAAGAGCATCTTTTGATCCAAAATTCTAAAAACAACAGCCACCATGACCCACACGTTTTGTTCTGAAAGTTCGTTTCTAAATCAGGTAGTTGAAACTGGGAATGTAGTTCTCCATAGAAATAATTTTAGAATAGTTAGGTTTCCATGTCAACCTACCCAAGCCTATTAACTTGCAGAATACCTGAATATACTACGACCATAACAACGTCTCCGCTCACAGGAGGGCAAGGGAGGCTCACCCACCTCCCACCACCCTGCCAACCACAGCCACCACCACCAAGCCTCAGGGAGAAGGAAATTCTCAGGCAGAAAAAGGTGCAGAAAATGAGAGCAGAAGAGAAGTGGAAAGATGGGTAGTGGGTGGGTGTGGTGCCTTCCACCCCAGCGCAGCGGGAGCGCGGCTGGGGTCCCAGCTGCCCACCTTCACGTCCTGCGGCACAGGCACGCGGTAACGTCCACTGCAGGGCCCCCAGCCGGACGGCAGGGGGACCCCAGGTCCGCACGCCTCGGGGCGAGTCCAGCACCATCCTGCACCACCAAGAGGAAGCAGTGCTCCCAGGAGGGGACACTGACGTGGGTCATCAGGTGGCACGGACGGGGCAAGCAGGAACAGTATCGGGGCCACAGGCCCCCGAGTCCGATGTCAGCTCAGGATACGAGACCTGATCTGCGCTAGTGCGGAATGCACCCTTCACTAAGTCACACTCCGCCAAGGCTCTCGGTGACTTCACATCCCCCTCGTTCTGTGCATCCCAAACTTAGTCCTGCTGTGGCCCCCTCACAGCGTTTATGATCAGGAATCCTGCCCCATGAGGTCACCAGGCCACAGGGGCCAGTCATGCTAGCGTTTCTGATGAATCAAAAGTCATCAGGAACCACTCCAAAAACGGGTTGGATGAGGAGTCAAATTCTTTTTTCAAAAGCCTTCCCACAGACCAACAACAGCCAGTGAGAAGAGATGATGAGAGTGACAGAAGATCCCTTTCAAAATGAAAACAACAAACAGTGCCCAGAACTGAACATCAAAACTTTACAGAAAGACCAAAAAAAAAAAAAAAAAAAACCCACACCCATCACAAAAAAAAGAAAATGGAATAAAGAGAAATTGCACATTTCTGAAAAGCATAACAATACTATATAGATTTCAAGTCTTTAGAAAATAATCTAAAATTAATCCAAATCCAATCAAACCCAACAGAATTTTTTTCTGGAGTTTGGCAAAACATCACCTGAAATAATGAAATATATGAGAAGAGTCAAGAAACTTAAAAAAAAAAAAGCTACTGAAGGGACAAGATAAGACTGCACCTTCCAAATATAAAAATATACACTGAAGTTCAAGGACTGAGGAAGTAAGAGCCCAGAAATAAACAGGTCTGTCAATGCAACAGAACAGAAAACCCAGAAACAGATCCGAGTATAAATAATCATCTAATACACAGTCCAAGTAACATTTCAAATCAGTGGGGCAAGGTAGACTAGTGAACAAATGGACTGAAGTATCTGGTGAAAACCTGGAAAAATAATAATAAATTAGATCCCTACCACAAAGCATCACCAGATCAAAGCAGAGACATCACCTTGCTGACAAAGGTCCATCCAGCCAAAGCTGTGGTTCTTCCAGTAGTCATGTATGGATGTGAGAGCTGGACCATAAAGAAGGCTGAGAACTGATGCTTTCAAATTGTGGTGCTGGAGAAGACTCTTAAGAGTCCCTTGGACTGCAAGGAGATCAAACCAGTTAAACCGAAAGGAAATCAACCCTGAATAGTCAACGGAAGGACTGATGCTGAAGCTGAAGCTCCAATACTGGCCACCTGATATGAAAGAACCAAAACACTGGAAAAGACCCTGATGCTGGGAAAGATTGAAGGCAGGAGAAGAAGGGGGACGACAGAGGATGAGATGGTTGGACAGCATCCCCGACTCAAAGGACATGAGTTTGAGCAAACTCCAGGAGATGGTGAAGGACAGAAGAGCCTGACACGCACAGTCCATGGGTTACAAAGAGTCAGATACAACTTAGCAACTGAGCAACAACCACCACCACGAAACATTCACCAAATTAAGCTAGATGTGACAAAGACAAAACATGGAACCATAAAATTCTGAAAAGGTCAGCAAACATCTGCATTATCTCAGGGTGGGAGAGGACTTGTTCTGTTCCCACTGGGTGACTCCCAGGGTCCCCAGGGTCTCAGCTCAGAAGAGGAGCCTCGTCCCCTGGCCCCAGCCCTGGGACCCAGAGCATCCTCTGCCCTGCCTCCTTCCTGTGGGCGTGGGTGAAGCGTGAGCAGCTGGACGCTCCCTCACCCTGGCGGGGGGGAGGAAGAGCCACTATTCCAATCTGATCAGGAAGCCTTTTCAAGTGTAAGTTTTTCTGGCCAACTGCCCCCAGAGAGCCCAGAAGGGAGAAAAGAAGCTGTATTTCCAAAGCTCTAGTGATGTGTTATGACTCTTTTTCTTGTTTTAAGCAAATGTTCACGTTTGTATCTAATTCTGCATTCACATTTTTATATTATTTTTCTTAAAGAGAAACCAGCATTGCAGGGAAGGGACAGGGAAGCCTGGCATGCTGCAGTCCATGGGGTCGCAGAGAGTGGGACACAACTGAGCGACTGAACTGAACATTGCATAAGCTTCCAGGCCCTGCAAAACCTGGACCCAGAAAGCCCAGCAGTTTCCTGCAACATCTTGCCCACAGCTCTGCACAAGGACCTCACTGCAGGAGGAGCACGGCTGGGAGGAGACCCTTGGTGAGAATTCATGAATAACTGCACCTTTACAACATGGACTGTAGAGTTACAGTTAGAACCCAGCCTTCGGAATCAGGCAGACCCAGAGCTTCAGTTCCTTTTTATGTAAAATGCAGATTATAATACCCTCCAAGTCGGGAGGACTGGATGAGATCGGGTACGCAGAAACATGAATAACAGCACCTACTTTGTGGCAGGCAAATTTAACAGAAAGAAGGGCCAGAGAAACACATGTTACGGTGGTCTGGCTTCTGAAGACATGAGGTTCCAGAGCTGAAAAGCCGCAGCTCTACTACCTACTCAAGTCCATGATTTTTACCCCTTAGAAAGAAAAAGACTACCTAGAGAGAGCACTCTTATTTCTGTGTCCACTGCGACTGTAGATCACGAAGCAGAAAGTCATTGCAATTTTTCAATGGCTGGCATTTCCAGGCATATTTCTTATATAAGTCAAAAATGGGAAAATGACCGAAAGAGAAAAATATCAGGTCTCTCATAAAATGTAAACACCCACACTGGCCTACGGGACTATGAATAATTGCTTCCTTACATCTGTATAGTACTCTGCAGTTTACAATTTTTACAGTTCAGAGGGCACTTTTACAAGAGTGATCAATCTCACAACAACCCCTTTAGTAGGTGTTCATACCCCATTTTATAGATGACCAGCTGACGCTCTGAAAAGACGACTCTCCGACCAGAACAGTGTTTGGTCCTGGGGCCATCTGCAGGGGGGCTTCTAGAAGCCCTCCAAGCCCCAGGTCCTCCTACAGACTGCTCTGCTTCAGGGGGTGATCTGGGAAGAGTGGGTCTTGGTGAGCTCTCTGAGGTCACAGGGAGGAGAAAAAGTCATTCTGAATTCCAGTGGAGGTCACTGGCAGGCAACAGCTTCCATTAATGTGGGAGATTGATTTTTTTTTTTCTTTTAAATCTCCATGGTCTGAGCTTCCCTGGGGGTCCAATGGTAACGAATCTGCCCTGCAATGCGGGAGACACAGGTTCGATCCCTGGTCTGGGAAGATCCCATGTGCCGTGGAGCAACTAAGCCCGTGACCCACAACTCCTAAGCCCTCGGGCTGCAACTATTGAAGCCCATCCGCCGGAAAGCCTCTGCAACACGAGAAGCCACCGCAATAAGAAGCCCCGGCTTCACAACTAGAGAGCAGCCCCCGCTCCCCACAACCAGAGAAAGCCCACGCACAGCCTCGAAGACTCAGCGCAGCCGTAAATAACATAAACAAATAAATAAACAAAATTTTTAAAAAATTTTAAATGCTGAAAAAAAAACCTCCTCGGTCTACTGGGAAACAAAATGGCAGGCACAGAGCTACCTACGCCCTGAAGGGCAGTAAAGAGTCCACCACGGCGGGCGAGCCATCCTATAAACAACGCTTTTCTCCAGGTGGGATCCCTCTGTCCTAAGCAAAGGTCGAGCTTTGAGGGTCCTGAGGTGGTGGGAGGCACAGGGCCAGGTTCCCCGTGCTCAGAAAACAGAGGAGGAAGTCAGACACGTAGGTGCACGGGGACACCCCTTACGCTTGGCATCAGCGTCTTCCCTTCTCGCTACAAACTCTCCCAGCCATGAAAAAGTAGAAAAAAGAAAAGAAAAAAAACAAACAGCCGTGCTGGCCCACCATCAAACCTGGGCTGAGCACTGCGGGCACGCGGCCACCCGCTGTCTCGGCACCAGCAGCAGCACCTGTGACCCCCGGGGGCCCGCAGCCTGACTTCCGTCCCGACTGCCCCGACAGGATGGCCTCACCCAGCTCACCTGGGCCCATGGAGGTGCTTCCCTGACGGACACTGCTCAGCAGTGCCCGCTGCACCAAGACCAAGTCCAGTCAAGCCTGTGATCGTGGGAAGCAGGGCAGCCTTTCCCAAGCCACAAGCGATCAGAAGTCTTCTACCCAGTATCCACAGCAGCCAAGACATAGAAGCAACCTAAGTATCCATCAACAGACGAATGGGCAAAGAGGATGTGGTACATATAGACAATGGAATACTACTCCGCCATAAAAATGGAAGGAAATAATGCCGTTCGCAGCAACATGGATGGAGACCTAGAGGTGATCGAACTAAGTGATAGAGAAATTCGCTCAGTCGTGTCTGACTCTTTGTGACCCCATGGACTGTATATCCATGGAATTCTGCAGGCCAGAATACTGGAGTGGGTAGCCTTTCCCTTCTCCAGGGAATCATCCCAACCCAGGGATTGAACTAGGGTCTCCTGCATTGCAGGCGGATTCTTTACCAGCTGAGCCACCAGGGGAAGCCCAAGAATAATGGAGTGAGTAGCATATCCCTTCTCCAGCAGATCTTCCCTACCCAGGTATCGAACCAGGGTCTCCTGCATTGCAGGCTGATTTTTACCAACTGAGCTATCAGGCAAGCCCCATGCTAAGTGAAGTAAGTGAAGTCAGAAAGAGAAAGACAACTACCATATGATATCGCTTATATGTGGACTCTAAAATACGACACAAGAGAATTTATCTACAAAATAGAAACAGACCAGACTTGGGGTTATGGTTGTCAAGGGGGAGGAGGGGACTGGGGGGGGAGAAGAGCATTGGGGGTTTGGGATTAGCAGATACAAACTGTTATACAGAGGATGGATAAACAAGGTCCTACTGTCCAGCACAGAGAACTATACGCAATATCCTGTGATAAACCACAATGGAAGAGACTATGAAAAAGAATATACATGGGTATAACTGAATCACTTTGCTCTACAGCAGAAATGAAGCTAACATTGTAAATCAACTGTACTGCAATTTTTAAAAAATGTGTTTTAAGTCTTCCATGTAGAAGCCACAGCTAAATGTTCACCAGAGGCTCCTATGGGGGGGGGGGGGGTGGCCTGTCTCCTGGCAACACGTAGAATCTGCGGTCCCCACACCTGCATGCTCTGAGACCCCCAAGGCCGGCAGGAAGGCATCACAGCCCAGGCCACGGCTGGACCCCACTGCCAGGCCTGCACGTGGAGTCTCGGAAGAGGATCCTCCACGCTCCCCCCGCCTCTCCCCCCCATCCCCACCTCCCTCCTCCACACTCCCCTCCCCTCCTTGACGCATGACTCCATGCCTCGCGAGGTGTGCGAGCCTCCCACGCTGAGCTCTGCCCAAACTGCCTGTTTGTGTGTAAATAATAAATGACTGTTGTTTGAGCCGCTGTGTTTGGGGAAGGTTTGCCATGTGAAAATAAATAACCTACACGGGACTGCAGAAAACCCAAGTTCTACTTACAAATTCTAAATGAAAGATGGTGGGAACCTCCTATGTATTAAATCCATTACAGAAAGTTCAATTCTGTATTCTAGAGATAACTGGAAAACCAAAGATACAAATTTGCAGGAGTCTGAAGAAAACTGTGTTTTGAAGAAAAGGTCACAAGCGGTTATTTTCTAATAGACTGCCTAATATTGATCAGCAATTAATACACAAATACTTTTGGAAGTGCTTTCTAAAATACAACAGAAAATATACTTTTCCATCTTTTCTTTCCAGAAGGCTGCATGCATTAACTACATTAGCAGCCAAATAAAGCTGTTTTTAAGTCTCTATCATCCAAATGAATTATCCACATTGTTATAAATTCATCCATCTTTCTAATCTAACCCAGGTGCCAAGATGTTGATCTCTCTACCTTGGGTCCTAACTCACTATTTCTGCACAGCAAACATGATGGAAGCTTCTACAAATGTGATATATAGAACTATTAAACAGCCAACAGCTCACATTTCTCCTAACTCACAATTTGGCTACAGTTCCCGAAAATGAAAAAATAGAAACCATTTCTAAAACAGCTTTCTCTTTTATAAGCAAAGCCCATTTGTAATAAACTACACAAGATATTCAAATCTGTTTGATCGTAACAGAGCTGTTTAAAAATACATGTCTGGAATTCACATTTGCAGTTTGCAGATGGAACAATAAAGATACTTGGAATTAATAATTCATACGTGATTTAGATCCAGCAGGAAGGAGGTGGCATGTGGGCACATGCTCCCAACCTCTTTCTTCTTCACACCCTGGATCTTCCTGCGGGCGGGTCAGCTCAGAGACTGACTTGGGAAGTCAGGCCGAGTTTGCGGGTTGTTGTATCCGAGATGGGAGATAAGAATTCAGGACTCTGCGAGGGTCACTGGTAAGAGTCATAGCATCCTCCACCAGGGAGACTGATTTTATTACAGAAATATCCTCTGTTATTTTGAAACAAAATGCCAGGCAACAGTCCACACCCTGAGGCAGAAGGGAAGAGGTCTGAGCTCTGTGATCAATGTCCACGCTGCAGGCCCTGGGCCCCGGGGGGTTTCCCAGCCCTGAGGTCAGCCGGTCACGTACAGGGCCCCCCGCCCAGGGATGTGGAGTGGGACCCCACAGTCCCAAACAACCCAGCCAGCCTCGCCCAACAGGGGCACTTGTACCAAAAGTGAAAGTCCACTAACCAATCCAAACAGGACCCAGTGTTTGCAGAAATGCAACCCACCAACCAACAAGGACCTACCGTGTAGCACAGGGAACTCTACTCAACATTTTGTAATAACCTGTGAAGGAAGAGACCCTGAAGAATAGATAAGTATGATATATGTATAATGGAATCACTGCAGTGTACACCTGAAATTAACATGATATTGTAAATTGGCTGAACTTCAATTTTTTCAAAAGATGTAACCCATCATTCCACTTTCACCACAGACTGAAATTTAAGACAGAAACTCACTAGGGCCAGTCGTGTTCAACTCTTCGTGACCCTGTGGATTGTAGTCTGCCAGGCTCCTCTGTCCACGGGATTCTCCAGGCAAGAACACTGGAGTGAGTTGCCAGACCCTCCTCCAGGGCATCTTCCCGATCCAAGGATCGAACTCTAGTCTCTGGCGTCTCCTGCATCGAAGGCGGATTCTTTACCCCAAGCCGCCTGGGAAGCCCCACTAGGACCATACGACCAAACTCCAAACTCCACGGGCGGCCACTCAGACTGGCACCATCCGGCCCTGCAGCACCAACGCCCTAACGATGGTCCAGGTCTGACCGTGGTCAAGGCCGGGGGCACCAGCAGCTGACCCGCACAAGGACCCCCCCCCCCCCGACACCGCTTCTCAGTCTCATGACCTTGAACTAGTGGCCTGACCTCACCTAGCCTCCACTCCTCCTCTGTAGGACGGACAGGACGACCCCTGCTTGTAACTCTGTGAGGAGCCGAGGCACTGATGCGGTGGTTCTCAAAGCGCATCCTGGACCAGCGGCCTCAGCCTCGTCTGGAAACCAGTGAGAAACACACATTCTCAGGCCCCACCCAGGCCCGCTGAGTCAGAAACAGACTGGGAGCCGGTCAGGCAGGGAAGCTGCCGGAGTTTTAATGAGCCCTATGGGTGACTCTGATTCATAGTGAGGTCTGAGAACCATGGCCAGGCTGTTCTTTTTACTTATTAACTGTGTTGTTTTTTTTTAAAACTGAAGCATAGTTAATTTACAATGTTGTGTTTGTTTCAAGTGTTTTGCTTCAAGTTTGTTTCAAGCAAAGGGATTCAGTTGTACCTATTTGTCTATATGCTTTTTCAGATTCTTTTCCCACAGAGGTTGTTACAAGATACTGAGCAGAGTTCCCTGTGCTATACAGGTCGTTGTGGTTCGTCTATTTTATATACCGCAGTATACATCTGTTCAGGCTTCCCAGGTGGTTCAGTGGTAGAGATCCCACCTGCCAATGCAGGAGACGTGGGTTCCATCCCTGGGTGGGGAAGATTCCCTGGAGTAGGGAAATGACAACCCAAACTCCAGTATTCTTGCCTGGAGAATCCCATGGACAGAGGAGCCTGACGGACTACAGTCCATGGAGTTGCAAAGGAGTCGGATGTAATTTAGCGACTAAACAACACCATTAAGGATCTGGTCATCCCGAACTCCTAACTGATGGCCCAGCTGTTCTTAAAGCACTCTGCACGGTACCGGGTGTGTTAAGAGTTCAACAGGTGACAATTACCACTGTTACAGCCGAACTCTGGTTACTTCATCCCTTCCCTGAAATGCAGGTGACACAAGGTTCTACTAACCGTTGTTCAGTTTCCGTGATGATGCCAATGGCGATGGTGATGATGGTGACAGAGAGGCTTAAAGTGGCAGCTTTTCTACCCAGAGTGGCTGGAAGGCGGACAGAGACCAGAGGACACCCTAGCTCATGGCTGAGAATTTATACGACTCACTCAGAGACGAGTCGCCTCTGCAGCCATCCACAGGACAGAAAGACATAAAGGAGCCCCTTGTACAGAACTTCATGTTAGTTCTCACTGCCATGGAATTCTCCACCGTCGCTGGGGGCCCTGGTGGAGGGTTGGCTGCTATGCCTTCACGTGGTGGTCGGAATCCAAGAAGATCATCCACAGCCTGAAAAGGCGCCACTGCCCCCCACACACACACCTGGCTGAGCTCCCAGTGGGCTGGAGGAGAGGCACCGTCTCCGGCGATGACAGCCTGGAGGGTCAGGGGAGCCCAACGCCCGGGCCTCGTCGCCCTTCGTGGAAGGCTTGCCCGGCTGCTCCAGCAGGGCCACTGGGGCGAGCAGGAATCCCACCGGGAGCGCGTCTCCCTGCAGCCCGGCCCCCGACTGGGGCCTACCGCTGGTCCTTTCCCTGCCCTTCCGCTAAAAACCACCTTTTCCAGAGCCATCCGCCAACGGGCTCCAGCCAGGCTGAGGTGGCAGGCAGGGGATTTCTCCCCTGTCCTCTCTGCTTGGACACACCTCCAGCGGGGGCACCGGACAGGCCTTCCCTCCACGGCCGCAGCTGCCACGGGAGCCTCCAGGGAGCTGCAGCTCGTGGCCTCTGGAGACAACCACCGCTCCCCCACCCCACCCCCGACCCCTTTGTTCAGTGGCTTCCTGCTATTTGCTCACCTCTGTGTGACCACATCACCCTCCATTTGGCTTTCAGATCTTCCAAAGACCTTCATAACTAAGTCCTTCCATCAGAGAGCTCCTATCCGGCTGCACAGGCCACGACTAAAGCAGCCTCCTCTTTCATCATCAGCCTTGATCGTGCCTTACCTGAGGCCTGTCCAAATGACCCAGCTTCCTTACCAAGACTCCCCATGGGGCTGTCTTCTTCTTCCTGTTCCAATCTAGGTCTGGGAGCAACCAGATTTGATACCAGCCTTTGCAACTGTGCCCTGACACCAACCCCAGTCCTGATCACTCAGACTTGCTGCCCATCTAACTCCAGCTCCCTCAGAGACTGCCATTTGCCACCTGGCTTCCCTGGTGGCTCAGATGGTAAAGAATCTGCCTGCAGTACAGGAGACCTGGGTTTGATCCCTGGGTCTGGAAGACCCCCTGGGGAAGGGAATGGCAGCCCACTCCAGTATTCTTGCCTGGAGAACTCCATGGACAGAGGAGCCTGGTGGGAAACAATCCATGGGGTTGCAAAGAGTCGGACACGACTGAGTGACTAACACTTTCTCCTTGTATTCAGTAACTAAGCGAACAGGCACACCAAGTTTCTCGACAAATATTTTACGTTTTAAACTCTTTCCAGGAGCAACTGTACACCCACCATGAACTGAGTAGGTTGAACAGGCAAAAGTCAAATTGTGACTTGAGATAACTACGTAACTGGCCCCAAGCTCACCTGATGTTTTCACAAGTTCCACTTTCTTTTGGCTGGAAAGATACAGCAGCTGTAGTCAGAACACAGTGTTCCAGAAAATGAGGATGCTTCTGGCAACAACCCACGTAAATGCAGTAAGTACAGTATTAATGACTAGCCTTGCCTGATGCCTCTTGTTTGGTAAGAGTTCTACCCCATTTCAAGTTCTGCATCCAAAAGCAATCACTGAATGATCCTTAATGGCCAACCTTTTAGAGCTCCACTCTCTTAATTGATTTCTCAAAAAGGCTCAAGAGTGAAAAAGCCAAACCAGAAAACTGCATGTAGGAAGACTAGGATGGTGTTGATCTGGGATTGAAGCCAGGGCTGGCAAAGGCTGTGACTTTCCAGGGCGGACAGGCACTATATTTATTAGAGCTGCACACTGCACTACAGCTTTTGGAAACATTCAGCTCTTGTCCGTGAGAGCTTCTAGAATAGGAAAAGGGTACGGGGCTTCCTTAAACGTTAAGTCAACTGCCAGAAGTCACTGACTACCTTAATACGGGCTTCTGAGCCCTTGTGGCGTGACTCGGCTATTCCCAGTCTGCCCCGAAGCTTGTGCAGGCAGCTGTCTTAAGGAAAAGCACATTAATACAAAGAAGGAAGGAAAGAAAAGGCGCAGACGCGCAGGTCATGTTCTAAAAGGAGCCCCTGCACAAATGGACAAGGTCCCCAGGCGTTTATGCCACGCTACCCACGCAAAGACACAGGAGTACTGTGTCTGCAAAGGAGCCCATCCAAGTCAAACAAGCCCGGAGACCCGACCGAGGGCTCTCAGGCCAGCTCAGAGCTCCCATCTCACTGTATTTGCTCACCCAACGTTGTGCGTGAGGACGTAAAATCCCAAGAAAATGCGCCCACAGAAACATCAACGTGAAACTCGGGGCTTTTCTGAAGTGCCACCGACACTATTTTCTAAAACCACTGACTTACTTTCGGGTTTCTACAGCTTTGGAAATCATTTAAATCGTAACAGCTTAAGGTAAAAAATACGAACTTGGACTCTTATTATTTTTTCCTGCCCCAGTTTCTGGATGATTTCATCCCTGAAAACTTACAAAAAGGGAAAGTTTTCAACTAGGAAATATGAGCGTGTGGGTCTCGTCCTGCGTCTTGTCTTCATTCCACCCCTGTCTAGTCATATGACCATAAGTATATTTCATAATCTCTCTCGTCTTTCTTTCTTGGTAAACAAGGTGGTTGGCCCCTTCTAGGCCTAAAAATGTTCTGATTACAATGTACAATCAGCTCCAGAGTAATAACCCAAGAAATGCAGTTTTCATTCAAGGTAAATTTGAAGCACGATGAAACAAAAACACCGGCTCTTAGATTTCTAAAACCATTTTGGAAACTATGCTGCAGCCTCGGGCTGAGATTACTAATATAAGAGAAACAAGAACAAGACCAAGGAACGCGGGTGATTGAAAATGGTTTCCAAAAGTTTCTATGTGTCACATGATGTAATGCACACTTTTTTTTTAAAAATAAATTTGCAGTCAAAAGCTTTCTCCTTTGCTACAGAAGAGTTTGCAATATTTCTAAATGACAGCATGTGAGGAAGAGAAAAATCAAATATTACACTACGTGAGCTTTCATCCTGTCACAAAGCCATTAGAGCTAAGGAAAAATGGTGGCATTGTTTAGTTTTATTTAGAGTTTCTTCTAAACAAAATGAAAAATGAACAGAAAAACACTCTGAATATAAATTTTTAAAGATTTTAAAGATTCAAGACCAATAGCAAATATATATGTGTGTGTGTATATATATATATATATATATATATATATATATATGTTGACATAGGCCTATAAATAGTCCCTTCTTCTATACGTATACAGGATTGTATGTGGCGCCTGCCAAGTCTCCCTTTTCACACTGGCATCATGAGTAATTTAGATATCCTGCATTCCCAGGTCACTGTCATCAGGAATTTAGGGCCTGCCAATGTGAAAAAGATTCTGTCCCCCACTCCAACTCCATACAATCTGTCCTAAACACTACTGACTGACCCCCGTGGAGCTGAGTGAGGCATGACACCATGCCCCCTATTGTTTAAGTCACTCGTCGTCAAACCAACCATCCAGGCGCTACCTTACATTAGGTCTAGAAGCAGGAGAAAGAACAATCACATGTGTTTAGCACTTCCAGTCCAGAGCTTCACAAACTGCATTCCATCCAATCAGACAAATGTGCCCTAAACATCTCAGTTTTTAATCCCCTCTCCTATCATAATACATGATGAGAAAACAGTAACACTGCTATTTAAATAGAACTTTGACCAGGGGTCAGCAATCAAAGGCCAGAGCGTATAATTTTAGCTTCTGCAGGCCAAGAAGCAAAATTGAGGCTATTATGTAGGTAACTTACATAACAAGAGAACACACACAAATATTCTCAAATTCGTTACTGATCAAATTCTAACGATAGTAACACCAACTGAATATAACAGATCTACAAAGAAGGAAAAATGGAAATCTTGGGAGATTTACATTTTATCTAATTGGCTTTCCTCTCCAAAAGCCAAGGTTCCCTATCACCACCCTTACGGCAAATATTCACCTGTAAATTCTTAGCTGGTAGGCAATGCAGAGACAGGCA
This sequence comes from Dama dama, assembly GCF_033118175.1. NCBI lineage: Eukaryota > Metazoa > Chordata > Mammalia > Artiodactyla > Cervidae > Dama > Dama dama. The sequence goes on along the minus strand of NC_083712.1, from coordinate 43,634,470 downwards.
GCAGGCCAGATCCGCCTGTGGCTGGCTGACCCCTGTTTTAACAACTTACCCACAGCTTACCCAGAATGTTTCCACTAATCCCTCACTCAGCTAATTTTCATTATATGCCTTCAGGTATTCTTCTAAAAAAGATTTGATGCGTATGGACCATGTGCCTTACTGGACCATAGGGATACAGACGTTTTCATCTTTTCTGGATACATGCCCAGGCCTGGGATTATTGGATCACATGGTAGCTCTAGTTTTAGTTTTTTAAGGAACCTCCATGCTGTTCTCGGCAGTGGCTGCACCAATTTACATTCCCACCAACAGTGGAGGACAGTTCCCTTTTCTCCACACCCTCTCCAGCATTTATGATTTGTGGGCTTTTTGATGTTGGCCATTCTGATCTGGAGAAGGAAATGGCAACCCACTCCAGCATTCTTGCCAGCAGAATCCCCATGGACAGAGAAGCCTGCAGGGCTACAGTCCAGGGGGGTCCAAGAGTCAGACACGACGGAAGTGACAGCATGGGGCAGCATTCTGACCCGTGTGAGGCGCCGTCTCACTGTAGTTTTCATTTTTATTTCTCTAATAATTAGTGATGTCAAGCATCTTTCCATGTGCCTTTTGGCCATCTGGATGTCTTCTCTGGAGAAATGTCTATTTAGATCTTCTGCCCATTTTTTATTGGGTTGTTTTCTTGATATTGAGCTGTATAAGCTGCTTGTGTATTCTGGAGGTTAAACCCTTCCAGTTGCATCATTTGCAAATATTTTCTCCCATTCCATAGATTGTCTTTTTGATTTGTTTATGCTTCTCTTTGCTGTGCAAAAGCTTTTAAATTTAATTAGGTCCCATTTGTTTATTTCTGCTTTTGTTTCCATTACTCTAGAAGACAGATCCAAAAATATTGCTGTGATTTATGTCAAAGAGTGTTCTGACTTTGCTTTCCTCAAGGAGTTTTACAGTATCCAGTCTTAAACATTTAGGTCTTTAATCCATTTTGAGTTTATTTTTGTATATAATGTTAAGAGAGTGTTCTAAACTTCTTCTACATGGACCTGTCCAGTTTTCCCAGCACACTTATTAGACTGTCTTTTCTCCATTGCATATTCCTTTCTCCTTTGTTGTAAATTAATTACCCATAAGTTAATGGGTTTATATCTGGGCTTTCTATCTTGTTCCACTGATCTATGTATCTGTTTTTGTGGCAATAACCATACTGTTTTGATGACTGAAGCTTTATAGTATAGTCTGAAGTCAGGGAGTATGATTCCTCCAGTTTTGTTCTTTCTCAGGATTGACTATTCAGGGTTTTTTGAGTTTCCATACAAATTTTAATTTTTTTGCTCCAGTTCTGTGAAAAATGTCATTGGTAATTTGATTGGAAATGCACTGAATCAGTAGACTGCCTTGGGTAGTAGAGTCATTTTGACAATACTGATTCTTCCAACCCCAGAACATGATATAGCCCTCTATCTGTGTGTGTCATCTTTGGTTTCTTTCAGAGTACCTCACAGTTTTTGGAGTATAGGTCTTTTGCCTCCTTAGGTAGGTTTATTCATGGGTATTTTGTTCTTTTTGATGGTATGGTAAATAGGATTGTTTCCTTAATTTCTGTCTGATATTTCATAATAGCGTATGGAAACACAACAGATTTCTATTAATTTTGTTTCCTGCAACTTCATCAAATTCATTGACGAGCTCTAGCAGTTTCCTGGTAGTGTCTTTAGGATTTTCTGCATATAGTATCATGTCATCTGCAAACAGTGACAGCTTTACTTCTTCCTTTCCAATTTGGATGCATTCTGTTTCTTTTTTCTTGCCTGACTGCTGTGCACCAAAGATATAAACGGGACAAAGGTTCCCTGCGTACTCGGAAGAGAGAGTACCAAATGCCATCGCAGAGATGTGTGTGAGTCAGGCGAGGGCCACGCAGCCCAAGGGCAAGCGGCCGCCTCTGTCTGACGCAGCCAGTGCTGCCCCAGTGGCTGACAGCCTGACGTCTGGAGCGAGACTGCCTGTCCTCAGGCCGCTACTAGCCTCAAGCCAGCAGTGACTCTGAGCACGACGCTTAACCTCTGTGCCTGCTTCCCAGCTGTGAAATGAGGATGATACTGTTGGTGCTTACCCTACAGGCTGTTTTGAGGACTCAGCAAATTAATTCCTGCAGAGGATGTATAGCAGTGATGGAGCACGCAGGACAAGCATGCAAGTCCACTAGGATGGAGCTGAGTCATAAAGGATCAGCGGGAATTTCCCGGTAAGACAAGATGGGGCGAGAACTCCCAGCAGAGAAAAAGGCATCCAAACACACACCAGAGTGCTTTGCTGTAGCTCAGAAGGGAAGGGGTTGGTGGGCAGGAGGTGAGGATGGTGGGAAGAGATGGCAGAGGCTTGTGGGTACCATTCATAGGAACTGGTCTTGATCTTCAGAGATCAAGATGCCAGGGGGCACAAGTTCTAAGCAGCTAAGAGTAGCAGCTGGAAGGTCTGGTGGCAGAGCAGAGGATGCCTGGGAGGGGGCAGGTGAAGTGAAATGTCAGTTGCTCAATTGTGTCCGACGCTGCGACCCCATGGACTGTGGCCCACCAGGCTCCTCCGTCCATGTGGTTTCTCAGGCAAGAATACTGCATCGGGTTGCCATTTCCTCCTCCAGGGGATCTTCCCAACTCAGAGATCAAACCCGGGTCTCATGCATTGGCAGGCATTCTTTACCTCTGAGCCACCAGAGAAGCCAGGACGGGGACAAAGTGATGGAACAGGGCTAAGACAACAGAGACAAAGGGAGGCGACCACAGCCCAAAGAAGGGAGCGGTGGTGAGGATGCAGAGGAGAGGACGCGGGAGCCACGCGGAAGTGCAGCGACCCTCAGAGGGTCACGGGGGAGACAGACAGCAGGGAGTTGGGAAGAGGTGGCTGGAAGGACTGACTGATGGCCTGATGGGAACTCCGGGGGAGGAGGAGGAACACAGGGAGGGTCCAGACACAGCAGGGACCCAGCAGGAGTGGGGACAAGGAGCTGACCAGAAGGACCACAGGAGAGAGCTGGAAAGAGGGGCCTGCAGTTCAGAAAGTGAGGTCCAGACATACAGACCCAAGGGTCATCCGAAAATGCGTGGTGGGGGTGCCCCCTGCCCACCCCCCTGGAGAGAGTGAGGAGGACTAGCGGAAGGGGAGAGAGAGGGTGCTCAAAGGGGACTCTCTGAAGGACACGTGAAGCCAGAGCAGAAAGCGTGGCCGGATGCTGAGGCGGCTCAGAGAGGACGGGGCCCCGAGCTGTCCAGACCCGGCGAGCAGCATCCCCACGAGAGTTGAGGGCAGCCTGAACCTGCCAGGCACGAGGGGAGCAGGGAGGCCAGAGGTGGCAGCAGAAGGGGGCGGTGGGAACCCCACTTCCCGGCCTTGATTTGAAGGAGATGAAGCCGGTGTCTTGAAGAGACAGCTGTGTCCCAGGCCCAGTGCAGGATTACTCACCACAGTCAAGACGGGGACACGGCCCAAGCGTCCATCCAGGAGGCGTGGACAGGAGCATCAAGGGCCACATGTGCAGACACAGACAAGTGGATCTTAGAAGAAGGAAGGGCGGCCATTTGCCACAACAGTCCTGGAGGCTGTTATGCGAAGGGAACAGGCCAAAGACATTAAGTACCTTATGTTCTCACTTACATGCAGAATTTTACAAGTCAAACTCAGAGAAACAGAGCGTAGAAGGGTGATTGCCAGGGACCGGTGGGGGGTTGGGGGGTGAGGGCATGATGGGGAGATGATGTTCAAAGGTACAAACTCCCAAACTCCAAACGTAAGATGCCTATATTCCAGGGGCCTGACGTACATCATGGTGACTATAACTGACTGCATGCTTTATTCCAAAATTGTCAAAGAGCGTGGATCTTAAACGTTGTAACAGAAAAACAGCAATCTGAGGGGATGGAGGTGTTAGCCAATTTAATCCTGGCAAGCATGTTGCAGTACGTAGCCGTAGCAGTCACCACACTGTAGCCTTAAACCTGCACGTGTTACAGGTCAATACCATCTCAGTAAAGCTGGGAAGAAACGTCAGGCTGTTGTGGGGAGTTAGGGAGAGCTGAGTGTAAATGTCTAGTCCGATGAGGTGCCTACAGTTACGTTAAGAGCCAGATATTTGCCCAAAGTCCCTCAACTAGAACGTGGGAAAGTTGGAATTCTCTTCCGTGGGAAAGTTGGAATTCTCTTCCGTGGCTTCCAGCTCCAAGACCAACGCCCCTTCCACTGCGATGCTTTGGAAACATTGTGTTTGGGGTTAGGATGTAGGAGGCAGTCTACTACTAGGAACAATGGTACTATTAACAACTGCACACTTTGTTAACGCTTTTAGCTTTTCCAGGGCCGTAAAATGAGTATCCGAATGGGCTTTATCTCATCAACATCCATACAACCCCTCCACTCTGGCAATTACGTCTCGTGGAAAACGAAACTGAAGCTCCCAGAGTAAGTAACTTGCCCGAGGATTAAGCAGAGAAGCAGTGATTCAAAAGGAAGTTAACTGGAAGCACTGCTCACACCTCACTCCTGGTAGGATCGCTACCATCAAAAATACAGAAAACAAGTGTGGTTGAGGGTGTGGAGAAACTATTACCTTTGTGGGTTGCTGGTAGGAATGCAGAATAGTGGAGCCACCATGGATAACAGCATGGCTGTGCTTCAAAAATTAAAAACAGAGCCAGCAATTCTGCTTCAGGGTATATACCCAAGAGAATCAACAGCAGAGCCTCAAAGAAATACCTGTAGACCCATGTTCACAACATCAGTACTTGTCACAGCCAAAAGGTGGAAGCAACCCCAGTGTCCATCAACAAATGAACCGAAAAACAAAATGTGGCGTAGGCAAACAATGGAATACTACTCAGCCTCTACAAGGGAAGGAGATTTTGATGCGTGCTGTTAGCATGAATGAACCCTGAAGACATGATTCCGGGTGCAGGAAGCCACTCACAAATGGACACACGCTGTTATGATCCCAGTTATCTGAGGTAACTGAAAGCATCAAGATCACAGAGATTAAGGAGAAGGCGGGTTGCCTCAGGCTGGGGTGGAGGAGGGCAGGAGGAGGTATTGTTTAATAGATACAGGGGTTCAGGCGGAGAAGATGGAAAAGCTCTGCAGATGGATGGTGGTGATGGTGACCCCATGGGAATGCGCTCAGTGCCACTGAACCGGACACTTGGAAATGGTGAAGGCGGTGAACTGCATGTGACATGTACTTCACCACCACACAAGCAGCCCAAGCTGTTTCAAATATTTTTATTTATTTATCTTTATTTGGGGGGCTGTGCTGGGTCTTCGTGGCTGTGTGTGCATTCTCTGGTGGCAACAAGCAGGGGCTACTCTCCACTCGCGGGGTTCAGGCTTCCTCCTGCAGTTCTAGGCAGTTGTGGCACAGAGGCTTCATGACCCCACGGCACGTGGGATCCTCCTGGACCAGGGATTAAACCCGTGTCCTCTGCATTGGCAGGCGGATTCTGAACCACTGGACCACCAGAGAAGTCCCTAGGTTATTTTTTCAGTTATATAAATCGGTTACTGCAGCTCTGAGCCTCTAGAGCTGAAACCTCCTATTTCCAGACGTGTGTCTTACTAAACAGAGCTCACGGACCTGCTTTCAACTCTGACTCAGACTTGAGGTTAGGCAGGTCCTTACAACTCGCTGCCGTGGTCCCTCTTTATGTGTAACTCTTGCTTGATAGTCTTTCTTATCTACAGAATCAGGCGAATTACCGTCCTTCCTGGTATCTCCTATGATAGTTGGAGTGTTTCTGTATGACCGTCAGCCTGACTATAGTATAGAAATATGATAGGCAGGAGACTGACCAGGTGACCATCAGTCAGAGGGCTCCGCTCGTTCTTCAACCCACAGAGAGGATTTTAGGTAAAAACTACGACTCCCGCCTACACCTCTACTGACAATGAATTGAGCTTAAAAACAGCCCATGTTCCCATCTCTTTCTGTAATTGCCTTTTCTATTTTGAACAAACTTCTTACAAGCAAAAACTTATAAATGCTAAAAATTTAACTGATTAGACTACCAGAAGCTATCCATTTGGGGAAAAGTGATCAATTGCTAACATAGAAACAGACAAAATTATTTTAAGCCCTTCAAGTAGCTTTTTTGCAGTGAGGTCCCACTGTGGCAGAGACCACCAGTTGCCCATATAATATCCACCCTTCTTTTTTTCCTTAGCAACAGACCATCTGTATTTTTAAGGGGAGCAAAGTGCCTGGAGAAAATTACCTTTCCCAACATCCCCTGAAGACAGAGATGGACAATAAGATATTACTAGAAGTCATTACATAGGGTTTCTAGCTTATTGAACCTACAGGTACCCTTCTGACCTTCCCCCTTCATTCTCCGTCCTTCACTGAGACAGGCATGATGGCTGGAGTGGCAGCAGCCGTCTTGAGCCCATAAAGGAGGGAAGCCAAGAGAATCTCAGGTGTCCTGACATCCTGAGGACATCAAAGCAGTGTCAGCAACTGTCTACCAGTAGTCCTCTTGTTAAGAAAATAAACACTTATGCGTTTAAGATCACGGTGGGATAGAGTGTCTGTTAACTCTCAGCAGATGGCAATTCTTCAAGGAGAATATATAGGCTACCAAAAAGATCCTGTATGTTGGTGATAAGACATTTGTTATAAATATTATATGTGTTACAGATGATGGTGATGTTAACCTTTGCGAGGGAGCAGGCACGGAAGCAACGGATGGCTAAAGTAGTTCACCCAAGGTCTCGCAGCTAATAAGCTGGAGGGCTGGGCTCTGAATCCACAGTCCATGCTTTTGACTACAAGACAATAATATCACACATGACAAATTAACATACGCTGCACAAAGTAACCTCCACAGATACATTAATCTTCAAGAAGCTTTGCTGATTCATGAAGGAAAATTCTTACCTCACGTCACCCCCTAAATTACTCCTCTGAGACACTGTTTCCTGCAAGAACTGAGATCCTCGTAAGTCTCATGAAGCACTCGACTGGTTTCACAGCCACCTTACATGTTGCTTTAAATCCCGCTTAGACCATGACCATGGTCTCCTCCGGAAGTTCCTCCTCACCCCCTTCCACCACTGCAAGACTCACCTCCCAAAAACGCAGTCTGATCTCATCACAGCCCCTCACACAAGGCTTCCGTGGTCCACGTGGTCTGCCTGTGCCCCCAGACTCTCCCCACCTTCCCGCCTCCCCCCTTCACAGTCCACGCCCTCCAGGGGGCCCTGCGTTCACCTGGGCTTTTCCACCTTGGACTCTGGCACGTGCACACGGACACACGTCCTCTCCCAGCCCTCCCCCAGCTCCACCTTCAGCACCAGACCTCACCCGTAAGACCAAGTCAAACAGCGCGCATGCCATGTGGTGGCTCCCTTCCCGACAAGAGCTGAGCCGCCATGGATCTGTCTGGGGAGGGAAAACTCTGGGTTTCAGAGTCTCCCCTAAAGAGAACGAGGGGAGCCCAGCCTGGCAACAGCCCCCATGCAGACCAGAGCCAGGACTGGATCTCGTCCAGCATCACTCACCCTCCTCGGGCCCCTGCCTACTGAACATCCCTTCTATTTCCTTCCTGTCCTTGGATCTAAATCAACACCTTGGATGGTCTTCAGGCTAAAAATACTCCACGAAAGGGAAACACTTAACCCTTGGGATGTCTGAGAAAGGCGGGTGAGCGAGGCCCCAGGGAAGCTCTCCCAGCACCGAGGGATCCGGCCAACAGGAGGCCGCTGCCTTGCTGACCCAATGACCAAAATCATCCACGTCAAGGAAATGCAGAAGGCAGCTGGCCCAAGGCCGGGACACCCTAAGAAGGGGCTCACTTCCCCTGAGACCTAGGGGAGGGTTGATTACCACTGAGAGCAGAGCATCTGGCACAGGAAAACCAAGTTCAGCCAAATATAGAGCATCGTCCTGGGGCTGGAGGGCTCACTGATGGATAAAAGCTATCATATTCAATCGCTCAAAACCACATGTTCTAAACCAAGACACGCACGAGAGCCAAGCCTGGGGCTTCTGGCCGTGACTGACTGCAGTTCTCCCCAGGGCGACGGCTACCAGCAGGGTCCTCCGCTCACAGGACCCCGGACGCTCCTCCCAGCCCTGAGATTCTTCACGTCACACACACGGTGTGCGGGCATCCAGACGGCGCATCCTCCCAGTAGCTGGGGGCTCCTGGAGGGCGGGGACTTCTCTGGTGGCTCAGACGGCAAAGAAGCTGCCTGCAGTGCAGGGGACCCAGGTTCAATCCCTGAGAGAGAAAGATCCCGTGGAGAAGGGAATGGCCACCCTCTCCAGAATTCTTGCCTGGAGAATCCCACGGACAGAGAAGCCTGGCGGGATACAGTCCATAGGGTCGCAAAGCGTCGAACACAACTGAGTGTCTCTCACATATACACACATACATACACACACACACACCCAGAGGGCGGCATCCACTCTGCTGTGCTTTTCTGGCCCCTCAGACTAACATCCGCACTGCACTTGGAAGAGCTTTTCAAGGTTCTGAATGAAGAATGAGAACGCTCCAAATCGGCTGCATTTTATGGTTAATTAGGCAATTCAGTAGGTCACTTTCACATCCTTCTCTCCTCCCCTCCCCGCCCCGTGCCCCCACTGCCTGGAAATCATCACCCAGTGAACATGCTGCGGGAGAGAGAAGCAAAGTGCCCCTGAGCCTGTGCGCTTCTAGAGCCCCCGTTATGCTTTAGATGGATTGTTCCGAAGCATCACGAATGGGTTTTTATTTTAAAATACATCTAATCCCTCTCCTCCTCGAATCACACCTGGCCTTACCCAGTAAACCACAGTAGTGGGGAGGGGGAGGTGTTTACGCCCCTCTTTCTTTGTCTGCCAGTGAATCCCCAGGACCCCTCCATTTAAATTAGGAAGAATTCTGTTTCTGCTTCTAACAGATTTCACAAAATAGCCAAGAGTGTGAGTCAAAGCCCAGCTCAGCCGTATCTGTGTTCTCCTAGGGACCAGCGTTTTCCTCAACATCCGCAAAGGAAACTTTATTTCCTAAAAGGAAAACTGTAGGGGGAGGGAGGCTGATGGTCCTCCAACCCCCCAGCCCACCCACCAGAGCTGTCGGGGCCGCCCCCACTCAGGCTGCCAGGAATGTGAGCCCAGGCACCAGAGTCGGGGCCAGGAGGACCACGTGGGGCTTCGGGGTGCCTGTTCCTCATCTGAAGCCCATCAGGCCCCCAGAAGAGTTCTTTCTTACGTGTCCAGCCTCCAGGGAAGGAGGGGGATCGCTGTAACAGGGATGATAAACTGTGGCTGCACCCCAGGCGTATGGAGGGCAGATGCCCCCAGGATGTGGTCCCCCCAGGATGTGGTCCCCCCAGGATGCAATCCCCCCAGGATGATGCAGTCCCCTCAGGATGAGGTCCCCCCAGGATGTGGTCCCCTCAGGATGTGGTCCCCCCAGCATGCGGTCCCCCCAGGATGTGGTCCCCCCCAGGATGTGGTCCCCCGGCGGGGGGCAGGGGCAACACCAAGCAAAGGCCTGGTGGGGGGGGCTCTCACTTCCCTCCACATCCTATCTGAGCAAAAATCAACACCACAGACAGTCCTCAGGCTAAAATACATCACAGAAGAGAAACTCGTGACCCTCAGGATGTCTGAGAAAGGGGCCTGGAGAGAGGCCCTGGGGAAGCTGTCCCAGCACCGAGGGGTCCAGCCAACAGGAGGCGGCGGCCTCTCTGATCCACTGACCAAAGCCATCCAAGGCCAGGAAATCCAGAAGGCAGCTCAAGGGAAAAGCAGTGTGAGGTTCAACAGGATCTGAGAACACACACCAGCACTGCCGGTGGAAATTCTGCTGCTGAAGCCAGGAAATCCTTGCTTGGTTGAGAGCTCAGGCAGTTCCGAGTCCAAAATGCACAATTACACAGAGCCAGCGCCAACCTCTGAATCCCAGTTAAGGGCTTCCCTGGTGGCTCAGAGGGTAAATAATTCACCTACAATGCAGGAGACCCAGGTTCAATCTCTGGGTAGGAAATATCTCCTGGAGAAGGAAATGGCAACCCCCTCCAGTATCCCTGCCTGGGGAATCCCGTGGACAGAGGGGTCGGACACAGTTGAGCAACTAAGCATGCATGCTAACTAAGGGGCCCTGTTAACACTGCGGATGCCAATCTGCTTACCAGTTATTTCCTATAAAGCTGCCTGATTTAGAGGAGGACATGTGGTATTGGAGAAGACTCTTGAGAGTCCTTGGACTACAAGGAGATCAAACGAGTCAATCTTCAAGGAAATCAATCCTGACTGTTCATTGGAAGGACAGACCCTGAAGCTGAAGCTCCAATGCCTTGGCCACCTGATGCAAAGAGCCGACTCATTGGAAAAGACCTTGATGCTGGGAAAGATTGAAGGCAGGAGGAGAAAGGGGACGACAGAGGACCAGATGGTTGGATGGCATCACTGACTCAATGGACATGTGTTGGAGCAAGCTCCGGGAGATGGTGAAGGACAGGGAAGCCTGGCGTGCTGCAGTCCATGGGGTCGCGAAGAGTTGGACAAGACTGAGCAACTGGACGACAACAGGTACCTGTGGGTAGGTCAGCAGCAGGAAGAATGACCACCGGGCCAGCACCACTGTAAGTGATGCAGCGTCAGAGGTGGAGACCATTTACTTAAAGTCACCGATCACACATGGGAAGTTGGGAGAAGAGGGTTCTGGAGAAGGTGTAAGTTATCATCCAAGGGGTCACACATGGGAGAGCAAGGGAACCACCACTGATAACCCTGCAGGGACAGCAGACACCCCCCTGGGCACTCCGGGCGGCCAGCGTGTGGTCACCATCCTCAGGGGCCACATTCAAACTACATCGATGGCGGAGATCAAAGGTTTGACTGACATCACTTAAAATCCGGCAGAGACAGGGACAAAGGAGGGGGACGAGGCGGGAGGTGGAACCAGAGAAATGCAGGTGAGTCTGGTTCCGAGGTCAAGGTTAACCCATCACACAACTGTTTTATTTCTCGTGTTTTAACGGCTGAACGATGCAATGTTTCCACGTGCAGAGGAACACGCGCAGTGCACATGCTAAGCTATGAAGCCAACTAGTCAATTCAGCACCCGTGACCCACCCTCCACCCCCTGCATCCGAGGCACGGCAGCACCCATCCCCACACACCGCACGGAGGCCCATCCAGGGGACGGCTTTTCATCTCCCTTAGTCAGGCGCTTAGACGCTGATGCACTGATTGGTTTCGGATCTTCTTCCTGAAACTCATGGTCTGCGCTGATCAGGGTTTGCAGCAGTTCGCCGAGGAGGGAGGGTTCCCTGTGGAGCAGAGCCAAGCCTCCCGGTCCTCACCTGCACCCAGAGAGGAGCCGCGGGAAACCGTCAGCCCGGAGTGCAGGGGCAGCGAGCGCCCGGTGCCCTGACCCCGCCACAGCGCCCAAGAGGGCACCGGCCCCGTCCTCTTGTACCACCATGTGGACAAGGCCACGCTACTTACTTATTTATCTATTGCTTTTGATCTCCATTTTATTTTTCTAATTTTTATTGTATACGGGAGTATAGTTGATTTACAACGCTGTGTTAGTTCCAGGTATACGGCAAAGTGGTTCAGTCACACACGCGGACACACATATATATATACATGTATTTTCTTTTTCAGACTCTTTTCCCATTTAGGTTATACAGAACATGACTAAGTAAAGTTCCCTATACAGTATATATACTGTATAGCAGTATAGTCTATAGCGGTATAGCAGTATAGTCTATACTGCTATACCGTAGGTCCTTGAGGATTATTTATTTTATGTGTGTGTGTATGTGAGTCTCTCAGTCATGTCTGACTCTTTGAGACCCCATGGACTGTATAGCCTGCCAGGCTCCTCCGCCCATGGGATTCTACAGGCAAGAATACTGGAGTGGATTACCATGCCCTTCTCCAGGATTTTACATGTACTTGGGTGTATATAAAGGATTCCCAGGGTGGCGTTCGTGGTAAAGAACCTGCCTGCCGGTGCAGGAGACGTAAAAGATGTGGGTTCGATCCCCAGGTCAGGAAGATCCCCCGGAGGAGGGCATGGCAACCGACTCCAGTATTCTTGCCTGGAGAATCCCATGGACAGAGGAGCCTGGCGGGTTATGGTCAATAGGGTCACAGAGAGTCAGACATGACTAAAGTGACTTAGCAGCAGCAGCGTATGTTAATCCCAACATCGTAGTTTATCAGCTGCATTATTTACCTGCTCTGAGCCTCTTTCATCACCTGTGTGTGATCTCCCCACCCCTGAGGAAAGGATCTGGTCAGACAAAGCTTCCCTGCTGACTCAGATGCTAAACAATCTGCCTGCAATGCAGGAGACCTGGGTTTGATCCCTGGGAGACCGCCTGGAGAAGGGAAAGGCAACCCACTCTAACAGTCTTGCCTGGAGAATCCCATGGGGGCAGAGGAGCCTGGGGTGCTACAGTCCATGGGTCACAAAGAGTCGGACACAACTGAGCGACTAACGCTTAGAGCCTATTACCACTGTATACATGCTTGAGGCTGTATTTTTATTATATAATAATAATCAGTATTCATTAGGAAATAATGAGGGGAGGCCAGGATACAGGCCCAGGACTGGGCTCCTGGACACAATGCCCAACATTCTGATTAAACACGCCCAAAGAGCCTGGTGCATCTTTTCAGCAAAGAAGTCGGCGCTCTTTGGGTCTTATTAAAAGGACAAACTTACACCCACTGGCCCATCGATGCCTTTTGATTTCAGAATTCACATTCTCACTTGACAACCATTTCCCACGTGTGTGTTACACCAGGCGCCGTGCCAGGCAGAGGAACACGGTGTAAACAAGAGGCAGGGCCCGCCCTCAAGGGGCCCATTTCCTAGCGGGGAGAGGGGAGACAATAAGGCAGGGAGCAGATTCACAGACGATTTCCAACGGCTCTAGCGCCAGGAAGGAAATACAGTGGGTGCCACGCTGCGGTCCAGCTGCTGGTGTTTGGGGTGGCAGGGGAGGCGGTTCTAGAAAGGCTGGTCTAGGAAAGCGCATCGGAAGAGGGACTGTCAGCTGAACTCCTGGGGCAAGGGGGCAGTTGGTGAGTCCAAAACCCCGGGGATGTGGCCACCTGGGTGCGTTCTGGAATCCTCCAGGCCCCCCAGTGTTTCAGAAGTACAGCCCGAATTAAGAACTACAGATAAGTCTGTAAGTAAGCTTACAGACTAAGCTCACTTAGTTTACTGTAGTAAACTACAGATAAGTCTGTAAGTAAGATAAGTCTGTAAGTAAGCTCAGGACAGAGCCATGGGCCACCAGGGGGCTAAGGCCTTCCACGTCAGACCCTCTGCTCCAACAGTGCATAAACCAAACCCCGAGTGAAGGTCAGGTGGGGGGCCGTGTCCAGGAGTAACAATGACTTCTTTCCAAATCGCAGTCTAGACGGGGGCGACACAGGGTGTGCGAAGCATTTACTCCCTGGAGGCTTGATTCTTCCTCCCTAAGGCATACTTCTAGGAAAAACATGACAACTAAACCAGCTTACCCCATATCTCTGGAAAACAGAACAACTACATCAGCTTACTCCATATCCCTGGAAACTATCTGCCACTTCTCATTTCAAGTGTTAAAAAAAAAAAGGCAAAAATTCATTACGGTTGTCTCTGTCATTCCATAAAATGTATAATTAAAAACGAACACAGCATGACTCTGCATGGGGAGTGAACACGGTTTATAATCCATATGTCAAGAAATAACGATCAGCTGAGCATCCCGGCACCCTGCTGGCGTTAGAAGCCCATGGTGAAGCAGGATTTGGGCTTCCCTGGTGGCTCAGCAGTAAAGAATCCACCTGCAATGCAAGAGACCCGGGTTCGATCCCTGGGTCAGGAAGATCCCCTGGAGGAGAACTCCCTGGAGGAGGACATAGCCACCCACACCAGGACTCTTGCCTGGAGAATCCCCATGGACAGAGGAGCCTAGCGGGCTACAGTCCACGGGGTCACGAAGAGTTGGACACAACTGAGCGACTGACACAGAGGCAGGAAAGTCATCTGCACCAAGGACGGTTCATCTAAGACAAGCTGATCATCACCTCAACCATCAAACAGCCATATGCCCCATGACAGGAAGCTCACCAAACCCACCACAGCAGCTTCCTCTGGGAAGGGAGCCGAGGCGGCGGATGAAGAGTCAGCTATCAGAAACATCCTACTCCTTCCCTTTAAAAAAACATCTGAAGCAGACATGGCACAATATTTAATGAATTCCAGGGAGTGAACCCTGAGTGCTTGGGGCATGTACTCTATACTTTCTGTACGAAGGAGGAAGAGAGAAGGAACATCTGAAGGGTTAAAAACAAAATTCTTCATTTAACACTTCTTGCATAATAATGTGTTAAACTGTCTGAAACCCTGTAATTATTTCCTAGCAGGACTGTTTGCCAGTTGCTGAGGCAATGTTCCTGAATTTATCATTAGCATTTGCGCTCCTGTTACATTTATGTAACACGAGGGCTAAGAAGAATCTGCTCAATGCTGTGTAGATTGTCTATTTCACCATCTCTTCTTTAATTCAACAGACTAAGCACGTCTCTTGGCCATTCTTCCTGAAAGTACTGCAGACAGTCCCTATAGTCTCCCAGGAACTGACCCTGGCTCACCTTTTCCAGAGCCTCGCTTGCTGACTTAAGAGATTTGGGTCACTCTTTCCATAGTCTTTTTTTCCCTTAATTTATACTTTCAATAAAAATCTATTTCAGAGGGCACTGCAACTTCAGTTTCCTACATGTCTTTAAAGGATAACTCATGGTCCTTGTGTTAAGTCAGGTCCAGTAAAAAAGTAAATAAACATCAAAATGATAGTTGAGTAAGTGCTAGGGCAGGGGCGGGCAGGAAATACAGAACTGAAAGTTTCAGAACTGATATTAGCAGCCTGAAATGTTCCATCAGTCTTACAGCAGTTGAAAACACTGCCCTCCTGCAGGAAGGTGGGGTGGTGAGGAGGTAGAAAAAGAGACAAAGGAAGAAATGCTAACAAGTTCAACAGTAAATGTTAAGAGGATTCAATTCACACTGATGAGAAAACACGGTTGAGCAAATCCTGGGTGTTGAGTGGCAAGAAGCAATATATCCCAACAGTGTTGTCCGTTTAAAGGGACATCACAAATAAAACTTCAGCTTATAAGGAAGCTTTTACGGTATAAAGTTCGAAATCAACACTATCATTACATTTACAAATTAATATTTCTCACAAACTTATGGTTAGCAAAGAGGATAGTGGGGGTGGTGGTGCGGGGGGAGAGGTGGAGATAAATCAGGAGTTTGGGATTAACAGATACACAATACTATACATAAAAGGGATAAACGACAAGGACAGGAAACCTTATTCACTATCTCCAAATTACCTATAATGGAAAAGAATCTGGAAAAGAAAAATACATATGTGTGTGTATATATGCATATGTATGTGTATGTGTGTGTATATATAATGCATATGTATATGTGTGTGTATATATGCATATGTATGTGTGTATGTGTGTATATATGCATGTGTATATATGTGTGTATATGCATGTATATACGTGTGTGTATATATGCATATGTATATATGTGTGTGTATATGCATATGCGTACATGTGCGTGTGTATATATACATATGTATATGTGTGTGTATGCATATGTGTATGTGTGTATATGTGTGTATATATATGCATGTGTATATGCATATGTACATATATGTGTACATATGCATATGTATATATGTGTGTATGCATATGTATATATGTGTATGTGTATGTGCATATGTATATGTGTATGGGTATGTGTGTATATGTATATATATGCATATGTATATGTGTGTGCATATGTATATATGTGTGTATATGTGTATATATGCATATGTATATGTGTGTATATACATATGTGCATATGTGTGTATGTGTGTATGCATATGTATGTGTGTGTGTTTATGTGTGTGTATGCATATGTATATGTGTGTATATGCATGTGTGTATATGTGTGTATATGTGTGTGCATATGCATATGTATATGTGTTTGTGCATATGTGTATGTGTGTATGTGTGTGTACATGTGTGTGTATACATGCCTATGCGCATATACATATATGTGTAACTGAATCACTTTTCTGTAAACATGAAACTAACACAATACTGGAAGTTAACTACACTTCGATTTTTAAAATGGCTCTTAAAAAAACAATATTTTTCACGCGTTCAAGCTCCAAACGTATCTTTGGCTCTTAAGCAAAGGACAGTGAGTGGAAAAGCCCTAAGAGTCCACAGGCTTCCACAGCTGCATTTTTAGCCTGGACTCAGCACCTCACGACTGACACGCAGGGAGGGTCACACAGATAGTGTACTTCTCTGCTCCAGGCTGGCCCTGGCAAACCCATAGCTGCCACTTCCCTTCTGTCTGTTGCAGTCTCTACGCTCCTCGGACCCAGAAGGGGATAAATCAACAGCACATGGCATCTCCCCCAGGCCCAGAAGCACTGGGCCAGCCACTTCTCACATACCTTACTTCACTGACTCTTTCCTGGAGCCTCAAGGGCAGTGTCCCCTCTATGTTGCGGGTGAGGAAGCTGCATGCCCGAGATGGCAAGAGTGATGAAGCCATGAGACCAGGGTTATAGCTCAGAGCTATCCAAGACCAAACCTCCTTCCTTTAGCATCCACCCAACGACCCAGGAAGCAGAAGCGGACACATGTGCCCATAGGGGCCAAGGAAAGGTAGTGATGGCAGCCGTGTCCATCCACAGCGCCCCCTGTAGTCGTGGGCACTCTGCTTCCAGAAACTCACTCTGCCTGTTCTCCCAGGGCCCACATCATCTTAGAATTTCTCCTGCTAAACTACCAATCAGCCCGCCCCAAAGACCTTCCCACCAAGCTACTCCTCACCTCCACCAAGCCTCTCCATTGCAACCACCATCATCAAAGAAACAGAAGCGCCAACCTCTGCATTTTTAAAAACCGCCTTCTTGGCCAAAATAACAGTCCCCCAAAGTTGCATGGATGTTCAGTTTCCTGTTACGTCACTAAAGGCAGAGGACCATCTCACTGAGGTACCTAAATGCACAGACCCTAACACACGATGGGGCTGTCCAAAGCTGTGCAGAGGGCGGAGCCTGGAAGCAAGCACCCCAAGGTGTAACCATGACAATGAGCCCAGTCACCTTAACTGGATGCTGGCAGTGCTTCTGGGTGAGCATCCAGAAACAGCCTCATCGGGAAGCCCAGCCCCGGTCCTACCCCAAAGAGTGGTATTTTCAGAAGCAGGTTCCAGCGTTCTCTTCTCCTCCCATCCCTGATGCCCTACCCCGCGTCTTCCGGGAACCCTCGCCCACCAAGTCACCATCCACTCCAACGGCTCCTTGATCCTGAATCTGTGCTGGGCTGTGGGCTCCTGGGGTGTTTCCCGGGAGGTTCCTTTTGAGTCTCTGAAGGGTCCAGAGAGCATTGGGTGACTTCTGCTCACAGAAGCGGGGAGGCAATCTGAGCAGACAGGGGTAATAAAGCCACATGGCAGAGGGCATGGGAGAGGGGTCACAGGCAGAGACGTCCACGGAAGGTGCAGGCGGGAGGCGGCAGCTCAGGGACTCCAGATGCTACGCGCCACTTCCCTAGAAGGTCTGGTAAAGAGGGATGAAGGCTTGCTGGGTATCACAGTTGAACTGTGTCCCCACCCTCACCCCCAGGACCTCAGAGTGTGACCTTAGGTGGAAACGGGATGATGGCAGGTGTGATGAGTTAGGCTGAGGTCACATGGAGCTGAGTGGGTCTCAGTTCCAGATGACTGGTGTCCTTCCAAGCAGAGACCACGGGAGGATGGAGACACGCTGACAGGACACCATGTGGGGACAGAGGCAGAGATGCAAGAGGTGTGCCTACAAGCCCAGGGACCCGAGGATGCTGGCCGGGAGCTGGGAGTGGGAGGCAAGAAGGCCACTACCCCCAACGGCCTCAGGGGGAGCCTGGCCCTGACCATGCCTCGAGGCTGGACCTTGAGCCTCCGGCACTGAGACAGTACGTTTGTTTTTGAAGCCACCCAGTGCGTGACGCTTTAGAAATGCAGGCAGTGAGGGCGGAAGAAAGAGGAGAAGGCAGAGGTGGTACGAAGGAAACCACAGGACAGGCCTGAGAATCCCTCCTCTGGCCTCAGGAGACCAGTCCTCACTCACTTCACTCTCAATGAGGCGTCTCAGCAGCTCCGCTCACACCCCAAGGGCTGAGGCTCCCCCACCCCTATTTCAGACTGCCCTTTAAAAATGAGCTGCGGCTGCTTCTCCCAAGGGGCTTCCCAGGTGGCGCTAGTGGTAAAGAACCCGCCTGCCAATGCAGGAGACCTAAGAGACAAGGGTTTGATCCCTGGTTGGGGAAGATCCCCTGGAGGAGGGCATGGCAACCCACTCCAGCATGCTTGCCTAGAAAGTCCCAGACACAGAGGAGCCTGGCGGGCTGCAGTCCGTGGGGTCGCAAAGAGTCAGACAGGACTGAAACGACTTAGCATGAACACACTCTTGGCTTCCAAGACAGCGCTGTGCCTGGAAACCTTCCCTGATAACCTCCGCTCCTGTCAACATCCTGCTCCAATAATTTCACAGTTCTGTTGCCTGTTGTGCAAACTACGGATACTTCCCAAAACTCTGCTCCCCCCGCCCCACCTGCACCCTCTCATCTCCTTCTAACAGCAGCCTGGGTTACTCCTTCCTCTTCCGATCCACTCACTCCGGACTCAGCCCTTTCGTCAGGGTGGCCTCTCCTGGCCCCGCCACTGAAACAAGTCTGGAAGGGGTATGAGTTCTAAAGATGTGATCCCTGGATCGGGAAGATCCCCCTGGAGTAGGAAATGGCAACCCACTTCAGTACTCTTGCCTGGAGAAATCAACATGGACAGAGGAGCCTGGCGGGCTGCAGTCCATGGGGTCGCAAGAGTCGGACCCAACTGAGTGACTGGGCACAGCAGAACTATGCTATATCAATAGAAATGCGGAGCGGCAAGAAATGCCTGTGTTCTCAAAATGATCTAACTGAA
This sequence comes from Dama dama, assembly GCF_033118175.1. NCBI lineage: Eukaryota > Metazoa > Chordata > Mammalia > Artiodactyla > Cervidae > Dama > Dama dama. Next base: position 43,615,445 of record NC_083712.1, on the reverse strand, counting down.
CACATTATCTTTTTTTTCTTGCCATTGATGTACTGTTTTTTGTTTTTTTTTTGATGTACTGTTTTTATTTTATATGAACTGGTGATTACTACATGCAATATTTTCGTGATTTTCAGAAATACTGATGTGATGCTGTCAGCTCCCTGGCCCTAAACAGTTCACACTGTGCCATCATTTATCTGATAGAGTCCAAACCATTCAGCCATCTCTAAATGTGCCCACACTGCCTCCCACGACAGAGCTCTGCTCTGGAAAAAGGACTTATTTTCACCTTCACACACATGCACACACCAGAGAAACTGATTCATCCATCCAAAAGAAGGAAGGATACAGTTGACCCATGAACAACCACGGGTTTGAACTGCGTTGGTCCACTTACACTCAAGACTGTTTTCAACAGGAAATGCTTCAGTACTACAGGATCCAAGGCTGGCTGAGTTCTGTGGATACAGAACTCTATCCTGAGTACCCGTGTGTATGAGGAATGGAGGGCTGGCTCTGAATTATAGGCGGGTCTCAACAAGTGACAAATAGATTCAAGGAATTAGATCTGATAGACAGAGTGCCTGAAGAACTATGGACAGAGGTTCGTGACATTGTACAGGGGGCAGTGATCAAGATCATCCCCAAGAAAAAGAAATGCAACAAGGCAAAATGGTTGTCTGAGGAGGGCTTACAAATAGCTGAGAAAAGAAGAGAAGCCAAAGGCAAAGGAGAAAAGGAAAGATATACCCATTTGAATGCAGAGTTCCCAATAATAGCAAGGAGAGACAAGAAAGCCTTCCTCAGTGATCAGTGCAAAGAAATAGAGGAAAACAATAGAATGAGAAAGACTGGAGATCTCTTCAAGAAAATGAGAGATACCAAGGAACATTTCATGCAAAGATGGGCTCAGTAAAGGACAGAAATGGTATGGACCTAACAGAAGCAGAAGATATTAAGAAGAGGTGGCAAGAATACACAGACGAACTATACAAAAAAAGATCTTCATGACCCACATAACCACAATGGTGTGATCACTCACCTAGAGCCAGACATCCTAGAATGCGAAGTCAAGTGGCCCTTAGGAAGCATCACTACAAACAAAGCTAGTGGAAGCAACGGAATTCCAGCTGAGCTATTTCAAATCCTGAAAGATGATGCTGTGAAAGTGCTGCACTCAATATGTCAGCATATCTGGAAAACTCAGCAGTGGCCACAGGACTAGAAAAGGTCAGTTTTCATTCCAATCCCAAAGTAAGGCAATGCCAAAGAATGCTCAAACTACCGCACAACTGCACTCATCTCACACACTAGCAAAGTAATGCTCAAAATTCTCCAAGCCAGGCTTCAACAGTACATGAACCATGAACTTCCAGATGTTCAAGCTGGATTTAGAAAAGGCAGAAGAACCAGAGATCAAATTGCCAACATCAGTTGGATCATTGAAAAAACAAGAGTGTTCCAGAAAAACATCTACTTCTGCTTTACTGACTAAGCCAAAGCCTTTTGACTGTGTGGATCACAACAAACTGGGAAACTCTTAAAGAGATGAATATACCCAACCACCTTACCTGCCTCCTGAGAAATCCGTATGCAGGTCAAGAAGCAACACTTAGAACTGGACATGGAACAACAGACTGGTTCTAAATCGGGAAAGGAGTATGTCAAGGTAGCCTCCCACAAACGATCATGAGTTTCAGGGTCTAGACCTTGATCTCGCCTCTAGCCACACAGCTTCCTGTCCACTGTTAAAACCAACTCACTCGGTAAGTGTTGATCTGAGTCATTTTTACGTAGGAGTTAGCTGCCTACTTCTCCTTCTTCTTTAGATCCCCAATTAGAACCATTACAACTCCAATCTTGCTCCAGGCAGTAATGTACTCTCCGTAACAAAGGAACTTTGTTTCCCCAGATCCCTTGTGGCTAAGGATGGCCTACTTCTGGCCAGGGAGGTGCGGACAGAAGAAAGCTGCCCTCTTCCTAAGTATGTGAGAAGCACCCTCAGCTAGCCCACGCCCTCAACCTCACCATTCACCCATCTTACTATTTGGGAGGCAACGTAAGGACAGAGGTACCGGAGCTGTTTCTAGACCTGAGAAGGAGGGAAAAGCAGGGCGGAAAGCTAAGGATGGAGATGCTGCCCTGTCTGGACCACTACCTCCTGGTCACCAGCCTGGAGCACTACCTCCTCTGCACGTCTTCCCACAGCAGAAAAACAGACCCCTACATTTCAATCCAGAGGTTTGGGTTTTCTGTTACACACGTGCTAAGTCGAATCAGTCGTGTCCAACTCTTTGTGACCCCATGCACTGCAGCCCACCAGGCTCCTCTCTCCATGGAGACTGTCCAGGCAAAAATACTGGAATGGGTTGCCATGCCCTCCTCCAGGGGATCTTCCCGACCCAGAGATCGAACCTGCCATCTCCTTGCAGCCCCTGCATTGCTGGTGGAATCTTTGCCACTGAGCCAGCAGGGAAGACCCTTGGGTTTTCCCTTACATGCAGCCAAACTTAATCCAGAAGTGCTAGGGAAGAGGTGTCCTTGCTAATAAAAGAGATGAGTAAGGCCTTTGTCCCAGCAGTCGATAGTGATAATCTATCAGGAGAGAGAGAACTCAGAGGAACAATCCTAACACCAGATAGGACGTGACCAGCACGTGGCCCCCAGTTGGGGTGCTCACAGGGGTTCCGAGCAGGGAGAGAGGGCTTCTGGCTAAAAGCATTTAAACTGAGCCACTTCACACTAAAAATAGCACATTAATCCCACCTGGAGAGACACTGTTCAAGAGAGTACATCCCTACCAGCGGAATGCACGGGTTTGAGCCTCTTTGGGGAGTTACAGAGGCGACTCCCCTTCCACAGCCAGGTGGAGCTGAGGGGCCAGACTGCACCTGGTGGGCATCTAGGACTCCCACCCGCCTCCCTCCTTTCTATCCGCCCCAAATATGTGTTCTCAGGGCCCCGAGGGGACCAAACTTCCCCTGGGAGGAGGTTTCCGTCCCATGTTCCAAACCATCGCAGCAAAAGCGCCGATGAGGACCCTGAGCCGCAGCCTGCAGGGAAGGCGGCCCTGCCGTGGCTGGGACACCCCGAGGCTGTCTGAGCTCAGCTGCCCAGCCAGGGAGCCGGAAAACACAGCCAGGGGTTCGCAGCGCTGTCCTCCCAGACGGCCCGAGGCCTGGGCCGAACACAGAGCACCGCCAGAAACAGGAACCAACGGTGCGGCCGGCCCGACCCCGCTGCGGGAACTCGGCCACCCAGCACTGTCCCCGCCGGGTCCTCCACGCGAGGCCGGGGCCCACGACCCCCCAAGGGTCTCTGGCGTCTTCCTCCTCCCAGACCCCCTGTGTCCCCTCTCTGCCACCGCCATCTCCACAACCCGCTGCTGCTACCGGAGCAGGTCTGGTCCGTCCCGCACCCCCCACCCTGGCTCACCCAGTCCCAAACGGGGCACCTCCTCCGCCCGCCAACCCCACTCCGCACGGGCTCTGGGCCGTCAGCACTCCCCAGCCACAGATGCTCTTTAGCGTTCACACCCTTGTGATCTGAGGGGTGGTTCTATTTTTTTTTAATTGAAGTAAGAGATTGAGTTTCCCTGGTGGCTCAGACGGTAAAGAATTTGCCAGTAATGCAGGAGACCCAGGCTTGTGTTCGTTTCCGGTATACAGAAAATCACATAAGAAAGTTAAAGTTTTAGTCGCTCAATCTGGTCCAACTCTTTGCGGCCCCATGCAGCCCGCCAGGCCTCCCTTGTCTATCACCAACTCCCAGTTTACTCAAACTCATGTCCATCGAGTCAGTGATGCCATCCAACCATCTCATCCTCTGTCATCCCCTTCTCCTCCTGCCTTCAATCTTTCCCAGCATCAGGCTCTTTTCCAATGAGTCAGTTCTTCGCAGCAGGTGACCAAAGTATCGGAGTTTCAGCTTCAGCATCAGTCCTTCCAATGAATATTCAGGACTGATTTCCTTTAGGATGGACTGGTTGAATCTCCTTGAAGTCCCAGGGACTCTCAGGAGTCTTCTCCAACACCACAGTTCAAAAACATCAATTCTTGGAGGACAAAGGGCTTCTCCATTGCCCCCGGTCCTCCTGGTAAACACCACCCAGGAGAAAACAGAACTAGTCCGTCCACGGAGACACAACAGACACACCCCAGGGCCCCAGCCAAGACCTCAAGCTCTGGCTCCACCCACCCCACCCCACACCCAGAGAAGGATCCTGATCAAAGAAGCATGAAGAGCACTGCTTTCACTATGAAATCAGTAACTACAAAAAATATTTTACCTAAAGCACATAGGCTGTAACAGTCAACAGAACTCCACTTGCCATCTCAAAGGTTAAATCTGAAAAGACAGCCATTTCTTCTCAGCACATCACATAGTCAAAAACTACACCTTCAGCACCCCGCTGAAAACACACTTCCATCTAATGAGCCGGCCTGCATATGCAGATTCACACGGTGCTAATTAGCTTTGGCTGTTTCTTTTACGTAAAGTCAATATTTTTATGGATCGTTAAATGTCCCGCTCAGCATATTAATTTCAAAAGAAACAGTGATGGCTATAAAAACAAATTCCCTGGTGCAATCAATGTAAAGACTGAAGATAACTAGCTATATTTGCTATATCGCTATAGCTGAGTGTCTTAACAAGCTGGTACCAACAGCGAGATGGTCTTCAACTCAAGCAAAAAAAATAAATTTTGCACTAAAGTCTTTCTTCCTGTGATTTAAAGCTGACTGATGCTGGTTTAAGTTCAATATAAGCTACTTTGGGGACTTCTTCCATGGTCCAGTAGATAAGACCCCACCTTCCAACCCAGAGGACACAGGGTTTGAACCCTGGTTGGGAACTAAGATCTCAGATGCCTCGGGATAACCAAGCCCATACAATGCAGTTGGATTTCCCTGGCTTCCACTACCAGCCACCCACCACAGCTCTGGGGACAAAATGTAGAGAGGCAATTCCAAAGTCCGTTTCAAGACTGCCCTTTTCCATTTTGACTCCACCTGTTTGACTTCATATGACTAGAATGCTAAATTTCTAATTTTAAAAAATAGATATGCAACAAAGGTTTACTGTATAGCACAAGGAACTGTAATCAAAATCTTGTAATAATCTATAACGGAAAATAATCTGAAAAATAATGTATGTGTAACTGAATCACCTTGCTGTGAACCTGAAACACTGTAAGTCAACTATACTTCAACAAAATATATATACTAAGAAAAAAAAATTTTTTTTTTAAACTGTCCTTTTCAATGTCTCCACCTGACAGCCAGCCCCCTCCAGGTACACAGGCTACCTCACTTAGTCAGGTTACCCTTGAGCTGACATCCTGGGAACACTTCAACTCTTGAAACAGATGAGGCATTCTGGGCTTGGACCCTAAGACCCAATGGATTGATATCAAAATTTAAGGTCAAACCTTATTTCCCTTATATTCAAGTTCTTATATTTGGGAAGACTTTTGGTATAAGCCTAAAGAACTGAACACAATATCATAAGTGTGTTTAACATTTTGAACATGCTGATAAAAGACAAGTATGCCAGTAACAAAAACACCTGGCTGTCAGCACTATATATTAATATTAGTATTAAACACTATATATTAATATTAGCATTAAACACTATATATTAATAATAGCATTAAACACTATATATTAATAACAGCATTAAACACTATATATTAATAATAGCATTAAACACTATATATTAATAATAGCATTAAACACTATATATTAATAACAGCATTAGACACTATATATTAATAACAGCATTAAACACTATATATTAATATTAGCATTAAACACTATATATTAATATTAGCATTAAACACTATATATTTTAGCATTAAACACTATTTATTAATATTAGCATTAAACACTATATATTAATATTAGCATTAAACACTATCTGTTAGCACTGCGCTCAGCTGCTTCAGTCTGACTCTGCAACCCCATGGACTGCAGCCCGCCAGGCTCCTCCGTCCATGGGATTCTCCAGGCAAGAATACTAGAGAGGGTTGCCATTCCCTCCTCCAGGGGATCTTCCTGACCCAGGGATTGAACCTGAGTCTCCTGTTTCACAGGTGGATTCTTGACCGCTGAGCCACCAGGGAAGTCCACATTAGCATCAAATACCATGCATTCACTTTAGCATTAGCGCTGGGTGTTCGCATCCACATGTGATGTAGAAATGTCACATCACATGCATCCGCTCCAGACACCAGGGACTATTTGGAGAAAGAAGAAACGTTTATCTCAGACCTCAAGGGTGGCTAACTGCATCAGTTCTCAGGTTAGCAAGGGTAAAAAAAAAGAAATGGAATGTATGAAACTAGCCACTAAGGAGGCAATGCAACCGGAATAAAAAAGAGGCCATGAAGGCTGGGGAGGAAGGTAAGTGGACAGGTTTATTTTCTAATTCAGGGCACAGAGGTCATGGTCAGCTCCTCCCACACTATAAGAGCTGCACTTTGGAAAAAGTGCCTCCTCCTCGAAGCTCAAAATGAGGCATAATGATACACCTTCACCAGTTAATGGTACTGTATATGAGAACGTCTATAAATGCCCTGGCTATATTATAATCTGTAAACTGTCCTGGTCCCAAATCTAAGTGAAAATAAAAATAGTGGGATTGAAATAGAGCTCTGATCTATAGTTCCATTCTTAACCAAAGTGTCTGTCTTTCAAGGGTAAGAGACTTTCTTCTATCAATAGAAGTCATCTGTTCTATTTTTATCACCAACTTTATCACCATTCTTTAAGGATAGGGGCTTCAAACAGCCCATTTCTAAAACCCTAGGACTTTCTGGCTGGCGAGTACATTTGTGCCTGAACACGGGGTTTCTGCATGAAACCCCTGCCCTGGCTTCTCAGTGTCCGAGGCCCTGAGCCAGGCAGCCCCTGGGGAAACCAACCTCACGCCCACTTCCTGCAGCCGCTGTGACAAATTACACCAACTTGGTGGCTTAAAGCATCACAAATCTATTGTGTTACAGGTCTGGAGGTCACGGGTCCAAAATGGGCCTCCTGGGCTGGCCCCAGCATCCCAGGGCTGGATCCTTCTGGAGCACAAGGAGACTCCTGGGGGAGAACCATTTCTCCACCTTCCCAGTTTCCAGGGGCTGCCTTCTCTCTGGTTGATGGCTCCTGGCCCCACCTCTGAGGCCAGCAATGGCCGGTTGTGTTTTTTTGGTGTGGTGTCAATGGGTTCTCTGTTCTCTCCATCACATCTTTTTTTCCAAGTCTTTTAACACTGCGATTACACTGCCCCTCCCCAAGATAATCCAAATAATCTCCCCATCTCCAGGGCCCTAATCCCCATCACCCCTGCAGAACCTTCTCTACTACATAAGATACCACGGACTCCAGGGATGAGGAGGTGGGCGTCTTTGCAGGTCATCATTCTGCAGCCACAGCACTCCCGGCTCATGAATGAGAAGGGTGAAGAAGCTGCAGGGAGTTCAAAGCGAGGCACCAGTAAGTCCGCTCTGACCAAGTGTCTCGGGCTCCATAGTGTCCCTGGATATCACGACTTTTCGGGAGGTTAGAGAACGGTAGGGGGTCAGGGGCGATGCCTCACCCCCTCTTGGTGCCCCCACATGCCCGGCTGCATCGTGGCACTTTGCATCAGCCTCAGCCTGTACCATCACCTACCCATGACCCCTGAGGTTTAACCTGACCCTGACTCCATCCTTACCCAGCGAGCCATGTCAGACCAGGAACACACACACATCTTTTTCAGACAGCATGGACGAAAGCTCATTCTCAGATGGGTGGAGAACTTAAAGGCTCTTGTCTTCAGGCAGCGTCTCCAGAGCAGCTGACCCTCTAGAACAGTCAGAGCCAGGTGGTTCTGGACACAAAGTTCCCAGAATCATTGCCTGCGGGCTGCCCAAGACCCTAGGAAGTGTCCAGAGTGGCTCTGAAAGCCAACTCGATAAGTCAGAGCCCATGACAAGGCACCAATAAATCTGAATTTCTGCAAAAACCAGAAGTTGGTAAGCATGGCCAGTAATCATGGCCATTTACCCTGGAAAAGTCATGGGCCACAGACTTGCTAAAACATTGGCAATCCTGCCTGAATCCTCTGTATGTTAGAAAGCATACACTTGAATCTGCATGCCTGAATTTTAAAAAGGTATTGTAAATAGTTACAAACTTTAAGGAAAGTGAAAATTAAATTTTAACGCAAATATCTTCAGGACCTTGAATAAATGAAACAGCCCTCTGTTCCTAAAATGATGAATAATAAACAAAAAGACATTTATTTAAGACAAAAATGTTAATTACCTTAGTAAATATGAAACATCCACGCAATACAGTATTAGACAGCTACTTTTGTGAAATGGGAAAAACACTTATTTTCAGGATAGGCATAAAATCGTATGAACAATATAAATACTGAGTATGTAAAAACATTCAGAGACAACAGAAGGAAAATATATCGAGCACTGGCAGAAATTTCCTCTTAAAAAGCAAAAAAAAAAAAAAGCAAGTGTTATCTGTTAGAGATCTTTAACTGCAAACCACAGTTCTGACTAACGTGACCCAAAGAAGTTCTACTACAACCCTGGGAGCCGGGAAGCCAAGCTGGCAAACAAGTGAGAAATAAGGTGCTTCAGGCAAGTCCTCACCCAGGAGGAGTCACTCAGGTGCCACTACCAGGGATAAATGCGCTCCAAGCTCTGGTATTTTTAAACTGTCACTTTCCTCAAATCCTTGGGAAGGAACACTGTTTACCTAGGTCACAGGCCTACCCTGGGGGCAAAGCCCCTTCGTAACAACGCCATCCCCCCCCCCCCCAGGACTCTACAACGTGGGGAGAGGTGTAATCCCCCAGAGGAGATCAGAGAGCTTTACGGAAGGAGTGGGGTGATAGTTTAAAATAAAAAGTTGTGACTTCCCTGGTGGTCCAGTGTCTAAGACTCAAGCATCCCCAGCGTAAGGAGCCCAGGTTCCATCCCTGGTCAGGGAAGCCGATTCCATATGCCGCCACTAAGAGCTGGCACCATCAAATACGTAAATGAAATGTTTCAATGTGATAGGGCCCACGTGGGGTCTCAGTGATAAGAAGGCTCCTTATGTCGACCTCGCAAACAAAGAATAAAATCACAGTGATCTGTGAGACTGACCAAACTGCCCCAATGGCATCCTGTTATCTCACTGGCGCCCGTCATCTCAAAGATGCAAGACCACCAGATTCCAGACCTCCGGTTGTGTGACCACCCCTTCAGGGAATTTTCATTGGTGGGGTATAAGGAGGACTCTATCAGAAAGGGAGGACACTGGTTCTCCTTAAGGGCCAGTCACCCTCTCTTTTCCCTCTAATAAATTTCCCTTTTCTTGCTCAACTGACCAGCTCACTCTCTTTTTCTCTGCACTCACCTTACATATGAAATAAAGTTAAAAAAAAAAAAAAAAGTCTGTTTCAGTGGAATCAGCAGTGATGTTTGTCTTTTTCTTTAATATTTTCTTTACTTGTTAAGATTCCTTATGAAGATGAAATATTATTTTTACCAAGATCATTATGTTCTTTTCTACACCCAGGGTGGACCCTGCTGACGGCCCATGAAGATCCGTCTCCCCCTGCTTCTGAAACCATGGCTGGCTGACGTCTTTCCCCGCAGGCAGCCGCGGCGCGGTCACCACGGCCGGGGCTGACCAAGTCCTCCTCACCGCAGGACGGGCAGAGGTACCTCGGACAGGGGGCAGGCGGCCGCGACTTCCTCCCCCGCCCCGGGGTCAGCACGTAGGCACGGCCACCGCCCCGGTCCCCACACTCAGGTGCCAGCAGTGCTCTGAAGGCCACGGAGCCCTGGCTGGGGAGGAACGGGAATCTCAGCAGAAAGGCCCTGCTCGCGGGAGCCCCTCAGACCACGCAAGAGGGACCCAGAACTTTCTCCTTCAGCCACCAAAAGAACTGTGGAGTGTCCCTGCTGTAACTTCTCAGCCTCATCCTGATTCAACCGTGCAGACGTCACCACAGGGTAGGCAGGAGTCCCGGAGCCACACCCTGGAAAGCCACACCCCGGACAGACCACAGGGCCTCCAGTCCGGCTCCCCCCAGCAGAGCCGAGGCCTGGACAAGCTGGGGAGACTAGCACTTCAACCCCCAGCCTGTAAAATGGAGTTAGTGGGGGTGCCCGCCTCGTCAGGCTGTCGTGAGGACTGAGGGAGTCTGTCTGTGTAAAACACCACAGTGACCGCACAAAGGGATGTTACATTTCTACATTTTTCCAAAAGGACTCTTTTTTTTTTTTTTACAGTTATATTTCAGGTATTTGATTTGGAAAAATATTAACACATCTATTCGCCTTAAAAATAAGCCGTGAGCAGCGTGAAAGCTAGAACTGTAAATAGGTAAGAACACATACTAGATCTGTTCTCTTTTACCTGAACATTTGTGCCCGGTGGCCTCTGCTGAGTCATACTGACTCTGCACCTTTTGTAAAAGCATGTTGCCTGTAGCCTGAAACATACAGGAAGCCCATTCTCAAAGCTCTGACCTTTAAGGGTGTAGCACTTTTCCAATCACATAGAGATAAAAAGTTGCAGAATGGAGAGTAACATTTGTGTCCTTGGAGGTTCACCAGAATATCCTGATCTGACCTATGTGGACACCTGCGAGAACAAAGGATTCCCACACCAAGAAGTTTCTGACGGCCAACCTCACCCCTCACCTTGCCTTTAAAAGTGCTTTGCTGAAACCCTTCAATGAGTTTAGGGGTTTGGGTGGCACAAGCCACCCATCTCCCTGCATGGCCCTGAAATAAACCTTTCTCTGCTCCAAACTCCGACGTTTCGGTTTGTTTGGCCTCACTGCGGGCTAGGCACACAAACCTGTGCTCATTAACAGGATAAGGATCATTCTCCATGGGTATAGCAGGAATTATTAGAACTGTAGTAAGAATGAAGTTTAAGAAAGGCTTAAACTCCGTGGTGTGAGCTAAAGATACAGATTTATTCTGAATCCTTCTCTTTCAGGGTCCTAGGCGTTTAAGTCGGACTTCTCTGCATGAGTCTGTTCCAGTGTGAGCACACGTGCACACATACACACACTCACACGTTCGTTCACACACAGGCACCCGCCTCGATACAGAGCTGGCCCCACATTTCTGCCCACGGTTTCTGCAGCTGAGGATAAAGTGCTATTCATTCAGTGAAGAGGCACACTGCTGCCGCCTAAAAAGGTGGCTTGTTAATTCATTTCTCAAGTTTTAATACTTTCTTACAATTTCTCCCCAAAACTCTGGAGTGGTTTTAGGTGTGTATTACCACACTGCGGAAAAAGAAATTAACCCTTTCCTGGACCCTGGGAGACCTAACTTCATCCCAGCCAGGGGGCCTTTCAAGAAGGTGAAATAAAAAAGGAGGAAAATAAAATTGTCCGTCAGGCAAGGAGCTATGAGTTTACAGATGTCATGTTAGTGGTGAGTTTACTAAGGAAAATTTTAACTGCCCCCTTTCTTTTTTTAAGCATGAATGTATTTACCCAAGGCAATTAACACAAATATCCTGTGTCCTCTGACAAAATATTCCACGGATATTTCCATAAGAGCATAAAGCGGTTAAATTGTGCCTACTAGATGCAGCCCACTGTGGCTGAAATGTGCCACCGCTACCTGGTAAGAAAGTGTCTTTTGAAAGCTAATGCATGCACTAAGATACTCCGCACATATTAACCCAAGGGAGTTAATACACATGGGAGTCAAAAAGTAGGCTCACCTCACTCCGATACTGAGGCATTGACATGTGTGCTTGCTTGTTACTTGACAGGTCCATGTGTCCAGAAAGGGTTCCCATGCAAACCATACCCATTCTTACCCTACTGCTCTTCATGTCTCTAAGAGGCAGAATTTAAGACCAATGGGTAGAAACTGTAGAAAATATGTGGAAAACTTTCCAACTGGGCCACTCAGATTCAGAATGGACCCCACTGTAAAGCAGTCAGCTTGCCACCTTCAAAAGTATTCAAACAGACTAGACAGCCCAGGATGTTGAGAGAAGCTTCAGTATGAGAATGCTAGCTAGCAAACTCCATAGAGTTCTAGACTCGATCAATGTTTACATCAACAAGAGCCCAGGACCTCACCAACACGTCTGGCTTCAACCTAACGATGTTTTTCTTGTGAACTGCCCAGCCCCAGAAAAGTAAGCTCCAGGAGTGACGAGGCACACCTACCATGTGAGAAGACTTCCCTTCCCAGTCCTTGACCTCCCAGGGAAGGGTAATCCCCACCACGCAGATCCCCCTGGGGATGCTAAGCAGCAGTGAGGAGGAAGAGATGATCCCAGGCTCCTCGCTGGAGGAGGGACACCTCCCTGGAGGGAGCACCAAAGAGCCCACCCAGGAGAAATACAGGTAACCAGAACCAGGCCACCCTCTAGGGCAGAGGGGGGACCACAGGGAAGAGCGCCAGGGCAGCCCACCAGACTAGAGACCTCCTAGGTAAAACCTTCCAATCTTTCTGATGGTGCCCACGAAACAGTGAAAAGATCCCCAGTCTGCAACCCCAACTCTCAGCTGCCTCAGTGACAGAAAAGCAGAAAGATCACAAAGCCAAAATCACATGACAAGTCACCAGCCTCCCTCCTATAGACTCTCAGGATCACCATCCCGAAATCCAAACCAACTGAAGGATTAAGAAGGCAGAGACAGGACTGCTGGGAAGCAGGCCAGGCTCCCTGCACAGCCCCTGGCTCTGGAGAGGGCTGAAATGCAGAGAGAATTTGCATACTGGAGACCCTCCAATCAAGTCGTTAATAGAGAAACTGCTCACGCTAGATGCCTAAAAACGCTCTGCATTGTTAAATGTCTAACATGTACATGCTGAGAATGACAATGTTTCAGTGACGGCTCTTCTGAATGGACTGTATCCAAAAAATCGGGGTGAGGGGGATAAGCACAGAAGTTCAATGAGGGACCCCCCCTGGTGGTCCAGGGGTTAAGACTTCACCTTCAAATGCAGGGGGTGCAGGTCTGACCCCTGGTCGGGGACTGAAGATCCCACATGCCTCCTGGCCAAAAAATCCAAAACCTAAACAGAAGCAGCGTTGTAACAAATTCAATAAAGACATTTAAAAAAGTAAAATGATAAGATGGACCCACAGGAGGAAATAAGCAGGTCTCTGCTCTGAGCGGACTGCCATCTTCCTTGTGTGCTGAGCCACGGACAGGCCACCAGCAGCTGGACCTCCAGCCCCAGCCAGTGGCTTTTGAGTGGAAGCTGCAGCCCATCCTCTGACTGCGTTCCTACAATGCCTCCTTTAAGTTGCTGGCACTTGTCAATCACAATGAAGTAATTGGCGTGTTTCCCATTTTCCGTTCATCTTGCAAACCAGTCTCCAATTGCCATTGGGCAGAACCTCCTTACTAACCTGGAAAGGCTGCTCATAGGCAGCTCTCTTGCACCATGCCTACATGACCACAACCTTCCTTCATCCTTCAGCCACCTGGACACAGTCTAAGGCTTGCAGAGACTTGGGGCAAATATCCCTGGGAGGAGGAGTGAGGCAGGAGAGGAGCAGGAAGCATCAGGGGTTTGTAATAGGGAAGAACAAATTTGACTCCATATTACTTTAACTTTGTATCTTGTGGCTCTTATTACCAGTTTAAAATGTTGCCTATGGCCTGAAATATAAAGGAAGCCCATTCTCAAGGCTCTGACTTTTAAAGGTAAAACCCTTTTCTACTCACATAGAGATAAAAAGTTGCAGAACAGAGAGTAACTTTTGTCTTGTTAGAGGTTTAGAGGAACATCCTTATCTGACCTGATGTTGTAAACAGCTCCAAGAACAAAGGATTCCTGTACCAAGAAGTTTGCACCAACCAACCACACCCTCTCCCCTTCCAGCTTGGGTAAAGTGGTTCTTTGGGACAACAGTCTACCATCTCCTCTGACTGCTGGCTTTCCAAATAAAGTTATTATTCCCTGCCCCAACACTTGTCACTCGATTTACTGGTGTGTCGTGTGTGTGTGTGGGGGGGGGGGGGGGGGGGTGGGCAGTATGAGCTTGGACTCAGTAGCAGAACTAAATTTAACTGGGATTCTGACCGGGATTAGAGAGTGTGGGGAAATGGAAAAGTGAAAGTCGCTCAGTCGCATCCGGCTCTTTGTGGCCTCAAGGGGTGTTACCCACTAGGTTCCTGTGTCTATGGGATTTCCCAGGCAAAAATACTGGAGTGGGGTTGCCATTTCCTTCTCCAGGGGGGCTTCCCGACTCAGTGATGGAACCAGCATCTCTTGCGTCTCCCACATTGGCAGGCAGATTCTTTCCCACTAGGGCCACCTGGGAAATGGAAGGACTCCCTTTAAGAAAAGGGTGCTATGTGACACATCACCTTAAAACTGAAAGACCTGAGAACTTGTGATGCTCCTTGTAATTGAAATGATGAAATAATGAAATGACATCAGGCCAGCTAGAACATCATGCCTCAAAATAATAGCAATACTAATAACAATCAGTTCCTGATTGGGATGAATGGTGGGGATGGTTGAACAACAGTGTGAATGTACTTAAATGTTCCTTAACTGTACACTTTTAAGTAACTGTTTTTAAATGGTTATGATGGTAAGTTTTATGTGTATTTTACCACAATAAAGAAAAGTTCTTGCTTAAGCTTTAATTTTTTATAAACCAAGAGCAGATATTCACTGGTCAGCATCCTCTGTAATTCCACATTAAGAATTTCTTTTAAACTGTGGCCATGGTTGTGCTGTGCTTAGACACTCAGTCGTGTCCGACTCTTACGAGCCCATAGACTGTAGCCCGCCAGGCTCCTCTGTCCATGGGATTCTCCAAGAATGCTGGGGTGGGTTGCCATTTCCTTAAAATAAATGAAAATGTTGAATCAAATAATAACCAGGCAGTCAGGCCATGCTGCACCTCTGTCTTTGCCACTTCCATTATGTATGGCATCCGAGTTTTTATCTCCATAGTGTGTTGATGGCCCACAGAAAACAAGGACATTTCCAAAAAAGTGTCCTTCGCCAAATCCTTTTTCACAATCAATTCTAAATCTTCCAGGTTAAGAGAATTAAGTAATGTAAGCCAAATGCTGCAATCTGGATCAATCTAGATTTAACCAGATCTCCCTTTTTCCTAGAAATTAGTGTACTAAAAATGGCATACTTTCAAACAAATTAACAAGGGTTAACTGTATTCCTTGACGGATACTAACAAATCTCAATTAATGTCTTGATTTGATTGCTATCCACTTAATTGATGGTAACAAGGATACGCACTCACCTACTTTTAATTTCCTGAAACACAAACGTTAACAGTATTTCTACAACAAAATACACCAATTTAAGATTCATAAGTGTCTACTTGGTTAACTCTATTTATTAGCTGCCACAGAACATGTACCAAATTAGTTGCTGTGCTCAAGACCCAGCTCTTGAAAACCAGAACACAAACACAAATTGTGACTCTCCAGTAGTTGACCTTTCACTTAGATATTGGATTTCCCCAACCCTGAAATAAGAATAAAAAGCAGCTGTGTCTTCATGTGACTTTTCCCTGGCACCAGCTCAAAGCAGAGCATGTAGCAGGGGCTCGGTGAGCATGTGCTAAATGAATCAATAATAACATCAAGGTTTAGAGGGATTGGGTAGAGAAGGAGGTGGGAGTGGGGATCGGGATGGGGAATACATGTAAATCCATGGCTGATTCATGTCAATGTATGGCAAAACCCACTACAATATTGTAAAGTAATTAGCCTCCAACTAATAAAAATAAATGAAAAAAAAAAAAAATAACATCAAGGTTTGTTTACAATACACATCAAAAAGTAAGAAGTATTCACAGACACAGCAGGCAACAAGTCAAGCTGCAAAACACTTACATATGTGAATCTTTCAAAATTATATCATTTCCTAATGCCCTACCTCAATTTATGAATTGCTATCTGTATTATCTTGTATTACTGAACCTTATGAAGGGAAGTTTGGTAGTTTTCTTTCTTTAGAATGTAAATAACTTCTAATTTAACTGTCGGGTTGGCCAAAAAGCTTGTTGGGTTTTCCCATAAGATGGCTTCAGTAGTGCTTAGTTCTTTAAAACTTCATTCAAAACAATTGTTAGGTTGTATTGTGACAGCTGCCGTATCAGTCAAATCAGTGTGAAGTTTTAAAAAAATTATCAAAACCGGTGAATTTTTGTGTAGCTATTTTAATATTGAAGATAGAAGGAAAAAGCAGTATTTTTTGGCATTCTATGTTTTGTTATTTCAAGAAAGGTAAAAATGCAACTGAAACCCAAAAGAAGAGTTGTGCCATGTATAGAGAAGGTGCTGTGACTGACTGAACATATCAAAAGCGGCTTGCGACGTTTCTTGCTGGAGATATCTCACTAGGCGACGCTCCATGGTCAGGTAGACTAGTTGAAGTTGACAGCAATCAAATCAAGACATTAACTGAGAATAGCCAACATACTCAGCCAAATCAAGTGTCGAAAATCATTTGCACCAGCGTGGTTATGTTCATCACTTCAATGTTTCAGTTCCACGAAAGTGATAAAAAAAACCTTCTTGACCGTATTTCTGCATGCAATTCTCTACATAAACATAAAAACATTACGTTTTTAAAACAGAATACAAAAGGCGATGAAATGTGGATACTGTACAATAATGTGGACTGGAAGAGATCATGGGGCAAGCGAAATGAACCACCAGCAACCACACCAAAGACCAGACTTCATCCAAAGAAGGTAATGCTGTGCATACGGTGGGATTAGAAGGGAGTCCTCTATTATGAGCTCCTTCCAGAAAACCAGATGATTAATTCCAACAAGCATGCCTTCCAATTAAACCAAATGAAAGCCGCACTCGGCAAAAAGCATCCAGAATTCGTCAACAAAAATGCATAATCTTCCATCAGGATGCCATAAGACCATGTTTCTTTGATGACCAGGCAAAAACTATCACAGTTTAGCTAGGAAGTTCTGATTGATCTGAGGTATTCAGCAGACACTGCACCTTTGGATTTTCACTTATTTCAGTCTTACAAAGTTTTCTTAATGGAAAAAATTTCAGTTCCCTGGAAGGCTGTAAGAGGCACTTGGAACACTTCTCTGCTCAAAAACGTAAAAGATTTTGAAAAGATGAATTATGAGGCTGCCTAAAAAAATGGCAGAAGGCAGTGGAACAAAACGGTAAATATGCTGTTCAATAAAGTTCTTGGTAAAAATTAAAAATGTGTCTTATTTTTACTTGAAAGCCAAAGGAACTTTTTGGCCAATCCAATGTTTTGTAAATTTGATGATACTGAGTTTATCGTTGTTTTTAATTTGTTCTTTTTAAAGGTAGAACATGCAGATATCTTAAATTCATATGTAAGTATGAGGATAAAATATGGCAAACAGATGGGGAAACAATGGAAACAGTGAGAGACTTTATTTTCTTGGGCTCCAAAATCACTGCAGATGGTGACTGCAGCCATGAAATTCCAAGACGCTTGCTCCTTGGAAGAAAAACTATGACAAACCTAGACAGCATATTAAAAAGCAGAGATATTACTTTGCCAACTAAGGTCCATCGAGTCAAAGCTGTGGTTTTTCCAGTAGTCATGTATGGATGTGAGAGTTGGACCATAAAGAAAGCTGAGCGCCAAAGAATTGATGCTTTTGAACTGTGGTGTTGGAGAAGATTCTTGCAAGTCCCTTGGACTGCAAGAAGATCAAACCAGTCAATCCTAAATGAAATCAGTCCTGAATATCCACTGGAAGGACTGATGATGAAGCTGAAGCTCCAATACTTTGGTCACCTGATGCAAACAGCTGATTCATTGGAAAAGACCCTGGTGCTGGGAAAGATTGAAGATGGGAGGAGAAGGGACGACAGAGGATGAGATGGTTGGATGGCATCACTGACTCAATGGACACGAGTTTGAGCAAGCTCTGGGAGTTGGTGATGGACAGGGAGGCCTGGCGTGCGAGGTCCACAAGGTTGCAAAGAGTCGGAAACGACTGAGCAACTGAACTGAACTAAACTGAACCTAAAAACTGGAGAACCTTTACTTTCAAAGGATTATACTCCTAAACCAGTCCTTTAGACTAACATGTTTGGGAATGGTATAGCACTGAAAGAGGATTTCTGAGAATTAATAAGTTGATAAAGAGTAAAACATGTGGCAAGAATGGGGAGAACAGGCAATAATGACCTAAGAATAGACACTGTTTTCCATTTCTTTTGTCTGACACAGCAGTGCTTTATGTGGAAGGTGTATAGTAAATTTAAGGTAAATAAAAATATAATCCTATCCATAGATTTTAAATACACAGTTTTATGAAGCACAGTTGCCAGTTTGGAACACACTTCCTGTGGTTATGTTACCACTACAAATCACATTCAACGCCACACTTGACCAGTGGTTAATGTGAAATTCTACTGAAGTGTAAAATAGATCCCATTATTTCCCACTTTGAAGACCTATACTTTCAATTAGTAAGAATAAACCAATTCTGTGTCCAGGATAATCCCCAAGTCAAACTCCACTGACTCAAAGTTTCTAATTGAGGAGTCAGCTAAGGCCAATGTGGATTATCACTTGTTGTTGTTTAGCTGTCCAGTCGTGTCTGACTCTTTTGCGACCCCACAGACTGTAGATTCCCACCCCACGGACTGCAGTCTTCAGGCTCCTCTGTCCATGAGGGTTTTGCCAGAAAGAATTCTGGAGTGAGTTGCCATTTCTTTCTCCAGGGGATCTTCCTGACCAGGGCTCGAACTTGAGTCCCCTGCATTGGCAGGTGGGTTTTTTTTTTTTACCACTGAGCCACCAGGGAAACCCGGATTATCACTGCTGCTGCTAAGTCGCTTCAGTCGTGTCCGACTCTGTGCGACCCCATAGACGGCAGCCCACCAGGCTCCGCCGTCCCTGGGATTCTCCAGCAAGAACACTGGAGTGGGCTGCCATTTCCTTCTCCAATGCATGAAAGTGAAAAGTGAAAGTGAAGTCACTCAGTTGTGTCTGACTCTTAGGGACCCCATGGACTGCAGCCCACCAGGCTCCTCCGTCCATGGGATTTTCCAGGCAAGAGTACTGGAGTGGGGTGCCATTGCCTTCTTATCGCTAACCTCCTCCAAATTCCTTAAAACAGGATCACGGAGCCAGTGCACCAGAGCCTCTCTGTGCTGAGAGAGGTCTAGGTCTTTCTACTGATAGGGGAACACTGTGGGCTAATCTATGCCAACTTTCTATTGTCTGAATACACCTCACACACGTCCACCTTTTGAAAATGAGACACACAAAAAGATACTTCTTGAGACAATCAAGGAAAAAATTTTTTCACTTATCAATATATTTTAACACTTATACATCATTAATCATCTACATCATTCTTTCTAAAGGCTAATAAGAATTCCTCTGTATGGAGACACTAGAGTATCTTAACCACTTCCCATTGATTTATATTTATGATTTTCTTCTCTATAAATAATGCTTCAGTGAACATGCTTTACATACCTTTGGATACTACTCTGATGATCTCTGTAGGATGAATCCTTATAAGTAGATTTACAAGGTTAGAGTATGAATTTTTTTTAAGAATTTTTTGATGTGGACCATTTTGAAAGTCTTTATTAAATTTGTTACAGTGATGCTTCTGTTCTATGTTTTAGCTTTTTGACCTCAAGGTATGTGTGATTTCAGCTTCCTGGCCAGGGATCGAACCCACACCTCCCCCACTGGAAGGCAAAGTCTTAACCACTGGGCCACCAGGGAAGTCCCAGAATATGCATTTTTTAACTGAGGTATCATTAACACAATATAATTAGTTTCAGAAGTATAATGCAGTGATCCAATATTTGTATAAATTGCAAAATAGTTGCCACAGTAAATCCAGTTAACGTCCATCACCACAGTCAGTTACAAAATGAGGACATTTTAAGCACAGCCTGGCTATTAGGCAACTTTTAAAGGATGATCATCAGTTTTTTAGGTGTGAAGATGGCATGGAGGTCTTACACAATAAAGACATTATTCAGTTGAAATAAATATAATATTCAAGCAGTATGTACTCCCCCTGCTACCCAAGGGAAACTTCAGTAGGTCCCATAATTCTCTGGCTACTTGTAGGTAACAGAAACTCCTAAAGTTACTTAAAGTCAAAAATACAATGATGATTCAGAAAATAAAATGTCAACTCAGTACATTATCCATCCTTGAAGTAAGGCCAAAAAAGTAATTCTCCCCACCTCTCCTTCCTGGCTGTGGTTACCTCCCCTCCAGCGTTGGAATGGCCACCTGGCTGCTAATACCATGAAAATGAAGTGGCACAGACTTCTGGGTGTCTCCCAATACCCACTCGTCCCTTCCTCTTGACAAAAGGAATCCCAATTTTAAGCTGGGCCCATAGTGACCCAACAATAAGCTTCTATGTCCAAAGATCTCTTAGAGCTGGGCATGACCCCGTGACTCAGCTCTGACTAGTGACACATAAACAGAAATGCTGAGTGTGTGTCTTGAAAGTATCCTTAAAAGGGAGGGAGCAGATCCTGCCTCTGTCTGCCCGAGCTATAATGTGATGGCTGGAACTGCAGCAGCCCCTCTGGCCCTGAGCACGAGGACCACAGTCATGAGCCTGGGCCTTGGGGCAGTGAACTAGGAGGGGTGATCCTGACAACTCTGTGGAGCCCCTGAACTACCCACTTTCCTACTGACTGTACATAAGAGAGAAATTAACTTGTACTGCGTGTTACCACTGTTCTTTCACTTACACGCCGGCAAACTTACTCCTCACCAGTACAGAAGGTTTTGCACTCTCTGGACCAGCAGATACCCAGACCTGACTCTCTGACTCTTGTGGGTACTTCTGTAGGGACTCCAGGGACTCCCCTCAAATCCTGTGCTATGGGTGATGGACCCAGCCCCTGAGACTCAGTCCACAAGCTCTCCTCTGACTGTGCCCTTGAGTGGGGGTCAAAGTTCCAGGCTGGTCCCCCTTCCTGCAAGGGCCACACCTGGTCCAGGGGAAGCATTCACAATCACCCCAACACACGTGGCAGTGGGGGGCCCTGTCCCAGCAGCTCTCACTCTCCACACCCCCAAAACATCTCACCAGATTCAGAGCCAGCCCCCCCAGCGCCCAGCTGAGGGGACACAGCAGCACCCCCAACCCTACTTCCTCCCGGAGGAGGGGCTGGTGCAGACTCACAGCAGAGGATTCTCCACAAATAGAGCGATGCTTTTTATACCCTCTGAGTAAGGAGGATTTTCAAGAGCTGTGAACCTCGTGTTCAGACACTGCCTCTGAAATGCCCATTTTGGTCTTTCTCACAACTTATTTTTGTCACTGCTATTTGATACATCTGGGGGCTTTAGTCAAGTTTTCCAATTCAACAGCCTGTGGCAAAAACAATAAATTTTATGTGGACACAGCAGGGGAAGGAGAGGTGGGACGAATGGAGACAGTAGCAATGAAATAAATATACATCGTCCCATGTAAAATAGATAGCTAATGGGAAGTGGCAATATAGCACAGGGAGCTCTGCCTGGTGCTCTATGATGGGGAGGGATGGAGTGGGATGGGGTGGGAGGTGGGGAGGGAGGTTCAAGAGGGCGGGACATGTGTATACCTTTGGCTGATTCATGTGGATGGATGGCAGAAACCAGCACAACATGGTAAGGCAATTATCCTCCAATTAAAAATAAATAAATTTAAAGAAAACAATAACTCACGTGGGGATGCACGTCGGCAGTAAACTCTAATAAAGCAAGGAGACGATTAACACAGTACTTGGAAGCGCAGTTAGTCCTGGGTGGGGGTGGGTTGGGAGGAAGGCAGGGAATCTGACCCAGAAGCTACGTTGGGGCTTCAGAGGGAACGTGCTAGATGCTCCCTGGACAGCCATTCGCTTTGTTATGATAAGCTAAAAGGGACACGCATGCTTACACGTGCATGTATTTATCATGACTAATGAATTTAAAAGGAAGCAGCAGGCACAGCGTAACATGTAAACTCCACAGCAAACAATCTGGACATGAGCCTGCACTTGACAACGAGGCTATGAACATGATACAAAGTGGAGCAAGCCGGTCCAAGTGTGACCCTTCCCGTGGTGGCCTCGGAGGCGTGAGGGGTGGAGGTCAGTGCTGCGGCAGTGACAGATGAGAGCGAACAGATCGCAGCTGCTGTCTGGGGCCCTGGAGCCACCCGAGGGGAGAAAGTCCCCAGGCCCCGCGAGCTGGAAAGGAGTTTGGACCATCTGCTCAGCCCGCCGGCCCTGGCTGTCCCCAACACCGCCCACCCGAGGAACGTCCGATCAAGGCTCTTCAACTCTCTCTGCGTGACTTTTGTAATTGCCAGAGAGACCTTCTGATTATGATCTGGTTTCTGGGAGCCCCGTGAGGGGCAAAGAAGGTGCTGATCACGGAGATTTTCCTGTTGCTACTGCTAAGGCGACGCCAGCTCTCTCACCATCAGCGAGGGCAGCTCACCTCGCGTGATTCTCACAATCAAGTAAACCTGACTGAGAGACCGCAGAGGAGGGAGACTCAGAGCAACCAGCTCCAAGATTCAAATAGCGCTACTCGCTTCACCCGTTAAAAGCTGTCATCGTGAGCGATTCCCAGAACCTCTCTGGGCCTCAGTCTCCTCACCTGTAAAGTGGGAATAACGGTGGTACCCACCTCCTGGGGTTGCTGTGAAGACCCCATGAGTTAATGGTCCTAAACCACTGAGACAGCGGACGTCACAGCGCGAGTACAGCATAAATGTTTGCTACGACTCCCACTTTACAGGCCGAACACCGGAGGCTCAGGTGCTAAGGTCACTTGCTTAAACCCCATCCCTGGCACCGAGTCAAACTCAAGTACGTCAGGCTTCAGACCCCACATGCTTAACCACCAGGCTTCTTACCAACCACCAAGACAGTCACTCGTCAAGGTAAACGAACCACTGCCCTGGCGTGTTGGTGAAATGACTTACTCAGGCCTGATGACGCCACCGCAGGCTGACAAAGGTCAGACCCTGGGCCTCCGGAACAGAGAACCCGACTCCCCAGCTGAGCCCACGTCGGCCGAGCAGCAAGCCACCTTCCCTCGGACCATCATCCCAGGAGAGCACGCAGCTGCGTCCCTACCCACCCCCCACTAAACTCGGAACCACTCAGCGGGAGACACTGGCCCCTAGTTCTCCACTTCTAGGAAGATGGCAATGAGCAAATACAAAATATAAGTTCTTCTGTGACCCCAGACAGGTTCTGCCTTGAGCTAGTTAAAAGGCAGCAAGCTTTCCTTCAATATCTTTCTAACTCGAAGCTCAGGGATACCACACCTGTGAAGGGCAAGGAGATGGGCCCTGGCCCGAGGGTCACCTTGGGAGACTTGTCATCAGGCCTGAAGGCAAGTGCAGGGACGCGGGACCCCTGGTAACACCCCATGACCTTGAGGAGGGCCAACCTCTCTGCACTGGCATCCCCACGCAGGAAGCAGAAAAGTTGGACCAGACAATCTGTGAATTCCCTTCCATTCTCTGATCTTTATATCCATATTTTAACTCAGCGAAATCTCATTTTGAGTTGACCGCATTCAAAAACAACTCAAAATAACTCTCACTTCAAGGCAATACAGATTGCTTTCTTTCCAGAATGCAAAAAGGGCAGGCAGTGCTAGGGCTATTTGCAGTTGTGAAGGGGAAAAGGTGCTTTCAAAGCTCCTACGTGAGCTGTTGGGACCAAGAGAGGGAAAAATCTATTAGCCTGGTAACCACACCTCACATGAAACAGGCCTTAAAAGCTTTTCTCCCTGACAACAGTAAGCAGTAAACCAGGCCTATTGCTAAGCTGGTTCATGCCCATCAACCCCAGATTACACTTGGCACATGTGTGTGCTCGTGTGTGCACATGCTCACAACAGACTGTGGATTTTTTTAGAAAGGTAAATACTGAAGCAGTACCATAACACTTTCAAAAAAGACAACGTTCGTTACAGGGATCTCAAAATTAGGTGGATAACTTATCAGAGACATTAGCCTGATCCATAATCTTACCTTTGGCCTCATACAACAAAGTGTTTGCTATGAAATCCACAACAAAATTAACTTCTGAATTAAAACTGCACAGAAGAAATAAGCTGAAAAACTCAGTAATGGGGATTTCCCTGGTGGTCCAATGGTTAAAGACTCCACAATTTCAGTGGAGGAGGGCCTGGGTTCCACCCCTGGTCAGGGAACTAGATTCCACATGCTACAAATAAAGAGTTCACAAGCTGCAACTAAGACCCAGTGCAGCCAAATAAATAAATATGTTTTTAAAAGTAAGTAATGGACCACCCCATTGGACTATCAGAAGATAGTGGTTTGACACCTAAAATTACTCTTTTTATCTGCTGCATGTATAAAGTGCAACTATAATATTTACTGATGGGTTTTCTCTTCCAAACAACACTGTCACTTGTATTTTTAGCCTTTAAAGCTATTTTACAATTCGTCAATTTAGTAAAAATTAGTTTCATCAGAAATATCTGTCCAGAAGCCTGACTCATGAAAAAACACGAACTACAGACAATACATCACTCCACTCATTTTTAAAAGATCTCATAATCTTTGTAGCAGGACCTTTCTTAATGGCCTGACAGGGCTGAACCCTCCATCAAACTTTGCTGCATTATATCTGGTACATGGGCACTCTGATAGGAGGGAAAAAGAAAAGACAAACGATCCAGGAAGCTGAGGTATGTCACACGGAATGACCAGGCTATTACTCCGAACGATAATGCAGGCTTGTGCTAAGCACATTGCCTAATTAGACTTCACATGAGGGGGAAAACACTTTAATATTTAACGCGTGTAATGGCGTAATCAATGTACACAAATCAGGCTTGATAAGGAATACTGCTTATTAAAGAGCAAGACAGATGGCTACAGGAGAGGTACCATCATTCAAGGTAAAACCTCAGTCTCCCATGGTGGGCGCCAGGCATGCACTCTCCAATCACCACCCCAGCCCCGGCCACACCGTGCATTATTCAGCCTGCCCGCTTGCTCAACAGACTACAGATACACCCACATCATAGACGCAAGGAAATCCCTTGGTTGAAACAAGTCAGCTCTGCCACTTCTCAAAGCGTCTTAACCACTCTGACTGCTGTCAAAATCCCCATGAGTCAAGATCTCCGTCTCTCTCATAATCACTTCAGCGAGATAATTAGTCCTCCTTTTTATTACCTTCAAGAACACTTAATGTGCTGGGAGCCTTCCTGACTCTATTAAATCCAGCCAGCCTGCCGCAAGATTATGAATGCATAATTGATTTACAGGTAGCTTGCAAGAAAACACCAAGGTAGAAAACAGTATGTGGGAACAGAGTTACAAACAGGCACGCTTACGAACAGCACGTGATACTGAAAAGGATTTTTAAGGACGGGTCATGTGTTTGGTTTCTCCAAGGTCAGCTTTACACGCACGGGCAGGGATCCTAGGAGGTAACTTGTCCTGTTTGTGAACACAGTTTCTTCTCTACCCTGTGGATTTTAAGTTGATGTCTCTGTTCATTTCATGCGTGTTTACAGAGAACCTTCCATGTCTATACATTGAGCCACTCTGCTCGCAGGGCATCAAACAACTGCGTGAGCTGCAGTCCCCACGCTCCAAGGGTCTGCGGTCTTGTCCAAAAATGACAAAAGGCGCTGCTGCAGCAGGCTTGTTACCATGGGGGTACCACGCCTGGACTCAGGAGCTACAGCGCCAAACAGACTTTCGTGAAAATGCTGGGTCTCCAGAGGGATCAGGTAGAGAGGGAGGTGGGAGGGGGGATCGGGATGGGGAATACATGTAAATCCATGGCTGATTCATGTCAATGTATGACAAAAACCACTACAATACTGTAAAGTAATTAGCCTCCAACTAATAAAAATAAATGAAAAAAAAATTTTTTTTAAAAAAAGAAAGAAAGAAAATGCTGGGTCTCCCTGCCATGCCACCAGTCCTGCCACGGCATCTGGTCTACCTGAATCTTGGTTCTTTCTGTCTTTTCATAGGAGTTTCAAAAACTTCCACAAATATAGTGCTTCGGATATTACTTAGTACCTAAGTAGATTTATTCCTAAGCTTCTGCCACTTTTGCACTCCTGGTGGGGAAAAAATGGGCCTCCATTTAATTTAAAAACCTATTATTCAACCCCTGCTGTAGCTTCAGTGACACCTATATTCACATCTTATTCCTCTTAGGCGTAAACAATCCGATTTTTGATTTGTGTCCATAAACAAACTCATCCAGAACTATTCTTACCAAGTGTTTCCAGAAAGACCATGCGTTTCAAGTGCAGAGGACAAAGGGTTTCAAATTTTAAACCTCTCGCTGGATGTGTACAGAATGACTCCAGATGAAGCTGGAATCATTCAATTTGATTCATGGAGCATATGGCCATCATTCCCACTTCTGACGCTGTAAAATCAACAGGAAATAAAAACGAATCCTGTTGATCTTGAAGTAGGCACAAAGAGCTCACCATCCCAGGGTCGATGTCCCACGTGGCACTAAGCCACGGCTTGACAGTATATCCCATCTTCGTATTTCATGCTATGGGCTCCTTGAGGTCAGAAACCCTTGTCTTTTTACCTACATATTTCTAGCACCGAGAACAGCGCCAGGCACATTCAGGAAAATCTGAGAGTGGTACATCACTGTTGGGGCACCTAAAACTACCTGCCAGCGGCCTGGTACCCAAGGAGACTGCACGGCCCATCGAGACCAGCGAGATGGGAACAAGTAGCCTGGGTCATTCCCACTCAGCACCTGGGTCATCTTAGACAAGGCACGTCCCCTCTCCAGGCTTCTTTCTGTTCTGAAAACCAGGAGACAGTCCAAATGATCTCAAATGTGCTATTATTTCTGCAAAATACTGTTGGTCTAACTGATCTGAGAGATAACATTTCTCTTGATGTATGCTTGCTAAGCGGTGGTCCCCCCCAACCATGACTTCCAACACCAAGCAGTCACCGACAAGACCGTTAAGTGAAGTCGACAAATCCTCCAGAATCCAAGTGTTCCCTTCAGATGCACCGTTTTGCCATTTCAAAGATTTTTAGTTCATGTAGACAGACTGGTGCCAGGCACTCTTCGCCTAGTGGATGGCTAGGCTTTAGTAAAGCGTCTCCATTCAGTCTCTGACTCTCATTCCTAAGTGATTTAAGAGTTGCAGTTATGCCTGTCAACCTCACACTGGCATTACATTTGCCCCCCTCCAAAATAATGAAACGGTCACTAAATCACTTACAGAGACCAGCGAAGAGAGTTTCTAAAAGCTGGTGCCTCCCACACACCTCCACCCCAGGCAGCACGCTCCCCACAGACCCAACCATCACCTCCCTGTGCTTTCAGGCAACCAGACGTGTCTAGATCCTGCATCTCCTCCTGCCTCCGCCCCGTTTCCATCAGAATATGAGACTCGTGCTCGGCATAAAGGCCCTGAGGAGGCTAATGACAGCCCAGGCACTGGTCTAGACTCACTCTTGGAGGAAGAGAAAAAGGTAATTCCAGTAAAGCTGGATAAATTCTCCTGTATACCCAAGGATATTCACTGAAAAACACACTCAGGATCATTTATTTACATCAGTGAATAATACCCTCTCTACAAAGAAAAATCATCTTTGAGACAACCCAAGACCCAAGATGTGGAATCGGGTCATGTGATCCAAGGGAGTAACTAGTTTTAAGCTCAGGTTCTGGCTTCAACCACCGATCTGACTGATGGAGCCGTTCACAGTCCATCCACTCCACTGCATTGCATTAAAATGGCCCCTGAGTGTCAATGACCAAATTCCTACTTTAGGGATTAAGAACCTGCTCATGGTCAGAGTCAGTCAGCTGGGGAATCCTCTCTCCATCAATCGAGACTCCTTCTGTAGCAACCTGTATACACAGGGCTTCCCTGGTGGCGTTAGTAGTAAAGAACCCGCCTGCCAATGCAGGAGACATAAGAGACCTGGGCTAGAACCCTGGGTCAGGAAGATCCCCTGGAGGAGAAGATGGCAACCCACTCCAGTATTCTCATCTGCAGAATCCCACAGAGGGGCCTGGCGGGCTACAGTCCATAGGGTCACAACGAGTCCAACACGACAGAAGCGACTTCGCAGGCCATGTGGAGGAGAAAAACAAAACAAAGAGAAACCCTGTAAATTGAGCTCTCTCATCATTCTGGCCCAGAAACCTATGGGCCACAAGTTCAGCAAAAAGACATAAAGTTCAGCTCAGTTCAGTCACTCAGTTGTGTCCGACTCTCTGCGACCTCATGGACTGCAGCATGCCAGGCTTCCCTGTCCGTCACCAGCTCCGGAAGCTTGCTCAAATTCATGTCCATTGAGTCAGTGATGCCATCCAACTATCTCACCCTCTGTCATCCCCTTCTCCTCCTGCCTTCAATCCTTCCCAGCATCAGGGAAGGACCCTCCCAACCAAAGAACATGCTTCAGACACAAGACTTTGAATGTCACAGGCACATCCAAAGAAATACCACCCGAAACACTTCTCCTCTGCTGGCTTCTCATTACATAGGCACACACTTGTGTGCTCAGTTATTCAGTCGTGTGGGACTCTTTGTGACCCCATGGACTGTAGCCTGCCAGGCTCCTCTGTCCATGAGATTTCCCAGGCAAGTATACTACAGCAGGCTGCCATTTCCTCCTCCAGGGGATCTTCCCGAGCTAGGGATCGAACCCATGTCTCCTGAGTCTCTTGTAGGGGTAGGTGGATTCTTTACCACTGAGCCACCTGGGAAGCCCCTCATGTAGCCACACACATCCGTAAATAAATCTCACTTCTACACAAAGAAGACAGCCAAAGGTACCCTGGGTATTTTGAGCGATTTATGTCTATGATGTCCAAGACGTACTTATTTTCTACCCATCTGTATGTAGAGTAGATAGGAAATAAGATAGGGCCTGCTACTATCCTTTGGGCAGCTCGTTGAAATAGCCGAGAGACACTAGCCATTCTTTCCTCTTTTAAAATATTTATTTATTTACTCAGCTGCATTGGGTCTTAGTTGCTTCCTGTGGGATCCTTCACTGCAGGGCATGGACTCCAGTTGTGTTGCAAGGGCTCGGGAGTTGCGGCGTGTGGGCTTAGCTGTCCCTTGGCATGTGGGATCCTAGTTACCCAACCTCGATCAAACTGGCGTCCCCTGCATTGCAAGGCGAATTCTTAACCACTGGACCACTAGGGAGGTCCCTGGACGTTCCTTCTTTAACAAGACCCAGTCACGGTCTTGCCCCTCCTGGCCTAAGACTGTGACCTACATGAAGACATTGAGGGCAGTTTTATGGCATCAGAGTCTACCCCCAGACACCTTATCATCGGGACACACACACAGTGGACATTCATGACATACTGGATTACAATCCTCTAGAACTTTAGACAAAATTAGAATTGAAGAGCGCAGGCCCGGGCAGACGCAGGAGCTCCCGGTCCCCGTCTTCCCTCCCGCCTTCCTCCCCGGGCAGCTCTGCAATCACAGCAGCTGATGCCACTATGTCCCCCCCCACGTGCCAAGCAGTCCACCAACATTTTCTAAATCAATCTGCCTGCTGCCCAACGCGATGGGCACTATTATCTTCATCTTACAGATGAGAAAACTGAGGCCTAGAGAAATTCAGTGACTTGCCCAGGAGCACAGTTAAGAAAGGGTGGAGTGTGAACCTGGATGAACGGGCTCCAAGGCCCAGGCCCACCCCCAAGGTGCTGCCTCCTCGCTCAGCCTACTTCCTCCCAGACATTGTCACTTACCTGCGTGTGTGTGTATGTGTGTGTGTGCATGTGTGTGCAAGCGCACTCACTCAGTCATGTCTGACTCTCTGCAAACCCATGGACTGTAGCCCGCCAACCTCCTCTGTCATAGGACTCTCCAGGCAAGGATACTGGAGTGGGTTGCCATTTCCTTCTCCAGGGGATCTTCCCGACCCAGGGATTGAACCCGCATCTCTTGGGTCTCGCTTACTACAGCGATCAGGAAACATCCATTCCACTCAGCTCTCCAAGAACCTCGGGAACCAACATGGATTTCATGAGCAGAATTCCTCTGCTCCCAACAAAGCTAACCTTCTGTGGCTTTTTTAAAGTCTGCCTGTTCATTTCATTTTAATACACACTATTAATTCTATTAAATGGGCTTTTGAAGACTACAGCAGCTTGCTTTAAATGAATGGTTCCCTGATTCAGTACCTTTTTAAAACTTTTTGCATTTTTTTTTTAAACCCTGAATCAAGCTTCTCTTGCACCTGGGCAGGTTCTGTTTGCTTATCCACAGAAGGGCTGGTTTATGACCACGTGCCAACGCAGGACAAATGACTCAGGGCTCCTGTTCCCTGGCTGAGGTGCCGTTCCCAGACTGTAATGATTTTGTGAAGCCTGCATTCCATCCTTACCACACATGGCATCTACTCCCGGACACCAAACAAGGCGGCCCATTATCATAAAACCACTGGGAACATCTCCCTGAAAACACCCCCAACCTCACAACAGAGTCCACGCTACAGAAATGCCAGGAGGACCCTGACCAGCACCCCTTGGGCCTGGCGCCCTGCCTCACCAGGAACAGATCTGGGTGTGTTTAACCGAATCCCCAACTGGAATAAGCAAAGGCTTATTCTCCTGTGATACCAGCGAGCCCTTGAAGGTCTGGAGTGGAAACTGGCAACAACTAATCATTCTGACTTGGCTGTTTGCTGGGAGAGGCTGCGGTGCTTCTGGAAAAAACCCTGCAGAGGGAAGCCAGGGAACTGGGAGTCTGTAGCCAGCCCTGCAGCACTGGGGGGCAGTCCGGGGGCCTGCAGGCCACTCCTTGCGCCTCCGCACAGCCGCCAGCCTGCCCATCTGAGCCGCCTGACCCCCCTCGTGCCCCCGAAAACAAGCTGCTCACATTTCTGCCTCCCCTCCACCCAGATCCCAGGCCCCTTCCCCTGAGCCACTCTCAAATTCAGCTGTGGCTTGTCCCAATTTTCCTGAGACCACAGTTCTTGGCTGCTCCCCTCAAAAGACCCTCATCCTCATCTCTGGATCCCTAGTCGCCTATCCTGGGCTCGAAGCTGCCCTGGCTCCCTAGAATTCATCCTCCTCTGGGCTCCTGGGTAGCAACCCGACATGGCAGAAGCCCTACACTGGGACCAGCTCACGTGTCACTAGATGTCCGGTCTGTCCCAGCCCCACAAGGAAAGCCAGAAAGGAAGATTTTAAATCAGTCTGTCTAGGATGCTAAGCCTCTTTATCTCTACCACCCCCTGTAATTGGGGATGGGAGGAGAAGAGACAGGTAGGAAAGAAAAAGAGGTAGGCACCACTGTGGGTCAGGACTCCCCACTTTTAGGGGTCTCATGCCTTCCCAAGCATCTCATTTAATTTCTGCAACCACCAACAGAGTATTACCATTCCCCTTTATGACATATACATACATACACACATACATTCCCCCTGTGATACATACACACATACATCCCACATCATGTATGTACATACATACATTCCCCATTATGATACATACATACATACATACATACATACATTCCCCACTGTGATACATACACATACATTCTACATCATGTACATACATATATACATTCCCCATTGTGATACAATCACACGTACATTCCACATCATGTACGTACATACATACATTCCCCATCACATACATACATACATATATACATTTCCCATATGTACATACATACATTCCCCAGCAGGTACACACATATGTATATTCCTCATTATGACATGTATACACACACATACATTCCCCATTATGATACATACACACATACATTCTCCATCACATACATACATACATATATACATTTCCCATATGTACATACATACATTCCCCATCATGTACGTACATACACACATTCCCCATTATGATACATACACACATACATTCCCCATCACATACATACATACATATATACACTTCCCATTATGTAATACATACATTCCCCATCATGTACACACATACGTACATTCCCCATTATGATACATACACACATGCATTCCCCATCACATACATACATACATATGTACATTTCCCATATGTACATACATACACTCCCCATTATGTACATACATACATACATTCTCCACTGTGTACATACATGCATACCCCATTATGTGCATGCATACATGCATACATTCCCCATTATGTACACACATACACACGAACATTTCCCATCATGTACATGCATGCATGCATACATTCCCCATTATGTACAAACATACATACATACATACATTCCCCATTATGTACATACATACACATGAACATTTCCCATCGTGTACATGCATGCATGCATACATTCCCCATTACGTACATACATACATACATACATTCTTCATTATGTACATGCATGCATGCATACACACCCCATTATGTACATGCATGCATACATACATACATTCCCCATCATGTACATACATACATACATTCCCCATTATGATATATACATACACACATACATTCCCCATTGTGATACATACACACATACATTCCACATCATGTACATACATACATACATTCCCCGTTATGATATATACATACATACATATATACATTCCCCACTGTGATACATACACATACATTCCACATCAAGTACATACATATATACATTCCCCATTATGATATATACATACACTCATATATTCTCCATTATGATACATACACACATACATTCCCCATCATGTACATACATATATACATTCCCCATTGTGATACAATCACACATACATTCCACATCATGTATGTACATACATACATTCCCCACCACATACATACATACATATATACATTTCCCATATATACATACATACATTCCCCATCAGGTACACACATATGTACATTCCTCATTATGATATATATACACACACATACATTCCCCATTATGATACATACACACATACATTCTCCATCACATACATACATACATATATACATTTCCCGTTATGTACATACATACATTCCCCATCATGTACACACATACATACATTCCCCATTATGATACATACACACATGCATTCGCCATCACATACATACATACATATGTACATTTCACATATGCACATACATACATTCCCCATTATGTACATACATACATACATTCTCTGCTGTGTACATACATGCATGCCCCATTATGTGCATACATGCATGCATGCATGCATACATACATACATTCCCCATTATGTGCATGCATGCATACATACATACATTCCCCATTATGTGCATGCATGCATACATACATACATTCTTCATTATGTACATGCATACATGCATACACACCCCATTATGTACACACATGTATACATACATACACTCCCCATTATGTACATACACACATACATTCCCCATTATGTACATGCATGCATGCATACATACATTCCTCATTAAGTACATACATGCATACATGCATACATTCCCCATTATGTACATACACACATACATTCCCCATTGTGTACATACATACACACAAACATTTCCCATCGTGTACATGCATGCATGCATACATTCCCCATTACATACAAACATACATACATACATTCTTCATTATGTACATACATGCATGCATACACACCCCTTTATGTACATGCATGCATACATACATACATTCCCCATTATGTACACACACACATACATTCTCCATTATGTACATACACACATACATTTCCCATCATGTACATGCACGCATACATACATACATTCCTCATTAAGTACATACGTGCATACATATATACACTCCCCGTTATGTACATACACACATGTACAAGAAACTAAGCTTCAGAGATGTCCACTGGCGGGACCCAGACCCCTGGTCAGTGAGCAACAGAGCTGAGATTCAAACCCCAGCAACGCCCCCCACAAAGGCCTGGAGCCTTCCTCTTCCCTGCAGCCTTTCCACACCTTTGCTGTCTCTTCAGTGTCTGGCAGAGCACCTTCAGAAAAGAGGTGAGAAATTTCTGTTAAGTGAATGCATGAGTGGTTGACTCCAGCCTTCACATCTGAATATTCTGCAACCCATGTGCTGGATTTTATTCATACATTCTGCTTATAACATGCCTACAAAGCACCTTGTTAAGACGTTAAATGTTGTGCAGAAGTAAGTTGTACCATACTGTATTGTATTTCAAGCTACTAGAAAAAGCCACATAAATGATCTACAAATAAAAAGTGCTGAAGCAGACCCACTGATAACAGTTTATTTATCATCTTGCTCCATCGGGTCTAGAAAAGGGTACAAACACAAGAATCTAAGGAAAATCAATGTTTTCACATTTTGCTAACCCTCAGGACACAAGCACATTTTCCGAGCTACCAATTCAAGGAGTACTGATGCTGGAAAAGACAGCAGAGTGTGGGAGACAAGGACCCAAGGCCCAGGCCGTCACCTCTGAGCTGACCTTGGGCAGGTAACTCGCCTCTCTACATCCTGGTTTTTTCATTTGCAAAATGCAGATAATAAGAGTGTGTCTTTCTAAGGTTGCTGTGCTGGCAAAATGAGTAACTCCTGGCCCGCATTTAGGAGACAGGCTGCCACGTGGTTAAGGGCTGTGTGAGCCATTTTTGTCACATGAAGAGAAGAACTATAATGGAAATGCAGCAAAAAATCTGAATGAATCACTTGCTTCTGCAGACATTATTATAAGCACCAAGCTCACCTGAAGCCTCTGTTCCAGACTGCTGTGCCTACCAGCAAGCTCTACCCTGAAAGCAATGCCATCAGGAATAAATAATAGCAACCACCAGCATCAGCGATGGTACGTCTCTCATCAACCAGGTGCCCGGCACTGTTCTAACCACTTGAACAGGTGTAAGCCTCTCACACAGTTGTGCAACCTGTGCCCCCACAAGAGTGCCCTGCGGGAGCTGAGCAGGCTGAGGTCACACTCAGTTGCCCATGGATGCTCCAGCTCACAGGGGCATCTCCTGGAACGGCAGCAGCCTGTTCACAGAGGTCAGCAGATACAACTGAAGCAGGTTTCTAAAGGGCGGGAGACAGAAGCAGAAGGTCACCTTTGCGAGCACCCAGGACCTAAGTCCAAGGCCAGCACCTTAGTAAGTTCATCAGCGGAGTAGATGTGGATTTCCCCCAAGCACCAGGGTGCTGTGCTGCGCTCAGGCCCTCACTTGTGTCCGACTCTTTGCAATCCTATGGGTTGCAGCCCACCAGGCTCCTCCATTCACGGGGCTTCCCAGGCAAGAATACTGGAGTGAATTGCCATTTTGTCCTCCAGGGGATCTTCCCGACCCAGGGATCGAACCTGCATCTCTTGCATCTCCTGCACTGGCGGGCGGGTTCTTTTGAACGGCCGCCATTATCAAGTTGCAGGGCGTGTGCCCACGTGCCTCGGTGTCCAGTGTACACAGACAACTCCCATCCCCTCCTTCCTATTTCCCACTTCCCTCTTCCTCCATCAACTCAAATATCCCTGGGTGTGAAAAGGAAACAAAGGATCAGACATGACCCCGTTTGTTTCCCACTCTCTGAAAACAGCAACTAAAATGATCTGTGCAAAGCAGCGTGCCACTACGTCGCAGGATCCAAACTTTTCTCTGCCAACTCTAGCAGTTCTGTTTCCATGCACCCAGCACCACCCAAGCGCAAGTTCCTAAAAAAAGACTCCCAGGTGTTAACAGGCGGCTCCTCCCACCCCCGGCAGCCACCATCTTGGTCAGCTCCGGGGCTCCAGGCCAAACTCAAACGCTCTGCACGTGGCTCTACACACACACATTGCTGTGGCTGAGTGTCAGCCACCTTCGGGGGGGAAGGTGGGGCGTGAATATGGGGAGCCCTCACTGCTGGACGTCTGAGGGCCACCGCAGCACTCACTCAGCTCCAGAGAAGAGCTGTTGTGCAAACAGGATCTGTGTGATTCTGTGACGTGCTCAGAATCCCAAACATAACTCCCAGACATTAGCTTACTCGTGGGGAAGGGATAATAAGAATGATCTACAACCTTCGCGAAGCAGAAATTCCTCTTCCCCGGTTCTTAGTAATGATCTAGACTTTGACCGAAAGGCAGCAAAGAACAGATTGCCTGGTTTTCAAGGGTCGCCATGTGACATGCATCCAGACAAAACTACAATTCAAAAGGAAACACGCACCCTCACGTTCATAGCAACACTATTCACA
The DNA here is from genome assembly GCF_033118175.1 of Dama dama. NCBI lineage: Eukaryota > Metazoa > Chordata > Mammalia > Artiodactyla > Cervidae > Dama > Dama dama. The sequence continues at coordinate 43,579,351 of NC_083712.1, read as the reverse complement.
ATAGCCAAGACACAGAAGCGACCTGTCTATCGACAGATGAATGGATAAAGAGGGGACCGAGAGGTTACCACACTAAGTGAAATAAGTCAGAAAGACAAATACCATACAATATCACTTATAAATGGAATCTGAAATATGACACAAATGAACGTATATCTATGAAAGAGAAACACACTCACAGACATAGAGAACAGACGGGTGGTTGCCAAGGGGGAGGGGGCTGGGGGAGGGGTGGAGTGGGAGGCTGGAGTCAGCAGACGTAAGCTTTCATGCAGACTCAACAAGATCCTACTGGACAGCACAGGGAACTATAGTCAGTATCTATGATAAACCATAATGGAAAACAATATAAAAAGAATATATATCCTAATCACCCCACTGTACAGCAGAAATTAACACATTTTAAATCAACTACACATCCATTAAAAATACTGAAAAATAAAAGTTCCATCATGTGAAAATCAGAAGTCTGATGACTTTCTGAACTGATAAGAAACCCCTCGGTAAAATTTGGGGCTTGCAATGCACTGAACTCTTCTGTAACTGTTGTTAAGTTTTACTTCACCGATTGGTATTTACTTTGTCACTGTAATTATAATTTTACTGAAAAGTTGAAAGCACAATAGTCTCTTTCTCACACACAAACAATATGTCAATATTTTCAGTCATCATGTTTGCTTACATACCTTGTGTTTTTTTTTCTACCAAATAGCAAATTCCATCTGACAAATAAAAACACCAACACACCTTCAAGTTGTCCAATAATGTCAAGCCTGACTAGCTTCATTCAGGTTAGAATCTGGAAATAAGAGGGTTTTTCAAAAACTCCCAGAAGAAAAATGCTTTTCAACGATACATTCTCAGAATATAATAAAATATACTTTTCATGTGTCAAATTTCATGCAGCCCCTTTTTTTAAAAAGACACCAGCAGCTTCTGCTGGCCAGATAAATTCCTTGAGAAGCAAGTAATTAGTGCTCCAAGTACCAATTGAGGAAACAAAGCAATATTAAGCACATTAAAAGATAAAAATAAGCTCAACCAAAAACACTCTCCCTAAACCCTGAAAATACTAGGCCAAAAGCATAGATTTGAATTTTTAGACAGTTTTTCAAATCATATATTGGAATATAAGGATATACAGAGCAAAAAACCCAATTCCTAAATCTCTTTTAAACCTTTAATTTTAAAGTTATTCTAAAATGGTACCGAATCTGACATTTAAGACCACCTGCACATATTTTTAGGCCTTCAGTAATGCTTCTCACACAAGATTGCCCTTTTCCATGTGGAGAACCCGAGAAGTTCAGTTCCTTTGCTATTGATACACTACAGCAGGGGTCCCCAACCTCCAGGATCTAATGCCTGATGATCTGAGGCAGAGCTGATGTAATCAGAATAGAAATAAAGAGCACAATAAATGTAATCCACTTGAATCATTCTGAAACCATCCCCTACCCACCCCTCAGTCCGCGGAAAAACTGTCTTCCACTGAATCGGTCCCTGGTGTCAAAAAGGTTGGGGAAAGCTGCATTAAAGGACATAATGGCAAAGAACAGCCTGGCTGATATACTATGCAGAGGGGGCACCTAGTGGTGGAGCCGCGGCTCTGACTTGGCTTTGCAGTTTTTCCAAGGCTGCTTCACCACCAGGGCAAATGGATAGGTGATAAAGTCTACCTGAGCTGCCTTCCATAATAACCTCTATTAGCCCCAATATACAGTAGAGCCATCATTTAGAATCCCAAGGTGCTTTCACTAGGAAAAAAAAAAAAACGTGACTTAAGAATAACTTCATTACATCCTGTCTTTCAAATCCACAAATATTTATGAAGCCCCACCCTGCCAGGCCCGAGCTGGCCTGGAGACACAAGCTAAGAGCCAGAGCTAGCACCGTGCACTTTCCCGTACTTTCTTTCCAACGTGACAACATTATACCAGGGACAGACCCGGAGCATCGTGAAGACTGGGAAGGACAATTCATCAACCTGTGGCTTCACGATGGAGACTCACCAACAGGAAAAACCTGCAGGATCGCCCACCCCCACTGTTTCCAAACACCCAGAAGGGCGGCATCTGAGGCTCTTCAGTCAAGGGCGCTTGAATGAATGGACAGGAAGGAAGGTGGCAAGGCAGAAGGAAGTTTAAATGAAAAACAACTATACTGAGGCATGCCAGATCTGGAAGGAAGACAAGAGACAACTTTTCCAGAGCATTTACTGTGCTTCCGATGCTAGGGGTAAGTCCCTAAATGTTATTTCCTTTTCCCGAACAGCTTCATAAAGTGAGAGATATTATTGGCTCTTAACAAAGTGGAAACCAAGGCTGTGAGGTTGCCCAAGGTCATACAGTTAATAAAGGGGAGGCTGCTTGGAGACGAGGAGTCTGAGATGGCAAAGCCAAAGTTCCCATCACTTCAGTATGATTTGGTGAATCCAAAAGCTGGAGATTTTGCTTTGAACTTCATTAATACAGTTTGCAGTTTGGAACACAAAGATGAACAGAATTAAAGCATTTCAATACCATACACTTTAGAGCACATACAGGATAGAAAGAACCATCACATATTTCAAATGTAGTGGCCCATCTCTGGTTTTCCAGGAACCGACCTTCTCTGGAAGCACAACAGCCCACTCCACATCCTATTATGCACCAGTTCAATGGACATGAACTTGAGCAAAGTCCCGAGACAGTGAAGGACAGGGAGGCTGGCCTGCTGCTGTCCATAGAGTCTCAGAGAGTTGGACTGACTTAGCGACTGAACACCACCACACGTGTTCAAATCACTTTCTAAAACTAAAGCTTCATGTTTTCACTTTATGCTTCTATATCCAAGTTTGAAACACTTTTCTCCTTCCAATTAGCAACATGACACCACTGGGCAGGGCTTGTTCATAACTTCATTGTGGCCAGTAATGCTATGATAATGATGACTTTCTGGAATGAAAATGTGAACAAAATACAAGAAATCCGGCAGAACTGAATTTCAATTTCTAGTAAAAAAGACGTGAAAGAACAGCTAATTATCTTTATTATCTAGACTTCTCTAATAACATTGAGTAAAAACCACTCAGAGGCTTTGAAATCAGAATAAAAGTGGAGTTTGCGAAACACCCCCTCTATCATGAATTGGTGCTTCCCAGGGCTCGCTGTCTCGGCTTGCACGCTGCTGTTTTGCCTCCTCCTCTCCCGTCCCTTCGCTCGTCGATGAAAAGATAACTTCAAAGTCCCCGACGCCAGTGCAGGTGCAGGAAGCGCCGCGGAAACAACAACTTGGGGCGTCTTTGTAGCGCCTTCCTCACCCACCCCCGCCCTCCGCCCTCCGCCCCACCCCAGACCAGTGCCCTCGAATGGCCCCTCCACAGGCCGCACAAGGCACTTCCTCCCAGCACCCCGAAACGCGGCGACCCTCGGGCGCGATCGCCCCCCGGCCCGGGTCCCAGGCCAGAGGGCCGGCTGCCTCCCGCCGCCAAGGCGCGCTCCCAGCGCCCGCTCCATCCCAGGGAAGACGATTTGGTGCGGAGCAGCAAAGCGGTCACGCGGGCACGTGCAGAGGCTACTTTTTAAAGTGGGTGTTCGAGAAAGTCACTAAACAGCTAAAGGCCGCCGCCGGAGGCTAGTGAAGCCAGAGGGACCCCGGCGCGGCCGCGCGCGACCCCTCTCGGGAAGCCTCGCCGGCGACCCCGCGCGCCCACCTGCGGGCGCGGCGCCTCGCGATCGCAGCCGCCCTCGCCCCTCTCCTTTCCCTCCCCTCCCTGCGGCGTGACCCCCCTGTGCGCGGCCCTGCCTCCGCGAGCCCCCCGGAGGTGGCGGGCCGGGGGGCGCCGGGACGCCCCCGACGGCCCCCGCGGCGCCCGCGCCCGGCCCCGACTCACCGCGGGGCGCTGCCGGCCGCTCCCAGCGCCGGCGGCTCCTCCTGCGCGGCGCCGCGGGCTCGGCTCCACCTCCCGCTCCGGCGGCCGCCGAGCCTCCGGGGACCCGCGGGCGGGGAGCGCGGGGCCGCCGCCAAGCCCGGAGCCGGGGCTGGGGCTGGGGCTGGGGGGCGACGAGCCGCGGGCGGGGCGGGGGGCGCGCCGGCCCGAGCGGCTCCCCGCGCACCGGGCGCGCCCGAGACCACCCCGCAGGTGGCGGCTCCGCGCGCGCCCGAGGCCCGAGAAGTTGCGGGAGGGGGGCGAGGACGCGGCGGCAGCCGGGCTCCGGCCGGGAGAGAGAGGGTCTGTGTCTCCTCGGCGAGGGTGGTCCTTTCTCTTTCCGGACCCCCTCCCTCCCTCCCACCCGTCTGGCCCCTCGCCGCTCTGGGCGGCCCTCCCCGCCCTGGGCCGACTCACTCACCAAAACTTTGCAGACGGCGCTGGGGAGAATTAATCCCGTGATCGCCGTCTGCGCGGCCCTGGGGGGTTCGGACGCCCGCCCCGGAGACAGCGTGTACTCGTCGCGCGCGAAGGTCGGAAAGCGGTGAGCCCCGAGCCCCGCCGCTGCGGGGAGTGAGGTCTGCAGGGACCCCTGACGGCCGCTGGGGGGCCGCGGAGGGAGGTGGCGGATGGGGGTGGAGAGCGGGCAGGAGGGTGTGGACGAGAAAGCCCCCGACACACACACATGCCCTCGGGGCCACGGGTGCCCTGGACTTGTAGGTTTTCTTCGGGAGGCGGAGTTTGGAGTATCTTGAACCCCGGTATAATGAAGGGGACTCGGGAGGGCCAGTGTCCAGCGGGAGGAGGCCACCTCTCCACCTGCCGTCCCGTCTGCAGAGGCCCCGCGGCTGTGCCAGGGCAGGACCAGAGCTAAAACGCAGTCTTCTGGCTCCTGGTGCCCCGTCCACTGCCTGGCCAGACGGAGCGCTGGAAGTCCGCAGGCCGAGGAGCTGCGGGCACAGGGCCGTAGTCCCGGAGGCAGGCACCGTGTTTGCCTACTGGAAGCACCTCCAAGAGCCAGCAGTCCGGCAGTTTCAGCCTGCTTCCTGCCTCGACGGCCCCCGGCCCAGGCGAGGGCATCCCTCTTCCACGGATGCCCGGGGACCTCGGTGGCTCCGGCCCCAGTCCCCACACCCTTGAGTGAGTTACCTCGTGATGAGGTCCCCACAGGAACTCAATTGTGATTTGGGGAAGAGGGGGAAAAGCAAGCATTTCCCAAAGGAATGAAAAATAGTGTCAGTGGGCTGCCCCCAAAACGTGGCAAAGCAATGGAGATGGTCAATTAATAGCTAACGGGCATCCACACATATGTAGGTACAAGTCATTGGTCAAGCCTCCTCCATCCATGTCATGTGACAGTCCCCGCTGGGCAGATGGAGGCGCCCATGGAGGCTGGGTTAGTGATGAGTCCTGTAAAGATTAGAGCCAGCACCACCAAGCCCTCTGGGGAATAAGGAACCTCTTCAGAGCCTTCCAGCTGTCACCAACATCCCCCTCTCTGGGATTGTTAAAGCATTGATTTTTCTTTCCTCTGCTGAGGTGTCTGCCATCGCTCTGTTCAATGATGGCTCCAGAATTTCTATTTACTAGGGTTTAAGTGCAGAATCTGGTTTGGAGGATGAACCAAAAACTTGAGCAGGGGCTGCTGTGCCGGACTGCAGGGGACTCAATTTCTAGGTCATGGGGACTGGCCGTGGGGAAGATAGGGGGCACCCTCTGTGGCTGCACTTGTTTCTTTCCCTGCCCTATACAAGGAAAATGGAGATCAAGTCAGGACTACTCACCTTTTCTCCAGGGTTTGTAGCACACCTGTCAAGGTATCTGAAGAAGTTTTCCAGTCTTTCTCAGTTAGATACTAATAGATCAGCACAGTGACCTAGGTATCAATATGTTTCACATCGACACACATGTCTCGAGTCATAAAGGGCTGGCTAAGGTGTACCTGATCCTAAAGTACATTTTCACAATAGTTAATACAATAGTGAAAAAATAAGACAGCTGAAAAATGATAAAACTACAAAACTAAGTCATAGCATAATGTGAGAAAACATAATACTTTTTGTGGGTGTGCTACCCAGAAAGAAAGTAGATGTTATTTTGGTAATTATATGGTAGATACTATTTTGATTATATAGATTATTTGGGGGCACTGTTTCAGAGGGGGCACTGGTCTGAGGTGGTGTGGGTCATCCTTAGTCTCTCCCAGGGACAGAAACAGAACAAGGGGACGTGCATCCCGCTCACCCCTGTAGCTCCGCCCTCTGCGATGGACATAGACAAAGGGATCTGGGACAGTGACCAGTGGAAGAATGGGTTCCCTTAGACTTTCTTAGTTTTCTACGTGGGTTTCAGCTTTCAGTCGACATGTTCTTATGTAAATGCTTTTCACAAACATAGTGATTTAGGATTCAAAATATGTTATGTGAATTTCCATAACCTATTTATAAAGGTGCTACCCCTTCACAGGTCCTGGTAATGTTGTTAAAAGTACAAAAATATACAGAAAGTTCTGGAAATAAGATCGTGATGCCAGAGTGATTTTTATCCTTATGGGGGCAGGGGGCGGGGGAAGAACTAGTCATATAAAAACATACTGTACTAAGATACTATAGATCCCACTCATATGCCACTCAGCCAAAAAAAAAATTTCTTAAATAAAAGGAATATACAACATATCAACTTAAAAATTTATATGGGAAAAGTAACACATTTTTTAAATGAATAAAAATACATATACTGCAAAACAATACATATGATGTCAAAATTTTATACTGAGAAAATACAAAATATGTATAGTATAATCTGTAATTTGTTTAATAACTGTTTCAGATATATACTGCATAGGTACTAAGCTTTAAGTACAAAAATATTTCACCCAGTTCAAGGTCGGACTGCTAGGCTTCGCCAGGATCCTTGAGAAGCCGGACCCAGAGCCGTCCAGGAGCAGAGGGAACAGTTATGAAGCCCATTCACTAAAACTCAATTACTGTTTTACTAAGAGACGCAGTCAGGCGGTCACTCAAGTGTGTTAACTCTTCCTTTAAATAGCTCTAATAACCAGGGTTATCTGATTTCTTAGATCACAACAACTGTCCTGTGGAGTCAGAGGGACTCATTTGATAGGTGAGGTCTGTCGTGTTCAAGCAGGGATCTTGGGGGGGGAGGGGTGCATCATTCAGATTGGGTCTAATTATAGTCTGTAGCATCTCCCAGGTATGCAGTGTATTGCCAAGTAGATTTTCACTTAAACTGAGGAAAATAACATGTGACCTAAAAAGGCAAGCTTTGTTTTTCTAGACCAAAAATCACACACATTGAAGACCTCATTCCATAAGCCCCTGTAACTCAAACGTAGTGGAAGGGCGATTAACATGTGTTGACTGGGGCTTCCCTGGTGGTCCAGTGGCTAAGACTCACCCTCCCCATACAGGGGACCAGGGTTCCATCCCTGGTCAGGGAACTAGATTCCACATGCCACGACTAAGATCTGGTGCAGACATAGAAGTATATTTTTAAAAGAATAAAATAAAATGTGTTGACTGAGTAAGGGATGCTTCTAAAAAAATTGGGGGAGGCCTTGGTGAGAATTTTGGATTTCATTCCAAGTGCAATGGGGAGTCTTTGGAGGGCTTTAACTTGGGAACGATGTGATCTGGTTTACATTTTCCCAAGATGACTCTGTTATGTAGAAGAGTGACTCAGCAAGGCATGTGAGGAAGCAGGCAGGCTGATAAAGAAACTGCTACAGTAGTCCAGCGGGTGACGGTGGCCAGGATCAGGGTGGTAACAGAAAAGATGGAGAGAGGAGGCAGGCTCAGGATACAACCTGGAGTGTGACCACACAGCATTTTCTGGTGGACTGGATGGTGGTCGTGCTGCACGGCAGAGGGGGGAACGAAAAGAGAGTAACTCGGGGTAACTCCAAGGCTGTGACTTGGGCAAATGTTTATGAGTTGGTGGGGACTAGGGGAGGTCCCAGTTTTAGGAAGGAAGGAAAGTGAAAGTCCCTCAGTCATGCCAACTCTCTGCGACCCCACGGACTATTCAGCCCATGAAATTCCCCAGGCCAGAATACTGGAGTGGGTAGCCTTTCCCTTCTCCAGGGGAATCTTCCCAACCCAGGGATCGAACCCAGGTCTCCCATACTGAAGGTGGATCCTTTACCAGCTGAGCCACCAGGGAAGGAAAAGTATGCTTTTAATTTCTGGTAGTCGTTCTGTAATAACATCTTTACAGAAGGCATCAGACTCAATGAGTTGCTTGGTATTATCTGCGGTCCTGCACCCTCTGTTCTTCGTGCTCTTTCTCCCCAGGTCGGTCCAGGAGCAGGACAAGAAGGACCAGACAGCCTCCCATCCTGGCGCCCCCAGCGAGCACTCCTCCCCACGTGCCAGGCGGCTGGAGCAGTTCCACGGGCTCGTGCCGTCAGCAGGCTCGCCGAGAAGCATCCAGCACAGCACGCGGCTCGCAGGGCACGCGGCCACTCTGCGTCTGTGCCCCCAGCATCCCCACCCCCCACCCCAGGAGACAAGAAACGCCTTACAGAGGGAACCACAGAAAAACCCTAGAGCGGGGCAGCACCAGAGACAAACTCACATCTGGTCTGCATCCGCCTGACATAAAATCCTGAGATCTAAACACAGATGAGCTCAAGATGGGGCCTTTTATTTCTACAGCAGTCGTGGTAATCCACCCTTGTAGAGATCTAGCTCACCCGGGCCTGTCTTCTTGGACAGCAGGAATACCGGCTTGTAGACATATCCCTTGGACCCCCCAGGTCTCTAAAGTATACAGACGACTCTGTACACATAGCCCTTTTAACTCTGTGCAGGCAACCTTTTTAACTCTGATGGATAGATTATTTTAAATATTACTATTTCTTTCCAAGCATTATTAGCATCTTTTTTAAAAAAAAATAGATCATTTATCACTTAAGTCAGTATCTTCAAAGTCCTGTCCGAACTCCAGGCCTTACTCTGGGCCCTGTCACTGCTATAAATACATGTTATATTAAGATCTGCATTAAAAAGAGAATGTGTTTCAGTAACACGTTACTGTAAGAATCTTTATTACTGACAGTAGACATAGGCTGTATAAGCTGACTCAAGGATGTTAGTGACTCAGTGGTAAAGAATCTGCCTGCCAATCCAGGAGACATGGGTTCGATCCCTGGGTCAGGAAGATCCCTTGGAGAAGGAAATGGCAGCCCACTCCAGTATTCTTGCCTGGAGAATCCCATGGACAGAGGAGCCTGGCGGGCTACAGTCCACAGGGTCGCAAAGAGTTGGGCATGACTTAGCAACTAAGCAAAAGGATGTTAGAACAGGAAAGCTAGTATGTAAAATATTAACACTTGGTGATGAGAGGGGCAAGGATAGTCAAAATCAAGAGGTCAGGGAAAATTCATCCTAAAGGAGAAGCAATAAGTGCAACTGCTGTTTTTGTTTAGTAATTAAGTCATGTCTGGCTCTGCGACCCCTTGGATTGTAGCCCACCAGGCTCCTCTGTCCATGAGATTTTCTAGGCAAGAATACTGGAGTGGATTGCCATTTCCTCCTTCAGGGGATCATCCTGAACTAGGGCTCAAACCTGAGTCTCTTGCATCTCCTGCATTGGAGTTCCTTTATCACTGATAAAGGGAAGCCCAGGAAGTGTGATGACCGCTGACCAAAAAGACACGGAAAGGCAGAGCTGATGCAGGAAACAAGTGTTGCCAATTGCAGAAGCAAGGGTCTCTCCTTTCTTCATACATGTCTAAACCCAGGCACACAAGGGATTCGTTGTGTATACTCATGCACACGTGCATCTGAGAGGGAGCTATTCAAACTCCAAAATGCCAGCACTGCCCCCCATGCTGTATGAGACACATTTAGCTTTTATGTAAACACAGCCAACACGTTTTAGGCAAATCACTTTTCATGGCGTACCAGTGAGTTAGGCAGTCTGAGTGTGCCAGGCACGTGGAACGGCTAAGCACAACCCTTAACCTTTTACTCTAGTAGGATTGGGTTGGTGGTTTAGTCGCTAAAGATGGTGGTTTAGTCGCTAAGTCGTGTCCGACTCTTGCGACCCCACGGAATGTAGCCCACCAGCCTCCTCTGTCCAAGGGATTCTCCAGGCAAGAATACTGGAGTGGATTGCCATTTCCTTCTCCAGGGGATCTTCCTGACCCAGGAATTGAACCCGGGTCTCCTGCACCATAGACAGACTCTTTACTGAGTGAGCTATGAGGGAAGCCACAGGAAACATGGGACAAGCATTATAGGAACTCAAAGAAGAAAAAGAGAGGCCTTCAAGATGCCTGTGGATGGCCTCATGTTAGACGTAGCTTTCCAGGTGGATCTTGAAAGATGAGTAGGCTTTTGATGGGCAGAGAAGATAGAAGGGTGGTACCAAGAAGCATTGAGCAGTGAGGCCAGGAAAGAAAGAGCTGCATGCATCCTGAGATGGTGCAGAACTCAGGGCACGTTTGGAGAGAGGGGTAAGAGTCCAGAAGTGGCCTGAGTCCAGGCCACGGGGGACTCTGAATGGCAAATAAGGTAATTCATGATGTGATTTTCATGAGCAGGAAATTGTGTATGCAGGCCTGCAGTAATAGCTGCCTAATCACAGCCTTTCTGGCTGGAAGAGCTCCTAGCTATTCAGAGCACATCCCCCCCAAGGCCTCTGTGAGGCCCTAAGAGGGAGGTCCACACACTCCTCTCTCTGCAGGGGCTGGAGGGAGGGCGTGAATTGTGATCCGCCTAAGCCAACAGGAAATTCAGTGTGAAAATGGCTGAGCTTACAGTATCTGGGGGACCCATCGGACAGGTCTGGTTTTCCATTAGAACCAGAGATCTGGAACTCAGGGTAGGCTGGGGCGGAATGGGGAGACCTCCATGTACAACATGTGATCATTTAAATGAGAGTGAAAGTATATACAGTGAAAGGATCTGACTGAGAGCATAATCCAGGGGACGTTAGAATTAACTGGACAAGAAAAGAGGTTCTGTGAAGGAAACTAACCAGTGTGGTGAGAAAGACAGGAACCAGGATCTTAGGAGCCAGAGGGCTTTGAGATGTGGGGTAGGGGTGTGAGCGTGAAGTTCTGTAGCATCTACTGGGTCTGTCAAGAAGCTATTCAGCTATAGGTAAGACATTATCATCACTTCAAAAACCCAGCAGAAAAAATATGTTTCTCCCCAGTAGGACAGCATCAGCTAACTAGCCACAAAAATCTCCCTTTTTTTTTTTTCTACTAGAATCAACTGAAATCGGTGCAATTACACTGACATCTCCCAATGGATCCATTCACAGTAAACCCATCAGATTTCTTGCTGATGACATTTGCAGGACTTTGGGAGATGTGGATGGTGACCCTGTCACTGTGCCCAGAGGGTCCAGTGAGCCGTCCACCTCGGCCTAAAATTGTAACTGCCTGTATATTTACTCATCTTTGTGGTTTTCTGGCATCACGACCATATCTGTAATTCAAGCCACCAGGTAAATTTCTTCTATCCCTTTGATAAGGGTGAATCTTTGGTTAAAATCTGGAATGGATAAGAGATGAAATAGAAAAATAATGTGACTACAAATGGGAAAGGTCATTTTTGTTAGAGACTCTCAAGACCTTGAATCTAAAGACCCAGCCGTGTTCAAACCCTAAATGTGTCCTAAACTGTTTGGGTCCACAGTCTTCCCAGATGGTGCTAGTGGTAAAGAATCTGCATGCCAAGGCAGGAGACCTAAGAGATGCAGGTTCGATCTCTGGGTCAGGAAGATCCCCTGGAGAAGGGAATGGCAACCCAGTATTCTTGCCTGGCGAATCCCATGGACAGAGGAGCCTGATGGGCTATAGTCCATGAGACTCCAGAGAGTCGGACACTCCTGAAGCGACTTAGTAGGCACGTACACATTCAGGTCCACAGCCCCACAGTGGAGCAGCAAGCGATGTCTCTGGTCTTGCTGCCCTCGGTCTGTATCCACCGTGAGCATCCACTGCCCATGGTGCACCCTCTCCCCTTCCTGTAGGTCTGAGTCCTCCTCTGAGAACAACCACGGCTTTGAAGCCTGGTTGTCTGACCAGGACCCTGATCCCTTCCTGGTGACTTTTAGTTTGTTCTTTCGAGTTTCACTTCCTCCACCTACAATACTACTCCCTAACCGAATCCTGCTCTAACCTAGACAACCCAAGCAGAATCCGCTCAGACCCCTGCCCTCGAACAAGACCCTCCCCTGCCCATGAACTCTTGCCGGGCACACCACACCCCTTTAAAATATAGCAACATCCCTCAGCCCAAAGTCTGCCGTGTCCCTCTGGACACTGTGGGTGGGGCTCCTGGCCAGCTCTCAGGAGGACTGGCCCTTCTGTCTGGCTAATTCAAATAATAATAATAATGTCATCATTATCATTATCATTGTTAAGGTTTTGGCTTTTACTATGCTGCAGGCGCGGCTCTCAGCTGTTATACACGTTTACATGCTTGCCACACCCAATGAGGAAACAGGCTTAGAGAGTGTATATAGCTCTCCTGGTCCCATCATCTCATAGGAAATAGATGGGGAGAGAGTGGAAACAGTGTCAGACTTTATTTTTGGGGGCTCCAAAATCACTGCGCATGGTGACTGCAGCCATGAAATTAAATGACTTACTCCTCGGAAGGAAAGTTATGACCAACCTAGATAGCATATTAAAAAGCAGAGACATTACTCTGCCAACAAAGGTCTGTCTGGTCAAGGCTATGGTTTTTCCAGTGGTCATGTATGGATGTGAGAGTTGGACTGTGAAGAAAGCTGAGTGCCGAAAAATTGATGCTTTTGAACTGTGGTGTTGGAAAAGACTCTTGAGAGTCCCTTGGACTGCAAGGAGATCCAACCAGTCCATCCTAAAGGAGATCAGTCCTGGGTGTTCATTGGAAGGACTGATGCTGAAGCTGAAACTCCAATACTTTGGCCACCTCATGTGAAGAGTTGACTCATTGGAAAAGACCCTGATGCTGGGAGGGATTGGGGGCAGGAGGAGAAGGGGACGATAGAGGATGAGATGGCTGGATGGCATCACCGACTCAATGGGCATGAGTTTGAGTAAACTCCGGGAGTTGGTGATGGACAGGGAGGCCTGGCGTGCTGCGATTCATGGGGTCACAAAGAGTCGGACACGACTGAGCGACTGAACTGAACTGAACTGAACTGATAGCTGTCCTGAGATCCTATAGCTGGTCAGCCACGGGGCCAGGATTCATGCCCAGACCAGCTTCTTTTCCACTGGACACACCTTTGGGGTCCCCTGTCTTAGCCTGATGTATTAATAACTACTTAGATAACTAAGAATATCTTTCAAAACATCATGTCTGCAGGGCAAAAAATTATAAAGTATATTCTTTGTGGTGGAAAAGCTGGGGACCAGCCATCTCTCCAGGCCCCCTCTGAGGACAAGGTGAATCCAGACGTGGGATCTAGCCCACCTGGCTCACATTCCAACATGCAAGTCCTTCTGATGGTCTGAAGCAGCGGTCCCCTACCTTTTTGGCAACAAAGACTGGTTTCCCAAGGGACCATTTCACCACTGACCAGGATTGAGGGGGGATGGTTTGGGGATGACTCAAGAGCACTACATTTATTGTGCACTTTATTTCTATTATTACATCAACTCCACCTCAGGTCATCAAGGCATTAGATCCCAGAAGTTGGGGACCCCGAGTCTAAATATACCTGGTCAATTTCCAGCAACATGGATGGACCTAGAGATTGAGTCAAGTTTCAGACAGAGATGGAGAAATATTGTATATCCCTTATATGTGGACTCTAAAAAGAAATGATACCAATGAACTTACAAAACAGAAAGAGACTCACAGACTTAGAGAACAAACTTATGGTTCCAGGGGGAAGGATGGGGTTAGAGGAGATAGTTAGGGAGTTGTGTCCATTTGATGGACAGGTACACACTACCATGTTTAAAATGGATAACTAATAAGGACCTACTGTATAGCACTTGGAATTCTGTTCAATGTTCTGTGGCAGCCTCGACCGGAGGGGAGTTTGGGAGAGAGTGGATGCACGCATATGGATGGCTGAGTCCCTCCACTGTTCACCTGAGACTTTCACGCGATTAATCGGCTACACCCCAATACAAAATAAAAAGTAAATAATTAAAAAATAATAAATACACCGGGTCAGAGTTTTTAGCAAGTGTGGCCAAGTACTACAATGCAAAGTTAAACAAGATTTTAATGAATGGACCTACTTTTTCCATCGTTTGCTTTATTCTTTAGTCATGTGATGCCGTGCTTTCTACTCCAATTGAGGTGACAGTCAACATCCTTTATTTTCAAGCTATTGAGCCAACAACTAGAGTCGTACTAACAGTGTTTACCTGTCGAAATAGAGAGGGATTCTTGTTTCTTGTCCTTCTCACAGAACAGATACTCCTCATTCCTAATTTTTTTTTTAAACCAACATCTTGGAAGATGAATAGTCCCAGGATCTATAAACAGCGCTTCCCTCCAGACAGAGCTTTTATCTTGATGGGCAGAGAATACAGACTGCTCTCTCACTGAGAAGGGGCTTTCTGAAGACTTGACATAACTTCTGCTATGTATTAATATTTGAGAATAATGCCCAGGAGAGAGTGGTGAAATGTTACTTATTGCTGTGCATATGATGTGGTGTTTTCTCTTTTTTTAATCCCAGAGTCGTATGGTGCTACAAATAAAATGGGAAAAGAAATAACAATACCACACAGCAGCTGAATTTCATCAAAAGGGAACTGGGCATTCGTCCATTGATCTGGGGAGTTTGCACGTGTGGCCTCTTTCCTGGGGCAGGAAGGGCTGTGGGGCCAAGTCTTCCTGGGGGATCTCCGTGAGGCTCAGGCAGACTCATGGCTCTTCCCAGCCTGCCTCTGAGCAGTCCGCCCGGGGGCCGCGGTGGGGGGACTGGAAAATAACACTGCAATTGAAGTGGTGAAGAAGCCATCAGGTTTACACTAGAAAGCGTCCCCTAGTCAGGGCTCCCTGTGGCCACCTCCTGTCAGAAACACAGCCCTGAATTTCTAGACACAGTTAACCGGAGGTGGGCTGTTACTAGATGGGGGTTTGCAAAATTTATTTATGTCATAATCACATATCTAGTCTTAGCTTTCAGGTTCTTTCTTCACAGGGACCCCTCAGAGCCAGGTAAACTAAGAGGCCAGCCAGGTAGCTTCTTGGAGTGACAGTCTGTGAAACTAACATGTCATTGAAAGGAATCAGAGCTGCAGCCCCCGTCAGCCTGAGTGAAACATCGCTGGTCTCACTACTCTGGAGATATTCATAGAGGATATTCTCGAGTGGAAAACAAACACCACACACACACACACACACACACACACACACACACACACACCCCTTTATCTATGTTGAGTATGTCATCAGTGTATATGTGCTAAATATTAATTAGTTGCCTTCAGCTAAAATACTGAAATCAAATAATGTATAGCATAATGCTTACTGAAGTGAGTGAGTTGTTTATTACCCCCAAATTTTAAACCTTTTAAAATACCTCCTAAGATGTTGTCTGGTTCAGAATATCACAAAAGGAAATGGAAGGGCAAACAAGAACGGCAGAGAAATGGAAAACAGATTCGGACAAATGTATCATCAGCCAATGAAGTGGATTAAATAAGCATCTCGAGCTCCATACAGTGTTCATTGCTATAAACTAGTTTCTTCCCACCCCTGCAGATTCAAGACTACATAATTATTTAAAGCACATGAATTACTATGTAATTGCATTACTGGCTTGTTCAGGGTGTTCACATGAAAATCTCAAGCCGACATCAGAACCACCACACAAAAAAAGAAAAAAATGACCTCTGACACTTTGAAAAATGGTGTGTCAGTTTCTTAAAAAGTTACACACACATCAACCAGGTGATTCAGCCATTTCACTCCTAGCTATTTACACCAGAGAAGGCAATGGCAACCCACTCCAGTGTTCTTGCCTGGAGAATCCCAGGGACGGAGGAGTCTGGTGGGCTGCCATCTATGGGGTCGCACAGAGTTGGACATGACTGAAGCGACTTAGCAGCAGCAGCAGCAGCTATTTACGCATAAGAAATTCAAATGCACGTCCAAAGATGTACACACAAATGCTCACAGCAATGCTATCTGTAATCAGCAAAAATGGAAGCAACCCAGATGTTCATCAGCGTTGAATGAATACAGAAATTGTGTTGAATCCACACTATGGAATACTACTCAGAATAAAAAGAAGCAAACTATTCAGACAGCAACATAGATGAAACTCAAAACCGTTATGCTAAGTGAACAAAGCCAAACCAAAAAGTGCACATTCTGTAAGAAAATGCAAAAGGACCTTTAGTGACATAAAGCGGATCAGAGATGCCTGGGTGTGAGGTGGCCAGGAGAGGTGGGAGGGGAGGATCGTAAAAGGGCAGGAGAGACATCTTCAGGAACGGATTCGTTCCCAGTCTTGAGTAATGCTCCCGATCTTTATGTTCAACAGCTAAAACAGAGGTTCTCCAAGTTCAGGAGGCATAAGAATACCAAACATGCTCATTAAAATGCAGATTCCTGAGTTTCACCCAGAAACTAGAAAATATTCATCAATTAGCTCTCCAAAGAAGCAAAAAAAGAAAACAGTGTAGGTGCTCTACAATACAATGTAGGCAATATACAAAAGTATATTCTTGCTGATAAAAAGATGCATAACACATACTTTACTATTAATGACACAACAATCTTTTTATTATAAATTTTGTACAGCTAATTGATTCCTACAGAAAGCTTTCTTTTTGTTGCAAAACTCTTCTATCTATAGCCAACTTGTAGTGGCGATTGATGAATAAGTGTAGTTCCAACATGAATGTGGGTCGATATTTTTGTTAAGATTAATAAGTAAAAGGAAAGTGAAATGTCAACTATTAATGATGTGAGAGACTGCTGAACTGTAATTGCTTTTTGACTATTAGAAGAATATTTTATCATACTTTGTACTATTCAAAATGTGATGGCCGTAGACACGACACATTTTAATTTCCATCTGCATTATCAACATTTTTCTCCATTACTTTCTTAAGTCTAAATAATCAACAAAACCATAAACCAAGCCTGGTTTGTTTTGTCAATTTCCACATGTAAATGCTCTCACCTGGCTGATTTCAAGCCTCCACTGAGTATGCCGAGCGGAACAGACGCCCAGCAGCACAGGTATTTCCACCAGCCAGACACAATGTGTATAGCCTCGAGAGCACAGATCATAGTGGAGCGCAGTAAAGTCTAAGAAGTGATGAGTTTTAAATGTTTGTTATCTTTGTTTCTAATTTACAGTATTTAACTGTTAGCACATATAATTTAATTTTTAATGATCTTTGGTCATTGGCTCATTAAATTCCTTAAAATTTAATAGTTGGCTCTTAACCAGGATAAGTTGACTCCAACAAACCACTGGCTCCACCTCAGCCCTAAGCAATTAGATTCTCTGGGGTCAGGGCTCAGGAATTTACATTTTTAATATCTCTTGAGATGGCTGCAATATAAGATACTCATGGAGAATCTAATTGCAGAGTTCCTATTTTTTTCTTTTTAGAAGAAAGCAGGTAATCTTTAGAGGCAACATTTTTATGGGGAAAGAATATGGGATTAAATATTAAGAACAGTAAAATTCTCACTCTGATTCTGCCACTAATTACATGGCTTTGGAGAAATCACTAACCCTGTTAATTTCCTAATCTAATAAGGAGAGAGTGAGACTAACAAAGATTTAACAGATGTAATTTTTAAAGGACTTACTTACATACTGAAATATTTATGGGTTTAATGATCTGGTATCTGTGGTTTGCTTTAAAAGGCTTCAAGGAACAAAGGAAAAAAGTTGGGCTAGGAGGTAGAAAAAACAAGATTGGCCCACTGGTTTGGCGATGAGAATATGAGAATTTGTTATTATACTTTTCTCTCTACATATGACTATATTTAAAACTTTACAAAATAAAAAAGTTTTTGAAAGTCACCAGGAAACTACCAGGATCACTTCCATCTTTAAAAATAATATTTCACATCATCCTTGTGTTTCTAAACTCTTTAATGGGACAGGGGTTGGGAATTCGCATGTCACAGGCAACCGATGTTTTAAAAGTAAATGTCGCTCAGTCGTGTCTGACTCTTTTGCGACCCCACAGAATGGTACCCCGCCAGGCTCCTCTGTCCAGAGGATTTCCTAGGCAAGAATACTGGAGTGGGTTGCAATTTCCTTCTCCAGGGGAACTTCCTGACCCAGGGATCCAACCGTCTCCTGCTTGGCACGTGGAATCTTTACCACTGGGCCACCAGGGAAGCCCAATGCACAAACACACACTGTTATCTGATGCTTTTATCTGAAGCTGCTGCTAAGTCGCTTCAGTCGTGTCCGACTCTTTGTGACCCTATGGACTGTAGCCCGCCAGGGACTGTAGTCCATGGGAGTCTCCAGGCAGGAACACTGGAGTGGGTTGCCATTTCCTACGCCAAGGGATCTTCCCAACCCAGGAATCGAACCCGGTCTCCTGCATTTCAGGCAGATTGTTTACCAGCTACAAGGGAAGACCCTTGCAGAGTGCTGATCAGCATCTCCAGCTTTTACCGCTAGATGTCAGCAGTGTCCCCCATCCCCTATCCCCCAACCCCGAGTCAGGACAAGAAAATGTCTCATGAAACACTGCCAAAGGTCCCTTGGGACAAAATCCCCCTGGTTCAGAACCGCTGTTCTAGAGCATCCCTGATGCAAAGGACACATAAGCCACACTGGAAATACCATTTTCATCCCTTACTCCACTGTTCTGTCTTGCCAAATAAATCCGTTTTGTTCCTTAACATGAGATCTTACTTAGCCACCCAGCGTTGACCACATTATCACATTGAGACACTGGATTATTATTTTTTTTAATGTTTCACTTCACAAAAGAACTGTGGATGCAAAGTGAAGAGAAGGTGTCTGAAGCTCTCTGTGTTGTCCTGGTAGCAATCTGTAGACTTTAACCTTCCATAGCTGTGAACAAATCCATGCTCTGACTTCAACTTTCCCAATCATGTCCCAGGATGCACAATACAATGCAGAAACTTTTTTTGCTTCTTTATAAAACTCTTTATATATTTAAGATAAGTCCATTCTTTAGAATGGATAAATCACTCTTCAAAAAAATTATTGGCTCAGGGTTATGAATAGCTTTAGAGCTCTTGAATGTAATAACAAAGGACTGTACCATTTTGTACCATCACGTCTGGTTTGAAACAATATCATTGACTGGAGAACTCTACTAAGACAGTAAGATTTTTACCATCCCTCTTGAGGATTTTGGCTTTCTCAATTCTTTGAAATGGTTTCCAATTTCTACAAGCTTAATTCTAGAAGCCTAATTTCTAGACAGAAATTTCTTCAGCATGATGAAGGCAATACACAAAAACCCACAGGAAACATCACATTTGATAATGAAAGGTTGAAAGCTTGTCCCCTAATAAGGAACAAAACAAGCATGCTTACTTTTGCCGCATCTATTTAACATAGTACTAGAAGGCCTCACCAAAGCAGTTAGGCAAGAAAAAGAAATAAAAACTTGACAGAAGTGAAACTGTCCGTTAGCACATGGCATGATCATCTATGCCACGCAAAGAAAATATTTTTTTTAAAGATTCCACATGCAAAAAAAACAGATTAGAGACTTCCCTGGTGGTCCAGTGGTTCAGGATCCACCTATTGATGCAAGGGACATGGATTTGAGCCCTGATCCAGGGAATTTCACATGCCGAGGGGCAACTGAGTCCGTGCAGCACAATACTGAGGCCTGCATACCCTAGAGCCTGTGCTCTGCAGCAAGAGAAAACTCGCGAGCAACAAAGACCCAGCGGAGCCATAATAAATAATCACATAAATTTTTAATTTAAAAAAATAATAAGCAAGAAAAAAAGTCCTCCCACATATTATACTAGCTGGAGAATGGAAGGGGTATGTTCCACCCTCCAAATCAAATTTAATTAATTTTTTAAAAAATCATTAGAGCAAATAAGTGAATTCAACAAAGTTGAAGAATACGAAAACAACACATGAACATCAATTCAGTTTCTATACACCAGCAATGAACAATTTGAAAAGGAAATTTAGAAAAAAAAATTTTTTCAATTACCATAGCTTCAAAAAGAATTAACACTTAGAAACAAGTATGACTAAGGAGGCAAGAAATTGTATGCTGAAACTACAAAACATTCCCGAAAGAAATTAAAGAAGATGTAAATAAACAGAAAGGCTGCCTGTGTTACTGGAATGGAAAATTTAATGTTTTAAAGTTGACAGTTGTGTCTAGGGTGATCCACAGATTCAGTGTAAGCCCTACCAAACTCCCAAACTCCCTATAATGTGTTTCACAAAAATAAAAATAATCCAACTTAAAATCTATATGGAATCTCAATGGACCCCAAATAGAACTTTAAGAAAAGAACAAAGTGGGAAGTTCTCATACTTTCCGATTTGGGAACTTAACACAAAACATCAGTAATCAAAACAGTGAAGTGCTGGCGTAAGGATGGGCATATAAACCAATAGGTTAGAACACAAAGCCCCCCCAAAATAAACTCTCACATGTATGGTCAGTTGATTTTTAGCAAAGGTGCCAAGACAATACAATGAGGAAAGAATGATCTATTCAACAGATGGTGATGGGAAAACTGAATATCCTCATACCACACACAAAACTTAAATCAAAAGTTAGCAAAAAAAAAAAATCAAAGAACTAAAGAGATTAAAACCATAAAACTTTTAGAACAAAGCATAAGAGAATACCTTCGTAACTTTGAATCTTGAATCTTTGAATCTGAAGATGATTTCTTGGATATGACACCAAAAGCAGAGGCAACAGAAAAAAAAATAGATAAAATGGACTTCATCAAAATTTAAATCTTTTGTACATCAAAGGACACCATTGAGAGTAAAAGGACAAGCTCAGCTGGTAAAGAATTCACCTGCCATGTGGGAGACCCGGGTTCAACCCCTGGGTTGGGAAGATCCCCTGGAGAAGGGAAAGGCTACCCAATCCGGTATTCTGGCCTGGAGAATTCCATGGACTGTATAGTCCATGGGGTCGCAAAAAGTCGGACCTGACTGAGTGCCTTTCACTTTCATGATGGGAGAAAATATTTATATTTGCAAATCTGATAAGAGATTAGTATCCAGAATACATAAAGAATTCCAAGTCAACAACAGAAAACAAGCAACTTGATTCCCAAATGGGCAAAGAACTTAAATAGACTTTTCTCCAAGAAAGAGCTGCAACAGCCAATAAACATGTGAAAAGATGCTCGACATCATGAATCATTAGGAAAATGCAAACCAAAATCACAATGTGCTCTTACTCCACACACAACAGAATGACTATTATTTAAATTTTTTAAAAAAGGGAAATGGCAAGCATCAGCCAACACATGAAAAATTGGAAACTTTTTCATTGTCATGGTAATTTTAAATGGCGAGAATGTGGTGGAAAGTATTTTAGCAGTTTCTCAAAAAGTTAAACATATAATTATCATATGATTAAGCAAATCTACTTCTAGGCATATGCCTAAAAGAATTGAAAGCAGAAACTCAAACAGATACAGGTATCTGTGCACCAGTGTTCATTGCAGCATTATTCAGAATAGCCAGAGGCAGAAACATCTTTGTGTCCATCAACAAGTAAATGGATAAACAAAATTTTACTGCATGGATGAACCTGGAAAACATTATACTAAGTGAAATAAGTCAGGCATCAAGGGGCATCCACTTACATGAAATTCACAGACAAGGAAAATTCAGAGACAGAAAGTAGTATAGAAGTTACCATGGGTAGGAGAAGGGGAGGGAGGTACCCACTACTGCTTAATGGGTACAGAGTCTCTGCTCAAGGTGATGAAAAAGTTCTGGAAATGGACATATGGTAACAGTTGCACATCATGAATATAATGCCACTGAAGTGAACACTTAAAATGATTAAAATGGTATTAACAAATTTTATACTGTATAAATTTATATTGACACAGTAGGGGGAAAAAAAAGAATGAACAGGTAGTTTGAGAAGTCAGCTGCCCAGTTAGGCAAGATCGAAATCGAAATCACAGTGAAACATTAAAATCATTTCAATTGATAAACCAAAATTTGAAAATCTACTCACCAATAGTTCAGCTGACTGTAGTTAAACCCTGGTCTTACATGATCTAGCCATGATCCATCACCCCACGTTCTTTTAAAACCTTTAGATGGCAAAATTTAGGCATTTACTAATCTTTAAAAGAAAAAGATGTGATTCTTCATTAGGAAACAAGAGAACCTAGCTCTTTTTAAAAGAGGCATTCAGGATTACGCTGGTGACCCAGTGGTTGGGAATTTGCCTGCCAACACAGTTCGACCTCTGGTCGGGAAAGATCCCACATGTCGTGGAGCGATTAAGCCCACGCGCCACAATTCCTGAGCCTGTGTTCTAGAGCCTGGGCGCCACACCCCGTGAGTCCACGTGCCACAGCTGCTGAGGCCCGGGCGCCCGGAGCCCACCCCAACCACAAGAGCAGCCACCCTGAGGGGCCCGCTCAGGTCAACTCGACAGTGGCCCCTGCTCCTTAGAGGAAAGCCCATGCACAGCCAAAACCAAATACATAAAGCTATTTAAAAAAAGGAGAAGGCCAATGAACAGAATGTATTGCTGGCAAGTACAAAAGACAAGGGGAATATCTTTGCTTCACAGAGAACGCATATCAAATTCAGCTCCCTCCCACTGAGCACCACGCAGGAAAAGAGCTTAACTCCTGAATCTTAGAGAAAGGTCTGAGGATGCACCTGCCCAACGGTCCTGCGGGAGTGAGATGAAGCAGATGGGGAAGGAGTATCTGCTCTTAATTGCATTCTATATTGCTTTAATTGTACAATAAGTATATAGGACTCACGATTTAAAAAGACATTACAGTTTTGAGGATAAAATGCAACATCATAAAAAAAAATGCAACATCATGACAGGTAATTCATTAAAAAAAGGAACGATACTGTTAGATCATTAAACTCGGTCATAATCAAAGAGAAACTAATTAAATACAGTATATTATTTTGCTTCTCTCGAACCAGAAAAGAACAAGAAACATCCTGGTATTGTTATATAATGATGATGCCAACATGAGTAAGCATAACCTTTTGGTAAAGCAATTTGAAAACACATTCCAGAGGTCTAAAACTATTCCTTAAGTTGAGCCAATAAGTTCTGTTTCTGATAGACCCATCTATTCTAAGAAAACCATCTACTCTAATAAATAACGTAAAAAGAGCATTATACGAAAAAGTTGAAATAATATGTCCAACAAAATGGAAATGGTTAAATGAATTGTTTACATGCCTTCCATAAAATAGTAAACAACCAGGAAAAGGGCATTTTTATACCACTGTCTGATAACATACTATAAAAGTGACATCAAAGAAAATGGACCATCACAGAAAAGAACTGTTATTAAAAAACAGAATTCAAAACTGTTCATGCGGTACAATTATAACTACATAATTTTTTAAATGTCTGTATACAGAAGGAAGGAAAGGATCAGAAATTAACAATAACATTTCAAATGTTACTCAGAAAATGGTTGTGTTTTCCTGCGTGTAAGCTAAGACCACAGGCTGGTGTATAGGGAACATTCAATAAAGACCAGCTGTTATTACTGTTCTTATTATTATTATTAATGAGACTAAGTATTTTTTTTTACTTAATGAACATGTGTCACTTTAAAATAAAAATTAATTCTTTTGAAAAGCATTAAAAATTAATATTTTTGGTGGTGACTTCAGGGTAGTGGAATTGTGGATAATTTATTCTTTTTTGCTTGCCTGTTTTTTCTGAATTTCAAAGAAGTACATATTGTTTATATAAATTTTAAAGAGTTTTTAAAAGTTTTTTTTATTTTAACACATTTAACACGTGGTTTTTTAATAAAAAATTTTTAATAAATTTTTTTATAAAAAATAAATTTTTTATAAAATTTTTTTAATAAAAAAAATCTGAATATATTGTTGTTCTAAAAGTCACCCTAAGTCAATTTACTGAACCACATTCACTTTGGGTTTTTTTTTTTTTCACATTCACTTTGATATGTTGATACCGGTCAAGATAAGTATCTTGGATATCGAGACAGACTTTTTACCCCATGTGTGTGTGTGCATGTATGCTCGCTGCTCTGTCGTGTCCAATTCTTTATGACCCCATGAACTATAGCTCTCCAGGATCCTCTGTCCATGGGATTCTCCAGGGAAAAATACTGGAGTGGGTTGCCATTTCCTACTCCAGGGGATCTTCCCATCCCAGGGATTGAACCAACATCTCATGCATTTCCTGCATTGGCAGACAGATTATTTTACCACCAGTGCCAACTGGGAAGCCCTTTTTACCCCCAGATACTTCCAAAAAGTTTCATGTTCTTAAATTTATCATGTACAAGTTACCTGTGTAAGTTCTAAAATAATGTAAAATAAAACTTGATGATAAAACAAAAACTGCTTTGTTCTCTAATAATCAGGGCAAGTAATACTCTTGCTAAAAAATTAATTCGGTAACTACTCAGGTAGTAATCTCAAACAGATATACAGCTCTTAGGATGAAGATTACCATATTTGGAAGGCAGTTCAGAGAAACAGAGAGAGGCCAGTTATTTCTCCGGTTTGTTGTCTTGGTAACTAAGGCAGCTGTATGAACTGTTTCCTATTATTTTCCAATCCTGTCGCAGAGAGAAAATTTTCAAATGGGAAAGCAGATGTGCCAAGGGTATAATTAATCTCCCTGAAAAATGGGCCATTAAAATAACGTCAGTGGACATAAGGATAAAAATGAATCCAAACCAAAGAACCAGAAAAATGAAAGCCTAAAGCCACAGAGTGTCACATGTTTAGTTCCCTTTACACCGTAATATGGAAGAGTTTGCAACTGGCCAAAAATCTCTACAGCTGGAATCTAAAGAGGCCCAGGCAAGCTCGCTCAGACACCAGGCAGAGTGGGAAAAAGCATCCTGGGGCCAAAGTCACTAATACAAAGGAATGAAACGCGCCCTGGTGAAAGCGCCAAAGAGGAAAGAGGATGACTTCATGGGATAAGTCCATCTAAACAGAGTCTGTTTTCAACAGCCACAAGTAAAATGAGAAATTAATTCTACCAGAAGTACCTCAATTAAGAAAACAAACCTGGGACAACCGTATGCAACTAACATTCCAGGGCTGTATTATCGGTATACATCACAAGGCACGTACCCGTGCCTGTGGACTCAGTCGCTCAGTCCTGTCCAGCGCTCTGCCACCCCGTAGACTGCAGCCCGCCAGGCTCCTCTGTCCGTGGGATTTTCCAGGCAAGAATACTGGAGTGGGTTGCCATTTCCTCCTCCAGGGGATTTTCCTGATCCAGGGAGCGAACCCGCATCTCCTGCACTGGCAGGCAGATTCTTTACCGCTGCGCCACCTGGGAAGCCCACATACCTGCACACAGTGTCCTGAAACAGATCAATTATAATCGGCTGCATAGATTCCACCGAGGTCTGTGAAGTCGAAATTTACACAGAGATGGATTGCTCTTAGTTAGGCTTGATTTTTGGCTACTTTCAAGTCAGCTGAACTTGATGCAATTGGAAATGCTAACAAATTTTTACTAGACTTTGAGAGTGTAAAAAAAGATCAAGGACCTTATTTTCCACTTTTTTTTGCTCTCCACTTTGCCCAGCACAGATGGATGATCTCTTTTTTACTGCATCAACAAACCAGCTGGGAAAATGTCAGCAATCTTAAAGACAGAAATCCTCAGACTCAAGCAGAGAGCAGATTAAATCAGTTGCATTATCATCTGGAAAAGTTAGCTTCAAAACAATTTTTTAAGTTAAAAGAAACCTCAGGTCATCCTGAGAACCATACTTTTTCAGTTACTCTCTACCCAGTAAGAAAAAACTTTGAGTTTAATTATAAGCTTAAAAAAAAATTAAGTCTCCAGAGGATGTTGGCTAGACTTATTGTGGTGATCACTTTGCCATATATACAAATATCAAAGTTTTATGTTGTACACCTGAAACTGACTATATCTCAAATCAATTTTAAAAAATAAAGTTTCCAATCGTTTTTTTTGTTGTTGTTGCTACAAAAAATAAACTATGCTCATTGGCCTCCCCTCCCAAAGAAGAAAAGGAGCAAGATGAGGAGGAAGAGGAGGACAAAAGAAAAGTGAGACAAGAAAAAGCAAAAAGAGAAAAGAAAACAAATATGGACAGGCTGTCCCAGCGGCAATCACCCAGGTCCCTCCTGCCATATACCCAGATTCTTTGCCTCATGTGTACAAATTTTCCCTCAAATCATACTAATTCACAATTTTTTGCACTTAAAAATGTATGTTGTGTTTCCTTTTCCCATTTTCCTTTCCCTGCTTGACAGGCTGGGCCATGGCTCATCACATCATGACGTGGGGCTCAACAAGGCACACGGTGATGGTTGGGGTGAGGGCAGGGGGCAGGGAGCGGGTCTGACGGGGGAGGAGGGGGCAGCCCTGGAAGTCGTCGGAAGCCACGTGGGCGAGCGGGCTGCAGCGGGGGACCAGCCTGATCACAGAGGTCTTGGCGGAGTGGCAAGGGCATCTTCCAGGGGTGGGTGACCTGAGGGGAGCGTGTCTGCACACAGACGGGGATTCCAGCAACAGACCCCAGTGTGCTGAGGGTGCCGGGAACCAGGCGTCTTGCTGTCAGGGAGGTGAGATCCTACTGTGGGAATGGAGAAGATCAGACTGGAATGGGGAAATCAGTGTGAATTTCTGACTTTTTAAATATGTGTTTATGAATGTGTGTGAATTTATGTCTTCCTTCGCTCTGGGAACAGAGGACTCCGGATAGCCATGAGCACACCTGGCGCTCCGATGTTGGTTTCTAAGTACCGTTCTACACTAGGAGGAGCCAGGGCTCCTGCAGAAGTGGCTGATTCT
Organism: Dama dama; assembly: GCF_033118175.1. Taxonomy (NCBI): domain Eukaryota; kingdom Metazoa; phylum Chordata; class Mammalia; order Artiodactyla; family Cervidae; genus Dama; species Dama dama. The sequence continues at coordinate 43,552,493 of NC_083712.1, read as the reverse complement.
GGGCCATTTCTGGTGCAAGGTGAGGACATTGTGCTCGTTTCTGAGGCCACTCTGACCAATAGGCAGAGACCTTGTGGCTTCGAACAAGTGAAATGTTTCCTCCTGTAACTCTGGAGTTCGTCTTCCATGCTGTATGTTTGTGCGTTTTCATACTGTCCATGGGGTTCTCAAGGCAAGAATACTGAAGTGGTTTGCCATTACCTTCTCCAATGGACCACGCTTTGTCAGATCTCTCCACCAAGATCTGGAGCTGGAAGTCCAACACCAAGCGGTGGGCAGGGCTGTTCGTCGTCCGTTGGAGGCTCCCGGGGAGAACCCATCCTCACCTCTGCCCCTCCCCGGCTCCAGGCATTTCTTGTGGCTGCACTGCTCAAGTTTCTGCCTCTGTCTTCACATGGCCTTCTCTGTCTCTCTTTTCTCCTTTTCTGTCTCCAGTAAGGGCCCTTGAGATTAGACTTAAGGCCCACCAGATAATCCAGGATGCTCTCCTTATCTCAAGATCTTTAATTTAATCACATCTACAAAAAATCATTTTTCCAAAAGATGTTAACTTTTTAACTCACTGAATCTGGGCATTTGGACACGGATAGATCTTTGGAGGGGGTTATCATTCAACTTGCTCTAAATATAATGATCCTGGAATATCTATTGTGCCAGAAAGTAATAAAGAACCCAAAGAATGATGGTGATGTGTCAAAAGAGCACAGATGACTTGAAAATGTTCCCCCTGCTCAAATATGGGACAAATTGAACACCAATAAACAATGAGAGACAGATTGCAAAGCGGGGAATGAAACAGGAATCCTTGTATCCATGTAGACATAAATGAACAAATTGGGAGTTTGATAAAGAATGAAAGTTTACATACTCTCAAAGGAGCTCTCCACACAATACTTATCAATTACAAAGTGTAAAAAAAGAGTAACTTTACAGTGGAGGAGACTGAGCAGATAAATCAAGTATCCCAGGAATGAGACAAAAGGAAGCTATATACTTTCCCCACCTGATACGGAATGCAGCGAGAATCATCACTTCTGAGACCCTCTTGCCAAAGATGCATGTGGCAGTGGAGGTGCTCAGTCGTGTCTGACTCTTTGTGACCGCATGGACTGTAGCCCGCCAGGCTCCTCTGCCCATAGGATTTCCCAGTTAGGAATCCTGGAGTGGGTTGCCATTTCCTCCTCCAGGGGATCCTCCCGACCCAAGGATAGAACGCTTGTCTCCTACATGTCCTGCGAAGAAAAAGACTGACTATTCTTTGCTGCAAGTTTGGGATTATTTCAAAATGAAAAAAAAAAAATTTAACTCAAAAGTGCAGCTTTTTAAAAGTATATTGAAATACCCTTCACATTCACAGATGCTTTCCTGTAACATCACTTTAAATAGTTTCATATACTGCAAGTATTGAATGGGCTTCCCTGGTGGCTGTCAGGTGGCTCAGGGGCAAAGAATCCGCCTGCCAAGCAAGAGACCCATGTTCAGTCCCTGGGTTGGAAAGATCCCCTGGAGAGGGAAATGGCAACCCACTCCAGCATTCTTGCCTGAGAAATCGTATGGACAGAGGAGTCTGGCAGGCTATAGTTCATAAGGTCGAAAAAGAGTTGGATACAACTTAGCGACTGAAACAATAACTTTGCTTATTTAACCAAATCTTCCATTATCAGACATTTATTCTTTCCAACTTTGCATTATTCCAAACTACGATCATTGAGTATTATCATAGTGATCTATTCGAATATACTCTTAATTATTTTCTTAAGACAAATATGTAAAAGTGGAGTTTCTGGGTCAAAGGCAATCATTTGAGACTTTTGCATACGTAAATTGCCAAACTGCCTTCTGAAATGCCAATTCCCTTGCCACCCACAAACATGGAATTACTGTTAGTAAAATGATCACCACTGTTCAGTCGGACATGATTGATTGACTGAACAACAGCAAACCTCATGTGGGGAGTCAGCAATCCATACTTGGGAACCAATCTTGCCTGTTGAGGAAAGGAGAGAAATGATTACATTTTTCTAATCAAAAAGAGGGGATGTATGTTTACATATGCCTGATTCACTTCATTGTACAGCAGAAACTAACATATTATAAAGCAGCTATTTGTTGATGAGCTGCTAAGTCATGTCCATCTCTTTGCAACCCCATGGATTACCGCAGCCAGGCTCCTTCGTTCTCCACTATCCCCCAGAACTTGCTCAAGTTCATGTCCATTGAGTCGGTGATGCTATTTAACCACTTCATCCTCTGCTGCCCCTTTCTCCTCCTGCCCTCAGTCCTTCCCAGCATCAGGGTCTTTTCCAGTGAGTCAGTTCAGGTGGCCCAAGTATTGGAACTTCAGTTTCAGCAACAGTCCTTCCAATGAACAGTTGAGGTTGATTTCCTCTAGGATTGACTGATTTGATCTCCTTGCAGTCCAAAGCACTCTTAAGAGTCTTCTCCAGCACCACAATTCCAAAGCATCAATTCTTCGACACTCAGCCTTCTTTATGGTCCAACTCTCATATCTATATGTGGCTAATGAAAAAATCATAGCTTTGATTATATGACCTTTGTTGGGAAAGTTCTGTCTCTGCTTTTTAATACGCTGTCTAGATTTGTCTTATCTTTCCTTTAAAGGAGCAAGCAACTATATCCTCAATGAAAATAGATAAATAAATTCTTTACACTCCCCCATCCCCCCCCCACACAAAGACTATTGGCCTCAGATGGGCAAATGATTATTGTCTACCATAAAAATTACAAAATTTAAAGTCATATTTGTTTGTGTTTATGCCTGTTTTCTGGAGAAGGAAATGACAACCCACTCCAGTGTTCTTGCCTGGAGAATCCCGGGGACAGGGGAGCCTGGTGGGCTGCCACCTATGGGGTCGCACAGAGTTGGACATGACTGAAGCGACTTAGCAGCAGCAGCAGCAGCATGCCTGTTTTCTGGGCTTCCCGGGTGGCACTAGTGGTGAAGAACTCACCTGCCAATGCAGGACACATAAAAGATGCAGATTCCATCCCTGGGTTGGGAAAATCCCCTGAGGAAGGGCATTGGCATCCCACTCTAGTATTCTTGCCTGAAGAATCCCTCGGACAGAGGAGCCTGGCAGGCTACAGTCCATATAGTCACAAAGAGTCGGACACGACTGAAATTATTTAACACGCATGCTTGTCTTTAGATTTCTTAATGGCCAAAGGGCCAAGTGTTCACTCATGCTTGTATGATGACCCCATTTTTTAGCATCTGCTCTGGACTCAAGTCCACCCTCTGACTGACAGAGGACCTGGAATCAGTAAATAGTTCAGTTGATTTCTCTTTGTCAGTGAAAGCGTGGGTCACTGCGTGGTAGGATGGACAGGAATGGCCAGGGACCAGGGGTTATGGGACCACTGGGTGGTCTCTGTGCTGTGACTTGGGCATATGATTACAGTCTTTTCAGATAACAATCAAAAGAAATCCTTACATCATCCAAAAAAAGAAGTTTAGAGGATCTATGGGAAAATATTGACTACAAAAGGACTACAAGAGAAGGTTGGAATAAAGAAAAAAAAAATAGACTCTTCTCCTGGATGAAACAGTTCTAGATTATAAAAATATAATTTATTTCAAATTATTGGAAATAACAATTCACAACACCCATGAAATTGATGAAATCATAATATCATCTTAATGAATACAGGGGAAGGAGTAGTTAAGAAATGTTGAAAAGGATAAATAACAAGGAAGGTTTTTGCGCTTAACAGATACAGAAAACTATAAAGTTTGGTCATGAAGATAGTGTGATGTGGTCACAGAAATAGACACATGGAAATTATTAGAGGGTTTAGCAACAGACCTAAGTACAAAGAATATTTAGTCTGTGATGAACAAAGCCTTTTAAATCTGCACAGAGATAAGTGAGTAAATGGTTTTGAAATGACTATTTGTAAAAATAAAACCAGGTCCCTAACTCTCATGAAACACCAAAAGCATTACAGAGGAATTTTTTTAATGTACAAAAGGAAAAGAAATAAAGTACTAAAAAAAATATGGGAGCTTTTCAAGCTACCCAGACGTGGGTCCATACAGCATCATCTGAATTCCCATTGTCATTTAAACTTTCACAGTACTGGAGCATTTCACTGTTACTGGAGTAATAGTAATTTTACTATTATTGTTTTTTACCTCCTTCATTAGCAGTACCTCAAATGCTCCAGTACTGCATATATAGTATACATATAGTATATATATATATACTATAATAATATTCAGTTCAGTTCAGTTCAGTCTGTCCAACTCTTTGTGACCCCGTGGACTGCAGCACACCAGACCTCCCTGCCCATCACCAACTCCCGGAGTTTACTCAAACTCACGTCCATTGGGTTGGTGATGTCATCCAACCATCTCATGCTCTGGGGTCCCCTTCTCCTCCCGCCTTCAATCTTTCCCAGCATCAGGCTTTTTCAAATGAGCCAGTTTTTCACATCAGGAGGCCAAAGTATTGGAGTTTCAGCTTCAGCATCAGTCCTTCCAGTGAATATTCAGGACTGATTTCCTTTAGGATGGACTGGTTGGATCTCCTTGCAGTCCAAGGGACTCTCAAGAGTCTTCTCCAGCACCACAGTTCAAAAGCATCAATTCTTCAGTGCTCAGCTTTCTTTATAGTCCAACTCTCACATCCATACATGACTACTGGAAAAACCATAGCTTTGACTAGATGGACCTTTGTTGGTAAAGTAATGTCTCTGCTTTTTAATATGCTGTCTAGGTTGGTCATAACTTTTCTTCCAATGAGCAAGCATCTTTTAATTTCATGACTGCAGTCACCATCTGCAGTGATTTTGGAGCCCAAAACAATAAAGTCTCTCACTGTTTCCACTGTTTCTCCATCTATTTCCCATGAAGTGATGGGACCAGATGCCATGATCTTTGTTTTCTGAATGTTGAGCTTTAAGCCAACTTTTTCACTCTCCTCTTTCACTTTCTTCAAGAGGCTCTTTAGTTCTTCTTTGCTTTCTGCTATAAGGGTGGTATCATCTGCATATCTGAGGTTATTGATATTTCTCCTTGTGCTTCATCCAGCCCAGAGTTTCTCATGATATACTCTACATATAAGTTAAATAAGCATGATGACAATATATAGCCTTGACATACTCCCTTCCCAATTTGGAACCAGTCTGTTGTTCCATGTCCGGTTCTAACTGTTGCTTCTTGACCTGCATACAGTTTTCTCAGGAGGCAGGTAAGGTGTCTAGTATTCCCATCTTTTGAAGAATTTTCCACAGTTTGTTGTGATCCACACAGTCGAAGGCTTTGGCATAGTCAGTAAAACAGAAGTAGATGTTTTTCTGGAACTCTCTTGCTTTTCTGATGATCCAGTGGATGTTGGCAATTTGATCTCTGGTTCCTCTGCCTTTTCTAAATCCAACTTGAACATCTGGAAGTTCACGGTTCACATATAGTTGAAGCCTGGCTTGGAGAATTTTGAGCATTACTTTACTAGCATGTGAGATGAGCACAATTGTGAGATAGTCTGAGAATTCTTTGGCATTGCCTTTCTTTGGGATTGGAATGAAAACTGACCTTTTCTAGTCCTGTGGCCACTGCTGAGTTTTCCAAATTTGCTGGTGTATTGAGTGCAGCACGTTCACAGCATCATCTTTTAGGATTTGAAGTAGCTCAGCTGGAATTCCATTGCTTCCACTGGCTTTGTTTGTAGTGATGCTTCCTAAGGGCCACTTGACTTCGCATTCTAGGATGTCTGGCTCTAGGTGAGTGATCACACCATCGTGGTTATGTGGGTCATGAAGATCTTTTTTGTACAGTTCTTCTGTGTATTCTTGCCACCTCTTCTTAATATCTTCTGCTTCTGTTAGGTCCATACCATTTCTGTCCTTCACTGAGCCCATCTTTGCACGAAATGTTCCTTGGTATCTCTCATTTCCTTGAAGAGATCTCTAGTCTTTCCCATTCTATTGTTTTCCTCTATTTCTTTGCACTGATCACTGAGGAAGGCTTTCTTGTCTCTCCTTGCTATTACTGGGAACTCTGCATTCAAACAGGTATATCTTTCCTTTTCTCCTTTGCCTTTGGCTTCTCTTCTTTTCTCAGCTATTTGTAAGCCCTCCTCAGACAACCATTTTGCCTTGTTGCATTTCTTTTCCTTGGAGATGGTCTTGATCCCTGTCTCCTGTACAAGGTCACGAAGCTCCGTCCATAGTTCATCAGGCACTCTGTCTATCAGGTTTAATCCCTTGAATCTATTTGTCACTACCACTGTATAATCATAATAGTATATAATATATATTATATACAATAGGAATATACATTATATATATATACACACGTTGTTGTTGTTTAGTCATTGTGTCCAACTCTTTGAGACCCCATGGATGATAGCCAGCCAGGCTCCTCGGCCCTTGGGAATTCACCGGGCAAGAATACTGGAGTGGATTGCCATGCCCTCCTCCAGGGGATCTTCCCAACCCTGGGATTGAATCCAGGTCTCCCACACTGCAGGTGGATTCTTTACCATCTGAGCCACCCAAGAAGACCATGAATACTGGAGAGGGTAGCTTATCCCTTTTCCATGGGATCTTCCCAACCCAGGAATTAAACCAGGGTCTCCTGCATTGCAGGTGGACTCTTTACCAGCTAGCTCCCAGGGAAGCCCATATATATGTATATACATACACACATATACATTTTATATATATATATATACACACACATATGTGAGGCTACTTATTTGAGTTTAGAATGGAGGAATCACTTCTAGAAACACAAGCATAAACATAAACCACAGCAATGAAGAGTCATAACTTTTACTCCATTAAAATTAAAGACCTCTACAAGTCAGAAAACACCATAATAGATTCTGGAAAGATCGTGGTAGCAGAGATGACATAATTTGGGGAACTTCCTGAATCTTGATGTAATAATAGAAAGAGAAACTAGATAGTAAAGTCAAAGTCATGGCTAACATTTACAACAAATCCAGGTGAGGGGGTATTCCCACAGACCCCCGCATGGCCAAAAGTTGCCACACACCCAGTCTGCATTTACAAGGATGAAGTCAATAGGCCCTCCAGTTGCTGACCTTCAACACACCTTGAAACAAGTTTAGGATGGAGACCAGGAATAAGGTCCTCTGTGCTCTGAGAAATCTGGCAAAACAAGCCTTCAGATAGATATTTTCAGGAGAAGATTTTATGAGCCCAATTTCTTCCATCGTCTCATATCTAGAGAATCATTAACAGGTGTCTGCTCCTTGTGACTAGTACCAACCCTCTGCCAAAATGTGTACCTGATTGCATGTATACCCCCTTCACCAAAATCATGTGTGTACTGAGCTCCCCCCTACCTCTTCAGGACGTTCCTCAGAGCTGTCTGAGCAGCTGTCTCCCAGGCTATAGCCCTCATTGTCCCCCCAAAATTGTAACTCACAACTCTCACATGGTGACTTTTTTCAGTCGACGATGCAGATAAAGCAGAGAAAGACAAACCACCACCAACCACAATACCTGCGCGGGCTTCCCAAGTGGCTCTAAAGAACCTGCCTGCCCATGGAGGAAGACATAAAGGGTATGGGCGGGTTCGATCCCTGGGTCAGGAAGATCCCCTGGAAGAGGGCGTGCAACCTACTCTAATATTCTTGCCTGGAGAATTCGACAGAGGGGGGCTACAGTCCAGGGGAATGCACAGAGTCGGACACGACTGAAACAATTTAGCATGCACTTGTTGGCATCTTTGCAGGAGGAAGCAGAGGGAAGTCATGAGGCATCTCACAGATCTGAGAAGAGCAACATCATAAAACAGCCAATAGATACTCACTGTAAATTCCAGCAGATCTCCATGAGAACCAAAGCTGAAACTGAAGGGGTTTCACACAATCCAGTGTAGGTAAGAGCAAGAATCCATGTTTAGTCTGAAAGGGCTAGAGCTTTCCAGATCCTTTGTACTCTCAAAACTGACCAGCCGGTACTCCCTTCCAGAACTGGAAAGTGAAAGTGAAGTTGCTTAGTCGTGTCTGACTCTTTGCAACCCCATGGACTGTAACTTCCTCCATCCACAGGATTTTCCAGGCAAGAATACTGGAGTGGGTTGCTCTTTCCTTCTCCAGGGGATCTTCCTGACCCAGGGATTGAACCCAGGTCTCCTGCATTGTAGGCAGATTCTTTACCAGCTGAGCCACAAGGGAAGACACAAACTGGACTACATGCTAAAAAGAAATGATTGGACATAGAAACAAAATTGAGTAGGATAAGGACAACATAGGCGAAGGAAAATCAGAGCACAAATAAAACTAGGAGGGAGAACAAAGCCAGGCAATTTCAGAAGGTGAACTATCTTACATTGTCAATACGACACCTAAAACATGGAAGAGGGAGCCCTGTGAAGTTAGAAAAACTTGACTGAATCACTTCTCCTTCAAAAAGTTCAGGAAAACTAATTTCACAAGAAAATGAGCAGCTGACAATGATTAAAGTTAAATCCCATGTAAAATACCAAATGAAAATACGGGACAGAATAACACTAATGAAAGCATTCCAGAAAGACTTGCCCATAAAAACACAACAAGACTCTTGCCTATTGCTTCATAACAAGTGAAAAATGTAAAAACTCTTTGGAAATCTAGGCAATTGAGCCACTGACTAGCGAGGGTAAGAAAGTTAGATTCTTATCATGACACTTCCTTTTTATCATCACACTTTTTGAAAGCAACGCTTTATGCTAGAGGTAAATTTACGATCCTCAAGGAATGAAAATGTGAACCAAAAATTTTAAACCCGGTAAACTTTTAAGTACGAAAACTTAGAAAGATTATTCTCAAAACATACAAGAACTTGGGAAATATTTTTCTCATGAATTTTTCCAGAAATGTCTACTAAAAAATAAGCTTCAAATAAACACTTGAGAAACATTGACATAAGAATTGGTCATGCAACCTAGGACACAACTGAAGTGTTACACGCTTGCGCACCTAAAACCTAGAGGGGTGGGATGAGGCGAGGGTGGGAGGGATGCTCAAGAGGGAGGGGACATATGTATACCTGTGGCTCACTCGTGTTGATGTGTGGCAGAAACCAACACAATATTGTAAAGTAATTACCCTTCAATTAAAATTAATAAATTAAATAAATAAATAAACATAAAAATAATTAATCATGAGCATTAAATGCATGGCTACTTCTAAACTAAGTCTAAAATGTGGGTATAAAACCAACGTTTAGTGTTTAAAGGCTCTACTAACAAGGTAAAAATTGGGAAACTCAATGCAGAAGAAAGAAAATACAGCCATATAGATGTGATCAAGTAAAAATTTTTATTTTTGTAAAGAGTTTCAGGTGGAACATAGTTTACAAACAGATAAATAAATAGGTGTAATTCCTAGATCTGTCCATTGAAAAGGCTTATAAACAATAACCACCCCAGCGGCAGTGGGAATCCGTCAAACCCAGATTGTGATCTCAAAGCATCATTTCCCACTAAATCACAACCTGGGACAAAACAAATAAAACCCCAAGGCTTCTTGAAGTAAGGGCTGAAGATGTCGAAGATAGAGCTGGAAACTCTTGTCACGCCAGGTGAAAAGGAAGCCGTCACAGCATTACAAAGATTGGACCTTGTTCCCAGCCCCAGGCGGTGACGCAGGAGGCCCCGAGCACACCTGCTCCCGGGACACAGCCCTCTGTGGCGCAGTTTCCTCCGAAGGAAATCAGGGCCCTGAGTGAGTCACTGATACACAGAGTGAGCAAGGAAATACTCACATCCAAATGGGTCGGAGAGGGGGCGATGCCGTCCCACCTTAGACCCCATCTCCGGCATAATAGCCTGCAATCAGGAGAAACTCACCACTCTCTTCATCTTTTCAAATTATTCATTCATTTATTTACTTACTGGGGTGGCCTCCTGAAGGGTCTTCTCAGCAGCAGCCTCTCACTAGCTGTCCATTTCACACGTGGTAGTGTATCTACGTCAATCCTAACCTCCCGGTTCCCCTCACCCTCCCCTTCCCGATCCGCCGTGTGCACACGTCCGCTCTGCACACGTCTGTGTCTCTTTTCCTGCCCTGCAAATAGGCTCATCCGTACCATCGTTCTAGATGCTGCAACAATGCATTCATAGATGAGATTTCCTTTTCTCTTTCTGACGTGCTTCACTCTGTATGACGGATTCTCAGTCCTTCCACATCACTACAAAAGACCCAGTTTCATTCCTCTCCACGGCTGAGTAATAGTCCACTGTGTATATGGACCACATCTTCCTTATCCATTCATCAGTTGATGGATATTTAGGTGGCTTCCACGTCCTTGCTATTGCAAATAGTGCTGCAATGGACACTGGGGTATGTGTGTCTTTTTGAATTATGGATTTCTCAGGGTATATGCCCAGGAGTGGGATTGCTGGATTACATGGTAGCTCTGTTTTTAGTTATTTAAGGAACCTCCATACTGTTCTCCACTGTGGTTCACAACCCTCTCTAAAGAACCCATTTCAAAAGGGCTTGTGAGGGTTCCCAGCTTTGCCCCCAGGCCTCAGAGCAGAGACAGCACATGCCCAGGCTTTCCCTGAAAGAGACCTCTCTGTGTGTCTTGAAAGCTGCAGCCTGTCTCGGGCCTCTAATTTAGCACAAGATGAGGGGCCGGCTGCCATGACCACCCGCCCAGAGACCAGGGAGGCCGGCGGGTCCCACCTTCGTGCCTGCCTGTGCCCGGATCTACGTCATGAGCGTCTCCCTAGAAGGAGCCTGTGCACACATCTGGTACCCCAGCCGGTGTGCCTGGGGGGACACGCGCCTCCATTGCCCGGCTCTGGCTGCCAGCAGGACTTGTACGTGCAGATCCCACAGGACCGGATGAGACAGAGAAAGAATTCTTACCAGACGATCCCCCCAAGGCTCAGTGCAGAGACGCCAATCAGAAACGCCCAAGCTCCAGGCTTTCTCCAAAAAAAAAAAAGCCTCTATGCTTATCCAAAAAGCTGCAGTCTGAGAGTCAGGCTTCTGATCCAACACACATCTAGAGACCAAGGACGACACTCCTCGGAGACAGGGGAGGCCAGCAGGAGCAGTTTCCACACTGTCTCTGCCCCATTCCCGGTCAGCAGTGCCCGTGATGCAGCAGAGAAGAGCTGGTGCACACACCTGGCACCCTGGATTTTGCGGCGCCATCGAGAGGGCACCTCCCCTGGGAGCCGGGCCCTGATGGCCAGGGCGGCTTGTGCCCATGGGTTCAGTGGGACTGCAGCAAAGACACGGTTCTTCCTGGCGGTGCTCTTAGAGGTCGGTGCAGAAGGAGCACAGAGAAAATTCTTCCCCATCTTTTCCCCGTAAGAGGTTTATTTCCATATCTTACAAGCTGCTGCCTGAAGGTCTAGCTTTTTTTTTTTTTTTTAGGGTTTTCCTTTTAAAAATGTATTTATTGATTGATTTTTGGCTATGCTGGGTCTTCATTGCTGCGGGGGCTTTGCTCTAGTTGTGGAGTGGGGCTTCCCATTGTGATGAGAATGCTTCTCATTCTCTTGCTGGGGAGCAGGCTCTAGGGCTCGTGAGCTTCAGTAGTTGCCGCCCATGAGCTCAGTAGTTGTGACTTCCAGGCTCCAGAGCACGGGTTCTGTAGTTGTAGCACATAGGCTTAGCTGTTCCGAGGCAGGTGGGATCTTCCCGACCCAAGGATCGAACCCACGTCTCCTGCACTGACAGGCAGATTCTTTACCACTGAGCCCCCAGGGAAGCCTGATCCAGCTTTCACTCAGCCTGAATCTAGGCATGGACTGAGATCCTCTCCTCTAGGACACAGACAGGTCTTGGCACAGCCTCAACTACTGGAAGCCACTAGGAACAAAGTCATCTGCTTAGACAATCACAAAGATTTGGAGACAACCCAAAGTAAGGACGGGGCTGAGGAATAAGTTGCATTTCCTACAGGAGGCCACTCCTCCAAAACTGGGCAAGTGGGCTGTTCTATCTAACGCATAGAAACCAACAAAAGGAGTCAAGGAAAACTTTTTAAAAATAGAATAATTCGTTCCAAATGAAAGAACAGGATAAAACCCCAGAAACAGACTTTAATGAAACTAAAATAACTTATTTACCCCATAATGAGCTCAAAATAATGGTCCTAAAGATGCTAACCAAGATCAGGAGAACAGTGCGCAAAGAAAGTGAGAATTTCTATAAACGGATAGAAAATAGAGTACCAAATGTAAATCACAAAGCTAAAGAATACAATAGTTGAACTGAAAAATTCAACAGCAAACTAGATGCAGCAAAGAAAGAATCAGTGAATTTGAAGACAGTAAATTCATTCAATAAAAAAAGCAAAGAGAGAGAAGAATGAAAGAGTGTGAAGAGAGCTTAAGGAACCTATGGGACACTGTCAAAGGGACCAAAAATCAAATTATTGAGGTCTCAGAAGTAGAAGAGAGAGAAAGAGGCAGAAAGCTATTCAAAGAAATAGTGGCTAAGAACTTCCCTAACCTGGGGAAATAGACATCTAGATCTGGGAAACCTAGAGAGTTCTAAATAAGATGATTCCAAAGGGGCCCATTCGAAGATACGATATAATTTAATTGCGAAAAGTTAAAGACAGAGAATTTTAAAAGTAGCAAGAAAAAAACAGCTTGCCACATACAAGGAAAACTCCGTAGACTATGACCAGATTTTTCAGAAGAACTGTGAAGGCTATAATGAAATGGTAAGATATATTCAAATGCTGAAAGAGAAAATAAAAACAAAAACCTGCCACCAATAATACTCTACTTGGAAAAGCTGTTCTTCAGAATTGAAGTAGAGATAAAGAGTTTTCCAAACAAGCAAAATCTGAGAGTTCATCACCACTAGACCAACCTTACATGAAATGTTAAAGTGACTTCTGCAAGGTGAAACAAAGGGCACCAATTAGTCAAAGGAAAGCATATGAGTATAAATTTTGCTGGTAAAGGTAAATATATATTAAGTGCAGAATACTCATGTAATGGAATGTGTAAATCACTTTTAAATTTAGTATGAAGATTAAAAGGCAAAATTAGCAAAAATAACTTTAACTACAGTGATTTTCCTGGTGACTCAGAGGGTATGGAATCTGTGAACCTGCCCACAATACAGGAGACCTGGGTTCAATCCTTGGGTTGGGAAGATCCCTGGAGAAGGGGATGGCAACCCACTCCAATATTCTTGCCTGGACAATCCCATGGACAGAGGAGCCTGGCAGACTACAGTCCATGGGGTTGCAAAGAGTCGGACACGACTGAACGACTAACACACACTTTCACACACAGTGATTTGTAAGTGGATGAGCAAGATAAAAAGATATAAACTTTGGCAACAAAATGTTTTAACAAAAGGAGTACAAATGTAGAGATTTAGTATACATCCAAAGTTAATTTGTTATCAGTTTAAAATAGACTGTTATAAATAAGATGTTTTGTATAAGCTTCATGATAACCACAAAGCAAAACCTTAAGTAGATTGACAAAAGATAAAGAGAAAGGAATCTAAGTATACCATTACATAAAAATCACCAAACACAAAGACAGCAAGAGAGGAAAAAGGAAACAAAGGAATGACAAAGCACCAGAAAACAATTTTAAAATGCCAATAGAAAGTGCATGCCTGTCTATATTTACTTTAAATTTAAATAAACCAAATTCTCCACAGAAGACATAGAGTGGCTAAATGGATAAACAAAACAAGATCCAACTATATGCTCTCACAAGAGACTCACTTCAGCTTTAAGTACACACACGGGCTGAAAGTATAGGGACGGAAAATAATATTCCATGCAAAAGGAACCCAAAAAAGCTGAATAGATCTACTCGTGTCAGACAAAATAGATTTTAAACCAAAGACTGTATATAATAAGAGATACAGAAGGTTATTGGGTATTAATAAAGGGATCAGTCCAACAAGATACTGTAATATTTATAAAACTTATGCACCCAACATAGGAACATAAATATAAAGCAAATATTAACAATACTTTTGTTTTGTTTTAAACATCTTTATTGTTCACTATAATGTAAGAAAGCTCCCCGATGGCTCAGGCAGTAAAGAATCCACCCGTAATGCAGGAGACTCGGTTCAATCCCTAGGTGGAGAAGATCCCCTGGAAGAGAAAATGGCAACCCATTCCAGTAGGCTTGCCTAGAGAATCCCCGTGGACAGAGAAGCCTGGCGGGCTACAGTCCATGGGGTTGCAGAGTCAGACATGACTGAGCATGCACGCATGCACATAAGAAACACATACATTTGACTTGTCACAAAATGAGTATCTTGTAACCACCACCTGGGTCCAGAAATGTTGAGTTGACCTAAAATTTCTTTTGTGTTTTTCTGTAACATCTTGCAGAAAAATCTGGACAAACATTTTGACCAAACCAATATATAGAAAGGTGCAAGCATTCCAGAGTCCTCCCGCCACCTTCCAGCTTTCACCCCTCTCTTCTCGCTGAATGAACACATGAGTGTAATTACTCCCTCACTTTCCTTTGTAGATGTACCACTTGTGTATAAATCTATAAACATTTTGTTTCACTTTTATCTGTTTTCAAACTTTACGTAAATGGAATTACACTTTACATCTGGCCACTTCCACCTCCCACATTGCACAAAATAACTGTTTTTCATTGCTGTGTATTGGATGGAGAAAGCCTTTCTAAGTTCCTGCATGAATAGACCATGACGTTTGTATTCATTCTGCTCTTGAAGGACACTTGGGGCTATTATGGATAATACTCCTATGATCATGCTTCTACAAGCCTTTTATTCTGTAGGAGGACATATTCTGTTGAGCAAATATTTAGGAGTGGGATTGCTAAGTCAATGATACATGAATCTTGGGTTTTAGTTCAGTTCAGTTCATTTCAGTCACTCAGTTGTGTCTAACTCTTTGCGACCCCATGGACTGCAGCACGCCAGGCCTCCCCGTCCATCACCAACTCCCAGAGTTTACTCAAACTCATGTCCATTGAATCAGTGATGCCATCCAACCATCTCATCCTCTGTCATCCCCTTCTCCTCCCACCTTCAATCTTTCCCAGCATCAGGGGCTTTTCCAATGAGTCAGTTCTTCACAGCAGGTAACCAAAGTATTGGAGTTTCAGCTTCAGCATCAGTCCTTCTGATGAACACCCAGGACTGAACTCCTTTAGGATGGACTGGTTGGATCTCCTTGCCGTCCAAGGGACTCTCAAGAGTCCTCTCCAACACCACAGTTCAAAACTATCAATTCTTCAGCATTCAGCTTTCTTTATAGTCCAACTTTCACATCCATACATGACCACTAGAAAAACCATAGCCTTGACTAGACAGACCTTTGTTGGCAAAGTAATATCTCTGCTTTTTAATATGCTGTCTAGGTTGGTCATAACTTTTCTTCCAATGAGCAAGCATCTTTTAATTTCATGGCTGCAGTCACCATCTGCAGTGATTTTGGAGCCCAAAAAAATAAAGTCTGTCACTGTTTTCATTGTTTCCCCATCTATTTGCCATGAAATTTTACTAGATAATGTCACTGTTCTAATTTCCTGCAACCAGTTGACACATCAGTGGTGCAAAAGTTTCCATTGTTTCACGTCCTTAATAACACTGGGTATTGCCAGTCTTTCTTCATTTTCATAGTTGTATGGTTACAGAGCAGTATCTCGTGATTGTGCTTTGCATTTTTCTTATTTCTCATGGATTTATTGGCCATTTACACATAGTCTTGTATGATGGATCTGTTCTAACCACTTGCCCATTTTTTTTCTATTGGATTATTTATCTTTTTCTTTAAAATAATCAAATGCAAGTGGAAAAAATTAATGACTGCATAGGTCTTGGTAATATCAGTTATTTCTGAGTGATGGAATTACAAGTGGTTTACATTTTCTTCCTTGTGCTTTTCTGCCCTTTTCTAATTTCCTATAACAATTATATATTATTTTCAGAACACTTAGTGTTTCACAATTCTAATGAATAAAAACAATGGCTTTTACAAAAGATATTATCTAGGGAATACATTTTGAATGTTAACTGTTAAATTTATGGGATATTTGGATGATTTATGGTAGTGATTCTTAACCATTCCAAGGTGTTCTACAGCTAAACTTGAATAATTGCATTCTCTTCCAATTTGCCATGGTTTCATTTATTTTGTTTAATGCCTACAACCAAATTTAATATATCAAGCTATCCATCTATATACACATGAATGAATTATTAATACTCCAAATAGGATTCAGCAGAAAAAAAGTTATGAGAGAAGTTTAAGCGAAAATTAGGAAATCACTGTTCTCTATCAAGAAGAATTTCTGCTTTCACTCCCATCAGAACTCCTATTAATGTAGCAACTTCCAAAATAAAATTATTTGCATCCCAAAATCACACATGAAAAGGCCTTAGATGGCTCATGCTCTAAAAAATTAATTATAAAATAGTAATTGAATAACAACGGTTCCCAGTACTGTGTAACATTAAAAAGAATTAAAGCATAATGCCTGACCTCAAAAACCTTGCCATCTAATTGGAGAAATAAATCAAACCGTTATGAAAATAACAAAATGCATTCAGTTCAGTTCAGTCGCTCAGTCGTGTCCGACTCTTTGCGACCCCATGAACCACAGTACACCAGCCTCCCTGTCCATCACCAATTCCCGGAGTCCACCCAAACCCATGTCCATCGAGTCAGTGATGCCATCTAACCATCTCATCCTCTGTCATCCCCTTCTCCTCTTGCCCTCAATCTTCCCCAGCATTAGGGTCTTTTCAAATGAGTCAACTCTTCACATGAAGTGGCCAAGGTATGGAGTTTCAGCTTTGACATCAGTCCTTCCAATGAACACCCAGGATTGATCTCCTTTAGGATGGACTGGTTGAATCTCTTTGCAGTCCAAGGGACTCTCAAGAGTCTTCTCCAACACCACAGTTCAAAAGCATCAATTCTTCAGTGCTCAGCTTTCTTTACAGTCCAACTCTCACATCCATACATGATCACTGGAAAAACCATAGCCTTGACTAGACGGACCTTTGTTGACAAAGTAGTGTCTACGTTGGTCCTAGACTCCATGGAGTAAGTCTTTTAATTTCATGGCTGCAATCACCATCTGCAATGATTTTGGAGCCCAGAAAAATAAAGTCAGCCACTTTTTCCCATGAAGTGATGGGACCAGATGCCATGATCTTAGTTTTCTGAATGTTGAGCTTTAGGCCAACTTTTTCACTCTCCTCTTTCATCCAGAGGCTCTTTAGTTCTTCTTCACTTTCTGCCATAAGGGTGGTGTCATCTGCGTATCTGAGGTTATTGATATTTCTCCCGGCAATCTTGATTCCAGCTTGTGCTTTCTCTGGTTTTCAACAGTTCGACTATGATGTGTGTAGGTGTGATTTTCTTTGCAGGTGTATTTTCTTTTCTGGGTGGGATTCACTGATTTCCCTGTCTGTGGGTTTCTTGTTTGATCAAATTTGGAATTTTGATTAAAATTTCTTCAAATATTATTCCAACTTCATTTTCTGTCTCCCTGCTTCTGGAACCCTGACCACACATGTGTTAGACCCACAGGCCCATTGAGGCATTGTTCTTTATTTCTCTCCTAATACTTTACTCTTTGTGTTTCAGTTTAAATTATTTATTTTGAGCTACCTTCAAGTTTACTAATCCATTCTCTTCTGTTGCGTCCAATCTTCCCTTTCTATATATACTATCATTTTCCTTATACATTCACACATTGATAGACACTTATGTTGTTTCCATGTTTAAGCCATTGTAAATAATGCTGTAATGAACCTGCAGTTGCTGATAGCTTTTTGAGTTAGTGTTTTTTGTTTCCTTAGGATAAATACCTAGAAGTGGGCTTGCTGGACCATATGGTAATTCTATTTTTAATTTTTTGAGGAAACTCCATGCTGTTTTCCATAGTGGCTGTACCAATCTACATTCCCACCAACAGTGCACAGTGGTTCCCTCATCCCGACCCTTGTCTTTTCGATAATAGCCAGTCTAACAGGTGTGAGATGATGACTTACTGTGGTATTGATTTGTATTTCCTTGATGGTTAGTATGTTGAGCAACTTTTCATGTGGCCTATTGGTCATCTGCATGTCTTTGGAGAAACATCTACACACTTCCTCTGTCCATTTTTAATCCTATTGAGTTGCTTGCATTTCTTTATTTTGAATAGTAACCCTTTATCAGGTATATGTTTGTAAACATTTTCTTCCATTCAGTATGCTGCCTTTTCATTGCATTGGTGATTTCTTTTCTTTTTTTTTTCCTTGCTGTGTAGAAGCTTTTTAGTTTGATAGAGTACCACTTTTGTTGCCTTTGCTTTGGTGTCAAATCCAAAAAGTCATCACCGAGACCAAGGTCAAGGAGCTTACTGCCTATGTTTTCTTCCAGGATTTTTATGGTTTCAAGTCTTTAATCTTGTGGTCAAGTCTTTAATCTATTTTGAGGAAGTTTTGTGTAACTGTTTGGTGTATGATCATGGTTCAGTTTTCTTCTTCTGCCATGGCTTGTTTCCCCAGCATCATTTACTGATTAGATACTGTCCTTTCCTAATAGTAAACTTGTGAATTAACTGAACATATATGCATGGGTTTCTTTCTTTTTTTTTTTTTTTTTTTTGCATGGGTTTATTTCTGAGCTCACTACTCTGTTGTGTTGATCTATATGGCTGTTTCTATGCCAATATCATAGTGTTTTGATTACTAGTGCTTCATAATATAGCTTGAAATCAGAAAGTGTGATGCCTCCAGCTTTGTTCCTCTTTCTGAAAATTGCTTGGGCTATTCAAAATCCTTTGTGGTTCCATGAAAATTTTAGAATTTCTTGTTCTTTTTTAAAAAAAAAAAAACCTTGTGTGTAGGTGTCTCTGTGTTAGGGATCAGCTTGAAACATATAAACTTAAGGTTTTCTCAGATCTAAGGAAAGCCTGCACACTGGGCAGGAGTGGTCTTTCTAAATTTCCCCGTTTGTGCAACTAATCCTTAAATAACCCAAAAGGGGGAAAATGGAAAAATAAAGGGCATAAAATAGCCATTGTCTCTTTAAATCCCCTGGAAGGTGCTTCAGGTAGAGGAGCATGAAACAATGATGGTGGAAAATGCAGCTGCCTGCCCGCCTCTGTGTCTGCCCCTCCACGACCAGAGGCAGCTGTCGGTGACCAGAACCCAGACCCGTTACTTGGAGGACGAAGTCCTTATCATCACTCTGGCTCCTGCAAGCCCCTCTAAGAGTGCTGGTCCAGCTGGCGGCTGTGGGCTGGGGCGCGGGAGGATGCAGAACGCCTGTCGCGGGAGGCTGAAACTCACCAAAATTAAGCACAATTCACCAGGCTCGTCTTCCCCCTGGAAGCTGCAAGCCTTTGAATAGACTCTGAAATTCTAACATAATTACAGAAGACAGACTTGGCCAATTCCACGTTGTGCAGGTGGGGACACAAATTCCTAGGACTTCCTACACTGCCATCTTCCCTGCCCTCCCAGGCTTATTTCGTCTTTCATTCTGGCACAGTGCATTTTAAATTCCCAGTGTCAACTCTCTCATTTAACAGTTACAAGAACTGACTTCAGGGACTTCCCTGGTAGCCCAGTGGCTCAGACCTCACGCTCCCAATGCAGGGAACCTGGGTTTGAGCCCTGGTCAGGGAACTAGATCCCACACACCGCAAATAAGTTTGCATGCTGCAATGAAGGCCTGGTGCAGCCAAAAGAAAAAAATATATATATATGAAACTGACTTCAGGTTGCCAAGTGGAATTCAAAATTACTGAGAATGATAGCTGGAAATTAATTTATACACAGATTTTAAGGTCTTCTTTACGATATACTCCAGATTATGCATAGGCATACTTGGCACTTTGGTCAAAAGAAAGCTTGTTTGTGTGTATGAATAAGATGTAGAGCATTGCAAAGCAGTAGAGAAAGGATTGGGATCCTGGGGCTTAGAGACTATCCTAAAACCATCTTGTTGTCCATTATGATAACAGTTAGAAGAAGGCATAAATTTAGATTAAAAAATCTCACACTGCTGTGCATTAATATCTTTTATGGGCTTCCCAGGTGGCCCAATGGTAAAGAATCCAGCTGCCAATGCAGGAGACGTGGGTTCGTTCCCTGAGTCAGGAAAATCCCCTGGAGAAGGAAATGCAAACCCATTCCAATATTCTTGCCTGGGAAATCCCACAGACAGAAGAGCCTGGTGGGCTACAGTCCATGGGGTCACAAAAGGGTCAGACATGACTGAGTGACTAAGCAACAGCATCTTTTGCAGGTCTCAGGCAGAGTCCCGGTGATGAAATAATTCTTACCCACAGTCATGTTCCTCTCATATTAGGCATTCTCTTAGGGCTTCATCCTACTTTTAAATGTTTTCCTTGACTCACGACATCATTTTCACAGCATCATGCATTATCACGACCCAGATAATCACGATGGTGATCACTCACCTAAAGCCAGACATTCTGGAATTCGAGGTCAAGTGGGCCTTAGGAAGCATCACTATGAACAAAGCTAGTGGAGGTGATGGAATTCCAGTTGAGCTATTTCAAATCCTAAAAGATGATGCTGTGAACGTGCTGCACTCAATACGCCAGCAAATTTGGAAAACTCAGCAGTGGCCACAGGACTAGAAAAGGTCAGTTTTCATTCCAATCCCAAAGAAAGGCAATGCCAAAGAATGCTCAAACTACCACACAGTTACACTCACCTCACACACTAGAAAAGTAATGATCAAAATCCTCCAAGCCAGGCTTCAATAGTATATGAAACATGAACTCCCAGATGTTCAAGCTGGATTTAGAAAAGGCAGAGGAACCAGAGATCAGATTGCCAACATCTGTTGGATCTTTGAAAAAGCAAGAGAGTTCCAGAAAAATATCTACTTCTGCTTTATTGACTATGCCAAAGCCTTTGACTGTGTGGATCACAATAAACTGTGGAGTATTCTGAAAGAAATGGGAATACCAGACCACCTGACCTGCCTCCTGAGAAATCTGTATGCAGGTCAGGCAGAAACAGTTAGAACTAGACATGGAACAACAGACTGGTTCCAAATAGGGAAAGGAGTATATCAAGGCTGTATACTGTCACCATGCTTATTTAACTTACATGCAGAGTACATCATGAGAAACGCTGGGCTGGATGAAGCACAAGCTGGAATCAAGATTGTTGGGAGAAATATCAATAACCCCAGATATGCAGATGACACCACCCTCATGGCAGAAAGCGAAGAAGAACTAAAGAGCCTCTTGACAAAAGTGAAAGAGGAGAGTGAAAAAGGTGGCTTAAAACTCAACATTCAAAAAAGTAAGATCATGGCATCTGGTCCCATCATTTCACAGCAAATAGATAGGGAAACAGTGGAAACAGGGACAGACTTTATTTTGGGGGACTCCAAAATCACTGCAGATGGTGACTGCAGTCATGAAATTAAAAGACGCTTGCTCATTGGAAGAAAAGTTATGACCAACCTAGACAGTATATTAAAAAGCAGAGACATTACTTTGCCAACTAAGGTCCGTCTAGTCAAGGCTATGGTTTTTCCAGTAGTCATGTATGGATGAGAGTTGGACTATAAAGAAAGCTGAGCGCTGAAGAATTGATGCTTTTGAACTGTGGTGCTGGAGAAGACTCTTGAGAGTCCCTTGGACGGCAAGGAGATCAAACCAGTCCATCCTAAAGGAAATCAGTCCTGAATATTCATTGGAAGGACTGATGCTGAAGCTGAAACTCCAATACTTTGGCCACCTGCTGTGAAGAACTGACTCATTGGAAAAGCCCCTGATGTTGGGAAAGATTGAAGGTGGGAGGAGAAGGGGATGACAGAGGATGAGATGGCTGGATGGCATCACCGACTCAATGGATGTGAGTCTGAGTAAACTCCGGGAGTTTGTGATAGACAGGGAGGCCTGGCGTGCTGCAGCCCATGGGGTTGCAAAGAGTCGAACACTACAGAGCAACTGAACTGAACTGAACTGAAGACAAGTCCTGGATTGGCCAAGAAATTTGTTCAGGTTTTTCTGTTACATCTTATGGAAAAACCTGAACGAACTCATTGGTTAATCCAGTATTTAGTTAGAGACCTTTCAAAATTAGTAAGTTGGCTAGAAAATAACCAGAAATCTTGTGTTATACTGGCAAAAAGTCAGAGGCAATCACAATTAATTGGCATCTAAATTATAATCAGAGTTCCCTTATTTAGCCCTTCGCTTTCACTAGAGAACTGAAGACTCAAGAACAGGTAGAGAGTTTTGTTTTGGTTTCTGTTTTGTAATCCCACACCCAAAACATAATGTTTAATGATTAAAGTTTAATCAGTCATTTTTGCCATATGCTTCCCTTGTGGCTCAGCTGGTAAAGAATTCACCTGCAGTGCAGGAGACCTGTGTTCCCTCCCTGGGTTGGGAAGATCCCCTGGAGAAGGGAACGGCTACCCACTCCAGTATTCTGCCTGGAGAATTTCATGGACTGTATAGTCCATGGGGTTGCAAAGAGTTGGACACGATTAAGCGGCTTTCACTTCACTCAGCCGTTTGAAAACCTTATACAATTTATACATGCAAATCAATGAAATAATAAAAAAAATGTTCAAGCCCTCAATTTTTTTTTATCTTCACAAGATAAAAATTATGTTTCCTACCTTCTTCTTTTCTACAAAGCCAACAGAATCCTATCACCAAGCGATCCATCCCAGCCTACAGAGTGAACAGAGAATCAGGCTGTTCCTGTGTATAATCACAGGACAGGAAAGAGCTTTAGGAACCACAATGCTTTCTAAAGTGCTAGTATAGTTCATGTATGGAGGAGCTGAGGGGAAAGCAGTGGTTCTTACATAAAGATATCACTGAGGATACCAATGAAACAAAATCGAGTTTTTAAAATTTGGAGTAGGACGTCCTTGGTGGCCCATTGATTGGAAAAAAGAAAAAAAAAGTACACCTGCCAATGCAGGGGACACAGGTTCAATCCCTGGTCCAGGAAGATTCCACATGCCAGGAAGCAAATCAGCCTACACACTCTAACTACTGAATGTGCAAGCCTAGAGCCAGTGCTCCACAAGGAGAGAGTAGCCCCCGCTCCTGGCAACTAGAGAAAGCCTAGCGTGGCAACAAAGACCCAGCGCAACGAAAAATAAACAATTTTTAAAAATTAGGGGTAAGTGGGGAGATATTAAAGTTGCTGTTTGTAGAATGGTACCGACGAGCAACGTAGCAAAACAAAAGAATCCGAACCTTGACCGATTTGGTAAGGTTGGCGCTTTACATGGTGTTGCAAGGCCTGCTCCTCTTGGTACTTTCCTCTAAAAGTAGCTTGGTAATTCACCACTGACTTTACGGTTGTTTCTTAATTCTTATAATTAGGAAGTATCTATATTAGGCTTCACACACAACCATAGCATTGCCTGAAGAAAAACGCACAACCTGAAGTTGCTGGTCACGTTTTATTCAGGGAGCTACTGGGGACCACAGTCCAGGAGACAGCCTCTAGCTCTGCAGAACTGCTCCAAAGAGCCAAGGGAAGAGTCAGGATATTTAGTTTTTTGCTGAAAACAAAACAAAACAAAAAAACAAAACACACTGTTAGACGCCAGACTCTGGGCTCATTGAAATTACTCTTTAGATACACATCTTTAGTTGGGCCAGCATGCTTTTTCTCTCCATCCTAAACGCCCCTCCTGGGGCACTAATGTAAGTCAGGCTGGGGGTGATGGCAGGCAACATGCATTGTTTATTGGAATGGCAGGCAACATCCTCTGTCCACAATAGTGATGCATATATTCATATTTATTTAACATGTCTATAACTTTTCCATGTATGAAGTATATAGTAATTTTTTTCCAGACACATCAGTTTTGTATCCCTAACCTTGGCTTTAAATCCAAGATATCAGTGGTACTAGAACTTGCTTAAACTTTTGTATATAGACCCTGGATTGAAAACCAAAGGAAGGTTCACAACCCAAATTTTGGCGCATTCTTCCTGTTCGGCAAATAAATACTGCTTCCTCGGGTTCCTAAGTGCGGCTTCCCTTCACGAGAGCAGGGGGGGACTGTGTAGTTTTCATCTGGCGAAAATGACATCGATCCCGGTTGGAAAGGATAATTAAAACAGCTACTTTCTGCAGGTCACAGGTCCCCAACACTGCAAACCCGGGGCGCCAACAGGTATAAACGACTCAGTAGCTCCCAGCCCGCAGCCAAGCACTGGCAAAGCGTTCACGCTGCAATCACTCAAGAAACGCTCGCGGAAGAGACCAGAGAATAAAGGCGCGGCGGCCGTGACACGTGGCCGAGCCGAAGGTCCGCACAGCAGCCCGATCGCCGGCGGGGCCGCGGGATCAGAACCCGCGCAGACCTTTCCGAACGTGCACTCCGCGGGTGACCCCCGGCCGAGGGGCTCCTGGTGCCGCCCTGGTCCCACCCCCGCCTCTCCAGCGTCTTGGGGCCGCCCGGGCGGCGCGCGCGCAGACTCCTCGGCGGCAGTGGGGATCACGCCCCGAGCCCGCGGACCCGCGTCCCCTGCTCCGCGGCCTCGGGGACCTGGAGGCTCCCGGCCAGCTGCCCTACCGAGGCCCCGCCAGGCGCAGGCGCAGAGGCCGCCAGACAAACCCGGAAGCGCTCGGCGCGGCCCGCGCCTGCGCAGTAGCGGCCCCGGCGGCGGCCAGACCCGCGGCGTCCCCCCGCCCCGAGGTCCGGCGGGCTCGGGCCGCGTCATGTCCGCCCAGGGCGACTGCGAGTTTCTAGTGCAGCGAGCCCGCGAGCTGGTGCCGCAGGACCTGTGGGCCGCCAAGGCTTGGCTCATCACGGCGCGCAGCCTCTACCCGGCCGACTTCAACATCCAGGTGAGGCCGGGCGCGCGCGCGGGGGGCGCGGCTCCCACTGCCCTGCGCCCCGCTCCCCATCCTCCCGGAGAAGCCGGCCTGGGGACTCCGGGTCCGGCCGGGCGGCCGGGGCCACGGGAGCGTCAGCCGCCCTGCGGCCGGGCCCGCGCCTTGTGCCGCGGGGGAAGGGCCGCCCGCGGGGGCGGAGGCAGGATGGGGGTGTCCTGGGTGCCTGCGCGGGCGAGCTGCGGCGCGGGGTGCTGACCACAGGAGCCCACCTGGGCGGTGGCTCTGTAAAGGGGGCCATGCCGCGCGCGGGTCTGCAGGCGCCGCCGCCGTGCGTAAAGGTATCAGAGCCGCGGAAACCTACACACCGTTCCCGGCATCCGGATGATGAAGGCGGCGCCCTGTCGGGCTCCGGCGACCTGGGAGCCGGGCCTGCACTAAGCTGGGCCCGGGGCTGTGAGCGACCGAGCCCTGAGGCTTCTTTGACCGGGTGGTGCCCGACCCTAGGACCTCCAGGGGCGGGGCGGGGGGGCGGTCTCTGGTGGTCTGGGTCACCAGGTGTGCTGGACCTTAGGACCTCCAGGGGCGGAGTGGGGAGTGGGGGGCCCTTGTGGTTTGGGTCAGCAGGTGATGCCAGATCCTAGGACCTGCAGGGGTGGGGACGGTGGAGGAGCAGGCCGGGCGGGCAGAGGGCCTGACCCCGCCCCGGCTGTGTTGCATACAGTATGAGATGTACACCATCGAGCGGAATGCGGAGCGGACGGCCACCGCCGGCAGGCTGCTCTACGACATGTGAGTGGGGAGCTGGCCCGGCCTCTTGGGGTGGGGAGTTGATTTCTGTCAAAGAGGGAGTTGCGGGGAGGTCTGAAGTTCTGCCCCTCGGGTACCTAAAGCGTACTTTTTCATGGGTCTAGGCCTTCCCTGAACTGCAGAGAAGTCTAACTAGGTCTTGTTCTTGTTAAAACTCTTCTATTCAGTCATTTATTTTATTTTGGAAATAATACACACTCTTCTGAGAAGTTTAGACAGTACTGAAGCATAGAGAATAAGTGGAAGTCCCTCCTGGCCTCAACCAGAGTTGTGTGCGTATGTGTGTACACAGCACACATCAGTAAGTTCTGGGGGAGCAGTTGCACCGGTGAGCACTATTGCTCACCCACGGGTGATGGACCCCTTTCCAGATCAACATGTAAAGATCTGTTTAGTTCTTTTTCACATCTGCATAGCATTTCACTCCCCTTTTATTGGGGGACATTTAGGGAGCTTCCAGTTGGTTGAGATTATCTTCAGGAGTGTCAGAAAGTAATTCTGTACTCAGGTTTTGGTGTTTTTCTTTAGATTCTTCAACATAGGCTTGCATAGTCAAAGGGTGCGTGGATTTTAAATTTTGATGTACCATCAGACTGCTTTCCAAAGAGTGCTGTTCCTGTTTACATCTCCACAGCCAGTATATGAGTGTTGCTTTCCCACAGCGTTGCCAGCACTTGGATATTATCAGTCTTTGCATCAGCTGTTAATTTTTGCCAGTACCACAGGAGAAAGGGCTTCCCCAGTGGCTCAGCAGTAAAGAATCCACCCTCAATGCCGGAGATGTGGGTTCGATCCCTGGGTCAAGAAGATCCCCTGGAGAAGGGAATTGCAGTCCACTCCAGTATTCTTGCCTGGAGAATCCCATGGACAGAGGAGCCTGGTGGGCTACAGTCTGTAGGGTTGCAAAGAGTTGAACGTGACTGAAGCAACCAAGCACTCATGCAGAGGAGAAAACAGTATCTTGCTATTTTTAAAAACTTGTGTTCAGTGTATTACTAGTAAGACTGAGTATCTTTTCAAGTGATATTTGGCTATTTGTATTTTTTCTGTGATTTGTCTTTGCCCATTTTTTTCTTTTGGGAGGTTTCTTTTTTTTTTTTCTTGCTTGTTTGCTTTTCAGGATTGCTTTACATATTATGATCATTTGTCTTTTCACTTACTAAAAAAGCTTAAGTCTATTGTAAGGACCCTCATTTTTCTTAGTTTTTATTTTTATATCTTTATTTTGGTTTGTTTTGGTTTATCTATGTATTCACTTGGGATAAAGAAAAATGTGTTTTTGTCTGATGCTACTGTTTTTACTTTCTTTTTTGGATGCTATGTAGAATCTGACATTTTAATTTAATGCATTCATTTTTAAAAATAGGTTTGTGAATTTCCCAGATCAGCCGGTGGTGTGGAGAGAGATCAGCATTATTACCTCAGCATTAAGAAACGATTCACAGGATAAGCAAACCCAATTCTTACGAAGTAAGAACAAAGTGATAACATAATAGTGTATAAATTACTACTTCCAGAATGTCAAATTCTTTGTAATAATTTCACACAAAAAAGTCACATCTGTGGTATTGGTACCCATGTGTGTATTTTGTTCTTAGCAGCTGAAGCCTATACAAATGTCTCTTGATCCCTTGAGCATTTGCTTAGAACCCTTTAAATTTTCTTAAAGGATGTGGATATTAGCCTGGGGAACTGAATATGTTTTAACAGGTTCTACAGTAATCATAAAGCATCTGTAGATTATGCAGACCTCCACAGAACAGGAGAGGAACTTCTAGTAATTTATGAATGTTCTCATTAACCTTCATTCTGTGTTGGGTGCCATAGCCAATCCAATATTTCAGATTCTGGACAAAAAAGGAAGTAGATGGTTCATGCCATTTCAGCTTACACACATGCTTTTCATCTCAGCCAGCAGCAAGCACTACTGTGACCCTTCCCAGACATCATTCTTCTCTTCTAGATCCAGTGAGGCCTCCAGATATTTCATGGTCATTCTGCAAACATCTTATGCCCAATACTCTGACCTGGAAGCCTTTCAGGTTATAGGTGAAATCCAGCAGTAGCAGTTCTTTTACGTAGTGAATACCAAGTATACTTCACTTATATACTAAGTGAAGCCTGTCCTCACTCAGTATATCCCATTCTATGTATGATGATGCCTTCTTTCCTCTTTCGCGTCTGTATTTTCTTTCTGAAAGACTTCACAAAGTGAAATGTGTTGTATACAGGTTTATTTGAAACTCTTCCTGGGCGGGTCCAGTGTGAAATGTTACTGAAGGTTACGGAACAATGCTTCAACACCTTGGAACGTTCAGAAATGCTGCTTCTACTTCTGAGACGCTTCCCTGAGACCGTGGTGCAACATGGGGTAAGATAAAATTGATCAGTGGAGTCACAAGTATGTTTCAGAGCCAGAGTGTGTGTATTATTCTAAAGCAGATTGTTCTCATTATGAGGAGCGCCAGAAAAGAGTGAACTCAAATCAAAGGAATCCTTGTTGGTAAAGCTAGAAGACTGTCACTGTTCCCTGACCCTGAATTTCCAGTGGAAGTGGCCTCACCGGTGTAAGGACTTAAGCAGCAAGCTGTGACAGTGCTTTTGTTATTGTTGCTATTGTGAAGTTGCTCATTTGTATCTGACTCTTTGCGACCCCATGGACTGCAGCACGCCGGGCTTCCCTCTCCTTCATTCTCTCCCAGAGCTCGTTCAAACTCATGTTCACTGAGTCAGTGATGCCATCCAGCCATCTCATCCTCTGTCGTCCCCTTCTCCTCCTGCCTTCAATCTTTCCCAGCATCAGGGTCTTTTCCAGTGAGTCCACTCTCACATCAGGTGGCCAAAGTGCTACTTACTTTCAATTTGTAAAGTACAGTAGAGTTTTTAGAAATAATCTATTTCATAGTTTTCAACTCTGTGTTGGAATTTAAAGGCAAGCCATAGTTGGCAGTATGAACGGGCACGTTTTTCACATGTCTTTGCCGTGTGGTCAGTTTTTGCTCTGCTCTGCCCTTTGCTCACACGTCTGATCGTTACCGAGTGCTGCTGGCAGGTGCTAGTTGGTGTGTGATCGCTTCTGGAGGTGGCCAGCATCCTGCTCGCAGCTATGTTCGTCACTTCCCATCGCCAGTAATGGAGAGCTGGGCTTCAGATCATTAACTCTTAATCCAAACCCTTTGGCTTATTCTTTCTGGCTCCACTTTCCTGGCTGCTGCCCGGGTTAACCTTCTCTGTATCTCTGTGTGTTAGTTTCAAAAGGCTGCTGTAACAAAGTACCAGAACCTGGGTGCCTTAAAACAACAGGAGTTTATTCTGTCACAGCCCCAAAGCCAGGCATGGCCAGGGCCGTGCTCCCCATGAGGGCTCGGGGAGGACTCGTGCCCCACTCTTCCTGGCTCCTGGGGCACCAGGATCCTTGTCATTCGTTGGCTTGTGGCTTCATCTTTCAGTTTCCGCCCCTGTTGTCACCTGGCCCGTCTTTGTGTGTTGTCCCCGTGTCTGTACATGACCTTGTAAACACATCAGTCATTGGATTACGACCCACCCTGATCCCGTATGACTTCATCTTAACTGATTACCTCTATGAAGACCTTTTTTATAAGATAAACATGCGAGGTCACATCCTGACGTTCTGAGTGGACATAAATTTTGGGGGGGACAGTGTTCAGCCTAGTGTCCTTTTTGACTTTAACTTTCAGCCTCATGTAATCATTCACATGGTAACCCCTCCTCTCAGCCCCTGCCTCAGCAGGTGTTTGCAAGGAAGACAGTGCAGAGGTCCTGGTGGGTTTGTACAAGCCAGCTCTCCACTGGGCTAGGGCGTCAGAATGGGAAGGTGGCCTGAAGACCCAAACCTTTCTGTCCTACCTAGTCCAGGCTGTGCGGCTGGCTACTCCTGGCAACTCTTGAAAGTGTGAAGTTTTGTCTACGTAATACATCTTGATGTAGAGAATAAAGTCAGTTTCCGAATTTCTTAGAAAAACCGCTACATCTCTGTTATCATTCTGTCTAGCTCCAGTGCTTCCATTAAGTTTTTTAGACAATTGACTGGTGTTTTAATTTTGCTGGTTCAGAGGAGAATAAGACGTCACTGGTCTGTGGTCAGGTGAACGTGGGATTCCCTTCCGGGCAGGGTTGCTGATCTATTTTTCTGTTTTCTAGCCTTTAAAGTGAGAATTCTTGTTTCTTGAGGAAGTTTGAATATACGAACTATGTGGTAAATCAGTATATCACATGCACTGTTTCTTCATGTAATCCGGACATCTGAAACTGAACAGATTTAAATGATGAGGTGTGTTTTGAAACAGGTTGGCCTTGGGGAGGCACTCTTAGAGGCCGAGACTATTGAGGAACAAGAATCTCCTGTCAACTGCTTTAGAAAATTATTCGGTAAGAAAAATTGCATCTTGTATTAATTCCTTAGGATCAGTAGAATGCGCTGGGGGTGTCATTTCAGAAATAAGTTCATTTGTAGAAAGCACAGGAATTCTTCATATTATGGGATTTAAATTCTTGTTTATTTTTTCGGTTCAGAAAGCATTTTAAACAACTTCTAAATTTTTGTTGTGTAATAGTTGATACCTCTGAAAGAATACATGTAACCATGTATTTGGGTGTGAAGCACAATAATAAACACCTGTCACTCGTGATGTAGAGTCCTTGTCTCCTTGCTGACTCCATCCACTAGCGTCCTTCTACATTGCAGTTTTTAAATAACTGTGCCATAAGGGTGTTCTTTTCTTCCTATCTACTCTTGGCCAAGTGAACTAAAAAATACTTTGTTTTTGCCAGAACCCAAGAGTAGCCAAACAGCTTAATCAGTTTTTCCTCGTTTTCCCTTCTCACAGTGTGTGACGTCCTTCCTCTAATAATTAACAACCACGACGTTCGGTTGCCTGCCAATTTGCTCTATAAGTACTTGAACAAAGCAGCTGAATTTTACATCAATTATGTCACTAGATCGACTCAGATAGAGAATCAGCATCAAGGTAAGTGGGAATAGCTTGCAATTTATTTTATTTTTTTGTACTTTTTCATTTTGTACAATTTCCAGCTCAGAAATCCCTCAGTGTTTTGATTATTCTCCTCTGGATATGTACCAGTTTGATATTCTTACTAAAAGAGGGTTCCTAGACGAAAAACACTACACTTAAGAGATAAGACTTTTCTGGAACCAGTTTTCCCCCTTGATTGAAACAGTGAAGCTGCTGAACTGTAAGGTTAGCTTTGTACGTGGACCACAGCTCACAGGTCCCTTCCTGCTCTGCTAGGGGTGGACATAAGCATGTTGAGGTTCTGTGTTCTTGCCTCTTGCATGGGAAGTCAGACCTTTTTTTTCTCTATTAAGTACCAACCAAATAAATAGTAAGTCGTGGGGCATCCATGGCGGTCCAGTGGTTACGACTCAGCACTGCCAGTGAAGGGGCTGCAGTTTCGATCTCTGGTCAGGGAACTGAGATCCCACATGCTGCAGGGCATGGCCAAAAATAAAAATAAAAGCATTTTTTTTAAGTAAGTAGTCATGTTAATTAATTGTAAACTACACTTTTTTTTCACATCTCAGGTGCTCAGGAAACATCTGATTTAATGTCACCGAGCAAACGTAGCTCTCAGAAGTACATAATAGAAGGGCTGACAGAAAAATCGTCCCAGATTGTGGACCCTTGGGAGAGATTGTTTAAAATTTTGAATGTTGTTGGAATGAGGTGTGACTGGCAGATGGATAAAGGAAGACGGTAAAAACATATTCATTTCCAAGACTGCATAACAAATTGTTTGATAGCATTATCTCTAAAAAACAAAATACTTTTTTTCTAGAAGCATATAGTGTATGGGTACACCTCTGTCTGGGGCAGATTCTGTAACTCTCACTATATATGCAGGAGTGTAGTTTTTCACTTCATGTAAAGATTCCCAGCGGAAGCATGAACTCTTAAGATGCTGTTGAGTTTGAAGCTCTCCTTGGTGCTTAGAGGAAAGAGAACCTACTTGGCACATTCGTGTCAGGAGCTCTTGTCCTGATGCTGCTCTGATTCAGAAGGGGAATTTGCTTCCATCTGCAGACAGTGGAGAGTAATTTTACCTGCCCAGAGCCACATCTGGTAGTTGTAGTGGTTCGGTAGTTGTAATGGTTCTATGGGCGCTTTTCTCTCTTAGACGTTTTGCTGACAAACTCAGAGTAATTAAATAATTTCTGTTGCCCTTCACCTTTCAGAAGCTATGGTGATATTTTGCATAGAATGAAGGATCTCTGCAGATACATGAACAACTTTGATAATGAAGCTCACGCAAAATACAAAAACCAAGTGGTTTATTCCACTATGCTGGTCTTCTTTAAGAATGCATTCCAGTATGTCAACAGCATACAGCCGTCTCTCTTCCAAGGTTGGTTTAAGAATTTTACAGTGTCCCAGACCACTGGCCTCATTGAGGGTGATGAGGACAATGAAAATGTTCACCTCAACATTGTTCTTGGATCCAAATAACTGCCAGTGCTTTTATGAGCTGTTGGTTTTTATGTGTGTTTTCACTAAAAACTTCTGTATCAAAGGATGCAGTGGTATTCTGAAACTAAATACAGATATTGAATGCCTCTTTTTAAAAAACAGCAGATGTAGCAGAGTATTGACTTAGATTTCACAGTAAATTCTCAACAGATTTTTTTTTAAATAATATGTATGCATATAAATTCTAGAGAATGGGAAAAACAGAAT
This sequence comes from Dama dama, assembly GCF_033118175.1. Lineage (NCBI taxonomy): Eukaryota > Metazoa > Chordata > Mammalia > Artiodactyla > Cervidae > Dama > Dama dama. The sequence continues at coordinate 43,520,194 of NC_083712.1, read as the reverse complement.
ATCACAGGGTGAAATACCCACAATACTTACAGTATAACATAGCTCTCCTTTTTGCGTATTGCCTATAGTATTTCATACATTTAGATTCTCATATATTAGATTATCATATATTTAAATAATGTATGTGTATCTTTGTAGTTTTTCTCTTTTGTTGGTAATTCCATGCTTTGTGATCATTGTAAAAAATTTGGTGGCTAACGTAAGAACAAACACAAAGAAGGAACTTGCCTTTGTCCACCAAGAGAGACGTTTATTAACAGTTGGGTGTATTTCTGCACAGTTTTTATTTCTGTATATGTATGCTTCTTTGATTAGCCAGTTGGGACGATAGTGATCATAGTTTCACACAGTGCTTGAGTAGGTTTCCAGCGGGTAGTAAGTACTCTGTTCCTCCCTGCATTGTAAGTGTCGTCCTTCTCGCTCCATCCACAGGTCCCAACGCCCCGAGCCAAGTCCCGCTGGTTCTCCTGGAGGACGTATCGAACGTGTATGGTGATGTCGAGGTCGATCGCAGTAAGCACATACATAAGAAGAGGAAGCTAGCCGAGGGAAGAGAAAAACCCATGGTAATTCGTTCAGATCTAATTATTAGCAGAGTAGACGTATATGTCTGCTAGAAACGGGTCACCTGGGTCACCGCCTGCTCCCTGCTTCCACCTGGCTCCCACAGCCTCTTCTCTTTTTGTAACGTGAACCAGATGTCGCTTTGGTCACTGACGGCTTCCCGCCACTCTCAGAATAAAATCCGAACCCTCTCCTTGGGCCCCACAGCAGGCACGAGCAGGCCTCCCTGCCAAGGACCCTCCCGGCCCCTTCCCATCCTCCGCCCAGCTCACGGCCACCCCCGTGGGTCCCACCACTCAGCGCTTGGCCCGGGTGTTCTTCTCCGCGAGGCTGCCTCTGAATAGCCCTCCGTTTTCTCTCTCTGTTCCTGTATTTTAATTCTGTGTAGCCCTTAGCGAGGTCTGTTCTTAAATCTTTCCTGGCTGGTTGCCTTGCCGTCTCTGTCCCTTCACCCGAGCACAAGGTCTTCGGGGCCCTCGGGAGCATCTGTCTCATGCACCCTGTGTCCTGGGCATCCGTCCGACGGCGCCTGCGCCTGTGGGCCTTTGGTGCTGGGGGTTCCGCTGTGCCCTCCCCGGGTGGTTCCAGGCATGGGACAGCTCTTGAGCGTCCTGGCCCTCACCTGTTGTGTGCATCTGTCCCGTTGTAGCAGGGGCATACAGATTATGTGTTTATATGTTAAGGGCCCTGGAGGCCCGGGAGCTCAGCTCACATGCCTTGCTTTACTCACAAGTGTTTGGTTTTTAGTAACCCAGCGTCTAAAACTTGGGCGTTTTCTCATCACAATCCAGACAGACGTCCCTTTACTAATTGATGTCTTACAACGCTGGTCCCTGCTGGAGGCCGCCCCTGGAGGAGGTGGACGTTCTGCCCGAAGCCTGAGTGCCTGCTCACGTGACCGGCCAGGCGACTGGAGGTGGCGGGGCGGGGAGGGTCCTCCCTGAGGGCAGTGTGTTCCCACCCGCACAGGCTCCCGTACCTTCCTGTGGTCAGGACTCTGGCGTCAGAGTCTCCTCAGAACGTGCTTATGTGTTTCTGTAAATTCTACAGACCGTCTGGAACTCCATACTGACCCCCTGCATGTGAGGTCCCTTCCGTAAGCTCCTGATCTCATTTTGAGGCAGGACCGTATTCCTTAAGCTGCCACAGCAATGAACACAACGCTTGTATTTCTCTCTCTCACTAGACTGCCCACCTGTGAGTGGGAGACGACCCTGGAGAGCCAGGATGCCGGAGAGATAGGTTTTGGTTTTGAAAGAGATTGAGGAGGATTACTCCTTAGTCATTCCTGAGGGGGATAAGGAGGTGAAGCTAAATAGGGTGGGGTGGGGAGGGTCCCTGGATGTCAAGGAATGCGGAGAAAGGTGGGGAGTAGGAGGGAAGTGTCTTTTTTTCCTGAGGTTAGCTTAAGGAGTAGAACTTTCTTTTTAACTATAGTTGATTTACCATGTTATATTAGTTTCAGTGGTACAGCTTTAGATTCTTTTCCATCCCAGGTTTTTATAAGGTATTGAATATAGTTCCCTGTGCTATATAGTGGGTCCTTGTTGGTTATCTATTCTATATATAGTAGTATGCATGTGTCAACCCCATACTCCTAATTTATCTCCCCCACCCCTTCTCCCCCACTTTCCCCTTGGTAACCATAAGTTTTCTGTGTCTGTGAGTGTGTCTCGTAAATAACTTTGTGTCATTTTTCAGACTCCACATACAAGTAATATCTTATAGTATTTGTCTTTCTCTGACTTTACGTCACTTAGTATAATAATCTGTAGATCCATCCATATTGGTGCAAATGGCATTATTTCATTCTTGTTTGTGGCTGGGTAATATTCTGTTATGTATATATGTGGTAATATTCTATTGTATTTGTATACCACATCTTTATCTGTTCATCTGCTGATGGACACTTAGGTTGCCTCCATGTCTTGGCTGTTGTGAATAGTATTGCACTGAATGTTGGGGCGCGTATATCTTTTCAAATAGAGTTTTCTCCAGATCCATACCCAGGAGGGGGATTGCTGGATCATATGCCAGTTCTGTTTTTAGTCTTTTAAAGGAACCTCCATACTGATCTCCATAGTGAGGGCATCAATTTGCATTCCCGCTAACAGTGTAGAAGGGCTCCCTTCTCTCCACACCCTCTCCAGCATTTATTTATTTTTGTAGACTTTTTGATGATGGCCGTTCTTTTTTTTTTTTTTAAGCATACACATAGTTGATTTATTGGGTTGTCCTTAAAGTTTGTAAAGATTTTTCCATGAGATGTTACAGAAAAACCAGATGACCTTTTTGGGATGGCCCTTCTGACTGATGTGAGGTGATACCTCATTGTCATTTTGGTTTGCATTTCTCTAATAATTAGCATTGTTGAGCATCTTTTCATGTGCCTGTGGGCCATCTGTATGTCTTCTTTGGAAAAATATCTGTTTAGGTCTACTGCCCATTTTTTGATTGGGTTGTCTGTTTCTTTGATATGAATTATATGCGCTATCTGTATATTTTGGAGATTAATCTCTTGTTGGTCCCATTGTGCACAGATACTTTCTCCCAGTCCGTTGGTTGTCTGTTCTGTTTATGGTTTCCTTTGCTGCGCAAAAGTTCATAAGTTTGATTCGGTGCCAGTTGCTTATTTTTGCTTTTATTTCTTTTGCCTTGGGTGACTGGTCTAAGAAAATATTGCTGTGATTAATGTCCAAGAATGTTTTGCTTATATTCTCTCATAGGAGCTTTATGGCATCATGTGTCATATATATAAGTTTTTAGGCTGTTTAGAGTTTATTTTTGTGTATGGTTCAAGGGAGAGTTCTAACTTCATTGATTTACATGTACCTATCGAGTTTTCCCAACACCATTTTGCTGAGGAGATTGTCTTTTCTCCACTGTATATTCTTAGTGCCTTTGTTGAAGATTAATTGACCGGAGGCATGTGGGTTTGTTTCTGGGCTCTCTGTTCGCTTTCATTGACCTATGTGTGTGTTTTCGTGCCAATACCAGGCTGTTTTGTACTTCAGCTTTTTAATTTTGTCTGAGGCCTGGGAGGATTATGCCTCCAACTTGATTCTTTTTCCTCAAAATTGCTTTAGCAATTCTGTGTCTTTCGTGGTTCCATATAAATTTTAGGATTATTTGTTTTAGCTCTGTGAAAAATATCACAAGTAATTTGATAGAGACCACATGAAATCTGTAGATGGCTTTGGGTAGTATGGCAGTTTTAACAACATTAATTCTTCCGTCCCAAGAACATGGGATATCTTTCCATTTCTTTGAATCACCTTCAGTTTTCCTTTTTCAGAGTTCCCAACATACAGGTCTTTCCCCTCCTTTGTTAGGTTTATTCCTAGGTTGTTGGGGGTTTTGTCCATTTGTTTTGATATGATTTTAAATGAGATTCTAATTTTTTAACTTCCTTTTCTGATACTTCATTGTTAGTGTAAAGAAATGCAACAGATTTCTGTCTGTTTATCTTGTATCCTGCTACCTCGCTGAATTCATTAATTAATGGTTTTTGTGTGGAGTCCTTAGGGTTTTCTATATAGAGTATCATGTCATCTGCATACACTGCCAGTTCTACCTCTTCTATTCCAGTTTGGATACCTTTTATTTCTCTTTCTTGTCTGATTTTTATAGTTAGGATTTCCAATGTTGAATAGGTGTGGTGAGAATGTTCCAAATTGTCTTGTTCCAGATTTTAGTGGGAAAGCTCTCAGTTTTTCACCATGGAATATTATGTTGGCTGTGGGTTTGTTGTAAAAGACTTTCATTACATTTGAGATACGTTCCCGCTATACCCACTTTGCTGAGAGTTTTCATCAAGAATAGACATTGAGTTTTATCACATGCTTTTTCTGCATCTGTTGAGATGATCACGTGGCGTTTGTCTTTTCTTTTGTTAATGTGGTGTATATTACATTGATTGATTTGCATATGTTGAATCATCCCGTAACCCTGGGATGCATCCACCTTGGTCATGGTGTATGATCCTTTATTGGTGGTGTTGCATTTGGTTTGCTAGTATTTTGTTGAGGATTTTTGCATCTGTATTCATCAAAGATACTGACTTGTAATTGTCTTTTTTTGTCAATTGTCTTTGTCTGGTTTGGTATCAGGGAGTTGGTGGCTTCCTAGAATGGCTTTGGGAGTGTTCCCTCTTCAGTGTTTTGGAGGAGTTTGAGAAGGATCAGTATAAGTTCTTTTTTTTGTATGTTTGGTAGAACTCCAGAGTGAAGTCATATGGTCCTGGACTTTTGTCTGCAGGGAGTTTTTTTTTAATTACAGATTCTGTTTCACTTCTAGTGATCAGTCTGTTCAAATTGTGTTTCTTCTTGATTCCGTTTTGACAGGCTCTGTGTTTCTGGAAACGCGCCCATTTCTGCTAGGTTGTGCAGTTTGTTGGTGTGTATTCATGCCAACAAAACGTCTGCATAGTATGTCCTAGGGTTTTTTTGTCTTTCTGCTATACTGGTTGATATTTCTCCTCCTTTGTTTCTTGTTTATTTGGGTCCTCTTTTTTTCTTTTTAGTGAGCCTGACTGAGCTTTGTTCTTTTTTTTTAAATGAGGATTGGATATATTTAGGTGAAATATATGTACCTTTTTTTATTGAAGTATAGTTGATTTACAATGTTGGATTAATGTCTGCTGTATGGCAAATTGATTCAGTTATACATGTATTTTTTTTCAGATTCTTTTCCATTATGGTTTATCACAGGATATTGAATAGAGTTCCCTGTGTTACACAGTAGGGCCTTGTTGTTTATCTGTCTCCTGTATGTAATGTGCCTCTGCTGACCCCAAATCCCAGTCCTTCTCTTCCCCAGCCTCTCCCCCCAACAGCCACAGTCTATTTATCTTTCATAGATAGGTTTATTTCTACATATTTTTTAATGATCTCAGTGGAGTAAAAATCTACAGGGAGAATTTAATTTGGGTCACTGAATTAATAAAAATGACTTTGGTGGAATGAAAGATTCAAGAAATTTTCAGGAAAATTAAGTGGAGCTGTTTTACCTTAACTTGTTTTCAGCAAAAACTATGACCATACTCAGTGACATTTACAATAGTTGCCTTTCCCTGAGGCCCTGTTTTTTTCTTCAGCTTTATATTTGAGATGAAAAGCAAATCACAAATGTTTATTATTAAATAAAATGGGTAAGTGCAGACAAATGGACTCCTAGCCAGACACCTTGCATTGGGTAACTGTTGGAGAAGGTATACGCAGTGAACATAAGTTCACTTTTAATAATTCAGTTTCTCTCAATTATTTCTCAGAGGACTCAGGCTTTAATTTTTATTCCACTACACAACAGTTTTTTGAAAGCAAATTAAATAATGTCACATATTGGAAAAAAGTAAACTATAAAATAGGTACTACTTAATTAAGCTCTATCCCTAAACATAAAAATGTAAGTTTTGGCTTTTATAGCATTAATATGTTTTTAAGTTATTAGAAGTTTTCACTCTGTAGCTTTACTCTGAAGCTGCCATAACCTTAGTATTTTATCCTTAGTATTTATCCTTAGAATTTTATCATCAGAAAACTGTAATTTTAAAAATGAAAATTGAGTGCATGAAAGGATGAAAATTTTATATTATCTTTTAATATTGTTATTTTATATTGTCTTTTTAAATTGTTAAATTCAAAATATTTTAGTATACTCATGATTGTATCCTTTGATATAAAATTCATACACTAATCAGAGTTGACATCAGCAACAAACATACAATAATGTTCAAGCAGTGACTGTTTCCAACCCACTCCAGTGTTCTTGCCTGCAGAATCCCAGGGACGGGGGAGCCTGGTGGGCTGCCGTCTGTGGGGTCGCACAGAGTCGGACACGACTGAAGCGACGCGGCAGCAGCAGCAGCAGTGAGTATTTCTGTAACTTCAGTCACGTTTTTCACATTCTCTAAGCAGAGTTCGGACGATGAAGACTGTTCAGCAAAGGGAAGGAACCGTCACATTGTCATCAACAAGGCGGAACTTGCTAACTCGATTGAGGTGTTGGAGAGCTTCAAGCTGGCCAGAGAGAGCTGGGAGCTGCTCTATTCCCTGGAATTCCTGGACAAGGGTAAGGCGGTCTTGTCCTGTTGGGATGTTTCAGTTTTTGTATGGAATCATCACACCAAAAAAGATTCGTTATTCTACTCGAAATGTCAAGTCACTAATGGCTAAGTAAATTGATTATGGTAGTTCACACATTTTAGGATCATTTTTGAGCAAGAAGTCCACAATCAGTTATAAATATTCAAATGACCATTTTCCTCTTAACTGCTACACTGGGTAATATAATCAGAGTCGAGGTGGAGTTGGAGGGAGAGTTTTCGGTCTTTTACAGTTTATATTGCTGGCCTTTTTCTTTGCTTGCTGGGTTTGTTCTGTGTGTTTCAGTTGTTCTGTCCCCCTGCGTTGTATCTGCCTCCAGCCACATGTACTAAGGTTACAGGAGATAGTGCTGTTCTGTCTGCATTAATTCCATTGCCTGAAAGTGAAAAGCTCAAATTCCAAAGACTGCAGGAAGCCTGTTTTGAGTATAGATGTAAATAAGAGGGAGTTTCTCTGTGTAACATGTACACCAGTGAGTGGTTCAACATTACTTAGAAATGACTAGCACTCGGCTAACCAGCGTATTTTTCTATACTTTGGGATCGAGGCAGTGACTTCCCTTTTGGCCAGTGGACATTGGTCCCCGGCCTGCGTCTGTCATGTGCCTCTACAGATGCTTTGTCTGATGTGTCGTCATGTTTTCTAGCAAACACCGCCTCACCCGATTTGTCCTTATCACATCTAGAGTTGTGAACAGGTTTGTGACTTTTGGAGGGGATTTTTTTTCTTGAGTTATAGGTTGGCTTTTAAATAAATGAGTGAAACTCTTAGTCTCATATGTTGATTGTTTTAACTAGATGAAAACAAAGTAGCTTAAAAGGTAAATGAAGTAATGTGTGAAAAGCACTTTGAACAGCTCTTAGCGCGTGATATGTGCTTAGTGAGTGTCAGCGCCTGATGAGAATATTTCTTATGTATTACTGGTAAGTATTCTTTCTCAGTTGGTAAAGAATCCATCTACCAATGCAGGAGATGCAGGAGACCCAGTTTGGATCCCTGGGTCGGGAAGATCCCCTGGAGAAGGGAATGGCTACGCACTCCCTTATTCTTGCCTGGAGAATCCCATGGACAGAGGAGCCTGGCAGGCTACAGTCCATGGGTCACAAAGAGTCGGACACGACTGAGTGACTGGCATTATCACTTTGATTCTGCCCTAACTTTACCATCTGATTAAAAGTACAGACCATTGTTTTAGGAATCAAAGTCTAAAGTTACATGCATGTTTTGATAATTTGTCTCTCTTGACTGTTGTTCTCTTGATGGGTATATCAGTTTTATTTCCTGCTTCCGTGTTACATATCTTTGATAAATTTGTTTTTGAATTTTTGCTCAGAATTTACAAGAATTTGTTTGGCGTGGAAGACGGATACTTGGCTCTGGCTGAGAATCTTCCTCAACGATATGATCATCTATCAGGTAATGTGGGTTTGTAAGTACCCGAGTCCAGACGAGACCGTGACTTCCTGAGAACATCTTCAGCGTGAAGGTGTGTGTCCCCGCCCGCTCTGAAGACAAGCGTTCTGTCTTCACCGGCGGGGGACTGTGCTCCTCTGTCATCTCAGAGCAGCTCCCAGTGACAGGCCTACATCTTCTCTGTCACGTGGGGTGTGTCCGGTCACACCCCTCTGTAGACGTCAGAGTTTACTTTTCAACGAAAGACGAGCCCTGCTCAGCCCCCTCTGCTCTGGCGGAGCCCTGCCGCCCGGCCCTGCTGTCCTTGAGCGGGACCTGCCCAGAGGAGACAAGAGGACTCAGGCCAGAGATAGAGAGGCTTCGGGCCTCCCTTGCGAAAATGGGCAGGTTCCTGCTTCCAGCCTTCATGGAGGAGAAATAGTCAAATATTTATAAAGAAAGAAAGAAAGTGAAGTTGCTTAGTCGTGTCCGACTCTTTGCGACCCCATGGACTATAGCCTACCAGGCTCCTCTATCCATGGGATTTTCTAGGCAAGGGTACTGGAGTGGGTTGCCATTTCCTTCTCCAATATATAAAGAAACGGCATATCCAAAATGTACTTTTATCAGAGAGCTTGTGTTATTTTATTTCCTCTCAAGAATTAAGACCAGAAAGAAAAATCTTGGTGTTTCTAAGGTACCTCCATACAGATCCTTCACTGGCTTTAACTAAGTGGGTTTGATACTGTTGCTAAGTCTCCTTTCCCTTCTTACTTGGTTCAGCAGAGGTCCCTGATTTGGAGTTGCTTGCTAGTGGCTCTGGAAGGTTTTTTTATTATTATTAATTTATTTTTTCTTATTCATTTATTTATTTTACTTTGTACTGATCTTAAAAGGATGTATGAAGATCGTTTGCGAAGATGCATATCATAAAAGAGTACTTTCTCAGGACAGTTTATGAAGGCATATAGAATATAAGAGCAAAAAGCAAGTTTTTTTCCTGATGGCCGTGTTTCTCCCTCCTTGCGGTTGTGACTTTCTCAGGGTCAATATAAGAAGGCCATCGCCAGCTTGCACCACTTGGCAGCTCTCCAGGGATCACTTCCTCAGCCACAGATCTCGGGGCAGGGCACCTTGGAGCATCAGAGGGCACTCATCCAGCTGGCCACCTGCCACTTCGCTCTGGGGGAGTACAGAGTGAGTCCTGGGTGCCCGGTGGGTGTGGGGACCCCCCTGGGTGCCCTCAGCGACCCTGGGGCTTCCTTTCTTTCCCAGAGTAGCTTTTTAATTCCATGCATATTTACTTGAAACTTGCTGTTTCTGCCTAGATTTTATTACCTGGTCTGCTGGTGAAAAAGCTTAGTGATTCTGTTTTATTTAATTTTCTACTTTCCATCGTGTACCTGAAGTCAGGAGATGGGTATTGAGGAATGGTGGCATTTGATTCTGAGTTCACTCCTTGCCCACCACTTAACTGGCCTATCTTCAGAGTTTTAAGTTTTTAACTTCCCAGCTGCCCACCTCTTGAAGCTGGAGCCTCATGACCCTGTGGCCATGGGTGGTTCTGGATGTGCCGGAATGCCAGCCCCTCAGCCCAGGTGGTTAGCTAGGGCTTGGGCAGCTGAGCCCCGGGGTCATCTGCTTCCCGCTCTGAGCAGCCTCACAAGTATTTTCTGGACATGCCAAGATAGGAAAAGGCTGGGAAACAGGGATTTAAGATTGCACTTCCTCGTCTGTAAAATGAAGGTAATAGGAAGGTTGTGCCTGACACACAGGAAGTGCTCCCTCAGCGACCCTGTCACTCCTGGAGTTTGATGGGTGGGCCGAGGGTAATGCCCTGCTCTCTGTGGGTCGAGACCACCTGCTCAGTGGGGCGCGGGGGCCGCCTCTCATCCGCTAGTGCATCATCTGTCCAGTTTCACCCCTGCTTTCTGAACCACACCCTTAGGTGACTCTCCAAAGCCAGTGCATAGTCCTCCCCGCACCTTTCTCTCCTCTCCTCTGAAAACCCTTTCTTCTCTTTTCTACGTGTAAAAACCCTCCCGGCTTTAAGGCTCACATCAGGATAACCGTCCAGCCTAAAACTTCTCCTGCTAGTTTATTACCCTGAGTGTGTTTCTACTTCATTTTAAATTATGCTCCTTTACCGTCTGTCCCATTTTGTCAATTTCTCTACGCAGTGAGCTAGTAAATGTCTTTAGGACAGGGGGTGTGCTTCTCCTGGATTCCACGCTGCTGCCAAACACTTTAGTAGTTCAGTTAATACTTGATTAGTTTTTAAGTTTTGTTCTTTCTTGTTTAACAACAGAGAGTGGGTCCATGTTCCCTGAAAGGTCTAGTGCGTGGGTTTAATCTTAGTTATTTTTCCGCGTTCACTATCAAGCAAACAGCAGTGACCATATGGGGTCCTGGGGCCACCAGTGCTCCCAGCCTGTGTGCCCAGGTGGCCTGCTGTGTGCTGCAGAGACTTTAGTTACGGAGATGTGGTTTCCGTCAGAAACTTACAGTTAGTTCCTTCTGGTCTCGTCTTCTCCAGATGACGTGTGAGAAGGTCCTTGATTTGATGTGCTACATGGTCCTCCCCATCCAGGACGGAGGCAAGTCCCAGGAGGAACCCTCCAAAATAAAGCCCAAGTTTAGAAAAGGTACAGTGGCAAATCCTATTTTTATTTTCTAGAAATAGCTTTAGGATCCACCGCTGGGAGTTTTTTTTTTTTACAGTTCTTGACAAGGTGACAGCGTGAGATCTGCAGAGCTTGGCAAGTTGTGTAAGAAGCAGAGTGCACGCCAGGCTTCTCTGGGCTCTGGGTTCACGAGCAGCCGTGTGTCTGTCCTCCGTCTGACGCTCTCTTCACTTCCTGAATGTGCTATCTTCAAAGAATATCAGAGAACTCCTTTTCCGATCTTTACCAATTCCAGGAAACTTTGTGATGATTAGCGGAGAAGGACTGCTCAGCGTATCTCAGGCTGCTTTGAGCTTCACTCCAAGTTGCTCATTTGTTGAAAAATTACATGAGTTGAGCTGTGACGCTTCACAGGAAAGGAAGAGGGCCCTCCTGTCCGGATCTCAGTTCCATCTTAGAGGTGGAAAAAGATGCGCCGTCAAACTCAAGCCCAGTAGAAAACAGGGAGTGATAAGGACCAGACCAGAAATTAATGAAATGGAAAAAAAAATGAAGAAAACAGAAGGAAACTAATAAAGCCAAAAGTTAATGAAATTGATGAGCCCCTAACAAGACTGATCAGAAAGACAGTGATTACAAATGACCAATATCAGGGATGGAAGAGGGAACATCACCCCGGATCCTGCTGAAATCAGGAGGACAGAAAGAGCATAGGTTGTGAATAATTTTATGCCAATAAATTCAGCAACTTAGATGAAATGGAAAAATCCCTTCAAAAACACGGCTTACCAAAATGGACACAAAATGAAGTAGAAAATCAGGATATTTTATATCTATCAAATTTGTCATCAAAAACTTTCCCACAAAGAAAATTCCAGGTCCAGCTGGCTTCACCGTGAATCCTGACAAGCATTTAGGAAGAAATGACTTCAATCCTGTACGTAGTTTTTGAGAAAATAGAGAAAGAGAAAACACTTACCCCTTCAGTTTTTAAGACCAGCGTAGCCCTGACAGCAAAACCAAACAAGAGCATCACAAGAGAAGAACACTAAAGGCCAGGGTCTGTCACGATCACAGATGCAAAATTCTTAACAAAATATGAGCAAATACAGCCACATATAAGACAGATAAGACATAACAGCTGAGTGAATGCAAAGGTGGTTTAACCCAGGAAAGCCAATCAGCACAGTTCACCACATTTTCAGATTAAAGGAGAAAAATCATAAGACTGTCCTAATAGACCCAGACAGAATTCAATTATGTCTGCATTTATCATTCATGATTAAAAACAAACAAGCAACATAGTAAACTAGAAATAGAAGGAAACTTCCCCAGCATCATTCTTAGCTATGAAATCCTGAGTGCTTTTCCCAAGACCAGCAGCAACGCAGAGGTGTCTGCCCCCAACACCTCAGTGCAGCATCCTGGGGATTCTCGCCAACACAATAGGCAAGAAAAGGGAAGGTGGGAAAGGAACCGTCTTTATCCACATGTTTGGCCATGTAGAAAAGCCTAAGGATTCTCTAGGTTGAATAACATCAAAACCCATAAACTACTTAGAGATAAATTCAATGAAATATTGCCCAAAACTACTTGGAAAGATTCTCCACCTACTATTAGTATAGGAAATTCAGGTTAAAACAATAAGCTGTCATTTTACATGAGGATGCGGAGAGTAAAAAGGGTGACTGTGTTGACCATCACGACGTGAAGAGCCACATCACCCATGTGCTTCTGGAAGGTGCATAGATTAATGCGGTCGGTTTGGAGACCAGCTTAGCAGACCAGGTCACACACCTCACTGCCTGGCTATGTGCCCCTTCTGGATGCAGACCTATCAGTGATTTCCAAACATGGGCCCTCACCTCCTGGTTCGTGGATTTTCAACTAGAAATTTTCTTTTTTAGTGAGATAGGCTGTAAATATATTATTAAAATGAATGTATTGCCAGTAAAATGGATAAAATTTATTTCACAAACCTTTTGTTTTAGGTATACAGTTGACCCTTGAACAATGCAGGAGTTAACCCAAGGGCTTTGACCCCCTTCTCCGCCCCCCACCCAGTAGTCAAAAATCCAGGTACTTTTCTCTCTCTGCCTCAGAACCTGGAATTGACCAGTGACTTACCCCCAGGGCAGGAAGCTGCAACAGTTTGGACAGAATCAGGGCTCAAACCCTAGTTCTTTTGATTGCACATGCTGTGATCTGTAATCCCGCAGTTAGTTCATTTAGAGATCTGTAAAGTAGTTCATTTAGAGATCTGTAAAGTGAAAATGCCGGTACTGTGTTTACTGGAAAATCCACATACAAGTGGTCCCATGCAGTTCAGACCTGTGCCAGTCCAGGGCCAGGGGCGTGAACATGCGTTAAGTCCGTGCGCACAGGATCCACACAAAAGCCGTGTCTCTGTTTCTCTCTGCTTCTTGCCCTTGGGGTAGAGAAGGATTTAGGATATAAGGAGCACACACCATAAAGGAACTAAGGTCTTGGTTTGAAAAACAGCCACTGCTTTTTCTACAAGTATACAAGCAAACATATATAAGAATATTTCAGCACTGTTCGTAATAGTGAAAAATGGGAAATCCCAGTGTTCGCTGGGAAAGAATGGATACATCACTGGTGGTCCATGTCACAACAGAACATTATGTAACATGGAAAACCAGCAAGCCAGAGTCACGGAGTCACGGGTGTCAGTACTCCAAACAGTCAGCGGAGGGATGCGCAGGCTGAGACGCCATTTATATGGCAGACGGGAAAGGGAAGCATGAGGAACGCTCCTCTGAGGTGTGTGGATACAGATTCCTGCGTGACAGGCACGCGGTGTGTGTAGGAGTGCTGAGCCCCTCATTCAGAATAGCACTTACCTCTGGGCTTCCCTCATAGCTCAGTAGGTAAAGGAGCCGCCTGCAATGCAGGAGACCCCGGTTCAATTCCTGGGTCGGGAAGATCCACTTGAGATGGGATAGGCTGCCCACTCCGGTATTCTTGGGCTTCCCTTGTGGCTCAGCTGATAAAGAATCCACCTGCAATGCGGGAGACCTGGGTTGGGAAGATCCCCTGTAGAAGGGAAAGGCTACCCACTCTGGTATGCTTGCCTGGAGAATTCCATGAACTGCATAGTCCGTGGGGTCGCAAAGAGTTGGACACGACTGAGTGCCTTTCACCTTCACTTTCTCTCCAGGGAAGGAGGCAGGGATCAGAAGAGGCTCACAGAAGGTGAACTGAAATTTGTGATGCTGTGTATGAAAATCTAAAAATTAAACCCAGTGTCAACATTTTATAAAACTTGAGTTATAAAGCACACTGGTGTTTGTGATAATGTCTTGTCATTTTCTATATATTTCAAAGATTTCATAATAAAAGGTATTTAAGCAATTTGAGAAATTTAGATTGAGACATGAAATCCAGAGACTATTCAAAAACCAATTTCATGTTCACTAAATGTAATTGTGGCTTAACTGTGTTTGAGACCATGTGACTGCTGCTTACCCTTTTTGTTTTAAGGAAAGCACTTTAAACATTTGCCCCTCTAAGGTCTCTTCTTTTCCTGTTGTGGACTTTCTTAGGTTCGGATCTGAAGCTTCTGCCTTGTACCAGCAAGGCCATCATGCCCTACTGCCTGCACTTGATGTTGGCTTGTTTTAAGGTAAGCTTCATGTTCATCATGCTGCTATGACTGTTCAGTCACTCAGTCGTGTCTGACTCTTTGAGACGCCAGGGACTGCAGTAGCCAGGGCCCTTTGTCCTCCACTGCCTCCCAGAGTTTGCTCAGACTTACGCCATTGAGTCGGTGATGCCATCCAACCATCTCATCCTCTCTGCCCCTTCTCCTTTTGCCCTCAGTCTTTCCCAGCATCAGGGTCTTTTCCAATCAGTAGAATCTTTGCATCAGGTGGCCAAAGTATTGGAGCTTCAGCATCAGTCCCTTCCAGTGAATATTCATAGTTGATTTATAGGATTGATTGCTGTGATCTCCTTGCAGTTCAGGAGACTCTCAAGAGTCTTCTCCAGCACCACAGTCCGAAAGCATCAATTCTTCAGCGCTCAGTTTTTTTTATGGTCCAACTCATATCCATACATGACTGCTAGAAAAGCCACAGCTTTGACTCTGCAGACCTTAGATGGCAAAGAGATGTCTCTGCTTTTTAATACACTATGTAGGTTTGTCATAGCTTTTCTTCTAAGGAGCAAGCACCTTTTAATTTCATGACTGCAGTTACCATCCGCAGTGATTTTGAAGCCCAAGAAAATAAAGTCTGTCACTGCTCCCACTGTTTCATGATTAGCATGAAAGGAATGTAATTCAGAGGATTGTTCTGATGGTCTGGAGTGATTCAAGTTGACATCCTTGAGCACACGTCAGTCTTTCGACAGCATGTTGGTATAGCGAGGGAAGCAGTGGGAGGAATAAACAAATATTTATTAAATGTCAGCTGCACTAGGCAAAGAAGATAGGAGATAACCTCCGTCCTTGAGACACAATATTACCTATTACTGCAGGTACCAGTGGGGCAGACACGCATGTAGCCTTGCCTGTCGTGATGTCCAGTGTTTTGTGAATTAGCCTGCAAGTCAGGTTGTACTCGCTGCAGTAGACGGGAGCACAGGTGCTCTTGGGCTCAGAGAGGGCTGTGAGTTTATCATCCTAGAGTGAGGGCACCGGGATGACCGTGTGCAGAGGTCCCGGGAGCTGGGGCGTCTCAGGACGGTTGACGGAACGCAGGGCTGGGGCAGTTGGGGGCGGACAGGCTGAACCGCCCCACGGTGGCTTCTGAGTGGACGTCTCCGCCTCAGGGTGCTAATTCCCAGCCCTCACTCTTGATCTGGACCCCGGGCGGCAGAACCACCTTGGAGGGTTGCTGATCCCGACCAGGAGGCCCTGTGACCATTTCTCACTTCACGTTCCTGCCTCCTCCCCGCCTGCCCCGTCCTCGGGTGTCCTCAGACCTTCTCTCCAAGGGCGCCTCTGGCCCGCCCTCCACCCCCCACCCAGCCCCTTAAGAGAAGCCCCCGATCCTTGCCTCTGGTGCTCAGCTTCCTCCCGCCTCACCCCACGTTTAGAGCCTCGGTCCCCGCCTGCGTGACCCCCTTCCTCCCGCCTCACCCCACCGGGTGCTGGGGGGCCAGGTCCCCTGGCTGGGCCCCTCCCCACCATTTGCCACGTGGACCTGTTCTCCGCTGTCCCTCCCCACGCGGGCGACCTCCTGCGGCAGCGTCTGGGGGCAGTGTGTCTGGGGGGTCTCGGTCACCCCGTGACCCCCACCGCCGTGTCCGCAGCTGAGAGCCTTCACGGACAGCCGGGATGACATGGCGCTGGGCCACGTCATCGTCCTGCTGCAGCACGAGTGGCCGCGAGGGGAGACGCTCTTCCTGAAAGCCGTCAGTAAGATCTGCCAGCAAGGGAACTTCCAGTACGAGAACTTCTTCAATTACGTCACAAGTATCCTTTCCCCTGTCTGAGCAGAAGCAGCTCTTTTTTTTTTTTTTCTAAAGGATAAATGCATGGGACAAAAATTTCTCTCCCTTTGGGGGAGAAATAGTGGTGTCAGTGATGTGGGGGAGCAAGGAGCCGTGATCTGAGATGGGATCATGGCTGTCGGTCTTGTGAAAGGAGAGACCTCAGAGAGGGGTGGGGAATGTCGACAGCCCCAGTCCATTTTCCACCTGCAGCGGCTTCTTGGGAAGGTACCCGGGATGCCTGAAGGGCCCCGCGGTGGTGGATGGGCCGCGGGACCTAGTCGTTCCTTGGCCTCCATCCGGGGAGGGGCCCCGGGGTCCGCGGTCACAGCAGCCGGTGTGCTGAGCACCCACCAGGGATGCTGCCCCACCAGCACCTGCTTTCATGACGGGGAGCATGGGACGTGGTACTGCTGATCACGGAGAAGCCACCTTAGAATCCAAGGTCTGGTGTTCACACTCGCTTCTCTTACACACTAGTTTTCATTTGCGAGGAGTCTGACATTCCTCTCCAGGTGCCTAGAGCAGTGTTCCTTAACCTTTGGGTAGAGGTAGAGGGTGGGAATAACACCCCTACCACCCCCTTTTTTTTTTTTCCACTTCTTATCAAGAAAGCAAAAGGTGTTGCTTTTACGACCATAGAGACTGTTTAACCATCGATATGAAAACCGTACATCTCTTTGGGAGGGAGTTTGGTTGGCGTAGGGATTGTTGGTTTGGACTCAGGCGGGCCCGGGTTGCTGGTGGGAGGGCTGTGGGCCAGTTCCCCAGGCGCTGCGAGTCCGTGTCGGCCTCCGAGAGAGCAGGGCTCCTGGCTCTCACACGCGGTTTCCTGACTCTGGCCTCAGATATTGACATGCTGGAGGAGTTCGCCTACCTGAGAACTCAGGAAGGGGGGAAGATCCATCTGGAACTGCTGCCCAATCAAGGAATGCTGATCAAGTAAGCACAGCACCCCCCGCCCCCGTCTCCCGCTCTGTGAATGTGTTGGAAACGTTTGTAAATTTCTGTAGCTTTCAGACATTCAGTAGGAAGGAATCCAGACCTAGTCTGTTTTTAAGAAGGTTTGACTCCAGGAATCCTTTTGAACTTGTCATTCCCTTAACAACATTTCTGATGGAAGCGTGTTTAAATTGGGGTAGTTCTGTCACTTTTGATACTTTTTTCACCAGATGAAAGTCTCATTCTCGGTATCTTTTTCCTTTCTAATACGTACAGACTATAATTAGGATCTGAATATACAGATCCTATAATTTCTGATTAGAACACTTTTCATTAAGAAAAGCCATGCTTCACCACAGTTGTGCTGGACTAGGAAAAAAACTGCAGACTTGGTTTACACACTGCACTTGGGTTTCAGTGGTGATTCAGGCCCTCCCCAGTGAGTCGCCCAGCTCATATCAGGTGCCTCCCCTCCCAACCTCTGCAGAGAGGCTGGGGCTTGGTCTGGGCGAGCCCCCCTACACCTGGATGAAGTCAGTGACCATTTATGATTTTTAAATAGCTCACGACCCCCGCTTCTGCCCTCCAGTCCTCATCGCGGTGTAGACAGTGCATCCTCTTTGCTGTAGACAGCCATGCCTGGTGTGACGTGCGGTCCCCCCCCTGCGTCCTGCACAGTCCGTGTGTGCAAGTCAGGGTCACCGTCTCTGCAGGAGACTCGGCAGACCCGAGCGGCTGAGGCTCGGACCACCTCCTTTTCCTCCCTCGTGAGAGGGATGAGTTTTCAGTTGAAAGCAGGAATTTGCATCTTGTTCCATCCATGGAGGGTGTTAGAAATGTCAGGAGAGGGAAGTGAGAGGCGTTCCTTCTGGATTCCCTAAACCTCAGGGTTGGGCTCAGCCCACATGGCGTTCTGTCAGGAGTGGGAAGCTGGGAGCCGGTGAGGGGGCTTGTCCTTCATCTTGCAGATGTTGCTAAATATTCTGAAGATTTAACAGGCAGACACAAGACCTCTACACATTAGCTGGCTTAGGCAAGTGTGCCAGACATGCTTATCTTCCTGCTCTGTTAGCTTCCCTCGAATGTGGGGAAGATAACTGCCTGGTTCAAAATATTCTTAACGGTGTTTGAGAACAAAGATGGCTTTTTGACACGGGAACCCCTGGTAACCCATTTTGTGTTGTGACTGCCCCGTTTTGAGGCTAGATTCACAAACATAACTTTGAATAACTTTTCCTTTAATTCCCATGAACACACACCATACAAACTGTCATAATGCAGGGACAGCCTCAGTCCGATCAACTCCATTTAGTTAAGGTTAAGCCTCAGTTTAACAATCCTCCCACCGCTAAGCTGATGCTCAGCTGTGGAAGGTGAGAGACGGGGCTGTCAGACAATCAAGGCTGACCCTTCCTTCTTCGGCCAGTTTTACTGAGCTGCTGAAGACAGGGGGACATGCAGACCAGCTCTCGGACAGGGTGAAGACCCGGGCCGTTGGACAGCCAGCGTGACTGACTGTGGGGTGTTCAGGGCGAGGCAGAGACAGCAGGCATTTCTAGGCTTTTGAGGATTAATCGTGCCCCCCGCCCACGGTTAGTATAACCCTTAGCCTCTTCTGACACCCTACGCCCTGCAGGAGACCGCTCAGCTTCCTAGGAAACCTGCTCTTCCGTCAGTCTGGAAGCAGGCCTGGGGGCTCCTGCGTAGTGAGCTGACTGTGTGAGTCTCAGAGTTCGCTTGAACCTGCCTGTCAAATTTCTGATGAGAAAGTCCCGCAGAGAAGCGGGCCGCCTGAGCCAGTTGAGGTACAGTTAGGATCTTGAGTAAAACTTTCCCATTCCTTTTCCTTTTGGTTCGCAAACAAATTGTCCGCAGCCATCACAGATCTCTCGGGGGGCCCCACAGCTGAGTGCAGAGATGCGGGGAGCAGAGGCCAGCCCCTCCTGCCCCAGGCCTGGGTGAGGCCGCCCATCCGTCCTGGTGTGGGGCGAGTGCCGGGGCGCCGGGGCCTGACGGCAGGAGGGACCAGCTCGGGTCTGCGCTCCACAGGTTGCCCTCTCGTATCTGAAGGAGAGAACCGCTTCCCCGCGGATGCTGGCTGTGCCTTGGAGGCGCTCGGCTGAGCGACCCAGACACTCCGTCCCCCGGGTGCCCTGAGCTAGGCTCAGGCCGGTGCTATCAGAGGTGGCCCCTGGCTAACGTGTTATTGTCACAGTGCCCTGCGAAGCCGCGGCCCAGACTCACACTGTCCCCCCTCCTGTTCCTTTCCTCGCTACTTTGTGAACTTTAAACTCAGCCTCTACCAAATACATGGCCGTCCCGTCAGTCTTCTTGGAAGGGCCTCTTCCATATGGGGCTTCAGTCCCATCAGAGCTGGTTCAGAAGAGCCTCCAGGTTGCTCTGTGGGCCTGGCGTGGTCATGAGGGGCGCACAGGGGCTGCGTCTGAGCCCTGCCCCTCCGTGGCCGTCCCGGGGCACCACACCAGCCCCTTCCCCAGCACCCCCTTTATACCAGATCTCAGCGGGCTGAGCCGGGGCCTGGGCCGTGCAGCCGGGGGGCCCCGTCCTCCCCAAGCCGCTGCGCGGGGCCCGGGGCTGCCGGCCATGTGCAGGCGGCCCCCGTCTCATGCGTTTTCTCTGGAGTATTGTTTTTTAAGTGCAGGCTGAGTCGGTGTGGGTGTTTGAATGCCGCTGTTTGCTGTTTTTTAAAGGCCTTCTAGCCCTCCCATGGGGTTACTGCAGCAGGAATTCTTCCCTGTGCTTCAGCCCAGCATACAGACTGCCGACAGGTACCGCGCGGACACGCCTGCTCATAGTGTGCTGTTTGTGGACATGTCTTACCGCCCATGGTTTTCAGCTCTCCGTTCCTCGGTGCCCTTTTTTCATGCTTTATTTAATTTTTTAATTTGTTCCGCATTCCTTGGCAAGCCATCTGGTTGTAATATTGTTAACATTTCTTATTTTTTTCCATAAGTTGCCAGTGTTTTTGTGTTCAATTTAAAAATCATTATGGATCTGGAAATAAGTGAACATTATATGAAAGTGTGTCAGATTAAGTGCATATCAGATCAGGCACTGAACTACGGTTCTCTTTTCATAAAACATAAGGCATTTGGTGATAAACGTTTAAGGATAGTGAAACTCAGAAGTACATTTTTATTCTGGGATTTCCAAATTAGTGCCCAGGGTTGAAGTTTCAGCGTCAATGGGCTTTCTTTAGCAGAATTATTTTCCTGACACTGGCCTCACCTTTCTGAATTGAAAATAACTGGTAGGCAGGACACCACATTTATTAACTTGTTTATCCTGGTCTTAAACCACAAAAGCTAATTCCTTCTCTTCTTCACCCCAACTTACCAGAGCAATAGAAGCTGTGATAAATGTAACTGAGTTGTACTGCTCTTCATGTATGGAATCAGTCTGGCCTTGGGCCCACGCCCAGCGGGACACGGCGTTTTGTGATTACTGGCCTGCAGGGGAGCCTTTGGTTGGAGGCACCCAGGCCCTTCACTCAGAGTCTGCAAACACCAGTCTTTCACTGGGTCAGAGGGCAGGCTCTCATTTGGGGCTGCAGGCTGGGTCCCCCAAGAGCCGTATCTCGGCAGCACAGAGGGGCTGCTTGTGCCTCAGTGGGGCTCACTGACCCTGTGTCCTCCCTGCCGAGGTCAGCAGCCGGACCCGGCCAGAAGTGTCCACAGAGACCCGAGTTTGGTCCATGGCCGTGCTGGTGAACGCTGTGTAGTTGTGTAAACTGCCCACTCTTCTCACCAAGCCTGGGTTTTTCCCCCCTTCTGTTACATTGCAACTTTTCACTTCTGTTGTTCTTACTTTATATGATTCAGGTTTTAAAAACAGAAACATTTTAAGAGTGGTCTCAAACCTTTTAATTTTGGCCAGTAACCTCAAAGTCTAGTTTTAAATCCCTGTGCCTGTCTGAGGGGAGTCAGGCAGAGGGCTGGGCACGGAGATGCCTCGTGTTGGTCTGACTCCACCCCGTCACCGAGCGGTGGTTACAGTGCCTTTCCTCTGACTCGAGCCCATTGAACTTTGCTGGGTGTTTCTTTTCTTTCCTTCATGTTGGTGTCCGGGGTTCCCTCTGTGACCCCCCCTTCTCTGAAGCACACCCTCCAGGGCTCCCTGAGCGACCCAGCTGTGCTCCCCCGACCGAGGGCTCCCAGGCCCCCCTAGACCTCGAGGAGGCTCTCCTTCAGCAACTCCGCTCCCCCGTGTCCGTGCCAGACCCTCACCTGAGGACCCCCGCTGTGCCCGCTTCCCGCACGCAGGCCTGGCATCGCGGGGAGCAGAGTTGTGTTGGTGACCCAGGCTGTGCGGGGACCCCAACTGCAGCCCCGCTCGCTCAGGCGATCCGCCCCCCCCAAGGCCAGCCTGGCTGGGCCCGAGCACCGTGTGGCCTGAGCAGTGAGCCCCACGTCACCGAACCGTGTGTGGCTCACGGGGGAGCCCAGCGTCAGAGCTGCAGGGGCCAGAGCCATGCCCCGAGTGGGGAAGGGACGCTCCAGTTCTGAGTCTTTCCGAGAAACGTGGGCAGGTGGGGCTGTTTGGTCAGGGCGTTCTTCTTTCCGAAGCTCTCCGCTGGGTTTGAGGCAGGCTGTTCTCCTGCCCTGGGACCGCGGACCCGCGCGGCTGTGCTAACCACCCGTCCGTTTGTCTCCCTGTCGCTGCCCCGCCAGGCACCACACAGTCACCCGGGGCATCACCAAGGGCGTGAAGGAGGACTTCCGCCTGGCCATGGAGCGCCAGGTGTCCCGCTGCGGCGAGAGCCTGATGCTGGTGCTGCACAGGTTCTGCGTCAACGAGAAGATCCTGCTGCTCCAGACCCTGGCCTGAGCGCCCTGCCACCGGGGCAGCTGGGGGCCGCCAGGGCCAGGGCTCGGGGGACGGAGCGCCACTGGATGCGCTTCAGGAGAAGGGGCTTCCGGGTTCGGACTCCTCGGTCACTTAGAAGTCGTTCCCAAGAGTCTGAGAAGCTATTTCTATTTTTGTCATTTTTTGGGGTAATTTTTGTAAATCAAAAGAACTTGTTTTGTAAATAAATTGCAGTTTTTTTTGTTTTGTTTTTACTTTTTAATTCTTCTAAGTGTCCGAACGAGAGTGTCCTTTATTTAGAAAGACATTTCTTTCCAGGATCTCAAGATTTTCTTTTGCATAATTGGTTTAGGCTTTGGTGAATAGTAGGTATCAACACCTAGACCTTTTCCTTCAGCAAGTTTTACTACCGAAAACCTTCTTGCCAGAATGAATGAGTGAACTTCCACTGAAGGCTGCCCAGAGGCCCAGGAAGGGTGTGGAGGACGCCTCCCCGGCCCTGCAGCCCCCAGGCCGCTGGTGCCCGGAGCCAGAGGGCCTGTCCACCAGCCCAGCTCCAACCGGGCAGAGTTCCTGCCTCTGCCTCAGGCGGGTCATGGGAGCAGGCACGGGCCTGTCCCCGGGTGGCTGTAAAGATGGAGAGGGATGTGCTGGGGACCAGGGCTCCCATCTCTAAGCCCAGCACGGGTGTCAGGTTGCTTTCTGTCACTGTTCCTGAAAGGTCTCAGGTAAGCATCTCATGAACAGTTGGTTCTCGGGAGCCTGAAGAGTGAAAGCGCTAAGAAGTTCAGTCACTGCTGGTGAAGCAGGTCCATTGGCCGGACGTGCAGCAAGCCAGACGCTGAGGTGCAGCGGTTTGCAGCCACGTGAGGAGGCAGGAGAACAAGTCTCGGAGCCGCCCACCGAGGGGTGAGGGACACGTGTAGTGTGAGCAGGGTGGCTGCAGACATGGGGACAGATGA
This sequence comes from Dama dama, assembly GCF_033118175.1. Classification (NCBI taxonomy): domain Eukaryota; kingdom Metazoa; phylum Chordata; class Mammalia; order Artiodactyla; family Cervidae; genus Dama; species Dama dama. The sequence continues at coordinate 43,497,322 of NC_083712.1, read as the reverse complement.
GGTGATGGCGCTTCTGTACGGGGGCACCTGGGCTCCTGCCTCGGCACACTGATACCGGAGGCCCCGAATGTGATTGAGGGTGGAGGCTTCTGATGGCAGAAGGCCGTTCACAGGAACCCCACACGGCCCCACCTCCAGGGTTGGGGTCCCAACCAGGCTTAGCCACCTTGTGCCGGGCAGGGGCTGACTCCAGGCTCCCAGGCTGCAAGAGGCCAGGAGGCTGTACATTTAAAGAGGAACAGAAAGCATACCCAAACTGAGCCTGTTGAGTGAAAACAGGCCGCAGGTGGAGCAGTTTGAACCTGTTCTCTTCACTGGAGTCCTGTGAGAGAAGCTCAGGAACTGTCAGTCACCGGTTCTGGTCAACCGTCTGGAGCATGGCTTCATTACTTTGCATAAGAAGTTTATATAAAGGGGCTTCCCTGGTGGCCTAGTAGTTAAGAATTCACCTTGTAATTCTAGGGGACACAGGTTCAAGCCCTGGTTGGGGAATTAAGATCCCGCATGCCACAGGATAACTAAGCCTACTCACTGCATGAGCCCGACTAAGACCTAACACAGCCAAATAAATAAATGTTTTTAAAAATATTTTTTAAAAATGACCATACGGCTCAAGACAATCTACAGATTCCATGCAATCCCTATCAAATTACCAATGGCACTTTTCCACAAAACTAGAACAAAAGCTTTAAAAACTTGCATGGAAACACACAAGACCCCACCCAAATAAGCCAAAGCAATCGTAAGAAACAAACACGGAGCTGGAGCAATCAGGCGCCCTGACGAGGCTACAGCACAAAGCTCCAGGCGTCACGACAGGACGGTGCTGGCCAAGAAACACACAGCTCCATGGTGCAGTTACAGCGCCCGGAAATAAGCCCGTGCACCTGTGGTTAATCTATGACCAAGGAGGCAAGAACGTGAAATGGGAAAAAGGCAGTCTCTTCAATAAGTGGTGCTGGGACAACTGGACTGCTACGTGTAAAAGAACAAAATCAGAACATTCTTCACATCATATACAAAGATCAACTCAAAATAGATTAAAGACCTAAATGTAAGACCAGATACTATGAAACTCTCAGAGGGAAATATAGGCAGAACATTCTTTGACATAAATCATAGCAATATCTTTTTGGATCTATATCCTAGAGCAAAAACAAATGAGACCTAATTAAATTTAAAACCTTTTGCACAGAAAGGAAACCATAGACAGGACAAAAAGATAACCCAGAGAACACATTTGCAAATGATAACAATGGACAGTCTTCAAAATATAGAGACACCTCACACAACTTAATATCAAATCAAATAACCCAGTCAAAAACTGGGCAGAAGACTTAAATACATTTCTCTGAAGATGACCGGTGGCCAAGAAGCACATGGGGAAGATGCTTGATAACACACATTATTAGGGAAACGCATATCAAAACTACAATGAGGTATCACCTCATTGTATGGCCTCATTGTATGTATCACCTCAGTCAGAATGGCCATCATCAAAAAGTCTACATATAAATGCTGGAGAGGGTGAGGAGAAAAAGGAACCCTCCTCCCTGTTGGTAGGAATGTAAATTGGTGCAGCCACGTGTGGAGGCTCCTTAGAAAACTAAAAATAGAGCTACCATATGACCCAGCAATCCCCACGGAGCAACTAAGCCCGTGTGCCATCACCACTGAGTCTGTGCTCCAGGGCCCGGGAGTCGCAGCAAGAGGAGCATCACAGTGAGCAGCCAAGAGCAGACCCGACTCTCTGCAGCTAGAGAAAAGCCTAGCAAAAAAGAAAACAGAGGCAGTGAAGACCCAGCACAGCCGAAACCAAACAATAAGTTTTTTAAAAATCATCCTGTTGTTTTTACCGTCGTGTGTGTTCCCCCTAGCAACTGTCACAGCAAACACTCTGGGCACTTTGCAGATTCACAGTCCCTTCCTCAGATCAGTGTTTGAGGCCGCACACATCAAAACAAGACTTTCCAACACCCACGTGTGTGGGCACCAGATAAAAAGGGACCAATCATCCCCCCCCCCCTTTTTTTAATTCAGCAGTGCCTGGGGTTTGTTAAACTGACGTGAGCTGTCTCCTAGGCAGGCAGGATTTGGTGCCACTTTGCAGGGCTTCCCAGGGGGCGCTAGTGGTAAAGAACCTGCCTGCCGAGGCAGAAGGACATAGAGACGTGGGCGGGTTCGATCCCTGGGCCGGGAAGATCCCCTGGAGGAGGAAATGGCAACCCACTCCAGCACTCTTGCCTGGAGAATCCCATGGACAGAGGAGCCTGGCGGGCTACCAGTCCACGGGGTCGCAGAGTCAGACACGACTGAAGCGACTTGGCCGCACACACCACTTAACGAGCCAAACAACGTATGGACTCTAATCAGATAGAAGAACATTTCTTATTATCAAAGTGGAAAGGCGTGACCACTGACAAGATAAAGCGCAACAATGAACAGCCATGAAAGGTGGGGAAAACAGAAAAAGAACTGACCTCTGTAGAGAAAGTCCTGGAGATCAGGACAGAATCCCAGTGGCCCTTAGACGGTAACAGACACTGTGGGAAGCCATGTACTCGGCCCCGAGGGAAGGAGGCCAGCTGTCCTGACAGATGTGCTCGGGCTGGATGCTGCCAAGGAGAGCCGGGGGGAGGCTGGCTGCTTCTGCATGTCTGCACATCCGCAATTAAATCAGGCGTTATGGAGTCAGAGGCATCTTATGACACGATGCAAACATGTAGCATATTTAATCAACTTTGAATTTGGAAATGCATTTAGCCTGGAGAAAAACCATGTTTGGGAATTAATGCCCAAGAAAAACTGATTATCAGGAGAAAAATGTTGGCTCGCCTCATCCGTGAAAACAGGTTACACACACAACTGAAGACCAACGCTGGCAGTGCGTTTTCCCGCCGAATTTCAAACTCTAAACAAAAGTTATGTTTAAAGCCTGAACTGCATAGTTCCAGGGTTGTGGCTCTACTGCTTAGGATTTTTTTTAAAGCTCTACCCCTGGATTTTTACAATTGACGGAAACCTCTTCTGAAAGGCAGTTTGAGATGCTGAGAAAATTTCTCAAAGTCCGTTTGTCACCCCTGTTTATTTGAGACAATATTAAAGGAAAAATAAAAGCTAGTATTTTGACTTTTATTTAAACTGATACTGGGTGACACAAACTCGATTACTGTGCGTTCATGAAAGAGGCCTTTTATGGGCCAGAGTGAAGGGAGGCCAAGTATAAGAGCAGCAACTTACCAGCTTCATTATAAAGAGGAATTAAGAGTATACGTGTGCAAACGAAGACACAATATTAGCTTACGACAGCCCCGCTGTAGAACAGCACGTTTTGCTTTGTTACTCAAGGATTCCACCCGACTTCCTCCAAAGATGACCCCGTGACAAGTGTTTTCTGCAGCCAGCGCCGCCCGGGGGCGTCCCCACCCCTCCCCAGGGAGATGCCAGCTGTCCCCGCTCAGCCCGGGCCCAGGCAGGCCAAGCTCCCTGTCACGGCTGGTCCTGCACAGTCTGGGGGCGGTTTTCCAGCCAATAACGTTACGGGGCACCGAGGGGACACCTGCTCCCTCCCGCATGGAGGGGCTGAGTGTGTGCGGCCGTCCTGATGGTGATGGGTGGCATCTGGCCCTCGAGGTTGAACTGGCGCCCGCTCGCCCCAGGACTACTTCCGGGTGATGCTCTCCTGCTAACCCAGCTGGAGCTGGAGTTCCTGCTCTTTCAAGCTCAAGACACCCTAACTGGCGTTCTCCCCAGTGGGGTGCACTGCCTCTGTAGGGGCCCTGCTCAGCCACACCTGCTGAGATTCGGGGGGACACAGCTGTGACCACCCACAAAGGTGCCCTGCCAGAGAGGGGCTTCCTCAGAGATGACTGCCCCTCACCCCTGTGCACACACATGGGCACTGCAGGTATACGCTAAATTTTATCAGCACTTAAGAACACACCCACCACCGCTGCTTTGCCTCCACGAAGGTTGATTTGGCGCCTGCTCCACATGGGCACTGGGCACTGCGTCTGCACTTGAAGAACATGCAGACGGGCGAGGCCTCACCCTCTGCGAGCTCACGGTCCAGCGCAGGAGGCCGGTCTGGTACCCAGATGGCTGTCTGCAGGGCAGACAGCGATAAATGCTGCAAGGTTGACCCGTCACGTATTAGAGGGCCCAGAGGAAAAACAATATTACTTCGGGACAAGAAAAAGAGATGAGAGAAGGAGCCCTAGAGGCAGGGGGCGAATGTGACAGCTCAGATGTCAACAGGAGAGAATGAAGAGGAAAACAGCAGAACAGGACAACTAGTCACCTTCAGGGGACAGACGCCCGGCTCCCTGAGGAGGTGGCAAGTGGGGCTGGAAGCAGGAAGTGGATCCGAGGGCCGGGAGAAGCCAGGAAGGTCCTCTGGCCTCAGCCAGGGATGGTTCTGCCTGCCCACAACGCTGTTCCAGCTCCAGGGGATTAGTTCTTATGAGGAGACTTGATCTGAGAGCTCCCCCCATGACTCAGTCCACCCACCAATGCGGGACGGGTCCAATCCCCGGGTCGGGAAGCCCCCTGGAGGAGGAAATGGCAACCCACTCCAGGATTCTTGCCTGGAGAATCCCATGGACAGAGGAGCCTGATGGGCTACAGTCCATGGGGTCGCAGAGAGTCAGACACGACTGAGCAGCTAGGCACAGCAACACTGCTTTATGAAGTATAATCCTTTTTTTCTCAACTGCAGAAAGGCTTTTATTTGTTGGAAAATTAAAGCAATCACAACTCTATGAACTAACTGATCAGGCCTGTGAAAAAAGAATGGAAGTCAACTCTGCAAACAGGTCATCTAAGTGCCTCAGTTTCTGAATTTCCACCGCCCAAGGCTGACAGTTGGCTACACCCCAGAGGGTAACCGGAACCTGGTTCTGATACTGGGGGAGCAGATTCGGTAATCAGGATTGAGGGGCAGCCCTGGGTTTACAAGGAGCGGGGCACACTTCATAATGGCAGTTTCCCACCTACACTGCTCACGTTTTCCTTCGGACAAGTCGTCCACGTCCTCCCAGTACAGCCCACTCCACCATGCTGCCTGGGCCTCCCCAAAGTGAGATGCAGCACAGCCTGCGGCAGCGGACAGTGACTTTGCAGGGGGACCCAGGGAGGAGGCCAGGTCAGAAACGATTCCAAGAGTCTGGGCAAGGGTGGCAGGCAGTGACCGTGAGAACGAGGACTTCCGGGTGGGAGCCGGAGACAGAACTGAGAACACTCTGCAACAACTGAACGCGGGAAAGGGGTGGACAAGAGGGCGGGCGGGTGAAGCCGAGAGACGGAGGGTCGGCTGTGTGCAGAGCTGGGACAGGCCGAGCTGGAAAGTTCAGCGGAAGACGAGGGGGTGGGGGGCGCCCAGAGGCTGGCGGTCATGCAGGTGGAGGCATCCTTGGGCAGGTACAAGTTGGGATGTGAGCTGGGGCTGAGACGGTAGCTGGGAAACACGTCCTCCACGCAGGGCGACAGCAGACGCCAGGGGACAGGCGGAGGTGAGCCCACCTCATCACGCAAGGAAGCTTCACAGCACAACCTCTCTGCCGCAGAAGGCCTGGGCACAGGACACTGCATCACGGTCGGCTGGTCCGCTGTGATCTCCGCCTTCACGCCCCACAAACGATTCTTTGGTTTGGTGATTCCAAGCAGGCAAGCTGCCTCCACTGTGGAGGGTCATTCTGAAAGGAGTCACTCCAGTGAGAGCTTTTTAAACTTATCATTTATTTTGAAGCGTTTTCGGTAACAAAACGATCTCTCCTAAGGATTTCAGGAAAGCCACTGATGTCTTCCACCCCACTGGGTCTTGGGGCTGGAGAGGACCTGCCCGGTGAGGATGGCAGAGCGTGTGGGCTCCTCTCTTCCTAGAGATGGAGGATGGCTCTGGGGACCCCTCCCCTCCAGATACACAGACAGACAGACGGGTGGGAGGTGGGTGGGCAGACAGACGGGGAGGTGATGGGCTCGGGGAAGTGCCTAAGTAGGTAACTGTTGGTGAAGGTGGCTGGGAATCACACGTCCACAGTTTCACTTACTTTTCAAGTGGGGAAATGCAGAACATGGCTTCTGAGGGAAAGGCATTTTTTAGGGCCCACCCATACCTTACGGATCTGAAAGGATATTACTTGGACTTTCTTGGAATATTAAACTGTATGTAACCAAAATATAGTAGACTATGTTACTGTACATGACACCCAGTGAGCTTCAGTCAGACACGGCAGCGATGGTGCTCTTGTCTCTGCGGACATGCGTGGAAAGACAAATCTGCAGGAAATGCGGTCAGTGAGAGCAGACCTGAGGTGGCTTTATCCGTCACAGAAGCAGTGGCCTGGCCATCCCCTTGTGAAAAAGTCAACCACACATCCTTAGAATGAAGTTCCAGAGGCATCCGTTCACACGGCAGATGGAGAGAAGAAGACAAGGACGGTTTGGCTGTTTGAGCTCCGCGTACACAGGCAGAGGTGGGCGAGCCGTGTCCCCGTCAACCAGCCTGAGCACGTCCGCATGGCCCCCTTAACCAGGGAACACACAGCCCATCCGTTTCATGAGCAAGGACTCCTGTCGGTGATCGCCGGGGCCCGGTCGTTCTGCCAGAAACACATCTCAGCCGGGGCCTCAGATCTTCCAGAACACCTTCTTCCTATAGAGGACGTAGGCGATGAGCACCCACAGGGCGGTGGCGACCACATTCTGCACGAGATGCTCCTTGTGTGACTGCTGGTCCCCCAGCTTCCACTGGAAGGGGAAGTAGTTGGCGAAGACCTCGTGGCCCACATACACCAGGATCGAGTTCATCCCTGGGGAGACACAGCTGGTCATCCACCCGACTCTGGACGTTTGACTTCGGTTCAGTGGAAAAAGAAAAAGCACCCACTTCTGCTATCGGCTATGGCCCCCAAAACCAAGGGATGGCTATGTTAAGAGATTTAAGTGTAAATTACATCCAAAAATTAGAAAGTACTCCTTTTGTTAAGTGTGACTCTGGAACACTAAACCTGAAAATCAGAAATATTAACTTCTCTTCACCCAGCAAACTTGAGGGCCAGAGAGAGTAACGGTCACTGGACTCGGGGCTGAAAAGAGTCCCTGAAACCACCTGCCACCTGTCGTCTCGGGCAAAAACGCGTCCAAACTGCCCCAAGCGGCCCCGGGCAGCACCTCCAAGTACATCACTCCCGCATTGTCTGTGGGGTGCATGTGCGGGGGGTGTTCCATGAGAAGGCATGGCCCCTTTTCTGAAGTGCCCGGAACCAATGACCTGCCTGAGGAGGCCAGTCGGGTGCATTTACGACCCCACAAACTAATAAATGGTAAAATGGGGGGGCTGCCTGGGACCCCCGGGACACGCTCAGCGCCGGCCACTCCCGGCGTCCAGCCCGTCCTCCGGGTGCCCTCCTCCGCATGGCCTGGGGCGGGGCACTCACCTGGGTAGAAGAACGGGGCTCCGGTCCACAGACCCTTGACATCCACCACGGGGTACAGGGCCAGCAGGATGAGGAAGGCCAAGGAGCTCAGCGTGGTGACGTAGGAGACGGACCTGGGGACAGCGGGCGTCTCAGGGCTCCGAGCGCGGCGGATGCCCGCCCCCCCGGGGTGTGCTGGCAACGGGGGCTTCTGCACCTACCAGAGGTTTTTGTTTACTGGAATAAAGCCTTCATTTTCAGATGCTTTCGTCAGAGCCACAGAAACAAGCCCCTGGAGGCGAGGGTGGGGTGAGGACAAAGATGTTAGAAGTTTTTTCTATCATCTCCAGAAACAACGGTGGTTCCAGACTGAAAACCAGGAGTGACTTCCTTGCTTAGGGAAAGCTGAAAAGTGTGCCCTCCGTTTTATTCTTTTAACTAGAAACACATGTTTAAGATGTATCAGCATGGGCTCCCCTGGTGGTCCAGTGGTTACGAATCCGCCTTGCAATGCAGGGGACATAGGTTCAATCCCTGGTCCGGGAAGAGCACATGCCGCAGAGCAACTAAGCCCGCGTACCCCAGCGACTGAGCCCGCGCACCCTAGAGCGCGTGCTCTGCAACAAGGGAAGCCCGTGCAACACAAGCAGAGCAGCCCCCCTGCCACACCTAGAGAGATGCCTGAGCACAGCGATGGAAGCCCAGCACAGCCAGAACCAAAATAACAAATACAGACAAACAGGACACGCAGCTGGAAATACTCTCCACAAAGCGCCTTGACAGCACTGCCCCGAGTCGAAGGTAAATGAGCTGATCAGCTGAGTGAATCCTCAGAGGAAACACGACCGCAGGGTCAGACAGGAGAGGAACGCCAGGCTTCTCTTCTGCCCCCTGCCAACCTGTCACTGGGGGCCAGGTCCTGCTGGCAAAGGCCCCCAGAACCCACCCCTCGCTCCGTTTCCTCATGGATTCACTGACTTCCTTAAAGAGACTTCTCCTAAGAAAACCAACCTGAGCATTTAGGCATCGAGATGATGAAGTGAAGAATGTTCTGACATGACAGCTATGACCCCAGGGCTAAATTTTTCTTTCTTTGAAACATGAAGGAACTTCAGTGAGGGAGGGGATTACTTACAAGAAGACAACCCCAGGCAGCGAATCTGATCAGGATGCCTCTGGTCTGGTCCTTGTAATACAGGAGTATCTTCCCTGCCTGGGGAAGAAAATGCAATGTGACCAAGAGAACCAGCTAGGGGGATTCTTATTTCATATTTACCCAGACAGACTCGCCTGTAGGCACTGAGGTTACCAGGGAATGAATGGTCCCCCTGCCCTTGGCTAGTGGGGACCGAGAGAGGGACCACTAGAGGGGAGGGAGGGAGGAGGGGAGGGAGACGCGTAGAGGAGGCACTGCTGAACTGAGGACATGAGCACGAAGCAGGAACAGTGTTGGGCAGCCTGGAACAGCATGCACGCAGCATGTCACACGGGTGAAAGCACTCGGCCACCCTGCTGGGCTGCAGGTAGTTCAGAAAGGCCAAGGGGGTCAGAGGTGGGAAGGAGGGAGCAGGCAGCAGGAGCCTTCTCCCACAGGCGATGGGAGCCAAGGAAAGTCACTCCCCCCGCCACGTAACCAGGGACCAGGCTGGGCTGTTGGATGGCCCCGCCTGTCACGGGTACAGGAGGGGGACAGGGGCAGTGTGGACCCAGAGGCAGGGAACACTTTAAAACAGAAAAATCTGCACTTTGCGTAAACCACCCCCCAAATTAGGATTTTCTGAAAACAATGAAGAAAGTGTTAACAATAATTTATAAGAGCTAAAACCTATGAACGTCCTGTTTTTGGAGCCTTATGTGAATTAACCTATTTAGGTGCTATTATATAACTTATATAACTGCTACTGAAGCACAGGGGGTACAGAAACACTCCCCGGACGGCCCAGTGGGTGCGCAAGGTCCAGGCACGGGTGGCGGTCAGCACTCCTTACCGGAGTTAGGGCATGCATAGATTTACCTGGAGAGCATACAGGGGGATTAAATGCATTTACGAATAAAAGCACCAACGTAAACTCTACAGTGCTGCAGACGGAAAGGCGGCATCTCTACCCAGGAAACTATTTAACCACCAAAATGTATATGCTGCAGACCCGCACTGTCCTACACGGGAGCCACTGGCCACCTGTGATGATTCAAGTGTAAATTTAAATGAAAAAAAAACCAGTTCCTCCTTCAGATCAGCCACATCTGGAGGACTCGGCAGCCACATGCAAAATAGTTTCAGGGTCACAAAGGTCCCCCAGGAAGGGGTATGTGGTCTTTCCCCTCCCAGTCATCTCCTCTCAAATAATGGTTCCCGACACCAAATCAGGAGAATTTCAGGGAGGAAAATCTGGGCTGCTCAGAATCTTAACGTGATTGCCTGTGACAGAAACTGAGAGCTGCCGGGACTGGCTCGGGAACAAAGTGTGCATAATCTCAAACTGTGTGACGTGCACACACAAGGTGACAGGTGACCTTCCAAACGCAGTCCTGCCCAGCGGGGACACCTCTCACCCTGCGGCTGCCGTTCCCACCGCCGGGACGAGCCACAGGAGTAATAACTTCCCAGACTACCGGAATGACACCTAATTATATGAACATGCTAACTTTTGGCACCCTCTAGTTTTGACCATCTGTCAAACAGAAGCAGAATTTATTAGGCCTGAACTATACAGAAGACTGTGCTTCCAATGACTTCTTTTAGTCAAATGGACACGTGGATGAGTGATGAATCAATAGTCACACACTGTCAGGAACACGCATTCTTATGAAATGAACAAATACCTGAACTCCCAGAAACGCCATCATGATGGAGTTGAAGGTCCCCAGGATGCCCTCCGGGTCATAGGCCACCTCGGTGTGATAAAGCACCTGAACAGGACGAGAAGGCAGGACTCACTCACTGACGGAAAAACACACACACACAACTCGCAGACGAAATACAGACTTCATCACAACCCAGCAGTCAATGCTTTTGGTTTCGCTGCAGAAATTCACTGCCAACTTGTGGCCAGCATACTTCTGTGGTGTGTGACACTCTGGAAGGAAACACAGATGTGAGCCCCGGTGCTGTGCAGCCACCTTGACCTCAGGTGGTCTGGGACCAGGATGGTGCTGGGACCCGTGCCCCTGACACAACGCGTCCCTTGACAGCTTCAAACACTATGGAATCTTTTACTTTTCAGGTTTACTCTTTAGGATCAAGCCTACTGTGACAATGACTTCTTCCTTTTGTCTTTTAAGGCAAATAGCAATTAAAAACATATTTGCATTATTTCATTATAAGATAAATGGTTATTATAGAAAGGGCAGTTCTGTAATATTATATTACAGAACTGGAGCCAGTTATTGTCATGGGTGCCAGGGGGCATCACCCAGCTATCCCGCCCCGGCTTCTCCCACCCCTCGGGGGACAAGGGCATCCTGAAGTAGTGATGGCCGAAAGCTCTCAGCTGCTCCTGGGCTCGTCCCTGAAGGGAGCCAGCTCTCGGGAGTCACCCCCTTGCTGAGACACCCACATCCCTCCAGGGATGTCAAAGGGCCTGGTCCCACGCCCGCCCCACTGAGAACACCTCTGAGGGGCCGTTCCAGCCCCCAGGACACCAGCGGGGCCTGCGTGTGGCGGTCCCCCTGCCCCGTCCCACTTCCTCCAGCCCCACACGTGCTGATCCCAAAGCGCTGCCGGACAAACATCCTGTGTTGGAACCGCCCACCCCGCCCGGACCTGAGACCCACGCGGAAGCACCTCCTGCACATCTGGTACCCGGCAGCCTCACTTTAAAAGCCAAAGACCAACCCACGACCACCCACAGCGCCCACGACCAACGTTCAAGTGTGGTCTCTAAGGTCAGCCAGCTTCAAACACAGCTCGGCTCCACCCTAGCCTACCTCTCGGTCGCAGCTGAGATCTGGCCGCCCCCCTCCCCCCCCCAGGGTCCACCGGGCCCGCCCACTCACAGTGGAGGACGGGTGCTGGTAGAGGTGCTGGTCGCCCAGGAGCAGGCGGTCCACATAGCCTGCGGCGCCACCCGTGCAGTTCCAGTACCTGCCCCCGTCTCCGATGCCTCCTGGCCCCAGGTAACCGCTGAGGAGGCGGAAACACGTGCTTCACCCGCCAGGCCTGGGGGGAGGGCTGCGCACGGGCCATGTGCGCGCCCACCACATCCCCAGAGCGCCGCCAACTCCCACCCTCCCAACAACGCCTGAGCGCCGGGCACACCCACTGCAAAGCCCCTGACTCCCTGGCTGCCCCAGGGGTGAGACGGGGCGGGGGCCCAAAGTCCATCCTTCCTCCCGCTGACCCTGGGAGACCTGCCGGAGATGGGCCTCTGGACCCACATTCCACCCCTCTCCTCCCTCCGCCCCAACACCAGGGAGTCTTCGAGGAGGACAGAGAGGAAGGGAGGTCCCCACATGGGCAGGCTGACAGCTGGAACCCGGAGGCTCCAACTTGGCAGAAAGGGATGTGCAAACGGAGTTTCCCCGCAAGTCTCCTCACGTGGGGCACCCGGGAACCGGTAAGAAGAAGGTCAAGGCCAACCAGACGCCTTCCAGGATCAGCACGAAGAGCCACTGGGGCCAGCTGGCCGTGATGTCCAGCAGAGAAAAACAGCTCCTCTCCTGGGGGAGGGGGGCACACAGAAAGAACACATGTGAACTCGGCGCAGGCGGAACGGGAAGTGACGTGCGCCTGCACGTGCACTCAGGAAGCTCCTGTGAGGCTGCTCTTGGCCTTGACGGTGGTAACACAGAATAGATGTTTGTTTATTCCAAACGCAGATACGCCACCTCTGTGACACGGGCTTCCCTGGTAGCTCAGCTGGTAAAGAATCTGCCTGCAATGCAGGACATCCCAGTTCGATTCCTGGGTCGGGAAGATCCCCTGGAGGACAGCACAGCAACACACTCCAGTGTTCTTGCTTGGAGAACACCACGGACAGAGGAGCCTGGCGGGCTGCAGTCCACGGGGTCGCAAAGAGTTGGACACAATTGAGTGACCAAGCATAGCATATGACATGTCACGGTAAAATGCTAGTTGAGAAGTTGTCAGTGGAAAATTCTACTCTTGTATCCAAGTGATTTAAAAAGATGTTCATACAGAAACGTGTACATGAATGGACACAGAATCATTATTCATAGTAGCCAAAAACTGAAAACAGGTCAACTATCCATCAACTGATGAATGAATACAAAATATGTTACATTCAGAAAACAGAATGTTACTCAGGAGTAAAAAGGAGTGAAGTACTCATGGCGTAACACGGATAAACCTCAAAAAATATTCTGCTAAATGAAAGAAGCCAGACATGAGAAGCCACATACTATGTAATTCCGTGTCTGTGACATGTCCAGGACAGGCAGATCTACAGACAGACAGCAGATTAGGGGTTGTCTAGGGCCGGGGACCTAGGGCTGGGGCGTTGCTGGGAGTGAGACAGGGTGTTTTCAGGGGGTAATCAAACTATTCCAGAATTAGACAGTGGTGATGACTGCACAGCTCTGTGACTATTTGGGACATTTGGTAAAATGTCCCTCAGTTTTACACCTCAAGGGTGTGAGTTTTATGGTATGCAAATTATATCTCAATAAAGCTATTATTTTAAAAAGAAATACAACTGAATTTTAAAAAGGAAAATGCAATTTCAGCTTTGGGAGCTCTGCTGGCTGAAGAAGGGGTACAGCCCACCTGCTCCTGGGGTCCCCACAGCCCCTGGCTCCATCGTGGGGGCCTGGATGAGCCTCGCAGACCCTCAAGTCCCCCTCGGCCACCAAGGTCACATCCAGGCACGCACGGCAGCCCAAGTGGGCCTTCAGAGCCTGCAGCAGAGGGCACGGGCCGTGGGCAGGGGGCCGCTGGGGGGAGCGGGGTCAAGGAGTGCCGGGAAAACGCACTCCAGCAATACACAACCGAGGAAGCCTTACAGGCAGAACCAAGAGAACCTGGGATTCAGGGATGCTTGCTAGTTACACAGGAAGGAGTGGGAACAAATACAGCTTATACAGCTAATAAGCTTATTGTGAAGTAGGAGCTACATGGAAAGATTTAAACATTTCCACCTACAGCTTTGCCCACTGTGGAGGGGGGCACCAAAAAAAATAGCTGTCATCTGAGTAAACTGAACTTGGCAATTTATAATGAGACAGAAAGTAGTAACACAAGAGGTGAGACCTCACATCCACCTTACCAAGAGGGACCAGGGAGCAGCGCGGGGCAGACCTGGCACCTTCCAGGTCGGACCTCTGCAGCCTTTGTGCGGACACTGCAAGGTTCTGAGGTTTCCACAAGGAGACTGAAACACTGGCTGACGCCCCGAGGGGCTGGGCTAGCGCACCAGATGATGGTGCTGCTGCTTAACGCCCGCAAAACGCACTGATGAATGGAAACTGAACCATTTATTAAGAGGGCAGCGCTCATGGTATGTGTTCTTGATTACAAAAAATAAAAAAGACGGATATAAAGACTGAGTAAAAGTAACTACTTGAAGAGGAAAAAAAGATGCTCTGCAACAGAGTTGCAGAGTCTCGTTCTCTTTGGTTCGGCGCTCAGAACTAAAGGCGGCTCTGGCACTTATAGGGGACCCGCCCCACTGTAGAAAACGGGGTTGCTCACCGAGGCGCAGGTCTCAGGCACCGGCCTGGCGAAGAGCAGCTCCAACGCGGCAACCACGAAGTAGGTGGCCCCCAGTCGCTGAAGCACGCCGGGGATGCGCGCCTTCTCCCAGGACACTGCGGGGCACCGGGCAGGGGCGTCAGCCAGCGCTCCCGCCTCACCCCGCCGACACCACCTTCTCCCAAGGGGCACACAGACCTCTCCCGCGCCGAGGAAGTCTGATTTTGCAGCGTGCGGAGATGGGAACCCGGGGGTCAGGGGCCTCACTCGCACCCAGCAGGGAGGCTGGGCGCAGAGCAGCTGAGGGTCCCGCTCTGCGTGGGGACGCAGGGAGGCCTCCTCCCCACCTTCTCCCGTCGAGGGTGAGCATCCAACTGCTAGCCTGGGGGAGGGGGCAGACTGGCAAGGGCCGGGATCTGCTGCCCCACAGGCTACGCGACAACGGGGCTGCCCCGACGGTGACCCCAGGAGGCCCCACTGGGTGTGCCCTGCGGAGCCGCGCGGGGCCCCATCTCCGCCTGTCGCCCGAAGCCTCGGCGTCTCGGGCCTGAGGGTTTCACCCGACGGCTGCTGGGTGAGCGTGTCTCCTTCGGCTAGTGAGGGGGCGCCCTCTACGGACCGCCACCTCTGCCTGCCCGGCTCCGTCGCTGCCCCAGCACGGGCTCACACCCGTTCCCCCGCCGTCCTGCCCGTCTCACACTTCTCCAACAATGGCAGGGGCGTCCACACGCAGGGGGGCCCTGGAAGGGCAGCCTCGCTGTGAGAATGGGTGAGGCCGAAGCGGCAGGAGGTGGCAACAGGAACCAGTGCCTGGTCTGGCCCCACCCTGCCCCTCCCTACTCTCCGACACTGCACCTCGGTCTCCCCGCCCCAGGGTCTTCCTTTCTGCAGAAGGGTTTGCCTGGACTTGGAGGCACCTCTCAGGCCTCAAATTCCAAGATAATAATAATAGGGACTTCCCTGGCCGTCCAGTGGTTAAGACTCTGCGCTTCCACTGCAGGGGGGGGGGGCGCGGGTTCCATCCCCGGTTGAGGAATGAAGACCCTGCATGCCGTGTGGTGCAGCCAAATAAATATATAACAATGCCCAAAGTCATGCAAGCATTAGATGTACTTTTCGAGTAACTGTTCTTTTTTTGCAAGCAAAACTTAAGGTGGAGGAACTGCATTTCTTTCAAAGTATAACACATCTTTTCCCTATTTTAACCTGAATATATTTTAACAGGGGAAAAATACTTACATGGACCAAGGCAATAATTGGGGTTCACAACAAAAATTCCTATACAGATTAGCAGGAAACTCCTCCACGCGATCTTCCCCAGTAGTCTGAATTTTGAACATCCCCGCTGCAGAATGGAAGTCATTGACAGAAAAATCGAAGCTCCCATAATAAACACAAACCTGAAAAAACAACAGCTCTTACACGGTGGCCACTTCCAACTTTTCTGTCTCTACATCATCAGTATTTTATAACCTAAGATGTAAGAGAAGCAACACATGATTTCTTGAAACCACATCGGCTTAGAGGTGGAGGAAGAATTCCAGTGTTGGTCTGAAAGGTTTGTGCCCCTTCTCATCCTGTCTTAGGAGGAAACCCTGTGGAACAATGGACAATCCCCCCAATCAGTCACCAAAAACAAACTATTATGTATAAAATAAGCTACAAGGATATTCTGTGCAACATAAGGAATGTGACCAGTATTTTATCATAACTATATTTTTAAATTGTGAATCCCGATAGAATATATGTGTGAGTGTATATATATATATACATGTACTATACACACATATATATACATATAATATACACATATATGGCACAGACTTATACAATGTTGAACATCAACTACACTTCAATTAAAAAAATTTAACATAAAGGAATCTTCACCAGCCCAGATAAACCTAAGTTCATATCAGCAATGAAACACCAGGCACCAAAGACAGGAACCTGCGGCCAGTTCTACAAACACCTCCAAATGACGGAGGGAAGTTGTTCACAGTGTCAGCAAAACCTGCGCTGTGTGGAAAGTCAGGGTCCTTCAACCAAGGGGACAGCCAGAGACAGCCAGGCTCACTCCACTCTTATTTTAGAGTTTAGCTCACTACTATCATTAACTGTTATACACATTATCAGAATTTATCAGAATTCCCTGCTACGGATATACTGCATATAGGAAATAAAATTTTAGGAAATAAAATTTTCACACGTATTTTCAGGATTAGTGGAATATTCAGAATTTATGACTTTCCACAAGATTCCAGGATCTCCCATATCATACGCACACTAACGAAACGCTCCCTCCGAAGTCACCCATCTTTTATGTGCACGTGTCTTGGACAAGCGCTACGCCAGGTGTCCGAGTTGGGGAACCCAGCTTTCGGGAGGAGCTCATCACACAGAGACCCAGGGCAGCACAGGCCCGCCGCCGGAACTCAGGGCCGGGGTCAGGAAGGTCCAGCATCAGTGGAAAACCAAAGCTGGCAGATGGGCCACGAAGAGCAGGTGGTGGGCCTACAACTCACCATGGGAACACAAGGTCAGCCACCGTCAGCCCTGCAGAAGGACACAAGCGGGACAGTGAGGAAGGGACCCGGAGCGTCGGCGCTCCCCGACCCGGGACGGCGTCCATCTCTCACTGCCCGGGCGCGTCCTCAGGGAAACCCCACGCGGCTGCGCCGAGCTGCCCTGACTCTGGGCTGGGGCTGGCAGGGGGCGCTTCCTGAGAGCTGCCCCAGCACGGGAAGCCTGGACAGAAGCATGCCGGCGGTCTTCGATCTCAGGGAGTGCTACTCAAAACTCATCCTAAACCCACGGCCCCAGGCAGATTCACAGCCACAATTCAGCATCACTCAGAGCCCCCGGATCCACGGCATCCCCAGGAGGACCAGGCGTCTCAGTGCGGAGCGCCCATGAGGCTGTGGCACAAGACGCGCCTGGAACACCCAGGTCCTCACACCCTCTGCAGAGCCCACGGGCCGGCTGCACTGACCTCCGCAGACCTCTAGGTGACAGGGAAGCACTGCGGAGCCAGGGTACACAAAAGGGAGGCGGGAACTGAAGGCTGAGGCAACGGTCTAAGGAGCCGCCCGAGGGGACGCATCGCTGGAGCCTCCACCCACGGCTCTGGAGGGGCCCCAGTCAGCCAGGCGACCTCTGGACAGGGCTCACCATTCCAGCTCGAGTGCTTGAAGTACCAGTATTTCCCGCCTCCGTAGTTCACGAAGACCATGATGGTGAGCGCCATCCTGCAAAGTAACAGACACGCGCGCTCAGGGCCCGGCCATGTGCCCGGGACGCCTGGCTGCAGGACAGTGCCGTCCTGATGCGAGCAGACCCTTCAAAAGCGAGAGACTCCCGCTTCTCATCACCGCAGGGAGGACCCCGCACAAAAGTCCTCTCTGCCATTTCTGCGTGATGTCTGAAGAAAAAGTGCCACTACACCCTGGAATTTGAAAATGGAGCAAAACATTCCTGATCACTGTTCCGTGCTAATTACTTAATTGTTTCAGGTGAAGGAACTGTAGTAGCGGGGAGAGTCTTTAGGGTCAAGACCTGGCTCCCTCTTTCTTGGATCCACTGGACCTCGGGTGAGCCTCCCATCAGTTCTGTGAGGGACACCCTGACCCGGGGACCATGACAGAGAGTTACGTCCATCACCGCACCGAACCTGTGCTTGAAACATCTCAGCACTGAATCAGTGTCAGCCCCTGAACACCCGGGAACATCTCCAGAAAAGAGAGGAATAGAGTCAGACAGATTCTGCCTGTGCTGCTGTCTGATGCCAATTCCCCTGAATGTGGGGAATAAAGACACGAGTGTGTCAGCAGGGTGATTTGTGGGAACGGTGGAGCCCAGAAGTCAGCTGGTAGCTCAGCTGGTAAAGCATTTGCCTGCAATGCAGGAGACCCTGGTTTGATTCCTGGGTCAGGGAGATTCCCCTGGGGAAGGGATAGGCTGCCCACTCCAGTATTCTTGGGCTTCCCTGGGGGCTCAGATGGTAAAGAATCCGCCTGCAAGGCAGGACACCTGGGTTAAATCCCTGGAGGAGGGCATGGCAACCCACTCCAGTATTCTTGCCTGAAGAATGCCATGGACAGAGGAGCCTAGCGGGAGCTACAGTCCGTGGGGTCACAAAGAGTCAGACATGACTGAGCTTTAAGCACAGCACACTGGCACCCAGCCGACTGCATGCACATCCCACGTGGTCCCTGCGTGACCTCGGGCAGCTTACTCAACTCTGAGGCTCAACTGCTCCATGAGAAACAGGGATGTTTTAGGAAGCATATACTTCACAGGACTGCTGAGAGATGAAAAGATGAAGACAAGTTGGAACCAGGCCTGGCGCACAGGAGGACTCGTGTTGCAATGGCCTGGCTTCAGACACACAGAGAGAGGCACGCGGAGCCCTGGGGAGGTGGGGTCGGGGGACCCTGAAAGGGTTCTGAAAGGCCTCAGTGGGAAATAACAGAAGACTAGACCTGACACCTAGAGGTTTCTTCTCGGCCGCAAGGTCTCAGGCCTTATTGTCAGCGTCTGGTCCTGGCTGCCATTCTGGACCGTGCGACCCTGGATTTGGCATCAAAAGGGCCTGACGTTTGAGCTGGTCTGTGAGTGGAGAAGGAGGACGGGGCTGTCCCGCGTTCCGTTTCCAGGCTGGGGCACTGGCCTGTCTGAGCAGCTGCTGGGCGGACAGGGGTGCCTGGGGCAGCTCCTCGCAGGCAGGAGTGACCCCCCCAGCCGCTCCCGGGCCCCGGGAGGCAGGTCTCAGCCCCTCCCCCAACCAGCTGCTCCGAGTGACCCGGCCGCCTGGCTCCCACGGTAGTCTCGCGTCAGGAGAGGCTGCCGATTTAGCTTTACAGCAGGAGACCTTCTCCAGCCTCAAGAGCAAAGGGTGCCTGAAATACCTCCTGCAGCAAGTGTGTGTGTGTGTGAACGTGCCACCCGAGGCCACGTGTCACCAGGAGCCCACGTACCCTCGGAACGTGTCCACGCAGCGGAGGCGCAGCGGGGCCGCCGACCGACGCCAGGCCTCTGGTTGGGGGTCACTCGCCCTGCTCGGGGACCCCAGCTCCTTCCGGAAAAGGGGAGAAAAATGCAAACAGTTCATGATGTGAAAGAGTAAACCAGACTTTTCTGCTTTTAGGGCAGAAATCAGGAGTGAAAGCTGAGGATCACTATGGCTAGATGACACTTTCATTTGCTTTTGTAAAGACGCACCTAGAGATTAGGGTTTCACTTGACTTGGGTTTTGCACCTCTGCTGAGGTTGCAGTGGCCGGGCTGATAAACAACCACAAAGGATGTCTGGTACAAGAACACCCGCAGGTGTGTCCGCAAGTGGACTCGGATGTGTCCATGAGGAACTGATTAACACGAGACAGGACGTTTAATCACCACGGCGGGCCACCACGTGTACGGATTTAATATTCATGTCTCTCATCCTTTTGTTTTAATCTTGACACTCCACTTAACGGGGTCAATTCAGCAGTGCTGCCTGTGGAGCGGACAGACCGTCCACTCTGAGCGTCACCACAGAGCCCGAGCTCCAGCCTCACCAAGACAGAGGAGGGGGCGCCCTTCCCGGGGGCGGGAGGGGCCTTCCGGTGATCGAGAAGGCAGGACACTCGACCTGGGCGTGCACAACGTTAAGGCGGCCGAGGTGACTGAATAAGGGACGGTAAACTCCCAATCGGGGAGGTCACCCAGAGCGCACACGACGCGCTCTAATCACTCACAGAATTGATGAGGCGATCGGTTTCCCGAGAATTGATTGCTTTAGAAATCCAATTCTGAAAGTCTTCCAAACTGTCAACAAATAAAAGGCCTGGTTAATTTATTTTCTTGGGCAGAATTTCACAATATTATGCTGAAAGAAAGTGAAAGCTCACATTCTATAAAGTCAAAGACTCACACATTTTCCGTTTTCAACGAAACGGAAGTAGAAATCAAAGTTTCCTGCAGCAGTACTTTCAAGCGCAGGACGCTGACAGCATGGCTGCCTCAGAGAGGAAGCAGGGCTAAGGACGGAGCCTTCCCCCAAGAACGCCGTGAGGGCAAGTGACATCCCTGGCTCCCGCGGTTGGAGTTCTGGTTCAAGTTAGAGCAGCAGCGGGTGCCTGAGGCAGCGAGGAAGGACCCCGGCGTCTGCGGCCGTGGGAGGCTGAGGCTCCGCGGCCACGGCAGCAGCTGGGCAGGAACAGGAGGGACCCGGGGGGGATCACAGCAAGTGAAGGAGCCGCACAGAGAAAGACAGACAGCGCCTGGCACCGCTTCCACGCGGGGCCGATCTCTGAATCAGAAACAGATGCACAGACAGAGGAGAGGCTGGCGGTGGCCAAGGAGGATGGGGGGCCGGGGAGGGGTGCAGCGGGCGTGCGGGCTTAGCAGATGCAAACTGGTGTACAGTATACAGGACGGAGAAACGACGAGGACCCACTGTACGGCACGGGGAACTACACTCAACCTCCTGTGATGGACCACAGTGGAAAAGAACGTGATAAAGAACGTGTGTGTATATGTGTATATACACACACGTGTAACTGAGTCACTCTGCTACAGCGAAGGTTAACACACACTGAGCATCAATTACACTTCAGTGATTTCAGTTTCAAAGATACCAATAAACAGAACCAGCACAAACAAGAGTGTCAAGGTGAATGGGTGACTTTCTCTCGATTCTGATTTTATTATTTGTCCACCCTGAATGTAAATTAATGAAGCTAGAGGCACCCTGGCGCCATACACAAAAATAAAGTCAAAATGATTTAAAGACTTAAATATAAGACACGACACCATAGAACTGCTAGAAGAAAATATACAGAAAACATTCTTTGACATTAATTGTACCCATGTTTTCTTAGGTTACTCTTTCAAGGCAACAGAAATGAGAGCAAAAACAATTACACTTAAAGCTTTTGTGCAGCAAAGCAAGCCACAAGCAAAATGACAGACAACGACGGCCTGGGAGAACAGATTTGCAAACGACGTGACTGGAAGAGCTTGATTTCCAAAACATACAAACAGTTCTTACAATTCAGTAACAAAGAAACAAACAGTGGAGGAATGGATAAATTCACTGTGGTACATATACACAATGGATACCACTCAGCCATGAAAAAAAAAGGATGAAATAACGCCATTTGCAGCCACATGAATGGACCTAGAGATGATCATACTAAGTGAGCTCAGAAAGAGAAAGCCCAGTACGGTTATCACTGATACGTAGAATCTAAAATAGGACACAGGCGGTCCAGTGATTGAGGACTCTGAACCTTCACTGAAGAGGCATGGGTTTGATCTTTGGTGGGTGAACTAAGATCAAGATTCTGCAAGCCAAGCAGTGTGGCCCACCCCATCCACCCTCCCAAAAAAACCCAGCCAGTTCAATTTTCCTAACTTTTTTGCAATTTAATTGCTCTAAACAGTATCCAAATATGACCCATATATCCAATGCACACATTTAAAACGTCTTCTTTTTTCCCTACAAGTCCGCTCCCGTTTGTTGTGTGTTCAGCACTAGTAACATCACTGTCACATGAAAAACCTTAAAACAGAACCAGGAACTGAGGATAAAAAGGAAAAGTTAAGATGCTGGAGAAGAACTCTTGAGAGTCCCTTGGACAGCAAGGAGATCAACCCAGTCAATCCTAAAGGAAATCAGCCCTGAATATTCATTGGAAGAACTGATGCTGAAGCTGAAGCTCTGATACTTTGGTCACCTGATGCGAACAGCCAACTCATTGGAAAAGACCGTGATGCTGGGAAAGACTGAAGGCAGGAGGAGAAGGGGACGACAGAGGATGAGATGGTTGGATGGCATCACCGACTCAATGCCCATGATTTCAAGCAAACTCCGGGAGATGGTAAAGGACAGGGAAGCCTGGCGTGCTGCAGTCCACGGGTTGCAAAGAGCTGGACACGACTGGGCACTGAACAACAATGAGGATGTTTAAAAACTGAAGCTGAAAAAGAGAAGCGCTTATTTTCTCATATGTGCTCGTTCCCCCAAGTGAAGAGGAGAGAGACAACGCACTCTTCTCTGACTACTTTTTCCGATTCTTTTCTAGTTCACACACATCTGAACTTCCTGGGGCTTCCAGGGGCAGCTGGAAGCTAACGGGAGAGATACAAGGAACTTCTGCTTTGCCCGCAGGAGCATCTGCCCGCAGGCTGTGAAGGCAGAATCATGTGCGAAAGGAGTTTCAGTTCCACTACGGGGCAAGGGGACGCTCTTCTCTTTGTGGGAGCCTGGTACCAGCTACCTACCAAACTTGAAACATGATGCAACAGATAACATTCACATGAAACGCAGTAAATGAGGACTTCTTGGTGGTCCAGTGGTTAAGAATCCACCTGCCACTGCAGGGGACACAGATTTGGTCCCTGGTCCAGGAAGATCCCACATGCCGTGGGACAACCAAGCCCGTGGGCCACAACTACTGAGCCTGCACACCCTGCCGGTGCTCGGCAACAAGAGAAGCCACCGCAGTGAGAAGCTTGCATGCCGCAACTAGAGATTAGCCCCCATTTGTCTCCACTAGAGAAAGCCCATGAGCAGCAACAAAGACCCAGCTCGCCAAAAAAAAAAGGAGCCACACCAAATGAAAACACTCTCAGAAACTGGAACATTATTTGCGTCTCAACAACATTCAAAGGGATACACCTCCTCTGAGAGGATGGCACGGCGTCCCTGAAAGGCAGTGAGGCTAACCATCTGCAGCAGGCAGCTCTCCTACATAGCCAGGGTTCTCCACCATGGAAGCACACTCCTTCTAGGAAGTTCTTTCTTCCAGTTGGATCCGGCTCACCAAGAGAATCGTGTGGTGTTTCCTGAGACCCTCACTGGCTGAGCATGCAAAAATTCAATCCTATTCCTTCTAAGAGGAAAGACCTTCCCTTGGAAAGATCCTATGCTGGGCCTGAGTCTAGATCACTTTCTTGTTCTTCTCCAGGTCACAAATCCACTCACTAGAATGGCAGTATACCAGCAGAGGGGAAGGAATTTCCTCTCTGAGCTGGCTGACCCTAATCAAGGGAGAGTCCGCCCCGAGGTGGGAGGTCCTGGCTGCAAGAGCTGGGGCCAGAGGCATGGCCTCAGGGCTCAGAGCCGAGAGGAAGAAGAGAGTCAGGGAGTCAGCATCTCCCAAAACCATCCCAGGCCACTTCCACATGCCACGAAGCATGATGTGAGTCCTCCAGGAAACAGTGATTGCTCAAGCATTTTCTTCTATGTTTCAGCCACGTGGGAGAATTGAAGGTAAAGATCCATCCCAACTAGGTTATTATTTCCTTGACATCAGAGGCCATCTCTTATTCAACACTGAATCCCTAACGCCTAGGATGGCATGGTGGACACAGGAAGTTTTCATTTAATCCAGGAATAATGATCAAACTACCCTTTCTGAACACATTTTTTTCTATATTCTACTTTCCAGTGTGCCTGCCCCAACTTACCTCAGCAAGAACCTCAGGATGGACAGCACGATGATGAGCGCCATGCCGACGAGGAACGCGATACCCACAGCTGCAAAAACAAAAGGAAACACGTCATCACCAAAAGTGTGGTCACAAGCGTCAAGGCTGTCATGTCAGTGCAGTTAATCTGTGAATGAAAAATCCAAACAGAATATGAAGAAGGATGTATATGTGTACAACTGAGTCACTTTTGCTGTACAGTAGAAATTAACACAATGTTGTAAATCAACTGTACTTCAATAAAATAAGTGGAAAAGTTAAAGAAAAAAATGCAAACAAATAAAAATGGAAACATGAAGGGAAGGCCTATATCCCTTATGTGAAATTTCTTACTAACAATTGAGAATACGATTCATGACTAAAGTGCTAATTTTCATCATGAGAAATATCAAACATACTCAAAACTGTAGAGAATTGTATAATAAATCCACATACAGTTGTAGCCTAGATTCTAGAATTTCAAACATTGTCACTCTTGTTTCATCTTCATTCTCCCTCTTTTTTTTTTTTTTTGCCCGAAGTCTTTTAGGCAAACCCCTGACATCAGTTATTTTATTCCCACATCTTCGGGATATACATCTATACCATCATGCAACCCTTAACCTGACCCCCCACCCCCCAAGAGGACACAGCGTCACTTCCACAGGACTCTGCTGAAGACATACAGCCTGTCCCTGGTCACAAGAAAGCAGCAAGACAACCCAAGTAAAGACAACTGGCCAGTCCTCTTCAAAAGTGTCAAGGTGGTGCAAGATCAGGAAAACCTGATTAGAAGAGATGAGACTGGCTTAGAGAAGGCCGGGGAGACCTGACCACTAAGTGCCCTGGGAGCCTGGACAGGAAAAGGACACTAGAAAGGCAGCTGGAGAAACCTGAGAAGCCCGACGCTCAGCTAACAGCACCGGGTGCGCGTTAAGTGCCTGGTTTCAGAAACTATACGAGGGATCACGGCACTGTGATTATACGGTTCAGGGGCTTAGGGGAAGCCGGGCGAAGGGAATATGGGAACGCTTCCTTGCAATGTTTCCGTAAGCCTAAAGCTATTTCAAAATGAAAAGTTTCTTAAAAATGGACCTTTTGCTGTATAGGCACAATGTGATACAAAATTAGTAACTCCCTGGCTAACACTGACTCCATGTTCAAATTTTTCCACTTGTCTTGAGACATGTTTTGTAGTCCATGTGTTCCACTCAGGACCGAGGCAAGGCTCACAACTTTCATGTGTTGTTACATTTCTTAAGTCCTGTGCGTTCGTCCACAGTCACGGACTTGATTTACACGAGACTGGCTGTCTCCTATCAGGGCGTCCCATTCTCGGTCTAGATCTGCCAGGGTGCTTCCATCCAGTGTCACTGATCTTGTTCTTCAGTCCTCCGAGTGTTCTGCAGATGGGAAGTCAGCTGTTCAGCCTTGGCCGAGAAGGCCCACTTCCCAGCAGGGATGCTCCGCAGATGCGGCATCTTCACCAACACGTCCCATCAGTAGCACCTCCTGCCTCCCACCGTGTGCCTGATGCCCATGTTCAGCTGGTGGACCTGACCCCTCCCATGTAAAGTCCCCCTTTCATCGGATGGTTCCATCCACTCACGGTTTTTGCCTAAATCAATGACTTCATTGGGTGTTGCAAAATATTCTGCCACATAATTAGCTGAATTCTTCTGTAAAGAATTTACCCTCTTCACCTAGGACTACTTCGTTATCCTAAAATATAGTCAAAAACAGGAAAGGCATGACAGATGATCCTGCTTTTCCACTATTTTAATTGCACCAGTTAACATCAGGTGTCCCTGTAACCCCCAAAGGCAACCAAAATATTGTTTTTGTTTGGGGACGGGGGCCTTGGGCTTTATAGCCTCATAGTGAACCCGTTGCTTTTTGTTATGTTCAGTGTGTTTCCATCAATTACTTCATTATTCTTTTAATGACTGAATCTTCCCCTGTCGGCCCTTTCACATTGCCTCTTACTGATGTTCTTCTGACACAACCAACCAGTCTTCAGCAGCGTCACTGTGAACAGTACTTAATGTTTGGAACAGCCCCAGGGACTTCTGATACTATCTACCGGGGCCCCGGAATGACTCGTTTCCTCCAGAGGAGTTATTAGAGGCTGAACAACTCCTCCAGAATCCAAGAGGATGTCTGAACTGTCAAAGGCACATACAGAAAACACTGTATTCTAAATCCTAAAACAAGGAAAGATACTTGGCAGTCAACTGCCAGACTGCTAGCCAATTTCTAGTTTCTTTCCACTGCAATAACATTTTTTGGCTTATTTATGCTTCAAAATTAAACCAATAACAACTATGAGAATATGTGGAAATATAAAATATTTGTATATATCACATAATTTTCTTAGTATATACCAATGGCACAATAAATACACTATAAATATGCCATAATAAGATAGACAACCACCTGTAATCCAGGATTTGAATTACACAATATGCTGCAAACAGCACTCAAAAACTGAAATGGTTGAAAGTGCAAACTCTCAAAATCAAGCAAGAGCATGTACGTACGAAGGTTACTGTCAGCTGGCTCCTTGTTGACGACCAGGTCACAGGCAATTTCACTGACTCCGTCACGGACGTGCTTTACCAAGAGAGAATAGTTTCCAAATTCTCCAAATTTGTACTCCAGCCTACAGAGGTTAGGTAAAATGAAGAAAGATTGTTAGGTTAGGAAATAAGGAGTTGGATACTGGTAATGCCATTCAGACAGAGTGAGAGGCGTTTCTGCATGGAGACCAGGAAAGACACAGAAAGATATTCTGAAAGGAGGAGGAGCTAGAATCCAAACAGGGAAAAAAAAAGTAGAGAGAAGTGCAGATTTCAGTAGGTCACAGCAAAGCAGGTACGAACCTACACACTTCCTTGTCCTCCGCAGTGTCGTTCAGCTGCAGGATGGACCAGTGCTGGGTGCTCACAGCCACGGCTGCCACGCCCGGCTCCCCGGCCTTCCTGCCCTGGGAGACGCTGGCCAGAACCTGGAGCAGGCACTAGAGATCCAAGCACAGGTCGGGGTTAGGGGTCTGGCAGTCTGCGGTGGCTGGATATCCAACAGAGGGGCCTGAGAAAACTTCTCCTTCATGCTTGTCAAGAACTCTTACATTTCAATAATTTAGGTCAAATCTGTCCATGTAAGTAGGTGTTGCTATGGAATTACACAAACCTTTAGTAACAGATCGATTCTTCACACCATTAAAAAATATAGCATCCATTAAGTATTGCCTTTTATGGTTTTGCCTATAATTTAACAAATAAACATATGATTCTACCCAACTTGCATATTTTTAACGGTTATATTAATTGATACATCGTATTTCATCACA
Source organism: Dama dama (assembly GCF_033118175.1). Classification (NCBI taxonomy): domain Eukaryota; kingdom Metazoa; phylum Chordata; class Mammalia; order Artiodactyla; family Cervidae; genus Dama; species Dama dama. The sequence goes on along the minus strand of NC_083712.1, from coordinate 43,470,454 downwards.
TACTATAGTTAGGAATACTTAGGCTGCTTTCAAAGCTTTTCTTTATTCTTTTGTATATAATTTATATATAGTTTTGAAAGACATAATTTAATGATATGACTTAAATATGATAATATAAATATAATTTATAAAAATTATATTGTTTTTAAAGATCTACATATGATGTTCTTACTCTTTTAAAGTCTTTCCCCGAGAAAAATTTCCAAAAATGAGATTACTGGCTTTAAAAAAAAAAAAAATCATCATTTTAATGGTTCTTGTTACACGTGGCCAAACAACATTCACATAAAATAAAAAACTATAACAGATTTATTTCTCAGAGCCTGAGCAGGACTTCGCATCCTTCTTCCTTTTGTTCAGGCACGAGGAGTTTATAATACCACAGCATTAAGATTACATTTCTAATTATCAGTAGATGTGTTGTTGTTGTTGTTTAGTTGCTTCAGCTGTGTCTGGTTCTTTGTGACCCCATGGACTGTTGCCCACCAGGCTCCTCTGTCCACGGGATTTCCCAGGCAAGAGTACTGGAGTGGGTTGCCATTTCCTTCTCCAAGGGATCTTCTCAACCCAGAGACTGAATCCACATCTCCTGCATGGTCAAGCAGATTCTTTTACCACTGAGCCCCACGGAAGCCCCTATCAGTAGATTAAATAATTTCATTTTCTTTGGTTCTTTTTTTTTTTTTTTTTACATTCTGGAATAGTTTATTTCATCCAACTTGCTACTCAAAGACTTTTACTGTTACACATCAGTATACAACATAACACATTTCTAATCATTACAGAGAACTCAGTGTCCCCTCCTGGGTCTCATGAGCAGCGAACAGATAAAGAGCTTTCTTTGGTTCTTTTATGTTCCCTATGGTGTGAACCACATTAGACACCTAGTTCCCTTGAACATAATCTTAGAAATCTGTCCTCAAAAACTGTAACATTAAGCTTCTAACTCTCTCAAACGCTTCCCAACTCTAGTACTTTCATCTTGCTATATTCTGTTGTTTATAAAGCTTTATACATTCACACTACTCTGGTGTGTTACTTCTTCTATTGCTTCATGAGCATAAAGATGTATTCTGCATTTTTTTTATAATTTGTAGGGTTTTTTTCACTTGAATCTACTTGGGGTATTTGAAAGATGGTATCTGATAATTCTAAATGCCTTTCCCATGGTTTTCGCTGTAATATGTTAAACTATTACATAGGTTAGATTCTACTTCTTACGCCTCGTTTGGACCACTGGTCCCTGTTTCTTTTTGGCTACACTCACCACTGCGCTCTGTGAGGCACCTCATCGGGTAGAGCAAGTCTCTGGACCATCCGTTCACTTTTGGGCCATCCTCTGATTCACCTGCCCACTTACTCTTTCATATAATTTGGAATTCTCTTTATGCAGCTTCTATGAAGTATCCATTGATGTAATAACAGCAATTGTGTTGACTGTATAAACTAATTTGGGAAGTACTGCCATTTTTCCTATGTTTAATCATCACATCAGTGTGTGATGGCTCTCTCTCCATTTAGACTATAATCTTCCCATTAATATTTGATCATTGTCCATATATATGACTTCTTATAGATCCCTCAAGGATGAAAATATAAGTCATCATAAATCTCTCAGTATGCCAACTTATTCTACCTGATACAAGTTTAAGACTTTTATAGCCAAATTAGAAACACTGACCTGCATTTCTTCTCATATCTTTGATAGGTTTTAAGATTAACACCCTGCAGAATGAATTAGATAGCAAGCCATCATTTTTTCAATAGTTGTTATATTTGGGGTGGGTTTATATAGATTTAGAATTATTTATTATTTGAAAATAAAGGAAAAAATTATCTATTTTTATGTGCAGAAATTCACTATAACTTTCCAGATTTCTTAATCAGTTGCTGATCTATTTATGTCCTCAATTTCTTTTTTTTTTTTTGGCCACACCACACGGCATGTGGAATGTCCCAGACCAGGGATTAAACCCAGGCCCCCTGCACTGGAAGCACGGAGTCTTTACCATTGGATCACCAGGGAAATTACATGTCCTCAACTTCTTGAATCAATCTTCATATTACAGTGTTTAAAGGAATTGTTTTTTTTACTTTAAATTGATCAGTTTTAACTGTTCATTGAACCGTAATTATTTTAATCTCTGTTGACATATAAATTCCAATTTTATTAATTTCCATTGCTCTTTAAATATATCAGTAATTTATCAATTGTGTGATTTTTTAAAAATTTTTATTATAGTTGATTTACACTGTTGTGTTAGTTTCTTCTGTAATACAAAGTGAATCAGTTATATATATCCTCTTTTTTTTCTTACAAGACTCTTTTCCATATAGACCATTACAGAGTATGTGGGACTTTTATTTTTAAAAAAAATCACGTGGCTCATTCTTATTCCCATTTTTAATCTCACTTTGCAGTTTCCATAGTTACTGTTTTTATTGCTTCCTTTTTTTCTTCTTTGGATGATGACAATGATTTCCAAAACCCTGAGATCCTTACTCACTAGCTTTTCTTCCTGATAAACATAAAGCAGAATTTGGAAAGCGGAGAGACTCTGAAGTCAGAACAAGGGGTGTGAACCCCAGCATTGCCATGAGACTGCTGGGGGACCCAGGAGAAAGTCCCTTTCCTGCCCTTAATCTCAGCATCACCGCCTGTAGAATCCTGGATTGCCGTGAGGATTATATGAGCTGTAACATGCATAACACAGAGCAGGCCCTCATTAAACAGAAGCTGCGACTTGTATTAACTGTATTAACATCATCTTTATTGTTTGAAACATTTAGAAAAAAATTTTCATAAGAATTGCTTTGGCCAGGTCAAAGATTTTCCATGAAATATTTACCTTTGTATTCTGTCTTCCATTATATTTTTGTTGTGTAGAGATATGAAATTCCAGAAAGTATCATTTCTGCCTGTTGTGTTTATTTAGTCTCTTTTGACAAGACATGACTGATGTTTTGTTAAATGCATAAACCTTCTTGTGTGATAAACCTTTTCTTGGTCTTGACCTACCTTCTTACTATCACAGATGTTCTGTTTCACGTCACCTTACAGGAGGTGTCACATACTGCCCAATCATCTTCCAGCTGATGCCCATACTGTGGACTTTTAAAAATTTGCCTTTTTAAAAAAAGCTATTTACACTAAACAGAGGATTCCCTGGTGGGTCAGAGGTAAAGAATCCACTCGCAATGAAGGAGATGTTCGCAAGAGAAGGAAAGGGCAACCCGCTCTAGTATTGTTGCCTGGTAAATCTCATGGACAGAGGAGCCTGGCAGGCTATAGTCCACAGGGTACAGACACGACTCAGTAACTAAACAATAACACTAAACAGATCTCTGTCCATGAAAATGCCTCCTCTGAAGGTGGTACACTGGAGCTCTCAATTTGGAAGCAGACTATTTCATCTTACAAGGAAGAATAGCCTTGTCCTGCAAAAGCAGTAAGGTTTAGCACAGGAGTAACACCTTCATGTAAAATCCCTTATCATCAGAAGGGCCTCAGAGTGGGCCTCCCTCAGCACCCCTCCGTGGAGAAGCCCCGAGTCTCATCCTTTCCATCTCTGGTCCAGCAAGAGGGTTATGCAGTAGGCAGAGAAGTCAAATAAAACACTATTAGTTCAGGCTTCATAAGGGGTCAAACTGAACCAACTGCAAAGCGAACTCTGCACACCCTGCTGAGACTCCAGTCCTAGTGCTTCTTTCCTCTACAACTTGAAAACCCGTCACACACTAGGCCCCTGGAGAGTGCTTCTAAGGGCACAGGCTCTCAGAGGTGGCAGAAATGGGCAAGTGGCCCAGACCTGGCTTATGCCCTTACTGTGGTGTGAGAGAGCGCTTGCCACATTACAACTAAAACCCAAAAAACAGGTCTATCAATTTGCTCATCTCACTGGTCTGAAAAAAATGGGCAGGGAAAAGAGAAGATGAACAGATGTGGCCCACTGCCAGGTGTTCTCCATGATGGCATTCCTCTGAGCCTTTATCTAGCCTTCCTCACCAGTAAGGCTAACATGTGGGGACTTCTCCGGTGGCTCAGCGGCAAAGAATCCGCCTGCCAATGCAGGGGTCATGGGTTCGATCTCTGATCTGGAAAGATCCCACGTGTCATGGAGCAATTAAGCCCATGCACCACAACTACGGATCCCGTGCTCGAGAGCCTGGGAGCTGCATCTACTGAGCCCGCAGATGGAGAGTCTGTGCTCTGAAACAAGAGAAGTCACTGCAACGAGACTGGGCACCGCAACCAGAGAAAGCCTGTGCAAAGCGATGGAAACCCAGCACCGGCATAAGTAAAGAAATGAAAATTATAAAACAACAACAACAAACAAACGTGTTTGTTGGCTTCATGACAGCACAAAGGTCACATCAGACTAGCCTCAGAAGAAACACAACTGTGAGCACGCACATGGCACCTACATGGTAACAGCGATCGAAATTCCAGTAGACGGTCAAGTTGGTCCTGGGCAGTTCATTATGGATGAGCAGCAAAGCCTGGTCCATCTTCAGCTCCACGGGCTTTTTTTTGTCTAAGTCTGGTAAGAAATAGAAAAGAAAGAAAAATAAGGCACTTGAAAGATGTGTCAGAAAGTCGCACTGGAGTGAACAGCGGCTTCCCAGGAATGCTTCTGAAACGCCGGGGTTTCTGGTCCCTCACGCCCCGTCCACATGGACACACACACACACCCAGTCCCCCCACACATGTGCCTCTACTACAAACAAGGGTCCAATTAACACCAATCACACCTTACATTCAACAACTGCTAAGGTGTGAGGGGCACTGGTTTGGTAGCTTCCACGCACCTTCTCTTTGATACTATGACAACCTCGAGAGCTGGGAATTTCCTCCACCCTACAGATGAAGAAACTAGGGCTCACAAGGATTACATCACTACCCATAGCCAGAGTTTTTCTGTGAAATCACTGGAACTCCATATGTGTGATTTCCACGTCCCAGCTCCTGGTCCACGTCACTCAGCTCTGAGCCGGGACGGGCAGCTCATGAGACCTGCAGGACCCCAGTCAGGATCCCTTGGGGATCTGCACGCCCTTCACAGTCTGAGGAGCTCTGCCTGAGGTCACTTTGGTCTGGGGTTCAGGATCAACTGGTTCCCATGGCAGATGTGATGTGGGGAAAGAGACAGCGTAAGTCTGAAGGACAGAAGAGCTCCCTGGCTTAGAGCTCATCACTTCACCAGATGCTCTTTGGGTTCCATGAGGGTGATGCACACTCTCCACCTCACTCTCCCCATTTGCTAGGAAAACAAGGTGACCTGTTATTGGCACACGTATCTGTTAGATGAAGAAGAAATTACCCTCTAGTTTCCAGGCAAAAGGAAAAAAGGGATGGGATTTCCCTGGTGGTCCAGTGGCTATGATTCCACACCCCCAGTGCAGGGGGCCTGGGTCTGACCCCCGGTTAGGGAACAAGATTTCACATGCTGCCACTAAGAGTTCATATGTCACAACTAAAGATCCTGCATGCAGCAACTAAGACCCAGCAAAGCCAAAAATTAATGAAAATATTAAAAAAGAAAAATTTGTAATTAAACATTTATATTGGTGTATATAGTTGATTTACAATGTTGTGCTAGTATACAGCACAACAGGTATATAGAAAAATGATTTCATTATACATATATCCATTCTTTTTCAGATTCTTTTCCCATACAGGTTATTACAGACAAAGGAGTAGAGTTGCCTGTGCTATACAGGACTTTGTTATCTATTATATCTATATCTATGTATACATAGATTGTAATGCTAATCCCAAACTCCTAATTTATACCCCCCCCAACCTTTCCCCTTTGGGAACTGCAAGTTTGTTTCTGAAGTTTGTCTGTTTCTGTTTTGCAAATAAGTTCATTTGTATCATTCTTTTATTTTAGATTGCACATATAGTGATATCATATGATATTTATCTTTCTCTAACTTCCTTCACTTAATAGGATAATATCTAGTTGCATCTATGTTGCTGCAAATAGCATTATTTCATTCTTCTTTATGGCTGAGTAATATTCCATTGCTCCTTGGAAGGAAAGTTATGACCAACCTAGATAGCATATTAAGAAGCAGAGACATTACTTTGCCAACAAAGGTCCGTCTAGTCAAGGCTAGGGTTTTTCCAGTGGTCATGTATGGATGTGAGAGTTGGACTGTGAAGAAAGCTAAGCGCCAAAAAATTGATACTTTTGAACTATGGTGTTGGAGAAGACTCTTGAGAGTCCCTTGGACTGCAAGGAGATCCAACCAGTCCATCCTAAAGGAGATCAGTCCTGGGTGTTCATTGGAAGGACTGATGCTGAAACTGAAACTCTAATTTTTGGCCACCTGATGCGAAGAGTTGACTCATTGGAAAAGACCCTGATACTGGAACGGATTGGGGGCAGGAGGAGAAGTGGATGACAGAGGATGAGACGGCTGCATGGCATCACCGACTCGATGGGCATGGGTTTGGGTGGACTCCGGGAGTTGGTGATGGACAGGGAGGCCTGGTGTGCTGTGATTCATGGGGTCTCAAAGAGTTGGACATGACTGAGCAACTTCACATCACATAGTGATATCATATGATATTTATCTTTCTCTATCTGACTTCCTTCACTGAATAGGATAATATCTAGTTGCAGCTATGTTGCTGCAAATGGCATTATTTCATTCTTATTCATGGCTGAGTAATATTCCATTGTATATTTGTGCCACATCTTCTTTATCTAGACCTCTCCTGATGGACATTTAGGTTGCTTCCATGTCTTGGCTATTGTGAATAGTGCTACAATAAACACTGGGGTCCATGCATCTTTTCGAATTATGGTTTTCTCTGGGTATATGCAAAGGAGTGGGGTTGCTGGGTCATATTTTTAGTTTTTTAATGAACCTGCATCCTGTTCTCCCCAGTGGCTGCACCAATTTCCATTTCTACCAACTGTGTAGGAGGGTTAAGGGAAACTATTTGATAACACAACTAGAAAGGTAATAATCTAACCTCTTTTATTTTTGTAATGCCAACACTTAATTCAGGACTACGCAGTATCTCATCTGGTTAATTTGGAAAATTCTTCACTACAGCCAACATCAATCTCTCATTCTTTAGTTTATTCAAATTTACCCTTATTTAGCTTCCTGTGAAGACAAAATACACAGTATGTATCTTTTATAACCTACTGAAGCTTTTTTCTCCTCCAGGCTAAAAAAAGCTTTACCAGTAGGCTTGCCTGTTCTTTGGTGGCCCTCTCAAAAGCAGCCAGTGGGAGCAGTGTTTGGGACCAGGAGTACAACATGGTGGGTTACGCGTGTGCACTCCAAGTTGAGCCAACTTGAAATTGAACTCCACCACATCTCAGCGTCCTGATCAATAAGTTAGGGGTTACAGCAGTGCGTGCTTCAGAGGACTGTTGGAGAGGCTAAAATTGGTAACATATGCAAATGTTGGGCACGGAACCTCAAAATAAGTTAGGAGCTCGACAAATTGTAACGGTCTGGACCACATCCAACCAACGCAGGGGACAACGATGTGGTTAAACTTTTTTTAAATTTTAAAACTGTTTCTTCTTTTTTGTTTAACCTTATTTACAATTTCATTCCACTCCCCATTTCTTCCCATTATAAGAAATGATGCTGGCGACTTCCCTGGCAGTCCAGTGGTTAAGATTCCACTTTCCAATGCGGTGGGTGTGGGTTTGATCCCTGGTTGAAGGGTTAAGATCCCACAGGCCTTGTGGCCAAAAAACCAAGACATAAAACAGAAGCAATATTGTACCAAATTCAATAAAGACTTCAAAAATGGTCCACATTAAAAAAATCTTAAAAAAAAAAATGATGCTATATCCTACACGAAAATGGTACTATAGACATCTGAAAATCAACATTGTCTTTTGACATAGCTCCTTCAGAATGAACTTCCAGGAGTGAAATTCTTAACCAAAAATAGCCTTTCTAACAGATTTTGATACGTTTAGCCAAAGTCCTCCCTCAATTGAGCTGTGACAATTTGTAAAAACAGGTGTGGTGTTTATCAGCTCCCAGGTGCCACAAGTAACTACACACCTTCTGGATGAGGTGGGTGAGACCTGGAGAGACCCACCAGTCTGACTGGCGCCCAACCTGTGCCCCCAGTCTCCTGGGACTTAGCAGAACTGTTCCCCAGCAGCTGGGCCACTTTAGTTTTTCTTCCTTGCTTTTTAACCTGAGGTATAGAAAATATAATTTCTTTATTATTCTGCTTTGAATTAACAATTAGCAAGTTTGAACATGTTTCCAAATGTTGACCATCACTGTTTTCCGTTCCTGTGAACTGTTGGAATGTTTCTTTAACCACGAGGCCCCTGTGATATTAAGTCCTTTGTCTTATTTGTTGTAATATTTTCAACTATTTCTCTTCTTCATTTCCTTTGTTCAGGTTTGAGGGCTCCCATGTGCAAATCTGCAGACACTAGCTGTTGACATTTTCCTTTGTAATTGTTCTACACAGCATTATCCCTTTGGAGTTGTAATGACTGTTTTTTTTTTTTTTTCATGACTGTTGTTTTTATTCATATTTCTATGAGTCTTCAGTGGTGGGTGGAAGAAGGTTCTTGTTTCATGCTTAATTTTTCCATGTGAATTTCAGACTTTGAAAGCTCTTAAGTATAATCAAAATTACTTATTTTACAAAAGGTTGTATGGAGGGTTAATGCTAAATGAACATCAGAATTACCTGAGAAGCTTAAAAAAAAAAAAAACCTCAACGCCCTGGCCCCAACCAAGACCAATTAAATCAGAATCTCTGCCCAACCAGTATGATTTAATTGTTGTATTTTTAAAAGCAAAGGATAGCTGACTTACAATATATTAGTTTCAGCTGTATCACAAAGTGATTCAAAATTTTTACAGACTATATTCCATTTAAACTTACTATACTTGCTGTATTCCTTATGCTATACAATATATCCCTGTAGCTTATTTTAGACATAGCAGTTTGATCTCTTAATTGCCCACCCCCATCTCTACTTTTGCCCCTCCCCCTTCCCTATCCTCACTGGTAACCACTGGTTTGTTTTCCATATCTGTGAGTCTATTCTGTTTTGTTTTATTTGATCATTTTATTTTTAGATTCCACATATAAGTTATACAGTATTTGCCTTTCTCTAACTTATTTCACTAAGCATAATACCCTCTAGGTCCATCCATGTTGCTGCAAATGGCAAAATTTTCATTCTTTTTTATGACTGAGTAGTATTCTATTGTGTGTGTGTGTGTGTGTACACACACACACCACATCTTCTTCACTCATTCATCTGCCGATGGACACTTAGGTTGCTTCCATATCTTGGCTATTGTAAACAATTCTGCTATAAACATTGGGGTGCATGTATCTTTTTGAATTAGTGTTTTCATTTTCTTCAGTTATACACCCAGGAATAGAAAGGCTGGATCAATTTTTAATCTTTTGAGGAAGCTCCATACTGTTTTCCATCGAGGCTGTACCAATTTACATTCCCACCAACACTGCAGGAGGGATCCCTCTTCTCCACAAGCTCACCAGCACTTGCTATCCTCCCCAAACAACAGCAACAAAAACAGCTCGCAAGGAATGCTAATGTGCAGCCAAGGTTGAAGACAACAGCTGAAGACACTGTGAGTGTAAGGCCAGGGGATACCTTTGTACCTTTTGCATTATTCAAACATTTTTAAAAAAAGCAATGAGTTTGTGGGATTAGCAGATACAGACTACTATATACAGAATGGATAAAACAACAAGGTCTACTGTACAATACAGGGAATCATATTCAATATCCTGTGATAAATCAGAAAGGAAAAGAATATGAAAGTGAACGGATATATACATATAACTGAATCACTTCGCTGTAGAGCAGAAATAAGCACACTGTAAATCAACTATATTTCTTTTTTTTTTAATATCTTAATATTTATTTAGCTGCTCCAAGTCTTAGTTGCAGCATACAGGATCTTCAATTTTCATTGCAGCAGGCAGCATCTGTAGCTGCAGCATATGAACTCTTAGTTACAGCGCGTCGGATCTAGTTTGCTGACCAGGAATCGAACCCCGGGCCCCCTGCACTAGGGCATGGAGTCTTAGCCACTGGACCACCAGGGAAGTCCCAATCAACTATATTTCAATAAAATATTTTTTTAAATAAGTCTGCATCTGAATCACAAACACACACACAAAGGACAAAACTCCTAAGCCATCCAATATGACACCAAAATTGAAAACCGATGCTCAGTTTCTAGAAAAAGCTGCCAACTTCCATACAGCTGACCTTAGAAATCCCAGAGAAGGAACAATTCCCTTCTCCTCTTCCTGTCCACAATGTCTTGGTGAGAAAGTAAAGCAAACAAAGTCGCCTTTCAATAGTGATCATATATCAGGCTTTTATTGCATTTCCAAATATTTAATTTCTGGTTCTCCCTCCCTGCTCATGCGTGTCTTTGCTGAGCATACTTTAAAAGACTTATTCTACTATTTTTTTCCTTTTCAAATGAGTCCTCAATTCATATAAAGGTGGAGTTCTTTATTCCTATGGTAGGAATCTGCCCGCCCCAACCTGGGCTCCAGGTGGCACTAGAAGCCCGGCAGCAGGGCTCTGGGAAGGTGCTGCGGCGAGGGCCATTTAGAAACCACCGTTTCCCTGCGACGATGATCATTATCAACGGATGCCGAAGTACGACAAATGGAGCGCTGTGCAGAGTCTGCCCCTCACAAGTTGGGACTGGGCAGATTACGTAACCCGCGAGGTCGGCTCCTCAGATACAACGTAAAGAGGCGGAGTGGACGAGATTGACGCGGGGCGGGGAGACCGTGTACCAAACGGAATCCGCTAAGTCCCTTCTTCAAATTCCATGCTGTCTCCGCCCTGCAGCATCTTGACTGGGGACGGGGGTGGGGGCGGGGGCAGGTTGAACCACACCCGCCGGCCTCAAACCGCGGATACAGAGGTGCTGGCAGGGGAGGGGAGAGGCAGGTGACCCCCGATCCCGCCAGCCCCGACCAGCACCCCCTGCGGAAGGGCCTGGACCGAGATCCTCGAGGGCCCCGAGTCCTCGTCCATGGGGTCCGGCGGAACGCTCTGGATTTTGCCTCACCCCTCCGCCCCTACTTCCCTGGCGAGCTCGGAGACCCGGCAAGCCCGGGAAACGCTCGCGGGCGCGAGGGTCAGCTGCCCGGTCCTCTCGGCCCGACAGCAGCCCCTCCCGCCCCCCGGCCGGTCCCGGGCCGCAGACCCGGCCCCGGACTTCCGTGCAGACCGTGGCTGCTGCGCCGGGCCCGTCACCATGGAAACGGAACCGCCCAGCGGCCCGGGAAGGCTCCTCGGTGTCCGACCCCCGCGCTGCCGCTGCGACCCCGGCCGCGGTGACCCAGAGCAATGGCCCTGGCCTCTGAGTCCGCCGCGCTCCGGGCTGCGGTTCCGGCCGGTGCCCCGCAGCCCCTCCGTGCGGCAGACGGATGGGGGCATCGGCCCCACTTCGATCAGCTTTACGTTCGGAGGGCGCCGGTACCCGGGCAGAAGGCTCTCCACGAGGCCCCGGGCACCCCGCTCCCCCGCCTGCGTCCTCCCGCTGAGCGGCGGGCGCCCGCGGGATGCGGGACGGCCTCCGCGCGCGAGCCCCAGCCCCGCTACGGGCGGCGCAGCGGAAACGACGCGCGAGTTCCGGGCGCCGCGCCTCCCGGGCGGGCCCCGCGCCGCCCCGCGGGCCGGGTCAGAGGGCGCACTCACCTGGCGTCGGCGAGCCGCCGGGGGCCAGCAGCGCGGCGCTCAGCACCGACGCGGCCAGCAACAGCGCGGCCAGCGCCCGGCCCGCGCTCCTTGCGCCGCCCATGCTGCCCGCCGCGCCCGCTCCGCCGCCGCGCCCGCCGCTCTCGCCGCCGCCGCGTTCCCGGGGCTCGACCGCGCGCGGCCGCGCGCCCGTCATCGCCCCGCGGCCGGCCGAGTCGCCGTGCGAGCCACCGCGGGGGCGGGGCGAGGGCGGAGCGGGGGCGGGGCGAGGGCGAGGCCGGGGGCGGGGCGAGGCCGGGGCTGCGCGCCGAGTCGCCGCGCAAGTCACCGCGGGGGCGGGGCGAGTGTGGAGGGGCGTGACCCGCGCGGGAGAGGGCGGGGCCAGTGCGGGATGTGGGCGGGGCGTAGGCGGGACAAGCCTTCTGGGGGATGGGGACGCTCTCAGAGCCGAGAGCCCTCCAGCCGTACTGGGCTTTTTACCCCGGGATCGGCGGGGAGACGCGTCCGGAAGTGAGGGCACTGCAGGCCCCCATCCGGGCCGGTGCTCCGCGGTCCCTCCCCTCTCACTGAACCTCATTCCGCTGAATTCTTCGCCCTACAAAACCGGCGTTAATGTCCTCTGCACACTGTTCCGAGTCCCAGCCCCCGTTTGCCTCCAAAACACCCGTTTGGAGGCGTTTGCTCCGGAGGCAGAGTTGCGACCTAAGTGCCACCGCGTGCTGCCCCCCACTTGCAGGGGCTGGTTCCAGTCCATCATGCACGCAGGCATGATGACCCCGTGGTTACACTCAGCTATGCGCTGGGAGAAACTACCGTAACCGTCACACTTAGGAGGGGCAGGTCCGGTCATGCTTGAGGCGGAGTGGCTTGAAATTGCAAAAACCTGCCAGCGATCTAATGTCCACGGAAGAAAATGGATAAATTGTGGTGTAATATATGTATACAGCAGTAGAAATGATCTAGAGCTACCTGTATCCACACGGATGAACCTCAAAAATAAGTCTGAGGGGGAAATGCAAGCTGCAGAAATCTCTCTGCAATGACACGTAAAGTTAAAGCCAAGCAAAATAATGTATGTTGTTTAAGCTTATGTGCATGCCTAATAAAAGTATGAAGATAGACATGGTAAGTTAAACACCGTATTTAAGCTGAGTTTAGGAACGGTGCGGGGTAGAGGGGTGGTGGCTCAGTGTTGGGCACCAGCTTCAAAATGGGCTTCAGCCACTTAAGCCACTTATTGCTTAGGTACAGTGATAGGCTTATGAGTGCTCTGTTATTTTTTATACTTCTCTGTATATTGAATTACTTGATAATTTTGTAAAGCTCCAATACAGTGTGATGAGTGCTATGTTCATAGAAGGACAAGATACTAAGGCAGCATTTGATGGAAGCACCTAAGCTAGTCTGGGAAGGCTCCCAGGAGAACTGACATTTAAACGGAGTCCTGAGGGATGTGCGCCACAGGAAGGGAGGAGGGCATTCCTAACGGCAGGTACAAAGGCTCCCAGAAAGCATGGCTCAGTGCAGGAACTGGAATAGACTCGGTGTGATGGAAGCAGAATTCTGTTGGGGGGCGGGGTGGTGAAGGAGGAGACAGAAGGTGAGCCTGACGGTAGAGTTGAATTTAGGGCTTCTTAAGGACAATAGCAAGCTATTTTAGGGTGGAGAATAACTTTCAGGAAGGTCATGGTCATGAACCATCTCATGAAATTCAGTCACATGGCTTTTCTCTGAGAAACAAGCCTCTATGCTGCAAGGTCAGGAAGTTGAATGATGCCTTTTTTCCTCCCTGCCCCACGGCTCAAAATCCCGGTAGTCAGTGGATGCTGGTGTCTTAAGTGGCATAACAAGACCATTGCCAACTTGCCGTCCAACAGCCTCTCTGTTCCCACACAACCAGACGGGCCACAGTGCCCGCTGGGTGGATGTGCCTTCTCTGCTTCCTCTTCCAGGATGCTCTCTCAGCTCTGTCAAAATCCTCTGTGCCCTGGGAAAGCTGGAATTCCTGTCTCAAGGCTGGGCATGGCTGGTCCCTCTACCTGGAACGTCCTTCCCCGAGACACCTCACAGCCCGTCCCCGACTTTATTCTGTTCTCAGCTCACTTGGTACCCTCTTTGAGGGGGCCTTCCCCAACAGCCCTATCTAAAACTATAACCTTCTTTGTCTCTGTATCCTGCTCTATCTGCCTTGTTTTCTTTCTACTTGTCTCTACCTGACACCATGTGTTTGTTTATCTGCTTCCATGGCATTAGAAGGTGAACTCCATGAACCAAAGAGTTTGTCATAAGGGCAGAAACCTTCTCTGTTAAGGCTTCATGCACAATAAACAGCCCCGTAATCTTGCAGCTTCCTCTTCATACATTGCAGCCTTGTCAAGGCAAAGGGGCTTGCATAACTCAATAAAGCCATAAGCCATGCTGTGCATGGCCCCAAGATGGATGGGTCATACTGAAGAGTTCTGACAAAATGTGGTCCACGAGAGAAGGAAATGGTAGTCCACTCCTGTATTCTTGCCTGGGGAAACCTATGGATAGTATGAAAAGGCAAAAATATATGACACTGGAAGATGAGCCCCCCAGGTTGGAAGGTGTCCAGTATGCAGCTGGGGAGGAATGGGGGCAATAACTGTAAGAAAGAATGAAGTAGCTGGGCCAAAGTGGGAATGGTGCTCAGCTGTGGATGTGCTTGGTGGTGAAAGTTCAGTCTGATGTTATAAACAATATGCATAGAAAGCTGGAATGTTAGGTCCAGGAATCAAGGTAAATTGGATGTGGTCAAGCAAGAGATGGCAAAATTAAACATCGACATCTTAGGAATCAATAAACTAAAATGGACAGGAATGGGCGAATTTAATTCAGATGACCTTTGTATCTACTAAGGTGGGCAAGAATCCCTTAGAAGAAATGGAGTAGCCCTCACAGTCACCAACAGTCCAAAATGTAGTACTTGGGTGCAGCCTCAAAAATGACAGAATGATCTCCATTCATTTCTAAGGCAAACCATTCATCATCACAGTCTATGTGATGATGATGTCGAACCACCACTGATGCCGAAAAAGCTTAAGCTGACCCATTCTATGAAGACCTACACGGAGAAGGCAATGGCACCCCACTCCAGTACTCTTTCCTGGAAAATCCCATGGACGAAGGAGTGGTAAGCTGCAGTCCATGGGGTCACTAAGAGTCGGACACGACTGAGTGACTTCACTTTCACTTTTCACTTTCATGCATTGGAGAAGGAAATGGCAACCCACTCCAGTGTTCTTGCCTGGAGAATCCCAGGGATCGGGGAGCCTGATGGGCTGCCGTCTATGGGGTCGCAGAGAGTTGGAAACGACTGAAGCGACTTAGCAGCAGCAGCAGCAGCAGCATGAAGACCTACAACACCTTCTAGAACTAATGCCAAAAAAAGACGTCCTTTTCATCAGAGTGAAAGGTTGGTGCTGAATCATGCAAAGACGCCAGGGTTCTTGGCCTCCGGAGGAGAGGAATTCAGTCCGGGGCCAGAGATGAGGCTGGATCACTCAGAGCTTTTGTGTAATAAAGTCTTATTAAAGTATAAAGGAGATAGAGAAAGCTTCTGACATAGACATCAGAAGGGGTAGAAAGAGTACCCACTTGCTAGTGTTAGCAATGGAATTGTATACTCTCAAATTAGTTATTACAGTGAATCAAAAGAATGTCTGGAGGTTGTAAAGACCTCACCAGACCTACTCCCATAATTTACAATTTGAGATAACAGAATTAGCCAGAAGGTTTTTTCCAGAGATTGTCCTCAAGCAGGATACATTATTGTTATATAATCCTAAGGAATGTGGGGGGGGGGGGGCGGAGTTTGTCCTTTCTTCCTCCTTGAGAATTCCAGACCCCTCTCTATGGGGACCCCTAGACTTCTCATCAACCTGCCTAGGAATTGACTCTCTCAATAGCAGATTGGAATGCACAAGTAGGAAGTCAAGAGATACCTGAAGTAACAGGCAACTTTGGCCTTGGAGGACAAAATGAAGCAGGGCAATGGCAAACAGTTTTGTTAAGAGAACATGCTGGTTATAGTCAACACCCTTTTCCAACAACCTAAGAGATGACTTTACACATGGACATCACCAGACACTGAAATCAGATTATGTTCTTTTGCAGCTGAAGATGGAGAAGCTCTATACAGACAGCATAAACAAGACGGCGGATCTGACTGTGGCTCAGACCACAAGCTTATTACAAAACACAGGCAAAATTGAAGGAAGCAGGGAAAACCACTAAGCTGTACAGGTATGACCTAAATCAAATCCCTTATGATTACACAGTGGAAGTGATGAACAGATTCAAGGGATTGGATCTGGTAGACAGAGTGTCTGAAGAACTATAGAATGAGGTTCTTAACACTGTACAGGAAGCAGTGACCAAAACCATCCCAAAGAAAAAGAAATTCAAGAAGGCAAAGCAGTTGTCTGAGAAGGCTTTAGAAATAGCTGAGGAAAGAACAAACACAAAAGAGAGAAAGGGAAAAATATAGCCAACTGAATGCAGAGTGCCAGAGAACAGTAAGGAGAGATAAGAAGGCCTTCTTAAATGAACAATGCAAAGAAATAGAGGAAAATAATAGAATGGGGAAGACTAGAGGTCTCTTCAAGAAAACAGGAGATATCAAGGGAATATTACATGCAAGGATGGGCACGATAAGGGACTGGAATGATAAAGACCTAACAGAAGCAGAGGAGATTAAGAGGAGGTGGCAAGAATACACAGAACTTTACCAAAAAAGTCTTAATGACCCAGATAACCATGATGATATAATCACTCTCCTAGAGCCAGACATCTTGGGAGTGTGAAGTCAAGTGGGATCTTGGGAAGCATTACTACAAACAAAGCTAGTGGAGGTGACAGAATTCCAGCTGAGCTATTTAAAATCCTAAAAGATGATGCGGTGAAAGTGCTGCACTCAATATGTCAGCAAATTCGGAAAACTCAGCAGGGGCCACAGGACTGGAAAAGGTCAGTTTTCATTCCAATCCCAAAGAAGGGCAATGCCAAAGAATGTTCAAGCTACCACACAATTGTGCTCATTTCACATACTAGCAAGATAATGTTTAAAATCCTTCAAGCTCAGCTTCAACAGTACATGAACCGAGAACTTCCAGATGTACAAGCTAGATTTCGAAAAGGCAGAGGAACCAGAGATCAAATTGCCAACATTTGCTGGATCACAGAAAAAGCAAGAAAATTCCAGAAAAACATCTACCTCTGTTTCATTGACTATGCTAAAACCTTTGACTGTGTGGATCACAACAAACTGTGGAAAATTCTTAAAGAGATGAGAATACCACACCCACTTTACCTGCCTCCTGAGAAACCTGTATGCAGGTCAAGAAGCAACAGTTAAAACTGGATATGGAACAACAAACTGATTCAAAATTGGGAAAGGAGTATATCAAGGCTGTATATTGTCACTCTGCTTGTTTAACTTATATGCAGAGTACATCATGCAAAATGCCAGGCTGGATGAATCACAAGCTGGAATCAAGATTGCCAGGAGAAATATCAGTAATCTCAGATATGCAGATAACACCACTCTAATGGCAGAAAGTGAAGAGAAACTAAAGAGCCTCTTGATGAAAGTGAAATAGGAGAGTGAAAAAGCTGGCTTAAAACTCAGTGTTCAAAACTAAAATCATGGCATCTGGTCCCATCATTTCATGGCAAACAGATGGGGAAAAAATGGAAAAGTGACAGACTTTATTTTCTTGGGCTCCAAAATCACTGTAGACGGTGACGACAGCCATCAAATTAAAAGATGCTCGTCCCTTGGAAGAAAAGCTATGACAAAACTAGACAGCATATTAAAAAGCAGAGACATCACCTTGCCGACAAAAGGTCCGTCTAGTTAAAGCTCTGGTTCTTCCAGTAGTCACATATGGATGTGAGAGCTGGACCATAAAGGAGGCTGAGTGCCGAAGAACTGACGCTTTTGAACTGCAGTGCTGGAGAAGACTATTGAGAGCCCCTTGGGCAGCAAGGAGATCAAACCAGTCAATCCTAAAGGAGATCAACCCTGAATATTCTTTGCAAGGACTGATGCTGAAGCTTGAATACTTTGGCCACCTGATGCAAAGAGCCGACTCATCAGAACAGACCCTGATGCTGGGAAAGACTGAAAGCGGGAGGAGAAGGGGGCAACAGAGAATATGGTTGGATGGCATCCTGACTCAATGGACACAAGCCTGAGCAAACTCTGGGAGACAGTGAAGGACAGGGAAGCCTGGCGTGCTGCCGTTCATGGGGTCGCAGAGAGTCGGACATGACTGCACGACTGAACAAGAACAACCAAGTTTTGGTAGTGTGTTTTCATTTTTGTCTCAAGGAACTTAAAATTGTCCTTTTGATTTCTTCTGTGACTCATTGTTTGTGCAGGTGTGTGTTGTTTAATTTCCACACATTCGTGAATTTCCTTTATTGTCTGTTTGTTTTCTGCTTCATTGGTTTCTGTTTTCACCCTTCTGTTACTGATTTCTATTGAAGTTTCAAACCACTGTGGTAAGAAAATGGGATGAGAGCGCTCGCCTCCGCCCTCACGGCGCCCAGCCTCAGGCAGCCTTCCCTCGGCCGCGCGGGGCGGCTCCAGGGCCGGATCCATGGCCTTCTCGCAGACCCTGGCGCAGGCGCCAGGCGGAGAACTTAAGCTGGGCCTCTGAGAGCGTCGCCAGCGCGCGGGGGGCGTGTGAGCGGCGAGCACCGGCCGGCGCCTGGGGGCGGGGGTTGTGTGGGCGGCGAGCCGGCAGTGCGCCTGCGCGGGGGGCGTGCGGCCGGGGAGCGCGTGCCGGCGTCGGGGGTCGCGAGAGCGGAGAGCGCTGCCCGGCGCACTGGGGCGACGGCGGCCTGTGAGCGGCGAGCCGGGCCGGCGGGGAGCGGTCGGAGGGGCGCGTGTGAGCGGCGGGCCGGGCCGGCGGGGAGCGGCCGGAGGGGTGCGTGTGAGCGGGAGCCGGCCCGGCGGGGAGCGGGAAGAGGGGTGCGTGTGAGCGGGGAGCGTGAGCCGGCGGCGTGTGAGCGGCGAGCACCGGCCGGCGCCTGGGGGCGGGGGTTGTGTGGGCGGCGAGCCTGACGTGCGCCTGCGCGTGGGGCGTGCGGCCGGGGAGCACGTGCCGGCGTCGGGGGTCGCGTGAGCGGAGAGCGCTGCCTGGCGCACTGGGGCGAGGGCGGCGTGTGAGTGGCGAGCCGAGCCGGCTGGGAGCGTGGAGAGGGGTGCGTGTGAGCGGGGAGCGTGAGCCGGCAGCGTGTGAGCGGCGAGCCGGGCCGGCGCGTGGCGGGAGGCCCGGGGAGGGGAACGGGGGGCGTGTGAGCCGGATAAGGGGCTCTGTCAGTGGGACACACGGGCCGGCGCCCCGGGGCGCTGTGAGCCAGGCCTGCAGCTAAGGGGGCGTGTGAGCCGGAAATGGGGCCTTGGGAGCCGGGAGGGCAGGCGGTCACCATCTGGCCTGAGGGGCACGCAGCTGGCGGTCGATCCTGGGCCCCCTCCGCGTGGGTCCGACGGGGCGCCCAGAGAATGCCCGGGGGGCTCCAGCGGTGGGCTTGGCCGGTGCGTGCGTCCTGCCGCCACCTGGCTGCTTATTGTTTTTAATTTGAAGACGGTGACAATATCCTGATTTTCCTACCCTACACTTTGGGTTCCGAAATACAAGCAGCATCTGAGGAAAATTTGCAGCAGTTCCAAGAGGAGCATATTGCTTCCATAAGAAGTCAGATGGAACTGAGAATTAAAGACTTGGGATCTGAACTCTCCAAGATGCAAACTTTTGAAGATTCTAATAAAGCAGAGTTGGAAAAATATAAGCAACACTACCTAGAGAAACTAAAAGAAAGTCCTTGGAAAAGAAACTAGACAACTAAGTCAAAACCCAGAATCACAGAAAATATATTCAGTCCATTAATTTGTGTCTGAAGCCTAATTTTTATAGAGCCAGGTTCCTGAGATTAGTAGGAAGTGAAAGCTGACTAGATAATCACTGCTAGAGGGCACCCTAAGAAAAATGAGTAATAAGATATCCTGGACTAATGAGAGCCTGGCAGAGATCAGCACCAAACTTGAGGTGGAGAAACAGCAGAAGAGATCTTTACTCAGCACTCCTAGCAGCACACTAGTCCTGGAGCCCTCTTCTGTTGGAAATTTCAATCCTACTTCAGGGTTCAATGCAAATCTTATTTCAAAAGCAAACGTAGGGTTTTCTACGTCAGTTCCACACCGTTCAAATGACAGCGTGGAGACTTACTTGACCAAGAAGAGCAATCTAAGGTTTCTTCGACAGCACTGGAGCTACGGTGCGTACTTGAGAGCTATGAACCTGGAGGACGTGCTCTAGCTGCGCAGTCACAGCGGGCCTCCAAGCACTTCATCCCAAGTCAGAGACCTGCCCAAGCAGACACAGGCCTAAGAGGAGGAAGCAAAGGCTTGACCCCCGTCCCAGGGGCGAGCTGCCTACCACATACCCAAGGTCACGGTGCTGTGCACACATGCATCTTTTCAAAGAAGAGATTGGGAACCAGGCAAGCACTTCTTAGTTCCTTCTCCCAAACTCACCCGTTAGGTAAATCTCGCTTCTCATGAGGAGGGTAGGTGTATAAGTGCTCCCCTTGAAACTTCAGGCTGAGGAAATGAAGTTCAACTGCAACTTCTGACCGAATTTAGATTATAGTTGAGATTACACTCATGCTTTTTGTGTATACCAACTAATGATGAGAGCCTGGATAGAAGTATGCTAAACAGTAAAGAGAGATGTGTTGTGTGTTTTAAATTTTGTCCTCAATAACCCAAAATGTGGATAATTCATTGTTGAGTCATTTTAGCAAGCCAGGTTTTATCTAGAGGAAATGAACATCCTTTTAAGGTTGAATCTCTTCACTTTTGTCCTGCTTGATTCAACTTAAGATTCTCTCCTTCAAGTTCCCTGTCCTCTGTTTAAAAAATATGTATGTTTTCTAAATTAACTGTATCGACTGTGACAAATAGGAATTTGATATTGATTTATTTTTATTGATGCATTTAAAGCACATAATTTACTTCAAAAGTCATGTCAAACACATGAAAAGATGCTCAACATCACTCATTATCAGAGAAATGCAAATCAAAACCACAATGAGGTACCATTACACGCCAGTCAGGATGGCTGCTATCCAAAAGTCTACAAGCAATAAATGCTGGAGAGGGTGTGGAGAAAAGGGAACCCTCTTACACTGTTGGTGGGAATGCAAACTAATACAGCCGCTATGGAAAACTGTGGAGATTTCTTAAAAAACTGGAAATAGAACTGCCATATGACCCAGCAATCCCACTTCTGGGCATACACACTGAGGAAACCAGATCTGAAAGAGACACGTGCACCCCAATGTTCATCACAGCACTGTTTATAATAGCCAGGACATGGAAGCAACCTAGATGCCCATCAGCAGATGAATGGATAAGGATGCTGTGGTACATATACACCATGGAATATTACTCAGCCATTAAAAAGAATTCATTTGAATCAGTCCTAATGAGATGGATGAAACTGGAGCCCCTTATACAGAGTGAAGTAAGCCAGAAAGATAAAGAACATTACAGCATACTAACACATATATATGGAATTTAGAAAGATGGTAACGATAACCCTATATGCAAAACAGAAAAAGAGACACAGAAATACAGAACAGACTTTTGAACTCTGTGGGAGAATGTGAGGGTGGGATATTTCAAAAGAACAGCATGTATACTATCTATGGTGAAACAGATCACGAGCCCAGGTGGGATGCATGAGACAAGTGCTCGGGCCTGGTGCACTGGGAAGACCCAGAGGAATCGGGTGGAGAGGGAGGTGGGAGGGGGGATCGGGATGGGGAATACATGTAAATCTATGGCTGATTCATATCAATGTATGACAAAACCCACTGAAATGTTGTGAAGTAATTAGCCTTCAACTAATTAAAAAAAAAAAAAAATGGGATGAGATGCTTGATGTTATTTCAATCTTCTCAAAATGGTTAATATTTGTGACCTAACAGCATAATCTGTCCTGGAGAAAGTTTCATGTGTGCTTGAGGAAAATGTGTATTCTGCTGCTGTTTGGTAGAATTTTCTATGTATGTCTGTTAGGTTCATTTAGTCCAAGATATAGTTAAAAATCCAAGGTTTCCTTCTTGATTTTGTCTGGATAATCTGTCCACTGTTGAAATTGGGGTATTAAGGTGGGGTATTATTGTAATAACTATAATGTATTGTTGTCTATTTCTCCCATCAGATCTATATGCATTTTGGGGTGCATACAGATTTATGATTTTTATACCCTCTTGATGAACTGACCCCTTTATCACCATATACTGAATTCTGTCTCACTGCACTTTCTGACTTAAAGCCTGTTTTGTCTAAAAGAAGTGTAGCTACCCCTGCTCTCCTCTGGCTCCCATGTGCATGGAATATCTTTTTCCATTCCTTTACTTTGAGCCTATGTGTGCTCTTAAAATGGAAGTGAGTCTCTTTTTACACAGCAGGAAGGTGGGTCTTTCTTTCCCTCTTACGATTTTGCAGTTCTGTTGCTACTGAAGGTAGAAACTGAAGGGTCAGGTCCAGCGTGGTGCCTGGCACTGGCACGATAAAGCATCACGGAGAACTCAGGGGAGGAGCAGAGGCTGGAAACGCCTCGCCGACTCTCTCACTTGGAAATCGGTTTGTCCGAGGCCGCAGGTGAGTCACTTGCGGAGCTGGAGCTGTTACTCACACATGTCTTCCGACCCCGGCACCGTGTCCTTTCCAAATGCCATGCTGTCCATTTTTGCTCTCTCATCAGTATTTAAAAAGAAATTCATTTGAAACGGAACATTTTGTTCTAATGCAAAGTCCCAAAATCAAGGAAAACCCTCAATCCAGAATTACAACATGAAAAGGGTAACATCACATCAGCAGCTCCACATGGTAACTACTTCGTCAAATAAAAAAGGGTCATAAGAGATACATGGTCTTGTGGCAGAGGTGGGTTTTTTTTTTTCCCAGCTTTATTGAGATATAATTCACAAACCATAAAACTGCCCCCTTTTATACAATTCAGTGTTATTTAGTATATTCAGAGCTGTGCAACCATCACCATTTCTGGAAATTTTCATCTCCCCTGAAGAAACCCTGTATCCATTAGCAAGCACCCCACCATTCTTCAAGTCCAAGCCCCTGCCAGCCCCTCTGAAACCACTATTTTCTGTTTCTGTGGGTTTGTCGATTCTGGACATTTCCTACAAATGGAATCACACGGCATGTGGTCTTTTGTGATGGCTTCTTTCACTTAGCACCTTCATCCATGTTGGAGCATGACCAAGTGCTACACTCCTTTCATGGCTGAATGTTACCACTTTGTCGGGAGGGACCACATTTTCTTTTATCTATTCACCAGTGGATGGACATCTTCATCTTTTGTCTATTATGAATAGTGCTGCTATGAATATTTGTGTCCAAGTTCTTTTATGGACATGTTTTCAATTCTCATTGGTAAATACTGGGAACTGGAACTGCTGGGTCACAGTAACTCTATTTTTGACCTTTTGAGGATGGTCAGACTGTTTCCCAAAGCAGCCGGGCCATTTTATTACTACCAGCAACGTATGAAGGCTCCAATTCTCTACATCCTTGCCAACATTTGTTACTGTCCATTCTTTTGATTACAGCCATCTTCGTGGGTTCTGGCAGCATGTTTATAACTAAGAGCAGCAGTTAATATACTCCGGGCAAGCGTATTCTCTGACCAACCATAGGACTCCCAGGACTCAATCACCATGGGAGGTAGAACAAGGATAATACTGATCACACTCCCTGTCTACTGCCTGGATAGGTAAGGACAATGGTTCTCGAAATGTGGTTCCCAGACCGGCAGCACTGCCTGCATCACCAGGGAACCAGTGAGAAATGCAGAGACTCCACCGAGACACTGAGTCTGAGACTGCAGGGCTGGGCCAGCTCTCTGTAATTCCGGTGACCACGAGGCCTGCACACAGCCTTTCTGCCCTCAATGCCAGCTTTGACCCCCTTATTGGTAGTGATCAATATGTACCAAATCCTTCCTCCCCTGCAAATGAGGATGACAGAGACCAAGGAAAGCTTTCTGAAGGATTCAATCATGCAACTCAAGTGGAAAGTCTGTCAACGCCTTCCATTAATGAGAGTGACAGACACTATTGGTGTAAAATGTTCACGATAATTAATGTTGAGCACAGAATAAATATCCAGCTGGAAGGTAAAGAGGAATTTCACAAGCACCATCTGAGGCAGTAGTAACACAGATGGGATTTCCATCATACATGATATTTTCAAAGCTCCTTATCCACTTAAGGTTTCAGAGAGCATGCATGCTAGCTCACTGGGACGTGGATGACACAGGCGTGGCCCCGAGCAGTCACCTGAAACACAGTGACGTCTCCTCGGTACCGTGAAGCACACCACAGATACTCAGCTGACAAAGCAAGAACCACCGCTTGTCTCTTCCCCACACTGCCACTTAAAAACCTCTCCACGCACATTTCTTACAAGCCTATGGATTCAGCTGTTAGGGACACCTCTTTGTAGCTTCATTTTTGTTACTTCCTTCAGATACTGGTCCGACTCACTGCTTCTCTCCCCCTTCGCTTGCAGCCAGGCTCACAGCAAGCCCATGTGCTCTTGCTCAGCAACTCCCGCCAGGCGGTCAGGAGAGGAAGAACCCGGGGCAGAACCGCTAACACCTTCCATCAGGGCAAAACCGGGGCAGCTCTTCCAGCTGTCCCCTGACTCCCATCCCTCAGCGACCACCCTGTCTTTCACAGCATCTCTCTAGTCTGAGACGTCGCGGTGTCTCTGAGTAGATTCAGAACCTTCTGGTAAGCGTCCAGGACGGCCTGAGCGGTGGGTCTCTCTGCAGGCACCTGGCTCTTACATGCCTTGTGAATGTCAAACAAGTGGAATCGGACCATGTCGCTCCCCTCCACGTGCCCCAGAAGGAAACTGGAGACGTCGGGAATCTTCCAGATGTCAGTCTTCTCGTCATACGCAGGCATGAGGTCGTCCTGGAAGGGCACGTCCTCTCCAAAGGGCCACAGCTGCTCTGGGGCCACGAAGTCCCCATGGAGCTCCCGGTGGCCGCACTTCACCAGGGCCCCGGAGCTGCGGTTCACCAGCGGCAGGGCGTCCAGGTCGTTGAGCACGATGCTGAAGTTGGTGGTCAGCAGGTACTGGGACAGGGTCTTGGGCAGGTCGCTGGAGTCGCACATGACCAGCGTGCCCAGGGGGCTGCGGTGCAGGAAGTCGAGGACGGCCACGTAGCCCAGGGCCAGCTGCAGCCGGTGCTGCCACGTGTTCAGGCTGCGGTACTTGGCGAGGCTCAGCGTCGCCTCCAGGTTGCCCAGGGCGCCCAAGGGGTGGTACTCGGTGAGGATGGTGTTGTCATCCTCACAGTAGCCCAGCAGCGTGACCACGTGCTCGCTCTGCAGCGCCCGCAGCATCTGCAGCCCGTGCAGGAAATCGTCTCTCACCTCTGGCCTGGTGAGCCGCGACAGGGCCACCTTGCGTTCCTTCCACTCGGACAGAAACACCTGCAACAAAGCCACAGAGAAGGTCAACCCAGAACCCTCGTCGGCTGGTGAGCCAGGAAGCAGATGCCTTGAGGGGCCGGATGTGGTGCAGAGGATGCACAGAGCCAAGCGCGGGCTGTTCGGCAGACTCGCTTGGGAGCCGGACCAGACGCTGGGCGAAGGCTCGGCCTGCAGGCGGCGGGGCAGCTGGCCCGGGAGCGGGTCTGTGGGATGACGGGGCTGCAAAGCGGATGTGGAGCATGGGGGTCATACCCTGGAGAGGGGGCTGCACATGCAAAGACAGGGAGTAGCAAACAGACCCCCAGTTGGAAAGCAGGGCTGCGCAACATGGGGCCGGGAGGGAGAAGGCTGGGGAAGGGGCGAGTGCAGAGCTGGAGAACCCCGAGTAGGGAGGGAGTCCAGCCAGCCCCTCGCACGAGCGCTGCCGCTCGCTTTAAAAGGTGCAGAGGAAACCACAAATAGGAGCGGCTGTACGCAGGAAACACACTTTAACACGGTCGTGCTTTTCCGTGACTTTGGCTGCAACAGCAGGAGCTGAAACGATGTGCGCCCTGGGCCAGCCGTCCTGCCACCACTGGCCGGCGAGCAGCTGCCCCGCACGGCCGTGCGCTCACACTTCTATCACGGGGAAAGAAGAAAGAACCGCTGACCCGCTGCCCGAGTCCCCAAAGGGAAGGCAGGGGCTGCAGAAGAGAAAACAGGCTCCAGGCCAGGACCCGGCTGCCCCGGGCTGTGTCCCTCTGGCTTCCATGTCTACGTAGTTAAAATAAAGGTTATGGAAGCAACTTGGGGTGTAGTTTTCAAGAGACTTCGGCACTTAAATCTAAGGCAATAATCCGAAATACACAAAAAGCTCTAGAAATAAAAATCTAGCATTATTTATAAAAGCCTAACTGGAACCTGTCTACCCATCAAAAATTGAGAAGCGGTCCAGTTATGCAGGGCCACTCAGGGAAGGTTATGGGCGCAGCCAAATGCAGACGCTATCTGATGGAGTTTTCACAGATACAAGCAATGTTACAGATGAAAGGGACACACAGTGTTTTTATATTATTGTTCTAACTGCATAAAACAAAATTACATAGAAATTTAAGGATGTTTTCTGTTCTCTACATACTTCCCCCCCCCCCCACCTCCTTTATACCTTTTGGTATAACAAAAAAGAATATATACTACTTTTATATTTTAAAACATTCTTTAAGGAACTAAAAAATACATCAAATGGAGGAGGTAGGCTGGAGGACTATGAAAATTTACTGTGGGCCTGAGAAGGAAGGTTCATTAACAGAAAAACCCACTAAACTGTCGCTGTTGATCATTTATTCAAACAGTTGTCTTTCAAGACATTCTCCAAAACCCAAATCTGAGAAATTTCATTATAGATAATTTCTACTAAGAAGTCAAGTTGCCCTTGCTGCTAGAATCACTGTATGTTTCGTGAATGCATTTCTTAAATTTTTATATGGAACACATTTTATTCTCTCCACAGAGCTACACAAGCACTGGATTTGATCTCTGACTCCAATATAAAAATCCTGTTTCTGTTGAGATCCATCACTCCCTTGGGCTCCCCTTCCCCTCAATGGCATTAGCTTTTTTTTTCATATAAAATGGCGATCACTAAAGAGACGCTGCTATGGTTTTTTTACACATTTATTCCACAAGAAATGCGGGAGAGCTTCAGCCACAGGCCTCAGGACTTCCTCCCGAACCTCGCTTACTTCACATTCACTTTTGTGCCTCACTTAAATGAAAAGATTAAATACTACTGATGTTTATTATCAAATATTATTAGTCTTTGGGATCTCTCACAAATATCTGAAACCTCCAATATTACATATTGCAAGTTAGGGGTTAAGAATCATTTCTCAGCAATCCACCTTTTTAAAAAATATTATAAAAATAATCATAAATACTCTTCTTGATAAAAGTTCAAATATGGAGGGAGTAGAACTCCTTCCTCTGAATTTAATCCCCAGCCCAAAGGAAACTAGCTAACTGTTTGGCTAGTAATGTTCCAGACATTTTTCTATGCTTTTACACGTATTAATACCCATTTATAAAATAGCACTTGAGTTTGTTATATAAAATGGGACTACAATATATATATATAGAGATCCAGGTCATTCTTTTTATTTTTTTTTTTTTTTATTTTTTTATTTTTTAGTTTTTAAAAACAAGAACGTGTTTATATTTCATCTAGTATTTGACACAGAACAGGCCACATTTAAATAAACACATTAAATCTTCAGAGCATTTTCATTGCAGCTTTGGACCTTGGATATGACAAATACTCATATAAGATGCTTCCATGACTTCTTTTGTGATTTATTTTTATAAACATGATAAAATGTAATAAAAATTTCTCACGTGAAATACTTTTCTTCAACATTTTACAAGTTAATCAAATGTAATCAAATGTATATCACAATAGATTTTGCTGTGGTTGTTGATTAAAGAGAGAGTTCTCATGATTTTAGTATTATACAAATTTGAGACTATACTCAGAAAGGAGTTTAGAAAATGGCATTACAAAAGACTGGGAGTGAGTAGTAAAAAAAAAAAACCAACCAAACAAAAAGAAACCCCACGCAGGGCTGCTGGGCAGCAACAAATCAGAAGCTTTCACTGCCATAAGTCTTCAGTGCGGCCAAACTTAAAAACGAGTCCTCCAAAAAAGATGAAGGCATTTTGGAAAAATACAGCAATCCCAGGGTATACTACGGCTTTTTCTTTAGCAACATATCCTCCAAAAAGAATCCACATCGACGCAATCAGAGAGCCAAAGGCCAACATGAAACCAATGAACAGCCAAATGCGAGCACCTGTTTGACCCAGGCAACCTTCACTGTAACTATCACCTCGGACTTGTCCATTTGATACTGCATTAATCATTAAGAAGGCTATGGTCGCTATCACACCGCACGCGTGGTAGGAATGGTTGAATTCGTCCATGCGGGGGTAAATGACAGCTGCATCTATGATGATCCACCAGCCTGTAAAAAATAGAACACCGGCAGCAATGGAAGCAATAGTATTGCGCTTTTCCCCCCAATCAATGCACTCTGAGCACCTCAAGCCTTCCAGAAATCCAGACATTTTTTCAGGTCAAGTTTTAAGTCCAGCCTGGCCGGTGCAGTACGTCCGGATCCCGGTGTCGCGCCGGGGCCGAGCCTCCTACCTACCGCCCCAAGTTCCAGCCAAGCCAGGTCATTCTTTTTAAAGCTTCATAACATTTCATAGTATGGGTGTACAACCTATACTGGTGTATGTTAGGTAAGATTTTACAGAAGATCTTTGTTTTTTTTTTAAACTGAAGTATAATAAAAATTCATTAAATTTGGGACAGATGCTGCCAGGGTGGCTTAGGTTCATTTTTCTATAATTTTACATAGGCATTTAATATGACCTTATGTGATCTACTTTTAAAGAGTTGATGTATATCTAAATCATTTCCCACTCACTTCCTACTAACAACAGTGCGACAGTGAAGAGCCTTATGTCCACATCTCCATGCACACACGCAGATGTTTTCGTGTTAGGGAAGCAGGCGGATCGCTGAATGGACCCTACGTACCACCGGACCCTTCAGGGCCGGGGCCCACGCGCGCCTTCGCCCACCGTGCGCAAATCTTAGGCTCGCGCCTCAGCCACGCTGCGGCGGCTGCCAACGAGTCGCTGCAGTCACGGCCAACTCCGCGCGACCCCACGCGCGGCGGCCCACCAGGCTTCTCCGTCCAGATTCTCCGGGCAAGAATCCCGGAGCGGGGTGCCGTCTCCTCCAGCCTTACTAAGTGCTACCAATCTACCAGATGAAAAACATTTCCCTGTTTTCATCTGTATTCTCCTGACGACCAATTCATCTCTGGGCATTTGTGTGTGTCGTCTGTGGAAAGTCTGTTCACTGTCCTTCATACTATCTTCTCTAGGATTGTCTGCTTCATGCTTATTAATTTCTAGGAGCTCTTCATGTATCATTCATGTGATCCTTATTATAAATGTAAAGACAAATTTTAGAAAATAGTTTACATGGTTCTTTGCAGTACAAAGTCTAATCTGTCTTCATTCATTTAACAAGTTACTTATGTCAATTAAAAAAACTGAAGTAAATCCCTGGCCATGTGAAACTTACATTCTAGTGCAGGAGGCAGACGATAAGAGAAAATAAACAGGAAGTGTGCAAAGTGCACTGGAAGGTAAAATATGCTTTGGAGAATAATGAAGCAGGGAAGGGGGAGAGTTTACAACTTTATTAGCTTGGGGGAGCTCTCGCTGGGGTGATGCTCAAACAGGAAGCTGACGGAGGTGGAGAAGGAGCCAAGTGGCTTCTGCAGACCACATCCCAGGCAGTGAGGACAGCGGGGCGCGGCCCCTGGAGATACGTCCACAGCCTGCAGTGACGGAGCCGCGCAGGGTCGGGGGGTGGGGGGTGGGGGCTGGGAGTGGCCCTCGGTCGCTGAAAGGACTGGAGAAGGACGAGGTGCCCTGCACGGAGGAGCAGAGCAGAGGAGGGACACCGCTGGGCGTGGTTACACACACGGCACTCCAACTGCGGCGTGAGCAGCCGAAGCGGGCAGGGGTGGAGGCAGAGAGCCCCAGCTGGAGGACATGGAGACGGGCAGGCACCAGGCACGGGGCCCTGGGTCGGGAGGGGCCGAGGCAGGAGCCCCGGAAAGGCCATATCCTAGCTCTCTCCCACGTGCAGAGACACTGGAACCTCTGAGGGGCTGAGCGTGGACGTGGAGAAAGGGGGATGACAGCGGTGCCTCCCAGGGCGGGGAAGAGATAAATGCTGGGACTAACACACATGTGGCATTAAATATGAAAGGGCTAACCAACAAGGCTCTACCGCGGAGCTCAGTATTCTGTAACAACCTACATGGGAAAAGAATCTGAAGGACAGATGAGTGAGATTTCACTGTGCTGTACATCTGAACAGCCTACTGTAAATCAGTAATACCCCAATATAAAATTAAAATTGAACTTAAAAAAGGAGGCCTCCTGGCCGTGGTGTGAGTAGCTGGGTGGTGGGGAGAGGGGAGAAGGCTGAGAGGATGGTCTGCGACACACCTAGGGTGAGAAGCCTTTCAACATCCAAGATTGGGGGAGGCAGGGGATAGAAAAGTCCAGAGTTCACCAGGGGATAAAGGCAGGAACGGGGCCGGATGAGGCCACCCAGGCTTCAGCACAGAGGAGAAGAGAGGTCCTGGATGAGGAGGTGGCTGAAGGGTGGCGCTGCTTTTTCACACACTTGTGCTCCAGCCAGCCTTCCACAAGAAAAACATC
Organism: Dama dama; assembly: GCF_033118175.1. Taxonomy (NCBI): domain Eukaryota; kingdom Metazoa; phylum Chordata; class Mammalia; order Artiodactyla; family Cervidae; genus Dama; species Dama dama. The sequence goes on along the minus strand of NC_083712.1, from coordinate 43,439,882 downwards.
ACAATCGGCCCTTTCTGGGGTTGCACAAAGCTAGAGGGCGACAGAGGAAGAGAAAGAACTGAATCGGTTCTTCTGATGGGCGCCAACCCAAACACTGTGCCCCTGTAAAGGACCTTTTCACGCTGTTCATAGGGTTCTCAAGGCAAGAATACTCAAGTGGTTTGCCATTCCCTTCTCCAGTGGACCACGTTTTGTCAGAAGTCTCTACCATGACCTGTCCGTCTTGGGTGGCCCTACAGGGCATGGCTCATAGTTTCACTGAGTTAGAGAAGGCTGTGGTCCACGTGACCAGTTTGGTTAGTTTTCTGTGATTGCAGTGTTCAGTCTGTCTGCCCTCTGATGGAGAAGGATGAGAGGCTTATGGAAGCTTCCTGATGGGAGAGAATGACTGTGGGGGAAACTGGGATCATAGATAAAGCAAGGAAGTTCCAGATAAACATCTACTACTGCTTTCTTAACTACGGCAAAGCCTTTGACTGTGTGGATCACAACAAACTGTGGAAAATTCTTTAAGAGATGGGAATACCAGGCCACCTTACCTGCCTCCTGAGAAATCTGTATGCAGGTCAAGAAGCAACTGTTAGAACTGGACATGGAACAATGAACTGGTTCCAAATTGGGAAAGCAGTATATCAATGCTGCATATTGTCACTTGGCTTATTTAACTTATATGCAGAGTACATCATGCAAAATCTGAGGGTGGATGAAGCACAACCTGGAATCAGGAATGCCAGGAGAAATATCAATAACCTCAGATATGCAGATGACACCACCCTTATGGCAGAAAGCGAAGAAGAACTAAAGAGCCTCTTGATAAAAGTGAAAAAGAAGAGTGAAAAAGTGGGCTTAAAACTCAACATTCAGAAAATTAAGATCATGGCATCCAGTCCCATCACTTCATGGCAAATAGATGGGGAAACAATGGGAAAATGAGAGACTTTATTTTCTTGAGCTCCAAAATCACTCCAAAATCAGATGGTGACTGAAGCCATGAAATTATAAGATGCTTGCCCCTTCGAAGAAATGCTATGACAAAACTAAACAGCATATTAAAAAGGAGAGACGTTACTTTGCTGACAAAGGTCTGTCTAATCAAAGCTATGGTTTTTCCCATAGTCATGTACGGATGTGGACCATCAAGAAAGCAGAGTGCCGAAGAATTGATATTTTTGAACTGTGGTGTTGGGAGAAGACTCTTGAGAGTCCCATGAACAGCAAGGAGATCCAACCAGTCCATCCTAAAGGAAATCAGTACTGAATATTCATTAGAAGGACTGATGCTGAAGCTGAAACTCCAATACTTTGGCCACCTGATGCAAAGAACTGACTGTTGGAAAAGACCCTGATGCTGGGAAAGACTGAAGCTGGGAGGAGAAGGGGACGATGGAGGATGAGATGGTTCGATGGTATCACCAACTCGATGGACACGAGTTTGAGCAAACTCTGGGAGTTGGTGATGGACAAGGAAACCTGGCGTGCTGCAGTCCGTGGGGTCCCAAAGAGTCGGACATGACTGAATGACTTAACTGAACTGAAAGTACCTTAGTTTTAAAGGACAAAAGCAGCAGCTGTGAAAACTACCGGAGGTCTGTGAGGTGGGCACACGGACGCTGTCAGAGAGGAAGATGCCCACAAGGGAGGTGTGGGGGCAGCAGGGTGGATGGAAGGTCAGGAGGCCGCCCTGGGCCAGACGCTGCACAGGCCCTGGGGTCCCAGGGACAGATGGGGCTCCCAGGGAAGCTGACACTGCACTCAGAACACTTGTGCCATGAGGGCAAATTTCAGCAAAAGAAACAAAACCTCAGTGACAGCCTTTGAGTGCCCTTCACCTTAACAAACCAACCACACTGCACGTGGCTGTGTCTAGTGGGAGTCTGCTGAGATCCCCTAAAATCACGTCTGTCCCCAAACAACAACCTGCCATCACTGAAGCTACTCAAAGACCTCCTTCAGGGTAAAAACCAATGCCAAAAATGTTCTGCATGAGCCCAACAACAGAGAAACAAGTGGGGAGCCCACAGGGTCCCTCTTTGAAGGAGACAGAAATTACCTGGCTTCAGGTCCTCTCTCCACTACCTCCCTCCCTGGGGACATCTTCACGCCCACTGCTGTCAACACCGACCCAAATCTATGCCTCCCCCCACCCCGAGTGCCAGATTTTACACCCAGCGGCCTGGCCACCTCACGTGCATATGGGACCTCCCGAGCGCCACTGACCCTGTCCCTCAGCTGCCCCCCACCAGGCACCTCCGTCACCCCGTCCCTTACACCCCATGGCCAATCTAATGGGATGGCCCACGGCCTCCGCCTGGCAGGGACAGCCAGAACCCAGTGATTCCTCACCAGATCCAGTCGGGCCGCAGTCCCCACGCTCCCCACCCAGGCCGGCACCCCCACCCCCCACACCGCATGCAGGGGCAGCGTGCCCGAGGCTGGGAGCCCCCCAGGACCCTCACCTGACTCCTTCCTCGCATCCTGCCTCTGGTCCCAAGCCAGCCAGGCATGGCCTCAGCTCATCCCCAGGTTTCCTGCTGGACCCTTGTCCCCAGATACCCACTACCACCTGACCCCCTGGGATGACAAGCCCACAGCTCTCTTCCTTGCCCCAAGGGCAAGTTTCAGCCAAAGAAACAAAATCTCAGGGTAACAGCCTTTTGGTCGCCCTTCATTTTAATGAACAAGCCACCATCCTTAACTGACTTCCAGAGTCATCTTGTCTCAGTTAACACGGGCACAACTGCTGCTGAGACACGGCCCGTGAGACGGGGCTCTGGAGGCTTCTAATGAGAACTGAATTGGCCCCTTTGGTTTCTCTTTTTGAAGTAAAAAATTCTCTTAATCAACATTATAGCACGCTGACAGAAATCGCAGCAATTGCTTTTTCCATCTGTCTCCCAGAATAAGGGAAATAAAACAGAAATAAACAAATGGGACCTACTTAAACTCAAAAACTTTTGAATGGCAAAGGAAACAATAAACAAAAGGAAAAAACAACCCACAGACTGGGAGAAAATATTTGCAAATGATGTGACCGACGAGGGATTAAGTCTCCAAAATTTACCAACAGCTTGCTCGCATGACGCTTAACAGCATCAAAACAAAAAACCCGGGCTCTCCTGGGGGATCAGTGGTAAAGAATCCATCTGCCAGTGCAGGGGACATGGGTTTGATCCTAGGTCTGGGCAGATTCCACATGCCTCGGGGCAACTAAGCTCATGCGCTAGAACCGCTGAGCCTGTGCTCTAAGCAACAAGAGAAGCCACTACAAGGAGACGCCCGTGCACCCCAACGAGAGCTGCTCCCACTCGCTGGAACGAGAGAAAGCCCACGCCCAGCAGTGAAGACCCAGCGCAGCCCCCAAACATAAATAAAATGAATAAAATATAAAAATAAAGACAGAGGTAATAAATAAATAAAATGGGTAACCAACGAGGACCTACAGTACAGCCCAGGGAACTCTGCTCAGGGGTGTGCGGCAGCCCGGACGGGAGGGGAGTTTGGGGAGAAAGGATACAGGTTATGTGTTCAGCTGAGTCCCTTTGCGGTTCATCTGAAACCATCACAAAGTTGTTAATTGTCTGCACTCCAAGGTAAAATAAAAAGTCTTTAAAAAACAGCACCGTAGAGATGGAAAAATAAGAACCAGAAAAGCTTGCCCCAAATCCTCCTTCAGCATTGCACGATTTCTATTATTTTTATATTTTTTCCGTATATAATCTTGCAGATGGAAACAGTCTTGCACAGCTTTCCATTTTGCTTTTCTACTTATGACGGCATTCTCACGCTGTGACACGGGGTTCCTAACGGCATTTGTTGACTGGAAAGGCATTTGCTGACCCCCTACAAGGGGGTGGGCCACCCTTTACCGGGATGACATCCCCGCGGCCAGGTTTCTGGGGTGATGCCAGCCGCCCTCCCCCCCGACGGCGAGCCGGACTCACCGTCTTCACGGCTCCCTCCCCGACGCGCTTCAGCGGCCTCACTTCCGTCCTCAGTTGCTCGCAGGACAGCCACGGGGAGCAGGTGGTCACCTGCCCCGTGCTGAAGTGGCCGGGCGGGCAGCGGCCGGGGTGCTCCGCGGGGCCCCGGGGCGCGGTGACGAGCCGGTCAAGGCAGAGGTAGAGGACGACGTTCATGAGCGCCATGGACAGCAGCAGCCCCACGACTGGGGGCAGCTCCCTGGGCGCGGGCCCCTTCCTGCCCTCCGGGGGCCCCGTCTCCATGGCGCTACGCTCCGACGGCCCCTCAGATGGAGACAGGTGCAGTCACAGCCCAGCCTGTCTCAGGAAGGACAGAGGGGCCCGGGGCCGCTGTGAGCATCGGGGTTTGAGAGAAGCAGCTGCGTGCCCGATGCCGGCTCCTCCCGGAGCCCCGACTTTCTACTGCAGGTTCGAGCAGAAGGCAGTCCTGGGCCTGTCGGCCATGTCTCTGTCTCCCTCACAGCCGCCTGCACGGAGTAAAGACAAGCCCTGAGCAGCCAGCAATGCTAAGAGGAAAGCAAACCGCGGCTCTGGAGACGGCAGGGGAGAAGCTGGGCTGGAGGCTGTGTGGGATGCTGAGGGGCTGCGGTGCCCCTTGGGAGGTGCTCAGAAGCCCCCTGATGCTTTTAAGCAGCAAAGGTGTGAAAGGGTGCCCTGGGAGCGGTGGGAGGGGTGGGTGGGAGGCGGGCCTGGCGGAGGCAGGCGCTGCTGCCTGGGTGGGAGGCAGGCGGGGGAGGGAAGGAGCCTGGATGTTCGGCGCCGGGCCCTCCAGGAGCCCGGGGTGGATGCTGGTTGCCACCCACAGGGGTCAGGGCTCTTTGGTTTGAAAGCGCTCTGCCTCTAAGTACCAAAGAGGAGGTCTGTTGAATAAGACTTGTGACTCTGCCATGGTCTGAGCAGCCCGCTTCCCCAGGGCCCTCCCGGCCAGGGGTCTCCCAGGCTCCCGAACTCCGGGGCAGTACAGCCGGGCCGGGAGCCGAGGCCTCCCCGCCAGCCCCTCTCTGCCCCCCGGCGTCCCCTGACCTCCATCACTCCCTCCTGGAACCCACTCCTCCCACACGTCTTAGGCAGCCCGTACGTGCCCTGCTAGGGCACTGCCAAGCTCCAGGCCACCCTCTCTGAATGACGCCTGCCTTCTCACTGCAAACTGTTCTCTGCAAGCGCAGATTAGCAGAGAAGTCTGTAGCCCCAGGACCTGTCGGGGAGCCTGACACCCCGCTCTCGTCTGGAGCAGCTAAGTCACTCTGCCTGGAGAAGCCACTTCTGTCTCTGACCCAGAGTTGAGCAGAGGGGATACAGCTGTTATTCTGTAGTAACTTTTAAGTGGAGCATAAGCTTTAAAAATACTGAGTCACTATGTTGTACACTTGAAACTAACAAAATAGTGTAAATCACCTATAATTCAATTAAAAACTTAGGTTGAGACGTAATTCACACACTATAAATTTGACGTTATCACCTCACACCTGTCAGAATGGCCATGACCAAAAAAGACCAGAGATAACAAATGTTGGTGAGGATGTGAAGAAAAAGGAACACTCTGATACTGTTGGTGGGAATGTAAACTGGTGCCGCTGCTACGGAAAACCATGTGAAGTTTCCTCAAAACAATAAAACACTAAAATTAGAACCATCATATGATCTAGCAATCTCACTCCTGGGTGCATATCAAAAAAAACCCACAACCCTACTAATTTGAAAAGATACATGCTCTGTCCATAGCATCATTATTCACGATAGTCAAGACATGAAAGGAATAGTAAGTGTTTGTCAACAGAGAACGAATGAAGATGTTGCATGTATTCTTAGGTGTATATATATAGAAAATCTCAACACAAAAAGATAAAAATATACCTCCCAAACTCAACCCTCCCCCCTCAAATCCGCTCTTTTCAGTGCTCACAGTCTCAGAAGTGCCCGCTGTAATCTCCCAGTGACCAGGCTGCAGGTGCCGGGTCAGCAGTGACAGCGTTTCTGCTCAGCAGGGACTGTCAGCAGTGAGGGACTCGTCTCAGCCACACCACCCCAGACTCGCCAGACCGCGTCTCCCCTCTGAAGCTAAGCAGGGTCAGGCCGGGTTAGTAGGTGGATGGGAGAAGGGAGGACTCTTCCACGGGTCAGGGTACTCTGCCCTGATCAAAAGAAAACGCGGGGCTTCCATCATCTCTGCCGTCACCGCAAGGAGCTCGGGGACCCCCGGCTCTGCTCCAGGCTCACTCAAGCCCCTTCTCTCTGGGACGAGGTGGGGTGTTCACCCATGGCCCGCGTCCTGCCAGCAGCGCCCAGTGACGGCCCAGGCACTGTCTGCTCACCATCCTCGAGATCCCGGGCCCACATCTTTCTCACCGGAGCCCTCCCTTCAGGCGTCTCCCAGGACTCCAGTGGACTCTACGACGCCGTTCGTTCACCAATCCAGCCTCACAGTCTCCGGAGCGTCTTCCCCCAATGCCTGATTCTTAGAAGGTGACCTGCAAGAAACAGGCAAAATTCTTGCCGTCTCTCTGTAGCATTTAAAGCAACCAAGAGTGTCTCAACTTAGACCTGAGGTCAGAGGCCAGAAGAACTTTTTCCCATAAAGGGCCAGACAGTAAAAGTTCAGCTTTAGGGGCCAGAGCGGTAATGGAGGGACCGCATCACTGGGACGCGCAGGGCGTGGAGCGGCTGGGCAGAGCGACCGGGGGACGGTCACGGTCCCTCCATCCGGCCGCCAGCAGCAGCCAGGCCCTCCTGCACCAGTGGGCAAGTGTGGCTCTGCTCCAGCAAAACTGCTCACAGACACTCAGATTCGAGCCTCAGTCGCAAAAGACTGTTCCTTTGATTTTTTTTTCCCCCAACATTTAAAAACGTGAAACGGATCCTTAGCTCACGGGCCACACAAGAATGGGTGGCGGGCAGCAGCTGGCCGGCCTGCCTCGGGGGATGGCATCCCTTGGGGTGTCGCAGGCCCCTCTTCCATTCCAAGCCTTCCACGTGGTCTCATCCATGCACATGGCTCAGGCGGCCCCATAGATGCAGATGCTTTCCAGCCTCTGCTGTGACCTGGCTCCTTCTCTTAAAGCATCACTCAGCTGGGGACCCCTCAAGGTCTGGGACGTCCACCCCTCAATTCCCCCTCCTGTCGCTAGCATGCCTGCCATGCAGGGGTCCCCACTATGAGGGGCACGCAACCAGGGAACTTGATGTCACCCTCCCCTAAGCATGACCGACCAGTCACCATCGACAGTCGCTTCTCCCCCCGAAAGCTCCCAAATCTGCTCGCTCTCCCCTTCCCTCACTCCCCCACCCTGATCTAAGCATCTCCTACCTGGGCTTCTGCGACACTCTCCCACGGGCTCTACCACTGCTTTCTCTTTTCCAGTCTATTCCCCGCAGCAAACAGGATCTCTTTTCTTTCCTGAAATGTTGCAAGCACAGAAAAAGTGAAAACGTAGACCATGAGCAGCTATCCGCTCTGTCAAGTAACACTGCGTCCCCCTTTTTAAAGAAATAATGCCAACAGGGTTGAAGCCACGTACCCCTCGCAGTCGTGTTCTGCTCCCTCCCAAAAAGTAACCCCCATCCTCAAGTGGGTGGGTCAGCGGCTTAACTCTGGTCCCTGCACCGGCAGCATCAGGAGCATCTGGAACTTCTGAGAAACACAAGTTGTTGAGTCCTCGCCCTGGACTTTCTGAATCAGAAACTCTGAGGTGGTGTCCAGACATCTGTGTTGACACAGGTGACTTGGGCACCTGTTGAAGGTTCAGAGTTCCCATGCGTGCTTTTTATTTTCATCACATGGATGCGTGCCCCTAAATAACAACACATAAGGCACGAATGTTTCCAAGCTTTACACAAGCGGTATTGTCCTTGTAACCACAGGGGCCTGGTTCCAGGACTCCCGTGAATACCAACGTCTGCTGGGGTTCAAGTCCCTCCTATGGAATGGCACAGTGTCCCCTTATCAGGGATGCGGAATACACGGAGCGCCAAGAGTACATCCTTGTAAACTGCTTCTTTTACAAGTCCAGCCTTACGTTTCTGAGGTTTTACCCAAGCGCCTACATGAAACGCTAGTTCATCCTTGTGGACTGACTATACCACCGCTGGTGAAGCAGCTTTTACACACACTTCCTGTGCCCGTGTGGAAGACGTCCTCTCTGGTATACACAGGGTCCTCATGAAGCACAAATTTTGTCACTCTTGGCAATAAAAACATTTGACAGCCCCTCTCTGCCCTCAGGTGCTTCCCCTGGTGGCTCAGACAGTAAAGAATCTGCCAGCAATGCAGGAGACCTGGGTCAGGAAGATCCCCTGGAGAAGGGAATGGCAACCCACTCCAATATCCTTGCCTGGAGAATTCCATGGACAACGGAGCCTGGCGGCCTAGAGTCCAGGGGGCTACAAAGGGTCAGACAGGAGTGAGCAACTAATACTTTCACTTTCTCTGCCCTCAGAATAAAGTCCAGACTCTGATACCTACCCCGCAAAAGATCAGCCGCTGTGCCCCTCTGCAGACCCAGCCTGCACCCCACACTCCCACCCCCGGCTCTTCTCATCCCTGCAGGCCCCCATGTGAGATGCCTGTTCCTTCCTCCTTGACTGTGAGATCCCCGAGGACGCTCCCCTGCCTGCCGCGTGTACCCAGGTATCCCGGCGCCTGGGGGGCAGCAGGCACTCGATCCCTTAGGCCCCCCTTGAGGCCCCCCGTCTTCCCAGCCTCAGGCGCCGCCTCGCCTTCCTGCGTCACTCCTACCGCGTCTGCGCTCCTTCTCTTCGCGGTGCCGGAGCCCTGTCGCTCTCACTCACCACCCGCTCCGCGGACTGGAGCAGCCCCTCACCTCCCAGTCCTACTCTGCACCTCCAGGGGTAGATTCAGATCTTACAAGGGCTGAAGCTTCCTTTGTTTTCTTTTGGAGGGACATCGCTTTCTTCCCTGCCGCTCAAGGCTGCCAGTCTCAGGACACATTCACATCTTCGAGTCTGCGCTGGACTCTCATCATTACCCCTTTAACCTTTTTGTCAGCTTGACAGCCGTGCGCCTCAACAGCCTTTCGATGATCCTGAAGTCCCCTCACGCACTTCTGAAACCCATCTCAGAAAGACACACAACCAGAAGTTCAGCTAACATTTACAACGTCTGTCTGACACGGATTCTATGAGCTAGATATAACTGCTGCTATTCCCATTTCACAGATAAGAAAAACCGAGTGAGAGTGAATTACCCAAGGTGACTAAAACTGTACACAGAAAAGTCAAGCTTTCTGGCCTCAAGTTAACTTTCTTCCTCTAAATCCTACAACCTCAGGCATAGGACTGAACTGAATACAGCTGGGTCACTGCAGGGATTAGGAGATCGATGCTGAGACCCTGAGACCCTCCATCAACTTATTAAACAAGTCTTTAACCCACTCCATCACCTGATTTTTTGTTTGTTTTAAAGGTATATTTCTGGAGTAGGCTGCCCAGAGTTAAGGGATAAGGTTGTATGGCTGAGGGAATGTTCTTGCCCAGAAAAAAGCAAAATGACACGGAAAGCTACTGCTTAGACCCATAGGATTTCTGACAATAATTAGAAAAAACTGGTAACAGAAACAGTGGAAACCACTGCTATACACTCACAGCTTAATTTTTTTAAAAAAAGAGACGGCAGTGGGAGGGAGGAAGCTTAAAGAAAAAGAAAAGCAATGGAACAAAATTGGTGTCTGCCAACTACAGAATATCTTATACAATCAGGGAAGAAACAAATTAGTGCTCCACAATACAATTCTAGTTGTATCCCACTTTGCCAACAAAGCACAGGTACATTAATACAATTATTTTAAATATTCTGGATGCCTGCTTAGCCTTAAGGTTCTAAAGCAGAGGTCGAGGGTGGAGAAAACGAGACCACCAAAGAACACGGCTCAACCCTTCTTTTTCAAAAGTGGGGACAGCAGACGACTACACCGGACCCGGAGCCGCATCCCGGGGGCAGCGCGGCGCCGACCACCTCCGGCGGAGGTGTCCGTCTCGGCGGAGTGTCCGCCGCCTCCAGTCCGGGTCGGGCGCCGGGCAATACGCGGACCAGCTGCCCCCATTCTCGCCTGCAGCCCCTCGCCGCTCGCTGGCTGCACGCGCGGCTCCGGGTGCCGGCTGGCGCTACGCGTCGACCACCCTACCTGCGGTCCCCTCCCCAGATCGGCCGGCCGTCCCTCCCCCGGGGCCGCCGCCCCCTTCCCTGGGACCGCCGCCGCCGCCCCTACCTGCGGTCCCTTCCCCCGGCCAGGCACGCGGGTTCCTGCGCCTGCGCGGCCGGAAGCGCGCCAGGCAGGACCAGCGCCAGGCTGCCGCGCGGGCTCCGTCTCCCGCTACGCATGCGGAAAAGCCGGAGGCCGGAACGCAAAGCAGGAGTCGGAGCGCACCCGGAACAGCCCCCGCGCACTGGGCCGGCCCCTGTTCCGGCTGCTGCTCTCAAGTGCGCGAGGGCGGTGATGCGGCTACGGGCCGGGGATGCGAGTTCGGGGCGGGGCGGGGCGAACAGTGAGGACCGGTACGCTCTAGACCCGCCCAGCGAAAGGCCCTGCTTCCAAAGGGTGGTCCTCTAACCTGGTGCCCAAGTTTCATGGCTCCAGGGAAATTTGTAGAAGTGCAAATTCTGGCCTGCATCCCAGACCCAGGGCTGGAGCCCAGTGCTTTCTGGGCTTTACAGGCCTCCGGGGATCCCCATGCTGGGCGTGCACATTTGTTAAAGTGTGGCTTCATCCGGAAAAAACACAAGGTGAATGCAGAAAAATGCACCCAGCTGAGCCGCGCACAGGAATGCACAGAACGCACATGCGCACACACCTCAGCATCTCCCAGGGTCCTCAGTTCGTGTGTTAGGTGCCACACTTACCCACATCTGGAGATACAACTTTGCAATGGATTTCAGATCACTCTGCATCACTTCACAATAATTAATAAGCTGCAACCCTTACAATGCCCATGTCTACAGCTGAAAAATAATCAAAACAAACTCACCGGATAGGTTCAATAGCAGAATGCAGATGACAGAGAAAAATGTCAGTGGATCTGAAGACAGATATATAGAAATGAATAGATATATAGAAATAGAAATGAGCTAATTTGACCAATACAGAGAATAAAAAAAAAAAAAGAAAAAAAGAACAAAAAGGCACGTGCTGGATAAGAACACTCTAACCTTCTTGCCATCGGAGTCCAACAGAAGATATTACTTGAAGGAATAATGGCTTAAAATATCCTAAGTTTGGTGAAAAACACAAATCTACAGAATCAAGAAGCTGAGCAAACAGAATGAACCCTAAGATCTCCATTTCCAGACACATCAAAGTGAAATTACTAACACAAACTAAAGATTTTGCAAGCAGAGGAAGGACATGTACGTGAACAACCATTCTAAAGACACAAGGCAGCATGACATTTCTTAAGTGCTGAAAGAATTGTAAACGCAGAATTCCATACCCTGAAAAAATATCCTTCAGGAATGAAGATGAAATAAAGACATTCTCAATGGAAGGAAAACTAAAGAGAATTTGCAACCATTGGAACTAATCTGAAAGAAACTTCAGACAGAAGAGAAATTATACTGGAAGGAAACCTGGAACATCAGGACTTAAAGAAAAGTAACAAAAGTGGTACATCTTTGGGTAAATGTAACAGACTACTCTTACTGAGTGATTCAAAACATGCTTAGTGGTTGAATGCAAAAAGTATACAATTATCTGATGGCGATTTCAATGTAACTATATGTAATATGGGTTTCCCAGGTGCTCAGTGGTAAGGAATCCACCTGCCAGTGCTGGAGAAGCAGGTTTGATCCCTGAGATGGGAAGATACTCTGGAGAAGGGAATGGCAACCCACTCCAGTGTTTTTGCCTGAAAAATTCTCTAGACACAGGAGCCTGGAGCGCTACAGTCCATGGGGTCACAAAGAGTCAGACACAACTGAGCAACTGAGCATACACGCACACTCGGTCTCTCTCAAAAGTTGTGGTCCCTGAGGTCAGAGATAGTAGCATCTTACTCTGTTTTCTAGCTCCAGATTTCCTTTTTGTGTGTCCAAGCTAGTGCTGTTTACCATATTTGAAGTTAAAAAACTTTGTTCACTCATTAATAAAGCAATAAACCCATCACATGTTGACAAAAATAACATTTTATAAAACTTAGGTTTTCCAAAAAACAAACCAACCAACCAGGAAAATGGCGTTGCTTTAGATTTTGTAAATCTCTTTCATCTGACTTAATAGAAGATATCCAGATTCTCCTATCTAGTGCTATATTCAGTCTGTTGCAGTGTTTTGCGTTAAAATACATGAAGAAAATTCACTCATACACACAGTCAGAAAGGCAGTATTTTCAGTCTTCCATGAAGCTGTATATATCTTTAATACTACACCAAAATTTGACAAGTGGTAGTTTCTCAAAGGTTAGTTGCAGTGTGGAAATCTGCAGCCTTACCAATGCACCTTTTGTGTTGTTACAGCTTGTAATGTGAATGGATTGTTTACGCATGCACAATATCATAGATGGGTCGTTTGGAAAATGTTGGGTCTGTTGACCCACCAATTGTTGACACATTTTAACTATTCATTCTTGACTCAACAATGAATTAATTCATTAATATCATTTTGATTTCATCAGAAGGGTGTGTAGGTACTGGGAAGCTGTCAGGCTCATTATGGTAGATTACAATTTTCCCTTGAAAGCACAAATTTTATGATTGGCAGCAGTTGTTCAAGTACAAATGGCGTTCTGCCGGGAGCCAGCACATGACAAGGTCATGAGGAGAAAACCTGACAGGCAAGGCGGATCAGGTTTTCAGGGATTCCGAAAAGCTGCCCCCGGCGCTCACCTTAAAGATGTTATCTGTCTTTCTGATGCTTGCTTCAATAGACTATTCCCTAATTTCTGTGAAACAGGCAGAAGGCCTTCCCTGATCTCTTTCCAAATAAGAATCAATTTAGAACTTTAATCAATAAGTTTTTTGGGTAGTGGTATCTTATGAGATTATCCAGGATGAAAGGAGTGTTTCAATTTAAACTCTTTTGCTGGCATTCTAGTTTGATTAGCAAATGCGTGTATGCCCTTGGTACTAATATGCATGACTGCTTATAATACCTTAATCATAAAACAGCATAAAGAACCTGATCATATAAAGGCCCTAATAGACATAGAGCCCTTTGGGGAGTGAGGAAGCCCTATTAGAATACACAAGGAAAATTATTCTAAAAGTGGTTATTGGGTTAACATTTGCTTGCTGTGTTTTCGCTCTTAACGTGCTAAGGTTGTGTTATGGAAACCATTGTTAATATAGTTAAAGATCTAGAAAAATAAGAGCTTAGCCCTAGTGTAGTAATAATGAGATGGTTGTTAATTGTCAGCCAGGAGTGCTAGGCAGAGGTTGCCTCACTGAAGCCGCAGAGGCTGCCTCACTGAAGCCACAAAGTCTGTGTGGGGTAAACCTCTTAGATAAATTCAACTGACAACTTCTGCAGAAGAATTGACTTTTATGTTAACAAGGTTATACTTCTACTATGTTGTGACATGCTGTACTGTTGCCCTGAGACTGTAACTTTTCTGTTAAGATCACCACAGAAACAGAAATAGGTTTACATTCACCTGACTTGCATAAAATGGCCAGAAGATAATGTACAAGACCCTCATAAACCAAGAAGTATGCAGAAAACACCCTAGTTTCATGGACAAGCTGATGTAATGTTAAACTATCTTCCCTTTAGAAATGTACTAACTTAGGGTATAAAAGCTACGGTAAAAAAAATAAAGCATTGCCAGACTCTGCTGAACCCCGTGTCTGGTCACTCTCTCTCTCTCTCTCTCTCCCTCGCAGACTTGGCCCTATCAAGGCTGGTCTCACGTGTCTTCTCTCTCTCTCTTGCCCACGCTGTTCATCCTGAGGGTACCCCCCGGATCCTGTCAAGGCTGGACCCCGGCAGCGTTCCAAGAAGAGTGGCCTGTTTGGGGCCACAATAAACGCTTTTCTTCAAGACAACCAAAAAGTATGCCTTAGGCATGCTTCCATTCAGTCTCAGAAAATACTGAGGAGACAATAAGTATTGTGAATAAAATATGTAATTACTGATGCATCAACTACATTGTTCAATGAGTGCAGGCAGTGAAGAATACAATGATGACTCAGAGCCAGTGCTGTGATGTAAGTTAAGGCGCCAGCAGCGCAGATGGCAACACAGTGCAAGTATTATTGAACAACGAATTCTGAACTCGCAGCCCCCTCTATCACATTAATTGTTAGTCCAGTGAAAAAAGTGCACCCCCAGGTCTCTGTAACCAGCTGCCTGTGAGATGGCTCTCGTGAAGATTATCAAAATAAGTCATTGTACATTTAAACCATGGAGTCTCCTCACTTGACTCTCTATTCACTAAGCAACCTTTTGATAAATGAGTTGCCATCTTAGTTAAACATCAGGCAGAAAATGCCAAGTGGCTAGGCTGATGGAACTGGTCTGCCTGTTACATTTCTCAAAGTAAGTGAACTGCCATTATGCTTTTTATTAAAGTCTCTTGATGAGGCTGTTGAGTCAGCAACCCTGAATCCAATCCATCTGGGGACACTGATGAGGTAGTTTCTGAGAACTTTTCTATACAATTTTTGTTCGGTATGACACCTTTGACCAGCATTCTTGCCTGGGAAATCCCATGGACAGAGAAGGCTGGCTGGCTACAGTCCATGGGGTTGCAAAGAGCCGGACATGACTTCATGGTTGAAGAACGACACCACCTCTGAAACTGTCTATACAGGGATGATGCTTTATGAAAATTTCAAATATATAATCAGGGACTTTTGGAGTCTAAAAACAAAAACTGACAATAATACCCACAGAGTATTATCTCCTCCAGCAATTATTAAGATACTATTATTGGGATTTCCCTGGCAGTCCAGTGGTTAGGACTTGGTACTTTCACCTCTGTGGCCAGGTGTAATCCTTGGTTGGGGAACTAATATCACACAAACTGACCCTTAGCCAGAAAAAAAAAGTTTATTAAAAAAAATATATTGTTATCTTCTGAATTCTTTTTTTCTTCTTCTGAATTCTTAAGATGACTGTTCTTTTTGGTTTGTTCTTTTGGTCGTGCCTTGCGGCTTGTAGGATCTTACTTCCCTAACCAGGGACTGAACTCAGGCCCTGCTGAGTGAAAGCACCGAGCCCTAACCACTGGACCACCGAGGAATTCCCTGTTCTACACTATATCATTTCTTTAGTTTTAGTTTGGTGCTTTCAACACTGATCAAATATTCTTCATTGGTGAGGTGAGATTTAATTATGTGCAGCTACAGAGAACTAGCTTGTTCAACTTTCAGCTCCTTCCTAGCGTGTCTCCGGAACTGTGGAGGCTGGAGAGCTGTCACTGCATTCCCCAGATTCCTTTGCAGTTATGGGTGCTGGACGCCCTTTAGGTTCTTTCCAACCAGAGGCACTAAAGGAAAGCCTTTCCTCTGGAGCTGCCTCTGTGGGAAGGGAGGCAGGTGAGCTGATGTGGAGTGTGGCAGAGGCGGACATGGAGCTGGCACCCTCACCCAGCAGTCCCGGGTCCCAGCCCAGCTAACAGCAATGTGACGGTCCAGCTCTGCAGGGGTGTGTTGGGATGTATTTCTGGAAGACCAGGTGATTATTCTGTGAGCTATCTATATACCTCAATAAACCCTCTGTGTTTAAACCACCTTGAGTGAATTCTGTTGCTTGTAGTTGAGAACTGACCACTTCCCATTTTAATTACATTTAACACAGTCACGTTTCTGGTTTCTTCAGTTTTACAGCAACATATTCTCTGCTTTTCTAAGCTGAGACAATGTCCCTTGTATACAGTTAAATGCTATTTAAAAAATCAAACTACCATGGCATTGTTTTGGGATACATCTGTAATTTTATTACAAAACCATTCTTTTGGCATTAGTTGGTTACAGTGAGAGCACGATGCTGTGAGTGTGGCGGAGCAGCTCTGACCTACCAACTGCATCCCCTGCTTTCTGAACCGGAAGGTAAGTTCCTTATATCCTTTACATACCTGCAAACATTAACGCCGCCAATCCTGACACACAAACCATTTAGGGAGAAGTTGATGCTAAGGGGTTAGAGTAAATGTTGATAAGACTACAAAAGTTCCTTTATGGACTTTCTGTTTCCTCTCCCTCCCCCAAATTCTCTGCTTAAAAAAAAATCAAGTTACTTGGAACTAGTCTGAATAGCAGCAGCACCCAAGGAGCATCACACTTAGTTCATGTTAAAAAGCAGTACCTGTGCATTACGTTTTACACCACAGGCAAAGGGAATGATCGCTCTAGTATTTAACTCCTTCATTAGAGTCTCTTAAAAAAATAAAAGCATCCCATCAAGTTCGTCGAGATGGTATTATTGCTGTACGTTTGTAGGTGGGTCACTTTCTGTGCTGTGTTTGCTTTGAAGGGATCTTCCAATATATCTCCAATATTCCTTTCTTATAGTGTCCTTTTCTTTAGCTAGGATTTCACATAACTAAAAACGAAAAACAAAAATTCATTAAAGGAAATGTGTAATTCAGTCCCTAGGGCAAACAGGGATTCTGGGCTAATACAGCTTAATTCAGGTCATGATCAAATGAAACAGACCATCAGAGTCACAGACCACGTGCACTAGTGATGTGGGTGTAGTCCTGAGCAGCAGAAGCGCCCGGCATGGAGTTCTGAGTAACCGCATTTTGAAAAGGGCACGCCTGCTGGGGCACTGAGATTCCAGAAGAAAAGTGCCACGTCCTGCCAGCTTACCTCTAACGCTTTATTAAGAATGTCCTCCTTGTTGTCACATTGGTTTTCTAGCATGTCTTCATAGATATCCACGAGAAAGGCAATTAGGTAGGGAGAGCTGTGACTTGGCTGTAAGTCAAGTAATTGATTTAACAGATTGGGATATTTGGAAAGACCACGATCCTGCAAAATCCTAAAAAATAAATAAAACGATTCTCAATTTTGAGAGGGAAGAACAAGAATAGTAGAAAGAGTAAGAGAAAATGAGCCCTGTAATATAAGCGAGAAAAGTATTTTGAGTGAGGTTGAAATGAAATGAAAAATTTTTAATTTTTTTTGGAGTCCGGTTGATTTACAATGTTGTATTTCTGCTATACAGCAAAGTGAAACAGTTATACATACACATATATCCACTCATTTTTAGATTCTTTTCTCATATAGGTCATTAAAAGTATTAGCAGGGCTCTAAAATGAAATTTTTAAATTAAATCTGAGCTTTATGATGGATAATTAAGAGCAGAGTAAAATTAGCTAAAAAGAATAATGAAGTTTAAAGATAATCGTTTATAACTCAAACTAACACACAAAATTAAAAAAAAAAAAATCTTAAAATTGAAAAGTGAGGGAAAAAAGACAGGAGAGATGTTTCTGCTTCTTGAGATGGTTAATCATCCCTTGAGCTCTCCAGACATTACAGAGCCTGGCCTCTGACAGACGTCCAAATGCGACTGAGCTCCATCCTCTGTGCTCCTTGGGCTTATTCCCTTGGAGACATTTAAGTTCAACAAAGGGTCTGGTGAGTCAGTGGCCAGGCAAGAGAGAGCACGCTGATTTAAGGAGTGAGATGTGTTGCAGGAGATCTCCAGCAATGACCTCAGAAAGAGTGGGTGTACATCTGTGCAATCTGCTTATAAATGATGTATCTCATGCTCCTGTGATCCTGAGCTGAACAGAAACTGGTGTGTGTATTCTGTTCTGAGTCTACAGGATTCATCAATACAGTTAAGCCTGTACCACTGTTCACTCGTGGACTACTCTAAGAACTGTGCTGGCATGTGCTTAGGGGTAAAGAAGAGGGGAGCGGGCACTGTTCCTGGGTGCTGTCACAACACTCTTACACTCACGTTCTCAGATCCAGAGAACTGGAGAGTTCTTTAGTATCCTTCTGGAATCTGATTATGGAACACATTCCATGATCCGTCATATTAGGAGGTTAAAAAATAAAAGCAAAAACCACCTCTTACCCTTTCAAATAATTCCACGCACTTTCATTATGTGGAACTAGCTTGATCATTTCCAGAGTGTACCTGTAAGGAAAAGGTCACAAACAAACATGTATCACTTTAAAACAGCAGTGACAATAATGAGGAACAGTTTCTGTACCGCTGCGTCACAATGCTGCTGTATGCTTCCACTTACCTCTCCCCGTGGACCTGGGACCTCCCTGGGTTACTGGATCTAAATTAGACACACTGGGCCCCAAACCCTGCACTAGAGTAAGTAATGTAGCATCAGGGACTGTTATCTAAAGTTTAATGAGACAATTAAAAAAAAAAGATTCTCAGACACTATGAAATATGATTTCTTCTCAATCTACAGTACCAACAATATTTCAAGAAACTTAAGACACTAAAAGTAAAGGTTTCCTATACAGAGTATTAATTGTGTATTTATCATTATGAGTTTCATCTAACAATCCTGCCCTATTCGTTCCATGAGGGTAGGATTGGGGCAGTCTTTCTATGCTGTATCCTGATGCGTGAGACATGCAGGCACACAAATATTCTTTTAAGGAGTGAACAAGTGAAAATTACTAACTGGACTTCTCTCTCCAATATAGCACGATCATTGTAGCCTGTAGTGTTAGAAATTACAAAATATCTTTGGTTCCAGACAGAGTTATTTCTCACATCCTCTTTGAGAAGTTGGTCTACATACTGCAGCTCATTATCCCAAAGTTTAAATTCCTAAAAGAACATAAAAAAAAAACATTCAATTAGGAATGTCCTATTATTTATAAACAGTGAAAAGAAATAAATAAATAAGGACTTCCCTGTTAGTGAAGTGGATAGGAATCCACCTGTCAATGTAGGGGACACGGGTTCGATCCCTGGTCCGGGAAGATGCCACGTGCCGCGGAGCAACTTATTAGTCTGTGCTCGAAAGGCTGCGAGCCGCCACCGCTGAGCCTGTGTGCTGCAACCACTGCAGCCCCTGAGCCTAGAGCCTGTGCTCCGAAACAAGAAGCCTGCACATGAGGAAGACTAGCCCTGCTCACTGCAACCAGAGAAACCCCACATGCAGCAACAAAGACCCAGTGCAGCCATAAGGAAATAGTTAAAAAATTTTTTTAAACGGAAATAAAACTTTAACAAAGTTAAGCAGGGAGAACTGAAGATACAAACTCATTACGTATTTGGAAGGGAGTGATGCTGCAGGTCAAGAAGATGGAGGGTAAGGAAAAGTCATCAAAGGCAGGGGCATGGGGGACTTCTCTGCTGGTCCAGGGGTTAAGACTCTGTGCTTCCACTGCAGGGGCACAGGTTTGATCCCTGGTGTGGGAACTAAGATCCTGCACGCTTTGGGGCACAGCCACAAAGAAAGATGGGAAGCGTCCTGAAGAATGAAGGGAGTAAGAGTTAGCAGCTAAAAAATTAGGGAGTAAGAGTTAGCAGCTAAAGTGGCTGTAATTCAGCACCATCTTGTGGAAAACAATCTAGATACCAAGAAGGATGTTTTAACTACTTGACCCAACTTTTTAGAACTGTTCTAAAAATTAAATCCAAAGGGAAAAAAATAGTATATCTAACTAAGTGCTTGTGTACTGCTTTTTGGTTTGCTTTCTGTTTTGGCGGTGTGGCTCTTAGCTGTGGCACACAGGAACTTTAGCTGTAGCATGTGGGATCTACTTCCCCAACCAGGGACTGAATCCAGACCCCCTGCACTGGGAGGGCAGAGTCTTAGCCACTGGACCACGAAGGAAGTCCTTATGCATTCTTTAAGGTGAAAACGTAGAAGAAAAAACCAAACTCAGTAATAAGACAATGATTACCTATACTACTGTATATTAATTTTATGTGATTTGATATTATTACATACATTAAGCAAAAGGAAGTGTTCAAAAATGCACATATATGGTAAAATTATATTAAAATACATGTAGATAAATATACACAATTGTATTTAGATATAAATTTTTACGTTACAAAGCTGTTTCAATTTAAAAAAATTATGGAGAGAAGAGAATCAATAAAGACAACTTGAAAACTTTTGGTGAAATACTCTTGGTATAATGAATAGTGCAGAAAGCAGCAATCACTGGAAAAAATTCACAAGCCACAACACTACAATTGTTTGATGGAACAAATAAAAATGCCCAGAGTGGGAGTCGTAACTATTTTCTTCTATTCAGGATTTAGCATAAAATTTTAACAAGTAGGCAGAAATAAAATACTCAATAGTTACTGTAAAATCAGATTACAAGGTTTATGTATGCAATACCTTAATACATAAAATGTCCTTGTTAATGAAAATAACAGCTGTACTGAAACTTTACTGCTGGGAAAGACTGAAGGCAGGAGGAGAAGGGGACGACAGAGGATGAGACGGCCGGATGGCATCACTGACTCGATGGAGATGAGTTTGAGCAAGCTCTGGGAGCTGGTGAAGCACAGGGAAGCCTGGCGTGCTGCAGAGTCGGACATGACTGAGCAACTGAACTGAACTGATCAAAAACTTACAACTACTTTTTCTATTCAATTTGCTAGCAAATATAGTATGTGATGTAAACTCAATCAAAAAGTATTAAAAAGTCACTATTATTCTTTAATATGAAGTTACTCATCAACATATCCCAATAGATCATGAAAGTTAACCAACATGAAGGATGTCAGGTTTAATTAAATATCTTAATAGTTCTTAATCACCTTAATCATTATTGTATGTAATGATCTATATGTGTTTCAGTTTAAGTATACATAAAATCTGATAGTAATTTAAATTATTTGTTAAAAAAAAAAAAATGTGAATAACACTGTAATAAGAAAGGCAATACCTGAATAACCCACTGTCGGTGTTGCCAGGCATGGTAATTCTTTGCATCCTGAGTAAGAATATCCGCAATAAACTCAAGTTCCTGTGATGGGTCTCTCAGCCATTCCACCAGCACTCGCCTATGATGCCTAAATTCAACAGAAGGAATTTTATGTGAATTTACCCTAAAATGAAAGTATCAGCTGCATGTGTTGTACTAGGTGATGTGGAGGGACATGTAAGAAACAGAAATTCACCTCTAATTCTCAAGACTCTACTGGGAAGAAAAGGTACCACAGGAGAAACTCTAAGAGAAAAAATTTCAGAATGCTGAATAACAGCTGAGAAAAATAAACAGTGATTTGCATGTAAAATAAATCCACGTACCAAGGGCTTAAAGGTTTAAATGCAGCTAAATCCGGAAGAACAGTAATCTCTCAACAACCGCAATACCCTGTGAAAGAATTTTCACCATGCCCAGATGTCACAATTTGACTACAGGAAGTATGATCCTGTCTCATCAAGTATGGAAGCCCGTCTGTGAACCAACAAGCTGTCGGTTTTCCGTAAGTCCGAAGGGGCGCCACTCAAGCAACTGCTTATTTCACCAGCTCGTGGGCAAAACAGAATTCACTTCTACTCTGGCAAGTAGCTGTGACAAGTTGGTCGGAAGAGGAATTTCTGTACTAGGAAAATACTTTAAGAGTTCTCTGTCGGGTTCTATTTGTATAATTTTCTTTAGCTGAAATATTTATAAAAATCTATTAGTGAAAATGTTCCAAAATTTACTGTGGTAATGGTTGGACATATATACCCCTTAAATGGGCAAACAGTATGATATGTGAATTATATCTCTCAATAAAGCTATTTTTTAAAAACCATTAATATTCACTACATTAAAATGAGCAGGGGTGATGGAGAAAACGAGTAAAGAAAGATTTAATGTTTAATGGGTGACCTACTCCACATGCATGGAAAATATAAAACTTCATCTTAGAGAATATTAAGGTAAGATTCTACCAAAAGGAAGATCCCAGAGGGAAAGGTTTCTAAATAATTTATTTAAGAAGACTTACAAGTCGGTGAACACTAGTCACAATTTATTTTTCCAGGTTACTGATAAATTCTATAATTCAGGAAAAACTTAATTAATTCCTCCACCATGTCAAAATGATTTCTCAGAGCAAAATACTAAGAAGTTCCATGATTTAAAGATCATTAGTTAAATACAGGGGTTAATCTTACAGTTTAAGTTTTCATGGTTAAGAATTTAATAAAAAGTGCAATTAACTGGCATACATGATTTGAATTACTTATACTATTCTAGTTATGATAGCAACTAGCGGAGTGGGGAATTTAAAACACACTGCAGGACTTCCTTGGTATTAGAGTGGATAACAGTCCGCTTGCCAATGCAGGGGACACAGGTTTGATCCCTAGCCTGGGAAGATCCTACATGCTGTGGAGCAACTAAGCCTGTGAGCCAACTATTGGGTCTGTGCTCTAGAATCCAGGAAGTGCAACTACTGAGCGCACCTGCCCAAGAGTCTGTACTCGGCAACAAGAGAAGCCACTGCCGTGAGAAGCCTGCACAGGGCAATGAAGAGTAGCCCTTGCCTGCCACAACCAGAGAAAGCCCATGTGCAGCAGTGGAGATTCAGTGCCGTAAAAAATAAGTAAGTAAAATTTTAAAATTGAATTTAGAAAATTAAAAAATAAAGTGTACTGCAATTAAAAACTATTGGGTTGCCAATAGCACTACTCTGGGTGGCACTGTATTTTGTTTTTCATAATGATAGGTGGTAATGTGTTAATGACAGAGTCTGCAGTATCCAGAGAAGGAAGGTACTTCTCTTCAGCAAAAACTACATGTAATCAAATGCTGAGAAAGCTTGTGATGTCTGGACACTTTTTTTTTTTAAAGATAAAATAGTACATAGTTTATATATCTCTTCAGGTAATTTTCTGGATTTTTTTTTTTTTTGGCCATGCCGTATGCTTGTGCAACCTCAGTTCTCTGACTAGGGATTGAATCCAGGCCATGGCAGTGAAAAGCCCCAAATCCTAACCACTAGACCACCAGGGAACTCCTGTCTGGATTTTTACAGCTTTTATATAAAAGCACCTTATTCCGAAGGGTAAAATAACTTTTAAATGAGGGACTGAAAACTGTCTAGACACATTTTTACTAAAATAACTTTTAAAATGCAATTTCTCAGGAATATAACCATCATCTCCTCAAAAAGAAAGAAGTGACAGAGGCAAAGTTGTTTAAAATTCTACAGATGGAAATCTGCAATAGCTATCACTTCCATGCCTTGCCAAATGTTGTTTCTCCCTCTCAGATCTACTATGTTGTAACTGTTTGAGAAGATTAAGTATCTATTTTTGGTTCATACTCTTTCTTAAGGACAGTATTTGACTATGCAGATAATCATTACCCAACCGGGTCAGAGAGCAGTCCCCTCTGCACACGGGTCCACAGCTGGAAGCTGTTCCTTCTCTGAAGGTTAACCTGTGCGCTAGGTCCCTTCCCAACTCCAAGAAAGCTCTGACTCTATTCCCTTTTTCTCCAGATTTCTCGCCTTTTCCCTTTCATTAACACTCTTCCCCACATCATGAAGTCTTTGCCACTTTGGGAAAATAAAACCCAAAAGACACAGCCCTGACAAGCTGCTTGCTCTGTCTTTTTTTCTCAAGAACCAACTTCATCTCCCATAAGTGATGCGTGCTCTTCTCTGCGGATCATTTCCTCTTCCTGCCACCCCCGCCATCCTCCCCGACACCTCACTGCTGCCCAGTTGCCCACCCTGGTGGGAGGATGGCTCACTGACAACCGCCTATGGAACAAACCCAGGGGTCGTCTCCACTTCCTGCTCTCCTGGACGTCTCGGCAGCAGCGAATACTCTCATCTACTCCTTTCTTCCAGAAACTCTCCCTCCTCTTGGTTTCTGTGAGGACACTACCTTCTGGTTTCCTCCCTCGGTCATCCTGGACCACTTCTCTGCCTCTCGAACACCAATGCTCACCCATGTTCTGTCCCCAACCTCCTCTAATTCTCCCAGAGCATCCTCATCCAGAGCTGTGACTTCAACCAAACAGGGACACGTTTCAACCACTCGCTGGGCAGTTTCAGCCAGGTTTTCTATCAGCACATCAAAGCCTCCTTGTCCAATCCTGCATCTACCCTTCTTTTCCAGAAATGTGCTGCTTTTTTCCTCAAAATTCCCCAAGTGGCTGGCACCACCATTCACCCAATGGTCAAGCCAAAATACAGACATCACTCTTCTCCACCACTCCCGTGAGAAGCTGAACTTCAAAACCTGTTGCTTCTGTCTCCAAAGCCTCTCTCACATGTATCCTTCTATCTCCCCAGCCCTACCACACTCTCTCCCCTAACCCCCACATGGCAACGGCCCGCCAGGACTCCGGGCGTACTCTGCTATCCTCCAGCTGCTGGCAGAGTAAACCTCCTGAGACACAAACCTAATCACATTACTTCCTAGATTAAGATTTGTCAGAAGCTCTCCACTGTGGCTAAGGTCAACTCCAAACCCTTGTCAGTGTCCGTGAGGCTCTTTATGCTCCTACTGCAGGACTCCCCAAAGGCCCACCAGCCACATGGAACCACACGGAGTTCCCTGAGAGCATCACGCCCTTTCATGTTTCTCCCCAGAGTCCTCTCTTGGCCTCAGCAGTCTCTCCTTGCAGAAATCATCCTTAAATTTCAGGCATAAAGACAGGACACTGTGTGTGTCAGTCACTGTACTGGGAAAAAAACAAATGGCGGCAACCCTGAAGAAAGAGCAGGCAGTCAGCGGCACAGAGTGGAGACAGCTCTCGACGGACACCACGGGGCCACCTCTCCTTCACCAGGACCCGGCAGCCCAGCCGCCCCTTCCCTCCCGCCTCCCCCTCCATCACCTCCACCACCACGGTCGCTTCCATGCATGCGGGCCCACTAAATGCTGGGAACCGTCCAGACTCTGCCTTTCTTTCCTATTTGTTCTCTATCCTCTTGCTCCAAATTTCTCTCCTCCTCCACTGTGTCCTGCTCCTCCCTCCTTGATAAAACCCATGCTCTTGTCTAAGTCAGGAGCTTAATTTTTAGAACACATACTGTAAGAGCTCTACTATTATACTTTTCACACTGCTCTGTAAAATAATTGGTTTCATTATCTGCTTTCCTTTATAGACTTTCATTCATCTTTGTATCTCCAGCATCAATAAAAAAAAAATTTAATAAACAAATGAACAAAAGACCAAATACCAGGGACTCCTTTTATAACACACTGAATAGAAAACTGAACAGAAAACTGAATAGATTTTCTGCTCAAATTTTTTTCCTGATTCTGGCAGTATTACAGTTAATGTCGAAGTCTTAAATCATGGCAGCAAACATTTGAGGGTCAACTGTGGGTTAAGTGCCACTTCACACACTAAACAAAAATTCATCTCAGTTCTCCTAACAACACTGTAAGACAGGTGACATTAGCTCCGGTGCAAGGACTGTAAACAAATGAACAATTCCTTATGGTTTTGTCACCCACTGGCAGGTACTAACTGATTAGCACAGCAACTTATTTCCTTCTTGTGTTCATCTTACCAAACTTGATAGTTTTTGGGCTGCTCCTCAATTATTGCCGAGATGTAGTTCATTTCCTCATGTAGATCCTTCTGAAGGGACTTCAAGAGAACTCTCCGGAAATGCCTACAGCAAATAATAAGTATCCACAGTGTCATTACTCCACATACATTGCCAGGCACAGCATCAAATGAAGCCAAAAAACAACACAGACACGTTTCTGGTAGGTATTCTATATAACCAATAAGTTAGGAATTTAACAGCCTGTGGTTGTCCAAACTTGTACAACTGGTGACTGGAAGAATCAAGAATTTTGAAGAAAAAACAGTGAAATGCAGCAGGTGTGAGAAAGAAGAAAAGACAACCAATCAGTGATTATTTTCAGGTAATACGCTGGTTACTAGCTTCTACTGCACAAGAATCAAAAACTTCTCTCTCCTCACATGGTATAACTTGCTCATTTAGATACATTATGCATTTAATACACTAATTTCATTACAAATATTACCAAATATTTTACTTTTAAAACCATCATAATAATGCTACTTATAACTGAAAACAAGCTTCTCTTCAATTTCTTCATAGGTAAAGTCAAACCATTAAATAAAACCTTTTCTCTAAAGACATTAGTTCTGGTCTATTTTTACTTCAAAATCTCAAAATATTTCAACTCAGTATATAAGAAGAGACCAAAAAAAACTATTTTAAGTTACCTTTTAAAATGAAATGCTAAAGAGAAGAAATGATAGCATTTCTATTATAATTAAAGAAAATTAGGTTGCACAGAGCACATACATATTTGGTTTGGTTTATAGGGTAATTTTAGGTGTACTGTTTTTAAGAAAACAGCAAATAAGTTTAGAAATTTTAAATAAATTCTAATTTGCTGTGAGCTGTATGTAGTAAAGAAATTCTTACAAGCTTAGAAGTGCGTATTTGAGACACAAAGTAATGGAAGACGACACTAACAGTTCTAGACAAACTTCACCCTCTAATAAGATCGTACAAAAATGACAATAAAGAAAAAGCATAAATCCACAGGGATGAGGGGATACCAGAGCAACTGCAAGAGATCAACAAAACTATGGAAGACAGCAAACTGACAGTTTTGAGTGACTTATAAAAACACCAAGTTCTTCAGAGGCAACTCTGGACAGGCTTCTGGTCACCAGAAAGACCAGCCTTGATTAGAAGCTTAGAATGTTCAGCCCCACCTCCCGTTCTCTAGACAGGGGAGAAGGACTGGAAATGAGTTCATAAGCGATCATGCCCACATGAGGAAGCCGCCATCAAATCCCAGCAGGAGGGCTTCGGAGAGCTTCCATGTGGGTGAACACACCCAAGCCCCGGGAGGGTGACACACCCCCACTCCAGGAGGACAGAAGCTCCTGCTCAGACCCCACCCTATGTCCTTCTTCACCTGGCTGTGGGTCTCCATCTTTTATCAGATCCTTTAATCAGCTGGTGAACCTAAGTGTTTCTCTTGACTTCTGTGAGCTGCTTTCGCAAATCAGTCGGCCCCAAGGAGTGGATGCTGGAGCCTCTGACTTACAGCCCAGCAGGGGTGCGGGCAGCTAAGGAACGGAGCCCTTAGCCTGCGGAGTCCAACACCACCCCCAGGCAGACAGCATTAGTTAAGCTAAATTACAGGACACCTGTGGGCTGTCACAGAGACCCGCCTGGCAGGGGAAAATCCCACATGCCCTCAGTGACCAGAAGTGACGCGTGCTATGTGCAAGTAAAGAAAACGTGCCGGAGAAGGAGGACTGGGCTTTTCCTAAAAAACCTCGACAACAGACAAGTGGCTTTATTTTCTGGAACTATCAGAAGCAGAAAGAAATATCAGACACTACGCAAAGCAGGGTGAAGTGAAGGCTGGAAACAAGGAAATTTAAAACGGTGACACAAACAACAGGCCAGAAACCCCACCCTGCCCGACCTCCCTGCCAGAACTGACCCCCAGAACTAGAGCAGCCAAACGGGCACTCCTCCGACAGCTCTTCCTCAAAAACACAAACCAGCCAAGAGAAAAGACCCAGAAATACTGACATGCGAAGATTTCACACAGAACAGCCCCTCCTCCAGGAACTTCACAGTGAAGCCCTCTCGATGACCAGTCGTGCAACACGCAGGGATGCCAAAGCAGGTTTTTCCTGCTTCCATTGTAGGTGTGAAAGGAGAGTCAAGAACTACCAGTCATTTGAGAAAAATGTGTACATGGAATAAAGAGACCAAAACAAAAACACAGAAAAATGAAAATATAGCCCATCCGTGAAATAAAACAAAATGCTACTAAAGAATACCCAGAGAACAAAAAAAGAGCTCTTGTAAAATAAAAATGAGTGCAGGGATGTCCCTGGTGGTTCAGTGGCTAAGACTCTATGCTCCCAATGCAGGGGGCATGGGTTCGGTCCCTGGTCAGAGAACTAGAGCCCACATTCTGCAACTAAGACCCAGTGCAGCCAAATAAATAAATACACGTTAGGAAAAAAAAAAAAGAGTGCAGACCAAAGAGACAGAAGATAAAGTTGGGGAAGTATCTCAAAAGCAGATAAAAAGAGAGTTGAAAATAAGAAAAGACAAGTGTCAGAACTACAACATGCAACTAAAAAACGTTCCAGAAAGAACAGAGGAGAGGAGTAATTATCAAAAGAATATAAAAAAATTCCACCCCCCAAAGTTAAAGGTTAAAATGAAGGAACAGGATCTTCTCAATAGAGGCTGAAGGAAAGAGGAGGATAGTTTAGAAAACCTGAAGGAAAATGATTTTCAATCTTGAATTCTATTAGTAAAGCTAAGAAGAGACCAAAGACACTCTAAAACTTAAAAAAAAATCTCAGTAACGATTTCCCATACATCCTTTTTAAGTTTTCAAGGATCTGGTCTATAAAATGAGAGAGTACATCAGGAGAGGGATAAGTGTGGGATCTCAAAGACAGGGACGAGACAGGGAAGAGCTGTGGGCCTGAGGTGCGGGGCCCCAATCCGCTGAAGGGTCCCCACTGTGCTCAGCAGGAACGAGACACTCAACAGGAGCAGAGTTGGGAAGACAAGTTATTCATTGGTAAAGAGAAAACAAACTGTGATGGAGACAGCATAGGAGATTAATTCTGTGTCTTCCATAGCAAGACTAATATTTAAAATGAAAAAATTAAAAACAACCAAGCATGTTATTTATAGAGGAGATTTTAAGGAAAAACACTGAGGCGTTGTTACCTCAGGGAGTGGAACCCTGTAGTGAGAAAGAATGGGGCAGAGACTGCTATTTTTCATTCAATGTGACCTTTAAACTCTTATGTAACTTATTATTTTGATAAAAATTAAAGTTAAGAAAAAAAGCCACCCAAATGAAAACCTCAGACATTCAGACAGGAAATAATGATGATGTGTCTTACCACACTGTGTAATTGGCTGCATTTAACTCAATAGCATCTCTGGTTAATTTAAAAGCCCGCTCACTTCTCTCGTCACGCTGCAGGACAGCCCGGAAATAATCATAGACGTCCTGAACTAGAAACGGAGCACACAACTGCATTAGGACGGTCTTTCTTGTTTAAAACGACCACTATAGTACAAAATGTTGTTTGTTTTCTATGTCTAGGAGGAAGATATCTTATTGCCTGTATACGATTTACAACAATAAGCAAAAGAAAAAAGTGCAGCGATGGTGACCGCCAACCTGAGAATTTGTCACAGCCACAATGCATGTGACCGAGCTTACTGCACATTCGGGGTTGATGCCAGAATCCAGATACCCCAACGATGTTGTGTATTAAGGAAAAACTAAGCATGCATACACTCAAATATTCACTTGGCTATTTTTTTCAAATTTTGATCACTTTCTTAAACTGAAAAAAGAATCCACACCATGACAGAAAACTCAAACAGCAGAAAGTTCCACACTAAGCTTCCATTCCACTCAATTCCCAGTCCTTCTCCCGAGAAGCAACTGCAGAATGATTCTAGTATATCCTTCTAAATATATCCTATCATATACAGGTGATTCTAATTCTATCTTCCTTTTTTTTTTTTTTATACAAATGAGATCACATCACACTCTCGCTCTGGGCTGTCTTTTTTTCACTAATACATTCAGTTCAGTTGCTCAGTTGTGTCCAACTCTTGGCAACCCCATGGACTGCAGCACGCCAAGCTTCCCTGTCCATCACCAACTCCTGGAGCTAGCTCAAACTCATGTCCATCAAGTTGGTGACGCCATCCAACCATCTCATCCTCTGACGTCCCCTTCTCCTCCTACCTTCAATCTTTCCCAGCATCAGGGTCTTTTCCAAGGAGTCAGTTCTTCGCATCAGGTGGCCAAAGGATTGGAGCTTCAGCTTCAACATCAGTCCTTCCAATGAATATTCAGGACTGATTTCCTTGAGGATTGACTAGCTGGATCTCCTTCCAATCCAAGGGACTCTCAAGAGTCTTCTCCAACACCACAGTTCAAAAGCATCAATTCTTCAGCACTCAGCTTTCTTTAGAGTCCAACTCTCACATCCATACATGACTACTGGAAAAGCCAAAGCTTTGACTAGATGGGCCTTTGTTGGCAGAGTAATGTCTCTGCTTTTTAATATGCTGTCTAGGTTGGTCATAGCTTTTCTTCCAAGAAGTAAGCATCTTTTAACTTCATGACTGCAGTCACCATCTGCAGTGATTTTGGAGCCCAAAAAAATAAAGTTTCTGTTTCCACTGTTTCTCCATCTATTTCCCATGTAGTGATGGGACTGGATGCCATGATCTTAGTTTTCTGAATGTTGAGCTTTAAGCCAACTTTTTCACTCTCCTCTTTCACTTTCATCAAGAGGCTCCTTAGTTCTTCTCTTTCTGCCATAAGGGTGGTGTCATCTGCGTATCTGAGGTTATTGATATTTCTCCTGGCAATCCTGATTCCAGCTTGTGCTTCAACCAGCCCAGATTTCACATGATATACTCTGCATATAAATTAAATAAGCAGGGTGACAATATACAGCCTTGACATACTCCTTTCTCGATTTGGAACGGGGATGTTCCATGTCCAGTTCTAACTGTTGCTTCTTGACTTGCATACAGATTTCTCAGGATGCAGGTCAGGTGGTCTGGTATTCTCAACTCTTTAATAATTTTCCACAGTCTGTTGTGATTCACATAGTGAAAGGCTTTGGTGTAGTCAATAAAGCAGAAGTAGATGTTTTTCTGGAACTCTCATCCTTTTTCAATGATCCAACGGATGTTGGCGATTTGATCTCTGGTTTCCGTGCCTTTTCTAAATCCAGAATATCTGAAAGTTCACTAATACATTATTCAACGTCATATAAACTAGTACACGTCTATAGAAAACCACTTGGTAATTTCTATTAAAAATTAAAACTGACTATTCATTGACCTTGGTTCTTAATCCAGTTAAGTTTTCTTACAAATAAACTCCTGTATGTGCCCAAAGCATCCAAGGACATTTATGAGAGTATTTGATAACATAAGAAATAAAAAGCAAGAAAAATTGGAAACTGAAATTTCCATTAGTATAGAATGAGGTAAGTCCCTCGTGATACACCCATACAACAAAACCCTATGTAGCTATTAGTAACAACGCTGCTCTGGTATATACTGAAGTGGAACAATTTCTAAGATGCTGTTGAATGAAAAAAGGAAGTTGCATAATAGCAGCTATTCATTTAAAATACATGCTTGGTAAAAAAAAAAATCTGCTTATTTATTTTTTTACAGCCGTGCTGGGTTGTCATGCAGTTATGGTGCTTGGGTTTCTCACTATTGCAGCTACTCCTGCAGTGGAAGGTGGGTTCCAGAGCGTGTGGGCTTAGCTGCTCTGTGGCATGCAGCATCCTCCCAGACCCACCTGCACTAGCAGATGGATTCTTACCTACTGGACCAGCAGGGAAGCCCAATATATGCTTATTTATGAATAATACTAGTTGGAGGGACAAGAATGGGAAGAAGATATAACTTTCCACTGCATTCCACTACAAAGCTTACTGCATTTTTCAAACAGCTGCACAGCACTGCACTGTATGGCCACTGTATCTAATTCATCCCTGTCAATGTATGTTTAAGCGGCTTTCCTTCTTTCGCTGTCCTGTCACTGTATTCTTCTGTGCACAAGTGCGAATTCAGCCCCTCCGTGGGCTATACACGTGGATCAAGAGTACGTGCACGGCTGGTGCTGACAGACAGTGCCAGGTGAACCTCTCAAGAAAGGTTTGATCAATATACAGTGCCTCCGGGAAGGCATGGATACACCTGTACTTTCCACATCCTCACTGAGACAGCATCAGAATTTCTGATCTTTGCCAGCCTCTCAACTGACAGAACTTTAGACCTTGACAATTTTTATCTTGTTTTATTCTCATTTCCACAAGAGAAACTGAGGCTTAGAGAGATTCACAAGTTCACGTGGCCCAGAGTACTTTGGAGGTAGAGGTTAAATATACAAATCTAGTCTGACACCCAAGACCATACCACTAGTCACAATGAACTAGGTAGGAGACACTGCAGTTGAAATGCCCTCACATCACAGCACAATGTAGAGAACGGATTAAGGCCCCAGACAGACTGCTTAAAAAAACCCAGATGCTAAATATTCCCATACTTCTCTTGCCGCAATTAAAAATCTATGTGGACATGTTATGCTATTTTTCTTATAGCATACCAGTTTCCAATTACTGACAAGAGCTCATAAACTTTTAGCAGGCCAGTATGCATGTCAATATATCCTAATCTGCCTAACCATTCTGCTGCTACTGCTGATGTAGATTTTTTTCAATTTTGTTTCATAAAAATCACTACTTTAAGCGACTTTTCATTAGAAAATAAACAATACACATGAATGTATTTATGTGTGTGCCTTCCCCAGCGGCTCAGTGGT
This sequence comes from Dama dama, assembly GCF_033118175.1. NCBI lineage: Eukaryota > Metazoa > Chordata > Mammalia > Artiodactyla > Cervidae > Dama > Dama dama. Next base: position 43,407,680 of record NC_083712.1, on the reverse strand, counting down.
AAACAATACACCTGCAATGCAGACGACGCAGGTTTAATTCCTGGGTCGGGAAGATCCCTTGGAGGAGGAAATAGCAACCCACTCTGGTATTCTTGCCTGGAAATTCCAATGGACAGAGGAGCCTGGCGGGCTACAGTCCACGGGGTGGCAAGAGTCAGATGCGACTCAGCATGCACACACACATGCAAGCACACACAGGTATGTTGTGTCCTTAGACTACAACCCCCAAAGTCAAACTATCAGAGGAGAGCACAAATAATTATAGTTCTTTCCGAGCATACAAAGATCATCTACTTCTAAACACTATCTTTAAAATGCTGAGTTTAATTTACACCAAAGTAAAATTTAGAAACATAAATGGTACATAACTATGGAATATTATGTGGTCATTAAGAACCAAGCTCCAAAACACTTTAAAATGTGAAACAAAATGTTTGTAACACATTAACGACATATACAGAGTATACACACATAATTTTACATTCACACGTGCACACATACTAACTCTGTGGAGGGAATTCCTGACCAGTCCAGTGGTGAGGCCTTCATGCTTTCACTGGGGGTGGGCATGGTTTGATTCCTGGTTGGGAACTAAGATCCCACAATCCACGTGGTGTGGCCAACAATAAATGAATAAATATTAATTAAAAAAAAAAAAAGAAACAAACCTAACTCTGTGGAAATGTATTTGCTGAGGAGTAAGAGGCTATGTACCAAGTGTTATCAGCAGTTAGAGTTCTGGATGATGAGACTCTTCTTTTGAAGGTAACGTTTCAAATTTTTCTACAATGAGCATGTGTGTGCCTGCTAAGTCGCTTCAATTGTGTCCAACTCTTTGCGACCCTATGGACTGTAGCCCACCAGGGTCCTCTGTCCATGGGATTCTCCAGTAAAGAATACTGGAGTGGGTTGCCATGCCCTCCTCCAGTGGATCTTCCCAACCCAGGGATTGAACCAGAGTCTCCTGCATCTCCTGCATTGGCAGGCAGGTTCTTTACCACTAGCCCCACCTCAGAAGCCCACAATGAGCACGTGATACTTTAAAAAGCACTTGAAGTTTCTGGTATCTGGTGCTGCTGCCCACTGCACTGGATCTGTATCAGTGGGAATGGCTGCTACCAGTCCAGTTTACATGTCTCTCCAGACATTTTTCCAAGCAGATAAATGCAGCTCTGTTCTTGTTTATTTTTAATGAAGTTGGTATAACATTTTCATTCTGCTTTTTGGCATTTTTCCCCTCAGTGATGTGTCCTTTTATGCCTGTGTATATACATCTCTGTCATTCTTTGTACACTTTTCCATACAGTGGATATGGCATAATTTACATGTCAATGCTATTTTGGGTTAATAAATAGACGTTTATATTTATTAGATTTTTCTGATATTAAATTTTTATATTAAAAGTCTTTTTATTAAAAATTACAAATTTAATATACTGTCATACTTAAAGTTTCTAAAACTTATGTGCCCCCTTTGCACTCAATACTGTTTCCACAATCTGTCCCTATTATAACAGACCTAAGATCCTCTTGGATCCTGATGGCTCAGCTGGTAAAGAATCTGTCTGCAATGTAGAAGACTCGGGTTCGATCCCTGGGTCAGGAAGATCCGATGGAGAAGGAAACGGTAACCCACTCCAGTATTCTTGCCTGGAGAATTCCATGCACAGAGGATCCTGGCGGACTATAGTCCATGGGGTCACAAACAGTCAGACAGGACTGAACACCTCACACACACACACACACACCCAAGATCCTTTTACTGATTATACAGCACACGATTGTATGACGATACATTTATCTATTCTTCAAAACACAAATATATAGTTGGTTTCCAATATTTTGCTTTTTCAAAAATTACTGTGAATTTTAACAGTTATCAGAACTGTTTCATTATTTCACGTGCATAATTCACTCACTTATCTTCCTTGGTGGTTTATAAAGTAGTTATCTTCCCTGGTGGCTCAGATGGTAAACAATCAACCTGCAATGCAGGAGACCCAGGTTCAATCCCTGGGTTGGGAAGATTCCCTGGAGAAAGGAACGGTAACCCACCCCATTATTCTTGCCTGGGAAATTCCATGGACAGAGGAGCCTGGCGGGCTATAGTCCATGGTGTTGCAAAGAGTCGGACGTGACTGAGCGACTCTCACACTCACACTGACACACACATACACACAGTAGTTACTTCTATTATTCTCGCTTTGCACCAGAGGAAACAAGAAGTACGAGAGGTAAAATAACTTGTTCGAGGTTACAGAGCCAGTAAAGTGGCACAGTTAAGAATCTGGACCAGGTGGTCTGGCTCTGAAGTCTGTGCTCTTAGCCTCCTAGGATATGTCTTTTTTTTTAACTAATTTTTTACGTTGCGATGAGTCTTAGTTACTGCATACAGGTTTCCTCTAGTTGTGGAGAGTGGGTGCTACCCTCTGGTTGTGGTGTTCGGGCTTCTCTTGTTGCTGAGCCTTAGACACACAGGCTCAGTAGCTGCAGCTCAGGCTGGGCCCTAGAGCTTGGGGTCAGCAGTTGTGGCACATGGGCTTAGTTGTTCTGAGGTATGTAAGATTTTCCTGGACCAGGAATCAAACCCGTGTCCCCTGCATTGACAGGCAGATTCTTATCCACTGTACCACCAAGGGAAGTCCAAGGACATGTCTTTGAAGTCATAAGCCAGAGTGAACCCAGAATGAATCATGAGAAGCAGCACTTAAAGGTTGTAAGATGTGAGAATTTCCCACTTGCACTAAATATATACATGACAGTGCTTTCTAAAATGGCTAAACATACAAAAATTTCCACCTGAAAACTATAGATCTGTTCATACTTCTCAATTATCTGACATCACAAAACAGCTTATTTCTCATTTCTAATGATAATGGATTTCTTCCCCCTTATTTAATGGCCAATGAAATTGCATCTTCTATGAAGTGCCACTTCATACCATTTGTCTATTTTTTGATTAGTCTGCCAGTTTCTTTTTCTTTAGAAATCCCTTTCAAGGTTCTGAGTATCAATCCTCTGTTTATACATCTTCTCTCACACTGCTGATTGCCTTTTAACTTACTCACAGTGTCTTCCGTTGCACAAAGGAAAAATTCTGATACACTCATAGATCAGTTTTGACTGATGGGTCATTTTTCTCTTTTCCTTTGTGCTTTCTAATAATGATATATTTAAGAATTAAAAATGCTGGTTTTTTTTAACCCTGCAAAAAATATTTTATTATTTTTAACTGAGAGAGAAATGTATGGCTGTGTAAGTTTCCATAAGGTGCCTTACAAATCTGGAAAAGTTGCAGTTTTCATTTCTCTGATCACTGGTGAGGTTACTAGCTCTTCACAGACATTTTTATTTCTTCCAGTGAATTATCTCTTCACGTATAATCTCTCTCATAATTTGGAAGCTTTTCAGTTTCATACCTTCTGATCTTCTCAATCAATTCTGAGTTTTACATCTTGCCTAGTAATTCCTTCTTTACCCTAAGAATGAAAGATTACACTATTTGCTCCTAGTATGTTTACAGTTCTGTTTTAGAACTTAAATCCACATGTAATCTATTTTATGTAAGATATGATATAGGGATACAACTTTGTTTACAGCCAAATGCACAGGTAACTGTAACAAAATCATTACTTGATTAATCCATCTTTCATACAGATATGAAATGTCCTTTTTATCAAGTTCTTACCTACACTGATAATTTTTAATTATTTGTTAATCTATTTCTGTACCAGTTCCACATGTTAAGAACTAAGCTTAGTAGTACACTTTCATATTTGATAAGGCAAACTCTCATACCATTGTTCTTTCTTTACATTTCTTGACATTACCCTATAATCAGAAAAAACATTCCTTGTAAAATGTAAAAACATTTACATGTAAAAACATGTAAAATGTAAAAACATTCCTTGTAAAAAAAAAAAATTCCCTTGTAAAAGAGGAATAATTTCGGATAACAGAGCCTTAATTGAAAGAAACATATATATATACACACACATACATAAAACTACAAAACAAGCATTCTCTTTTGTTTATCCTTTCCTTGAAGAATAACAACATCTGCATGGTTTTCAATTTACAAAGCATTCCACATTCATTATGAAAGAACACTTTGTCAAAGAAAATAATCCACTCACTTTAATATCAGAAATGCATTCGAACTGAGTCAAACATTTCATAGTCAAAATATAGTTCAAAATGCTCATGTTTCAACAACCAAAGTTTATTCTAAATAAAAGAGAAAATCATTCATCCACATGTAATTGATTTTATGGAAGATATGATATAGGGATACAATATCAATTTTATGTACAGATTAAATAGCAAATGAAAAGCACAATCACATAGTAGCTACTATGTATTATAAAGTAACATTTAGGACTTATATTTAGAGTATGTCCATTGTTTAGACAAAATGAAATTTGTCATCATGAAAGTAAATTACAAAACCCCCACAAGATTAGTTTAAGTCATTTAGACCTTTATCAGACAAAAATCTGTCATCTATCTATAGTTGTGAATTTCAATTTTGCTACTAATTTGACTTACAGGCCTTTCCCCAATAAAAAATAAACTTACATTTCTCACTATAAATGATCTGGACCACTGGATTGGGGCCATCATTCTGTGGCACTGGATCTATATCAGCCCATTCTGCTCTGTCCCTGAAAATATAGATATTTTTCAGTGATTATATTCAAGCATGTAAAGAAAAAATGAAATTTGACGTTCTTTAAAATGTCAATGATTACACTTTAACATCTTGGTGAGATTCTTCATGAACAAGTCTATCATTTTGATTTACAATATTAAACTTTGAAATAAAAATAAAGTGAATAATTTTCCAATTAAAGTAATTTAAATCAATAGTTTTCTAATTTAAAGTTTTGCCTAAATGCAAAAGTAGGTTTCTGTAGCAAGTACACAATAGTTTTAAATTAGAAATCAATCCAATTCATTGGTCTAATAAGACTCTTTGGAGTCAATCAACATTTTTTAAAAACTTGAATAACACTTTATTTGAATAATCTAAATAACTAGAAACTTATATTTAAAAATAAAAGTAATCACTATCATTTGCTTGTACACCAAGAGGCGGTCCAGGTGGTCAGTAGAGGTTGGAATCTGTGGAACACTGGCTCTACCACTGAACTAGCTATTGTGACCTTGAGAAAGTTACTTAAACTCTCTGGGCAGCAATTTTGTCATTTATAAAATGGAGATGATACTATTACCAACCAATTTTAGAAGGCTATCTGGAGGTTTGAGATAACGTTATGCGCTGAAAACGTGCATAATAGTAAGCATACAGTACATAGTAAATATGCTCTATATACACTATACAATTAGCATGTATTACACAGTAGACACACTAAATGTACTATATAATATTATTGTATGCTGAAGTATATATGCTGTACGTTATAAACACAGCATCTAATAAATGCATATAGCAAATATTCAGTGACTACTACTTCTCATTATCAAAGCTAAAATAGATTATAGTGGCAACAATGGGTGCCTATAGACATTGCTGTGTAAACTGCTCAGGGTGACCAAATTTTCTTTAACCACTCTTTTACCTATAGTCTTATCCTATTGCCCATTTTTCAGTTCTGTGTATTAATCAGCTATGGGCAACAAAAATTCTGTGGTATGTAGACAAATTCTAAAATTGTGTCCATTTTATAAGGAGAAACGCAGTGGAAAGCGTGCGTTTCCTGAGGTGTGAGACCTCGATAAGAGCGGTATGAGAAAGCTAGGGCTTCCCTGGTAGCTCAGCTGGTAAAGAATCCGCCTGCAATGCAGGAGACCGGTTTCGATCCCTGGGTTGGGAAGACCCCCTGGAGAAGGGAAAGGCTACCCACTCCAGTATTCTTCGGCTTCCCTGGTGGCTCAGCTGGTAAAGAATGCGCCCGCAATGCGGGAGACCTGGGTTCGATCCCTGGGTTGGGAAGATCTCCTGTAGAAGGGAAAGGCTACCCACTCCGGTATTCTGGCTACTGGCCTGGAGAATCCCATGGACTGTATAGTCCGTGGGGTAGCAAAGAGCCGGACAGGACTGAGAGACTTTCACTTTCACTTCACGAGAAAGCTTCGGGCAGGGGAATCTGACACAGTTCAGGGAGGCAACCCGACTATCGACTATCGCACGCCTCGGTGAGGAACTCTTGAGGGCTGTGGGGGCCACCTCCACCAACGGAGAGCTCGAACACATTAACTTCGAGGACGCAACCTGGAGAGGTGCCTTTCAAACTCGCTTCCTAAAATCTAGGCAAATCAGCCATCGGATGGGGCTTGTACCTAGAATTACGGGAGGAAAAATAAGACACGCGAGAAAAGGATTTGTCTGTCATTCGACTCTGCAGGTTCAAGTGGAGCTTGGGGTTGGGGGGGGGGGGGGAGAGTGAAATGGGCATGACCAATAGAAAGCGACTGATGGGGATGGGGACGGACCGAGTGCCGGGCAAAAGTCGGGGAGGAAAAGGCGAGAAAGTTGAGGCAGCGCCCTACACAGCGCGCCGCTGACACCGCGGCCCGGGCGGCGAGGAGACAAGTAACGGGGTTTGTCACCCCCTTCTTATCCTCAGAGCGTAACTCGGCGCTAAAACCGCTGAAAGACGACGCTGTCCTGGGGTCCCTAAAATCTTCAGGCGAGCTCTCGGCGTGTCGGCAGGGCAAAAACCCACAGGGAAGACCCGTCCCCAAAGCGAGCCAGCCTAGGACCTTGAGGAAATCACTCCCTGCCAGCAACCCCACCGCACACGAGCCCTCAGGCTCCGGACCACGGCAGGCCAGCGCCGCGGACCACCTCCGCTCGCCCGGCGCAAGGCCGGCGCGGGCCCCACCCCCGCCGCCGGGCTCCCGAGGCCGCGCCACAGCGCCGGCCGCGGCCGCCCCGCCAGCCAGCCCGGCGCGGGCGACTGGGGTCTCCGGCGCCAGACGGCCTGCCGTGGGCGTTACCTGTACAGGACATAGGTGGGCGAGTCCAGGCTCAGGAACCCGTCGTCCATAGGGGACGCCGCCGCCGCCTCTTCCTGCGGCGGCTGGGGAGGCGGCGGAGGAGGATGCGGCTGGGGCGGCGGCGGCGGCTCCGGCTGACCAGGCTCCCCGCCCTGCGCGGCCTCCCCGACCCCGTCGGCGGCCGCCATCACTGCTCTGCCCCGAGCTGAGGAGGTGGCGGAGGCCCCGCCCCCCGGGCCCGCCCCCAGCCCCGCCCCCTCACGACTGCCACTTCCGGTGTCCCGCGCCTACCATAGAGACGCGGGCCAGAGGGTCCCGCGCCCCTGCCCGGCTGTCTTCGGTTTGCGCGGGTGCGCGCTGGCGGGCTGTGTCTCGCTTGCTGGGACGTCGGTTTCCCCCTCGCCCGGCCCGCGGGTCTGACTGAATACCTGTGGCTCATGTCCCGAACGTGCTCGTGCTGTTCGGTGGTTGTTGGTGCCGCCGGGGGAGCCTCGGAAGCCTGGATGAGCGCTCCGCGTTAGCCTTCCAACGACATTTACATTCCTCGTACACCGTTTTTTTTGTTTGTTTGTTTTTTCCTTTTGGGTGCCAAGAGTTTAGACTGCAGAATTCCAGTAGACCAGGGCTTTTGTCTTTTGAAATTAAAGTTCTGATTATACAAGGAAAATGTGTGTACGTTATAGGAAAGGTAAACGTTCATTTTACACACACTGACTACCAAGTGTAGGCAGGGCTTGCTCGTGAACGAAATAAAGTCTCTGCTCTAAAATATGCCTTTAAGAGTCCAGCAACTCCACAGATGGTGCTTTGGTGTTTCGGTTGTTTTGAGCTGCAGGCACTTGAAAAACAGCAAATGCGGGAGAAGCTTTCTCTGAACTCCCGCACCTGCCTAAACACAGACCCTCCAAAGAAGAGCTCAATGTAACTAAGCCCTCTCCCTGGGAGTTTCAAGAGTAGGAGTGGATGCCACACCCAGAAAAGTTTTGTTCAACTCTCATATCTCCAACCTATTCTAAGGGCCCATTCGTCGTCTTTCATTGTTCCTAAAAACGTTTTACTCTCCCCGTAAGAGGTCTTCATCTCCCCGAAGCCTGAATTCGTTTTTGTTTGTTTTTGGCCATGCCTCCCAGCTCCCGCAGCCAGGGACTGAGCCAGGCCTCTCACTAGTGAAAGTCCAAGTCCTAACTCTAGACCTCCAGGGAATTCCCTAAGCCTGAATTCTAAACCACCTCAGGGAGTTGTTAGTTTTCCTTTGGATATCTCTAGTCATTTTTGTATTTTCTCTAGGTATACACAGGTATGCTGCTAAGTCACTTCAGTCATGTCTGACTCTGTGTGATCCCATAGACAGCAGCCCACCAGGCTCCCAAGTCCCTGGGATTCTCCAGGCAAGAAAATCACCATGCATTTTTAAATCTCAGGGCAAGTTTTGAAATCAACCTTTTCTAATTCGAGTATGAGAACCTAGTAATTAAAAAATGTCTTGTTATTATTTACAACCCAATTGCAAACTGCAATTTGCAACTTAATTTTTAAATTACAAACCCAATGTGAGTTGAGAACTTTAGAAGATATACGATCTCTTAGGAGCAGATAGGGGTTGGAAAACATAACCTAATTAATCAACCCCTAAACAATCTAGAAATGAGTTTTATTGGGGTTCATGTGGATGATAGTGTATTCCAATGTACACCAAAGAGACACCAAGGAATTTTTTAAAAGTCAGGCATGCTGACAGCTAACATGATTATTTTCATTAGCGAATTCCAAGTGGTCTGTTTTCAATCTCTAAATTTCTTTGGAAATTCTGAGAGCCATTCTTCCTCAGAACCTCCAAAACTAATTTGTAAAGTATTGGATTATAAAATTCATGTAGTGGTGATACTTTATCAAACTGTGCTTGTTCTTTCGTAGTCATCAGGCATTAGAATGTGCTTACATATCTTAATTTTAAATTGGTTATTAAAATGTTAAGATTATATATTTCAAATGGTCATTAAATGGGCTGTTTAAACACACACACACACACAAAAGAACACTGGAGTGGGTTGCCATTTCCTTCTTCAATGTGTGAAAGTGAAAAGTGAAAGTGAAGTCACTTAGTCGTGTCCGACTCTTAGCGGCCCCATGGACCACAGCCTACCAGGCTCCTCCATCCATGGGATTTTCCAGGCAAGAGTACTGGAGTGGGGTGCCATTGCCTTCTCCGATACATGAGGTATACATGCTAATATATACCATGTTTTTCTCTTGTTAATCGGCCTTTTGTTACTGGAGTCTCAACCAAGAACTCAGAAGGGTGGAGGAAAAATTACTCTTCACGCTCAACAGTAGATGGTCTGGAGGCTTTTCAGGGGCTGTCTGAGCAGAGACCTGTGAGAAGGAAAAGCTTAGTAATCAGAGAACAGGAGTGCGTGCTTGGTCTGGGTTCAGAAAGGATGCAGGCAGGGCAGAAGGCCTGTGAGTGAGGGGAAGGAACTGGTAGGTGATAAAGTCTTGCCATAGACCCTGATGCTGGGGAAGATTGAAGGCAGGAGGAGAAGGGGATGACAGAGAACGAGATGGTTGGATGGCATCACCGATTTGATGAACATGAGTTTGAGCAAGTACCAGGAAATAGTGAAGGACAGGGAAGCCTGGCGTGCTGCAGTCCACGGGGCCACAAAGAGTCAGACACGACTGAGTGACTGCACAACCACAAAGACTGAAGCAGCAGCCAGGGACTGTGGTAAGAATTTGGATTTTTATTTTTATTGTGTTAAAATAGTTATAGCATAAAACTTACCTTTGCCATCATTTTTAAGTGTGTAGTTTGGTGATGTCAAGTGCGTGCACATGGTCGTGTAACCATCACTACCATCAGCCTCCAAAACTTGATCATCATCCTCCCAAACTGAAATTGTCTCCATCAAGTACTCCCCGTCCCTCACGCCCTGCCCTTGTAACTACTATTCTACATTCTTTCTCTGTGACTGTGACTATTCTGCACCCTCACAGAAGTAGAATCATGTAGTATTTGTCCTTTGGTACCTGGCCTGTTTCAATTTGTGTAACGGCCTCCAAGTTTATCCATGTTGTAATGTGTCAGAATTTCCTTCTTTTTTTTGAGGCTGAATAATATTCCATTGTGTGGCTAGGCCACATTTTTTTAATCTATTCATTTATTAATGAACATTTGGGTTGTTTCCACCTTTTTGCTGTTGTGAACAATGAAATATCTGTTAAGAGGCCCTGTTTTCACTTTTGAGTGTTTACCCTGAGTGGGATTGCTTGACATATGGTAATTCTTAGTTTTTTGAGGAACTATTTTCCACAGCATGTGTGCAAGGGTTCCATTTCTTTCCATACTCACCCATGCTTGTTGTTTCCTGGTTTTGTTCTGATAACCATCTGAATGAGTGTGAACTGGTATCGTCATTTGTGGTTTTGATTTGCATTTCTCTAATGTTTAGTGATGTTGAGCATCTTTTCACGTGCTTATTGACCATTTGTGGGATTGGATTTTAAGTGGAAATTAGTGGAAGGTTTTGAGTAAGGGAGGGACATGTGATTTACATTTTTAAAGGATTACTTTGGCTACTGTGTGTGAAATACATGCAGTAGAAAGGCAAGAATGGAAACAGATGAGTGGAAAGCTATTGTAGCAGTCCAGGCCAAAGGTCAGAGTGTTTAAACTATGGTTCACAATTCACCAATGGATAATAAAATCATTTGAGTGGATCCTATGAGGACACGGTGACCCGCCAGTCTCCTCCAAGTAAGGACTTGCTGCCCAGCTTTGGGGAGTGCAGTCAGCGGTCAGCCTCCTGCATCGTGGCCTGAGGACAGCCCACTAAGGGAGGCAGAGCCAGGGAGGCCTGGCCATTGCAGCCTGACGGGGAACACTGACCAGACACCCCCACACTCGCGAGGCTGAGGCCGCCCAGTGCCTGCTTTGCAGTTTGACCCTCAGGTATTTGTCCCTAATCTTACATCCCAAGTTCCTTCTTGGTATCTGATCCCATGACCAGCATTTTTTGGTCTGTGTGACCAGTATTTTAAAAAATGAAACACAATGGAATAGGAAATAGTGCACCGTACACTTAGAAAAAGAAAGTAATTTGGGGGTGAAGTTTTGTAAATTTCTATATTTTGAGGTTTAATAGACCACGTTGTGAAATGTACTTCTTACCCTGGGTCATGATTAACAGTTTTGGGAAGCAATGGACTGTATCAGTTGAGGTGGAGGTGATGAGTAGTGGATGGATTCTGTGTGTTCTTTAAAGGTTAATCTGATAGGATTTGCTGACGGCTTAGCAGGATAGAGGATGCAAGACCCAAAAATAGTTAAGAATGACACTAAGGTCAGTGTTCCTTTTGATCAGAGTAGACAAAACCCTTTGACCATCCAGTCCTGTTTTAGTTCAGTAGTCCACTGTGTTCTTTCCCTATGGTTCTACATCCACACATATGTATTTCTAGTGATTTTTTTAAAGTCATTTTTATATGGCAGACTTTAGTATTGAATGAAAATATATGTGTTTTTTTTTGGTCACAGTATATCCTCTCTGTCTTTCTTGATCCAGTGATATGTACCTCTCCAAACCCCAGTAATATAATGACTCCTCCAAACTCTAATAAATTACAGAACATACTGTTTCAAGTTGTTAGTTATAGGAAGGGAAAATCAATGACTGTTGCCACTCTTTCAATTTAGGTACACTATACTCTATTAGCTCTGCCAACAAATCAGTCCAAATAGGAATATAATCTGAGTAAAATGGCTGGCTGAGCCTCCTTCAAGACAGCTGGATACCTGTCAGCAGGTGGACCTTCTCAACCTGTCCTTGTCTTCTAGATCCTTGCGATATGCTTGGAATTGTGCACTAACACCCCTGCCTTCATACCAGTCCCTGAGGTTATATGAGAAGCAGCCTAAAGATGCTTGATGAAAATATGGTCAGAGAGGTGGAAGTCAGAGAAGGGAAGATGTAAGACGGGGTAGAAGAAAGTCATCACCAAAGAGGACGAGGGACAGATGGGATCTGGATGAATATCCATTAGGACACAGGCTTGCGGGACACATAGATGTCTCATCTGAGATGAGAAGAACCGTGGGGAGAAGCAGGGCAGTTGTTGGTCCCCCACTTTACAAATGAGAACCTGGGCCAGACCTGATGCACTTGTTACAGGACATGGAGAAGGTCAACAGTAAGGAGCCAACACATATGAAACCCAGGCCTGCCAACCCTGTTTCAAAGGATGCCTTCCTCTGCCCAGTATTTCTTTTTTTTTTTTTTGATTCTTTAAGAAAAAAAAAAAAAAATTTGGCTGCATCAGGTCTTAGTTGCAGCACCCACGAGCTTCCATTTCCGTGGTGGCATGCAGATCTTTCATCGTAGCAGGCAGTCTCAGTTGCCCCATGGCATGTGGGATCTTAGTTCCCTGACTAGGGATTGAACCTGTGCCCCCAGCAGTGGAATCACGGTCTTAATCACTGGACCACGGGGGAAGTCCCACCTGGACAGTTTTACTCAAACTCCAGTGACTAAGCCCCAGCCTCAGGGATCCTAATTTCACTGGTCAAGGGTGAGGGCATGGCATCTGTGTATTTTCAAAGTTCCCCTCATGATTCTGAGATGCAGCCCAGGTTGAAAACAACTGCCCTGCTGAGTCCGTGGTGCAGCCCGCTGCTTTGTCGTCAGGTTTCCTGGGGACGTTAAGATGCCATAACACTAGGCAGGGTTGGTTAGCAACCAGTATGGTATTCTTGCCTGGAGAATTCCATGGACAGAAGAACCTGGCGGGCTGCAGTCCATGCAGTCAAAAAGAGTTGGACATGACTGAACGACTTACACACAGACACATATACACACGGTTGTGCTAAATGTAGAAATCAGCCAATCAATAAACAACTTTAAAATAGATTTTTTGTTGTTGTTTAGTCACTAAGACGTGTCTGACTCTTTGCAACCTCATGGACTGCAGCACGCCAAGCTTCCCTGTCCTTCACCATCTCTTGGAGTATGCTCAAACTCATGTCCATTGAATCAGTGATGCTATCCAACCATCTTGTCCTCTGTTGCCCCCTTCTCCTCCTGCCCTCAACCTTTCCCAGCATCAGGGTCTTTTCCAATGAGTCAGCTCTTCCCATCAGGTGGCCAGAGTATTGGAGCTTCAGCATCAGTTCTTCCAATAAATATTCAGAGTTGATTTCCTTTAGGATTGACTGGTTTGATTGTGGTCCAAGGGACTCTCAAGAGTCTTCTCCAACACCACAGTTGGAAAGCATCAATTCTTCAGTGCTCAGCCTTCTTTATGGTCCAACTTAAAACGGATTACCATTTATTATATAAATAAACTAAATCATACGTGTGTGTAAATAAAACTACTTAAGTGATATAAGTTGTAGTGCAAATTGTTCATCAGTTCTTCTCTTTATTATTAATTTTTTGGTTGCACTGGGTCTTTGTTGCTGCGCTTGGGCTTTCTCTAGTTGTGGTGAGCAGGGCCTACTGTTGGTTGCGGAGCACAGACTCTAGGCAGGACTTCGGCAGTTGCGGCTCTTGGGCTCTAGAGCCGGGGGCTCAGGGGGTGTGGCCCATGGGCTTAGCTGCTGTGCAGCATGAGAAATCTTCCCCAACCTGGGATCGAACCTGTGGTGTCCTCTGCACTTGCAGGCAGATTCTTATCCACTGTACCGCTGTACCACCAAGGAAGTCCCATCAATTTTTATGAAGGTATATTTTATCTCTCACAAGATTTACCTTTTTCATGTGTCCAATTCATCATCAGTTTATTTTTGACTTTTAGGGATTATTGATATGAGCTTTTCATTGGTATGGCCAAATGACACTGTCACTTATTTTTGGTTCTGCCAGGTCTTAATTGCAGCATGTGGGAGCTTTAGTTGTGTCATGGGAAGTCTTGGTTGCAGCATGTGGGATCTGGTTCCCTGACCAGGGATCAAACCTGGGCCCCCCGCATTGGGAACTTGGAGTCTTAGCCCTCGGACCACCAAAGAAGTCCTAATGCTCTCAGTTTGATTGCACTCTTCCAGAGGTTTCCTCGTGAGTTGGATAGTCATTAGGTGCCTGGGAACTGTGTTAAATGCTTGAGCTTTCAACTTCCCCAGTGCCATGACCGAGTGGAGCCCAGTCACTACATGAGATAGTGACCCGGGCAGGGGAGGATGTCCTCAAGCTGCTGAAAGAGGACACCCGCTAAGGTAGAAGTCTATGGCCAGTAAATGTATCCTTCAAGAAAGAAAGCAAAGTAATGAGTTTTCAGATAAACAAAAATTGAGTCATTTGCCACTAGTAGACACTCAAAAGTATCACAAAGACGTGGACATGGCTGAGCGACTGTCACTTTCACTTTTTTGTGGGATGTGGTACATTGGTATTCATCATATGACAACTAGTAAAATTGTACTCTGTACTATACTAAGTATATTTTCATCCTATGTATTTTTATGTTTTTGTATTATATTTTAGAATAAAAATTATTTTAAGGAAACAAAATTGGAGTAAAATGGTGAAAAGCCCCAAAGGGAAACAAATTACTTTTGACAGTGGAAAAACCCAAGGGTTAGGGGTGCCAACACCCATGCAGTAGAAAGCCTACAATATAATTTTACAGTTGACTCTTGGCATTGGTTCTTTCTGCATCTGTGGATTCAACCAACCATAGATCCCATAGTACTGCAGTCTCTGTTTATTACAAAAAAAAAAAATCCATGTATAAGGACCCATGCAGTTCAAACCCCTGTCATTCAAGCATCAACTGTAATTCAATTTACACACATACAAGTGTGATGAAGATGGTGCTGGGGAAAAGTATCAAAGGCGAGGAATGTAGAATCCTGTTTTTCTGGAGTTTCATGTAGGTCAAACCAACTCTAGCTAAAGGTTTTATGCTAGGTTGATTTGAAAGTAAAGACTTTTGTAGAAAATTGTGTAAAAATTGTACCGCATTAAAACAATTTTCTAAAAAAAAATAAAAAATAAAAAAATAAAACAATTTTCTGTTACGAAAGAAAGCTGTAACTTGTCTTTCTGTGAAGGCTGCATGAAATTATGTGAGGGAAGAAACACAGCTTTAGTTTAATTAAGGCAGCTTGCTTCTGTCTGAACACTCAGACAACTGTTAACATACATTGGCCAAATATAATGTACAACTTGGCTTCTGCCATGGAACAGATAGTTTTTAATGACTGAATGATATTCCTTTTAGATACTATACTTTATATAATACTTAGCAACTTATCCATGGTTGAGTATTTAACATTATTTATCATTTTCTCCTGTTATAATATTGCATTCAATGAATATCTTCATTTTAATACACATTATCTAGTAAATGTTCATTTTGTAACCAGTGGACCAGTTTCTGTTTTCAACTGCAAGGGAAAAAACCTAACAAAATTCCTGCTCTTATGGCATTTCATCCTAAAGAGAGACATAAAAAATGATAAACGTAATATTTATTGAATAGTGGTAAATGCCAAGGGAAAAAACTCAGGCAAGGAGGTGCGGAGTGTAGGGGTGGGTTCTTATGGATGTTGCTAGGGAAGCGCTCAGGTCGTAGGTGACATGTGAATAAAGAACTGCAGGAGGGAAAAATGGTAGGTCAGTGTGAGTGTGTGTGCAGAGGACCACTCCTGGCAGAAGCCCAGACTCTGAAGAAAGACAAGCTGATGGGTGGACGGGCCTGGGAGGCCAGTGTGGCTGGAGGGGAGTGAGTGGGAGGTCGGGTAGTAGGCGAGGAGTCAGAGGCTTAAGCAGAGCAGAACACACAGGGGTGGCAGAATTTTGGCGTTCACTCCGGAATGAGCTGAGAGGTCACTGAAGGATTCTGAGGAGTGGAGGGCCATGATACAACTTGCACCTTCGCAATAAGTCTTTCAGCTCTTCAAAAATGGGGAGAGTGGGGCGAGGTAAAAGCAGGGAAGACCAGAGAGGAGGCTGCTGCCTTGACCAGGATAGAGAGTGATGTAGACTAGGGTGGAAATGGTAGAAGTGGTCAAAATCTGGCTAAAATTTGAAGGGAGAATTGTTGAGAGTTGTTGTTCTATTGGATATGGGAGCAGGGTGTGCAAAAGGGCAGGGCAGGGATGACGCCAAGGCCTGAGCAACGACAAGGATGGAGCTAACATGTGCAGGTGTGGGAATTCTGCTGCAACAGCAGAAATTCTGTTTCTTCATGTGTGCACGTGCGGTGGCTGGGGTGGTGATGGTTAGGAGCTGTTTCGGATGTGTTAGGATTCAGAAACCTCTTACACATCCACGTCTATAGACTGAGTAGGCATAGGAGTTCTGGAGTTCTGGTCTATGCTGAAGATTCAAATTTGGGAGTCTTTAGTCCAAAGATGTTACAGAACTGGCATGAGACTGAATGAGATCCCCAACAGAGAGAGTAAAGAGAAGGGGGCTAAGGACCAATGCTGGGGTGTTTCAGCACTGGAGGTTGAGGAGAAGGGGCAGCTCCAGTGAGAGAACCAAGAGAAAACCCTGTAGAGGGGGTAGCAGTGAAATAAGTAAGAAAACATGGTGTCCTGACGGTCAGAGTGCTTGATGGAGCTGAGGGAGATCCACTGCCAACAAGACTGACGTCTGTGTTTGCCATCTAAGTTTCACAGTGAATGCTTAAATTTAGGTGTATCATCGAATTTGATTTCATATTTATATGTGGTGTGAGCTAGGGGTCCACCTTTATTAAAGGGCTTCCCTGGTGGCTCAGACGGTAAAGAATCTGCCTGCAATGGGGGAGACCTGGGTTCGATCCCTGGGTTGGGAAGATCCCCTGGAGGAGGCCATGGCAACCCACTCCAGTGTTCTTTCCTGGAGAATCCCATGGACAGAGGAGCCTGGCAGGCTACAGTCCATGAGGTCACAAAGAATCGGACACGACTGGACAACTAAGCACATCACAGGGGTCCACCGTTACTCTTTTGCATGTGCATCCACTTTCCTAGCACACTTTGTTGAAAATAATTCTCTTGCCCCATTGGAGGGTCTTGATACCTTTGTCAAAAAGCAATTAATCATAAACAGAATGGCTGTTTCTGGACTCTCACTTCTATTCCCTGATGTCTATGTATAACTTTTCTAAGTATCACATTGGTTTGATTACTGTTGATTTGTAGTAAATTTTAAAATTAGCATGCATGAGTACTTTGTATTTATTTTTCATAATTGAACATTTCAAATACACAAATACAGAGGAAAAATAATACAGTGGAACCACCATTTTTACCTGTCAGGCAAATACTGAAATCATCCCTTCATGGAAACCCATTTCATCAGCATCCTTCATTTGATTTCACAGTCTAGTGGATCATTTTGAAGCAAATCCAAGCATCATATAATTTTATTATAACATGAAAAATACAACTCTAGTGCAATTATCCTGCCTACACTTTTAACAATGAGAATTTCAGCTACAGCAAACACAGAGTATCAGGGACTGGATTTACCCTTCAATATGAAACAACTAAAAAACTAGGTCAAAAAAGTGAGGCAAACAGTCCTCAAATCACTGGACCTCAGGAAAACGACAATGATTCCTGGGTGATGGGAGACACACAGGTGAATCCAGTGATTGTCCCAGCTTCCAGGCTAGGAAACACTTCCAGGTCATGATGTGGTGAGGGGAAACCAGGCAGGACACAGAGGTCATCCTGAGATGAGTGGCTCAATTTTACAGAATAGAGTATCTGAACAGAAATACTACAAAGAGAGCTCTGAAGCCTTGCAGAGGATCTGTGTTGAGGCTAAGTTGAATAGTGATCAGTGTATGCATGAGAGGAAAGTAACTACGGCTGGACAAAGTGTCACACAAAAGATACAGTTCGGTCACTCAGCCGTGTCCGACTCTTTGCGATCCCATGAATCACAGCACACCAGGCCTCCCTGTCCATCACCAACTCCCGGAGTTTATTCAGACTCATGTCCATCGAGTCAGTGATGCCGTCCACCCATATCATCCTCTGTCGTTCCTTTCTCCTCCTGCCCCCAATCCCTCCCAGCCTCAGGGTCTTTTCCAATGAGTCAACTCTTCGCCTGAGGTGGCCAAAGTACCGGAGTTTCAGCCTCAGCATCAGTCCTTCCAAGGAACACCCAGGACTGATCTCCTTTAGGATGGACTGGTTGGATCTCCTTGCAGTTCAAGGGACTCTCAAGAGTCTTCTCCAACACCACAGTTCAAAAGCATCAATTTTTCGGCACTCAGCTTTCTTCACAGTCCAACTCTCACATCCATACATGACCACTGGAAAAACCATAGCCTTGACTAGACAGACCTTTGTTGGCAAAGTAACATCTCTGCTTTTTAATATGCTATCTAGGTTGGTCATAACTTTCCTTCCAAGGAGCAAGCATTTTTTAATGACATGGACATTAATATAGGTATAATTGTGTTCTATATTGGTCAAGAAGCAACAGGAGAGATTAAACATATTAAGTAGAGACATGGAAAAAATATATATAGTATATAAAATAATAAAAACATTAGAGCTTCTAGAAATGAAAAGTATACTGTGTGGCATTAGTGGCAAATTAGACATTACAGAAGAAAAGTGAATTTGAAGACATACCAGTAGAAACTACCCAAAATGAAACAGAGAGAGATTAACAGCACCAGTGAACTGCAAGGACTTCAGCTCACTAATACATGTGTAACTGGGGCTCCCAATGTGGACGAGCAGGGAGAGAGACAAGTGTTTAAATAAATAAGGGTTGCAATTTTTATAAGCTGGAGGAAAAGTATATACTTAGGGATCCATGAGGCTCAATGAAAGCCAAACTCAAGAAATGTGAAAAAAAGAAAAAGACATAATGGCCAATCAAAGTCAAATTGCTTAAAACCAATGATGCTTTTAAAATCAGCCAGAGCAATAAGACATACCACATGCAGAAGAACAAACAGGCTGAGCAGACGGCTCACCAGAAGCAGCCACGTCCAGATGATTCCCAGTGATCCCACCTCCTGTCACTCACTCCCCAAGCTTGACTTCGGGACTAGCTTTTTAGAAGTAGGATGGAGGCAGTGATGATACCTCATTTTATTGCACTTTGCACTATTGTACTTCATAGATATACTACGTTTTTCTGTGTTTTTCACAGAATACTGTGAAAAAATACTGTGTTTTTCACAAGTTGCATGTGTGTGGCAATCCTGTATTGAGCAAGTCTTTTGGCACCATTTTTCCAAAGTATTTGCTCAGTTTGTGTCTCTGTGTCACAATTTGGTAATTCTCACAATATTTTGAACTTTTTCACTCTTATTATATTTGTTATGATGATCTGTGATCAGCAATCTTTGGTGATACATATATATATATATATCAGGTTTTGAAACACTGTCGAAGTACCACGAAGTATGCCCATATACGACAGGGATCTTAATTGATAAATGTGTGTGTTCTGGTTCCATCAATTGGCTGTTTCCGCATCTCTTGGGCCTCCCGGTTCCCCAAGACACAACAATTTTGAAATTAGGCCAGCTAGCACCGTACATTGATCTCTGTTTAAGTAAAAGGAAGTGTTTTAAGTCAAAGGAAGAGTCATACATCTACTTTAAATCAAAAGCTAGAAATGATTAAGTTTTGTGAGGAAGGTACGTTGAAAGCCAAGACAGGCTAAAAGCTAGGCCTCTTGTACCAGTTAGCCAAGTTGTGAATGAAGAGGAAAGCTTCTTGGAGGAGATCACAAGTGTTCCTCCAGTGAACACATGAATGAAAAGAGAGTGAAACAGCCTTCCTGTTGACATGAAGAAGGTTTAGTGGTCTGGATAGAAGATCAAAGCAGGCAGAACATCCCCCTAAGCCAAAGCCTAATTCACAGTAAGGCCTTAATTCTCTTCAATTCTGTGAAGGCTGAGAGAGGTGAGCAGGCTGCAGAGGAAAAGTTTGAAGTAGCAGGGTTTAATCCTGAGGTTTAAGGAAAGAAGCTATTTGTATAGCATAAAAATGAAAAAGGGCTGATACAGAAGGTGTAGCAAGTTACCAGAAGATCTAGCTAAGGTAATTCGTGAAGGTGGCTGTGCTGAACAACAGATACTCCGTGCAGACAAAACAGTCTTCTACTGGAAGCAGATGCCATCTAGGACTTCCATAGCTAGAGAGGAGAAGTCAGCGCCTGGCTTCAGAGCTTCAAAGGACAGGCGGGGGCTTCCCAGGTGGTCCAGGGGTTAAGAATCCACCTTGCAATGAGGCTAAGGTAGTAATGAGAAGGAAACTTTTTAGCATTAAGGGCCTGTATTAGAAAATAAGAAAGGTTTCAAGCTAATTACCTCAGTTTTTACCTTGAGAAATTAGAGAAAGAAGAGCAAATTAAGACTAAGTTTAAGGATGGAAATAATAAATATCAGAATAGGTATCAATGAGCTAGAAATCAAAACCCAAAAAATAAAGAAAATTAAGCAAACCAAGAGATAGTTCAAATGTATCTCTGTGTGTCAGCATGGAACTGGAAATTAAAATGGAAAGATAATACTATTTACAAAAGCATCAAAAATATGACATATATACTTAGGATAAATCTGAAAAAAGATATGAAAAAATGTACACTGAAAACTATAAAACACTGATGAGAGAAATTAAGGAAGACCTAAATAAATGGATGAAAAACTTTTTTTTTTAATTAATTTATTGTGGATGAAAAACTTAATATTAAGGTGTCAACTTTCCCAAACTGATCTATAGATTTAACACTATCCCAATCAAAATCCCAGCAGGCTTTCTTCTGTAGAAATTGATGAGCTGATTTTAAAACTCATACGGGAGGATTTTCCTGGTGGTCCAGTGGTTAAGATGCTGTGTTTCCACTGCAGGGGCAGGTTTCTGATCCCTGCTTGGGAACTAAGATCCCACATGCCGTATAGTGGGGCCAGATAGTAATAAACAAAATGGAAAAAATAAAGAGTATGAGGAAAAACTGACACCAAAAAATAAAAAAAAATTAAAAAAAAATTCATATGGTGAGTAATGCAAAGGACCTAAACAGTTAAAGCAACTTTGAAATAGGAAAAAGATGGAGGGTTTACACTGTGTGGCTTCAACACTTCTTATAAAGCTGCAATAATCAAGATGGGGTATTACTGGTGTCAAGACAGATCAATGTAACAGCTGACATCCAGAAATAAGACACATATAGACAACAGATGTTCAATAAAAGTGTAAAATGCATTTCAGTGGAGAAAAGATAATTTCAACAAATGGTGCTGAATCATTCTATATGCCTATCCGAATAAACCAAAAACTCCTACAATTCATACCTCGCACTTGCACCATATAAAAAAATTAAGTCAAAATTGGTAATATATATAAATATAGTAGCTAAATCTACTTGTAACCTAGCTATTCCACTCTAGGTGTTTAACCAAGAGAAATGAATCACACATCTAAACAGAGCTTCATTCGGAATAGCTGCAAATTGGAAACATTCAAATAAAATGAACAGGCGAATGAATAAACTAATTATAGCATATCTGCACAATGGAATACCACTCAGCAATAAAAAGAACTATGGATACACACAATATGGATAAACCTCTAATTATGCTGAGTAGAAGTAGCCAGATAAAAATGAGTACACACTGCAGGATCCCATTTACATTGAATCGTACACTATGTAGAACAGGCCACAGTGTCAGAAAGCAGAGGTGTCACTCAGGGATATGGATGGATGGAGGGGAGCTGGAGGGCCTGGAGAGATCACCAGGGGGTCTGAGAGAACCTTCTGGAGTGATGGAAGTGGTCATTATTTTGATCGTTGATGGGCTCATCATGTTATACATTTCAAAAGTTATTAAACTGCACACTTAAAAATACAGTTTAAAAATGAACAATAATTCATTAATAAAGACAGGTTGGAGATATGAGAAAAGGCAGCATGCTTGTATGTTAACAGGAAGGATTCAGTAGAGTGGAAAAAACTGACAATGCCAGCCTGGGACGTGGGGGAGATGTCTGAACATGTGTCCTTTAGGAGGAGCCATTGTGCAGATGGAGGACTTCGGCAAGGAACACGGACAGTTCATCACTACACAGAAGCATTCATATTTGGGGCAAATTTCTTAAAATATCATCCCAGAAGTTAACTGCCAAAGTAGGGAGTGGAAACATTTTAGAGCTCATGTTACATACAATCTGCCTGCAATGCAGGAGACCGGATTCAGTCCTGGGTCAGGAAGATCCCCTGGAGAGGGAAGTGGCAACCCACTCCAGTATCCTTGCCTGGAGAATCCCATGGATGGAGGAGCCTGGCGGGCTACAGTCCATGGGGTTGCAAAGAGTCAGGCATGACTGTGCAACTAACACTTTATGACTTTTCACATACAACTAGATACCTGTCCAAAGAAGCCTGAGTGTTTTTTGTGGCTTCAAGCTTTGCAGGTGTTGTTCACAGTTTTAGTTACATACCTGGTGGTTCTGCACCCCTGGGGGTGCATTTGGCATGGGGATTAGAAAACAGAAAAATATTCTGACTTCAGGAGTATGACCTTCATAGCAACAGTCTTCCTGATCTTTGACTCCAGAACAACGCAGCTAGAGTAACTGCGAAGTGGAGGGTCAGCCCCTTGGACCTGGTAGAGTCCGAGACAATCCTGACAAATAAAGGAGAACTGATGCTTGCGGTTTCGGAGGCTGGGTCCTGACAAGCTTTGGAGCTCTCTCTGGGGTTTCTCAGGCCTCCTGCTTGGGGGAAGCAGCTGCGTCAAGCAGGCCCCTCTCCCCCGAGACTCCGAGTGAGTGGTCCCCCTGGCCACGTCAGGAGTTTGCGTGAGGAGTGATCTGATCCCTCCCGGGTACCCTGTACACCCCAGTCTGGGTGCCACACAGGGGAGGTCAGTCTGCAGACAACCCTAGCCGTGGCTGTCACCAGAACTGTGAGTGAGTGAGGGGCTCCGATGGAGAGTGGCTGGGCCTGTCCCAGCCCCGGGGAGGGCACGGCATCGCCAAAGCCACGCGCTCTGTGCTGCAGGGATGACCGGATGGTGCGAACCATCCTCACGGCCGGCTGGGGTATTCCGGCTGGACCACACTAGGTGGGAACTTTCCTGTGTTGGCCCCCATTTGATCACATGGCTGTTTGAAGGCAAAAATATATACATATATATATATATTTTGCTTCCAGTTTTGCGATTCAACCTACCTTCTCACTCCCTTCCCCTTCGCTTCAATATTCAGTCCTCAGGGCAGACACTCTAAATAAAGGCTAAATTTAATATGGTTGCATCCACGCTGGTGAAGGAAGAACACTTATATTTTGCTTTCTGACACTAAAATGTCATCTTCAAATGCACATTAAAATGGGCACTATTCTGGCCAGGGACATAACAGGGTTGGTTTGTTTGTATTTAATCCTGGTACTAACTTCACTTTGGAATTATTGTCAATATAATCAACGTCTCCACAGTTGCTTCCACTCTGTGCTCTGCTGTGCTTAGTCGTTCAGTCTTGTCCCACTCTTTGCGCCCCAAGGACTGTAGCCCCCCAGGCTCCTCTGTCCATGGGGATTCTCCAGGCAAGAATGCTGGAGTGGGTTGCCATGACCTCCTCCAGGGGATCTTCCCGACCCAGGGATGCAACCCAGGTCTCCTGCATTGCAGGTGGATTCTTTACTCTCTGAGCCACCAGGGAAGCCCAAGAATACTGGAGTGGGTAGCCTATCCCTTCTCCAGGGCATCTTCCCGAATCGAACCAGGAATCGAACCAGGGTCTCCTGCATTGCAGGTGGATTCTTTACCAGCTGAGCCACCAGGGAAGCCCCGCTACAATCTACGTAACACTGAACATGCCATAGTTCAGTCATGTGGAGGGTGGCCGTGGCGGACACCCTCACCTGAATTTTAAAGGTCCACAGGCAGGAAAAGGGGCATCTGTGGCCTAAATTTTGGTGTTGCTGTTGTTTGGTCACTAAGTTGTGTCCAACTCTGCCACTCCGTGGACTGTGGTCATTGCCAGGCTCCTCTGCCCTGGGGTCTCCCAGCCAAGAATACTAGAGTGGGCTGTCATGCCCTCCTCCAGGGGATCTTCCCGAGCCAGGGATCAAACCCACATCTCCTGCCTGGCAGGTGACTTCTTCACCACAGAGCCACCTGGGAAGCCCCATGGCCTAAATAGGATGCTTCAAGAATAATACATTGTGAAAGAAGGCAAACTACCTACCATGGTTCCTGTTAGACTGTCTGTGAAGAGGGGAGAAGCCAGGTTTACCTTTCATCCCTCAGAACTTTGGACAATCAACTTACACACGCTATGTGCCAGCCTAAATCAAAAGAAAACCCATCCTAGGTACTGGGAAAAAGCTCAAAGAACATTTCTGATTTACAGTAAGTCAGTGGCATAATATCTAAATTGACAGGACACTATGGCAAGTGGATGAATACTATTAAGACAATTATTAAATGTGTTTGTGTCAGGGTTTAAGAGAAGAAAAAATAATCTAAACTGAATTTTTATACAAGTCTTTATTTACAACTTGTTTAACAACTGTACACTTTTTGCAGCCTTGAAAACATTTTTGTACTTGAATGGGAAAATATAGTTTGACCAAATCTTAACTTTATTCTTCATATACATATACATATATTATATGCATACATATAAACATATACATATAATTAATACCATAACAAGTTGGCAGTCATAAAATTAAAATGAGTAAGTGACATCAAAAGGAAATACAATATAAGGTTTCAAAAAATTAAAAATCTGTCTTCTGGTGATTTCTTGGACTTCGTGTTTTTGTGATTTTGGTGAAAATTTCTTAATGAGGCTCTCTAACAAGTCATTTACCTCGGAGAAACAGTGAGAAAACTCATGAATCTAACAGAGTCAATGACTGGTAAACAGGTGTGACATTGCTTGGATGCATTTATGTATGAGGTTGCTAAAACTGCACTGATTCATTTGTGAGGTGAAAAATTTAGTCCTACATGGGTTTCCTTTTGGGATTATCATGACTCAGAATGAAATTGTGAAATTACAAATTCAATAGTCAACCAGAAATAAGAACATACCTAGCAATATCCTTTTTGCAAAGGCTAAACTGCAAGGTGGATAACTACAATGTCAAATATCAAACTAACAATTCATAGAACAATCAGTAATACTTAAGACATGAGTATAAGGCTATAGAGCTGGGACTGTAACCAATACAACTCCAACTCTAATGTACTAAAGTGTTTTCCAGCTCGTCTGAAAAGTTTAAAAAATACTGTAGGAAAAAAAAAAAGCCTCTTTCTATCCCCAAATCTTTGATAGAATTTGTTAACTGAAATAAGGCAAATTATTAAACTATTAGATATGTTTGAATTTTACCATTCATCACACCACCAAAAAGTGGGTGTTATAAATGGTGGGGCAAATTTCAAAACACAAAATTGCAAAACAAGATTAAACCTGGAAATTATTCTTCTGAGCACAAAGCAGTATGAATTACATATAATCTGTAAACAGCAAAGTTAGTGACAGCAATGGCATATTAGTGCATTTGAATTTTTAATAACTAAGACTATTAAAAAAATTAAAAGGCCCCAAATTGTTGATTGGCATTTGTGTACAGTCATTTCCTGTATTTATACTAGCATGTTCTTTCTTATTTTAAGCATCTTGAAAATTTCCCTTAACTAAGACTATGAGTCTCTGCAGAATATACACTTAAATTCGGCCACCAAAAAATAATAAACTCAAATCATGCCATGTGCCCATCTGTACTTGAGTAAGAATTTCTTTACAGTTGTTTGTAATTTGACACTACTGGATCAAGTCTGCAGCTTGATTAAAAAGACTGAAAAGGCAGAGGAAAGTATCTGACTTTCTGACAGTACAGTTTTCACTAAATACCAAGCTGACTCCAAAGAGTTGCAATTAGTCTCTTCTATTCGTTAAAAAATTCAAAGATGCATTTGTATAGATCTGTTGAGTCATGCTAAGCGCTTTAGTAATAAGCCAAGGCAATTAATAAATCTTAAAAAAAAATGTTTCATTAACTAAGTTGCTGGAATAAAATCTGCTTCATACATGAAACTTAACTTGATTCATAACCTAAGTAGTTAAGAGCAAGAGACTAGGGAGAAAATCAAAGAAACTATTTGGATCTTGATATGCCTTTAAGGTGAAAGATGATCAAATGTGATTTTGGGGGCAGAAATGAAAAAACTGTTGGCAAATCTCCTTAGATCTATATAGATGTAAAAGAAACAGAATAGATTTAAAAGAATAGAGGACTATGTTGTCTATCAACTTTTACTTGTAAATAAATAAGCATTCATCAGTTTCTGCTGGCTAAGTGTTAGAAACTATCATCAATTTTAAGACTACTTAAAAAAGGGAAGAACCTGAAGATACTAAGTTATGATTTATGAAGTTATTTAATTATACCACTTAAAAAGTAAAGTGCTAAGATTCTGTTTAAAAAAATATATTGAAAACTAGTTTCAAAGAATGGGGTTTTGATTTTTCAAGGTCTTTAAAAAGGGCTGGTATTAATTTTTATTAAAAAAAAATATCTTTCTTTAATGATGCCAGAAAAATCTATAAGTGTATCATAAGTTAACTGAACGTCTTCATTTCATCCTTATTCTTTGGGCACCAAATGTCAAAAGCGCCTTCTTCAATGATGGACGCATTCTGGATCTGTGCTGTCTGGTACAGTAACTGCTTTCCACGGGTGGCCTTTGATGAAATGTGGCTGGGGGACTGGGGAACCGGAGTCTTAATTTTACTTGAATTTAAACCAGCACATGTGGCTGTGAATTGGCTAGTGGATTGGACAATGCAGGTCTAGAATCTGCTCTTAAATAGATTAGCAAGAAGCCAAAGGATGCTCAAGACATGTAGAAGATGATTTATCCATTCAACGTTCTGTCCCCATGTGTGAGTGTGACTGTGTGTTTAATTTTTTTTTTTACTCTGGGAGGATAAGAAGTGGCTCTCCTCTCACAGGTTGGAGTCCAGCCTTCTCTATTTGTGCTGCTGTCTTCCAGGTGACCTGCCCACGCCGAGCACATCAGCAGAACAGAGGGTAACATAGAAGCAAGCACTGCAGAAACTATTCACGCTCTAAAAGCACTTCTCTCATCTAAACATAAGACAAAACTCTTACGAGAATGTTCTTAACGAGCATATCTCCCTGTTCTTTGGCAGTAATCACTGTGTTAATGTTTATGTAACAACAAATATTTCAGTATGTTTTGACGATTTGAATACAAATATATTCAAGTACAAATGAAAAGAGTCCTGACTCCACAAAACATCTCTCAACAGAAAAAAGCTGGAAACTTTGTCATATTTGAACTTAAGAAAATGGCCAAGTTCATAAGGCATATGTTATAGCAGAACTAAGACCACTTTTGTAGCATCCTGCCATGGTTAGTATCTGCTTTTTCCCATCACCTCAATCCCAGCGTTTCCCAGATTCTTGGACATCACAGCTCCTGGAGTCTGGCTTTCTTTCTCTTGTGTCTGAGTACATGCAATGATGAAGAAACTATGAAAGTGAAGGAGAGTTTGCCAGTCTGTATTTTAGGAGACAGGTAAATGAAAGGTGAGAGCATCTTCTGATGAACCAGAAGACTGTTCACTTTTTATTAATGCAACTCTAGGCAACAAGGAGTTTAAAGTGTGTCTGTGAGAGACCTTGGCTTCATAAGTATTAACTTCATGAGTCTTATTAACATGAAATATAAAATATAATTAATGACTCGCAGCCCCAACCCAGCTTCAGATAGAGTTCTAGACTCAGAACTTCAGATCAGACTTTAAACATTTCAGGAAGAGAGCACAGCCCATTTATTTGGGCGATCTTTTACGGCTGTCTTAGTGGTCTTCCAAAAGAAGGAAAAGAACCCCAGTGGAAAAGATGTACATGGAAAATGCCACAGAAAGGTAGAAGGAAAATACTTATCTAATGTTAGTAAGTAAAGTGCTGTGAGTCTTGCAGTAAAGTATAAATAATACGTAAGTGAGTAGAAGTAGTAAATAATATTAAGACATTCAACTCTAATAGTGACATATATAAAATAAACACACTATATATATATTCTACATATATAGAATGTATATACAGTAATCACTGTCCACAGGCTGACAAATTACACCAAGAACAAACACGAGTCCCTTTTATAAGTTTTATACTTATTAATGCTAATCTAATTATTTTCCTTTGTCAGTTAAGAGATCTCTAAAGCAATGATGACTGCTCAGAAGTCTCCCACATGCATTAAAGCCTCAGCATGCTTTGGTGATTTTTCTCACTCTGAGCTTGCTCTTCTCATGATACTTACTTATCCTTTTAAGCTCTGAGTCAATATAACTTAGGGTATTTGATAGCCCCATCGTCCTTACATTCCAAGGCTACCTACACACTTTCTCTGATGATTTCATCATCAGACCCTGAACACCTAGTTCAGAGCCTGGCAGTCATGTTACCAGGTACACAAAGGCTCCCCTTGAATATATGCACATAGGAAGTCTACTCTTGCCTTCATTTTAAACAAGATTTTCTGCAGGGCCACTATGTATAATTAAGGTAGACATAAAACTGAGTGTACGGTTTGTAAACCGCACACATCAGCAGAGCCAGGTTACTGCTAGGAAGTTGGTAGTGAGTTTCAGTCACCAGAGAGGTCTCATCTCATCACACCATCCTATCTTCACAGTCTTAAAGATCTAGTTTAGAGTGAGTAAAGGGTTACCAGTTTCAAGATGAAAACTGATGCTTTCCTCTCCACTCACAAACATGTACTGTTAATCTGTGCCCAGTGAGTGCCCACAGAAAGGAAGGACGATTAGAAAATAAATTATTTTTGTCTACTCTTTTTTTTTTTTTAACAGAATGACCATGTAATAAAGTCAGAAGATTTTATGTAAACTATTACTTTAGTATTACTATTAAGACCAAGTGTAGGTTGAATGGTGTCAGCACTTCCATCTGCTTGGATATTTGTTTATAATTAGGTCTTTTTGTCTTCCGATAATCGATCTACTCTCTAGGAATGGATCTGCCTTGGCAGCCTTAGATTACTTTCTCAGAGTTCTATGCTCTCTTACAGGTAGCATACAAACTTATCTCATAGGATATTATTGGAAAATGTTAGAAGGCAGAAAAGTACACGAGAGAGGCATAATTGCTGAAACAGAATTCTTGGGAAGCACTGTCAGGCCGCAATTGCCAGACTCATATACTTGCCGTAATTAGGTTCAGGTCTCTTGTTTCTCAAGTAATGTCCCTTCTCTATCATGTTAAGTGCAGTGTGAAGAATCCAAGTATATTTCAGGATAACATTAAATATAAATTTTAAAGCTTTTATATTTATAAATACATGGAAATTAGGTTGATAAAAGGCTGTTTTAAAACAAATTATTGGTACATATTTCTCAAGAACATAATCAGTGACTGAAAAGAGATGGAGGTCATCACACCTGCCCTGTCCTTCACTTTATGAAAAAACAGGAGCAAAATTTTGACACTTCCACGATTTAGGGGGATGGGGAGGGGTAGCTGTGTCAGTAGCAAATTATTTTATGTTTTTTAGGCTTCTGAGAAATAAACATTATTTATTGCACAACTTAAGAACAATAAAATTACCATGCTTAAACTGGTCACTAAAACATTTTCAAATTTTTCAATAAAATGAACATACACCAATTATTATTTAAATATGCTTTATAGAAAGTAAAAAACGATGACAGACACACAGAGAATAGCCTCCCTCATATAAAAACGTCATGATACAAAATACTTGAATCATTATAGCTACAAAGAATAAGCTCTGAAATTGCTCTTTTTTTTTTTGAAACTTCTTTCTAAATGTAGTGAAACTGGGCTGTATATCTACTAAAATGAGCTGCCATTTTGACAGTTGGAACTAGAGGGAGAGAGATGATCATTATAAAAAGGTGGGGGGGGGGGGGAAGCATGCAAAAATAATTTTCAAAGATTCTGAGATCCCCTCTTATTTTGTTCCTACCCTGCGGGGTACCACACAGACATCACTGCTGAGAAATGTACCCCTCCATCAGTTCCACAGCCATTTCTAGGCAGAGTCACTTTGTAATTTGAGGATAAAAAGTCAAAACGTGCGTCCACAGCTTAAGGAACAGACAACAAAACTCATGTTGCTGTTTTGCTCTCAGCTAAACAAGCACTGTGTTCTCCCTTTAGGGTCACAGACGTTCTTATCCAGAAGGCTCTCAAATAATGAGGTTTATACTATCTGGGTTACCAGTGCTTTGTCAGATAAACCTCACGTGTTCCAACTGGGGAAAGTTCTAATGCTCCCGGAGCCTGAGATCTGGACCACTGGAGATTCAATGCAGGAAGTCAGGATAAGTTCAAAAATTAAGAATTTTGCTTCAAGACAATTCTTATATCGGGATAAAGATTTTCAAACTTTTAACAGGGTGTTGTTATCTTTAAAAGATGAATGTTGGTCAGAGAGCAAGAGACTCCAAAAAATATCTTCTATCATTAGATGTGAATAAATAAAACTGCAACTGAGAAGGAAGTGTGAGTAAAAGAATTCATAAATAAAAATGTACCTCTCTTTCAACTTAAACCCCACTTCCCCTCACATCTCCGACTGCTGGTCTGTCTGTAACAGCACAGATTCGCGTGCCTTCCTGAGGCCTGCGGATCGGTGTGGGCGGATGCCTCTGACTGGAAACATTTAGCTTAGGTTTATGCAGTTGAGCTGTCACTACACAGACAAAGCAGTAAGACCCTGACAAAACAACAGCTGACAAGATCATCCTTATTATAAGGAAATCATCTCACTAGCCAGTTTTATCAAACAGAAATAATTCAATCCTGATCAGTGTTTAGAAGACAGAGCCTTGGGACTACCCTGGTGGCCCAGTGGTTAAGACTCTCCTGCTTCCAGTGCAGGGGACACAGGTTCAAATCCCTGGTTGGGGAACTAAGATCCCACATGCCACGTGGCGTGGCCAAAAAAAAAAAAAAGAAAAAGAAAGAAAATGGAGCTTTTCTTTTGGGACTTCTTTTTTTCTTGGTTATTAGGTAATCAGACAAATACTAAAAAGATATGATGGAGTTTGTATGCGTTCTCTTAAGATATGTACAACTGTATTCTTTATTCTCTTTTGAAGATGCGGTAAACTATAATATTTGCTGGATTTTTTCCCCCCATTACAAACTTGTTAAATACACACTGCAGAATATAAAATGTATGCTGTTGTGGTCTTTCGTTACTAAGTTTGTATTTTCTCACCCTGGTTAGAAGGAAAACAGAAAATAAGGTTTTTGTTTAGAAGAATTCAGACCTGGGGTGACCCCTTGCCCCACCCTTAACACAGTAACTCTGTGCTGACTCCATGGTGCGTCAGAACTGGCTTCACTGCCCCAGGGAGCGTGGGCTTCACGGAGCCACTGTGCGTGGGCATCTGTCCAGCATGGCCCAGCTCGGCTCCCGCCTACGTGAGGCACCCACTGTCTCGCAACTTGCAGAGAGATTGTGCATTGGCACAAACCTCCTAGAGATTAATAATCATCACTGGGGAAAGAGAAATTCATCAAACCCTGCCCAAAAGCTGGGCCAAGGAAGCAGGGATCTCACTGGGACAGTGCAGCTTTATTCCTGCTTTTCAAAAAACATCACACAGTGTTTAGAAATAACATTTCTACTATGGAATGAAAGCGATATACTAAAACTTAAGCCTGCTGTAAAGGTGAGTGAAGGTTATGAATGTAAACACCAAAATAATGGGATGCTGAAGAAAAATGGGATGGAAAATTTCCTTCCAGGAGCTTGGCACTTTCCCATGCAGAGAAACAAATCTGAGTAGGTGGGTGGGTAGGAGGCCAGGACGGGGCTAGTAAATAGAGAACTAAAAGGAAAATTCCTCATCTCTTGGGATAGAATCCACGTAAGAAACAGTTCAGGGACTCTGGTTTTAGTCTATCTTATTCTGTTGGTGTATTTACCAGTAATTTCAATTTTACCGAGGTTAGTGTTCATGCCTTATTTTAAAACAGTTGGATCAAAAAAAAAACAAAAAAACAAAAACAAACAAAAAAAAACCAGTTGGATCTGTTCTCTAATTTGTGAAATAAGGGGATGGGACGTAGTGGGGGTGGGAGAGGCTGAACCATCTTAGATTTTAATCTTTTATTGTCAACACATTCCATGTGCTTGGGTCTGCCCAGCCTCCAGAAGTCCCAGGATGTACCTACTCACGTGGTTCTGTCCTTTCCTACTAACTCCTCCTGCTTTTCTTCTTAACAGGCGGAGGCATTCACACTGAGCTCAGACTTCTGTACTTAATGTAAAAAATTAGCTCAAGGCATAGAGTCACTCCTGCATACATTCTAATACCCTTCTCCAGGTACAGTTTCTGAGGACAAATGAAAACACCATTTTCTTTAAAAAAAGGAAATAAGGATTTAAAATCAGACATCCAAATAAAGTTTCTGAGAATTCTTAGGTACATTTAGCTTGATTTAAAGTTACTCATTTATATTTAATGTACAAAACTAAATGAAACCTGAACTTCCAAACAGCAAGTACATGAAATAGAATCTTCTTAATAGGTAACCTATCTAAAACCAAAACCGAACAAACGATCAACCTAATTTCAGTAAATTTTTGCTTTTAAAAAATGGGCTGTGGTGCAAGAGAAAGGCTGGAGGGGAATATATTTAATATAATTTGGGGCCAAATATTTAAACCAATATGGAAAGTGAGCCAGAGACATTTCATGTTCAAATGAATGATATTTTGCATTTATATAGCACCTTATATAGTCAAAGTGCTTCACGATCTCTTGTTACTTGACAGCCATTCATCAACGTAAATAAACAGTTTAATAATCTGTCAACAAATGTAAGCACTTTGGGGCAACCAAATACCAGAGAGAGAATCTACTCAGCAGCAAATTCTTAGACTCATCCACAGAATTAAGAAACAGACCTGTCATAAACATCACACACAGGAAGTCACTTACTGATCTTAATGACTGGTATTAAGATGTTAAGTATTAGGAATTAGTGAGAAACAGAAGGGTCAATATTAAGGAATAAGACAAATGAGGTGCAAGTCAGCAAGGGAATTACCCCGAAGGTAAGGCTACCTGTGACTCGTAAGTATATAAAAAATAAATCATTGAGACATGGAGGGTGGTTGAAATTCAGTGTTAGCCCCATTGCTAGAATCTGATCCTCAGTTACTGTGATATTCCAAAACAAGAAAAAGAAAAAAAAAAAGAATGTACTGCCTGATTTTTTTTCTTCTGTAACTTCTCCTCGAATAGCCTAACCAACACATTCACTTCTGCCAGCAAACAAGATAGCAGGAAATAATGAAATTCTATTTATGTTTTAAAAATAGTTTCCAAATCTTCAGACAAATTTAATTTCCTATAAAACAATGTGAAAACTCGTTTTTTCCCTCTAAATAATTCTCTCAGGGGCCTTCGGTGACAGCTGATTAGCACCTCTGCCTATGTATTTATGTCTTTGCAAAAAGTGCACTTGCCAACCATTTTATATAGTAAATATGTAAGTTATTTGAAGTGCATTTGGAAAACAATTGAAAACACAGATTAATACATCATAAAAAGATTAATTCCCTTTAAACAAAGACATTCTTAGAAAGCATGGTAACACAGAGGCACGATAAAGAATATAAACTGTATATCAATTATTGGCAGAAAATCTAATTCATTACAAAGCCTACACCATTGGGGAAAGGACATTTTCGTACAAAGGAAAGTACTACACTAATATACAACACGTTTAATTGGGCATTTAAAAAGATTTTTTGGCACATTAAAAGGAACCGAAAGGACTACAAAATAAAGGACTGAGAAACTAAAACATTACAGATATAGAAGAGAGAAAGTCCTCAAATGAGACAAGTAAATGGTAACATAAAATAGAGACGAAATACAAGCGGGCTGAATTTCCTGAAACGCCGTTACATGTAACAGAAGTGTGTGTTGAACGCGGGTGTTTTGATCCCAGCGGCGGGACTCGTCTACCTTGCGGTGGCCGGCTGGACGTGGCCCGGGTAAGACCGGCGCGTGCTGGTGGCCTGCCTCTGCCTCGCCAGGAACGACTGCCCCGACCCTGTGCTGGCAAGCCTGTCTTCGGCCGCCTTTTTGTGCAGAGTCATCCCCTACATCACAGGGAAAAGAAGTCATCAGGAAACAGGGGAACACACTCTCACAGCGGAAAACCATCATGCAGAATTTGTTACGTGGGGCCAGACGGCACGATTTAATCTGTAATTCTCTTCATTACAGATTGAGGTCTTAAGAGACATTTTAGTTCCAACAATTAGGTACAAATCTTCCTGTGGAGAAATGAAGGCTGAATTTACAATAATCTGGACGGTAGATAATAAGAGATGGATCTTTGGAATTATATCACCCACACGAAATCATACACACTTCCCTTTCAGATCAGATGTATCAAGTGATTTTCCAAGGGAGAAAAAGGGTGATTGATTGGTAGCGGCTGATTCACGTAGGGGTACGGAAATCACAGGGTTTAGGTAGAACAGAAGACCACACAGCACTTGTTCCTTCTGAAGGCGGAGAGTCACACCAGGTGTAATACATACCACCGCGCTGCTCTTCTTCCCAGGCAGACTTGTGTTCTCAAGTTAAGGGGAGCTCCTGGAGGCCCCCAGCAGAGGGCCCACTTAGCGCAGGGGTCTTTCCTGAGGACAGAGAGGAGCCCACCCGCGGGTCCACGACCTCCGAACAGCGGGGAGGCAGCCTGCGGCCCTCTCTAACCTGGGAGGAGCCAACAGTGAGCACTCTGAGCAGATGGGGAAAGATGGCCTCAGTGCTCATTGAATGAGCTAGAGAGAAGGCTGGCCAGAGAAACGGGAGGAGCTGAGGGCGGCTGGCTCCTCCCGCCGGTGTCTGCAGACAAGACGATGGGAGCAGGTGGATGCTGGCAACAAGGAGGCGGAAGGACCAGGGCCAGGAGGAGAGGCAGAGAGACACTCAGAGGAGCTGGGCAACCAGCACAGAAGACAAGATACACCTCCCATCACTGGTCAGCTCCATGGAAACAGGGGTCAGGGCTCAGCGTTTTAGGCAGACCCAACATCCTCCATTTTCCCAGTGAGAAAAGCCAGGATGTGTTTTTCACTCAGTTTGAAACGAAACCATTTAAGGATCTGAAGAAAATGGACAAGTATCTATTGGTAATATTTAACCTACTGATTTGCCTACATATATTAACAATTATATTTAAAATATACTTTTTTTTTTTTTAAACTTTCATTATCAAAGCAACTTATTCAACTTCTTGACACACGTTTAAGATCTCAGGATCCATCACAAGGCCATTCTCTGAGACACTTAATACCTTTCACCAGGTACTAAGCTACTCATCACCTTCACTTCCATTTCAGTTGTCTGAGATACAGAACTTTCTGAATGTATATATGACGCTTCTGCTGTTTGTTGCTTTAATCACTTAGTTATATCCGACTCTTTGTGACTCCATGGACTGTAGCCCACCAGGCTCCTCTGTCCATGGAATTCTCTAGGCATGAATACTAGAGCGGGTTGCCATTTCCTTCTCCAGGGGATCTTACCGGCCCAGGGTTGAATCCACATCTCCCGCAGTGGCAGGTGGATTCTTTACCTCTGAGCCACCAGTGAAGCCCTATGAAGCTTTTCCAGCTATCTTATCTGAACATAACTTGTGAGATCCTACTGGGAGTTATTCCTTCACTCTCTGCAGAGTTGAAAACTATCAATAGGATTCTTCTTTAAATATCACGTCGCAGAGTAAATCAGCCTGGTTCCATAAGAAACATAATATGTGAAGTCATGAAATCACTAGTATGATTTCATGAAATCATACTATATGAAATCACTAATATGGACTGAGGGTCAGCGATCCAAGGTTGCTACACTCACCCTGAAGGAGGACAAAGAGGAACCAGTAGGGGTGACGTCAGGACCAGTTCCCAGAGACCTCCCTTAAATACAGTTTTTTCTTATTTTTTACATTTTATTTTCAATCAATCTATACTAACAGTAGTGATACCATAAATCCAGTAAGATTTCCTCTTTTCTTTTTTAAAATTGTGATAAAATCTTAAATATGTAGCTTTAACCAAGGCAAATAAATGTAAATGTGGACATGCCGTAAAACTGTGTGAATTTCTGACAAAAGCTCAAATCACACTATTAGCAGGCCTGGGACACTAACCTTTAAGACACAGTACCAACTGTAGCTGTAAAATGCCATGATTTACAATTATAATTGTAAAATGGTATTGTGTCACGGACACAACTACAGGGTCAAATGGGTACGGGGAAAGGAATCTGTCGCAGGCAACTAAACTCACATCCTGAAAAGGCAAAAGTGGTCGTGTTGGGAAGAAGAACAAAGAGGAAAAATAAGGGCTTCCCTGGGTGGTTCGGCGGCAAAGACTCCACCTGTCAATGCAGGAGACATGGGCTCGAGCCCTGGTCCGGGGACCCCACACGCTGCGGGGCAACTCAGCCCGTGTGCCACCACTGCTGAGCCACGGGCCCGAGTCTGTGCTCTGCAACAAGAGACGCCGCTGCAGTGAGAAGCCTGCACACCCCACTACAGAGTAACCCGCGCCCCCCGCACTGCGGCTAGAGAAAAGCCCACACAGCAACCAAGGCCCAACGCAGCCCACAAGGAAATAAATAAACAAAGTTATTAAAGAGAAGATGAAAAGGTCTAGGAAAAAAAAAATTGAAAAAAAGTACAGCATTCTTCAAAATCCATAGCTCTCGGTATCTGGAAAAATCTTACTGAAAGTCAAAATGCTGGTGAGCATTTATTTTGCCCTGCAATACGTACATTTTTGGTGTACTGGAAAATTCAATTTCAAAAACTGCATTTGTTCAGGGTCCCACCCTGAACGTTTACCAAACCCTGTGAGACAATTAAACTATCTTCGTTGCAAGAACCACTCCCGCAAAGGCACTGAAATGGTCCCACAAAACAAAGCCTACTCCACCTGTGTTTAGATATGACCGAAGTCACTACGCCCAAGGACAGATGGTTCTGAGAGACAGGAATTTTCCCATCCTAGTGCCCAGTGTTCTGACCCCGTTTATGGTGGCTTCTCGTATCTGCTGTTCGGCCCTAAGATCAGCATTAGGGTTCTGTCAGTGTGCGTTAGGATGGCAGTTACTTTCAGATTCATTCGGCAGAATGACTTTTACACTAAAGGCAGTATAACAAATAATACATATTTGCGGGGAGCCAGCCTGTTCAAGGCCCAAAAAGGCCCTGGGAAAGGCCTTGAAAGAGGCCATTCCCTGTCCCGCCACCCCATGATAAAGTAGTAAAACATTTGCCGGGTCTCCTTTGTTTTTCTTTGAGAAAAACATAGTAGTGACCTTCACTTAGTAGTTTATTTTGGGAATGCCAAAAACAAGATGTAAGCTTCTGCAATCACTTGAAACAAAGAATTGTATTGATGTGACAGACACCAGATGGCATTTTTTATGAATTATGTTTTCTGCTTGTACTAGTATAAAGGTAGCTGTTTTACTCAATAAACTCGCTGACTTGCCTAAAGAGCATTCAGCCCTCTCGACCCCATCCTTTACTTTCAGCTTTTTTTCCTCAGGCTTCCGTGTGGTTGCGGTCGGGACTTGTTCTCTTTGCCGGCTGGTCCCGGCACATATTCATTGAACTTTGCAAAGTGTTTTGACGTGTTATTTTCTTACCATGTTGTACCAGGCACTGACAATATATTTCTCTTCCATCTCTCTTTGACTCTTTGTTTTCTCATATTCTTTCTAAAAAGCAAACACATGTAAGCATGAAAAACATTCAACAGTAATAAAAATCTAATTCATGCCCATCTAAATTCACGGGCACAACTGTACAGTTGGCCCTCTATATCCACAGGTTCCACATCCACAGAGTCAACCAACTCCAGACCCAAAACAGTAAACGCAGGGCTTTCCAGGTGGCTGTGGTTAAGAATCCCCTGCTAATGCAAGAGACACAGGTTCCATCCCTCGGTTGGGAAGATCCCCTGGAGAAGGAAACGGCAACCCACTCCAGTATTCTTGCATGAGAGATTCCATGGACAGAGGAGCCTGGTGGGCTAGAATCCACGAGGTCAGGGGTCACAAAGAGTTGGACACACTTAGCGACTAAACAATGACAAAAACAAACACAAAGCCATATATTCCAAAATAGGAAAAAACAGACAAACAAAAAAATCCATAGCACTTACACTGCATTAGGTATTACATTGCAGGCAGATTCGTTACCGCCTGAGCAACCAGCGAAGACCCTGCATAACTGATCTGGAGATGGTTTAGAGAACATGGATGATGTGCAGAGACTGTATGCAAATAACCACATTCACTACTGTCTACAAGGGACTTATGCATCCACAGATTTTGGTAACTGTGCTCTGTAGATGTGGAGACTGGACATGGCAAAGCTTCTAGAATCAAAAATAAAAAAATCAAATGTCTTATCATATTATATAGTAAACTACCTCCAATGAATGGAATTGCCGGTCCCGTTCCTGGAGCTGATTTTTAAGAGCTTGTATTTCTGGTGCTGCTCCTTGATTTTGTTTAGGATCTAAAGTACGGATAACCTGCAAAAAGTAATAAAAGAAAGAAGTTTAAGTCTCAAACCTACAGTGTGTGACATCTACGGCAGCAGTTATTTAAAAAAAAAAGGATAAACCTTATGAGAGTCCAAAGCTATCTCACGAGGATACTTTAAAATTTGAATGTATGAAATGATGTTCCATTGTTACAACCTTTAATTACAGAAAAGTTTAAAATTAAGTGAAAGAGTCCATTATAAGAAGTAATTCTGGCTTAAAATTCATCAATCACAGTACAGTAGACACGACTGACGGCAGGCTTCCCTTTTCTGTTCTTCTGAACTGATTCAGAGGCCTCTGCCTCTGACCAGATGTGTGAGCCGGCCATGGGTCTCCACGTCTATACGCCTGTCACTGTGAAAGTCTCCTCTGCCACAGGCTGGGGTTTAGACTCGGGCGGGGGACACAAGTCTCGCTGGGACACCTGTGGGCTTCCGGGAAGGGTCTTTTTGGCCCATCAGTTTACTGTCAAAACCAATCAAGCCTGCAGAAAAATGATCAAGTCTACAGAAAACTTGTAAGAGCAGAACAGAGAGACCGCGTTTCCTTTAACACAGACTTCTCGGGCTCCCCCTCCACTCCAATGTCTATTTCTACTTTTCATAACATGGATTTTCACCCCAAAATCTGGATTTATCCGATGACTTTCTAAAGGTAATTTATTTAACCGGTTCCAATAACCTCATTCTCCCTGGGAACTGCCAGCTAGGCCTGGAAGCCAGTTTAGATTCAGGCTGACCACAGCTGAGGCTCTTCGGGAGGCAGAGGTCGGTTCTCCTAGGGCATGCGGCTAATCTTCTGTTTCGGTCACACAGTGCGGCACGTGGGATCTTAGTTCCCTGACCAGGGATCGAACCCATGCCCCCGGGCCTTGGAAGTGTGGAGTCTTAACTACTGGACCACCAGGGAAGTTGCTCACGCAGCTAACTTGAACTATTAGGCGAGGTGAGGACTGCCCCTCCTCTCCTACATGGAAAGGTGCTTTCCTCTTGATAACGAGGAAGTAGCCCGGGGGTGGGGCACCGTTTCGGTCCATCTCCTCGTGGCCTGAGAGGTCATGGTTCAGGCGTGTATCATGAGAATCACGAGACGTCAGTGAACCACGATCGGAAAGCAGTGAGACTCGCAGACTCACACTTACACTTTTGGCTTTCTCTAGGTATTTTTTATATCGTTCTTCCATTTGCTTCATTTCCTCTTCTTTCTTCCGTAAAGCTTCTTGTAATTCTTCAATTTTTAAGGCTATTGATGAGACAGTAAAAAAAAAAAAAAAAAAAAATTTTTTTTTTTAAAGACCATACAACTTTAAAAATATTTCAACTGACAAAATAGTAAATAGTTAACAGCTTTGAGAGATTGTTTGGTCTATTCTTATATATAATTTTATTTTTAAAAATTCACAATCTTTTTTTTTTTTTTAACAGAAAGCTTTTCTTAGAAATAAAAACTACACTATGGAAGTACACAAATTATAAAAAGCATTCACTGAAGGCTAAAGGGATAACAAAATGTGGTCTATGTATACAAATAGTTGAATATTATTCAGCTTCAATCCTGATACACGCTTCAACATGAAATGAAGTGAAAATGAAAGCCATTATGCGAAGTGAAATAAGCCAGACAAACAGGGACAAATACTGTATGATTCCACTTATACCCATTGTATACAAGAGTCAAATGCAAGGGACTGAAAGCAGGATGGAGGTGACCAGGGGCTGGGAAGACAGGAGGCGTGGAGTGGGTGTTTAATTAGTAGAGAGTTTCAGTTTGGGAAGATGAAAAAGTTCGGGAGATAGACAGTGGCTGTATGACATTGCAAATGTACTTAACATGTCACTTAACTGTATACTTAAAAGTGGTTAAAATGGTCATTTTTTATGTTATGTATATTTCACAACATGAAAAAAGTAAAAATCTGTATTGCTCCCACCTCCGCACAAAAGAATCGATGGTCAAGTTACCTACATGTGCAAATATTAACAAAACTGACAGACTGCAACTGCACTATAAAAATAACTTCATAAAATATTCATTAGCATTCATAGTTAAGGAAAAACCACAACGGAATTAGAAATCTAAGAACTGTTGTATCGATGATCACACACACACACACATACTCTTTCTGTGCTCTCTGTGAACAGGGCACATTCCTTAATTGCTAGAAAATATAATAGGGCCTATTTCTAAAAGAACAAAATTTTACCTAAACTCATTATCATGAGGGTAATGCATGCCTAACCAAGTGAAAACTCTGATAATCAGGAAAAACTCACAGCTGTTGTTAAATCTTGGCTCAAGATCTTCAATGATGGCCCTCTTCTTCTGCAGCTCATTATTGGCTTCATGCAGCTTCTCTCTGTACAAAAATATACAACTGTGTCACCTACTACTGTTTTGCATTTTCTTCACTTGAAATGAAAGATCTAAGTTCTTTATTCTTAGGATACACTAGCATATAGCACACAGATGCTATGAAACAAAGATGAAAAGACTTAACCAACATAAACATATTAATATTTTCTAAACGACTAAAAAAGAGAGACAAAAATCTCAGAGTCTGAGATAGAAGTCATTCTTTGATATAAACCTTCAGCCCAGGGGGCCAAATTCAGCCCGTGGCCCGTGTCTGTGTAGAAAGCTTTTAGGACACAGAGGCTTGGTTTACATACTGTCTGCGGCTGCTCTCAAATCAGAATTAAGTGGTTGTGACACAGACTATGGTTTGTAAAACCTAAAGCCACTGCTTTCTTGTTCCTTATAGAAAACGTTTCTGACTCCTGACCCAGAGGGTCAGAGAGTCCTACCTGGGAACTACTACTGTCAAGACTTGTTTTTAGCCTTGCAGCTTCTGCTAATCTGTCACGGGAGCCATGGGGAACTAATACAGGCCTCCTCTTCACTAATCAGGTGTTTTTGAGGAAGATTTTTACCACGTAAATGACTGAACACAGAACCATGGTCAGATAGTAGTTTTATGAAACAATAGGCATTCTATTTTCTGCAACAAAGGGGTGGGAAATGACAAAAGGACAGACTTCAGCATGAAATTCTCACTGCAGGTAACCCCCAGTGGCTGGGAGTGACAGGTGCTGTTCTAGAAGTTTAAGCACCTGCCCAGGGTTATACTTGCTACCAACTGTCAGTGGCCCGGAGCACTCACTTCTGCCACATTAAAGAAGAATCTGGACAGCATGCAGCGAGCTGCCGGACCGGAGAATTCTTTCCAATCCCTGCAGGACATGTCACGTGAGCTCTGAGGTACCCAGGGTGTCTGGTTCACCACAGCCCACCAATGGAACACTCCACCAGGCTGGCAACCCATGGCCACCCACACTCAATGTCTGTAAGGACAGAGTTCGGCCAGGGTATAACAGATAGAAGGACCAAAGTTGATATTAGGTGTGAGAGAAATCACAAAACATGCCTAACATCGTCAACCTCCGATAAAGAGGGACAAACACTTCTTCATGAGAAAACAAATGTCCTATTTTAAAATGGAATCTTCTAGATTAAAAACTCGTGTTCGGGTATGCTTGCAATGCAAGGAAGTCTTTGAAAAGCTGCTACTGTGACAAGCTTAATGATACTTTAAAACATTTATATAAAAAGGAAGGTTCTAGGCCACAGGCTCTAGAGCTGGGAGAGTGCAGTCCGGGGGGCCAAATTCAGCCAGAGGCCGGCTTCAGCGTAGAAAGCTTTGGGGACACAGTCACGGCACTGGTTTTACACTCACACTATCCACGGCTGCCTTCGATCCACAGCTAAGTGGCTGTGGCACAGACCATGGTCTGCAGAACCTGAGCAAGGTTCTTACAGGAAACATTTCTGCCTCCTGATCTGGAGGGTCACGCAGTCCTACCTGGGACCATAAATACTACTGTGAAGACAGAAAACTCTGGAAGCTCACGTGAGAACACAGTTCTAATGCAGCAACTGGTCTGATTCAAGGGCCTTGGGTGGAGACGACCCTTTAGACCAGGAGGCCCACAACCCCTGGGCCACAGGCTGGCACCTGTCCGTGGCCGGTCAGGAACCAGGTGGCAGAGCAGGAGGTGAGCAGCCAGCGAGGAAGTCTCACTGTATTTACGGCCGCTCCCCGCTGCTCACAGTCACACCTGAGCTCCGCCTCCCATCAGTTCAGCAGGGGCATTAATAAATGTCACGTGCTTGAATCATCCCGAAACCATCTCCCCCTCTCCCTGTCCGTGGAAAAACTGTCTTCCATGAAAACCAGTCACTATTAACGTGTCTCATGATCGTCTCTACCTTGAGGGCCACCCGGGCCCCTGCCTAGATGCTCTGTAATCACCAACATAAAATATTTCTGCTTCTCTGGACAATGCAACAAAAAGCCTCAACAGTTTTTATACTCACAGATGCTCTTCAAGCTTCTTTTTTAGAAGAACTGACTGAAAACAGAAAATAGAAAATAATTTATTACTTGACATTTTAACGAATACATTAATTACTTTTTTTAAAAAAAAATGAAGAGCACTTGTTCAGGGTAGCAAGTAACTCTGAGCAAGCCCTCAGTAAGTTCTCTGGTCAAAGTCTGAAAATACATGATGTACCCAAGTTTGTTTCTCTCTGATAAGGGAAACAACAGCTCAAAAGTGATAGCAATCAGTATAAAAAACCCCAAAACTGCCTATCTGAATTCTCTACTTATAGCCAGGGAAAAGAAGAAAAAAGTCCTTCAGGTACAGACCTAATGTTCCTGGACACAATAGGCAGGTAAAGTCTAATAATAGCAACAGACTTGCCCTAAGACACTTTCTGGGCTTCCCTGGTGGCTCAGAAAGTAAAGAATCTGCCTGCAAAGCGGGAGAACCAGGTTTGATTCCTGGGTTGGGAAGATCCCCTGGAGGAGGAAATGGCAACGTATTCCAGCATTCTGGCCTGGGAACATCCCATGGACAGAGGATCCTGGTAGTCCATGGGGTCACAGAGTCGGACACAACTGAGTGACAAATAATACACAAGATACTTTTTGTCCACTGTGTTGTTTTCCCTGTGTCATGAGATCAACATCTATAAACAATGAGTGACTTAATCTGAGATTTCTGATAAGCACAGGCTGGAAATAACTAATATGATGGAGTGGGAAAATGAAAGATAAGTTAGCCACAGCATTTAACATGCTGGGGAATGCAGCTTTGACTGGGTATTAAAAAAAGTCTCCTGAGATGCAGGGGGTCAGAATGTACGCAAAGAATAAGCAAAGAATAATGGCATTCCATACAGGACCGCCAGGTTTCAGGATCAAACTCAGCACTAGCAGGGTACATATTATGAATGAATTTTATGAAGCAGTCCATGTTGAGATACATGGTTACACAATTAACTTGGCCGGATTCAAGTAATACAGACTTAGAAAACAGACTGTCCACTCAGTGCAGAGCCGCATGGGGGGACCCACCCCTCACACCAGGCCCTTCCAGTTTCAGCCCCGACTCGATAATGATGGCTGTAATCACTTGCTCCAGCCCACTC
This sequence comes from Dama dama, assembly GCF_033118175.1. Lineage (NCBI taxonomy): Eukaryota > Metazoa > Chordata > Mammalia > Artiodactyla > Cervidae > Dama > Dama dama. The sequence goes on along the minus strand of NC_083712.1, from coordinate 43,363,629 downwards.
TGACCCAGCCCCGGACTACTGACATGCCTGCTCTGCTGAGCCTGTCAACTGCAGCCAGGGGACTGGGCCACAGTGCTCTCCACCACTGCGTCCCCCAGGCAGAGAGAAAGACGCCAATCCTGCTGGCTTTTGATTACTGCTGTCCCTTCTCCAGTGCCGAGGGTGAAACGAACACACTTTCAAAAAACATCTTCGCTTTCATTGTGCATTTATGTTTTGATTAGGCTCTAAGCAAAATTCATTGTCGGTGTTTATTCTGAGATAGTATGCAGCAAGTAAGATGATGATTTAATGAGCGGTTACCAGGCCAGGCACAGCACTTAAGCTTGTCGTGTGCGCTGACTCGTGGCAACCTCACCACGGCGGGTGCCACCAACCCCTCCTGGGGACGAGGAAGGTGAGGCTGGGGGCACGCCCGGGCGTCTCCAGAGGCAGAGCCCACACTAGAGCCCAGGCCTGCAGACCCAGAGTCTATGCACGGCCTTCATGCTCCTGACTCCTGGGCCGGGCCGCATGCCTCTCCAGCTGAAGACTGGTTCTCTCATAAAGCGTGGCAGGAGGCAGCCAGACCGTGGCAGCAAGGTCGTGTCAAAACACTTTATAAAGACAAACCAATTACAACACTGGGGTGGGAGCACGGTGGGGAGAGAAAGGAACTGAGTGCCTTTTAGTCTGACTTGTTAGCTTTTTGATATCCTTTAAGTATCTGAATTGTAAAGGGCACAAACCTATAGGTAATATTGGTTATCTTCATTTTGCATAAAAGCCCCGTAATTTAAAATTTCAACAACATCAACTATGATGGCAGATAATGCATACATCAAAACACTGCTCAATATATAGAAATGAATAGGAAGCCATACTTACAATAGCCTTGAGCAGAAACCATGCCAAGAGACAGAGAAGACATATTAGTATGAAGCATACACAGCAGCCAACAGAAGGAACGATTTAGTAATTCATGAACGGAAGTAAAAGATATGCATTTTGTTCAAAAAAATGTACATTTTTCTTTCTTCTATGATCTCATCCTGTCTTGTTCTCTGGAGTTTTATACACTGTGGCTAGCTCAAATTATCCATATGCCTGGATAGAACCAATGCTTTTCTGCTTCCACGCTAAAAATAAATGACATAAAAATAATAATAAAAATGTGCAAACCATGCTACTCTGCCTTAAGGTCACACGACTGTGCTTTTGATAACAGAAATGGGCGGAAATTGTGCTGTTCTTCAGAGAGGACCCATCCCACTTGGCAGGTGGTTCTATGCATTACATGTTTGTAGAGGCAACACTGTAGGTTGAGTGAGAGACAGAATACAAAAGCATGAAACATCTGCTGGGGAAGAACCCGAAGGGCATGGACCACATTCTCCTCCAGCCTATCGTCAGAGTGAGGAAAGCTTCTATCTGAATCTTTACAGAGTAGACAGCTCTGAGAGGAATTTCCGAAATTTACAGCAAATTATCTCATTAGCACCTGAACAGTCAAATAAACCGGGTCATTTATGCTAACAGTACTTTCAGGGTTGGCAACTCATTTCTGAAATGTCTCTTGAAGTAGTGACACGCAGCATATTTAATTAGATTTCATTCCCACAGTGATACCTAATCAGGCCATGTAAAATTAATTTTTGTAGAATAAATCTCTTTCTGTGTGTTTTAATATTAGAGAAACAAGTATAGCGGTTATTGTTCTAACACTGAGGTTGAGCAGATACCGATGTTTTGTTATATTTACTTCCTATGACCCACACATTCTTCTCCTCTCTGCCGTAACAGACCAACAGGAAGTCTCCTCAGAGTTTCCAAGACCAAAACCAAGTCTACATTTACCTCAGTTTAAGGGACCTAGTGGTTCCACTGAACTAAGAAATGTCACTTCGGTTCACCTCTAAGACCCTCTTGGTGAGGTTTACTGGTATATTCACACACAAATTCTGGCTCTGCTTGTCATTTAGTGTTCTGGATAAAGGCATGTGTAAAAAGTAAACTAGTCCCATTTTAATAAGGGAATGAGGTAGTCTAAACGTTGGTGAGAATCTGGGGAACTGGGAATCCACGTGGGGAGCTAAGAAGGACTACACAGTAGAGGATAAGCTGCAACCTGTGACCTCAGAGAGCATGTGGCCAGCGTAACCCAGACGGTGCGCGCTTAAGAAACCCAAGAAATCATCAGGTCATGGATGAGCTTTCGTAGGCCTTAAGCAATACCCTCTTAGGTTACTAAGGCTGGATGAAACTGGATGGGTCTACAGTTTTGATGCTGAGTGCCCAGAATGACTCCAACAATGAGAACAACCAAACAGGTTTATACTCAAAAGTCAGCGGATTGCACTGGCAATGGGAAAAAAAAATCACCACCTGACGGAAGCAGAGATTGCTCACGAACATTCAGTTTTTTATCCCCTCTTCAGGTTAGTTTTGAGCACTCTGCTCTATTGCACACAGCTCATTAAATGTACAGGATTTGCAAAACGTGACTGCTGCACGCCTTTGTTAGACGGCCCGCTACTTGCCATGTAAGCACCTTGATGTGCGGGGAGCAGGGGGAGGTGAAGGAGGAGCTGTTTCTGCCTCCTCATTCTTGCTGTATCCTAGGTGAGCGCCCGCCGAGCAGGCAGGGCTGTGACAGAGGGGCAGAGGGAAAAAAGGTCAACGAGCTTCTATCTGAGCGTGTGTGTGTGTGTGTGGCCAAGGGCAGGGGTAGAAAGAGGGACTCATAAACCCAGAGGGGGTAGGATTCTAGGAAGGGCATTATTTTCTTAAAGCCAAATTTTATATCAAACATTGCTACTTGAACATGCTAAGATTCTATCAGCACTTTTTTTTTTTTTTTTGACCAGAAGGAAAATCAATACTCTGAAAACTGAGTTGAGCATGTGTGGAACACAAAAGCCTAATTCCTTAGCTAAAAACGACAAATGAAATTCTAATTCCTAGCAGGGTGAATCTGAGTGAAACAATAAAGTCTGGTCTTTTCATAAGGACTATCAGTAAAAGGAAAATATTGTTTCTTTTCTATAACCAATATAATCAGAGTTATTTTGATAGAGACCATAAAAAAAATGTTATAGCTTTTCTAAACATTATGAAACTGTTGGACCATTACTGTATAAAATAAGACTTACATCTTCTGCCTTTGAGCCTTGATCTTGTAAAGATTTTTGTAGCTCTTCCACTTGCGACTGTACTTCCAGGAGTCTCTGATTCACCAGCCTAGAAATCAAACATACATTAAGTTCCAAGTTCTGACTGAACTTACACCTTTTGCCTTAGGTTTTCATATAATGAGCAAAACAAAGTCTCATATTACAGTCATATCAATTCACTTTTGTCTTTATTTTTTGTATAGCTTGAAATTTCGATGATGACATCCAATGCAGTGTTTTTGATAGACACGTTGTGTTGAGCTGGTATACTGATGCACATATATTCGTTTGAAATTCACTTCAGCATACATTTATTCAAATGACTGCTCAGTGTAGTGGTGAAAGATCCTCGTGGGATGTCCCTGGTGGTCCGGTGGTTAGGATTCAGCACTTTCACTCCCAGGGACCTGGGTTCAGTCCCTGGTCAGGGAACTACGATCGGGCAAGTCTCTGGGAGCAGCCAAAACACAAAAACAAAAAACCTGCACTTGGGGAGGCAAAATGTAAACAAATAATACACAAGATAAATACTTCAACACAGCACACAGAAGTACAGAGAGGAGTGATAACTGCTCAGAGAAGCGAGGACCACACCTCAGAGTGTGGAGGAGTCAGGCTTCACCTGAACTGAGACCAGAACAACAAATAAAATGCTTGTGTGGTTAATGGTGGAAAGGGGATTCAGGACCGAGAATTCAGCACGTCCACAGGGCACAGAAAGGGAGCAGGTATGATGAGTTCAGGAATGATATGGCTGAATTCTACGCTGTGATTACATGATGAGGGGAAGGAAGCCTGGAGATGAAACCAGAGGAGAGGCTGGGCCACCGTGTGTGAAATTCAAGTGTGTTTTCATTTATCCTATGCTCAATCGCTCAGCTGTGATTGAGTCTTTGTGATCCCATGGACTGTAGCCTATCAGGCTCCTCTGTCCATGGGATTTCTCAAGCAAGAATACTGAGGTGGGTTGTCATTTCCTATAATCGGGTCTAAAATCTGGTTGCAAGGGAATAGCCCACCAGCCTTTAAAAATGCTGACTCTGGAGCTCAGTCTCCACAAATTCTCTAGATCATTAGGCTGCAAGAGTCGGGGGACTAGTGGGTCTTGGGTGATGTTGAAGGAGCCGACAGTATTTCAGAAAGATCATGGTGCCGGGCGAGTCAAAGAGATCATTTTGGAAGGCAGAGAGCAGCAGGAAAGCAGGAAGACCGGGCAGAGGCCACCGCGGTGATGACCACGCATCCCTGAAACAGAAGGGGTCCGAGCAGGAGAAGAACAGAAACCACAAGTGAACAGAAGGAGCAAAACACAGCTGAGGATCTGACTCTCTGCGACCAAGAACTACTTCCTGAGAAAGGGAACACAGGAGGACAGGCTGAGCCAGAGCACGAAGAATCTTGCTCGGTATTTGTTGAAAATGAAGTGATGGGAAATGCCTGTTACAATGGCTGGACCCTTGCAACTGGCACCCAGCAGGTGGGCGGAGCGGGCCCTACAGACCCGAGGGCTGTCTGGCAATGACTGGAGCTGTGAGCATGACAGTGGCCGCCAAAAGTGCGGCCCAGTGCACAAGAGACCAGGAAGGTCCCCAGCAGATCACCAAGCAGAGGGCGGAAGGGACGGCTCACCCTGGAGAGGAACCAGGGACTCAGAAGGAATGAGCGAGGGCTGCTTCTGAAGCTGAGAAGAACTGAGGAGGGGGAAGTGATCAACAGTGAACACGGTAAAGAGGGGAGGAAGAAAAGTCCAGGATGCTCCCACGGGGCTGGCGGTTCTCGTCATTAACACTTTAGGAAAAGTCAGATGCCCCCCATTAAGGACAAAACAGGACAATGACTATTTAGAATCCAAACAGCCAAGAATTTCAGCATGAAACTTTTTACTCAACAAGAAATTCTTATTAGAAACCTCCAGGTGCTATAATTTAGTGAGATTCACAGTAAAGATATAATAAACCTATAATAATAATTGGTAATTTTTCACATGAAGGAATCGTTTTTCCACTCGGTGAAAGAATTATCTGAAAATTCATATTCAATATGGGAACAGAGGTACATAAGTACATTACTGACTGTAACTTTCTTTAATCTTCTCAGGAAGCAATACAGAAAATACATCAAACTATAAGACTATTTCAACTTTCCATCCTAGTGATTTTTGAAATTTATTTAGTCAACAAATATTACTACTAGTGGAGGCCATTGTAAATGTCATAACACACAATCTAAAATACTGGTTAAAGTATGGCTCAAGCGTGTACACACATGTATGAAGCTAACAAACGTATGTAAATATATATGAACAGGTTCACCGACAAAAGCAGTGATGAGTTATGAAGCCGACCTTGCGTGAGAGAGATTCTGATGTGGCTGTATGGTGGACACTTCGCGCCTCTCCTAATACTGCTGGAGCGTCAGCAGGGATCACGGATTCTAACAAACGCCAACTGACTGGCAAAACTAACTGGAAAGGACTTTGGAGGCTGAGCTCTCCTTCTAAGGTGAGGTACGGTGTGAGCAAACTGGATTTATGGTCATACAGCTCCAAGACTCAGTGAGACTGAAACTCTGCTTGCTTGATGCTGGTCCAGGGCTGTCAACCAGTAGGAGGTTAAGGTAGAGACCAGGTAATGTACGTACTTACTAAACTCAGTCAGACAACACATGATAATTCACCTAAGAGGAAAAGCATCCAGTGAAGGAAAGATGTCAAAGGAAGTGTTTTACAAATGTGGCAGAAGATAAACTGGTTGATGAGATGAGAGGCTCTGGAGTCAGGTGGCCTGGGTCTCAGTCCAAATTTCTCCATCTGCAAAACTTTAATAAAGTAAGACCACATGTTCAAAACACTCAGCACAGTGTTTGGAACAAACAGTGGCTTAATAAATGCTAGCTGCTATTATTATTATCATCACTGTGGCAGGTCATAAAACCCACAGATGGCTATGATATACAGGTAAGTTATTGGTGTTGCAATCTGATAAACTAAATAACAGGCACTTGGGAGGTAACCAGTCATCTGTACGTACAAGTGCTTAATACGAATGACAGCTAGCCCTTCTGTTTTTAAGGAGAAAAGGGCAAAAGCTGTAGTAAGGCCTGTGAAAGACATGGCAAAGTGTTACAGAAGATGTAGTTGGTGTTGATTCACTGACAAGAAATCAGTGTCGGGAGAAGGCTCTCCTGACTAAGATGCTAAGATACAGAGGAGGCCGAGGATGGAGGGGTAATTCAAGATGCTCTCACCTGGGCTCTGCATGATTGCCATCTATTTTCCACTGTTCTTATTCCTCTCCCTTCTCTTTTCCCACTTTTTCTAAGTATTTTTTTAATAAAGTACTCTATGCTCCTAAGAGTTGCTATGAAAATGTCTTCTTATGTTTATATTCAATTATGCTCTAATACCTCACCCTGTGATATACACTGTTTGCTGACTCTCCCTCAGCAGGTTTAAAAATTAAAGTCACAGGAAGAAAGGTGGAGTACGTAAAACTGTCATAACAATTTTGACTCTCAAGACTGACTCATACCTGGAAAATGCCAAATCTATCAGGCATAATAAGCAAAGAATCTGCAGTATCACATCAACTGTGAAACTATTTATAAAAATGTCAAATCCCTCAAAAAATGACAGAATATCACAGCTCTAAGAGAAAGAGAAGACACCATATGTTTGGGATCTAAGAAACGTTTCCAAAAAGGAAAAGAATCAGAAGATTGTCACAACAAAATATAAAAGTAATCCTTGCCAGAGTAAGAATTGCTTTTAAAAGTAGTTGGAATGACTGCCTACTGCAATACTCTGAAAACTTACAAGCAGGAAAGTGATATGCTTATTAGATTTGCAGATACTAAATTCTCAAAATAATTGAATTATTCATAAGATGGATGATTTCCAACTAGAGTAGCAAGAATTAACAGATTAAAAAAAGAAAGTTCTATCAATTCAGTTACGAGGGATCCCACTATGTTCCTTACACCAACTGATTCTTTGAAACATCAGCTTGTCTACACAGGGCAAACTGATTAATCTGATCATGACGATGAAGTAAAAGTGTCTCCAAAGACTGTCAATTAATGGTGACGTGATTTTATCCTCTAGGTTTTTCTTTTTAATGATTTTATTTATTTCTGAGTAATTAACTTTGCCTTTGGCTGCGCTGGGTCTTCATTGCTGCGTGCGGGCTTTCTCTGGCTGTGGTGAGTGGGGGCTCCTCTCCAGAGTGGTGCGTGGGCTTCTCATCACTGAGCCTTCTCTTGTTGCTCCAGGGTGTTCGGGCTTCGGGAGCTGTGTCCCCGCGGCCCTAGAGCATGGGCTCAGGAGGTGTGGTGCATGGGCTTCGTTGCTCCTTGGCACGTGGGGGCTTCCTGGACCAGGGATCAAACCTGTGTCTCCTGCACTGGCAGGCTATTTAAGCTTCTAGTTTTAATTAGTGATTAGGAAGGGGAAATGGCAGGACTTTCCTATCATTTTGCCTGAAGAACTGACGATGGGGCCGCTATCACAGAGACATAGCACTCTTGGGCAAATCTGCCCGTAAGTGGGAAAAAGTACTCGTGATATGAAACAGAGGAAAACACTCTCACTTGCACCCTACAGCTCAGATCTGCGTTTAAAGGGATCAGATCAGGGTGAGTGGAGTGGCCGCCGCGTCCTCACCTGTTCTCCGTCTCCAGCTCGTTCTTGCGGAGGTTGGCGTCATCCAGAAGGCTCTGCAGCAAGGCGATCTTCTCGTTGTCAGAACCCTCCTGGTTGATTTTCAACATCTTATTCTCATGCTGAAGACGAATGAGCTTCTCCCTGAGAGTGGAAGAAAAACTGATTAACACGGTTATCAAGATCCAGCTAGGCGCCATTACAGATTTAATATGTAGAACAGAAATGGAAAAAAAAAAAAAAAAGAACCTGTAAGAAATTTACCTCCTAACTGGCTAAGACGTCATGTGTCAGGTCTCAAGCCCTTGCTTTTTATAATAGAATTGACAGTCTGAAGACAAACAATCTCCAAACATCATGATGTGTAATGAATGAGGTTTCAAAATCCCATTTCCTTTCTGATTTAAACATTTACACATTCTGCCAAACTGCTCAAAAGAAAAGCGATATGACCACAAGAAAAAAAAAATTTTTTTTTTAGTTCTTTGTGACGATGGATACTAACTGAACTTACTATGGTGATCATTTCACAACATATACACATATCAAATCATTATGTTGTACACCTAAAACTACTACAAAGTTATATGTCAATTATATCTCAATTAAAAAATTGTATCTCTTTATTTTTAGTCTATGAGGTTTCTAACTTTTCCACACCCTTAACATTAGTGAAAATTATCACTTTTAATAGATTTTTGCAAACTGTGAAAGACAATCTCATTATGTATCAAGAATGCTGACCTATGTCAATACTGGTCTATTAATGTGTTGAAAAGTTTCACCCCTTGCACTGTTTCACCTTGGTAGCTCTTGTAGACACAGAGTGTATTTTAATTTGTACTGAGTAATACTCTATAAAAGCTATTTGTTGAATTTTCATCATTGTTCTTTTCTCTCAATTTAAAAATCCGACTTCATTACCTATAAGCTTCCTTAAAATTTGATTTTCGGACATAATCATTAATTTATAGGGACTTCCCAGGTGGCACTACTGATAAAGAGCCTGCCTGCCAATGCAGGAGACGCAGGTTTCATCCCTGGGTCGGGAAGATCTGGAGAAGGAAATGGAAACCCACTGCAGTATTCTTGCCTAGAGAATCCCATGGTCAGAGGAGCCTGGTGGGCTACAGTCCATAGCGTTGCAGAGTCGGACACGACTGAAGAGACTTAGCATGCAGCATGCATTTATTTATAAACATTCATAAAAATAAGTATTTATTTGTGAAACAAATTTTATTGGTCCAATAATAAAGTACCATATCAGATGGCAAAAAAGTAAAAGGTATTCAAGATGCTTCCAGAACTGGTGTTGCATCACACACCTTCTGTCCTTAAACAAATGCTAACAATAATAAATATTGTCTTCATTTATTCAACAAGTGTTTGAATGTCTATGGCCACTTTCACAGTTTATAAAACTTCTACATAACCGTTATCTTAGCAAATACCTCCAAGGATGCTATTAAGAATCAAGACCTGGTGTTAACTTAAAAAGGGGGCAAACTAGCCCAAATAAAGTAAAAGCAATATTCAGCATTAATCATTAACCTTTTGCTGGACAGTTGATGCTTTCCAACCAATTATTCGTTCTTGTGCATAAAGCCAGGCATACACTAAAATAAACGGAATATTTAAAATACAAATGTAAGGAACTACTGAGGGAAGAGCAATAGAGATAGGGCGATGTTTCCTCCTGTCTCTGCTTCTGTCTTCCCCAGACCATTCCCTGCACTTAGGTAATAAATCTCAGCCACTAAGTATTTTGCAGGCTGATGGCTAAGCATAACCTTTGTCTTTGGACCAAGTGGTTTCATGGCTAAATGTCTGCTGAGGCTACCCAAGCAGAGATGCGTTCATCTGCTGTGTATGTGTGAGACCCTGTCCTCCCCAAGAGAGAAACCAAGCCCCTGCACGGCCAGCTGAGAAGGTCTCTAACGTGCTGAAATGAAGGACACAGAACCTCGAATTCAGGTTGAAAGCGTTAGTGATAAAGAGTAAGTAACTGGTCCTCTATATCACAGAGGAGTAAGTTTTCTACAACAATACTGTGAAGTGTGACTGGACTTCACCATCTCCTTACCTGATTTCCGGTGTGACGATCTCTGCTGCAAGACTGTCTGAAGACTCCTGACTTCCCAGAGGCATCAACCCTATAAACACACAAGCATTGATTCAGGTTAAGAGAGACCACAACTACCTCCTTTAGTCCCTATATGAACCCTCCTTTGAGCATTAAGGTATAAAAACTACATCACAGTGGCCTTCCATCATCATCATCATTATCATGTTAACATTTTTCAGTGTACAGTTGAGTAACGCTAAGTCCTATGCTGGCGCTAAGGCACTATTTTGTGGAGCCATCACTACTGTCTATCTCCAAATGCTTTCATCACTCAATACATAAAATCTGTAACCATTAAGCAGTAACTACTCCCCACTGCTTTCTCCCTCAGCCCCTTGTAACTTTATATTCCAATGTCTGCCCATTCATACCAGTATCTGTCCTGTGTCTGGCTCACTTGACCCAACATGCTGTTTTCAATATGCATCTACATTGCAGCATTTATCAGAATTTCATCTCTTTATTAGGCCCAACAACATTCCATTATACATATGTATCACATTTTCTTTATTCATTTATCTGTTGATGGACACATGGGTTGTTCTCACCTTTTGGCTACTGTGAATAACGCTGCTGTGAACATTGGTGTACCAGGATCTAGTTGAGTCCTTGTTTTTGGGTATATATTTGGGTATATATTTAGGAATAGACTTTCTAGATCGTATGGTAACTTTGTTTAACTTTTTATTATAAAGAACCACCAAACTATGCCACAGTGGCTGACCTATCTTACATTCCCACCAGGATTGCAAGAGGGCTCTGATCTCTCCACATCCTCATTAACACTTGTTATCTCCCTTTTCTCTCTTTTTTGATGACAGCCATCTTAATGGGTATGAAGTGGTACCTCACTGTGGGTTTGATCTGCATTTCTCTAATGACTAATGATGTTGAGCATTGTTTCACAAACAAACACTGGCCATCTGGATATCTTCTTTGGAGAAACATGTCCTTAAGTCCTTTGCTTGTTTGCTGCTAAGTTGTAGAAGTCCTTTATACTCTCTGGATATCAATCACCTATCCGATAAATGATCTGCAAATATTTTCTCCCATCTTGCACATTACCTTTTCACTCTGTTGGTAGTGTTCTTTGATACAGAGAAGATTTTAATTTTGATGAAGTCCAGTTTACCTATTACTCCTTTTGCTGCCTGTGCTTTTGGTATCAATTCCAAGGAATCATTGCCGAATCCAACATCATGATGATTCTCCTCTATGTTTTCTTCTTAAAGTTTTACGGTTTTAGTCCTTACATTTAGGGTTCCATTTGACTTCCTTTTGTATATGGTGTAAGGGTCCACCTTCATGCTTCTGGATGTTCATCCAGCTTTCCCAGCACAATCTGCTTGAAAGACCTTCCTTTCCCCCACTAAGTTGTCTTGATGCTCCTGTTGAAAATCAACTGACTGTCCATGGGAAGGTTTATTTCCAGGCTCTTTATAGTCTACTCCATTGGTCTATACATCTGTCCTTTCACCTATACATACTGTTTGGATTACTCTAACATTTTACTAAGTTTTAAAATCAGGAAGTGTAAGTCCTCAAGCTAAATTTTTTCTTTTTCAAGATTGCTTTGGCTTTTCAGGATCCCTTGAAAGTATACGTAAACTTTAGGCTGGGTTTTTCTATTTCTGCAAAAAATACTATCAGCATTTTTACAAGAATTGCACTGAATCTGTAGATTGTTTCGGTGATGTCATCTTAACAATATTAAGTCTCAAATGAACATGGATATCATCCCATTTAGGTTTTGATTTTTTTCAGCAGTGTTTTATACTTCTCAGGGTAGAAGTGTCTTCCTGGTTAGATTTATTCCCAAGTATTTTATTCTTTTTAATCCTACTGTAAAACAAAGTGTTTTCTTAATTTACTTTCCATATTGTTCACTGCTAGTGTATAGAAATGTAACTCACTTCTGTGGTTTGATTTTATATCCTGTAAATTTGCTGAATTCATTTTATTAGTTCTCACAATTTTTTTCCCTTTATGTAGGAAAGGGTTTCAACATATAAGAGCATGTCATCCGCAAACAGAAATATTTTGGGTTCTTCCTTCCAAATTTAGATTCTTTTTTCTTTGTCCAATTGCTCTGGCTAGAACTTCCTGTAGCATATTGAATAAAAGTATAGAAGTGGTGATAGCAGGCATCATTGTCTTATTCCTGATCTTAGAAGAAAAGCTTTTAGTCCTTTATCACTGAGTATGCTGTTAGCTGAGGGTTTTTCATATGACCTTTCTCATGCAGCAGAAGTTTCCTTTCTCGTTTTGTTCCTAATTTACATTATTTTTTGATGAAAGGGTGTCGGATTTTGTCAATTGCCTTTCCTTCATCAATTGAGATGATGATGCAGTTTTCCCCTTCATTCTATTAATGTGGTATATTAATATACTATATATTATATAATATCTAGTATTATATATACATTAAATTATTAATATCTCTATATTTTTAATATTTTAGAATTTATATATAAATTAATATATTATATATAAAATTTTATAAAATATATATTAATTTTAAAAATATATTTGATAAAATATATTCATTTATATAAAATTATATTTTATAATTTATAATACATAAATTATGTGATTTATATATTATATAATTTTATATTATATAATCACATTTATATATAATTATATATGAAGTGAAGTGAAGTCGCTCAGTTGTGTCTGACTCTTTGCGACCCATGGACTGTAGCCTACCCGGATCCTCAGTCCATGGGATTTTCCAAGCAAGTATATTGAACCCAAGTCTCCTGCATTGCAGGCAGAGGCTTTACCCTCTAACCCACCAGGGAAGCCATAATATATAATATATAGAATATAATATATCATATATATACACTAAATTTAAATATATTAAAAACATATAGTATGTATAAATCATAAATATATAAAAATATATATTATATAGATAATAATACAAAAATTATATAATTATGAATATAATCATATATTTAAATTATACATTAAAATATATAATTATATGTATAATTTAATTATGTATATATTTAAATTTTATATATTAAATATATTAATATTATATATAATTATATAAATATTATACAAAATAATATATATTAAATAAATAGTATAATATAAATAAAATAATTATATAAATAATAAATATAATCAGTTTAATATATAACTATATATTATATTATACAAATAATAAAATTATATATATAAATTATATATAAAATATATATTACATACTTATATAATATATAAATTTAAATATATATAAAATATATAATTATATATATAAATCAATACACATATTATATTAATGTTTATATTTCAATATATTAATATAATTATATTTATAACATTTATATTTATAACAATTATATTTATAACATTATAAGTATAAATATATTTATAAATATTTATAAATATATAAACAATATAACAATTATATTTATAACATATTTAACATATAATTATATATAATCAATTATATAAAATATATCACATATTATATTATACTATACAGTATATTAATATACTACTATGTAATATAACATATAATAATATAATTAATATATTAATATAGTAACTACACTGATCTCTATGCCTAGCCTATGTGAATTTCACGGTGTTCAACTATAGTAGTTTTACAGTAACTTTTTTTCTGTTTTTTGACATGGACCTTTTTTAAAGTCTTTATTGAATGTATTACAATATTGTTTCTGTTGTTTACGTTTGCATTTTTTGGCCCTGAGGCACGAGGGATCTTAGCTTCCAGACCAGGGATTCAATCTGCACGGCCTGCATTGTAAGATGAAGTCTTAACCACCAGACCACTAGGGAAGTGCCTGTAGTAACTCTTGAAACCAGGATGTGTAAGCTCTCCAGCTTTTTATTTTTTAAGATTTTTTTTTTGGTTTTAGTGGACCCTTTGTATTTTCATATAAATTGTATCAGTAGAATCAGTTTGTCAATTTCTACAAAAAAGTCTGCTGAGAATCTGATTGGGATTGCATTGAATCTTTAGACCAATATGAAGAGAATTGCAGTCTTAACTATAGTGCCTTGCCAACAACCAAATGTGTAATGTCTTTACATTTATTTATATCTTTAATTTATCTTAGTAATGATTCATAGTTTTCAGTGTAGAAGTCTTGCATTTCTTTGCTAAACTTATTTGCAGTTTATTCTTTAAGATACTATTGTAATTTCATTTTCAGATTATTTACTAATAGTACACAGAAATGTCTTTATACACTGATCTTGGACATTGAGACCTTGCTGAACTCTTCTGTCAGATCTCCTTCCAATCTGGATGCCTTTTTCTTCCATGACTGCACTGGCCAGAAACTCCATGTTGAATACTGGTGGCTAGACTGAACAGCTTTGCTTCATTGGTCTTAGAGGAAAAGCATTTAGTCTTCCATCACTAAGCATGAGGTCAGTTGGAGGATGTTCACAGATGACCTTTACTAGGTTGCAGAAGTTTCCTTCTTTTCCCAGGTTTCTAAGAGTGTTTATCATGACGTATTTACAAAATGGAGACAGACTCACTGACACAGACAACAAACTTATGATCACCAAACGGGAAAAGTGGGTGGGTGGGGGGGATAAACCAGGAGTTCAGGATTGGCAGATGCAAGCTACTGTGTATAAAATAAACCACAGGACTTCCCTGGTGGTGCTGTGGTTAAGAATCCACCTGCCAATGCAGGACAGAGGGGTTCGATCCCTGGTCCAGGAAGACTCCACATGCTGTGGAGCAGCTAGGCCCATGAGCCACCACTGCTGCTGCTGCCAAGTCACTTCAGTCCTGTCCGACTCTGCGCGGCCCCACAGATGGCAGCCCGTGGGATTTCCGGACATGGGATTTTCCAGGCCGGAGTACTGGAGTGGGGTGCCATTGCCTGCTGAAGCCCACACGCAGACAGCCCGTGCTCTGCCCCAAGGGAAGCCACGGCAACGAGCAGCTCGGGCACTCTAACCAAGAGCAGTCCCTGCTCAGCGCAGCTAGATAGAAGCCCACACGCGGCAACAAGGACCCAGAACAGCAAAAAAATAAACGCGTAAAATCATAGAAAAAAAATTGAGCAAGGGTTTGACAAACTGGTCCAGAAATAGGTCAAGAGGATAAGGAGAGACAGTGGCGGTGAGAACACGGCTGAAATGCAGGTACGCAGGCGGGGTGAGCTGGGAAAGGAGGCGCTCAATATGGTCATTGGAGAGCACAGAGGGGGCTGAAGGAGGATGGAGCGAACGAGCAGGTTTGGCAGAAGGAGTGAGCAGGGAGGAGGAGGTTGCAGTCAGAGGAAAAGAGAGCGTCCAGTCTCAGGGAACAGGAAAGCCTGGGGCTGGAAACGTGAGTGGGAGCGAACAGACGGTGAAGTGTACTGAGTCCTCAGCCGGGCTCACGGGCTCCCCAAGAGGTGGGAGGTAAACTCTCAGCTAGGCGCTGCTCCTTTCCTGTGAGGAGGAAAAGGTTTCTACTTTGGATATAAGTTCCCAGGTTGTGGGTATTAGTGAACTGATACCCACCTCTCATCTCAGCTGAAAGAAAGATCATTGATTTAGAAAGGCTGATGCACTTTTTAAAAGAGGTCACTAGAAACTTTTCAGGTTATTAACAGGAATGATTTAACAAATTATTTATGCTTTTGATTTAATAAAAACCAAACATTTGAATGCATTCCCAGGTGGCACTAGCGGTGAAGAAACTGCTCGCCAGTGTAGGAGACATAAGAGATGAGGGTTCAATCCCTGCGTTGGGAATATGGCAACCTACTCCAATATTCTTGCCTGGAAAATTTCATGGACAGAGGAGCCTGGCGGGCTACATCCACAGGGCTGCAAAGAGTCGGACACGACTAAGTGGTATATGTGTATATGTGTGTGTGTGTATATATATATATATTATATTAAACATTTGAATATAATTAAAATTTAAAAGTAGGTAAGTAAATCTGGTCTCATAACTACCGTCTATTTTGCATAAAATCTGGGTAACAGTTCAAAATTTGTATCAATCTCATGGCCTCTTCTCCAGCTTTAAGTTCTTGTTTTATTGGTACAATCATCTTAAAATGAATCTTAACATTTTTCCTGATACTATGGAAACAAATAATCTTGCTTGGGCTTCTGGAACATTGTTACCTTGAGTTGTGAGCTGTCCTTCTTGAGCCTGAACACAGCGAAGCTCTTCAATGGTTTCCTTCAGAGAATCCCTTTCCGATCTCAACCTCTGGAGGGACATTAAGAACAAGGGAAGTCAGCTTCAACCTTCATGAATTTACTCATTAGTGGTCTCTGCCTTTACCTGACAGAATGATAAACAGTGGGGAACATGAGCATGTTATAGTTTTTAATCTTTTATAGAACGATCACAGAAGGAAAAGATTAGATTCTTTCCAGTTTAACCATACTGAATATATACTACGTGCAAGGCAGTAAGTTATCTAGTTAATAGTAAGAAACAAAACTATCTACTCCATTCTTAACAATGAATCTCTGATTATATAAATAACTTTTCATGAAACATAAAAATCTTAAATATTCATAAATTATGACAAAGTGAAAATATTTTTAAAAGCTTCAAAATATGCTGAACACCACCAAAAAGAACTGTGTCCTCTATGTTAAACATACAGAAAACAGAAATACATACAGCTACACAAATTTATAGAAGGTCACAAGATGATGGAAAAGTAGCAACACTGGCACAAAAGTTAAATATACATATAATAAATTAGAATAAACAGTCTCTCAATCTTTTATTTTAGATCTGTTTTTGAAACACAAATATAAATCTTCTGTAATTTAAAAATCAAGAGGTGCAGGGAGCTCAAATCTGATGCTCTGTGACAGCCTAGAAGGGTGGGAGGTGGGAGAGAGCTTCAGGAGGGAGGGGACCCACATATACTGACAGCTGATTCATGCTGACAGGTGGCAGAAACCAATACAACACTGCAAAGCAATTATCTGCCAATGAAAAATAAATAACTTAAAAAAATCAAGAGCATCTCTAAATTTTAAGTTTATAAGTAGAAGAAGAAATTAATGTAGTCAAAACAAGAACTGAATATCATTTTCTTAACTTCGGCACTGCTCAAAACCAAAATGCCCATGTGTATACTCACATCCTTTTCTTTTTGAAGACTGTCAACTTTTTCTTTTAGCCGCTTATATTCAAAATCTAATTTATCGGCTTTCTTCGATTCTTCAGATAATCTATTTTGCAGTTCTACTACCTGGTATAGAAAGGTATCATTAATTTTTATCATTTGATACATTAGAAATTATCAAATTTCTTCTATGCATCTATGAAGATTATTTTTCCCACAGATACTCAAAAAAAAAAGGTAAGATACAGAAGCCTGACTCAATGGAGAGAACCTAGGTATAGATATCTGCCTAGATACTGTGGGTTCTAAAACCAGATCATTTGGAAGAATAAATGCTCAAACCTAGAAAAACCTACAGGACTTCTGTTTCCTCCAACACAGGTAACTGGGCAGTCTGGAAGTCCTTTTAGCATGAAGCAAAAGAAATGCTAACGGGAAAAAAAATCTGACGGCATTGCTAAGCTTGTAAGAAAGTGTGGGAGGTCATCAGAGGCTAAAACTGGAGAGGAGGTTTCTGAGGAAGCTACGGGCACTGTGAGATGCCACATGAAAGTGCCAGGGGCCCAGAACTTTACCATATTGGGAGACAGGTGGTGGTTGGTAAACTGTCTTGGGTTCTGAAAGATGGTGAGTCAATAAACAGGTAGGTTAGGAAAAAAAATTCATCAGCTGGCAAAGTCAACAAGGAAACTTGCCTGCCTTAAAGTGAGTGCAACTTGAAAATCTGTAACCATAGCCTGTGGATACATGGATTTGTGTTAGAATATTTGCCGTATGCCTTGTCTAGCAAACCCTAAGCCAGGCAATTAATTTAAATCATCCTGGCTGGTAACACAGTGGAAAATCTGGCATACGAAAAATACAACACTGTCTGGAGGAACACAACCTCAACCAGGTCCCCAGCACTCTCAAAGGTAAAGATGAGTGCAAATCCCCAAAGCACGAAAGTCTTAAAGAAATAAACCGCTAAGAACAACAGTCAGCAGGAAAACATTAACAGTACAAACAAAAGCAAAATAGTCAAATAAGCCCTCTGAGGAAGTCAAATTGGAGTTAAATACTTAAAGAAAATAAAGAAAGAAACCTAAATTATAAAAGGAATAAAATACCACTAAATATGATCACGCAGGTGTGACTAGCCACCAAAAGAGAAGTATTACAACGAAAAATACAATAACATTAAGTTCCAGCTCAGAAACCAGTTCATGGGGGTCGCAGAATTGGAGATGACTTAGCGACTGAACAAGATCAGAAACAGAGAGAACAAGTGTAATATTTCTATATTCTGTAGTGCAATTTCACCGTAATAATTATAGGTGTAGAATTCTTTTTTATTTATTCTGTTTGTAATTCACTGTTAATACTAAATCTGATGTCTTTCATTAATTCTGAAAAACACTCAGCCATTCTTTCCTTCAAATAATGTCCTTCTATAATTCTTTCTGTTCTTTTCTCTGGAACTCTGATAAAATCATTTCTTATTTTAATTTACTACCCTTTAATCACATGTATAGCCTCTTTGGGGGTACATTTAACTTTCAGTTATTCTTCCAACTTAGTTGTATGTTGAAAATTTTCACAGTGAAATGTTGTGGAAAAATGTATCCACCAAAAAACCCTACCAGCCATACATGGTGCACGGGTTGTTCTACTAAAACGTCTCTATTATACTAAGTGAATATAATTTTGATGCCAAAATCAGAAGACAAGGAAAGCACGAGAAAGAAAACTTTGAGTAAACAAATCGTAGAGGTAAAATATTCCAAGTAAAATAAACCAAGTGAATCTAACAATGTGAAACAACAAATAAATCTGCTATGCCTGAGTTTATCTCAGGAATGCAAGGATGGTTTAAGCATAGAGATCTATTAATATAATTCATCAGATTAACAGAAAGGAGAAGCAGCACAGGCATCTCTTAACAGGTGTAGCTGATTAAATTCAACATCCACTAACGAAAAACACCTGTGAAATTAGGAATATAATGAAATTTTGTTACTCTTAAGAAAAGGTGGCTACAAAAACCTAAAGCAATCCTTATAATATACTGGTAAAACATTTAAAGCACTGCATAAAAAATCAACAACAAGAAATGGTTGTCTATTATTACTGCTTCTGTTCAAGACTGTAGTAAAGGTCAGGCATGCTGATTAAGAAGGAAAAAAAGGGTATATGCTGTAAAAAGAAACAACAACAAAAAAAGATTTTTATGTGTGTAAAATATGACTTCTGACAAGAAAACTAACAGACATCATTAGAAGTAATATGGGGGACTTCCGTGGTGGTCTAGGGGTTAAGACTCTGCCTTCTGCAGGGGATTCAGGTTCCATCCCTGGTCAGGGGGGCTAAGAGCCCACATGCGTTATGGCCAAAAAGTCAAAGCATAAAATAGAAGCAATATCATAACAAATTTTTTTTTCCATAACAAATTTAATAAAGACTTTAAAAATGATCCAAAAAAAAAGAAGTAATAATATGGGAATTTGACAAGATTGTAAAATCAGCATATAGGACTTCCCTGGTGGTCTGAAGTTTAAGAATCTGCCTGCCAGTGCAGGGCACGTGGGTTCACATCTTGGTCTGGGAAGATCCCATATGCTGCTGGGCAACTAAGCCCGTGTGCCTCAACCACTGAGCCCAGCTGCCACAAATACTGAAGCCTGTGCTCCTAGAGCCCACGCTCTGTAGCAAGGGAGGCCACCGCAAGGAAAAGCCTGTGCACCTCAATAAAGAGGAGCCCCCGACTGCTGCAACCAGAGAGGTCTGAGCCCAGCAGACGAGACTCAGGGCAGTACATTAGGACGTAACATGAGTATCTGCTGTCGGGACCAATCGATGACCTCTGGGTAAGAACCCAGCTTCCGACGTGAAACACCGAACACCGTGGAAACAAGCCAGTGACTCTGATAAGCCAGTGTAACTGCGGAGAATTCAGCTGCTAACAATGCTAAGAAACCACGCCACTCTTCTTACCTGTCTCTTATACGTCTCGAGTTGACTTCGAGCCGCGTTGGCTTTCCTCAGCTCCTCCTCTAGACTGACTGTGTTCTGCATATACATAGTATTCTTTTCTTCTAAGAGCTTAACTTGCCGCCTCAAATCACCTAGATCTTCTAGCTTCTTCTTGTATGATTCTACTTGGCCTTCTAGTTTAGACACTTTATCAGAAGAATGTCTAGAACGAGATGGGAAACCAGGAATCACAAACACACCCACAGTTGTAAAGCTGCTGTAGACAGTGCTAAACCAGGGAAGATCGCCAGGAAATAACACGTTCTAATGAAAATGACAAGACCAAAGGTTGAGTCCAGCTTAGCTTTTTGGGCAGGTTCAAAAGTATGACCAAAGCGACAGCAAAATTTGCAATGAAGAACATAACATAAAATTTAAGGAATGCAAGCAGGAGCGGGTAGTCAGAGTTCCATGCAGCACAAAAGCAAAATAAATTGTATGGTGTCCAAATAATTTGGCAGTTGGATGTTACCAGTGACCAGTGTAACAGCTGTTTCAGAGGAGCAGTGGGGGCAGGCGGTGGCGAATTCTAGTGGGTTAAGGAGAGAATGTAAATCTGACCCGTGTAATCTAAATCTGTTCTGGAGGAGGAGAGAGTCATACTTCTCTCACTTTTTCTACGAAGAGAGGGACCAAAACATACAAATAGATGCTTGGGGGTGGGCTGGGGCGGGGGGAGATTCAAATGGGAAGAGAGGTGACAACTGACGTGGTACTGGTCCCTGCAGAGCCAAGAAGGGTTGAGACCAGAGCACCAGGAGTCAGCAATGGACGGGAGGACGGGCACCAGTCTGCGCGCAGGCAGCAGAGGCCCACAGATGGCGGGAGTGCAGGAGATAGCACGCGGCGAGTCCACGGGTCACGGCCTCGTCCCTCGGTGCAGGGGACAAGGTCATCCACCCAGACTGAAGCTCAGGAGAGGTGGGGGCAGGGGGACAGCCAGGTGAGAAGAGTTAGGAAAACTCAGAGTAGCGACGACCTAAGTGGGGGACAGAGCCGTCCACGGGTGGGCAGCAGAACAGGGGGCCAGTGAGGGGGAGCCCAGAGGATGGTGAGGATCGTTAAGTCTGCGGGAGGACAAAAATGACATCACTATGTGATTCTATTTGTTCTCAGCATTTAAAGAGCCAAAGGGTAAGATACAGATGGTTGGAATGATCTGACAGAGGACAGGTTATACAGGCAGAACGGTGGAGAACCGAAGAGGCAGGGAGCAGGGGGGCCGGCTGAGAGCGCAGTTGAGTCCAGCAAGGAAATGAGCCTCGTGGGGGAGACAGGATCTGAGCAAGTGGACGACTGATCAGCTGGACGACGCAGACTGACAACCCAGGAGCAGCAGAGAAAAAGCTCACAGCTACACAAGCATGGAGTGCTGGTCTGAGATGAATTCCTACCTAACCAACATTTACATCCAGCACTTATCTGCCAGATGCTGTTCCGAGTGCCTACAAATGTAAATTCACTCAGTTCCACATGTCAGCCTGAGTGGGCATGTGTACTATTTCCACTTTACAGATGAGAAATGGTTCCATGGAGGTGAACCCCGGGGTCCTGGCTCTTAGACACCTTCCCGTGCTCAGAAACCTGATAGTGGGAACACTGGAGGCGGATCTGTGCTGGGGGATGACAGGTCTGAGATCCCACAGGGATCGGGGGCTTGGTTACCTAAGAACATCTATTTCATCCTTCAGAGACTGAGCATCGTCTGCCAGAGTGGTCAGTTCATCGTTCTGCTGCCGAAGTTCAGAGATCTCCTTCTCCAGCTCTTCGCAGCGTATTCGATAGTCATCTTTGGCTGCTTCAAGCCTGTCATTGAAACAAAACAGACCCAGAAAGCACTACTTACTAATAATTCTTCTTAGAACAGTAAAAGTAAGTTTAGAAAAATCAAAATACGTTCTTCTGGAACCTGTCTCCTGCTTTTGTGACCGTATGTTGTATTTCCAAGTTTTAACTCTCCTGGAAACAGATTCTGCTATTCTGAGACTTGAAGACCAACAGCCATTACTCTACTCAGAAAGTTAGACACCAAGTGGTATTTTTCAAAATATGACAGCCATTAAGTTTTATTTTTAATTAGGAAATGAACATACTCCCTTTTGAAATTTAAAAAAATGCAGAAAAACAAGATAAAAATCATGCATTACTCTAGACAGGTACCTAATGTTAACATTTGTGGGGTGTAACTTCCAACCTGACTTCTTTTCATAGATCTTTTCACCTCCAAAATATGGATAATATGCTTCCTAATTTATTTTAACTTGTTGCTGCTTTTTTTGGCTGAACCTCATGGCTTGTGGGATTGAACTCAGCCCCTCTGCAGTAAAGGCGCAGTGTCCTAACCACTGGGCTGCTGGGGAATTCCATGTATGCATTTGTTTTGCTTAATACATACACCCTTCCTTTGGATTTACAGGATTCTCTCTCATGTCACAAATATTTATCACTGATTATTTTTTTTAATCACTGATTATTTTATGTATTTAATGCATAGATTCTTAGTTTTTATCTAATTCAACTAATGAATCTCACACTTCATAGTTTTTGCTTCTAATGCACAATTAGAATTTTTTTCCTTCTAATTCATTATTTTCTGTTAGTATTTATAGGGTTTCATTGTTTAACATTAAAGTTTTCAATTTCTCAGGAGACCATTTGGGTACATAATGCAGCGTAGGAATCTAACTTTTCCTGTCAAAATACCTACCAATCTAACAACCAAACTATTTAACAAATAACTTAACCTTTCCCTATTGATTAGAAAATGCCACCTTTATCATACTACACATTTTTATATATACTTAGACTGGATTATGGATCTTCATTTGAGTCACTGGTCTTTGTATTTTGTTGTATGGGTACCAAGCTGTTTCCATTAGGGTAAGCATTAAAATTTTTTCTTCTTCTTCATTTATATACTTATGAGCAGAATTTTCCCGGTGATACTAACTAGTTATTGCTAGAAAGGCCTGCAACATAACCAAAGGTGTCACATAACCCTCTCTCTCTTAAAATGTTTTTTGGTTCTAAGAACTTTTCAGTTGGTTCTCTTCTATTTTCGGGTGGACACACATATTATTTATAAATGATGAGTGGACACACATATTATTTACAAATGATGATCATTTATTTTTTGTCTTTCCAGTATTTTAATCTCATTTCTTTTTCTTATTTCATTTTCTAGAAAAGTAATAACAGCTAGATCGTATATAGCTTCTATGTGCCAGGCAATATTCTTAAAATACTTTACATATGTTAATTCATTTAATGCTCTCAAAAATTCTGGAGAGTAGACAAAACTATTAGACCATCTTAGAGAAATGGAGGTGTGCCGAAGGTTACACAGCTAGTAAGGGGTAAAGCGAGGATTTATAGTGTCAAGAAAAAAGTCAAATAATATTAATAGATTAATACTCATCTTCATCTTATATTCTTAACTTTACTGATAATCTCACGTACCAAGCTTATTGTTTATTCTTCCTTCCCTAACTTACAGATTGGAGGAGGCATAATACATTTATCTACTCTAGTAGATTTAATAGTTACTGTAACAGATTTAATAATATTGCTGGGATAAAGCTTATTTTTACTATAGCACTGGATTGAGTCTGCTACTCTTCTTTTCAAAATTATTCAAAGAATACTTATAAATGAGATGTTAGTCATTTGAAAATGACAGTAATAAACCCATTATGTTAATACCGACAATATACAGTTTATGAAAAGCAACTCTTTTCTAAAACTGGTGAGAAGAGTGGCTATGTTTTTACATTCTGTGATTCAAATCACTGGTTTACTAGAAGACAGCTGGGTTCTCCTGTTTTTACATGCGTCTGATGTGAGGGTTTTTTGGCGGAGGTCCATGAAGGAAATCCAGTCTAACAGACATGCAGCTGGAAGAGAGACGGCCTGAAGACCCCAAAAGAGTCCTCAGGTCACAGTCTAAACTGCGGTTGTAGACCATAGCAATGGACTATTTGTCTTAGGTTTCTGAGAAGACTAAGAAAGTGTCCTTTTTTCCCCCGGTCAAGGCAAACAAAACAAAACATTCACATTTCACTGGAGAAAAATAAAGACTGATAGATACGTAACCATATTAAGTTAGTGGATAAGTAATGATACTTAATTTCACCCCCAGTTTTAACACTGAAAATCTATGGCTAGGTAAGAAATGGGTCATGATACATTTTCTAGAAAGTTGTAACATAGTATTTTTATCATCCTGCCAAGTCCTTCCACAGAACACAAGCTCTGTTCTGTCTTGCAGGACACCAGATTTTCCTTTTCACCACTCAACTGCTAGTGGGCCCTCTTCCTTTTCCGCCCTTTCCTCCCCGAGATGTGGTAGAGGATGACTCCTTCACATCAACTTGCCCTTTAACTACATCTGTCTCTATAAACCTCGCACCTGGCCTTTGTCTTGTGACTATAAACTGTGCCCTGGGAGGCACAATCTCTAAATTCCATACCTGGTTAATTTTTTTTTTTCCCCCCTTGGCATCTGGCCCTTTAAGAAGATACACTTAATTTGAAATCCTAGCCCTGCAGTTTGTGGTCTAATTTCCTTTTTTTGTTTTAAATTTAATTTCCAAATTTGAGTGAACTTAATCTTTCCAGTGACCATTCCAACTCACTCTCAGGTCCCTTTGCCAGTTCTTCCCTGATGTTTTTCTCAGTCTGATTTTAGTTGTCTCCAAGCACCTGGTGTGGGGCGGGTGGGATCTGCTCCTTCCCGTCACCCACAGTCACGGCTCAGCTGGGCCGTTCTGTCTGCAAGTCAGGTTGAGGCGAGAACTTTCCCAGATGTGTGCTTGTTTCACGGTGTGGGGGAGACTTTTGGGAACTGGCTAATCACAGAACCACCTCGGTCTGCAGTTACCTGGAAGTCCTAACACTATACTCTTAACTGCAAAAGACATTACCACATTTTAAAGGATCAGATCTGAGTGAGGGGTCCTTTACCTGAATGTTTCTTCTTGGAGCTGCTCTAACTGAGTCTGGAGCTGCAGATGCCTCCTTCCTGCTGGACTGTTAGGATCTTCTATAGAATCTGATTGATTAAGTCTTTCCATTAATACCTGGTTCTCTGCCAACAGACTACTCTTCTCCTCCTGCAGCGCTGCGACCTGTTAGAATGTAGAAAGACAGGGGTTATTTTCTCCAATTACACTGGAATCTGCATTAATCACTTGTAAATTACCATTATGAATTGTGCGTGTGTTAGTCACTCAGTCACGTCCGACTCTTTGTGACCCTATAGACTGTAGCCTACCAGGATCTTCTGTCCGTGGAATTCTCCAGGCAACAATAAGGAGTGGGTGGCCATTCCCTTCTCCAGGAGATCTTCCCAATCTAGGGATCAAACCCGGATCTCCTACACTGCAGGCAGATTCTTTACCATCTGAGCCACCAAGGAAGCCATTATGAACTAAAGCCTGTTTTTAAAGAAGTACAAGTAATCTCCACTTAAAACATTTATATTATTTAGGAATATTGCATAGGCAGAGCAGTATATAAAAGTCAGCAATAATTCATTTTTTAAATTTCATATTTGAAAAGATAATTCACCAAAGAAGACATGTAAAAGGCTTCACAGGTGGTTCAGCGGTAAGGAATCCACCTGCCAATGCAGGAGATGCAAGAGATGCAGGTTTGATCCTTGGGTCAGGAAGATCCCCTGGAGCAGGAAATGGCAACCCACTCCAGTATTCTTGCCTGGAGAATCCCATGGACAGAAGACCTGACGTGCTACGGTACATGTGGTCACAAAGAGTAGGGCATGACTGAGCAACTAAGCAGACACACACACACCAGCAACTAAGTACACAAAAAAGACACTCATGATTAGTCATTAAGGAAAAGCGAACTGAGACCATAATGTTATATCCACACACTCACTCCCACCAGGAAGCTGAACATTAGAGAGACTGGCCGTGCCAAATGCCGGCGAAGATGCGAACAAGTGGGAATTTAACACACCTGGTGAGAATGTGAACTATTCCGAACGCTGTGAATATCTGGTTTGCATTTTTCTAAAAAATTAATCATGGAACTACCACATGATGCAGACAGTTTACTCTCAGGTATTTATTTACCAAAGAGAAACAAAACATATGTTCACCCAGAGATGCAGAATGTTTGTAGCAGTTTCGTTTCTAACAGCTTCCCTGGTGGCTCAGATGGTAAAGAAACCTGCATGCAATGCAGGAGACCCAGGTTCAATCCCTGGGTCTGGAAGATCCCCCGGAGAAGGGAATGGCAACCCCGTTCAGTTTTCTTATCTGGAAAATCCCATGGACAGAGGAGCCTGGCGGGCTACAGTGCACGGGGTTGCAAAGAGTCGGACATGATTGAGTAACTAACACAAATACAGAAAAACAAACATTTATCAACAGGTGAATAGCTAAGTAACAGCACATCCATAAACACAACACTGTTTGACGACAAAAGAATTAACTATTGATACCAACAATATGAATGAATCTCAAAAAAATAAAAAAAGAAAAGAAACCAGGCAGAAAAAGAGTACAGTGTGTGTGACTCCTTTTATATGCGATTCTAGAAGATAAAGATAACAAGCTAATCCACAGAGACAGAAAGCAGAGCCGGGGCTGGGAGAAGATGACAAGAGAACCCATTATCCTGACTGTGGTGATGTCAACAGGCATCAGAATGGTACACTTCAAAAGTGGGCAGTTTACTGTAGGCCAACTACATCTCAAGAACCTGGAAAAGCAGAAGCCGCCTCCACTTCCAATTCTCCGTCTCCGCCCCCATTTCCTCTTGAACCTGTTCCAGCAGAGCTCCTGCCCCACCACCCCCAGGACCAGCGGAGCTCTGCTTCCCGCAGCTCCCCGGACACCCCCCTCTCCTGGTCCTCTCCACGTCCCTGCCTTGGGGCACCCACGGCTTTTCCTTCCTAAGTACACGGATGTCTTTCAGTATCTGGGCTGTAAACACCAGGTATTCACCGAGAGCTCACACGTTTCTATTTCCAGCCTGGGATCCCGAACTGGGCATCCCATCCACGAGGCGTCTGACTTTAACCTGTGCAGGTGGGACTCTCCCCGCACCCCAGCCAGCCCGCCTGCCATCTCCCCGTCTCGGCAGTGCTAACTCTGTCCTTCCACTTTCTGGGTCAGGATCCGTCACAGCTCATCCTCACATCCACGCCCATTCTTCCAGCAAACATCAGCGGCTCTGCCTTCAAACAGATTTCCACCACTTCTCACCACCCCTCAATTCTGACTGAAGCCAACCTAAGTTTTCACCTGATTGCTCCAAAGGCGTCTGAATCAGTCTCCATGAGTTGGCCCTCACCCCTCGTCTGGTCTCCACCCAGGAGCCATCAAAACCCATGAAAATAAAACTCGGATCACAGGATGACTCTGTTCGCAAGCCTGGAATGCCTTCCCCTTTACTGAGCCTTTCCCAAGGCCTGTCTGGCCTCTGTGGACAGTTCCCCTCTCCAGATCCACTCAGGTGCGCTGAATCTGGACGCACCTCCGGGGAAGACTGGGAGGCCAGCTCCTCCACGTTCTTAGGATCTTACAAACTCGGTGCCTCTGCTGGCAGGCTTTGTTGATGACCCATCAGAACAAATTCCTCCCACCCTGCTCCCCAGAGTCTCCCTCTTCCAGAACCTTTATCAACACACGACAGACTGTATTCTTATCCTGTTCATTGTGTCTTCTTCATATGCACGTAAGCACCTGGGGGCAGGAATGTTTTATCCAGTTCTGTGTTTCCCCTCAACTTCACTGTATCCACAGCAGCTATGGACCTATAAAGGTCTGGAGTGCGTGCTCAATGTTTGTTGAATAAACGAATGAGTCTGAAATGCCAGCTCTCTATCTTGTCAGATTTGAGTATTTTCTCAGAATAGAGCAACAGCTCAATTCTATACCATGGGTCTATTTCTGCTCTTTTATTCTTTTTAAAATAAACATTTAAAGTTTAAATCTTAAAAACTCATCTCTTTTTTACTAATTTCTTTTTATTTACGTATTCATTTTAATTGGAGGATAACCGCTTTACAATGTTGTGTTGGTTTCTGCTGTGAGTGAGTGAGTGAAGTGGCTCAGTTGTGTCTGACTCTTTGTGACCCATGGATGTAGCCTACCAGGCTCCTCCGTCTGTGGGATTCTCCAGGCAAGAATACTGGAGTGCATTGCCATTCCCTTCTCCAGGAGATCCCAACCCAGGGATCAAACCTGGGTCTCCCACATTGCAGGCAGACGCTTTACCATCTGAACCACCAGGGAAGGTTTCTGCTATACAACATTGCAAATCAGTTCATGAAAGTGAAAGTCGCTCAGTCGTGTCTGACTCATTGTGACCCCATGGACTATATATGGTTCATGGAACTCTCCAGGCTGGAGTACAAGTTGTGAACAGCTCGGCCTTTCAGAGCCACGGGTCTCGCTGTGGGTCCTCAGCCCCAACCCTGCAGCACAAAAGCACCACGGACAGCACAGCGAGCAATGAGCCGGCCTGCACCACCACTTCACTCGTGACACAGAGGGCCAATCCCAGCGCATGACTGAAAGTTATACTACCAAGAGTAATACTTCTATTCTGCTCGTAAAAACAACCAATCTTACTATTGTGAATAATTTATGCATAGCTAAATTTTAAAACCTGTAAAGCAATTAACAGCACTTACACTGCGTGCATGCTCAGTCGCATCCAACTCTTTGCGACCCCATGGATGGTAGCCTGCCAGGCTCCTCTGTCCATGGATTTCCCAGGCAAGAATACTGGAGTGGGTTGCCATTTCCTTTTCCAAGGGCACTTACATTATGAACAGATGTTATTTACTATATAACCCAACAAGTGTGCTCTCATCGCAATTCTATCTGCATCCAAAGAAACTATTAATGCCTTCAAAGTAAAATGCTTCTAGCAGAAAATATCACGAACTGAGTACCTACTACCCAGCTTTAGTTAAGGATCAATATGTGGCCAATTATGCACCATCTGGACCTCATCCACTCTCTCCTGCCCTCTGGTTTTGTGGTAAATCCAAGACAACTATATTTTATTTCTTATTTTCTTTTTATCTATGAAAGATTTCTTCAACTTCATTTTTAACTACTCTACTGGATTTTTATTTTGAGAATTCTATTTTTAATTTACTTAAGTGTTCCTCTCAGTCTGAGGGGCTTCCCTGGTGGCTCAAATGGGAAAGAATCTGCCTGTAATGCAGAAGACCTGGGTTTAATCCCTGGGTCAGGAAGATCCCCTGAAGTAGGAAATGGCACACCACTCCAGTATTCTTGCCTGGAGAATCCCATGGGAAGAAGAGCCTGGCGGACTTCAGTCCACGGGGTCACAAAACGTCAGACATAACTGAGCGACTAATACTTCACATGTTTCTTGATCTCTTTTTTCTTTTTTAAACAGCATCTTGTCCTTATTTGAGAACTGCATTGCACAGGGGCACTAAATAATCAAAAAGAAAACTTTTCTACTACCCCACTTTCTCCACTTCCTCTAGGGCCAGTTTCCTATTCACCTTCCTGTTCTCTTTTTTGCCATGCATTTTTCCTCACATGCTCTCTGTCAATTAGAGAACCGGGAAAGGTCAAAATGCGAAGGGTCTAACCCTGTGATACTGAGTCTATCCTCCCATACTCCTGTTTGCTTAACTCTTCAGAAGAGAACCCTCTGATAGCAAGCCGGCTTCAGGTCAGGGTGTCTGCAGCACGTGACGGGCGTTGGGGGCGCTCTCCTACAAGAGACCCAGTTGCACCTCGCTGCAGCCTTCTACCAGGTGGGGGTGGGGGGGCTCCCTGTGGTTCTCTGGGGTTTGGCTACAGGAGCCCATCCCTTTGTTGCTATTTTTAAACTCTTTACTTTTATTTTTGGTGGCACTGGGTCTCTTTTGTTCACTTGGGCATACTAGTTGCAGCAAGTGGGTGCTACTCTCTAGTCGGGGTGCACGGCCTTCTTATTTGGCGGCTTCTCTTATTGCAGTGCATGGGCTGCAGGCGCCCAGGCTCAGTAACGAGGGCCCTCAGGCTCTAGAGTGTGGACTCAGTAGTTGTGGGGCACAGGCTTAGCTACCCCGAAGCATGTGGAACCTTCCGGGGCCAGGGATCGAACCCACATCCCCTGGGTTGGGAGGCAGATTCTTACCCATTGGAACACCAGGGAAGTCCCCATCCCCCTTTATAGGAGTTCTGGGTCACAGAACTCTTTACTGCTTTTAGGCCATTCAGCACTCTTCCCAACTGTCTCTGGACTTCAGAAGTGGATAACGAGCGTGGTGTGCTACTGCTGGCTATATTGGAGCTGCCTGTTAAATATTCAGGAGACAGGTGAGCCGACTGTTAAACCATTGGTAACTGGTACTGGTCACTGAGAGTGTGTATACCGTGGAGACTAGCAAACATTACAAGTCAGGACTTTAAAAAATCTCCCCAAGTCTCCCGAGCACTGGTCTCCCTCCTCTTTCTCTTCTTGTGGCCTTATCCCATTTTAATTCATTCATCAGGAATTGAATGGAGTTGTGAGAAGGAAGGAAAACTCTGATCTTTGCTAGGTCTGCACTCTTTTTCCAGTATTTTTATTCTCTAATTAGGCTGTGTTACAGCCAAACTGAACTGCAAGCGGGACCCACTGCATGTGGTGGGACTTGGAGAGCACGTTTCAGACAGGTGGTTCAGGAACAGCCCTCTTACCTGCAGATCCAACTCATGGCACCTTTGAGCAATTTCCTCCTTGGCCGACAAAGCTTCATTTAGTTCTTCTGAAGTTTTCTTCAGCTGGGTAGAAACGAAGAGCTACAGTCAACACTGGAATACGATGTGGCAACAGCTAACAATCACACATGTAGAGGACAGAACTCCTTTCTCTTTCTGGGGGACAGCAGAAATCAAGAACCCTTCTGCATGAGTCAAAAGAAGACTTTTTTTTTTTTCTGACGCTTGATAAATGTTCAATGAACAAATCTGGAAATTTATAAATAAACTCCGCACTGTTTGGAAATGATTTAGACCAAATTTCTATTGTTAAGAAGCCACTTCTAACTATGAATATCTTTTAGTCCTAAGCTTTGTCTTTTCTGAACTTGGAATTTGGTTCTCTTACACATCTTTTCTTATCTGGGCTTGGTAATGTTTTGATTCTGTAATAACTGACAAATTTTACTTTGGTAAAATCTATACGTGCTAGAACAGGGGTTCGACTGTTAAATAGCTAGTGTATTTCAACACAAATGTTCAATCGTATTAAACCTCTGTGTTAATTTAGTATATCAGTTTCAAAATGAAAGGTTTTTATTATCCTGATTCTCAGCACAAACCAAACAGTCCCGAGCTGGGTCCCAGTATTATGATAAACTCTAAGTTAGCAATGTATGAAAACATTAAAGTTAATTGACTTTTTAGAAGAAAAAAATCAATGAAAATAAAATTATATTGGCTTTTCATTTCATGTGATCAAAAATCTCTGCGTAATGGACACACAAAAAAAAAGTGCATTCAAGGTAACAAGTTTAAACTTAGATGCCACAGAGTAAGGAAAAGACAAATTACAATTTGGGCTAAAATTATAGCATACCCAAAGATTTTCCTGCAAAACATTTAGAAACCATGGGGAAGAAGTGAGACAAGACAAAGAACACAAAGGTTTCTATTCATTATGGAAGAGATGTCCCCGAAGAGCAGAATACAGCAACTGACAATGTAACGACATTTTATTAAAAAGCAGTAATTAAAACTACAAATCAACTTTTCTGTTAAAAACCATAAGAATATAATGCAGAGTTCCTTAAAGAAATACAGTAGCTCCTTAGCACATTTAAGTACTCCTGACAGACTATTCACATCTTCACAAAGATGAAAGGAAAAAGAAACTTTTTCAATTGAAGAGTAACATGAAATAAAAGGCAAAATCTTTTGTATTATAAATAAATTGTAGGACTAAAGGCATGCCATATCCCAGGACTGCATCTGGTTTCTTAAATGTGGCATACAGAATGCTATCACTAATGGAAAAAGAAAAACCATGACTAGGAAAACACAAAATATAGTGAATTAAAGAAGCTAATTTATTTAGTAACTTATGTTAGTTACAAATTACAAATTTTATTACAAATGTTTACTATCCATTAGTAAAGTGGCTTTAAAAAAAAGTGACTGTAATTCTTGAATTTTTGGTAAAAAATGAAGAATTACACCAATGTATTTCATAAGCTGAAACACCCTTTTCATTAACATCTAAAGTTTACCCTTCAAACTCTGCACAGATAGAAACAATGCAAGACCAGGTACCTGGCGATCAAGGTCAACATAGGCATCATTCCCAGCAGACACAGGAGACTCTTTACTCATCAGCTGAAATCAAGATTTAAATGATTACAACCAGGAGACAAAAATGACATTCGACATAATATACTTGCAACAACAAACATGAATGCCTGGCTGCTGGAGAATTGTAAAAATTACAATGAAAAACACAAATGTAAAAGGAACATTTTCTTATAACGTCGAAGCTTTGCTTCGCTGCAGGATTAGCCTTCACCTAAAATCATACGTGTGCAACTTCAGGGCGGGGCCACTCATGAGAATCAAGTACTACCTATCCTCACCATGAAAAAAAGACAAGCCTTTAAGTTGAAATGTGGCTAAATATTTTAAAACATTGACTTTTCGGTACCAAAAAAATAGCATTGCTAGGTAACGATCTCTGAAGAATAAATGTGGGTCAGATCAGTGTCAGCCCAAATGAGCTGCTGATGCTCAGAGATCACACACACACACACACACACACACACACACACACACACACACAAATCTAGCTCTCAGCCTTCCCCACCCCTGTGCTGCTCACAGAGAAGATCCAGGGGGTGTGTGAGGGTTTGGGGAGAAAGGGCAAAATTCTGACTGGGACAAATGTTGGGGGCAGACCAAAAATGTCCCCACTTCCTCATGTTTCCCGTCTTACATTCTGTAAAACGGACAAGAGAGGGACGATCACAAAGGTGGGGACATCTCATTGAGAGATCTTGTCACCTCAGCCTTTACCCCACCCTTTACAGAGCCGGTCTGCTCAGCTGCACCTTCTTCTCTGGATCAGGGGTTCTCCAAGTGAGGGCCCCACACCAACACCACCAGCATCCTGAGAACTTGCCAGAAATGCACATCCTTGGGTCCC
Source organism: Dama dama (assembly GCF_033118175.1). NCBI lineage: Eukaryota > Metazoa > Chordata > Mammalia > Artiodactyla > Cervidae > Dama > Dama dama. Next base: position 43,330,428 of record NC_083712.1, on the reverse strand, counting down.
CGGCTCAGATTTACTGAACCAGAGACTCTGGGGTTAGGGCCCAGGACGCACACGGAAGTTTGAGAACCACTGCTCTCTAATCCTGTCATGAGAAGAGTCAAAGTCCTTAGCATAATTCGGGGAAAAAAAAAAATCTCAGGAAGTATAAAAGAAAACTGGTTTCATTTTTTTAAATACTTCCATTGTAAGAATATTAATAAAATGAGGTTCAAAAGAATTTTCTCCCAATTTGGGGGGGGGGGGGACCAACACAGAGAAGATGAAACTCAGGAAAAAAATACAAAAATAAATCCATTATTCTACCATCCAGAAATAACCACTTCTGTAAGTCTGAACTATCAAAGAAGCCACCTGTGCCACAGACCGCATACAGCTCAAGTAAGAAAAACAGCTCAGTGATAAGGGCTGTGACGGATCTGGTTCCGGGCAGCGGCGGAGGGGTGGGTGAGGGAGTGGAAGCATTTTCCTGCGGTCTTCTTCCCATCCCCAGTTACATGTGAGTCCCCGCCCGGGCAGCACAGCATCCCACCCCAACACCGCCTTCTCCAGGTCGCTCACAGACAGGGGTCTGCCCACCCCTCCCTCCCGGGCCCTGCGCTTCCGTGCTTCCCTCTGGTTTCCACTGTCACAGGCACTTCCCTCCTCACTCTGCTCAGACTCTAGGTGAATGTCACTGCTCTGCCTGCCCAGAGTTTACTCTCTTGTCGCCTTCTCTTCAGCAATCGCCTCACTCCGGACGTCGGCGGACATGGTTCGGCATCTGTTGAATCAATTACCTTCTCATTCTGGCCTAGGCTTCGTGGTCTATTATTTCGTTTTAATATAATCAATTCTCCTACCTTAGTACTTTCTCCCAGGGAAAATCTAAATCCAAAACCAACCCAACCACCTTTCTCTTCTGGCCGTCAACCCTGACTGCTAAGTTCTGAGAAAGTCAAGATATTTTTTAAAACACAAAACATGTACGGTTTCCAGGGTCAGCTAGGCCTTCAAAGTTGCCCCAAAGTACAGCTATGTTTCCCCATCAGCAGCCTCTTCATTCCATTAGAGATTAGTCCAAACCGTCCCTGCTTCTCAAACCTCACCAACTCTCCCTACTCTTTAAGACCAGACTTTGCCTCCAGGTAAGAAATTCCTCAATTTCCTATGTGTTAACCTAGAGAATGCGGCCACATTCACGCCCACCCTTCCTCCTTCAATCTGGTTAAAATGCAAGTGCTGTTCTTCCCACCCAAGGCTGGTCCCTCCACTTAACGCTCTCAACCCTGTCTCTTCCCGGCTTCTCAGACCATGGACCACTTACCATCCTCCTGTGTCATCCCAACCTCTGTCTTACCCTCTCCTGTGGCTTTGTCATATTAGCATTTAAAGAACTCAAGGACTATCATGTATCTGACTACCACTCACATTTCTCCAAAGAAGATCCTGTAACACGGCCAGGAAACTCATGAAAAGATGCTCAACGTCACTAGCCTGGAGGGAAATACAAATAGGCCATGATGGGAAAACACCTCCTGTCCACTCGGATGAGGGGCAGTTACAAAGGTGGACGATGGGGGAGAGGAACCAGAATCCCGGGGCACTGCTGGGGCGAATGGACAACCGTGCCAGCACCTGTGGGAAGCACACTGGCACATCCTCAAAAAGTCATACACAGGGTCACCACATGGACCAGCAATTCAGTTTCTGGGTAGATGCTCAAAAGAATTAAAAACAGGTGCTCAGAAAAACAAAACAAAACACAGCAAAACCTTACACACATTCACGGCAGCACCACTCACATACCCCAAAGGTGGAAACTCAAGTGTCCACTGACAGTGCATGAACACAGTGCGGTCCAACCACACCGTGGACTGCCATTCAGCCACAAAAAGGAGCTAAACACTGAGACGTGCTACAAAATAACCTTGAAAACGGCAAAGTTCATAGTTATGTGCATTTTACCACAATAGGAAAAAAAAAATTGCAATCTGCAGCACCTGAATAAAGACAAACAATCATCTTACAGAACTCCTTTCTTCAATTCCACAGGTCCGTCCAGCCCCCAGGTCCTCCTCCAAGGCCTGATCAGTCACCAGGCCTACCGACTAAAGCTCCGACAGCATTCGGTCTGCCCATACTGGACCCGGCCCTGTAACCCAGTTCAGGCTCCCACCCTTCTCAGCAAATTACTAAGGCCGCATCTGCTCTCCTTTTTCTGGCCGTGTTTTTCTCCAGTCCATCCTTCTCATTGCCTAGAGTTTCTCAGATACAGACTTCACTGTATTTTCTCCTTGAAAGTCTATTCACTGGTTTCCAAAATTCCAACTCATTCAACATCCTACTGATTTTAGGGCTCCTGCCTCACCTCCCACGTCTGCTGAGCGAAAGCAAACTTTCCAGAATGTTAACAGTCTCCGGATGGCTGGAAGCTTTCTCTTCTGCATTCTCCTATTTTTCTATAATAAAAGGCATTGTATCTTTAGCCAGGTTTGCAGCTCCTGTGTCCCCACCTGCCCCCGCCCCGGAGTACAGCTGTCTCCTCCCACAGGGCTCAGCTGAGATGCCATGTTCTCTAGTAAGCCCTCCTCACTGTCCCCATACTGAGTGGCTTTTCCCCATGACAGTGATTTTTGCTCTGAACACTCTGGAGGTGTCTGAACTCCTTGTCTAAGCAGGTCTTCCTTTAGACTCACGCTCTGTGAGACAAGAGACCACGTCTACCTTTTCACAGGTGCATCTACCAGCAGGCGTCTACTGTCCCCGCTGCATTCTAAACACCCAATGGGTATCTGCTAAGTGAACAAGATCAGTATGCACAGAATAGACATAACACCTAAATATCCACCTGCACATACCTTTTTCATACATTGCTGTGTTCACTTGACATTTTAAAGGTCTTCCCTTTGTCAGAAGATACCTTTATTTGGTGACAAATTTTTATCAGCTACATAATAAACCATGGAGTGGAGGTGCTATAATGTCACCTTCTTGCCAATGGAAATACACTATTTTCACATTTTTGTAAATATAAAATAGGCTGATAAAGTTGAGCCCAATCATGGCCTGAATTTCTAAATAATTCCTTGGGATACGATTCACAGAATGAAAATCACTCAGTTACAGATTTCAGTGAAAAAGAAAAACCCAAATAAAGATACCTTTTATTATAGAAAAATATGAGAATGCAGAATAGAAAACACCCAACCATATGGAGACAGTTAACATTTTGGAAAGTTTCTTTTCACACATCTTAATTGTTATTGTTTAACAAAAATGGGATTATACTGCTTGCATGTTCTGCATCCTACCTTTTTAAACCTAACATGTTATAAACTTGCCCCACATCATTACTTTTCAAAAAATACGCTTTAATGCTTACATAAAATGCCAACACGTGGTTGAACCATACTTCATTTGCCCGTCCCCTTAGTGCTGGGCAGTGAGGTTATTCCTAGTGTTTCATTTCTAGAAAGTAAGGCTGAATGAACAGACCTGCGCTGACACAGCAGAGCCTTAGGCGCGGGCTCTGCGTTATCCGGGTTCTAAGTCTGCCGCTGCTTCTGCTGTGAGCCTGAGCCAGTTGCTCACACTGTCGAGGCCTCTGTCTCCTCTCTTCTAAAATGGGGACAGTGACAGTACATTCTTCAAAGGATGAGATGCAACCTTTTAAAAAGGTTTTAAATCGTGGTAAAATATCTGTAACATACAAGCTGTCATTTTAACAATTGTTATGCGTGCACTTCAGTGGCATTAATCCCAGCTGCAGTGACTGTTAAATGAGTTAGTGTTAACAGATGTGACGTGTTTACTGAGGCCCAGCACACAGCAGGTGTGGATACACACTTGCTATTATTATTATCGCTGTCTACCTCTGTACTTCAGACTTCCTCAGGATAAACTGCTAACAGTGGAAATACAGGATCAACCACAGAAGGCAGGACAGTTAGCAGCCCCCTTGTTATTTCTTCCTGTTTTTGCTTAGTAACAGAACCCTCACGTTCTGGCTGGGTTCCATGATCACCTAGAATAAAGAACACATTCTCCAGCTGCCCCGAGTGCCAGCGCGAGAAACAGCTGGGTAACAAGTGTGAGAATTCCTAGATGTTTTCTAAGAGGAAGTGGAGAACCTTCCTTCAGCCCTGCCTGCTGGGCAGGACGCGATGCAGGGACTGGAGCACAAGCCGCCACGGCAGACCACAGGGCTGGAATCATGTGTTAGGGACGGCAGACCACGAGCTGCACAGAGCTGGGCTCCTGATGCCGACAGAGGCAACCCGAGAGCACTTGAGGGCAATTCAGACTCACATCTCGCTTTGGTGACCATCACTGTGTAATCTGAACACTCACAACCCTGCGGCTTACACTCCTACCCCGATCAGCGCAAGACTGCCAAACCGACCCTCTGTTAAAAGCCTTGCTCTGTAGTAAGGTCCTGTGTAATAAGAAAGGCTCTGGCTGACCTCTGTCCCCACGTATTAGAGGGTTGGGGTTTTGAGCCACTTGATGTCAGCCTGACTTCTGGGGAGGTGGGGGCGGGGCTGGAAATTTCATTCAACCTTGCGGCCAGCGGTCCAATCATTCACACTTATAAAACGAAGCCCCACCAAAACTCGGGTGACCTTCCCTGCTGGCAGCGGCACTCTGCGTATTGTCACACATTAACGTGCCAGAGGGGACACCCCTTGATTCCACACGGAGGGGACACCGGAGACTGAGTCAGGGACCCTCCCAGACCTCCATTGCAGGGAGTCACCATCACTGAGTTCTACAAGTCACTCCAGCAAAAGACCAAATCTGCGGGTGAGTGGGAACCTCTGCATTCACAGTCAGTTGGTTGGATTGAACAGAAGATACTTAATTTGCACTTAGCATTTTTTCCTGTTAGTTACTTACTTACATTCTACAGTTCCCTTAAAGGTTTCTCCCATTACTTTTATGATTAAACATTTCTCCCCTCCTACGATCCACCAGTTATTAATCTATATTCCATTTTCAATACTATAGTTCTGTGTTTGACATCAGACGGAGTTAAGGATATGCCACCCCAAAATATGCACCTTGGCCTATTGACTATTCCAAGCTGAAGGAATGTGAGAAAGAATGAGGCCAGCCAAGATTTCCTGACCTTCCTTAAGCTCCTCTCGGGAGAGGTGCCCTCCCGATGTCAGAGGAGAGGCGTATCTGTGCCTCCAAGGTCCCAGGGATGCGAGAGGAAGCTGAACACCAGGACCCGTTGCTGCCCTTTTCCCGCCCTGTCACATTTCACCAAAGGACCCTCCACTCTTCATCAAATCCACGCAGGCCGAAACACTTCAGCCTTCCCTTCTTCACAAAGATTCCTGTGTTGTGTAAAACTTTAAATATGTTTGTATGCTTCGCTGCTGTTAATCTTTTTTTGTTGTTGTTGTTTTTTAGAGGCCCCAGCAGACAACTTGGAAGGGTAGAGGAAAAAAGTATCTATCCTCTCCGACAGTTGCAAATAAATATTCATCTAGAAAGTGCTTTGAGTCTGGCAGGAGTTGAAGACCGATTTTCTCCCAAACAAGAGACCAATACTTGGGTGTGAGGCAGTCTGTAGGTTAAGACAGATACTACTTAAAATGGCTTTAAGAATCAGTCAGAGCGGTAGTCAGGATGGCCCAGTGGTCTAAGGCGCTGCATTTAAGAATCAGTCAGTCTACTATTCCTAATTCATCAGTGTATTAAAAAAAAATTAAGAATAGTTACCAAATATCTACACCCCCAAGAGGAATGTTTACCATTTAAATAAAAATGAGATAAGCCACAGCGTAAGTATAAAGAAAAGATTCTCAGAACCTGAGCAGGCGAATCGCCTTAAAATTTCTATCTCAGATGCTCAGACTCAGGTTTGCTCCTTCAATTCCTCACGAACTGTAAGCACAAAGGTCCACGTACCTCCTGGATGGCGGTCATGACAACATGCTGAACAGACTCCTCCATCACCATGATGGCTTGGATGTACTCTGAAAGCGAGAACAACCTGGGATGTCAGTGTTCAAGTGACAGACAACCAAGGGAGCAAAGGCTAAGACTTCATCAATTCTGGTGAGAAGCTGCCCGCGTTTTGATTCTTCCTCAGAATCTCTCGTATGTGGTTAAATACGTGTGTCGGAGGTAAAGTGAAAGCTGAAAATCACGTTTCTTTCCTGAAACTGACTCTCCCCTCCCCCATAAAGTTGAGGCTACAGCTAAAAGTCCCAGGAACGGAGGATTTCAGGAATGCAAAGCAATGAAACGGTAAAGCCTAAGGCCAAGAAGGAAAGGACTCTGTATTCTGTTCCTAAAATTTAAACATCTTTCACACTGTTCTCTGTTACATGTTATAAAACTTTGATGTCTGTGTTTTATTCTTATGTGACGTCACAGTATTGAACTGTATAATTTCTTTTTGTTGTTCAGTTGCCAAGTCGTGTCTGACTCTCTGCGACCCTATGGACTGCAGCATGCCAGGATTCCCTGTCCCTTCACTATTTCCTGGAGTTTGCTCAGAAGCGCGTCCATTGAGTCGGTGATGCTATCTAACCATCTCATAATGGTAATTTTTACCTTAATGTTTTCTACAATTAAAAAAAAAACAACTTAGGGAATCTGAGAGCTGCTTAGAACAAAGAATTAAGATGGTTTTAAGATAGAGACTGATATCATAGTTTAAAAATACTGTGTAACCCTGGGCTTTAAAGTAATGACCCACATCTTTAATACGTGAAAGCACCAATTTCATCAACCTTGTCCTCACAACTGCCAAAAGAGAAGAATCCCTTAGTTGTTAGTACTGACACAGTTGGGGGAAAAAAAATGTCTTGCCTTGTAAAAAAGCCCTGGAAATAGTTTTATTTTCAGATCCAATAACAGATGAGAGAGTGAGGATGAAGCATAAAAAACCAACAGGCCAGCTGGATTTCAACAAATATGGCAAATATATTTTAATAAGAAATGTTTCAAAAATTGAAGTCATTAGGAATGACTAAGGAAATTTTAGCCTTAATCTGCTCCTCTCCCACTCTATATCCATAAAAACAGCAAAAAATACTGGCTCAGCATTCTAATATGAGATAAAGGGAGTCCGACTGTGCAACTGTTAGTGATCTTTTGGCAAGAGATTCCTGGATTTTTAATGCCAAACTATAATCCTTAGCTTGACAGGTAACTTGTATATAAAAAAAAATGTGACCTCACAATTAAATCACGACATTCTAGTTGTTAATGCCTAAGCTTCTAGTTCAACAAAACACGCTTCTACGGGAGAACTGCCCTAAGAATACTTGTAAACTCCATCAAATGTGTGGTGATGCACACAGACATACACATTACATGCCTAAACCACAGGCCCTGTCAGAAGTGGGAATTGTGTACGTCGTAACTTATTCACTCTCTCTGGTTAAGAAAGAAATTCCTCTCCTCTGAGCTCAAGATTTTGTCCGTTTGGTTTGTTGTGAGGCGCAGTCTACGAGCCTTGGGAACAAGGCACCAAACACGGCCTTTCCCGGCTACGGGGCCGCTGGCACGGCTGGGAGCAGAACGAAAGGCTGAGACTGGGGTGGGGGAAACGGGGCCAGCAGCCCCGGGGACGTGCGGGGTGTGGGGGTTAGTCAGGTGTGAGAGGGGAAGCGTTAGTTAAGAAGCGGTGTTGCCACGTCAAGGCCCTTCCCCGCGAACACCGTAAAATGCCGGATGACATAAAATGACGTGAGAACCAGGTTAGTGCACGCTTTTTGAAAAGTAAAAAAAAAAAGTAAGTTAAATCTTAAAAGTTAAAAATATAAGCATGTACAATCTAAGCATGTCCTGGGAGCAGACTCAGGAGCAGTGGAGGATGAGGTGGGCTGTATCAGAGAGCTTATCCTGAAAAGTGAGCGTCTAGGTCCAAAACCTACAGCACAGTTTAGCACAGAGTACCAAGTTCTCATGTGGAAGAGACACAGGGTTTTGTCCTCACTGGCCTCTCATGAGGAAGAGATCTGGGGCAAATAATACTTATATGAGTCTCAGCTTCCCAGTCTACAAAAAGTGTTCTTTGTTGGGTTACCAGGCAGAAGGCAGACATTCAGTTAAGTAGTATTATTAGTGTGTTTTTAACTACTCATCTTTGCTTTTTCAAATCCACCACCATGTATTTGCCCTGGTTTGAGAAGTCAGGAGGCCAAGATAAACGGACGCTGAGCCAACACTCTGAGCAGTTGCTCTTCACTCTAGGAACTCAAAAACATCCTCTGAACAGAAAGCACATGTTTCTGCTGCACTTTACGGATTACAGAGCAAACACACACACACGGCTTCACTGACTACTCGTGATGATCGGGTTCCACACCCTCACTTTGGAGACGAGGAGACAGGCCGAGCACCTGATTCCGGGACAGGCAGCAGATGGCAGAGCCCCCTGGTCAGCCTCACACCTCATGTCCTACATGCCCAGCAAAGGCAACACTCAGCAACCCAGAGATTCATGGCATTTGATGCAAGCTCTCAGCTGTCCTCCTGAGGACAGAGAATGCTCTCTGGACAGTGGGGTGTTAAAATCCTGTTTAGAGTGTTCACTGTTCACATAATTTTCAGGGAAAAACTCAATCTAGGTGTTACACAGAACACATAGTCTGTGTGAGAAGCTCAACAAATGTTATGACTGCTTTCCCATAGGACTATAGATATAGGTAAAATTCTCATCTTTTCCTATTTGGGCTCTTGTTACCAGCCACTCTTAATGGCTACACACTTCCAAGAGCTGAGGACTCTCCTAACAGAATAAACACGTAAGAAATTCTTATCTGAATTCAATGAACTATACCAAATAATTTTCATCTGCCTTTTAAAATCAAAGCACCTACTTAGAAATGCCCGTCCCACTCAACTGCAAGTTCTACGAGGGCAGGGACTAGGTCGACCGACTGATTGTCCCAAACCCGAGCGTGATGCATGAATTCAGTTAAGTGTTTGTGAAATAAATCCTTCCATCTAAAATATCTAATTTTAGGTAAATTATATATCTTGCCATCTAAAATATCAAATTTTAAGTTTCCATAGCTGAACTGATCATAGGTATTAATTACTATTAATCAGTAATTAATTTGGCTGGACCGTGTCCAATTAACAGTAAATTTCATCAGATTTGGCGTAGTTAAAAATAATCTACACTCAATGAATTAGGTAGCCTTGCAGAAAGGGGAAGGAAATCATCGCAATCAATTATGTTTAACTTGTAAAACTCTTTTTAAGCTTGAAAACAAATTACTGGCAAAATCACAGAAAAGGGCATTCTTCGTGAGTGGCCTTAAGATGTTCCTGTTTGAACATGTGATCTGTATACACGTATATGAACTACTTTCTTCGGTTATTTTATATGCACGCACTAACTTCAAATACGTTACCTTGCTTCTGTTCGCAGTTCACAGCACAGCCTAAAATGAGCTGAAGCATCCTTCCCAGCTCTGCGGCGTCGGAATGCTCTGCGATCAGGTTCACATCGGGAAGGGTAAAGTCATTGATCTGCTGCCCTAGAATCTGGCCAGAGAGAAACACTTGAGAGCTGCAGTGACATCTACATGGCCAAATAAAATATCTGATGAGAGATGAGTGGTCAGCACCACAAACTCCCTGCTCAGAGCAGAGCTGTCTGGTCGACCTCACTCCCAATTCCTAGTTCTACCTCCCACGCGTAAGTGATAACCCTCCTGAGTCACAGCAACTTAGTCTGTAATCTTGTATGTGGTGTGGATTCTGAGCAAAGAAATAGCACTACTGGGCCCTCCACCTCCCCCAGGAAGACCGGCTGTGCACTCCCTAGAGAAGGAGAGCCCAAGAGGTTCTGAAACCTGGGGGCACCACAAACAGCAGGAATAGAATGTAGGTTCACGCCCGCAGCAGCAGGATTCCCCGGGTCACCTGCACTCCACGTGACTCCAAAATGCTAACAACAAGACGCCCGTGTCAGGAAAGAGAAGGGAGACTGGCCCCAAATGAAGCATCTGAGGACCACTGGGTAGGCTTCTGTCTGATGATGGTACAGTGAAGAAGACCCTAAAAGCATGAAAGCAAGACCAATGTGGCTGTAGTATGGGGGGTGAGCAAAGAGGAGGAAAAGGGGTCACGTGGCATCCGGTGGCTCCTGGTGAGAAGTAAGGATTTGATTTTCAACACAATGGGAAACCAAGGAGGATGACGTGGAGGATGAGAGTGACAGAATCGAATTTCCATTTTAAAAAAAGTAGCCTGGCTTGAGAGTGGAGAAGAGACCGAAGAAGGGCAAGAGTGAGGCCCGGGCCGCCAGCTGGGCTACATCAGCGGCCCAAGCAAAAGCTGATGACGGCTTGGTGTAGGGCGCTGGCAGCAGAGATGGAGAATATGGTATTCTGGAGAGTTAACCAACAGGTCGTGCTGAGGGTATCAGAAGGAGGAGGACTACTGTAGGATGATTTGCAGGGGCTAGACTTGAGCAGTAGGGTGGATAGCAGGGTCACGTGCTGAGATGATGAGGACAGTTAACCTAAGCACAGATGTGGATTTAAATGCAAGTCAGTTTGTGGAGAAAAACAGTATGGAAATAAGAGGTGTTTCTAGGCTGTGGTGTGTTCACTTGCTATCTGTGATCACGAAATTTAAAGAAAAACTAGTTCCACTGTCTGATTCTTTTCCCCATTGATGTCCTGACCATCCTGATACAGACTCAGGGGATAAACTGAGTTAATCTTAGGATGGGAGTCTGCCAAGGAATAAGATGGAAGCAGGGAAGGGACTTGTAATTTTGCACCTTCATGAGTAAGGAAAGACAGCAGAGAGTTAACAGACAGCAGAAAGGAAAGCTTACATAAATGAGTAACCCCTCACAAACTATCCATATTATAGTGAAAAAGATTATCTATCTAAAAACCACTTAATAGCTGGTTTTCTGAACCAACATCATAGAGACTATACAATGGAAGGTAAAGCTGATTATTAATTCTGAGTTAATTTTTCCTTTACTTGAAACTATTTTCAAGTACTGTAAAATTAAACTATCCTATAGTAATACTTCCAAGGAAAATGAAAAAAAATGTCCTTACCTCATGATTGTAATCCAGGATTCCTTTCAAAATTTTCTTTAAGTTGCTTATCTGTTTAAAGAGAGAGAAAACAACTGGGTAAAGGCCAGCCACAGATGAAAACATACTTCAACCTAAAAAACTTCTGAATCAACCAATCATTCTTGTTAATCATAAACATAAAAAATAAAATTCAACAGGACATTTGAATCACCATCATAAAAAGGGCCTCTCAATGGTTTAATTTATTTGATCTAAAAGATTTATAAAGCAAATTAATTAAGCTTCCAATTATTAAGTTAAATTTTCAATGTTCTGACCACATTGACAAAATCAGAAGGTAATTGTGTAAGACTTAACAGTAGGATCAAACTACGTAGATTTTCTCCAGGGAGAGAAAAAAATGTGGCAACCTTACTGAAGACTTGAGTTCAGTGCCGTTTTCCCCAGAAAAGCAGAGTTACATCTTACACAGAGGTTAAGTTCTAAAGCTAGAGGATTAAGCAAAAGTTACAGTCAAAATTATCTTTGGAAATCTTGCAAAGCAACCTATGAATCAGGTTGTCACCTATGAAGAAATGTCTCTAAGTTCCTCCATGGTCAGAGAAAGTGTGTGTTCATTCAGCTGAGACCAAGGAAATATTTAGGAGCCATTAGGTTAAAAAAAAAAAAAAGACTATATCTTTACATGTCTGTACAATGCTCAGGACTGCAAGACAACAGTGCTGTAAGGAGCAATACAGGAACAAGACAGGCTGAGGGACTGACACCCACTCAACTCCCCAGTGAAGGCTCCTGGCTCTGCCGCCTGGGTGAAGCCACAGGCACGGTCACCTGCACTGTTTACTGCAGACTTGTATTTTCCCCCTTGTTTTTTGGACCCAACTCAGACAGCTGGATTTGCGTCAGGAAGCACACACGGTAGGATTCCTTTGACCATCCACCTGGCTGTCCCCAGGTGGATGCTCCTAGTGGAAGACATTCTAGGAGAGAGGGCAGGAGCAGTGGGAGTCATCAAAGAAAAGATTCCACAGCAGTGGGGTTCAGGCTCATCGAAGCCATACTTAGTTTTAAGGGAAGACAATAAACTGAAAAGATCATCCTTAAAAAAAAAAAAAAAAATCTCATAAACAAGACCAACATGCTCACATCCCTGAGAAAACCTGCAGTCATGGGAAACATATAGTCTACTTTCTCTGGTGCTACCGTGTTCATTTATCTTTTAACATTTTAACTTAGAAAAAGTCTTAAAGATCAAGGCATTCACTTAAAACGGTAGTTTATTCGCCACTGGAAAAAACTACAAATCTTATCATTCATTCACCAATGGTATCTTAAAATCAATGGCATCTTAAAACTGAAGAAATACAGCTGCAGAAATAGAACACAGGATATGATACAGAGAACAGGAATGCAAATCACAACGGTGACTTTCAGTTCTGAACATTAAGAACACGACAAGATTCCCCCTTCTCTGGGTTACTGCCCTGCCGCCCTCCTGACACTGACAACCGTGTGTGTTTATGTGTCTGTCTGTGTACAAGCCGTGTACACAGGAGTGGGGAATACAGCTCCTTCAGCAGCGAGCATGAGCTGGTGAGCAGCCTGATTTCTATGTCATGACACTGAAGAGCTACCTCTTTAACTGCCTATTCTTGAAAGGCTATTTCGAAAATAAAACAGTGCCATTAAACAGCATCCATTCACTTGAGTTTAGTGAAAAAGATGAATTAGATTCTGTCAGACCCAATGTCTAGTCAATGAATAAATATTTTCCTCAAACATGTGCTTTATGGGGAGATATAAAAACAAGCCAAGCTTGGCCCATCCTTAAGTCCAGGGATTTCACAAGCTCACTCATCTGCATTTGAGTCGCTACTAAGGTGTATCAAGGGCTTCCCTGGTGGCTCAGGGGTAAGGAACCCGCCTGCCAACACAGGAGACGCAGGTCTGATCCCTGAGTCGGGAGATCCTCTGGAGCAGGGCACAGCAACCCACTCCAGTATTCTTGCCTAGAGAATCCCATGGATACAGGAGCCTGGTCAGGCTACGGTCCATGGGGCTGCGAAGAGTCAGGCATGACTTTCAGCGAGTAGATAACAAACAACAACAAGCTGTACCAAAAATAAATGATTCTAGAGTTCTTCACCCTGCCAGTTACGACCACAGAATGATTTCGTGGAACAAGATTACAGAGATGGAGAGGGAGGCGGCAGTGGCCGAGGGCCTGGGTGGTGTGTGCGCATGTGGGGAGGCTGGCAGGGACGGAGCAGCCCGCAGCCCCCGCCGTGGGGCGGTGACATGCACGTGCACGTGGACAGAGCCAGGCGGGGCCGCACACGCACAGAGAAGAGTGTCCGCAGAGCTGGGGAGCTCCAAACACACTGTGCGGGGCACCCACATCAGACCCTAGGTTTGACAGAAACTGGGGGAACGGTATGTGGAACTTCTCTGTACTTTTCTTTTCCCAACCCCTTATGAAGTCTATAATCATTTCAAGACAGAAAGGTAAAAAAAAATAATTTACAGATGGGCTGCAATCTGTATTTTTAAAAATAAAAACAAAACATTACTGCATACAGCAAGGTTAGAAACTTAACTAACTACACATACACATACACTTAGGTGGGTGGGAGGCTTCAGTTGTGAACTGCATTTCTCATTGTGGGTTTCGGTCAAAGATGCTTGAGAAGTACTGAAAACTAAGGTTACCAGGATGGAAATAAAAATAATTCATTCTCTGAGTGCTGTGGACACAGTTAATAATGAGCAATATTTCCTTATCTTTAATAACAACACTAGCAATTAACATGACTATCCTAAGTACAGTACACTCGTTAACTCATTTATTTCCATGGGGCAGATCCTGTCACAACCCTCATTTTAGAAACGGGGAACTCAGGCGCTGAGGGGCTGAAGCCTTGGCCGGGGTCGTGAGCAGCGGGCTGGGCTGTGGACACAGGCAGCCTGAGCCCTCGATCACTGTGCTTCACCAGACAACATTTTGGTAAGCAGTTTCAGGTTACCCCCATCTTTAGTTCTAGGTTATTCACCAAACACTATTTCAGACACATCAGACCGAAAGTCAACAAGTGGCACAGACCCCCAAGCAAAAGACGTAAAAATAAAATACCTTCAGCCTCCAGTTATCTCCTACTTCAGTTTTGATTCTGTTTAACCAATTTTCATCAAAATACGCAGGATCTCTGCAAATAAGAAAAAGCTAGCATATTAAGATCATGTAGCGCTCAACCTAAAACAAGACACACACAAACACAATTGAAATTCATCTTGTATCATCACTTAATTGCCATGTAAAAACGTATCTGACACATATAAGTCACAAAACAACTCAATACAGGAGACTGAATGCAGTTACAGTAAGTTTCTCTAAAATCAACTGATACCAGCTTGTTAAAAACATTTTTTAATCAAAAACAAGCTAAAAGGTGAAAAGCTATAACATAAAGTTAAATATATTTTTAAAATTATATACTAATCTGGAATTAGTAGATACCACACTAATATCTAAAAGCAGTCAAAGTCAATGACGATTGTTTTAAAAAGGCCAAATAAATATATTAGGAAGAAGGTTAAAATAAGCTATTCAGTTAATATTTCAATGCCTTTCATCCCCTACTACTTTGTAGGTCACCAACGATGTTACTAAAATTTCAATGTGTTTAAATAATATAAACAGAGACCTGTTTATGTAATAGTAGGCATCAGACAAAGTTGGATACTGTTTCTGTTTGCAGAAACCCTAAATCTAAGATAACACTTAGATTTGGTGTGGCCAAACAAACTGAAACAAGAATATAACTTGAATATACTTATGCTTATTTTTCTTAGGAAAACCTCTAAAACTTCTATAAATACTAGAAAGAAAGAAAGAAAAAAAAAAAGCTTTTAGCCTGGCATGTCACCTTGAAGTTCTTGACACAGATGCTCTAAGAAATGAAATTGTATTTGTTCAAGACCACAGGTTGAACACCTCTGACCTGCTCTAGCAAGTGCCGAGTTGAAAGATCCATTCACAACATAACTGTCTCCATTCACCCAAAAAATGTAATAGCAACCAGAAAAACATGTTAGGACAAAATCTACAGTCTCAATTTAAACTGTCACTCAAACTGATATGCACAATCAGTACTAAATTTCAAGTTATCTTTAAATGAAATAACATGCTATCTAGAACTTCAAAATTGTTATTAAAAAATAAAGATGTACTTCTTTAGGCATATGTATTTATAAAAAAAGGGTAAGTTATCTCCATAGAAATCTACTATGATTATTTTTGAAGCCTGTACCAAAGTTAACATATTCACTTTATTGTCTCTTTAATTTTTTTAATTGAGATATAATTCACAGACCATACAACTCACCCGTTTGAAGTGGATTTTAGTATATTCACATCACCACAATCTAATTTTAGAACTTCTCCATCATCCCCCAAAGAAACCCTTTATTCATTTAGCCATCACCCCTATTTCTCTCTTTGGCCCCTAGGAATTACTAATCTGCTTTTTACCTTCAAGAGTTTGCTGTTTTGTACGTTTCATGAAATTACGCACTGTGTGGTTTTTTGTGTCTGCTTTCTTTCATTCAGCATGTTTTTAAAGTTCATCCACGTTGCAGCATGTGTCATCCCTTCTTTCCTTTTTATGGCTCAATAATATTTCATTTATGGGTACACTATACTTTATGTATTCATCAGCTGATATACATGCTTCATGTGGGTATGTGCCTCGGATCGGAACTGCTGGGTCCCCTAACAACTCTGTTTAACATGTGAAAGATGACTGAACTGTTTCCCAAAGCAGCTATACCACTTTACATTCTCACCAGCAGCACACGTCAGCTCCATTTTTTCCGTCTTGCTATCTGTTGCTATCCCTCTTTTTAGTTATGCCTGTCATAGTGGATGTGAAGTCCTGTTTCACTGTGGTTGTGATTTGCATCGTCTTAATAACTAATAATGTGGAGCATCTTTTCATGTGTTCATTGGCCATCTGTATATCCTCTTTGGACAAGTCTATTTAGAATCTTTCCAGTTTAACAACTGGGTTTTTTTTATTGAGTTGTTAGTTTTTGGTTTTGCTTTTTTTTTTTTCAGTATTCAGGATAAAAGCCCCTTATCAGACATTAGATGTGTAAATACTTTCTTGCATTCTGTGAATTATCTTTTTACAACTTCTTGATGGCACAATTTGCGGCACAATTGTTTTTAATCTTGATAAAGTTCAATTTCATCTATGTCTGCTCTTTGTATTATATCTAAGAAGCTTTTGCCTGATTCAAGGTCAGGAGGACTTACTCTTCTGTCGTCTTCTATGATTTTCAACAGCTTCAGTTTTAAATGTAGGTGTTCTTCTGGTAGGTTATGATCCATGTGCATAGTGTAAGTAAAGGGTCTAACTTCATTCTTCTGCATGTAGATATTCACACCCAATTATTTTTGCTTCGAGCTTAATGTAGCTTCTTTAGCCGAAACTAATTTGAGCCAAACTGCAGAAAGAAGGAACTTGCGGAAGACCGCTGAGGTCCGTTATGGAACAGAAAGGCAGAGGGCTGCCTCGAGAATGAGACCGAGAACAGGGAGGCTGTTAGGAATCTGGACGGTACTCATCTGACTTTCACCGTTTCTTCTGCCCATCCATACATTTCTCTCTCTGAAGACCAGTCTTTTCTGTTTCTCCAGACATGCTCCAAGTCTTCACCATGCCAGTTCAAGGAGAGAGTTTTGAAGAGCAACCCCCAGCCAATCCCAATTCTAAATTCCCAGGAAACTGCAAACGACAAAGCCAGAGTCCGTTTCCATCCTCAGTCTGGCTGCCATGAGACCACAAGGATGGAGTGGGATACACACTGGGCAGACAACCCCCCAGAAAGAGGCCTCTCGGCTTAAAACCTCTTGCGACAATGGATAATGCGAAGAAAAAACGACAATATAAGTGAATTCTACTAAAATATTACAGAATTATCATGAAAGTAATTCAGAAAATAAAAAAACTCCATATTTTTAATACTTAAATCATTGAAAAAGCCATAATCTAAAAATCATTATCACTGCCAGCCAAGTAACAGTCTTTCCAAATAAAAAAGACTCACGAGCAGGGCAAGTTGTGAGTCTGGTGCTAAGTGGGGGATGCTCACCCAAAGCCAAAGGCAAACTAGACTTCCTGGTTCAGTTGCGGCTCAGGGCCACACAGTTAAAAGAGACTTTCATCTCAACAGGAAACCCCTTAACTTATAAACAAAGAAGGCTTTAAAATGTTTAAGAAACTATATACTCTGAGAACTCCAAGACTACGGAATACTTTGTTTACAATTTAGAGTACCATGAATTGAAGAACTTGGAAAAATCTGAATAAAACGTTTCAAGCCAAGCACTAGGATACAGTTGTTTCTTCCTAAGACCACCGCATCAGAACCTCAAAAGCTGCCTGAGCAGAGAAGGAAGGACAACCCAGGCAGCTGTTACCACCCTGAACTGAGCACGGGTAACGTCCGAGCCACAGAGCCTGGCACTCCACATTCATGGTGACCCTGCCAGGAAGGTATCAGTGTCCCCACGTGACGCTGCGGAACATCAGACTCAGAAGGCGAGCGATCGCCCCACGTTCATGCGGTTAAGCGGCACAGCTGATGGTACCGCCGTTCTTCTGACAACAGATGAGAAGACTTCAACATGAAACCGGTCCCCTGCAAACACCACCACGGTCTTATGGCCAACCCTCTCCTCCTGCTCAGCAGACCAGACATGGAGAGCAAAGATCCACAATGTTCAGGACCACCCTCTGTGCTCACTGGGGGCAGGCGTGTGTCCCGGCCACTGCCGTCTGCCGAGCACTTCGGGTCTGACACATGGCATTCCCCACCGATACCTGTGCGCCGAACAACGTTGGGAAAAGTCATAGCGCTTTTACTGCATGAGCTTCCAATCTGCCACTTGGGTGGAACACAACAACAACAGGAGTCCACAGATCTAAACTACGACACAAATGAACTATCTATGCAAGAGAACAGAGAGCAGGCTGGGTGGGGGAGGAAGTCGGGGAGGGCTGGAGGGGGAGGTCAGGGCTGGCAGATGTAAACTGTTGAACAGAGAGTGGATAAACAACGGGGTCCTACTGTACAGCACGGAGCGGGGGGGTTATATTCAATACCCTGGGATAAATCATAATGGAAAAGGATGCTTTGTTGAAAAGAAGGTATACGTAAAACTGAACCACTTGGCTGCACGGCAGTAATTAACAACACCGTAAATCAGCTATACTTCAATCAAAAAAAAAGGAACAGTAGTCCCCACCCGGCTTCCATTTAAAGTGACTTTCTGTAGTCATGAACTCTGACTCAATGTGCCGGCATCTAGCCATAACTCTGTTTCTCTAGGCAGTTGACAATTTCTGGTGTTTTCTCAAAACCCCTAATTAACGTTCTCAGGCTAGGATCAAACAACATAAAGGCAATCTTCTCCAAAATCCTAACAGATTATACTTCTGCACAGATATGTAACCAACAAGGGATAATCTTACTGGGAGTGTTCCTCATGAGTAAGGGACTATCTTTAGCTTCTTACTACGTCCTGACTCGTGCTAAGAAAACAACGCAAACCAACCACAAAACATACAAAGCCATTTCCTCGACTTTTCCAGTAACATGTCTGCTTGGCTATAGCTTCTTTGTCACAGCTTAAGCTAAAGGAAAAGCCCATTAATTTTAATCGCTTGTGTAATTCCACAAATATACTGTCTTCCTGTAGTCAACTGCCTCCACAGAAACCAAAACATTAAATTTTATTTCTACTGCTGAAATTATTCAAGTGCCATAATATTCTACCTGAATCCCCCAAATGAAGATGTCTGAAACAAACCCTGCATTTTGACTTAATTTCTTAATAAGGCATTTAAAAAACTGAGACACAGTTCCGTTACAGTGCTGTGTCAGCTTCTACTATACAACAAAGTCAATCAGCTACATTATACATATATCCTTGATAACAGCATTTTTAGTAGCAACCTTTATTATTTTTTTAAAATAGATATGTTGATTCTTAGGTCTATTTTCTCATGATCTACACAAAACAATCATTTTGGTCCCCTGCCATTAAATGGATGTTGAAGAGTTAGCTATGATATTTATATTTTGCATCCTTAATGACAACAAAAATAAAGTGAACTATGCTTTATCCCCAGCTATATCCGGATGAGCAACACAGGCACAGAAGGGACAGGCTCTATCTAAACCAAGGCAGGCAATCCGGTCCCACAGGCCAAAAGAGCGCTTCCACCACTGTCCACAGCTTGACCGTCATTTCATCTCCTTTCTTTTCCCTCATTCTTGATCTCTGAAATATAAAATCTGACGGCACTAAGAGGCACCTCTTACAGCTTCTGATCTGGCTCTTTCAATCAATATGTGGTTGTGGTAGAACAAGAAATAGGTTTGGTCTTTGTCTCTGGTTCCTAGGGCTGAGCTCCTAAAAGCCTATGAATTTCCTGAGTGATGGGGTGTCCTTTACAATTCATCGTGAGCCGTTTCCAGCCACACCCGAGCCAATGCTAGCAGGGTGACTCACCGTGAGATCCCTGGACAGCTTTAGGACCACGGCTGGTCCCAGAGGAACATACAGCCCCACCCCCAACCCCCAGGAAGGGATGGAGATAAAGTTCAAACTCATGGCTAAAGACGTCACTCATGGCTCTGTAGTGAAACCCCCAAATAAACTCCATACAGCAGGGTTCAGGAGCCTCGGGGTGGGTGAGCACAGCCCCGTGCTGGGAGGGCAGTGGGCCAGGGGCACGGAGCTCTGCCCTGCCCTAAACCCCACACACCCCTGGGCATCTCTTTCATTTGGTTCCTGAGTTGGATCCTTTACAATAAAACTGGTATCGTAAGCACAGGGCTTCCCCGAGTTTTGTGTCATTCTCGCAAATGTCAAACACAAGGGGGTTCATAGGAACTCCAGCATTTGCAGTTGGCTAGGCAGGAGTGTGGGGGCCCCAGGACCCCGCGCACATCCACGTGGTGTCTGCAGTGGGGGCAGTCCCGTGGCACTGGGCCTTAACGCCAAGTTAACACGCCAAGTTAACACTTGGGGTGCCCTAAGTGTTAGCAGCAAAGGACTTCTACCTCAACTTGTGGGGCCTGAGTCACCTTGGGAAGTTGGCGTCAGGGAAACTTGATGGAAAATGACATAAAAGCTGGGAACTCTTCTTGGAGATAAAGGATAAAAGAAAATAAAAGTTGCTTTCTTTTCATTTCAAAGTCAACATTTATCATTCCATATTCATTCATTCAGCTAACATTTACAGAACACGTACTCCAGAGACGGACAAGTGGGTCTGGAAGTTGAGGGTGGCAGCAAGTTAAACAGGTGGTCGGGGGGTGGGGAGGCTACATGGGGAGATGAACGACTATCGGGGGGCCTGGCAGTTGGTGAGGAGTGGCATTTGGAGGTCTGACTGATAAACATTGGAGGCAGTGGGCTGGGCCGTGCAAAAGCCCTGGGGCGGGATATGCGTGAGGATGAGCCTGGAGCGGCAAGAATACAGGAAAGTGAGGTCAGGACGGTGCCAAGTGTGAAGGTCATGTGGGCTCTGATGTGTCACTCAGACATGTGTGGGCCCTCGGTTCTCACCCCGAGTGACCTGGGGCGCCAGGGCCGGCCTGACGCTGGAAACCTGATCAGGAAACCCTCTGGCTGCTGCATACACGTCAGCCTGCAGGCAGGCAACTGCAGAGACACCGACGCCGGTCTGGAAATTAACACCATCAGGGCGGCTAGACCCATACAGTAGTGGGAAAATGAGTAGTTTTCATCATAAACCTTTTTCAGTCCTAAAAATTTCACAATACACCTCTGGTAAGTGAGGCACTTACCTGCACCTCACCCACCACGGTTCTGATGCTACACCTCACATAACAAAGAAACGCTCCCAGAATACCATCTGATATTCAGTCTACACTCAAATCTCCTCCATTACATCCTTGAGGAGTCTTTGTTCAAACAGAACCCAAGAGTCACGCACTGCACTTGCTTTTGTTTTTGGAGCTGTGGTAAGAACACTTAACATGAGCTCTGCCCTCTCAAGAGACACTCAAGGTCAGAGTTCAGTCCTGTTAGACACAGGTGCAGCGCAGCACGGTAGACCTCGGGCTTGTGCATCTCATGGAACAGAACCATTTTACTTGGAGAATAGCAACTCCCCGTCTCCCCAAATCCCAGTCCCTGGCAGCCACCACTCCACGAGTCCGACCACCTCAGACACCTCCCGGACATCACGGGTGGAGTCTGGCCTCCTGGTAGCCAGTCGGCTACCACCTGGGCACGATGTCCTCGGGGGCATCCACGCTGCTGCCCACGGTAGGTCTTCCAAGAAGAGCCATCCGACGTGTCCGGTCAGTGTCTTGTCTGTCTGGGCTCTTTGATCTAGAACTCTTCACCCCTTTCTTGCTGAACAGACCAAGTCAACTGTCCCGCGAAACAGCCCACTTTCCGGATTTGTCTGATCCTTTCCTCGTGACTTAGTTTCACTTCTTCCTCTGTATTCCTCTGTAACCTGGAAGTCAGATCTAAAGGCTAGATTTAGTGATAGTTTAAATGTAGCCATCAGTGTCTCCTACAGATTAGATGCGGGATGTGGAGAAATAGGAGGAGAGAGAGGTTTTAAGGTCCGAGCAGCTCAAGGCCAGCAACGCCAACCACTGAAATGAGGACGTCTGACTGAGTGGGTCTGGGTAGAAGGCACGGCTTAGCTTTAGACGTGATGACTCTGAGATGTCTTTCAGATCTGACCGGAGATGCTGAGCCTAAACCAAGTCCAGCTGCCAGAGGAGAGATTCACGCTGGAGATAAAATCTGAGCATCATCAGGATACGGATGATATTCCAGGCTGTGAGACTAATCATCAAGAGGTGAAGCAAACCAAAGAGAAGAGGGGTGAGGCCTGAGTCTAAGGCTCCGCACCCCTAGGAGGGAGCACAGGAGAGGCAGACCAGCCCAGGAAATGCAGACCACCCAGTGAGACAGGAGAGCAATCTGGCAGGCCACAGCACCCTGGAGGCCAAATGCGAGTGAGTGCCACAAGGAAGACGCAGTGAGGAGATGAGCATCTGTCCTTGGAGCGCTGTCCTCGGTCCCGGCGAGGACTCAGGAGATCCTTGGAGCGTTCCTGCTGGTCCAGGCGAGGCGGCACGCAGATAACTGATGTCCCAAACAAGAGCGGCTCCAATGTGATGGTGGGGACACTCTGCCGGAAGAGGATGTGCGGGGGGCGGGGAGGGGGTCCGGGACAGACGCTCCGCAGGGAGGAGGACCGGCATGGTGGCGGGCAGAAGCAGGGTCCTGTGAAGTCTGTTTAAAGACACAGAAGCCTGCTGGGGGATGTGGCCCCACAGAGCAGGGGAGGCTGTGGGTGTTGGAAAGAGGGCAACGGGAAAAGCGACGCTCCTGAGCAGGAGAGGTGATAGGAGCCAGCACAGCGCCCACAGGTGTGGACGTGACGGCGGGACTGCAGCCCGCAGGCGGCAACGGGCAGCGAGGGGCTGCATGGACGCTGGCGGTGGTGGTGGGGGGCGGGGGCGGGGATGCCAGGGAGGTTTTCTTCCTTGTGTCTCAACCTTCTCAGAAGTATAATGGCCCCCACCTTGGAAAGTGATTAGAGAGAGGGGGGACGCGGTGCTGGGGGTCTGCAGAGAGGACCGTGGGAGGCGGTCCCCCAGAAGAGGGAGACGGCAGGGCCGGGGCGGCAGTGATACCGGGCGACCAAGGGTTCATGCCGGGAAATGTAGAATGACGCATCCCAGCATGTTGGTTCAGCTGCATCACAGACCTAAATATAAGCACTGAAACTATAAAACTTGCCGAGGAAAACACAAGAGAAAATCTTAGTGACCCTGCATCTGTTAAAGGTTTCTTAATACAGTTCAAAAAAAAAAAAAAAAAAAAAAGGTGAACTAAAAAAATATATTATTAAATAATAATTATTTAATAATAAAAAGTTTAAAAACATTTGCTCTGCAAAGACACTATTATTAATAAAGTTAAAAGGGAACCCTCAGGCTGGGAGAAAATATTTTAAAACCTCTGTCTGAGAGAGAACATGTATTTAGAAATAAAGAACAATAAATTCAATGAGACAGACAATTCAATTAAAAAAATAGGCAAAAGGGGGCTCCTGGGGGCTCAGTGGTAAAGAATCTGCCTGCCAATGCAGGAGACGTGGGTTTGACCCCTGGGCCGGGAAGATCCCACATGCCGCAGAGCAGCGAAGCCCGCGCACCACAAGCAGCGAGTGTGCTCTAGCGCCCAGGAGCCCCAAATCCTGAGCCCACGTGCCGCAGCGACTGAGGTGGGCACGCCCCAGAGCCCGGGCCCCGCAACAAGGGAGGCTAACACCCCGCAAGGAAGAGCAGCCCCTGCGCCCTGCAACCAGAGAAAAGCCTGAGCAGCAACAGAGACCCAGCAGAGCCAATAAGTAAATAAAAGTATTACAAAAAAAAAAACAAGGCAGACAGGAGAGGCGACAGAGAGAACGGAACCCGCCTTCCCTGCTGGTGGGAGTGTAAACTGGAGTGGCCACCGTGGCGAGCGGTATGGAGGTTCCTTAGAGAGCTAAAAAACAGAGCTACCAGATGATTGTGCAGTCCCATTCCTGGGTCTGTATCTGGGAAAAAACTCTGAGTGGAAAAGGAACAGGCAGCCCGGTGTTCACAGCAGCAGGATTTATAATAGCCAAGACAAGGAAGCAAGCTAAATGTCCATTGACAGAGGAGGGGATAGAGAAGATGTGGTACATACATACAATGCGATATTACTCAGCCACTTAAAAAAAGAAGGAAATATCACCATTTGCAGCAACATGGATACAACTAGAGATTATCGTACTAAGTGAAGGAAGTCAAAGAGAAAGACAAATACCACATGATATCACTTATATGTGGACTCTAAAACACGGCACAAATGAACCTATCTGTGAAACAGAAACAGACTCATAGGCACAGAAGACAAATGTATGGTCACCAAACGGGAAAGCGGGGAGACGACAGATAAGTTAGGAGTTTGGGGTTAGCAGATACAAATTACCACATACAAAATCGGCACAGGAACCTGTATACAATAAACTGCAATAAACTACAATAGAAAAGAATATATTAAATATATGCATATAACCGAATCACCCTGTTGTACACCAAAAGCTAACACAGCTTTGTGAATCAATTATATTCAGTTTTAAAAAATTAAAAAAAGACTACCACAAACTGTTCACCAAAGGAAATATATTATGTGTGTACACACACACACACACACACACACACACACAAGAAAAGATGCCCAATGTCACTAGTCATCACGCTGAGAGAAATACAAGTAAACCCCACAGTGATATACCCCTAGACAGCCACTAGAATGGCTATAATGAAAAACACCGGCTTCAGCAAGTGCTGCTGAGGCCATGGGGCAACTGGAAGACTCACACACTGCCTGTGAACATTAAACATACACCAGTCATTTCACCCTTACATGGAATTTGCCTAAGAGAAATGAAAGCGTATGTCCATACAAAGATGGGAACACCGATGCTCACAGCATTTGTGATCGACTGTGATGCTAACAGAGCCTCACTCTATCTGTAACAGCCCAGACCACAGTAACCCAGGGGTGGAGGAATGGACTACAGTTGTGCCTGTACAATGCAACATGCGTGTGCTAGAGTAATATGGGCAACAATACGGATGGATCTCAGATTATGTTGCACAGAAAGAAGCCACCACCTCTCCCTCTAAAGGCAAAACATACTATGAGCATATTTACATAACTGTCTATAAAATGCAAATTAATCGACAAAGAGCAAATCCGTGGTTGCCCTGGGGATGTGTGTGGGGGGGTGAGGGGGCTGGAAGGAGAGGCTGAGAAGATCTTTTGAAGTGACTGATATGCTCATTCTCTTGACAGTTTCCTGGGCATCTCCACCAGTTAAAAAAAAAAAAAAAAACCCATCAAATTCTACTCTACAAATGTGCGATTCATTGCACATCACTTTCAACAAAGCTATTTAAAACATGAGGGATAAGCCCTCAAAAGAAATGAACGGGTGAGCCAGGAAGAGACAAGGAGGAATCTTAAATGCGCATTATTAAGTGAAAGAAGTCAGTCTACATCCTGTGTGACTGGAAAAGGCTGAACAGTGGAGACAATAATTGGGGGTGGGGGTGACTAGGCAGAGCTCTGGGATTTTCAGGGCAGATGCTATTCTGTGTGGCTGTAATGAAACTCCAGAGTGTATGACGTGGACTGAACGCTGCCGTAAACTAGGGGCTGGGTGATGACGACGCTTCCACGCAGGCTCAGCAGTGGTACCAAACGTCCCACACGGGGGAGGGTCTGTGTGAGGTGCGGCACGGAGCAGGTGGAAGGTCACCAGACTGTTCACTCAGTTTTTAAAAACTTCTCTTATTGCAGTTAAAATATATGTATGATTTTATCATCTAGACCATTTTTTAAGCTCAGAGGCATGAAGTACGTTCACACTCTGGTCCGACCATCACCACCATCCACCTCCAGAACTTTCTCATCGTCCCGTATTGAAACTTTTTTCCACTCAGTTTTGCTGTGAAACTGAAACTGCTCCAAAAAACAAAGTCTACTGATTAAAAACAAAACACAGGGAGAGGGGAACCTACATGGGCAAAGAGCAAGAGAGGAGGCAGCAACAAGATGCTGGAAGCAGAAAAGCAGATGAGCAGAAAATGACTTAAAAGATGAGAGGGGAAAAAATCAGTTGCACTAACAATAAGCATACTATGAATATATTTGATAAAATCTCTACTAAAACAGCAGGAAGATCCAGCTTTTCACTGCTCGGCTCAGACAAGATGAAGAGACCTGCCCTTTCTCTGGCTCCCACACTTTGCAGGCCTTCCGAGTCCCTCTGCTGGTCGACGTTCTGACAAACGGCTGAACGTCGGAGGTCTTCAAGGCTCAGGCACACCTGTGTTCTTCTTCCTCCATGTTCTTCCCTGAGCGATGTAATCCACACTCACGGCTTCCACTGAGACACACCCATATGGACATCTACCGCTTGGACTCTTCTGAATGCGAGTCCTGCAGAGTCGCCTGCTAACTTGGACACTTTCACAACTTTCTCTGCAGCGCTTGTTTTATTAGCAAGTTTGTTTCCATAGTTAGGTTATAAACTCTCTGAACACAACTACCCTGTGGTCTGTGCTTGCCCCTGGCGTCACCAGCGCTGGACACAGAGGAGCTGCTCAGTAAATATCAAACTGGCAGAGGAGGAAGCTTCTGTGAAGCTATATGATGCAATTATTTAAAACAGACAATACAGAACAACATGGATGAGTCATGCAGACATTATGTTGAAATAATCAGACACAAAAGAGTATCAACTGTAAGATTCCACTTGTAAGAAGGATGGTTTGGAACTCAGAATCATGGGTATCTTGGAGACAAGGGGTATTGATTACGGAAGGGCATGGCAGGAACCATCTGGGAGCCTGAAATATTGTACAGTTCTACCTGGGTGGTGGTTACACCGATGTGTGCACACATACATGCATACACATACAACACATACATACATAGACACAAATTTGTCACCTTTTTCTGAAAAAAGGGATGCATTTTGAGAAAAAAGGGTACAAAAACAAAATCTTGATGAGAAATATATCTACAAGACTACAATAAATTAGAATAACCACTTGGCAGAACATAATGTATGTTACGATCTTGGTTTGGTAAAATAATATATACAAACAGGCTTTCTCCTGGTTTCTACAATGGATAGAAATCCTACCCAAAGTAACTTAGACAAAAAAACTCATTTACTGACACCGACTTGGAAAGCTCACATAGCTATGCCCACTTCCCCACAAATAATTCTTACTAAGAACTTGAGTGAAACTCTCGAGGCTGTTTAAAACGCTATTAGGGCACCACTTAAAGGTGACCATGGAAATCACAAGACCACTCTTCTCAGTGCTAGGCCCAGGGCTGGTCAGGTTTTAGGCAAGCCTCCTCGAGTTCCACCAAAAAGCCTACAGCCTGTGTATCAGGAGGGATGTGCCATGTGAGTGCAGAAGAAAGACGGCAAGCTACAGTTCTCAGGCACGAACCCCTAATGTGAAAGGCAGGCAGAGTCCCTGAAACGCAGGCATCTGAGCTGCTTCTCAGACGAGCCGCTCTCCACAGCTCCCCGCAAGGCGAGCAGCAGCAAGAAGCCTTCAGTGGTGGCACAGGTCCTCAACCGCGCTGCGGGAAACCTCGGCAGGCCACACACAGGCAAATCTCTCAGTGTCTCAGGCTTCAACAGACAACCATGTCCCCCAGATCGCATCACTGATGACATCGTAAATTCACAGGTAATCCTTTACTTGAAAGTTCCTAGGTCAAAAGTTCAAGACAACCTAATAATATCAATTTTATAACTACTATGCTTTCAAAGTGCTTAGAAGGAAAGAACTGGGATTATTTTACATGATATATCCCAAACGAGTATCTCACTCCTTCCATTAGTCAGTGAACAGAGCACCCAGGATACAGACGGAACCAACAGAGATGCTGACATTTGACAATTTTGGATCCGCAAAGAAAGGGCATTTTCAGATGGCTTACTACAAAACCAGGTACTGTCCTAGGTGCTAGGATACAGCAGTGAACAAAAGGAAACTCCCACCCCCAGGTGGAGCTTATCTGTGTGTGTGTGTGTCTGCAGATGGGTGTCTGTGAAAGCAGCAGGTAACACACGAGCAAAATACATGGCATATGAGATGGCGCTACCTACTTCTAGAAGCACACAGAAGGTTAACAGGGACACAGAACATGGGGCACACCTTTCCTTTATTTTATAAATAAAACGTATTTATAAAATGTAAAAATATAAATATATCAGCCTTGCTGATGAGACATCTGGGCAGAGTCCTAGAGAGAGAGAGGAACCCTCATAAGAGCGTTCTAGAATGGCAGAAGTGGGATGCTAAAATGAAAATGTCTGCCACACTTGCTGAAAAAAACACATGAAGAATTCCAGAATGGCTGGAATATGGTAACAACTGCAGCCTTAACTACCCCGCAGCTGAAATAAGCATGGACCACCCAAACTACACATGCTGCTCGGTTCTCAGTCTACAGGCAACTCGTGTTTCAAGCCAACACTTTATTTTTTGGTCCATGTTTTCAATCTAATAAATATCCATGCACGTAACACAGAAAAAGAGAAAGCGCTTTATCCTTACATCTTTTGAAGAACCTGGGCCATCACAACCCCATTCGTTAAATCTTCCACGGTCTGGCATGGTGCATCCACGTTAAATGTCTGGATCTGGAAAAAAGGGGAAAAAAAAGAGAGAGAGAGAAATGATTTCACAGTTAACCATACAGCAGAATTCTCAGGCTTCATTACCTCATCTTGGAGTTGAATACATTTAAAACCAGCAGAACAGATCTTTCCTTCTCCCTAGCATTAGCCACCCTGAAGGTGGAGCTGGGCAGTTTCAGCAGGTTCAAGATCTACCCAGGGCATGGGGGGGGGGGGGGGGGGGCGGGGGGGGCACGCTACGCCAGAACCGATGGGAAGGTTTTCCAGTTTCTTGATGCAAAAGGTGAGCTGCCAGTCCTCTCCAAGAGGAATCCTCGTCAGACCAACTGGACTGTCCTCTACAGAAGCAAGCACAGAAACGGACAGTCGGAAGACGTTCAAAAGAAAAGAACGTGCTGTGCACTCAAATTCCAGAGGGCTGACACGGGTGCATCTCTTGCTGATTGTGACGGCCAAGAGGAAATCAGAACCTGAGAAGGCTCAATGAGAATAAGCTGGCAGGGCCGCCAAGGAAGCAAAAATGGCTAAGCAAGCATCTAAAAGGGCAGCAATGGCCGCTGCAAAGGCCCCACAGAGGCAGCATCTCAGCAGAAGACTGGGAAGCCTGTGAAGGTTTCTGCTCCCCGAGCTGGTGGAAAACGCTAGGCTGGCAGATTGGAGTTTTAAATAAAGATCTGACTATTTAAAAAATAAAATAAAAGCAGAACAGTAAGAAATGTTTTCCCTTATGGGAAATTCCCTGCAGGCTGCATTGCAATTTTTTTCCTTTTGGTAAAAGGGACTGTGGAGGACGCTGGGCAGCTTCCCTGCATTCAGCATCCTCAGAGATAGTCACCTGAGAAAGTCAGGGCATCTGCATTCCCTCTGCCAGTGACTGGCTCATGGGCAGGCTCTCAGGCAGACAATCTGGACCAAACGGATGCAAAGAGAGGCTTAATGTGGGCTTCCAGGGAAGGAAAGCCAACCTTCCCTGGTGTGAATAAGCATGCTGGCGGCCTCAATGGCCACGAGCAGGCATCTTGTGACTGTTAGGATGAGGCCAACGCAGTAAATGGCAGAGAAGAGGAACAGGAAGAATGAGGTCCTGCAGGCCAAAACTGAGCCACCGGACTAAACCTCAGAGCCTCCTGTGATGTGAGATCCATCTCTTCTTTACATCTGGCCAAGCTGAGATTTCTTTCACTCAGAACCAAAGTATTGTGGGGGACTTCCTGGTGGTCCAGGGGTTAAGACTCTGCACGTCCACTGCTGGGGGCACGGGTCTGATCCCTGGTCGGGGAACCAGGATCCTGCAAGCTGTATGGGGTGCAGCCAGAAGAAAGAAAGAACCAAAACAGCTTGATAATACGGAGAAATTATAGCTACAGCTGGGTTAGATCCTCAGTTCACTGTGATTTTAAACATATCATGAATTACAACTAACATGATGTAGCTGAGAATCAGTAGCCACATTTGTTATTTCTGAGCAAGATAACACGCTCAGCCAACAATGATTCTACTCAGTAGTGCAACCGGGACTTGGAAAGAAATAATCTCTGAGAACAGATAAAAGGATGTGCTCTGCAGTTTATAGGTTAGTAAAACGGAAGAGCACGGGCATCAGAGGATAGAACAGGGAAGAGGGTAAACGCTGGAAGACACGGTTAAAGAAGGAAGCACCATCCTGCAAATCCTCACGAGCCACGTTAGGACTTTATCCTCAAAGCAAGTGGAACAGGCAAAGGATTCTAAGCAGGAGAGGGAGGCTGAGCCATCTGCATAGTACAAGGACTGCAGCAGCTGCAGCGTGAAGAAAGGCTTGCATGGAGGAGGCAGGGAGGCCTGTGTTAACAGGTTTGTGTGTTAACACAGTTCAGTCGCTCAGTCATGTCCAACTCTTTGCAACCCCATGGACTGCAGCATGCCAGGCTTCTCTGTCCATCACTAACTCCCGGAGCTTGCTCAAACTCATGTCCATCGAGTCGGTGATGCCATCCAACCATCTCATCCTCTGTTGTCCCCTTATCCCCCTGCCTTCAATCTTTCCCAGCATCAGGGTCTTTTCCAGTGAGTCAGTTCTTCACATCAGGTGGCCAAAGTATTGGAGCTTCAGCTTCAGCATCAATCCTGCCAATGAATATTCAGAACTGATTTCCTTTAGGATGGACTGGTTGGATCTCCTTGCAGTCCAAGGGACTCTCAAGAGTTTTCTCCAACACCACAGTTCAAAAGCATCAATTCTTCGGTGCTCAGCTTTCTTTATGGTCCAACTCTCACATCCATACATGACCACTGGAAAAACCACAGCCTTTGACTGTATGTTAACACAGCTGAGGTCAAACCAGGTGACGACCATGGAAACACTGCAAATAATGTTCAGGGGACCATCTGCCTTCAGTACGTTTTACTTAGTGGGTCATATTCCTAGAAGTAAATTTGCTGGACCAAAGTGTATGAACCCTTTAAAGTTTCTTAAACATAGCCAAGCTGTCCCTGACAAACACTGTAGCAATCTACTGGCCAACAGTGGGGCGGGGTCCACGTCTCTGCGCTGTGCCATCCATCAACCCTTTAAACCAAGAACTGTGAACAAGTGCAGTCAGTAGCTGTTTCTTATTTTCTGCAAAGTCTGGTGGGTGGAGATGGCTACACAGCGGGAACTAAGGAAATGACCTGAAAGATCGCGCAGCGGGTGGTTTTCACTCGGATGTCTCTTTGGGAGAGGTGATGAAAGGGCCCACCAGGCCCCCCGACACTGACCTTATGGGTGGCAGAGGCTCAATATATTGTTAGTAAATGAATAGATGGGCCTGATAAACATCATCCGTAGGAAATGACACTGAATTTTACTCCACACCCCCGCCTGTTGCCTTCTCACTGATAACGTGGTGGTAACAATGTATTGAATAGTTTAAAAAGAACCAAGTATACACTGTCATCCTACAGTTGCTGAATACATCTCTTTCTTGTAGGCTTAGAATAAAAAACAGCAGCGGGCGAAGGCACACCTCACTCATCTCCTGACCCCCAGCCTGACCCAGAAGACCTCTCACTGAACATGCTCGGAAGGTAAACAGTAACTCCAGGGACTTCCCTGGCGGTCCCGTGGTGAAGGCTCCATGCTTCCAAAGCAGGGGGCACGGGTCTGATCCCTAGTTGGGGAAAAAGGATCCCACCTGCCGCGTGGCCTTCCCCCTCCCCTCAAGAAAAAAAAACAAACGAATTCCATCTCCAGGTTTGCACCTAATTTACTGGCCATGTGACCTTGGATATGCCATTTTACCTCTTGTCATACCAGTTTTTCAACCTAGGAATTGGGAAAAATAGCTTCTGGAGGGGTGCTTCAAGAATGAAGGAGGAAACAAACGCACATTAGGTACCTGTAAAAGCCTTAAGCAGCAGTTCCCAGACCAGGGTGTACACTGAATCAACTGGGAAGCTGGAGAAGGCTGGGAGTCTATTTTTAACAAGTTCATCAAATAATCTTCTGAGCCAGGGCACCAGTTTGGCAGGTGGAGCCCTCTGATCCAAAGCGCTACCAAATGCAAAGGATGAAAGATCAGAAAACTGCCACTGGGCAAGCAGAAGAAAAAAACTCAATAAAGCAGGCAATTCAATCATGCAAGTAATTGTAAGACTGTTATCTGTTTATCTCGTGGGACTTAAAACTATTTTCATTTTAATTTTTTAAATGTGGCTTCCAAACAATTCTTTTCTCTGAGTTGGCTCTTGAGGGTTTTTAGCCGCTCATGAGGATGTCCATCTCTGCCTTGAGATAAAAGTAACGTGGGTCCCAGACAGACTCTCTCTGTGGAGTTCCCTTCTGAGGTGATAAAAATATTCTTGGAATTAGACAGCGGTGATGGTTGACAATCTGTGATCACACCACAGAGCACTGAATTGTGCACCTCAAAAGAACTTTGTGGTACGGGTATTATTAAAAAAAAAAAAAAAAAGTCTGTCACCTACCAGTTCTCGTAAACTCTTGAGTTAACACCTACAGGGTGTTTCAGGATAGTAGTAGAGTAAAATTTAAAGGTAATTGCATGCAACCACATTAGGGCATGAAATTCTGCCTCAAGGGTCATAACCTCTCTTTTAATTCCAAGAAGCTCTATTAACACCAACGGGAACTCCACCTCACCGCCCCCACAAAGTCATGAGAAGGGGAAAGCTGGAGCTCACCTGGAATGACTATCTCCACAGCAGTGATTCTCAACCAGGGGAGATCTTGCTCCCTATTTGAGAAACTTCTAGTTGTAACAACCGAGTGGGAGCTATTGGCCTCCAGGAGGTACAGACCAGGGATGCTACTTCTGAACCGCCTACAGTAAGCTCAGGGCAGTGCCCACGACGAATGTGATCCAGTCCCGACTGTCCACAGTGCTAAGGTTAACAAACCCTGCTCTGGAGCAGTGGTTCTCAGCGTGGGCGCTTAGGTCACTAACAGCACCACCTGGAAACCTGTTGGAAACGCAGAGTAGCAGATCCTAGCCCAGCCCTCCCGAATTACAGGCTCTGGAATCCGGACCTGGCAACCGGCACTTTGACGAGCCCTGCAATTATGTTGATCCATCCTAATGCGTAGGAAACACTTCTCAGCGTCACCCTGAATGCAATCTGAACACAGGTGAAGTTCCTCATCCAAAGTTACCCACAGTTAGCCCGCAGCCAAGTCAGGACTTGAACCCAGGTGGTCAAATTTCAGAACTTACATTCTGAACGGGTTAAATAGGCCCTCTACTTAGGGGAAAAAAAAGATAAGAAAGTTAAAGCTTTTAAAAACTATGTCCTTTTGTACATCTGACTCCTTCATTCCTCCAGTGGAGGACACCAATGGTAAGCAGAACAGCGTTAGAAGGGCAGAGCGAGTGAACGGGGGAGGTATCAGCACAGGAACACATCCTTCCTAACTGTGAGCACCGGTGCGCCGTTTCACAGGCCACTGCATGAAAATTTACAAGGGTGTGTTGATATCACTGTGTGGGGATGGTTCCTGTTCCACTTAGCTTCCTGCCATTAATTGGGGGCATCCCTGACTCCTTCTGGTTTTTCAGTCTCGTAACCCTAGGAAAGAGCGTTTCCTGCACGGCTCGAAGGAACAGGTGTACTACGTAGGGCAGACTTTTTCTAACAGGTTAAGAGTGCATTTTGACTCAGAGGGTGGGGAGACAGGGAGAGTGGAAATTTTCCAGCACGTCCTGCTGAACTTGCTTGGTGCATCCACTTTGATTCGGAATGTAGGCTTCAACTATTTTCCCTAGGTAGGATGATACTTTGTCTCTTAACAAACATTGCTCTTTCAACAAAAATGTGGAAACATGTGGTTCTGGGGCTAACCTCTCTGATACAACAGCAAATTTAGCCAGCATTTGGGGGCAATCAGACATCCCACAGAAATGAATTCTGTACAGGTGGCTATAGTTATCCTTTCAAGTGCCTTGATGCTATTAGTTCAACTACTTCTGGTGGAAGAACTTCATATAAGTACTATATACCTCTGGTCTCAACCTAAATGCTGTGGAGTGAAAATAAGCTCTTATTTGATGTTTGGGACCATAATTATATTCTTCAGTGATTGAATGTGGAGGCGTAGCCATATATGCAGCTCAAGGGACTGAATGACCTAGGCTGAACCTCCAGCTCTCGGGTCTTCTCTACCACTGACAACAACTGCCTGCATCTTGCTGAGCGTGGCAGGTTACCTTTCCACCTGCTGTGCCTGGAGGAGTTGCAGAACCAGGTTGGCTAGAACTTCGTACAAAATACAGCAAATTATTTCAAATGTGGGGGGGCGGTCTTTTCTGAGGAATGTACAGCATACATTTTCTCTCCTCACTTTCCGTGTTGGAACTGTCTTTGGCATTAATCTGGCCTTCAGACAGGAGGGGAGCTACTGGAGTTAAAGGCCCATTTTCAGCTACCTCGGACATTTTCCGCATTTGTAATAACAACTAGAAGAACAAACCCCGCATTTAAACTCAGCTTTACTTGGAAAGGATTCAACGTACAATGTTTTAAAATGTTTCCAAGTCTTAGAATTGATTATCTTTGTTTGGACTCTGCCCTCCGGTTTTGTCATTGATAATCTCTTATCTTCCCCCTAGAAACTTTCCTTGATGAGCCTTCCAGTGAAATTTCAAAAAGGCTGTTTTCTACAAAGCCAGATCCCTTGACCACTCTCTGGAGCTGATCAACTTGATGATCTCTATTTTCTTAACAACTTATCAGATTTTAAATAGATGATGCCATGACCTGCTTCTCTTAGTACCCCTCCAAACTTCCCTCTGTGGTTCTGCCTTTGTTACTTTTATTAGCACTTTTCACCCAAATCACTGCACTGATCACTGCCTTTTGGCAGATGCCCTTCAAACACACCTTTTTTCTGTGACTTGTCTCTCCAAACTTTAAACAATGTAGCCCTACTTCAGATTTAATACCCTTCTTCATTTCTGCCCTCTTGGCTTTTTTCTTTCTAGCACTGAGGGAGGTAAAGACTCAAAAATGCTCATTTTCAGATCTTCCATCTTCTGTTTACAACCTCTGCCAAATCCAGTCCTTCCACAAAGTCAAATAATGTGGTGATTCTTTCCTTTATCTCTGTCCTTCCAGTCAAAGTCTGGCCACATTATGCATCTTATCAGGTTTGTCTCTGCCCTAAAATACAGCCGTGAAACCCATTTCCCCCCGTGAAGCTGCACCTCACTCTAGCTTTAAGCTGTGTGTGAACTATATACTACTGCAAACAATTTGAAATGCCAAGAACGGCCTCATGAATGTCACTGAACAGACCCCTCTATCGTGGTACATACTGTTTCAGAAAACACAACTTGATCTGTGACGAAAGACAAATTATGACAATCTCAGACGATTTTCACATTTGTTACAAGCAGCCTAGGGCAGTGCCCCAGTAACCCTTCCGCTCAAAGATCCCCACGGAGGAGACTCAAGTCCACAATCCAAGCTCATCACCCAAGGCACCGCTAAATATAATCCGTTTGGCATCTGTTTCTTACCTGGAGCATTAATACATATGCTGTAGTCACCTCCATACATATATTTGTGCTTCATTCTAAAAGTGATACTAAAAGTGATATTTAACGTTTTTTAGCAGTGAGTGAAACGAAATCTCCCCAAAAGAAGTAGCGGGTTTATCCCGTGGCTCTGCAGATACACACACACACACACACACACACACACACACACAACTCGGGCACTGACACCACACTTAAGAGAAACACACAAGCTTGGGTGTTAATGTCCAGCTGTAGAAGAGGCTGCTACAGGCACGGTTCTTGGCGTGAGAACGGAACACCTTTACAGGCACATGTAAGAATTTTAATCAACATTTAATAACTGAAAATTGAGAAAGCCACAGCGTGGCGCTCCCCCCACCCTCCGCAAATGTCGACTCCCACTACTGACGCCCAGATCCCCCCGCCTTGCGGATTTATTTCCATCCCGAGCACCTTCCCCGGGCACCTCTCCCTTCCTCCCGGATGCCCGGAATGGGCCTCCGTGGAAGCCCCACTGCCCGCCTCCCCGCGCGGCTCCCCCCGCCCCGCCCCGCCCGGGGCTGCGCCGTCCTGCCGGCGTTGACAACAAAGGCGGGAGCTTCGGGCCGGGGTCCCGGGAGCCCCCCGCCCGCCGTCCCCGCGGCGGCCCCCGGCCTCCGCCCAGCACCGGGGGCCCCGCGCCCCGGATGTGACGGCAGCGCCGGCCGGGCGCGGGGTGGGGGCTGGGGGACCCCGGGACGGCGGCCTGGCGGAGGTCGGGGGTCCCCTCCGGAGCGCGTCGCCCACCTACCCAAGTGAGGAGGCTCTCGCACAGCTCCGCCCGCTCCAGGGTCTCCACGTTGAACATCTTCCCGCCGCGGCTCCGGCCGCCCCGCCCCGCCTGGAAGGCCCGCGGCGCGGCCCGGGCTGCGTCCTCCGCGCGGCCGCCGACTCCGCCCGGCGCTGGAGGCCGCCGCGGCTCCCGCAGCGTCACCGGCGCGCCGCCGCCTCGCCCGGCCCGCGCCCCGCCCGCCGGCCCGCGCCGCGCACGGCCCAGCCTGCCCGCTGCCCGCCGGCCGCCCCCGCGCACGGAAGCGCGCAGCGCGCGTGCGCCGCGCCCGCGCCCGGGCCCGCGGCAGGAGGCGGAGGCGGGGGCCGCGGCCAGAGGTGCCCGCGGGGGCGGCGGGCGGCCCCGGAAACACTCCGCGCCTCGGTCGCCGGGAGCTGCGAGGCGTCCCCGGCGCTGCAGAGGTACGCGCGGCCGAGCGCCGGCGGGGCCCCGGGCCCGGGCGGGACGGCGGGAGGCCCCGGGCGCCCGCGCCGGACGGCCGACGTGGCGAGCTCGGGGCGCGCGGACCCCGCGGCCCCGGGAGGCGGGGGACTGGGGGGGCGGCGGAGGGGCGGAGGGTGGTGGTGCCGGTCCCCCTCGCCCCCCGGAGCGCCGCGGCCTGGCCCTCCTTGCCCAGTGGCCAGGGGACTGGCCTTCACCCTCTCCCCCCACCCCTTTCCAGAGCATGCACCCTCTGCAGCGTTACCGATGAATCATTAGGCGAGGCACCGTGTGCAGGAAAGTGCACACGGCGTGCGTGTCTAAAGACTAGTTAGTAATAAACAGCCAGGATTAAAAAAAAAAAAAAAAAAACAGCATTGCCTCCCCCACCTCCTGTTCCTTTATTGAGCACCTTCCCTCCTCCATCCGCTGACTTCTGTGATATTCACTTTGTTGCTTTTCCTTATAGCTTCCCTACCGACGTCTGCGTGCCTAAACCACGCCGTTTTTACTCTGCCTACTTTTGAACTTCTGCGAAATTCTGTGTGTCATTTCGTGGCTTTTCTTTCCTGGTAAATTTGTGCAGATCCCTAGGTAGTTTTCACTGCTGTCTAGTACTCGGCTGTATGAATACAACCGTCTGTCCATGCTACTGTTGATGGGCAAATTTTGCTCTTCTAATTTGTGGCTAAGAGCAATGCTCTAACATTCATATCTCTATAGACAGGTGCCACGTGTAAGTTTTTTGAGAGATAGGTGCCTTTGAATCCTAGAATTTTTGAGGTATAGGGTATGCATAACTTTGCCACATGATGCCGGACTTTTATTTGGGGTGCAGCAAGATTAGCTTCCCAGCACACACCTTTCTTTGGTTTTCAGTTCCTGGAGTCCACTTTTCCCATTAAGACTAGGTTTTGGAGCCCCCTTTACCCATTAAGATTAGGTTTTGTTATTGAGCTTGTAGAACTGCCAAGATATCATTGAGTTTTGTGGTTGTTTTCATATATATATATATATTTGGCTGCATCAGGTTTTAGTTGCAGCACAGGGAGTCTTTTTGAGGCAAGCAGGATCTCTAGTTATGGCATGTATGCTCAGTAGTTTGTGTTAGTTGCCCTGCGGCCTGTAGGGTCTTAGTTCCCTGACCAGGGATTGAAGCAGCATCCCCCTGTATTGCAAGACAAATTCACAGCCACTGGACCACCAGGAAGTCCCAGCGTTGAGTTTTTAGTGATGCTTTTCAGAGTAGCAGTTGTCAGGTTTTTTCATTTTCTGAATGTAGAAAATCTTACCTAGAGTCTTCTCAGTGGTCTTTTAAATATTCTTCCCTACAGCATTTAATTCTAAAGGCAGAGAAACCTTTAGAAGTGATAAAATGCCCCCCACCTGCCCTTGTTTCTTCTCTTGGTGCCTCTGGACCTTTGTGGAACCAGAGTTTCTACATTCCCAGCCAAGTTGTATCTGTTGACTCCCT
This sequence comes from Dama dama, assembly GCF_033118175.1. NCBI lineage: Eukaryota > Metazoa > Chordata > Mammalia > Artiodactyla > Cervidae > Dama > Dama dama. Next base: position 43,292,356 of record NC_083712.1, on the reverse strand, counting down.
GGCACTTTTAAGTGACCATTTGCCTTGTTAGGCAAGTGAAGTCAGCAAGTCGGTCTGCCCACCCGTGGAGCCTTTCCTGGGTTCTGGATACTTTCTGAAAGGCCTGTCCCGAGTGAGCATCTTCACTCCACCTGCTCCCTTTCTCGGGGCTTTGACCTCGGCCTCCCAGGTCTCAGGTTTGAGGGCTCACCCACAATTCACGTGTGCGTGATGTGTTCTTGAGCTTTCCATTCGGTAGCTGCAGTTCCCCTCCATGAAGGAAATCATATTAAAAACTTCTCGCATGTGAGTAGTTGTCTGCAAAAGCCATGTTTCTACATGAGTTTGGGTAAAAAGATGTTAAGTTTTCTCCTTTGAAGTTATGGAACTTCCTACACTTCCTGTGTTTGTCTGTGCTGTTTTTTTTTCCTGAAAGCTTTGGAAAAGACCAAAGGGAAGTGAGTGGGACTTGTCTCAGTTCGCTCCTTTCTCAGGCTAGTTGGAAGCTAGTTCTCATCTACAGCTGTTTTATCAGCTTCACCTAAACACGGTGGTGTCCTTTGTGGCAATGTGCCAAGTTTATTCAGTCCTCCCAAGAAATACATACTTAGAGCTCTGATTAAAGAGGGCTTGGGATGCTACTTAGTTCAGTTGTGGGGAAGGCGTGGCTAAGTTTTATCATGAGTCTGTGGACTCCTTGAAGATGGTTAATAATAGTAATCAAAGTATCGTAGCTTCCATTTATTGAGAGCCTGCCAACATGCCAAATGTTTTACCTTTATTATCTCATCAACTCCACAAAACAAGGATTTTTTTTGGGGGTGGGGAGTCAAAAAAGTAGCTGTTCAACATAAGTTTGTTAATTTTATGTATTTTACTTATGAGGAAGCTGAGATCCAGATTTTGCACAAGTACGCAGTTGTCTGACTGCAAAACTCATTCTTCTTCAGTATATTAAGCTGCTCGGTAAGAGTTGGCCAGATGCGTGGTAATGAAGTCACTGCGGCAGTCAGTTCCTCTTCTATCAATTATCAACACCGTTCCCAAGATCGATGTGTTTTGTTTCTGTAAATCTCAAATAGTTAAAGACAGAGTACTGATCACTTGTTTTCATTTGACAGGATCCTATGAAATAGATGAGATACCATGTTTTATAAATTCCATACCCTTTCCTTGGGGTTTCAAGCAAGTAGCACGTTCAGTGCATTTAGAGCGAGGCCCTGTAGTTCGTGTCACTGAGGTCTTCAGAAGGTGCCTACCTCCCGGAAACCAGCAGTTTCTAAGTTGCTTGATAGGAATGGTAGACGTCTTAAATCTTTGAGCACTGAAGCCTAATTTTCCGCCCTGAAGGGAGGAAGCAGGCACTGGCCTTTGTGTTTATTATTAAAGTAATACATCCTGGAAAAGAATTCAGACTGTAGAATTTTATCCTGGGAAAGATACGAATCTGGCTCTCCCAGGCCAGCTGCCTACTTGGAAGCGTTTTAACCTTTGCTATTTACCTTTCCTGCCTTTTATTTATTTGTTTTTTTTTAATTCCAAAAAAAACTCTGCATCAGAGAAGTGTGGTGGTAAAAGGAAGTTAAGAAATCCTCAAACCCCAGCCTTTTCCTTTTGCAGAAAATGAGCGGTCCTAAGAAGGAAATGGCAACCCACTCCAGTACTCTTGCCTGGAAAATCCCATGGACAGAGGAGCCTGGGAGGCTGCAGTCCATGGGGTCGCAAAGAGTCGGACACGACTGAACGACTTCACTCACTTAACAGATTTAAGTGACAGCAGAATCGGAGCTGAGCTCTGGGCCCCGGTGCCTCCCATGGTGTCTGGGCTCGAGCTGAGAACCTTGCCCTTGCTTACAGTCAGCAGCACTGTTTGGTCTCGAGCCAGTAGAACCTGGAGGACTGGAGCTCAGGTTGACGTTGGAACTCATTTTCAAGTCATCTCTTCAAGTAGATGATTTTATTTCTTTTTATTGTTTATCCCCTGTAATCTTAGATGGGCCTCTTTCCAAACTGAAGTGGTGGTATCAATACCTCATTTCTGAGTCATTAGCTCCTACAGGTCTTTTTTTTGACTTTGATGATAAGAGAGAAAGCTGGCAAAAGTTAACTATTGAAACCCCCAACAAGCCAATCAGATACCATTAGTAGTTGTCCGTGCAAGGGCTGGGGTTTCCACGTGGCCAGGAAACGCAGCCGAAAGGGCCACAGGTCCCTCTGTGAAACTCCCCAACTGTCTCTGCCCTTCCCACACTCTCTCAGCCCAGGCACCTTCTTCAGTGACACTAGAATTTGTGGAAATAAAAAGCGACTCTTTGTTTCAACAACATTGGACACTTTTGCTCTAAGATGATGCAAATCACATTACATGATCCTGCAGCACTCAAAGTATCCTGGATCTCTGAGCTCTCGGAAATGTGAAGAAAGCAGTTATCTTAAGGGCATCATTGGTAGAAGTCATGTATTTTTTCAGTAGACTGTGTGCATATATAGACATTTTTTTATTGAACTGTAGTTGATTGGCAGTGTTACGATAGTTTCCCGTGTAGAGCAGAGCGATTCAGTTATAGGGAAGGGGGGGATGAGTTGGGAGATTGGGCTTGACATGCACACACTGCCGTATGTGTAACAGCTAGTGGCAAACCTGCTGATCCCAGGGCTTTGTGATGACCTAGAGGAGGGGGCTGGGGGTGGCGGGAGGGATGCTCAAGAGGGGAAGAGGGAGGGGATATAGGTATACTTATAGCTGAGTCACATCATTGTACAGCAGAAACTTACACAACATTATAAAGCATTTTACTCCAATAAAAAAGGAATATATAGTGTGTGTGTGTGTATATATATATATATAGTTTATACAGTAGAATTTAGTCACATTATCTCTGGTTACACCTGGAAGAACACAAAAACAAATGCAACCCTTTTTTTTTTTTAAGTACAAAGTAATAAACTCCCTAAACGTCCAGCGTATGAGGGAATCCTCGCAACCTGATTCAGTAATTAGAGCCTGGGAATCTTGACACGGGATAACATTTGCTTATTTCTGAGCAGATGGGAGTCAGCCTCACTGCCCTTTGGACTTCTTCTGACATGACCCAGCATCTCCTAATTTAAACAGAGGAGACCTGACCATAATAAAAATCTAAAACTGTTCGCACGGTCCACCCCGAGATTGGTGGAAGGTCTTTTCTTCAGTTTCACTTAGCTGTTCATCTGAGTGTTCTTTTGAATAAAATCCTGAGGTGAAAGCTCCTTCTCTGAGTTCCTGGTGTATGCTTTCATTAAGGATACTCAAAACCTGTCATTAGAAAGTTCCCGATGCATCAGGCCATTACTATGTATAAAGCCGATGAAAGCTGTCTTTGATCTGTTTTGTTTGCTTAAGTTTCCTTCCATGAGAGGTCGTTCATTTTCTTACTAGTTTTTCAGGTCCTTTTCTGAAGCGTTAAGACTTTCACACTCAAAGTTTCCTCTTAACAGAAACTCACCTGATTAATGATGCCATTGAATAAAGCTATTTTCAGGGCAGTACATTATACAAATAGAGGATTTTATTTATAAATAGTTGTATATGTGTCATTGAATATTTATTGCCTTTATTTCCCTTTAGGTGTCTTAAAAGATTTTAAGTAACTTTAGTGTTTGTCATCTGAAAGAAATAAGAATTACCTGTGATATTTGGACTCTGATGTGGTCTGGCTAACTTCCCTCATACTTATAGAAATCGGGTATTATTTTCCTCCAGTTGAGTGATAACTTTCTCAAGTGGGAAGGATCCTTTCATGTGTTCCCTTTTCTCTTCATAAGAAAATTCAACCTCAGAGTCATTCTGTGTTCCAAGCAGTTCACAGAATTCTGAACCATAAGCTGAGCTTAGTCCCAGGTGAGGCTAGTAGTTTTCCAAGCACCAGAATTTTCATGAATTCAAGTAGTCTCAGGATAGCTGTAAAAGGCCATATGTTCTACAGTCTTTTGACTTTTCAGATTGCTAACACCGTAAGTAAGGTAAGCCGCTCCTGTTTATTAGGCCCTGCTGTGTGCAGGACTCCGCGCCAGGTAAGGCAGGAGTGTTTGCAGAAGCAGACTCTTTGCTTCCGTGTGCATGCGTGGTGCATTCCAGGGTCCACCTTCAGTGAGGGACAGGACGGGGTGTGATCTACCTGGGGAATGCTTGTGGTGTTCAGGAGTAAGGAAAGAGCCCCTGGGCATGAGGAATGTCTTTTACTCCTTAACACTTTATTTTTTCCTTTGTTTTTGTCTGTGCTGGGCCTTCGTGGCTGCGTGCGGGCTTTCTCGAGTTGCAGCAAGTGGAGGCTACTCTCTTATTGTGGTGCACAGGCTTCTCACTGTGGCGGCTTCTCGTTGCAGAGCACGGGCCCTAGGCTCTCAGGCTCTGTCGTTGTGGCTCATGGACTTAGTTGCCCTGTGGCATGTGGGATCTTCCCAGGTCAAAGATTGGACCCCTGTCCCCTGCATTGGCAGGTGGATTTTTAACCAGTAGACCAGCAGGGAAGTCCTCTTCTTTAATAATTAAAAAAAAAAAAACAAAACTCATTGCTGGAGTTATCCTTTAATGGGCACTAAAAAAGCAACTATATCAGAGGTCAGCTACATTTAAGTTGTTTTTATGGATAGACGTCATCTTCACTGTGCTATTTGTAATGTCCGTCTTGTTTCTTTTCCTTTTAGACCTGGAATGGCCAAATATCAAGGTGAAGTTCAGAGTTTGAAACTGGATGATGATTCAGTCATAGAAGGAGTAAGTGACCAGGTGCTTGTGGCGGTTGTGGTCAGTTTCGCTTTGATTGCTACCCTGGTATATGCACTTTTCAGGTGAGACCACAGGACAAAAGAATTGAAATAATGCATATTTCCAAGGGCAACTGACTTTCTGACTATGTCTAGTAATGTTTGATACTTAACGTGGAAAGGAAGTAGTAGACTTCAGTGACTGTGATAATGTACTAAGGTATTTTATTTTCCTGTCATCATCTATCTAGTCAGAAAAAGTTTAAATTTGTCATCCATATTTTGAATGAAATGTTAATATTTTCCGTTGGACTATCACAATTTTAACATTGTAATTTTCATAATTGAATTCATCAACTTGCAGCTGATAACAATAGGCGCAAATATATTTTCATGTTTAAATGGAAAAACCTGGGGCCAGAAAATACCTTGGACAGTGTAGAGGGACTTAAGATTAGAATTAAAGTTACTGTTACGGAATCAGGAATAATACTTAAAGATCTCAGATGTCTATATGCCAGTACAAGAGACAAGGTAATAAACTAGAAATGTAAATACTGACGAATAGAGGTTAATTTTGTATCACTGAAAACAGAAATGAGCAAAAAAGTATAAAATAGAGAAGAGATTAGTTCCAGAAACTACAGATCTTTTCGTTTCTTATAACGATTAAGAAAAGATTATTGAACAGGGTGTGCGCATTCTCTCTTACCTCTGCATGGTTAGTTTCTGAATTAGGGTGACGCTGTTGATTTCAGTGGAACACATAACACGGTTCTTGGTGGTGCACTTGGGGACATAGTGGGGAAATGGTGACCAGATGATAGCAGATGTGCCTGAGTTTGTAACTGGTTGACAGGTCATTCCCAGGAGTACTGACTAATGTTTTGATGTAAACCAAAAGAGGACACTGAATTTTGGTAGGGCTCTGACCTTTGAGCTTGTTCTACTCATCTCTGTGAAGAAGAAAACAGAAGCATGTTTATTAGATTGTTCATTGAGAAGGATACCTGATGTATTGATAACAACAGAATCAGGGTTCAAAAATGGATCATCCTATGTCCTTGTGGCAGGCTGGTTTATGACAGTGGTACCAACACCTTTCAGTAGAGAAAGAGCTCAACATATGCAACCCACATGCAAGAGAATGAAGTTGGACCCATACTCCATCATATACAAAAATTAACTCAAAATGGATCAAAGATTGAAATGTAAGAGCTAAAACTATAAAACTCTAGGAGTAAATCATGGAGATTCTTAGACATGATGCCACAAGCATGATCAACAAAAGAAAATAGATACATTGGAATTCATCAAAAGTAACAACTTTTTTTTTTTTTTTTTGCTTCAAAGTCTGTCATCAAGACAATGAAAAAAGAAAAAAAAAGAAAAAAGACAATGAAAAGTCAGTTCACTGACTGGGAGAAAATATTTCAGATCACATGTCTGACCTGAAATATTTCAGACATAGGCCCTTATGTCTGAATATGTAGAGAACTCAAAGCTCCGTAACAAAAAGACGAATAACCCGGTTAATAAATGGGCAAAGGATCAGAATAGGCATTCCTCCAAAGATGTACAAAAGGCCAACAAGTATGTGAACGCATGCCTGACATTGTTAGTCATTCAAGGAAATGCAAATCAAACCACAGTGAGATACAGCTTCACACCCACTTCACTAGGATGTCTGGGTTCAAAAAGTCAAGTAATAATGATCGTTGGGGATGTGGGGAAATTGGAACCCTCATACACTGGTCGCGCAGGCACTTTGGAAAGCCATCAGTTCCTCAAATGACTAAACATAGTGTTACCATGTGTCCTAGCGATTTCACTCCCAGGTATATGTACAGTGAGAAATGAAAGGATATCTCCATGTAAAAATTTGTACAGAAATGTTTGCAGCAGGATTGTTCCCAATATCCAAAAGGTGGAAACAGATGACTGGATCCATCAACAGGAAGATGGATGAACAAAATGTGGTAGGTCCATGCAAAGGAATATCATTCAGCTATAAAAAGAAGTGACACGCTGATGTATGCATGCTGTCTTATGGAGGAAACTTGAAAGCATTGTGTTAAGTGACGTAAACCAGACACAAAAGACCATGCGTTTGAGTCTGTTTGTACGTCCACAAAAGGAAAACCTGTAGAGACAGAAAGTAGATTCATGGTAGAAAGTAGATTCCAGAGGGACCAGAGTGGAAGGTGGGGTTATAAGGAGTGATAGCTGAACATTTCTTTTTGAAGTGATGAAAATGTTCTAAAATTGACTGTGGTGATTAATTATATCTCAGTAACGCTGCTTTTAAAATGAGTCGTGACTAGGTAAATACCAAAAAAAAAAAAGAATTTGTTCCTTACCCATTAAGAATGGGATATAGATACGAATTTATTATCATTTGAAAGTATCCATGATAAATTGTTGAGTAGAATTAAGTGAAAAACACATCACAAAACCATAGGTCAAGTAGCCCATTTTGTTTTTAAGATGGATTTTTATAAAATAATTTTATTGAAAAATAGTTTTCCTTTATTTTTATAATTTCTCTACTAGGGATAATTATTACTTGTAAATAAAAGATTTTTCCTCACAGGCTGCAGTGATGTGAAACCCAAAATAAAAAGTTTCTATTAATAAAGCAATTGTGTATTGTAGATGCCAAAAACTTAACCAGCATTAGGGTGTGTTAATCAGAATAGTCAGATAAAGTTCACATATAGATTATATTCAGCTTGGGTCAAGCATTTTAAACTGGAAAAGATTCAGGGGAGATTATCAAAACAGGTAAAGCTATGGAAACAAACCATATAAAAATGCTTGAAAGAACTGGGGATATCTTGCTTAGGGGAAAGACTGTAGGATGCACAAGCTTTAAATACGACGAGGGTGTGTTTTGTTGAAGAAGAGAAAGGTTTGTTCTGTGTAGCTTCACGGGCTGAACTAGGGTGTCCAGGAAAGACCTATAGACATTTGCTTCTTCTGCAGTGAAGGGACCCATTCGTACTGTTTCTGTCTCGTGTGTCTCGTTTATTCTTATACGGAACTCTTTACTTCTGGTCACCTAATGTGTGTGGCTTTTCCCCTGCCAAGCAGTTCTTGACACGATCTGGGTGTCCCACAGTTTAACTCAGTTCTGACCCTGTCTGCCTGGAGACACTGTCAGATCGTCCACAGGTTAAGGGCTCAGTCCCACCACACTTCTGATGCCAACAGCCAGTAATAGGTCCCCAGGTTACCCACAGCCTTGGTCTGATTTCTGTCCCCAGGTTTTCCACCAGAAGTCGGAGGCTCTCGTGACCCCCGCCTCAGGTTGGATTAAGGTTCCAGAGCAGCTCACAGAACTCGGGGACGCAGTGGGCTTCCCAGTCTATTAAGGGGTGTGATGAAGGATACAGATACACACACAGGTGACGAGGAGGACAGGGTGAGGCCTGGGGCGGGGGGCGGTCCTGCGTGCAGGAGCCTCTGTCCCTGTGGGGTTGGGGTGTGGGGTCATCCCCCTCCCGGGGTGGACGTGTTCACCTGCCTGAAGCTCTCCAGGGACTTTTATGGAGGCGTCTTCATGCAGACGTGATCAGTTTTTAACTCTGTTTCTGGGCACGCTCCTCTTTCTGGAGAGTGGGGCCAGGCGTCGGGGTGGGGGACGCTAAAAATTCCCACCTTCTGATCCTGTCCGTGTTGTTCCGGTGACCGGCCCTCATCCGGGTGCCCTCCCAGAGTCGCCTCCTTAGAACAAAAGACACTCCTGTCACCCAGGAATTTACAAGGGTTTCAGGAGCTCTGTGTGAGGGACCAGGTCAGAGACCAAATATTATAGAATAAAAGGTGCTCCTAATGCACTTATCACTTAGGAATTTACAAGTGTTTCTGGAGGTCTGTGCCAGGGACCAGGGGCAGAGACCAGTGTGTGTATTTCCTGTTATGTTATATAGGCCCAGCAGGTGGAGATGAATGACAAGGTTTTAGCTTAACTTAAGATACAACTTTTCAGATAACATAAGGTGCTCCCCCAGTGCACAGATGCTGTATTGAATGTCACACTATTGGACTCGGGTAGGGAGGTCAGTTTAAGTTGCTGTCTGGCTCTTCAGATTCAAATTCAGTTTGCAGCTGTAATCCTGCCCCTTCAGCTGGAGTCATCAATAAGTTTGAGGATAGGTAGCATGCATTGTATAAGAGTCAAACAAAGGAGCCTTTTGTCTGTTTTCTGTAATTTCTGTGATGTTTTTAGTTATTATGATTCATTCTTTCTTCACATTGTGGTGAAATATCCGTAACATAAAAGCTGTCATTTAAGTACTCGTTGGCATTAAGAACATTCACAGTGTTCTGTAATAAACCATCACCACTGTCTATTTCAAGAAGTTTCTCACTATTTGAAACAGAAACTCTACCAGTTAAATAATAGCTCCCTATTCCTCCTCTCCCAATCCCTGGTAACCTTTATTCCACCTTCTGTCTCAAGAAATTAGGCTAGCTTACATACCTTATAAACAGGAATTAGACAGTATTTTGTCCTTTTTGGTCTGGCTTATTTCTCTTAGTGTTATGCATTCAAGGTTCATCTATGTTGTATCACCCACCAGAATTTTGTTCCTTTTTTATGGCTGAATAGTATTCCATCGCATGTGTATACTATATTTATTCATCTGTTGATGAACATTTGGGTTGTCCCCACCTTCTGGCTATTGTGAATGGCGCTCTGTGAACATGGGGCTACAAGTTGAGTGTTTGAGTCCCTGCTTTCAGCTGGAATTGCTGGCTCATGCCGTAATGCTGTATTTAACTTTTTGAGGAACATTTAATCTGTTTTTCACAGCAACTGCCCCGTCTTACATTCCCACCAGCAACACACGACTGCTCCAGTATCCCTGCATCCTGGCCAACAGTTGATACTTTCTGGTTTTTTTTTGATGGTCATCCTCGTGGATGTGAATCGGTATCTCATTGGGGTTTTGATTTGCATTTCACTAATGACTAATGATGTTGGACATCATTTCATGCTTATTGGCGATTCGTGTTGGAGAAATGTTTATTTCATCCTTCATGTGTATTTGAATTAGGTTTGCTCTTTAGTGTTTGAGTTATGAGTTCTTTCTGTATTCTGTCTCAATCACTTACCAAATATATGGCTTATTAATATTTTCTTTCATTCTGTTGGTTGTCCTTTGAGCCTCTTTTTTAAGTTCTTCTTTATCTTAATTTATCATATTTGTTTGTTTGGCTGTGCTGGGTCTTTGTTGCTGGCCGCGTGGGCTTTCTCTCGTTGTGGAGAGTGGGGGCTCCTCTCTTGTTTGGGTACCCAGGCTCCTCATGGAGCTCGGGCTCTGGGGCGTGAGGGCTTCAGTAGTTGCCGCTCCCCGGCTCCAGAGTGTGGGCTGAGTAGCTGTGGGGCATGGACTTAGTTGCTCCGAGGCATGTGGGATCTTCGCAGATCAGGGATTGAAGCGTGTCTCCTGCATTGGCAGGAGGATTCTTTACCACCGAGCCACCAGGGACGCCCTGCTTTTATCCTCTTGATAGTGTTTTTTGATGCACAAAATTTAAAAAATTTTCATGAAATCCAATTTATCTTTTTTTTTTTTTCTTCTGTTGCCCATGTTTTGGTGTCATGGTTAAGAAATCATTGTTAAATCGAAGGTCACAAAGATTTCCATCTATGTTTTTCCTAAGATTTTTATAGTGTTAGCTCGTAAGTTTAGGTGCTAGATCCATTTTGAGTTAATTTTTGTATGTGATATGAGGGGAGGGTCCAGATCCGTGCTTTTGCATGTGGATATCCAGTTTTTCCAACATCTTTTGTTGAAAAGACTGTCCTTACTCCACTAAAGGGTGTTGACATCCTTGTCAGAAAAAAGACTTTCCTTACTCCACTAAAGAGTCTTGGCATCCTTGTCAAAAACCAATTAACCATATATAAAAGAGTTTATCTCTGGTCTCTCTGGTCTACTCCCTTGGTTTATATATTTGTCCTTGTTACAAGTACCGCAGTGTTTTTACTATAACTTTGTAGCAAGTTTTGAAATCAGGAAGTGTCTTGCAACTTCTTTCCTCTCTTTCAAGATTATTTTGGCTCTTTGGAGTCCCTGGAGATACCATGTAAATTTTGGGATGCGTTTGTCTATTTCTTCTAAGAGTGCTGTTGGGATTTTGATAAGAGGTGGCATTGAATCTGGAGCTCAATCACTTCAGATAGTATTGACATCTTAACAGTGTTGTCTTCCCATCTGTGAACATGGGATGTCTTCTTTAATATTTTTCAGCAGTGCTTTGTAGTTTAATTTCTTTTAAAATATTTTCTATTTGTTCTTCCTTCTTAAGCCATTAATAATAGCTGCCATGTGTTGACGGACCAGAAGCCAGCAACAAGGGTCTGGTAGGCAGGTTAAGCTATGCTTACATATCAGTAAACTTTGATTCCAATTTCATTTCTTGACCCAGGCTTTGGGTATCATTGCTTTCCTCACCCTAGAGGTTCCTGGCTCCTTTCCAGGGCTACGTGTAACTTAACTGGTTTGACAGTTTTGGTTTCTCCTTTCAAAGAACCTAGAAGGACCATAAATCATTGATAGATACAACAACAATAAGTGTTCTTCTGTTTCATAGTAGACCCACTCACTTTGGCATCTCACTTCAGACCTTCTTCGTGTCAAATGCAATCATTTTCTCATCACTAAGGTGATCATAGTATTAAAGAGCAAAAATTCAGCCAGTTCATTTGAAGATCTAATTGGCTTTACTAAGCTATTCATGCATCAGGCAGCTTCCTGTCCAGCAAGTAGAGAGGTGCCCGGAGGAGCTGTATGAAATGGAAGGGTTTCATGGGCAGAAGGAGGGTGGGGCAAGGAAGTTATTCGCAAAAGTAGGGATTATTTCAGGCCAGGACTACTTCCTCTGGGGGAAGGAAATGCCGAGTGTCTTAGCATTGCAGACCACCTCCTTGGTGCTGACCCAGAAACCCCAGATTGGCTGACTCACATCACCTGGGGAAGGTGGGCCAGGCGTGACGTCTAGGTTTGGCGTCATGGGCTGTAGCACAAGTCACAAATGACAACGCTGCAGTTTGCTCTATATGTGTCTCTGTATGTTCCAGATTTTCTAATCTAGCTCTCAGTCTATCTGGATTGTCCCATTTTCTGGATTTTTGGTTCTGTACCCAGAGTTGCCAGTCACGTTTGGTTACCTGAACTCACACCACGATCAGAATCTTGGGCTGTTTTTTCTTTTTCTTTGGCTGCACCTTGACTTTCTAATATTCTATCAGATATAAGAATTTTATATCTTCTCTTTTATGGAAAGAAACTAAAAGAAATACCTTCCAGTGACATGGTTTATATATATATATATATACACACACACACACACTCTGAAACTCATGACTTTTTTTCAGTGAAAGGGAATGAATGGTTCTGCAGTGTCAAAGAGTCAAGAATTTCCAGTTAGCTGTGTGTTTGAAAAAGTGAAAATGTTACTTGCCCAGTCATGTCTGACTCTTTGCAACCCCATGGACTGTAGCCCACCAGGCTCCTCTGTCCATTGGATTCTCCAGGCAAGAATTCTAAAGTGGGTAGCCATTCCCTTCTCCAGGAGGTCTCCCCAACCTAGGGATCCAACCTGGGTTTCTTGCATTGCAGGCAGATTCTTTATCATCTGGGCCACCAGGGAAGCCCATACTAGTGTGTAAATGAGACAGTTCCTAGCCTGTTCCTGGACAGATTGTTTTTCCCACAGAGTGGCTTTCTTTCAGTGATTCATTCATTCAATCATAAGAACATAACATTTAAAAATAAATAATCCACCAAAATATAAGATGTTTAAACAGAGTTCAAGCAGTTTCATTACATTGATGTCAAGCCTCTGATTAGATATTTGACTTTAAATTGCTTTTTTTGTCATCTCTGAAATAATGGTTATATTTTTCAGCTTTCTTTTCTAAAATTTGAATGTTTTACTAAAAATTAAATAGCCAACGGATGGATATGTATAATTTTTCTTATCCCATTGTAATGCTGACATGGAATTCTAATTGCTGGGGAATATTGATTCAGCCAGAGAGTAAAGGTCCTTCTATAGATTAACACCGATGCAGAGTGGACTTGAAATATTACCATTAAAAGAGATTTAGGTTTAGAAAAACCTGCTCCAGCCAAATGAAATTAAACCGATTCAGATGTAAATCTACGCTTCCCACCCTGCAGCAGCACTGCTGATGTTCAGTCCTCAGGTCTCTTGTCCTTTTGTATCAGCCACTAACATCTTACCTTTGACCCTTTTTTTTTTTTTTGAATCGGAGTATAATTGCTTACAATGTGTTAGTTTCCGCTGTACAGTGTTATGAATCAGCTGTGTGTACACATACATCCCCTCCCCCTTGGGCCTCCATCCCACCCCCCCATCCCACCCCCCTGGGTCAGCACAGAGCACAGAGCTGACCTCCCTTTTCAGCAGGTCCCCTCTGGCTGTCTGTTTACACGTGGTGGTGTGTGTATGTCCGTGCTACTCTCTCAGTCCACCCCACCCTCTCCTTCCCCCGCTGCGTCCACAAGTCCGCTCTCTGCGTCTGCGTCTCTATCCCTACCTTGGAAATAGGTTCATTTGTGCCATTGTTTTAGATGCCACATATAGGCGTTAATATGCAGTATTTGTTTTTCTCTTTCTGCCTTCACTCTGTATGACGGACTCTAAGTCCATCCACGTCTTGTTAATGTTAAGATATTGCTGGTATGATAGGTTTGGGCTTTGCTACGTCGTATATTTTTGGTTTGCGTTTTTCTCTGTCCCTTTGTTGTTATAGGTGAAAAGTTGGGAGAAAGACCTGGTTAGATATGGAAAAGATGTGTCTTGCGTAATAACACGAGACATTTTACAGAAGAAATAAATGTGTTAATTGTTCTCTATATGAGAACAATTACGTTCAGTCCCCAAGGCGCTTGGCCTGTGGGTTTCATCATTTGCTAGTTAAACCTGATCAGTGCTCTCAGAATGGCCTGGAACGTTCAGTCCTGCAGCTGGAGTACAGGTGTTGGCCGTCATCTCTGCTTCTCACGTTACCAGAAGTCTAGGTCAAAAGTTAGATCCAGAAGGAAAACTGATTCATCAGACAGTATTTTATATTAAAACTTTACTATGTGTTTCTTCAACAGAAATGCACATCAAAATATTCACCCAGAAAACCAAGAGCTAGTGAGGGTGCTTCGGGAACAGCTTCAAACAGAACAGGTACTGTCGTGACCCAGGTCTGTGCGTTTGTGTGAGGAGGGCATAGTCTTACTCCCTTTGGATAAGAAATCGTGATGAAATATCAGTAAATTCCTTCCACCGAAGCATGGGCTTCTCTCCTGCTTGGAGTTGCCTTTCATTATCCTATTGATTGTACATTTTCAGATTAGGCAAATGATTAACCTTAATCTAATTTAAGATATTTTCATGTGCTAACTTTAACTTACTTTAAAAGACAGCAGTTTCCTATTTAACTGATAAGGAGAAAATCAGTGTCTCGTTGGCTTTAATGAAATGTGGTGGAAAAACTACTCTTTCTAAAATATATTCCCCTAAGACCTTCAGATAAATGACTATAACAGGTGGGTTTTTTCCTTTTTTTTTTTTTTTCCTTCTCTGGTCAAAATTAACAAAACTAGCTAGGCAGAGAGGAGCACTCTCCTCTGCCTCGTCTTTGTTTCTAGCTGTATGGACTCACCAAGAACCAGAAATATATTTCATAAAGGCTGGGTTAAGTAGGATATGATACACCTTCATGGGGTCTCCCAGGTGGTGTTAGTGGTAAAGAACCTACCTGCCAATGCAGGAGATGTTAAGAGACACGGGTTTGATCCCTGGGTCAGAAGATCCCCTGGAGGAGGGCATGGCAACCCACTCCAGTATTCTTGCCTGGAGAATCCCATGGACAGAGGAGCCTGGTGGGCTACAGTCCACGGGGTCACAAAGAGTCAGACAGGAGTGAAGTGACTGAAGCATAGCACACCTTCACCTGAGATAGCTAGCATCAAAAAAAAAAAAAAAAATTAAAAATTGATTGCCTACCCACCAATCCAGCCTTAATTCCAAAGAGAGTTTTTATGATATATCCATTTACCTCTTGTTTATTAACCATCTACCATATGCCAGATATTGTTCCAGGCATTGGACATTCATTCATGAACTAAATGGACGAGAATTCTTGCTTCATAGAACTTCAAATGCATTGACACAGAAATAGTGTAAACATATTCGTAGTATTGTGTTCCAGAGCTCTTGTTATCAATAATTCCTGCTGGGATGGTGTTTTCTAATTTACAGAGTGATTTCCCATGTAACTATGTCATTGAATCTCCAAGCACATAACATGGTCAGGAATGTATGAATGAAAGAGATGTTAGAAGAAAGTTAACACTTGGAGAGTTGTTTGGCCTCTCGTGTTCTTCAGCGAATGAAGGCTTTAGCTCAGCCTTCAGAGTAATTCAGCATAACTTAACTCTTTCTAATAGAGTCCCTCCAGAGTTGGTCGAGGTTTTCCTGTTTACACTGTGTTCAGGAAGAAAGGTAGAGCCTGTGTAGGGTCAGGAGAAGAGCAGCAGAGGCTCGTGAGTTTATCAAACCTGTAAGACCTTCACGGAGTGCCCATCTAAAATGCAAGGATTACGCAGTCCTGACTGTATCCTCAAGTGTACTTGAGCAAGCAGCTGATTGTGCAACGCCCGCGCGTGTCGTGTCTGACCGTGCACGCCTTTTTCTCCCCAGGATGCGCCTGCTGCCGCCCGACAGCAGTTCTACACTGACATGTACTGTCCGATCTGTTTGCACCAAGCTTCCCTCCCTGTGGAGACCAACTGCGGACATCTCTTTTGCGGTAAGCCAACGGCGCTTTACCTCTGGGTCAGAGGGACTGTTGAGACGAGACCTGTGTGTGTGTGCAGGTGAGCGGGAGTCCTCTTATTTCCTCTCCGTCACCGTCTGTATTTTGTGAGTAGGACGGATTGCTTCCGGGAGCCTCCTCTTCTTGCCAGCCACTTTTATTGAGTGTCCGAGGGCTTAAAAAAAAACAACCTAGTTATTCACCTCCTCAGTAAACAGTACTGTGTTTCTTTGAATAGTAAGTGTGTCAGCACCACGAGGGAGTCGCTGAAG
Source organism: Dama dama (assembly GCF_033118175.1). Taxonomy (NCBI): domain Eukaryota; kingdom Metazoa; phylum Chordata; class Mammalia; order Artiodactyla; family Cervidae; genus Dama; species Dama dama. The sequence goes on along the minus strand of NC_083712.1, from coordinate 43,276,507 downwards.
CCCTCCTTTTTCATCACTTTTTGGGTGTCTTCATTTGTTACCTTTTCTTTCCAAAGGGTCAGGAAGGGTCTTCCCTCGGGGACCTTGCCCGAGACCTTCCCTCAGCTCTGCTACACCCCTTTTTCACTCTGAGTCGACACGGAGTTTCTTCCCTCTCTTCCTGCGTGACCCCCAGAAGCTCGGGAACCCTGGAGCATGTGGAGGAACGAGATGGGACGTTGATGTCACCCTGTCTACCCCTGGGTGTTCTTCCTGACCTTCCAGAAAGAGTTCATCGAGAGCAGCGGGGTATCCTGTAGCTGTTTGCTGGCTGTGGTCACGTGCGATGGGGGAAGCTCAGTTATTCCATGCCTCCTGTGTGCTGGACACAACATACCCGCATCTCCTCCAAGCCCACAGACGAAGAGACCCAGGTGCAGCGGTGCTGACGTTTGGCAGAGGGCATCCCAGCTGCAGCCAGGCAGGGCTCGCTTTTAAACCCGGGTCTAACGTCAAAGCCAGGGCTGAATTCTGCATGATTGGTGGTTTACACCGCGACTCTCTACTTAAGGATTCTGTCATCACTAGACCTGATTTTTATTGGGAGCATTTCCATTTGAACCAAGATGGGGTTCTGATTGCTCCCAGGCTGTACCCACTTTCCACGTCCAGACTGATTAAGAATGTAGCGTACATTGATCTGCGTGTTGCTTTCTCCCCTTTGCATCCTTTGTCTGAGATTCAGAATTCTGAGGTACACCGTGTCCCTGTTGATGCTGTTGGGAATGAAATAGGATTTGGAGCCTGTCCAGCTGACACAGGGTTTTCTCTACCCCGTGCTCCTTCCGTCAGTGCTTGCCAGTCCCATTATTGCCTCATCCGTTAAGTTCAGCCTCTTCCCGCAGGTTTTAGCCTAAGGAGCTACCGAATTGTAAAACATTTCAGGGTGTATCCTTAGTTATCTGTTGGAAGTGCTGGTGAGCAGCAAAGTAACACATGATCAGAGCAGTGGGGGGAATTAAACAGCCATCAGAGAAAACAGCTGCTCCCTGCTCGGAGCTCTGGTCACTGCTCCTTGTCAGCTGGAGCCCCTCGCTGAGTCCGTCCTCTCTCCTGAGACCCCAGGCTGGTGCTGGGAATCGGGGAGGTCTGGCTGGCTGGACGGAGTCTGTGTGCCAGGCCAGGCCCTGAGCAGATAACCCAGGCAGCCGAGAGATCGCTGTGCTGTGCGCTTGCTCTTTTTACCTCTGGGTCTGAGGTAATAGGTTAGATTCCTCCTGTTAACCCTGCTCTACTTGTCGGACACATTAGTTTACCGTCTGTGGGTCCAAAGGTTAAAAAAAAAAAAACCACAGCACCTAGTTATTCAACTTCACAGTAAACAGGAGTGTGTTTCTTGGAACAGCCGTTCAAGGATATAGATACGAGGTGCGTGCGGGGCACTCCAGCTCTGCGCCCTTACAGAGCCAAGGATGCCAGCAGCCCCCCACGTCCCCTTCCTTGCATCTGTAACCCACATTACTGTATCTAGTTCTCCAGTGGTCTTGTGCGGCCTCATTTCCATTTTACAAAATAAATAGATCCAGAGAGATGGTGGTCTGACTTCAGGTCATCGAGTCTTCTCTCCCGTCGTCCAGTTGAGGTGGATCGCCCTTTTATTTATTTACTTTTAACTTTTTTTTTTTTTTTAATGTGGACCATTTTTGAAGTCTTGATTGAGCATGTTACAATATTGCCCCTGCTGTGTACTTCCTGGTGTTTTTGTTTTTTTTTTTTTTGGCCAGGAGGCATGTGGCCGGTCCTCCCTACCCAGGGTTTGAACCCACACCCTCTGCTTTGCAAGGTGAAATCTTACCGTCTGGACCACAGGGACGTCCCGGATCTCCCATTTAAAGAGGTGGAAAAGTTGAGGAAGTGAGAAAAAGCATCAAGCGCATCCCAGCAGATGTGTGTGAACCGGGTGTCTGATTAGTTGGCCCACAGTTTTCCAGTGTAGGCGAGCGGCCGTTACGTAACGTGCAAACAAGAACGCCTGCATTCCAATTTGTGGAAATAAGATTAAATCAGTCAATATGTGTCAAAGCACACTGGACTTTTTGGGTGAAGAGGTAGTAGATAGATCTGAGGCATCATTACAGATGGTAATAATACTCATAGATTTATGATCCTTTGCTTTCAAGTAGTTTCCATATGGCGTTAGATTGCTCAAAGTATTTAGTAAATATTATCTAACACAGCACTCTTAAGAGCAGAAGAAGATCCCAGATACAGGTGGTTTGGCATTTAAATTCATCTTTAAATTGTTGAACCAGTTTCCCCCACAGTCACTAACATCCAAGTGGGCCAGCCGTGGCTTCAGCCGTTGGCTTGCTCACCAGGCTCCTCAGGTACCAGTGTTTCGGCCTCTGGCACATACTCTTTCTTTTTTTTTTAATTGTAAAACCTGGAGTGTCCTCCCCTCCTGTGTTCTGCCGAACTACATCTTACCGACCCCACAAAGTTGGGTTCAAATTCTGTACTCCTGTTGTCCCAAAAGTTAAGATGACGGTTCAGGGTTTACCTGTCTTCTGATTGATGTGAGTACGTCGCCTTGGCATCCTCAGGCCGATTGTCAGTGCTCGCTCTGAATTGTGGACGTGTGTTTGATCTGGAAGAATCAGAACAAGGAACACAGAGGGCTAAGCTGGGTGGCTGAGGCGAGGAAGAAAACAGAAGACTTTAGCAGGCGCCAGGGAGCACTTAGTTCAGAGGCACCATGGAACCCGGACAATCCGAGAAACGGGGGCCTGCAGAGAAGAACGTGAACTGGCTCAGTTAATATCAGCCAGTGTTAAAAAAATGTTCCTTCTTGATTTGTTACTGGTCTGAACTTCAGTGTATATACACAGAGCTCAAAGACCACCACTTTTTAGAGTCTGTAAATCCTCCTGTTAGGCTGTGTTTGGCTGTTTCACTGCTCGTCAACACCTTTAAGCAGAGAAGTCCAATCCATCCAATATAAAACCTGACTAAATTACTTAACTGGATTATGAAGTTTATTTGGGCAGGAAGCAAGTAATCTTTGTATCCTTTGGTTCCTTACTCATATTACCTAATTACTGTTACTTAAATAACTTGGTTTTCTAAACTTTTAAAAATATGGAACTTGTGTTTTTATAATGTATGCATCAAATTTGGAACAGAAAATTGACACCGATTTGTCGGTTATCATGTTTACAATCTTGTTCAATTATTTTACTTATTTTACATAAGAAATGCAGTAATTTCTGTTGCACCTCATAGCCCTGAAGCAGTTTAATGCATGCTTGCTTTTTTTTTTAATTGGAAGATAACTGCTTTATGTTATATTGGTTTCTGCTATACAACAACGTGACTCAGCCACATATGTACATCTATCTCCTCCCTCCTGAGCCTCCCTGCCTTCCCCTCATCACACCCTGCTCGGTCATCACAGAGCACCAAGCTGGGTTCCCTGTGACGTACGGCAGTTTTCCGCTCGCTGTCTAGTTTACACGCTGTAGTGTATATATGTCAGTGCTACCCTCTCAGTTCGGCGCACCCCCTCCTCCCCACGCTGTGTCCACCGGTCTGTTGTCTGCGTCTGCATCTCTATTCCTGCCCTGCAAACAGGGTCATCAGTACCATTTTTCTAGATTCCATATATGTGCATTAATATACGATCTTTGTCTTTATTTTTTTACTTACCTCACTATGTATAACAGGCTCTGGGTTCATCCACCTCACTAGAACGGACTCAAATGCACTCCTTTTTATAGCTGAGTAATATTCCATTGTGTGTATATATATATGTACCACAGCTTCTTTATCTGTTCGTCTGTTGATGCACATCTGAGTTGCTCCCATGTCCTAGCTGTTGTAAATAGTGCTTCTGTGAATGTGGGGATGCATGTGTCATTTTCAATTATGATTTCCCTGGGGTATATGCCCAGTGGTGGGATTGCTGGGTCATGTGGTAGTTTTATTCCTAGATTTTTGTTGTTTTTTTTTTTTTAAGCAATCTTCATACTGTTCTCCATAGAAGCTGTATCAATTTACATTCCCACCCACAGTGCAAGAGGGTTCCCTTTCCCCCACATCCTTGCCTGCATTTACTGTTTGTAGTATTTTTGATGATGACCATTCTGACTGGTATGAGGTGATACCTCACTGTAGTTTTGATTTGCATTTCCCTTAATAATGAGTGATGTTGAGCATCTTTTCATGTGTTTGTTGGCCATCTGTATATATTTCTTTGGAGAAATGTCTGTTAGATCTTCTGCCCGTTTTTTGATTGGGTTGTTCGTTTTTCTGATACTGAGCTGCATGAGCTGCTTGTATGCTTTGTAGAGTAATCATCAGTTGCTTGGTTTGCAATTATTTTCTCCCGTTCTGAAGGTTTTCTTTTCCTCTTGCTGTGCAAAAGCTTTTATGTTTAATTAGGTCCCATTGGTTTATTTTTCTTTTTATTTCCATTACTCTAGGAGGTCGGTCAAAGAGGACTTGTTGCGATTTATGTCAGAGTGTTCTGCCTGTTTTCCTCTAAGAGTTTTATAGTTTCTGGCTTCATGCTTGCTTTCGATTGTAAAAATGCTTGTCTCATAGCTTGTAATTTAAATTAAAATATATTTCAGTGGCTAGGAATTGTTATTAGATTTGAATTTGCCTGAGGAGTTGATTAGATGAAGTAAAAAACATTCTAAAGTAGGTGATGTTGTTAAAATATTTCAGATATATGAAACTTTCTTGGGATATATGGACTTCACGTGGGTATCAATGTTTTGTTCCCATTAGGTACCTGCATTGTTGCATACTGGAGATACGGTTCGTGGCTTGGGGCGATCAGTTGTCCGATCTGTAGACAAACGGTAATGTTGGTGTCCAGAGAACATCATTTATACAAGTCCATTTTGTAAATTGGGCTTCCCTTGTGGCTCAGCTGCTAAAGAATCCGCCTGCAATGCAGGAGATCCCAGTTCAATTCCTGGGTCGAGAAGATCTGCTGGAGAAAGCATCGGCTACCCACTCCAGTATTCTTGGGCTTCCCTGGCAGCTCAGCTGGTAAAGAATCTCTCTTTAATGTGGGAGACCTGGGCTCGATCCCCGGGTTGGGAAGATCCCCTGAAGAAGGGAAAGGCTACCCACTCCAGTATTCTGGCCTAGAGAATTCTATGGACTGTATAGTCAGTCCATGGGGGTCACAAAGAGTTGGACACGATTACGTAGTTTCTGTATCTGACTCTTGAATTATTCTTATATTTTTAGCAGAACTTCATTTATGCAAAGATTCTATGATGTTTCTCAATTGTTTTTTTAAATGTCTGTAAGATGCCCCAAAGAAGGAAATTCCCTTTGATATCCCTTTAGTTGTTGTGAGAAAAAAAGCTGGTGAATGAGTCCCCCACCCCACACCCCAAACCCTAAGAAGTCTTTGTTGTAACTCCAGCAAAGAAATAACTGAACTAGCAATCAGGGTTAAGCAAATATCCCCCACATAGACTTCTTTTGAAAAAAACTGTTTTTTGGTTGTACTTTATTTTTAATCTACCCTTCCATGGTAAGGATCCAGATAGCTTTAAATGATGAACAATACTTTAAAAAAAAAAATGTCTCTTTTGGCGACAACAGCCACATTGCATTATCAGAACAGATTAGACCATCCTAGTTGATATAGAAACTACATCAGGAGGGAGGCGGTGAGCTTTTTTAAACGTATATTTAAGGCTGAAATGTTAGGACACGTGAGATGCGCCAAATGGTCTCAATTCCGTTGACACCGGAGACACAAAATACTGAAAACTCTAAGAAACCAAAGTTCTTTGTTTTTAAATTAATAAATATAGCAAAATGGGGTGTTCCATCAACTGTACATGGTTTTTCAAAATTTCCTTTATATTTCATTTTTCATTTAAAACATACGCCTGAAAATGAGTCCTGAACATGTGGGAGGTCTTCCAGGGCAGATGGAAGTCCTGAGCAGGACAGAGAGCTTCCAAGTCGAGAAGCCAGACTTGAGCGCCTCCATCTGCTCCCTCTGGCAGCCCTACTGAGATGGGAAAGGCGCCAACCCAGAGAGACCACAGAACAGCCAGAGAAGGAGCAACAGGTTTTCAGAAATCCTTTGTCAACTCTCGTGGACATACAGAAAAGCAGACAAGATAAAGAAGTACAGCTGACTGACTTACCGCCCAGCCACACCTGAGTGACCAACAAAGGTCCGTCTAGTCAAGGCTGTGGTTTTTCCAGTGGTCATGTATGGATGTGAGTTAGACTATAAAGAAAGCTGAGCACAGAATTGATGCGTTTGAACTGTGGTGTTGGAGAAGACTCTTGAGAGTTCCTTGGACTGCAAGGAGATCCAACCAGTCCATCCTAAAGGAGATCAGTCCTGAATATTCATTGGAAGGACTGATGCTGAAGCTGAAACTGAAACTCCAGTACTTTGGCCACCAGATGCGAAGAGCTGACTCATTTGAAAAGACCCTGATGCTGGGAAAGATTGAAGGCAGGAGGAGACGGGGACGACAGAGGATGAGATGGTTGGATGGCATCATGACTCGATGGACATGAGTTTGGGTGGACTCCGGGAGTTGGTGATGGACAGGGAGGCCTGGCGTGCTGCAGAACATGGGGTCGCAAAAAGTTGGTCAGGACTGAACAACTGAATTGAACGGAGTGACCAGCACCTCGATGAGGAGCTGGACACTGGCTGCAGCCCCAGCAGCCTCTGCAGGACCTTGTCCAAGTCTCTCCCCCGACCCTCGCCACCTTTCTCTCCTAGAGGTGACCACTGTGTGACTGTTAGGACTGCTGTCCTAACTACCCTAATAGTCCTAATCTGGACCATCTTAATTGGACTGTGCTAATAGGCCAATTTCCTCGATTTTCTTTATAGTTTCATTGCCTCAGCATGCTCATCTAGATTACGGTTTCATTTTGCCTGATTTTTGGACACTGTATAAATAAAACCGTATAGAATGTATTGTGAAACACAAACACACACAGAAACGAACACACGTGTGTGCCTCTCAGCCGTGGTTCTGGCTTATCAACTACCCCCCCACCGTCACTTCTTTCTTTTTTGGTCAGAGAGACAAAGGTTCAAGGCTTTCTCTTCTTTCCTTCTTGCCTCTTCATCTCCAGATTCTGCCTCCGTCACACTTTTTTGTCATGTGATTAGGACAAAAATGATTTTTTTGGTCCCACCTCTCTGGCTGATTTCACGTGCGGCCCAAGGCAGTTGACACTGAAGCTTCCCTGCCGGTGCACCTCTCATCTCTGCCAGCAACACGGAGCCCAGGCCGAAGGTCTGCACCGGAGACTGCTTCCGCCATCTGTTCCCTCTTCCTGCCGCGCCCCCATGGCTTTTCACAAAGCACATGTATGTTCGCATCCTTTGGACCACACCTGCATTGGCTAGAGGCTAGAAGGTGGAGATGCTGTTCTTTTAAATAGGATAGCTTGTAGGTTCCCCAACTGCAGAGGAAGCGACCCCTTCGTCTACCTGCCTGACCACCTGCTTCACTGGGGATCGCACGCAGGCTGCTGCCCATGACTGGAACAGGCTCACACGTTTCCCCTGAGCATGCACACTTGACACACCAGTGGTCCAACCATGTTCCTAGGGCAAGCCCGCGTGTCAGGCATTTGAGACACTCCAGACAGAGGAAGTCCTCACCCGCTGGCACCATTATAACACCTACCCCAGTGCTTTATGACCGCTGCATTCAAGCCTGCCTCCTCTTCTGTCTAGGGGATTGTGAACGCGGGGGGCAAGGCCACATCTTCACTTTTTTGTGTATCTAGCATTTAGCACAGTGCATCGCCCAGAGTAAGTGTTAGCTGCTCAGTCGTGTCCGACTCTTTGCGGCCCCATGGACTGTAGCCCACCAGGCTTGTCTGTCCATGGGATTCTCCAGGCAAGAATACTGGAGTGGGTAGCCATTCCCTTCTGCAGGGGATCTTCCCAACCCAGGGATCGAATGCACGTCTCCTGCATCACAGGCGGATTCTTCACTGTCTGAGCCCCAGGGAAGCCGGGCCCAGAGCAGGCGCTCAGTTCATGTTCCGTGAAGAACTCACTGGATTAACAGGCGGCTGCAGCTGCTGTTCCTATCACCTGCGGCTCTTGGTGGCTCCCGTGTTTTGCTGCTTGGCAAGCATCTGAGCAGTCAAGTCCCGGTTCTGCAGCCGATCTGAGGAAGGGTCAAGCCCACAGCGAGATGATTGAAACCCAGATCTATCCTGACCGTTTCCCATCTCTCTGGGGGCTCTTACATTTTAAATGTACTTGTTTTCGAGGTTCCATCATCTTCAGATTACCCAAGTGTAGCCCCGGGCTGTTTGTGATCCTCCTCACCTCTCCACAGAGGAAACAGGGTTAAACCCTGCTTTACACGATAGTGTCAAGAATTGCCTTTTTGATCGTGGTAGAGATGGGTGCAGTAGCTTCATGTCTGTATTGTGGTTGGTGGCATTCAAAGAGAATTCAGATGCCGGTGAGGATAAGTAATCATGATATTAATTGAAGATGAAATCCCTAATTTTTCTCTCTCAAAATAAGTATATATTTTTATGTCACTTTGCTCCTGAGTATTTTCTCATCATTCTCATATCTTCAAATATGTTAACCCAAAGAGAACCACTGACTTGCTCCCTGGTGAGGATTGAAAAGTCGTTGAACCATTGCTCATTTTATTTTATAGGAGCGCAACAACATTTTGAATTGAATTTTGTTGTAAGGAAACAATAACTTATTTTCCTCTCCTGTGTGGCCTTTGTTAAAAGAAATGAGCGAAATTCAAATTCAGAAGCTTATCTCATTTTACTGAATACTAACATAAGATGAAAAAAATAAATGCTCTAGAAAGGTGTGCCAACTTTTTTTTTTTTTTTTTTTCTGTAATATCCAGGTGACTTTACTGCTCCCAGTATTTGGTGAAAATGACCAGTCTCAGGATGTTGTTTCATTGCATCAGGATATCAGTGATTATAACCGGAGATTCTCAGGGCAGCCCAGATCTGTAAGTAATGTTGCAGCAGGTGCAAAGTTAAGAGTGGAGTGATACTTGTCTTTTGTGAAGTGAGATTTACCAGCAAATACTCTCTAGCTGTGAAAAGTCTGTATGTGTTGGGTAAATTCTTTACCTTCTTGTTGTTGTTTACAGCAACTGGTTTACAGCTCTCCCAAGGACTAGTTCTCTTACCTTTTAAAAATGGCGTTATAAAACTTGTTAAGAAAGTGACACCAGCCAAAGAAAAGCAATAGAAAACATTGGAGGGAAAGGTAAAATTATCAGACTCTTAGGTGATTCTCAAATAGGGGTTGTCTTATGGGAAACTTACAAGTGAGAACTTCTGAAGGGAGTTTTATAGCTGTGTTTCCTCTGTTTATTTACCCTGTTTGAATTGTTTCCTTAAGTAATCCTAAGTTTTGAGAGTTTCGTATGTCAGGTATTTAAAAGTATTCTATTTTTAAAAGAAATAGTGTTAATTCTACAGCTGCTCCTCCTCCCCCAAAAGGCATCTGATAGATTAAAAATTCACACCTTACTGACTCATCCCAGTGTTCTCGAAATGCAACAGAGGATTCTAGAAGTGCATGTGTGACTGAATGTGTACTTCGAAACCCAGAACACACTCAGTACAAACCTTACAGGAAGCTCTAGGCACCGACGTCCACCCGCTCAGCGAGCACCCCAGCGGGACGCTCCTGGAGTCTCGGCCACGAGACGTAACGTGAAGGGCACTGCTCAGAATGCCTGTCCCTCTGCTTGTCTCCTGGCTGACTTCTCATCCTCCGGGTCATCCCTAAACAGACCTTCCTCAGAGAGACTGTCCCTGATCAACCAGGGTGGTCTCTGTCATCGCCCTCCGACCTTGTTCATTACCGTTCTCTCAGGAGATAGTTTCACGAGGGTGAGGACCGTGTTTATTTAGTCACTACTGTAATCTCAGTGCCTGGGATGCAGTCAGCCTTACTGTTGGTAGGACTTCAGTTCAGTTCAGTCGCTCAGTTGTGTCCGACTCTGCCACCCCGTGGACTGCAGCACGCCAGGCCTCCCTGTCCATCACCAACTCCCAGAGCTTACTCAGACTCATGTCCATCGAGTCGGTGATGCCATCCAGCCATCTCATCCTCTGTCGTCCCCTTCTCCCATCTTCAATCTTTCCCAGCATCAGGGTCTTTTCCAATGAGTTGGCTCTTCACCTCAGGTGGCCAAAGTATTGGAGCTTCAGCATCAGTCCTTCCAATGGCCTTCCATTTCCTTTAGGATGGACTGGTTGGATCTCCTTGCAGTCCAAGGGACTCTCAAGAGTCTTCTCCAACACCACAGTTCAAAAGCATCAATTCTTTGGTGCTCAGCTTTCTTTATGGTCCAAATCTCACATCCATACATGACTACTGGAGAAACCATAGCTTTGACTAGACAGACCTTTGTTGGCAAAGTAATGTCTCTGCTTTTTAATATGCTGTCTAGCATATAACTTACAGTTATCCTTAAGACAGAAGTGATACTACACCTCTGTATTAAACACCTGTGTAGACTTGTGCTCCCGTGTACGTACTGTGCCTCATTTGTGATGGCAGGTACATTTAAAGGCATACACACAGTTTGCCTGTTGTGGATGGTGATGGGCGAGTCTTTCAGACGTCTAAGCTGCAAGGAAAGCTTGACCAGGTCATTACTGTCCTCCTTGGGTATTTGGGAGCCTCTTCTGCTGTTTCTTATCCAGCAGTTTTCTTACATATCCTCCAGAGGCATCTTAGGACGATTCTTTGAAAATCAGTGTTTCAAATTCAGGAACTACCATTGAGGTTAAAAAAATTCATTTAAAGATATTCATCGATATTTTTAAGTGTGAAGCATACCATTGCTCAATTATTTTCTGTGTGTCAGATATATACTTAATAAGTAAGAAAGCTTGGTGTGTGATGAAATTACAATAAAGACATTTAGCTCTTAGGTTGGTATTCTACCTCAGAGTTGGAGTCATACTGTGATTAATATACAAATATTTCTTGATGGCCCATTTCATATTTTCTTGTCTAATCACTACAGATTTTGTGTAAATGATATGGTATGAGAACTGAACAAAATAGCTCTGGTAAAGGACAGAGATGTATTCAAAGGATGTATCAGCTGGTTATTAGAATATTTGAAATAATTTACCATAGACCTTGTGAAAGCTGTATAGTTGTTTTGCTTTAAATATTAGTTTCTTCCACAGAGAACAGAAAATTGACATAGTAAGTGATTGTAAAAAGACCATTCTTGTTCTTTTGGGACCAGTTTTCCAAAAGGAGTTATAAGATTTTCTTTATCTAGTGGGGTTTTAAAAACTGTTCTCTCATCTCTTGCTCAGTTCTCCCCATTTTCATCTCCATTTCCCTCTCAATTTAGACGGCACTTGTTAGACAAATAAAATACAGACTGTTGGATTTATGATTTTATACAGATGGTTAGCAGTAGGTGGACTGTGGGCAGTGGAATGACCACAGGAAATGACGTGCTTCCCCTGGCCAGTTTCTCTTGCATCTCCCAGCCCCTCAGAAATGAGACCTCAAGGATGTGACTGAAGAGTGCCGCATTATCACACAGGACCTTACGGTCAGTCAGCCAGAAGCTGCACGGAGCAAGTGACACGTCTGCAGTCAGACAGTCAGCTGACTTGCTCAAGGTCATACAAATAGGCACGGGTACTTTTCTTTTTGAACAACTGTATTTGCATGTGATTTACATGCTATAAAGTATACCTGTTTCAATTATGTAATTCAGTGGTTTTCAGTTATATTTACATAGTAAATATAATCTAATTATTAGTCTGTATATATTCAGAAAAGTAATCATTTCCAGAAAGGGTAAGGCCTGGCATTCCAAAAATCATTGTGGCAATTAGTAATTCACTTAAACTCAAGTTCAACAGAATAAACATCCTGAATAAACATCCTAAGAAGGAAATCAGTTTCATTGATACTCTTAGATGGTCAAAGCCATCCAAGTTGATGTGTCTGTATATTTAAATAATATATATATACTTATATGTTCTATATATATTGTCTGGCAATTTATAAAGGTCTTTTATAACAATATCTTTTCTAGTTCTTAATATTCCTTGTGGCGTATACTCAGTTAGATGCTGACTTATCTCAAGTAGGTTAAACAACCTTCCCCAAGGTCACCTGGCTAATAAGGGATTGACTTTGAATTCAAACCCAGATCTGTTCAACCTTAAAGTTCAGACTTGAGCTCAAGCCTCAGCTTAAAACTACACACAGGTTCTTCGTTGGTTTATTTTACTAACTCAAAGTAGAGATAACTTGATTTTGTATTATTAATACTATATCCTGTATTTTAAGTTTGTTGACACTGTAGTTGCTTTTCAGTTATCTGAAATAAGCCCTGTTTTATAAAAACCTAGTAATCAGAGAACTATTTTTTAAATAAAATGAGTAAGTAGAAAATATGGTGTTCTGTCAGTATGTGAAACTCCTTCATTTATGTTAATAACTGCACGTATTAAGAAAATTGTATTATTTTGAAGTCTGATACGTTTGATACCAAATCATAATATTTGTTCTTCTTCTGCCAGATTATGGAAAGAATTATGGACCTCCCCACTTTACTGAGGCATGCATTCAGAGAGATGTTTTCAGTCGGGGGCCTTTTCTGGATGTTCCGTATCAGGATAATACTTTGTTTGATGGGAGCGTTTTTCTATCTTATATCACCTCTAGATTTTGTACCTGAAGCCTTGTTTGGAATTCTCGGCTTTCTCGATGATTTCTTTGTCATCTTTTTGTTGCTCATCTACATCTCTATTATGTATCGAGAAGTAATAACACAGAGACTAAACAGATGAAAAAACATGAGAGTTTACTAAAACATCTGAGCTGACGTGTAACATCAGACAAAAGGACCATGGCAGTATGAAGTATCTGAATATTATCTAATGAGCTTAAAACCACTTTATGACAAACATTTGATTATCATTTGGCAAATACCTAGCAATATATGACTGGAATTTTTACATGTTGCAGATCCTAATATTAAGGTTAGAATTAGAATGATTTACAACTGTATCTTGATTCTGTGTTGTCTATAAACTCTGTGGAAAAATATGGAATTGCATAAAATGGGATGCCTCCTTTTCTTCTATCTTCTCCCCCCCCCCCAAATTACTCAGATTAATTGAATGTTTAGTGAGATATTGTCAGATGTAAAGTTTATCAGATTCATCCTTCTCAGTGAGTACCTACATGATAATATACTGCTATGAGCCTCACCTAAATATGTTTGTTACAATAAAATATTGTACAATATTGGGGAAAAGTCAGTGTTTCTTTGCATACTAGCTAACTTTTGTGCATTTGAAGCAGTTCTGCTTTTCCACTCCAATATAATTCTTTGTTATCAGCTGAAAGTGAAAGAAGAAACTTGAACTTTGTTAATTTGATTTCATTATCTTGGTTTACAGAACACTTAATGAATAGACGAATTAACAAACTGTAAGACATTTGTCTCCAGTCAGCACACTTGATATTCTGTTATGGCATTTCTGAAAGAGTTTGGTCCTTTTATAGGAATAGCATTTAAAAGTTTCAGTGTCGTCAAAAGGGAATTTTTTTTCAGGAACCTGGGTGATACTGCAGACTCATGGCAGCTCAGCCCTCCTCAGGAAAGCGGCGCTCGTGACTGTGAGCACCAAAGCCCTCAGGAGGGTACTCTTTCCTGCTTTGTGTTCTTTGCTCGGTCGTGACCCCGTGGACTGCAGCCCAACAGGCTCCTCTGTCCATGGGATTCTCTAGGCAAGAATACTGCAGTGGGTAGCCATTCCCTTCTCCAGAGGATCTTCCCAACCTAAAGATCAAACCTGGGTCTCTTGAATTGCAGATGATTCTTACCATCTGAGCCACTAGGGATGCTTATCAGAGGGTACTAGGAGCACGATTTAAATCTGACAAGAGAAATTAACGATGGGCTGTAGCAACAGGTGGACAGATTTGGTTAATTTTCTCTTGTCAGAAAACTGTTGTAATACTGTCCTTAGACGGCAGGATATAGCCCAGATTCATCAGGCCTCATGCAGAAGGAGATGAGTACGGAAGTTATCTTGGTGTTTGGATGACTGCAGTGTTAAGTACCTAAGCTCCCCTCTGCAGTTTGCTGTTTGCGAAGAATCAAAACCACAAGTGTTACGACATCTTAGGCCCCTCGGCTGGCACTGCTCGTGAGTGACCTGGACTGCAGGGCGGTCTCTGATCCCCGGGGCTCGGGCAGTGTCAGCTCTGCCCCTTGCAGTCCCCCGCTGCCCACCTTGTCCACCCCCACGTCAGGGGGCCTCGCTGTGGACAGACGGGGAGAAACGTAGATCAGTCACAGTCCTCCAGGTGAGCCAGACGCTATCAACTGATGAGATGCCAAATGATGGATGATACATCAAAAACAGTGCCTTGTCACTTGGGCCTAAGACCAAGCTGCTGCTTGTCAGAGAGGAAAACAAAATCCTTAAGTACAGCACATTGTATTTAAAGCAGTTTCTTGCACACTTTTCATTTTACCCTCAAGACAGTTACGTGAAGAAGGCAGGTAGGGCATCACCTTCCTCTTCACAGATGAAACTCCTGATGTAGATGAAAGGGTTTTTTTTTTTTTTTTTTTTGGTCTGAAGCCATGCGCAAGTAAGTGACTGAACTGGTATCAGATGCCTAGGATTCCTACATGGGGAGAAACTGGGATCCTTTGGAAGATGTTTGGAACATACATAGGAATAGGAAAGGTCTAGCAAGAAGACACATCACAGCTACATGAATCCTGATTCTACAGTTGACAGTCTGCTTCTCACAGGGTAGCACATTTCACAGGGAAACATTTCAGCTGCACTGACTTGAAAAGCAGTGAGTAGGAGTTTGTTACACCACCATCTACTAGTCTCGAAACGCACTTCCTAACAACTACACACTTGGTGTGGGGCTGCAGCCATGTCATCTTTGAAAGGATTTAATTTTCTGTGCATGTGTTCTGCTTCAAGTATCACACTTACAGTGCTTTGATTGTAATATCTGGAATTCCTTCTACAGCTTTTCTGATAGAGGTGTATTGTACCAACTTTTGTAACATACAACACTGTGTGAAGTCTTACTAAATTGAAAAGGGAACATGTGGCATCTCAGAATTCTAGACCTGTTTATGATGTCACCTTTATTGATCACTGATGATAAATGTAAAGGGGGTCTGAGTATATAAAGCAGGTAGTCAATCAGTGTTTTAAACATCATAGTAGTACTTGTGTGATTCATCGTTAAGAGCTTACAAATCAGAGCAACAATCTGGAGTTTTATAAACAATAATATTGTAACTTTCACAAAAACAGATGGTCCAACCCCAGGAGCAGATAACTTGGGCAGCTCTGTGGGGAGCAAAGCTGGTCGGAGGAAACAGTTGTCTAACTGCCCACCAGAACAGTGGTTCCAGCGACCACCGTTCTCAGCACCTGAAAGCAAGCAACACGAGGAAGGGCTGTGTTGGTCCCCGTGCGTGCAGATACCTACCTCACAGAGTTGTCTCAGAGGACTGACAGTTTGGTTCAAACTTTGTGATTTCAGAGTTTGTCAAGCAGTTATTCTTTTGAATAAAAGCAACATATGTAACATTTAAAAGTGGCTGTTACTGTCTGCTTTCTTTGATACTGTTTGCCTTAATTTCAGAACTCCTGAAACAGCATTCCCTATAAAATGGTTGCAGTGACTTTTTCACCAATTTTGCTTTGATTCTTAAAAATTTTTTAAACATAGAAATGTTTTTGAGGAATATTATTTAATCTGGGCAATCTATATTAATTCTAGACAGTTAAGGGTGAAATTGGAATGAGAGTTAAGACTTGCACCATGATTCCCACCCCATGTGAGTGTGTATCTTATGGAAATTGTTGGTTGATAACTGAAATTAGTGAGGGATACGAAAGGGCACTCAGGTGTTAAGGCCCTAAGACCTAAGAGTCTCCCAAGAGCAGGCGGGTGGGCTTTAGGGGCTGCTGACAGGAGGTGATCCTGTCACAGAGGTAAAGACAGACGTTGAGCTTTTGTTGTAGCATCAGAACCAGACCCCATCATGGTGTCAGTATTTGTTCTGAGCATCGAGTTCTTGCCTGCAAGCACATCTGAGAGGCTGTCAGTCACTGTCTGCTTCATCCGCTGCCGCCCGTCTTGTCCCAATCCAGACGGGGCACGAGGGGAGTACACACCTGTCAGACAACCCTGAACCTGTCTCAACGCTGTCCTTTTCCTTCCAGACTATCACCTATTGAGGGGAATGTAGTATGTGACACAAGAGAGGGCTCAACGCTAAATAAAGATGTTTTAGTTATATCTAACAGCTTAGATTTATTTAATTTCAAAACACAATTTAAAAATAACGACTTAAAAATATCTAATAATTCAGATCAAAACATTCACTCTGCTAATCAGTCTTACAGAAAACCTGTAATTTGTATCTACATGACCATCTTGTTTCACGAATCCTAGAATGTCAGTGCTATAAGGGACCCTAGAAACTGACGAATTTTTGTGTTTTCTCTGTGAAAACAGAAACTATGAATAGCTCCCCAGCTACACACAGGTATACTTTTGGTTCATTTTCAGGGGATTCAAAGAGCTGCCCATTCATGGGTTCCAAATTAAGAATTCTTCAGTCTTACAACCTCACCCTACAGATGAAAAGAATGAGGCCCAGAGGGAATGAAGGCGGGGGGGGGGGGGGGGTATTTTAATATAAAAACTTTATAGAAAAAGTAGCATACCTGGATAGAAACTAAAATCTAAATAGAGATCAGTAAGCTTAAGGCAGGTTTAGGCCTTAGCCTTCTCCAACACTGAAACAAGTGGCTTATTTTTCTTCAGTGTACCCTTCTAGAAAAACTGAGACAAAACTTACCCTTTTCAGCTTAAGGGGTAAATTTTCTCTTTTCCTTAAAAAAATGTTCTATTAGTAAATGAATTAGCCTCTTAAGACTTTGAAGAACGTCAATTAACAGTATCCTTCAGTTTATCCCTATTTATTCTTTTAGATGGTCATATAAAGCTATACATGTATTAACCTTTGATATTTATGGAAGGGGTCAAATGAAGAGATAATATGACCATACAAACAGCTTTCTCTTAAAAAAAAAAAAGGGCAGTTTTGCCTATCTTGTGTGGCACTTGTTTGCTTAATAAGCTATTTTATTAAAGTCAAACACCAAACGTAAGTCATTAGGATCAGATGATGCCTTATCATGACATGAACATATCATTCAACTATCACTTCAGTCAACAGAGGCATCACCACCATCCTATAATTCCCTTCATGTGCCTGATTTCTTCAACATTACATTTCTAAGAAGTATCCATGTGGTGGGGCTGCTATATTTTGCTTGCCATATAGGTTTCCATTTATGGACTGTGCCACAACTTACTCGACTATTAATGGACATTTGGGTGGCTTCCATTAACATTTTTAAAAAGCAGACAATCATCTTTGAAAGTATGATGAAGTCTTTGAAAGACTTCCTTGAAGTCATCCCTTGACAAGTAAGAAACAGTTATCCTAGCCTTAGGATGTGTTAAGAAACAGGCAAAGTAAAAAAGAAAAGCTGATGATGGGTTAGAGGTAGTGAAAATTATTTTTCTATTAAGCAAATAAATTGGTTTGCAGACCACAGTGAAAATTTAGTTTGGGGGGTTGTTTTTTTACAAAGAAAAATACAACACTCAGTTCAATTCAATAATATATATATTTAAATTACATGCAACTCACTTTACCAGTAAATTTACCATTCTGAAGTAAGGAAACATTAGGATAATATTCAACAAGTAATAAGAGTGCTTATTTTATTTCCAAATTATGGCTAGCTGGAAGACAGATGGAAGAAGGGGGAAAAACAGAATTTTGGAGGGAAATTCAACTAAATGAAATGACCAGATCACAAACCTCAAAAGCATGAGCTGGACTGGCTGGGATCGTTCACGCTTCTTTAGTAGCCTATATTTCAGGCCCTGAGAACTGCTTCTTCTTTCACTTCTTATACTCCTCACTCCTACAACTCCACTGACCCAGCTTCCAAAACCACTCCCAACCCTCCAAGTCCTCCCTTCTGCTGGGACAGCTTTTTTTTTTTTTTTAAGGCCATCAGTATCTGTCAAAGGCACTGCCATCCATCTTAAGTGCTCAAGCCAGAAACTCAAGCTCGTGTGTGTGCGTGCACAGTCGTGTCTGACTCTGCCACCCCATGGACTGTAACCTACCAGGCTCCTCTGCCTATGAATTTTCCAGGCAAGAACACTGGGGTGGGTTGCCATTTTCTACTCCACCGTGATTCTTCTCTTCCTCCTCGCTTCCATGTAGCAGCAGGCCCTGGTGTTTTTACCTCTTATATACTTATCCGCTGCCACCACTTTGACCAAAGGAACCATTCTCTTCCTTGCCTGTTAACTGGTCTGTTCACTTTCTCTGTTACCCCTTACTGATACACAGTCACAATGACCTTTTAAATATGTTTATCACATCTCTCTGAGGCCTAAAATGACTCTTGGCTTCCCGCTGCACTATCATCAGACCAACAACTTACTAGCCTTCCCCTCACTTCATGCCCTTCTCCCCTGGCTCACTGGGCTCTACCCACAGCCTCCATTCGGTTCCCAGAAAAGACAGAATTCTACTGCCTGATCGCCTTAGTTAGCACCCACTCCCTGTGCCGGAAATGCTCTCCCCACCGTCATTCCTTACTAGACTTTTCCCCATTCTTTGGTTAAATGTTCCCTTCTCAGACATTGGGCAGTGACCCTCTCCTCTACCCTTATTAGCCTTACAGCATTCTAATGTATTAAGACTCAGGCATCTTGGCACAATGATTTTTATTTTTATTGTCTGTCTTCTCCTCACTAGAACAGCTGCTCTATGAAGATGTGCTAGCCTTGCTCACCGATTGAAAATAAAGAGAGAGCCGTGAAATGACAACAGTTCGCCATCCACACCGACGAAAGAAGCAAGCCGAGGAGGAAAAACGTCCCTCAGACGGATTTTCCCAACACAGCACTAGGGGACCGCTAGGATTATTACAGAAGCCAAGGCCTTAGTCTCGGGCCTCCCGGGAAGACTGGGCCTGGCGTGTGTGAGGGTGTCCGCTTTTACTGTTGCGCTCTGGCCCCCGAGCTCCTCAGAGTTCCGAATACCTAAAGAGGCAGGTACGGGGATGGAGAGGAGCCCAGCAAGTCCTACAAATCACTCTAACTGTGGCTGCCCTTTTAAAGAGACGAACCCATTACCCGACCACCTCAGCTTTGCGCCTGTCCTGCTTCAAGTTGGACAGGCGCAACCTGGTTGGTCTCACCTAATTCTCCGACCTCAGTCGCACGGGACACACAAGCCAGGGAAGCATCGCAGAGGTCGGGACTGGTCCTGCACTCCCACCCCCCTCCTCCCAGCTAGTTCCTTCTTCCTTCCGGAAGCTCGGGGCCCCGCCCACTTCCGCAACGCCGGGCCTCAGCCAATGGCCTGCATCCCAGGGAACGTTACCTCTGACCTCAGGGCTAATCAGAAACAGTAGGACGAACTCCTCGCGAGAGGTGAGGTTGAAGCTGTCTCCGCCATCTTGGAGATGGGAGACGGGCGATGGCTGTGGTCTTTCCGCTAATGCAAACAACAAAACGGGCACATTAGTGACTCCCGAGTGAGGCCCTCATCAGTCTGACTGTTGGCCAAAGCTACAGAAGAAGCGAGGGTGTAAAGCAGAGCGCGGCGACACTGATAACAGCCTCAACTGCCTTCTGGGGCGGCAGAAGTGAAGTAACTGAGAACCGGAAGGATGGTACAGTCCTGTTCCGCCTACGGCTGCAAGAACCGATACGACAAGGATAAACCCGTTTCTTTTCACAAGTAAGGACCCCGCACACCTCGCGGGGCTGGGCCCTAGTTGGGCCGGGGGGCGCGCGGCCGCGCTCGGGGGGGCGGAGCCAGGCGCGTTTCCGCGCGAGACCTGTGAGAGGGGCGGGGCCGGGCGCGGGCCTGCGCGAGACCCAGTGCGGAGGCCGCGCTCGGGGGGCGGAGCCGGGCGCGTTTCCGTGCGAGACCTGTGAGAGGGGCTGGGGCGTGCGCGAGACCCGGTGCGAAGGGCGCGCTCAGGGTCGGAGCCAGGCGCGTTTCCACGCGAAACCTGTGAGAGGGGCGGAGCCAGGCGCGGGCCTGCGCGAGACCCAGTGCGAAGGCCGCGCTCGGGGGCGGAGCCTATAGCGTTTCCGCGCGAGACCTTGAGAGGGGCGGGCCCGGGCAGTGGGCGTATCCCCAAGCAGCCTCCTCAGGGCTGGGTTGCGCGTCCCCGGCGCGCGCCCCCGCGGCGGCCCGCCCTCGCGCTCAGCTTCGCGCGCCTCTCCGGGTGGCGGGTTCGAAGCTCGCGGGCGCTGTGTGGAACCCTCGCTGGTTGTGAGGGTTCCATACCCGGGCCGCGGAGACGGCAGGTGGTAGTAACTCTTGGAAGCGAAGTTGAAGCAGAAGTAGAGTCCCGCGTTTCCCACCCTGTTGGTCCGGCATCGGTGTGGTGAGGACTGACCTGTCGGTGTGTCAGGGAGCATGTCTTGGGCTCAGCTTCTGGGACCCCACTGTTAAGGACGGCTGAGCTCCGGAGAAAGCCTCAGGGACTGCGAAGATGCGCAGTGTAGCCCGGGCAGTGACAGTGCGTCTCGAGCGGTGAGGGGAGCCCTCGGGGTCAGGGTGAGCGCGCCCCCGCCCTCGGGGCTGCTTCTCCCGGACGCTGCTGCGGCCAGAGCCCTAAAAGATAGAAGCCTCTCTGAGAAGAGCCGCACAACGGAATGATAACGATGATCTGTTGTCCGAACGATGCCATTTTCAATCGGCCAAATTCAGTATTTACAAATTCTATTACGGTAAAAGTGTCTTGCAAAAATTTCCGACTGTAAATGGATAATAGCTAAAGGAGAACAGGTGGTAGATTATACAGATTATTTGTAGGTGGTGGTTAAGTTGCTAAGTAGTGTCCCACTCTTTGCGACCCCATGGACCGTAGCGCGCCAGGCTTCCCTGTCCTTCACTGCTTCCCCACGTTTGCTCAAACTGATGTCCTTCGAGTGGGTGATGCCAATCAACCATCTTATCCGCTGTCGCCCCCTTTTCCTGTTGCCCACAATCTTTCCCAGCATCAGGGTCTTTTCCAGTGAGTCAGCTCTTCACATCAGGTGACCGAAGTATTGGAGCTTCAGTTTCAGCACCTTCCAATGAATATTGAGGGTTGATTTCCTTTATGATTGACTGGTTTGATCTAGTCCAAGGAACTCTCAGGAGTCTTCTCCAGCACCACAGTTAAAAAGCATCAATTCTTCAGCGCTCATCCTTCTTAATGGTCCAACTCACATCCATACATGACTGCTAGAAAAGTCATAGGTTTGACTAGACGGACCTTTGTCGGCAAAGGGATGTCTCTGCTTTTTTATATGCTGTCTAGGTTTGTCATAGCTCTACTTCCAGGGAGCAAGCCTCTTTTATTTTATTTATTTTTTTGCACCTTTTAATTTCATGACTGCAGTCACCATCCACAGTGATTTTGGAGCCCAAGAAAATAAAATCTGCCACGATTTCCTTTTTTTTTTTCTCTCATCTATTTGCCATGAAGTGATGGGACCAGATGCTGTGATCTTAGTTTTTGAATGCTGAGTTTTAAATTGGCATTTTCACTCTCCTCTTTCGCCTTTCTCAAAAGGCTCTTTAGGTTCTCTTTGCTTTCTGCCATTAGGGTGGTATTATCTGCATATCTGAGGTTGATATTTCCCCTGGCAATCTTGATTGCAGCTTGTGATTCATCCAGCCTGACATGGGTATTCTGTGTATAAGTCAAATAAGCAGGGTGACAATGTAACTCTTTTTCCTGTTTTGAACCAGTCAGTTGTTCCATGTCCAGCTCTAACTGTTGCTTCTTGACCTGTATACAGGTTTCTCTGGCGGCAGGAAAGTCTGGTGGTCTGGTATTCCCATCTCTTTGAAAATTTTCCACAGTTTGTTGTGATCCACACATTTATAGGTAAATAATTACAAAAAACAAAATCTTAAATTTTGGGGGAGTGAGGGTCTTCCATGTTTAACAGGGAATGTGGGTGCATTTTTATACATTCAATATGAGAAACAAAAATCAGAGTTTGTAGGGTGTAGAGAGGTCTCCAGAATGTTGATTTTTTTCCTTTTCCAAGAAGCAGATAGAACACTTAACGCTTCCTAATGTTGCCTCTTGATTTATTACAATTTCCGAAAGCTGTTGGGTGGACCTCCAGGACTTCCAAAGTGAAGGAACAGGTCTGGAGATGGTGACATGATCACAGGCTTTCAGCTCCTCCCTCCCCATTTCTAATGAGGTGGCTGAGAGAATCCAGACATAAGGAACACCCTTCATTGGCACTGGTTAAGGATGACATTCACACGTTTCAGAAACACTGAGTATCTGCTCTCGGTTAAATAATTGATTTGACCGAAAGAAGGGGTAATCTGCATCTCATCCCTTATCTAAAAGAACAGTTTTGGGAAGGATCTTGATCTCAGAAATAAGCTGTATTGTAATCCTTGGTCAGGAGGCCCAGGGTGTTGAGTTTACCAGTGGTTGCTGCTGTGTCTACTTCTAGAGGCACTTCCAGCAGGAACCTTCTAGGAGTCCTTCTTTTCTCAGCTTCTACATGGTGGCAGTGGGAACAGATGTTCTGGGCAAAGAGAAGGGACTACCCCGAAGATAGATTCACGACCACAGCGGAGTCAGGCTCGAGCATGTATCACTTGGAAGAGAAGCTGTGGGACAGAGTCGAATCACGCTTCTTTGGCTTTGTTTCATTCCCCACTCACTGAATCTTTTACCTGGAGAAACAGAATCAAGATAAGTTTCAAATCTTCGTATCTCCCTTTATCTGGGCCTAACGGATGTATTTCAGTCGATGAAGAGGTGAATTAAAATGAATACTTTATTTCCTTATCATTATGATTTGACTATAATTTGATTCATATTTGTCAAGATGATTCTCAAGAGAACAAAAAGCTTCATCTCAGTACGTAGTTATAAATGTGTAATTTTGTTTTACAGTACACAGAGGATCACTGGTAAAAAAATAATAATACAGATTCACTCTATAGCATGTGTATTTTACCCGAAGTTTTAGTGTCTTCAATATAAAAAGTTAAGCCTTAAAAACTGAGATAGCTGGATGGTGAAGCTATATGGTTTACCCTTGTGTATTAGATGCGTCTGTTTGTGAAGGTTATTTACTGCAAAGGAGGGAAAAACATCACATGGGCCCTTGAACCTACCCTCCCATCACCTGCTCTGCCAGCTGCGTGCGTCTGACCATGTGGCTGCCTTTTAATACGTATGTTTTTTGCATAATGTAAATCCTAATGAGCCTGGCCTGTTTAGATTGTATACATCATTATATCTGACATTCTTATAACTGCTCTGTGATCAATAAGATTCCTATAAGAAATGCTGCTTTAAAAAAAAAATACCATGCTAGGAGGGGTGACTTATTTTTCACACTAGTGATGGTCACTTTAGTTATAGGATTTTAAAACAAGTTCATTTTAAAAAAGTTTACTTTATCCAGATATAGTTGATTTACAACATTTAAAAGTGATTCAGTTATACAGAGGTATGCATTTTTTTTTTCACGTTCTTTTCCATTTGAGTTTATCTCAGGATTTTGACTGTAGTTCACTGTGCTACACAGTAGGACCTTGTTGTTTATCCATTCTCTATATGTAACCCCAAACTCTCAATCCTGCTCTTCCCCACTCCCCTCCCCCTTGGCAACCACAGCTCTGTTCTCTATGTCCAAACAAGTACATCTTTAGCAACTAGGGTAATAAGGGTACAATTGACAAACTGTCAAAAAAGGATTAGTGGGAGCAGGTGCATTAATCACACTCCCGTGGTGTGTGAACACCCATGGTTGTCAGCTAATTCTTTTCTAAGCAAGGAAAGCCTGGGTGTGCCTTTTTGTTTCTGAGTAAGGCTAGAAAACGGAATCATTTCGTCTTCTTAGGTTTCCTCTTACTCGACCCAGTCTCTGTAAGAAATGGGAGGCAGCCGTCAGAAGGAAAAACTTTAAGCCCACGAAGTACAGCAGCATCTGCTCAGAGCACTTCACCCCGGACTGCTTTAAGCGGGAGTGCAACAACAAGCTGCTGAAAGAGGATGCTGTCCCCACGATATTTCTTTGCACCGAGCCGCACGACAAGGTGAGGGGCGTGTAAAATACTGGGTGGGTCTCTTTTCATAGACTCAGTGTGTTCACCGGGAAATTTGGAAAATCCACAGTAGTGTTAAGAATGTAAATGTTACCTGGAACCCATCCCTTGTAAATGACCACTGTTCACGATAAAATACTTTTAAAGATACAGAGTGTTTAGTAAAGTAAATATTCTCACACTAAGACACTCAGCCTAGCTTTTAACTTCCTTTAAGATCAGTCTGTGTTCCTGCTTGTGTAGGCCACCAGGTTTCTCTGTCCATGGGATTCTGCAGCTGAGTACTGGAATGGGTTGCCATTTCCTTCTTCAGGGCATCTTCCTGACCCAGGGATTGAACCCATGTCTCTTAAGTCTCCTGCGTAGGCAAGCAGGTTCTTTACCACTAGCGCCACCTGGGAAGCCCCACGTTCCTGCTTATATGTTGATAAGTTTTTATTTTTCTTTATCAATAATAGTTAAGTTTCAGGGTATTTTTCCCCTCAGTTTTCAGTGCTTAGTGTTTAATTCTGATTAATCATTCTGCCTTTCTTACATCCCATTTCTACTTCAGGTAAAAAAGGAAAATTAAAACTATTTTTTCATTTTATACTATTTCTATGCCAAGGAGACAGAACTAAGTCTAATAGTCTTATATTGCACAGGTGCAGAATTTAGTCTGTTCTTTTAATCTGTTACTTTTCATAATGAAGCTCAAACATGCTCTGCGTCTTTGTTCCAGAAAGAAGATCTCCTGGAGCCGCAGGAACAGCCCCCGCCGCCTCCTTTAACGCCCCCCATTTCCCAGGTTGATGCCGCGATCGGGTTGCTCATGCCTCCTCTTCAGACCCCCGATAACCTCTCCGTGTTCTGTGAC
Organism: Dama dama; assembly: GCF_033118175.1. Classification (NCBI taxonomy): domain Eukaryota; kingdom Metazoa; phylum Chordata; class Mammalia; order Artiodactyla; family Cervidae; genus Dama; species Dama dama. The sequence goes on along the minus strand of NC_083712.1, from coordinate 43,251,409 downwards.
CACAACTACACCGTGGAGGACACCATGCACCAGCGGAAGAGGATCCACCAGCTGGAGCAGCAAGTGGAGAAGCTCCGGAAGAAGCTCAAGACTGCCCAGCAGCGGTGCCGCAGACAGGAGAGGCAGCTGGAGAAGTTGAAGGAGGTGGTGCACTTCCAGAAGGAGAAAGACGACGTCTCCGAGAGGGGCTACGTGATTCTCCCCAATGACTACTTCGAGATAGTCGAAGTCCCAGCATGAAAAAGTGAAATTTGTATTGGTTTTTCATGGGGCAATACCACCTACCCTCTTCTACCCTAGAGAGGAATTTCATTTGAAAAGAGATTACACTTGATAACTTGTACAAAAGCAATTCAGAATATTTTTTTAAAAGAATAAATTAGATATATACTGTAAAACTGTAAATTTTTTGTTTGTAATTTCAGGGTTTTTACATTTTAGCAAAATATTTTAAAAGTGATAAACTAACCTCAGAGCTTCAGTGTAAGTTGGTTTCAAGATTGGGGATTTTTGTTTTTTAATTCGAGTATTTATAGACATGTTTCGAAGATAAAAAGTAAAGAGAATGAGAACAGTGCAGTAAGGATGATTTAAGTTTCAAGTTAAAAAAATTTAATGCAGTTTATTGAGAGAACTTAGTCACGTTTTAAATCAGAAGCATAGGACATAACATCCCAGAATATATATATATGTGTATATATATATATATATATATATATATTTACACAGTCTTATTTGTAAAGTCAACAGATTCATTTATCTGAATCCCTATCAGAATTAACTTGGCGAGTTGTGCCATTCCATACCTAATCATAATGGTTCAATGATGTTAAAGAAGGGATTTTTTAAAAGAGTGGGGCCCTTCCTTTCTCCCCGCCCCCATCCAGCATTATAGAATTCAAAGCGTGTCTCCAGTGGGAGGCACACTCTCCAGCAAGCAGACTGCGTGTCGTTACCAGGGAGATGAGCAGAGACCACTGGGGCTGACCCAGGGCTTGCCTTTTCTCTCACTGCTCTGAGATCAGGGGAGTCCCGTCCCCACTGTAGGTGTGTGTGCGCCCGGGTCTCTGCCAGCTCTGTCGTGTGGGTAGAGCGTGACTCATTGCATAAGGTGGAAATCTTGCTCTTGACGAGTTGATTGGTCAAGGCTTCACACAAAAGACGATTTCTTCACTTTTACCACAAGTGAGAAATCACATCCCATTTACCTAAATGAGTGATTTGAATCCGAAAGAATCCCAATAGGTAATGCTTATTTTACTCAAAATTGAGACTCAAATGCTTGCAGTTTCTGTTCAGACTGTGAGTTGTGCTCTTAACTTTGTGAGAAATTTTACATAGATTTGAAATGAAAACAGTTCTGAGTAAACAAGCACTGCCGTAGGAGTTACCTACTTAGATTTAGAATAACTGTTCCAACTATAATTATTCTGTATTTCAGAGTGCTGCACAGACCTTTGAAGGCAGTGTTACAGATTGGCAGTCGTCAGTCCAGGAGCGTCTTTTGTAGACCTGATTCTCCGTGTAGCTCACTGCCATCCTGCCAGTGCTTTGATTCATGGAGATTTGATTTTTTTTTTTTTTAATGAACCAGTATTTCAAAAGTAGAAAATTATGACTACTTGAAATTTTATCATCTGATAACACTTAGAACTAACTCTAAGGAGTCAGAGGACTTTTTCTAGTTATTCATGGGTCTCATCACTGGTTTTAGAAGCTACAAAATCTCTTAAGTAGTGTGTTTTTACATTTCATCTCTCTAGCAATTCCTGGAGGATATGTGGATAAATATTTTACAAAGTATATATGTGAAAACTAAACTGTCATGGACGTAAAAGAAAACTGTGTCTGTGTGTGTGTGTCCCCACATGTCATCAGAACCAGGAATCCAACATTAATTGTGTAAGTGACCATCGTAATCAGTTAGCATCTTAGCATTGTGAATTAACCTGAAGCTACTTTTTTTCGTGGGACAGACATCCCTAGTTGGAGAGAACCGAGCAACAGCATGTGTACCAACTATTTGCATTTAGATCACTTACTATGTTTAACCTACAGAATTTGAAGTACAGGTGCTTATTTCTGAATTTGAAATGTAACGTTTGTTAAAATGTTTTAAAAACTCATTTTGTCTGTTGTAGTGTTTATGACATTGCCAAGAGAAGGAGAACATTCAGGCTAAAACAGGTCCTGTCCAATCACAGTGAAACGCGGTCTGAAACAGCTGGGCAAGGTCTCTGTCTGGAATGAGTCGGGAGGAGACCCCTGTGAGTTTCATCATAGTATGAAAGATGACATTTACTTTAAGCACAGATAGTAACATCCTGAAGGTTCCCTCTGTGAATGATACAATCTGGCAGTAATAGGAGAAATAACTTCTTCCTGATTAGAGCTGCTAGGAAAACTGTAGAATGTTAGAAGGGAGCTAGAAGTGACTGACCACTTGCGTCACCTCCAAATCCTGCGGAATCCCCTTGTGAAATATCCCTGACAACTGGTCATCTGTTCTCTGTGTACCATTGATGTGTAAGCAGTGCTGTTTAGATGCTCTGAAATGAGTTTCTGGAATAGAGTAGCATTTGTTGCCACTTTTAAAAAATACTTGTTTATAATGCAACTATAAACTTCACTTTGAACTACTGCATAGTTTGAACTATCAAATTCCAAATTAAAGAAGTTTTAAAATTTTGTAAAATAATTTAAATGTTTATTGTGTGCCTGCTACATGTACTAAAAATAATTCTGTCATTGCAGTTAAGAAACAGTGGTGTCTAAAGTTAACTAGCAAAACTTTTTACTTGGAAACCTAAATACATGAGATTTTCTCTTTTAACTATAATTTGTGTAATCCCTTTCTTAGAAGGTGTAGCCATAATGGTGAAGGCAGATGAAAGTTCCACTTGACACGGGTTTTGTTGTTGTTGTTGTTTTTAAAGATCAAAGTCCTATTTTCTGATCTTTAGTTATTTAAAAAATTGTGTACACAAACATACCCCAAACCTATGGCTTTTATAAAGTCAGTAGTGACCCTTATTATTTTAAAAGTCCACTTGATCTATAGAAGGAAAGCTTGCAGTTGTGTTCCACACTCTTAAAAGGCCAACCATGTTTAAAGGAGAAAGAACAGTTTTGCCTGTTTGGTTATTACTCTTCTGGTATTGGGGACCATGTGAATCTGATACCAGTGAATGAAGAGCATTGCTCTTGATATGGTAACCAGGGTTTCTGGACATTATTTTTTCTATGATTGTGTATTAAAATATCAATACAGTCCTTGATGTGAAAGAAAAATATCAAAGCAAACTGATTTGCACACAAGCAAAAAAAAATTGTAAGTTTGTCCTTAAAATGACAATAATTTGCTTGAAGTAATATTCTCTTTCAATTCCATGTCTTGATATATTTTTTTTTTACCTTGGACGTGACTTTGTTCTACTGAGTTTTTTCCTGAAAAAAAATTTTTTAAACTCAGAATCTTCAAAATTTTTATTCATTACCAAATTCAGAGCAGTTTGAGTTTTAAGATGATCATAATTTCATTTTTTTAATGTCACATGGGATAGGAATAAACTTTGATTTTAAACTATTTTTGGTGAGAGAAGCTACAGTATTAACAAGTAGGAAATGATTTTTGGAATGACTCCGTAAGGAGCTCTGACCTCCCCACCATAACTACCATAAGTGGAGGAAAACAACCATTTAGTCTGCATGTTGTCCTAAGGGCATACAACACATGAACCTTCAGGAGCATCTGAATCTCATAAGAAAGTCAAGACTGGCATTTATGTCTCCTCCTAACCTGTTCCCAATTGTGGCCTACGGTATGTGTCTCCCAGGGAGGGGAGGCTGCCAGTATTTCTTAGGACCCTATAGTGTATCAAAGGCTAAATAAACTCCAGGTAAGTACAGCCAAGAGGTCAGGACTCCCCTCCTCCACTCAGCTCCCATTTACTGGATGGAGGCTCCACCCCAGGTCCCCAGGTGTAGCAGGCCAAGAATCCCGGGACCCTGATTCCCTTCCGAAGGGCAAAGTTTCCACGTCAGGAGAGGCAAGTCAAACTGAGCTCTACTCCTAACGCAGGCATATCAGTCCTAGAGAAGCAGGCCATGGGGCCACTTGCCAGCTCCAGAACAGTGATTCAGGTGTTTTTCCCTCAGTGATGTGGCAGTCTGTAAGAACAGCATTCTGAAGCTCTCCCCAAACCAAAGGGAACCATTTTATTTGGAGGAGGGTGGGGGAAGTTCAAGCCTCAGGGTGCTCTCAAGAAGAATGGAGAACCTAGTGGTTAGCAGTTAGGAGGAGGCTGGTAGCACCAAAAGGGCAGTAAGCTAAGTTGTACCAGCGAGAGCAATCTAACTCACCAGAGCCAGGGCAAGTGCCAGGTAGGAAGAGCCCTCCTGGCATCGTAACAAACTCAAAGACTGGCCTCACGCACTGCCTCTGCCACTCTGCAAAAGAACCCAAATTTAACTGAATCCAATCGCAGAGCGATTCATGCCCGAGGGCATCATCAAAAACAGCAATCCACCAACAATTGGAGCTGATTTCTCAGTATGCCACCAAGAAAGGCAGATCATTTAACAGATCGGGAAATTGTTGAAGATCAGTTAAAATCTGTCACCCCGCCTGACTCTGTGTGTGCCCAAGGCTGCACCTCCTAAGGAATGAAACCAGAGAAGTCACTAGAGAGGAACAGAAAGAGTATTTGAAGAAATAATGGCTGGAAATTTCCCAAATTTGAGGAAAAACTCTAATCTACCTGGTGACTCATATGGTAAAGAGCCTGCCTGAAATGCAGGAGACCTGTGTTCATTCCCTGGATCGGGAATAGCCCCTGGAGAAGGAAATGGCAACCCACCCCAGTATTCTTACCTGGAGAATTCCATGGACAGAGGAGCCTGGTGGGCTACAGTTCACAGGGTCGCAGAGTCAGACACGACTGAGTGACGCTTTCTTTCACACACACAAGAAGCTCAACAAATAGTGTTAGGATAACACAGAGATTGACACCCAGACACATCATAGTAAAAATGATGAAAACCGAAGATAAAAAAATTAGAAAGCAGCAAGAGAAAAATGACTATTTATATACAAAGGAACACCAGTAAGATTCACAGCTAAGTTCTCATTAGAAAAAATAAAGGCCAGGAGACAGAGGTGGAAGAAAAAAACCTATCACCTTGCTGTACAGTAGAAGCTAACACATTATAAAGTGATTATATTTGAACAAAAATTAATTTAAAAACTTTTAACCAAGAATGTAATTAGGTAACTACATGATGCAACAAAACTATCTTTCAAAAATGAAGGTGAAGAAAGAGCTTTCTGGGAAGGTGGTAGAGTAGGAAGCCCCAAGAATTGGTCTCCCAACCAAAGCAAGTATAGTACTGGCAGACTATCTGATATAAACGATTGAAACTCTGGAATGTGATAAAGGCCTGCAACTTCCAGAGGAAGGCTTGGATGGTAAACGGTGGTTCATTTTGGTCACTTTCAACTAGCTCAGTGAGGACCACCCGTGTCACTCCCCCAGCCCATGCAGGTGCTGGAGGAGCTGCAGGAGACCTTGCAGACAGCTTGTGAGAGCCAAGCTGGGCAAGAAGGATCCTTTGCTCCAAATGTCAGAAGTCTGTGTTCTGACCGCTGATTGCTGCTTCTGATCACGAGGGTGCAGGAACAGAAGTGGGCAGCCGTCGGTGCACGCGCCTCACTGCTCTGGCGGACGTGACTTCAGAGGATTTAAAGGACTGGTACCTTCTCTCCACTTCATTTTTTCTCCCATATTTGGAGCCAGGCATTAAAGACTAGGGCACTCAAAAGCAACCTCACATACAATGAAATCAGAAAGTCACTATGCATACCCAGGGAAAGGTTCAGGTTCAGAAAAGACCTGAGAAGACCTTAGGTTTACACGTCATGCTAATACTTGGCAGATCTTTAGAAGACCGCCTACAAGAATAAAAAAAACAAAAACCGTAAACCCTGAGGAGAGAGTAGAATTGATGCTGTGCAGGGCCCTCTGGGGCTTCCAGACATGGAGGTCTTTTTGTCCCCCATTTCTTGTAGGCAAGACTTCAGCCTCCACAACCTCCTCTGAGCTCCGAAGAGCAGGTTTGAACAGTTGCTGGTCAAAGGAGGGGACAGCCAGGTAACCTCCCGAGGCAGGATTAAAGGGACCAGAGAAGTGAAAGTTGCTCAGTCGTGTCTGACTCTTTGCGACCGCCTGGTCTGTATGGTCCATGGAATTCTCCAGGCCAGAGTACTGGAGCCGGTAGTTTTTTCCCTTCTCCAGCAGATCTTCCCAACCCAGGAATAGAACTGGGGTCTCCTGCATTGCAGGCGGATTCTAGAGAAGCCCATCAAAATTAGAAGTCCTGAATGAAATAGGGCAAAGGCTAACAGAGTGTTGCTGAGAGAATGCACTGGTCATAGCAAACACCCTCTTCCAATAACACGAGAAGACGCTACACATGGACATCACCAGGTGGTCAATACCAAAATCAGATTGATTATATTCTTTGTAGCCAAAGATGGAGAAGCGCTATACAGTCAGCAAAAAACAAGACTGGGAGCTGACTGTCAGATCATGAACTCCTTACTGCAAAATTCAGGCTTAAACTGAAGAAAGTTGGGAAAACCACTAGACCATTCAGTTATGACCTAAATCAAATCCCTTAGGATTATACAGTGGAAGTGAGAAATAGGTTCGAGGTTCATGACATTGTACAGGAGGCAGTTATCAAGACCATCCCCAAGGAAAAAAAAATGCAAAAAAGGCAAAATGATTGTCTGAGGAGGCCTCACAAATAGTTGAGAAAAAAGAGAAGCGAAAAGCAAAGGAGAAAAGGAAAGATATTCCCATTTGAATGCAGAGTTCCAAAGAATAGCAAGGAGAGATAAGAAAGCCTTTCTCAGTGATCAGTGCACAGAAATAGAGGAAAACAATAGAATGGGAAAGACTAGAGATCTCTTCAAGGAAATTAGAGATACCAAGGGAACATTTCATGCAAAGATGGGCACAATAAAGGAGAGAAATGGTATGGACCTAACAGAAGCAGAAGAGATTAAGAAGAGGTGGCAAGAATACACAGAAGAAATATACAAAAAAGATCTTCGTGACCCGGATAACCACAATGGTGTAATCACTCATCTAGAGCCAGATATCCTGGAATGCGAAGTCAAGTGGGCCTTAGGAAGCATCACTACGAACAAAGCCAGTGGAGGTGACGGAATTCCAGTTGAGCTATTTCATATTTTAAAAGATGATGCTGTGAAAGTGCTGCACTCAATATGCCAGCAAATATGGAAAATTCAGCAGCAGCCACAGGACCGAAGAAGTTCAGTTTTCATTCCAATCTCAAAGAAAGGCAAGGTCAAAGAATGCTCAAACTACTGCACAACTGCACTCATCTCACACGCTAGCAAAGTAATGCTCAAAATTCTCCAAGCCAGGCTTCAACAGTACATGAAGCATGAACTTCCAGATGTTCAAGCTGGATTTAGAAATGGCAGAGGAACCAGAGATCAAATTGCCAACATCCATTGGATCATCAAAAAAGCAAGAGAGTTCCAGGAAAACATCTACTTCTGCTTTATTTACTATGCCAAAGCGTTTGACTGTGTGGATCACAACAAACTGGAAAATTCTTAAAAAGATGGGAATACCAGACCACCTGACCTGACTTCTGAGAAATCTGTATGCAGGCCAAAAAGCAATGGTTAGAACTGGACATGGAGCGACAGACTGGTTCCAAATTGGGACAGGAGTACATCAAGGCTGTATATTGTCACCCTGCTTATTTAACTTACATGCAGAGTACATCATGAGAAATCCCAGGCTGGATGAAGCACAAGCTGGAATCGAGATTGCCGGGAGAAATATCAATAACCTCAGATATGCAGATGACACCACCCTTACAGCAGAAAGTGAAGAAGAACTAAAGAGCCTCTTGATTAAAGTGAAGGAGGAGAGTGGAAAAGTTGGCTTAAAACTCAACATTCAGAAAACTAAGATCATGGGATCTGGTCCCATCACTTCATGGCAAGTAGATGGGGAAACAGTGGAAACAGTGACAGACTTTATTTTGGGGGGCTTCAAAATCACTGCAGATGGTGAGTGCAGCCATGCAATTAAAAGACGCTTGTTCCTTGGAAGAAAAGCTATGACCAGTCTAGACATCATATTATAAAGCAGAGACATTACTTTGCCAACAAAGGTCCATCTAGTCAAAGCTATGGTTTTTTCCAGTAGTCATGTATGGATGTGAGAGTTGGGCTATAAAGAAAGCTGAGTGCTGAAGAATCGATGCTTTTGAATTGTGTTGGAGAAGACTCTTGAGAGTCCCTTGGACTGCAAGAAGATCCAACCAGTCCATCCTAAAGGAGATCAATCCTGAATATTCATTGGAAGGACTGATGCTGAAGCTGAAACTCCAGTACTTTGGCCACCTGATGCAAAGAACTGACTCCTTGGAAAAGCCCCTGATGCTGGGAAAGATTGAAGGCAGAAGAAGAAGGGGATGACAGAGGAAGAGATGGTTGGATGGCATCACCAACTCGATAGACATGAGTTTGAGTAAACTCCGGGAGTTGGTGATGGACAGGGAGGCCTGGCGTGCTGCAGTCTATGGGGTCGCAAAGAGTCAGACATGACTGAGTGACTGAACTGAACTGAACTAACTATTTAAACTCCCTATTCCTCAGGGAGTTCTCACAGTTCTTGGGGCTCTAGCCTACTGTGACACCCCTTTGCCTGGCAAAGAAATAAGGTCACTCTTTCTTTCTTCTCCATAGCTCTATCTCCGTATTTCTGTTCAGCATTGGTGCACGGAGAGCCAAGATTTTGGCAGCAGAATCTGATTCTCATAGTTACCACATCATTAGATTCAAATGTCCAGTTTTCAACAACAACAAAAAAAATCATAAAACAGAAAAAGTCAATGTAATGAAGTAATGCCATTTGCAGCAACATGGATGTTCAGTCGCTCAGTCATGTCCAACTCTTTGCAGCCCATGGGCTGTAGCCCACCAGGCTCCACTGTCCATGGGATTCTCCAAGGCAAGAATACTGGAGTGAGTGGCCATGTCCTTCTCCGGGGGATCTTCCCAATGCAAAGATCAAACTGCTTCTCTTGAGTCTCCTGCACAGGCAGGTGGACTCTTTACCACTAGCACCACCTGGAAAGCCAAAAAGAAAAAAGGAAAAAAAAGGCATTCCAAGCATAGGAAAATTAAACCTACATAACTCTCCCTGAGAAGGACAAGAAAGCTAACCTACCAGACAAAGACTTTACAACTGTATTAAAGATGCTCAAGAACTAGAAACGAAGATATGGAGACAGGTAAGAAAACTATGTCTGAGCAAAATGGAAATGTCAGTAGGTAGGAAACCTTCAAAGAAACCAAACATAAACTCTGTAGATGAAAAGTACGATAAGAGAAGTGAAAATTTCACCAGAGAGTTCAAAGGCAGATTTAAGCAGGCAAAAGAAAGATTCAGCAATCATGAAGCTAGGATAATTGAAATGACCAAGTCTGAAGAAGACAAAGAAAAAAGACTGAGGAAAAGTGAACAGAGCCTAAGAGACCCGTGAGATGAGAATGATTAGACTAACATACGCACAGCTAGCACCCCAGAAAGAGATGGGAGAAGTAAGGCGTGAGACATATAGAAAACAAAAAGCAAAACACTGGTCAAAAAAATTCAGCTATGTCAATAATAGCATGTAATGTGAATGAATGGATTAAACAACCCAGTCAAGAGGCAGAGGTTGTCAGAGTGGAAAAGAAAAATAAGCTCCAGGTATAAGCTGTCCTGGTGGCTCAGACGGTAGTCTGCCTGCAATGCGTGAGACCCAAGTTTGATCCCTGGGTCAGGAAGATCCCCTAGAAGAGGGCATGGTGGACAATATAAGTCCTTGGAGTTGCAAAGAGTCAGACACAACGGAGCGACTGACACTTCACTTTCATATGCTGTCTACAGGAGACATGCATGTGTGCTAAGATGCTTCTCTTTTGTCTGACTCTGTGTGACCCTGGATATTTTTGTGCACTGTTAACAACATGCAAAACACCAGCATCACTTGTGTGTGTGTGTGTGTGTGTGTGTGTGTGTGTGTGTGCACACTATAAAGAAGTGTGGTAGGATGCTGCTGCATACATATAAATCAAGCTAATGAATACTTCCGAAGAGAAGGGAGATGTGGTCCAGGAGGGGGGCGACAGGAGATTTCAAGGTTTACTGATGATATTTTGCTTCAAAAGCTGGCACGCTCATGTTTGTGGTGGTTCTCTTTACATTTTCTTAGATTTTTCTTTAAATTGCAACCAACAACCAGTAGGTGGCAGGGGAAGCCTGGTATCTGCAGCCTCTGAAAGATTTATCACGTAAAGATAATACCTCCTTTAAAGGTCCCATGATCAACATGTCGCTCTCCAGATTAAAATGAATTAACTGAAACCTTTATTTTCCTTTTTAGTACACATTTGCATCCTGGTATGTGTGTGCTCAGTCACTCAGGCGTGTCCGACTCTGTGCGACCCTGTGGACTGTAGCCCGCCAGGCTCCTCTGTCCATGGGATTATCCCAGCAAGGATACTGGACTGGGCTGCCCTGCTGTCTTCCAGGGGATTGTCCCAACCCTCTTCCAGCGGCTCGAACCCAGGTCTCCTGCATTGCAGGCAGTTCCTAATAATAACACGTTCTTTCAAAAATTATTTAACTTCTCAAGGAGGCCACTCTGGCTTTATTCTCCTGGTGTTATGACTGCAATGCGTGGGTGAATCAGGCTCGCTCAGTTCATGATAACAAGGGTATGGCAGCAAGCGCATGCATGTACACACACACACACACACACACACACACACACACCACACTACATACATACACATACACACACTGAAAACATACCACACCACACACACAACACACGGGCAAACACACATACACACTACACACACACCGTGCATTTAATACCTACACACAACACACATTCACACACTATATACACACACACACCCATACCACACACATACACACCACACATACACACACACACACACACACACACACACACACACACACCACATGCTACTTATATACACATACCCACCCTGCAAACACACCATACCACACGCGCAACACGCATGCAACCACACACCACGCATACACACTACACACACACCGCACATATAATACAGGCACATATTCACACACTATGTACACACACACCCATACCACACACATACACACCACACACACACAATACAAACTGTACACACACCACACACACCCCATACACACACCACACACAACACACATACTCACTACACACAGAGTAAATCTGCAGCTGTCTTTTTTTTTTTTTTAGCTGTCTTATTAACACCAGTTTCTCAGCACCTTCCTCTCCCCAGATGCTGAAATCTGCTTTCATGCTCACTTCCAAGAGCTTTTCTTCTGTCTGTTTCTTGGCTCCCAAACTGCACAGAAGTCAAGTTTTTATCTTACTTGGTCATGAAGAGCAGCCAGGCAGTGCAGCCTGGCTCAGCAACACAGTCCAGCTGTGATTTCTTAAGCGACTCAGCAAACCTCCCCGTGGCAGACACTCTGCTTCCCCTAAGAGCAGAAGTGAAGAAATTGAGGGTTACGTCTGATTCTGGCCAGCAGGTATGTTTTGTGGGGCCACAAACTATTTTACATGTTTAATGTGTCCAAATTAAAAATCAAGAGTGATCATATAGAATTGAAATGTGGTGTTTCTTTTGAACAATCAGAAATTCTGACAGCTTCATTCCATGTGACTCAAGGGACAGGTTAGTCCCCCAGCCCTTTTCCTCTTGGCTCTAAAGGTATTTGTGTGTCAGCCCTTGCCTAGAGCAACAGGCTTAAAAACAGTAAATGTTTTTTACTCAGCCATAGAAAAGAATGAAAATGATGCCGCTTGCAGCAACGTGGATGGACCTAAAGATGATCATACTAAGCAATATAAGCCAAACAAAGACAAATATAACGTGATATCACATAGGTGGAATCTAAAAACAAAATACAACTGAAATTATTTACAAAACAGAAATAGACTCTCAGACGTAGAAAACAAACTTATGGGTTGTTGTTGTTCAGTAACTAAATCATATCTGACTCTTTGCGACCCCACGGACTGCAGCATGCCAGGCTCCGCTGTTCTCCACTATCTCCTGGAGTTTGCTCAGATCCATGTCCATCGAGTCGGTGATGCCATCCAACCATCTCATCCTCTGTTGCTTCTTTTTCCTTTGGCTTCAATCTTTCCCAGCATCAAGGTCTTTTCCAGTAAGTCGACTCTTGACATCAGGTGCCCAAAGTATTGTAGCTTCAGCTTTGGCATCAGTCCTTCCAATGAATATTCAGGACTGATTTCCTTTAGGATTGACTGGTCCTTGTAGCCCACGGGACTCTCAAGAGTCTTCTTCAGCACCACAATTTGAAAGCATCGATTCCTTGGCACTCAGCCTTCTTTGTGGTCCAACTCTCACATCTGTACATGACGGCTGGAAAAACCATAGCTTTGACTGTATGGACCTTTGTCAGCAAAAGAATGTCTCTGCTTTTTAATATGCTGTTTAGGTTTGTCATAGCTTTTCTTTCAAGGAGCAAATGTCCTTTAATTCTGTGGCTGCAGTCACAGTCCCCAGCGATTTTGGAGCCCAAGAAAATAAACTCTGTCACTACTTCCACTTTTCTCCTTTCAATTTGCGTGAACTAATGGGCCCGGATACCATGATCTTCATTTTTCAAATCTTGAGCTTTAAGCCAGCTTTTTCACTCTCCTTTTCACCCTCATCAAGAGGCTCTTTAGTTCCTTTTCACTTTCTGCCACTAGAATGGTGTGTGCTTGCAAAGTCACTTCAGTCATGTCCAACTCTTTGTGACCCTATGGACTCTAGCCCACCAGGCTCCTCTGTCCATGAGATTCTCCAGGCAAGAATACTGGAGTTGGGTTACCTTGCCCTCCTCCAGGGGATTTTTCCGACCCAGGGATCAAACCTGTGTCTCTTAAGTCTCCCATATTAGCAGGCGGATTCTTTACCACTAGCGTCACCTGGGAAGCCCAATTAGAAAGATATCATCTGCATGTCTGAGTTTGTTGATATGTCTTCTGGCAATCCTGATTCCAACTTGTTTTTCATCCAGCCTGGCATTTCACATGATGTACTCTGCATATAAGTTAAATAAGCAGGGTGATAATATGCAGCCTTGTCCTACTTTCCCAGTTTTGAACCAGTCAGTTGTTCCATGTATGGTTCTAACTGTTGCTTCTTGATGCCCACAAAGGTTTCTCAGGAGACAGGTAAGGTGATCTGGTATTCCCATCTCTTTAAGAATTTTTCAGTTTGTTGTGATCCACACCATCAAAGGTTTTAGTGGAATCAGTGAAGCAGAAATAGATGTTTTTCTGGAATTCTCTTGCTTTCTTGCCTCAAATGTTGACAATTTGATCTCTGGTTCCTTTGCTTCTTCAAAACCCAGCTTGTTCTCAGTCCATGTACTGCTGAAGTCTAGCTTGGAGGATTAACTGAAGTCTAACTTGAAGGATTTTGAGCACAACCTTATTAGCTTAGGAAATGAGCACAACTGTACAGTAGTAAACATTCTCTGGCCTTGCCTTTCTTTGGGATTGGAATGAAAACTGACCTTTTCCCGTCCTGTGGCCACTGCTGACTTTTCCAAACTTGCTGGCATATTGAGTGCAGCACTTTCACAGCATCATCTTTTAGGATTTGAAATAGCTCAACTGGAATTCCATCACCTCCACTAGCTTTGTTCGTAGTGATGCTTCCTAAGGCCCACTTGACTTCACATTCAAGGATGTCCAGCGCTAGCTGAGTGACCACACCACTGTGGTTATCCAGGTCATGAAGACTTTTCTTGTATAGTTATTCTATGTATCCTTGCCGCCTCTTCTTAATCTCTTCTGCTTCTGTTAGGTCCATACCATTTCTGTCCCTTACTTTGCCCATCCTTGCTTGAAATGTTCCCTTGATATCTCCAATTTTCTTAAAAAGGTCTCTAGTCTTTCCCATTCTGTTGTTTTCCTCTATTTCTTTGCATTGTTCACTTAAGGAGGCTTTCTTATCTCTCCTTGCTATTCTCTGGAACTGTGCTTTAAGTTGGGTGTATCTTTCCCTTTCTCCTTTGCCTTTTGCTTCACTTCTTTCCTCAGCTATTTGTAAAGCCTCCTCAGACAGCCATTTTGCCTTCTTGCGTTTCTTTTTCTTGGGGATGGTTTTGGTCACCACCTCCTGTATGGTGTTGTGAACCTCCGTCCGTAGCTCTTCAGGCACTGTCTACAAGATCTAATCCCTGGAATCTACTCCTCACTGCCACTGTATAATCATAAGGTATTTGATTTATGTCATACCTGAATGGCCTAGTGGTTTTCCCTCCTTTCTTCAATTTAAGCCCGAATTTGCAACAAGGAACGATGATCTGAGCCACAATCAGCTCCAGGTCTTATTTTCGCTGACTGTGTGGAGCTTCTCCATCTTCGGCTGCAAAGAGCATAATCAATCTGATTTGGGTATTGACCATCTGGTGATGTCCATGTGTAGAGTCATCTCTTGGGTTGTTGGAAAAGGATGTTTGCTATGACCACATGTTCTCTCGACAGTACTCTCTTACCCTTTGCTCTGTTTCATTTTGTCCTCCAAGGCCAAACTTGCCTGTTATTCCAGGTAACTCTTGACTTCCTGCTTTTGAATTCCAATCCCCTGTGATGACTAGAACATCTTTTTTTGGTGCTTTGACCTGCACATAGGTTTCTCAGGAGGTAAGGTGATCTGGTATTCCCATCTAGTACCCATTAATTAGTTCTAGAAGGTCTTGTAGGTCTTTATAGAACCATTCAACTTCAGCTTCCTTGGCATCAGTGGTTGGGGCATAGACTTGGATTGATGTTGAATGATTTGCCTTGGAAATGAACTGAGATCATTCTGTCATTTTTGAGATTGCACCCAAGTACTGCATTTCTTACTTTTGTTGACTATGAGGGCTATTCTATTTCTTCTAAGGTATTCTTTCCCGCAATAGTAGATATAATGGTGGTGGTTTAGTTGCTAAGTCATGTCTGACTCTTGTGACCCCATGAACTGTAACCTGTCACGCTCCTCTGTCCATGGGATTCTCCAGGCAAGAATACTGGAGTGGGTTGCCATTTCCTTCCCCAGGGGATCTTCCTGACCCAGGATCTCCTGCATTGCAGGCAGATAAAATGGTCATCTGAATTAAATTCGCCCATTCCCGTCCAGTTTAGTTCATTGATTCCTAAGATGTTGATGTTCACTTTTGCCTGTTTGACCACATCCAGTTTACCTTGATTCATGGACCTAACATTCCAGGTTCCTATGCAATATTGTTCTTTATAGCATAGGGATTTCACCACCAGGCACATTCACAACTGAGCATCATTTCTGCCTTGGCCCAGCTGCTTCATTCTTTCTGGAGCTATTGCTAACTGCCCTCCACTCTTCCCTAGAAGTGTATTGGACACCTTCCGACCTGAGGGGCTCATCTTCCAGTGTCATATCTCTTTGCCTTTTCATACTGTTCATGGGGTTCTCCTGGCAGGCATACTGGTGCGGTTTGCCATTTCCTTCCTCCAGGGGACCACGTTTTGTCAGAACCCTTCACTGGGACCTGTCTGTTGTGGGCAGCCCTGAATGGCGAGGTTCATACCTTCGTGAGTTACCCACGCCCCTTTGCCACAACAAGGCTATGTATGATCCATGAAGGGGAACTTATGTTTACCAAAGGGGAAAGGTGCGGAGGGATAGATTAGGAGTTTGGGATTAGCATATACACACTACTGTATATACCATAGATGAACAGCAAGGACATACTGAATACGCTGCAATAGCCTACTTGGGAAAAGAATCTGAAAAAGATTGGATATAAGTGTATGTATAATGAGATCACTTAGCTGTATTCCTGAAACCAACACAACATTGTTCATTAACTACAAGGAAAAATTAAATTAAAAACCAGTAAAAAGGTAAATATCTGCTTGCTTTTATACATAGTATTTTCTCCTCACCACCATACATTTCCCTCAAGGACCCTGTGGAATGCAGCAGGAGGTGGGAACCTGGATTCTGTACAGGCTGTCCTCTGTCTTTCTGTCTCTCTATTAGCAAAGACATGAACAGCTGAAGAATATCAGATGAGGATTTTCAACTGTCTTCCAGTTTTGTTGCCTGGAAAGAAACTTATTTATCATATTTTTTTTAAAAACCAAAGAGTGTAATATAGTTTTCTTCTTTTCTCAGATCACCCATCAACTTTAAAAGCTTAGAAGATTTCCTATATTCTTTTCTTCTATGAAACTTTGAGTCAGTTCCCCTAGGAGGAGGCCTTAAACTCATGAGTTTGCTGGTGACGGACAGCATATTTAGAAATGTCTTATTTTGTTGTACATAAAAACTTGGATGTTGCAGGAAAGTACATTTTAGCATCAAGGTAAGGGACATGTGTGGGAAAAAGTACTTACATGTTTGCACTACTTTTTTGTTGTAATTTAAGTGTAACCTATTGAGCACTTCTTTTAAAAAAAGGAGCCTCTTTATTTTCTTATATTCTTTCTCAAACTACAAGGTTTTTATAGCAGGCAATTCAGTAACTATGCCCCTCCATGTTTTTTTGCTTGTTTATTTTTTAAGGCAGTTTGACCATGCCTCCTGTTCTCTGTATAACAAATTGGCCTTCTCTTAATATTTTTTATTAAGTCCAAAGCTTAATTTATGACAAATGTTAATTTCAGACCAAAAAAAAAAAAAGTCACGTGATTGAAATTGTTAGAGGGTATTCTTAATATCTTATAGAATAAAACTACGTGTGTTAAGCTGCTTCAGTCATGTCTGACTCTTTGCAATGCTCTGGACTGTAGCCCACCACACTCTTCTGTCCATGGGATTTTCCAGGCAAGGATACTGGTGTGGTTGCCGTGTCCTCCTCCAGCAGATCTTCTCAACCCAGGGAATGAATCTGGGTCTCCTGTGTCTCCCGCATTGCGGGTGGATTCTTTACCGCTGAGCCACCAGGGAAGCCCATAGCATAAAACTGGGGGTTTTCAAATGACTGTCTCATATATATCTCACGTATATACACATGCACATATACGTATATATATATATATATATATATGAATTCCACAATAAACCAAATAGCTCAACTTTTTGGTCTAGTCCATTTTGGCCATTGTTAGATCAATATGACTGTGAGACTGGAGTCTTGGAAGTAATTTGATTCAGTATTTAGCTTGAGAGCTATGCTAAGCCTGTCTTGCAGCTCCTTGACATTTAAAATGCCTCTTTACACAGAAGGGAAGGGTCATTGGCTCGCCCAGCAGGATTCAGGCCATATAACCACAAGCTCTAAAGCTTTCCTCCCTCTGTGATTCCAGGTCTTGTCTGGGTGGAGCACCTTTACGATCATCTTGCCTTTACCATCTCACTGGTTTATGCATGAATGTAATCGCCAGACACTGTACTTACACATTAGACCATTCCCAGTCAAATAAACACCCACGCTCACAGCTAAAGGCAGAGTTATGAAACATGACTGCAGCCTTTAAGAGGTTGTCTTCTGGTTTGGGTCAGTGTTTTGAAGTTGGTGTTTCCAAGCCCTAATTAAGGTTCTTGAAGGTGGATGGCTGTGATCTCAAACACCCATCTTGGATTAGGTTCTGAATCACTAATCAGTTCCACCTTCCTTGCAGTGATGGGTTTAGGGTTGGGTGGGTGACTTGGTTCTGATGGCCAAGGTGAAGGAGGAAGTCTGCTGGGGCGCAGGGGTCTCTCCTCAAGAGTTATGGGACACAGGCCTCTAGTGGTGGGTTAAAATATGCCTCTCATCCAACTGAAACTCCATTAAAATGCCAAAGGGGGTTGAAAATTATATAAGCTCATAAGCAAAGATGATGGAAGAAAAGGACAACATTTTAGAAACTAGAAGAGAGACAGATGGGTGATAACTGAGTTAATGAAACCCAAGCCAGCAGTGGAGAAAGTCCTTGTCGGTGGGCTTGGCAGGGCCCCATAAAGGCCAGGAACTGGAGGCACTGGACGCTTCTGAACGGAGGGGTGCACATGAGGTAAAAACAGAAAGATTTCTGAGTGTCTGCTCCTCACCTAGCTTAATGTAACAGAAAGTCTGCTTCAGAAGGGTGGGGCCAACAAGACAAGGCTTACATGGAAGTAATGTTTCTGTATCACTAGAATTACATTAGTAAAAATCTGAATAGGATAGGACATGTTAAATTGTATATTATAAGCTCTAAATCAACCACTAGGAAAATAAATTTAAAATAGAGCTTAAAAATCATTAAAGGGAATTAAGTGTGACGTTAGAAAAATTCACTTAATATAAAATACAACAATGAAGGACATGATGGAAACAAAAAAGCAAATGACAGATGTAACACCAATAACAACATGAGGTCTAAGTGGATTAAATAATCCAATCAAAAGGCAGAAAGTGTCAGCCTGGATAAAAAAGAGCATGATCCAACCTGTGCTGTCTGTAAGAGATGCATTTTAGATTCAGAGATACAAATGGGTTGAAAGCAAAAGATAGAAAAGATATACTCTGCAAACAACAACCAAAATACAACTTGAGTGGATATATTATCATCAGACAAAATAGATTTTAAAACAAAATTTTACCAGAGATAAAGAAGGAAATATAAGAAAGAGAAACTGGCCCATCCATCGTGGAGATCTAACAGATAAAAACATATAAGAATCTGGTAACAGAGCACAAAAATAAATGAAAAAGCTGACAGAAACAAAGGGAGAAAGATATATATATAAGTCAACCATAATACTCGGAAACTTAAAATCATACAACGTATATTGTAGTCCTCTGATGGAAAAAAAGATTTCTTTCTTCAAATATCAACACTAACTACTTCCTTATGGGAGTTTGGAGGGAGCTCATTTTTCACTGTTGAAATTATCCATCTAAGTGTTATGTAATCAAAATTAGTCAAACTTGAAGACACTTTGAGAGATATTTGGTGAATTTTCCAGAGAAAATTCTAGCACCTCTGTAATGTTTCCAGCCTTTGAAACTGAAATTTTCAAACTACACAAAGTGAGAAGTAGTCATGCAATCTGCATGCAACTTTATTATGGCCCCAGCAGACTTATTTAATGTATTTTCTCGAGAAATGTTATTAACTTTACCATGATTTAATATACGTCTCAAGAGAGTGTTTGGATTAAATGATAAAATTCAGGATTTAAGGTGGCTGCTCTGAGACATTAAAAAAAGGCAGAGCCAGATAAGGGATACACTTTGGTGGTTGATTTGTTTCAGTGTGTGTGTGTGTATTTTTAGCTTTTCTGGGCATCTGGATGTTACCAACTGATAGAAAGTGTGCTCTTATGATTTTTAGAACCTGCGAGGCCATGGTGGGGTGGGGGCTTTGGGAATGGTTAAGCCCGATAATAATACACCTCTAATACTGCTCGTTTAATTTCCTTACATTTTTGGAAGGTCTCATTCTAGATGTGACCCTTGGCAGCTCTGTTGCATGACCGACTCACACAGCTCATCATTCATAAGTCTCCGGTATCATTCCCTCTCCAGGTAACGTTTAGGGAAGAGTGTAAATCGTTAGGGTGACCCCATAAACTGTAGCCCACCAGGCTCCTCTGTCCCTGGGATTCTCCAGGCAAGAATACTGGAGTGGGTAGCCATTCCCTTCTCCAGGGGATCTTCCCAACCCAGGGATCGAACCGCCTTGCTGGCAGATTCTTTACCGTCTGAGCCACCAGGGAAGGGAAGAAGTGGAATTGATAGAGTGGTGCTCTGATGCCTTCTAATAGTAGGCTACTTCTTTAGGCTATTTAATAACAACACTGACACGCTAGGTTACCACCGAGTATCTGCTCTTGTCTCTGCTGGATGCAGCTGAGCGCTGGGCATGGCCTTGCGGCCATCTGGCTGTGCACCTCGTCTTAAGGAAGAAACGGCAGCCTGGACAGGTAAAACCACTCCACCAGGGACTCCCCGCAAAGGGGGCCAGTGGTGAGTGTCAGTAGTTCTCTTGATCCCTCCTGGTAGCCTCTAGCACGCTGCCTTGATATCCTCTTTTGGGCCACAGTCCACTTCCTTTCCCACAGGTTTGATCTCCTTTAAGAGTTCTGAATATTCATTGGAATCCTGAATATTCAAAGTCCTGAATGTTCATTGCAAGGACTGATGCTGAAGTGGAAACTCCAATCCTTTGGCCACCTGATGTGAAGAACCAACTCATTGGAAAAGACCCTGATGCTGGGAAAGATTGAAGGCAGGAGGAGAAGGGGACGACAGAGGATGAGATGGTTGGATGGCATCACCGACTCCAAGGACATGAGTTTGAGTAAACTCTGGGAGTTGGTGATGGACAGGGAAGCCTGGCGTGCTGCAGTCCATGGGGTCACAGAGAGTCAAACACGACTGAGCGACTGAACTGAAGAGTTCATCTGTGAGCTGGCATAGTGAGTGAGCTGGCAGGGGCCTGCTGTCCACCCTGAGAGGACTTCGGTGTCTGCCATGGATGCCCCCTCCTCCTGCTCATCCCTTTCAGTCTCTTCACACGGCTGCCTCTGGACACGAGTCTCCTGGCAGCCTCCGTCTGCCCCAGCTTTCCCAGCCACAGATGGGCACTGGGGCCTCTGCCTTTTTGGGGTGACGAAGAGGGGGGAGTTCTGCTGTGGGGGCTCCAGAATAGAAGGCGCCAGGCTTTGCAGGTGGAGGCTTTGCTGGGGGCCATGGGCAGAGGGGAAGGCTCTTTGGGCACCCCCTGCCCGGCCCCGGTCTCCCTGCCCCATCCCTCCAGCCATCTCCCAGGATCTCAGACCCAGATCCGCTATGGCTTTGGGGAAGGCAGTTGAGCTCAGCAAAGCAGCAGGAGTGCCCGGGGTGGCCGAGCTCCCAAAGGGGCACTGACGGCAGCCGGGGTGACAGGCCTGGGGGGCACGCTGCCCTCTGCTTGGCTGGGGGCAGGCGTCACTGTGCCATCGGGACCTGGGATTAAGACGATCTCAGTTATGCTCCAGCTGGTGACACCGGAGCATTAAGAGCTCTGTTCCTTATTGGTTTCACCTGCCCCCAAGCCTAAAAAAAATAAAAGACTGAGATAACGGTTAACACCTGCCAGAAAGGGACGATGAGGGAACTATCTTGGAATCGATGATATTCCATTTTGCTTTTTCGTGGACAGAGAATCTTCTGTATGGTGTATATTGTTACTTGTTGAGATGCTTTAGGTTCCTAATAAGAGGTCATTTTACATTTAAAATCACTCAGTCGTGTCCGACTCTTTGCAACTCCTTGGACTATACAGTCCATGGAATTCTCCAGGCCAGAATACCGGAGTGGGTAGCTGTTCCTTTCTCCAGGGGATCTTTCCAACCCAGGGATCAAACCCAGGTCTCCTGCATTGCAGGCAGATTCTTTACCAGCTGAGACATAATAAGAGGTCAGTTTTGGTAAATGTGCCATGGGTACTTGAAAAAATAAATATGTATTTTCTACAGGTATATTTCAGTATCTGTCACTGTGCCCAGAACATAGTAGGTCTTGGTCAACCCTGAAGTTAAATGAGCCTTTTTTTTTTTTCACCTCCAGCACAGGGCCTGTATGGCAACTTCAGAATATCTCTAAGGTCTTTGCTATGTGACATACAAATTTGCTGGGACGTGTCTGTCCCAGAAACGTCTGACTCTATAATATCAGAGATGCGCTCTGTGGATGGGCTGTGTGGGAACCTTCGGGCAGCTCTCCAGAGGACTTCCTCAGTGGGGTGGGGCTGACCACCTGCATTGGGATCAGCTTGGGAGCTTTTTAAAGATGCAGCTTCTGGGCCCAACCCCAGGCCTGTGGATCAGAATTTCTGAGGATGAGGCCAGAGTCCGACCATTGAAGACTGTCTTCCCACCTGGATTCTGAGGCGCTTGGACATTTGAGAATGACGACAGAGGAGCCTGGCAGGCTGCAGTCCGTAAGGCTGCAAAGAATTGGACCCGATGAAGCGACTTAGCATGCACTTAGCATGCACGTACATCAGGAACCGTCATCTAAGTGACTTTTCAGGTTTTCTTCTTTGAAAGAACAAGAAACCTGTATCACTATGGGAAAAAGCACTCTTGCTTCCTGGGTCTTCCCACTGCTCCCCCAGGTCTGTTGAACACATGGAAATGTTGCTATATGAAAGAAGAAAATGAATGTGTGTTGCCCCTATGGTACGTCAGTAGCTGCTATTACATACAATTTCTGATTAGATCCTCATCACAACCCTGTGAGATGCTGTAGTGGGGTACACAATGTGTCCATGTCCTGACCCCCGTATCTGTGAATGCAACTGTCTGACTGTCTTTGGTGGGGTTTTTTTTTCTTGTTAGCTATAAATCATTAATCTGAAAACTTCTTGGACATTTATTTATTTTTATTAAAGAATAGTAGATTTTCAATGTTGTATCAATTTCTCTTGTACAGCAAAGTGATTCAGTTATATAGATATATATGTATATACATATATATATATTCTTTTCCATTACAGTTTATCACAGGATAATGAATATAGTTCCCTGGTCTATACAGTAGGACCTTGTTGTTTATCCATACTCTGCATAAAACTTTGCATCTGCTAATCCAAACCTCCCACTCCATTCCTCTCCCAACCCACTTTCCCCTTGTAACCATAAGACTTCTCTCTGTCCGTTTTCTCTTTCCATTTCGTAGATAGGTTCATTCGTATCATATTTTAGATTCCACATATAAGTAATATTGCATGGTACTTGTCTTTGTCTGAATTGCTTCATTTATTATGATAATCTCTAGTTACGTCCATGTTGCTACAAATGGCATTACTTCATCCTTTTTATGGCTGAATGGTATTCCCTTGTATGCATGGACCACATCTTCTTCATCCATTCATCTGAAATGTGACTTTTTTTGAGAAAGTCTTTACAAGATGTGATTAAAGTGAAGGATTTGGAGAAGAGTTTAGCCTGGATTGCCCAGTAGGATCTAAATTGTATGACCACTTTCTTTACAAGAGATCAAAAGGAGATGGCACAGTCAGACAGGAAAAGACCATGTAATGATAGATGCAGAGAGGGGAGTGATGCTGCCACAAGCCAAGGAATACCTGGAGCCTCCAGAAACTGGAAGAGGAGAGGATGGATCCTCCCCTCAAGCCTTCAGCGGAAGTGTGGTCCTTCCTGCCCATATCTTGACTTTGGATTGCTGGCCTCGGGAATTATGAAAGAAAAACTCTGTTATATGAAGCCACCTAGTTCATGGTAATTTCTTATGGCAGCCCCTGGGAAACTAATACTAATTTCTCTTTCTAATCACAGAGCTGGGTCAGCTGTAGTGGAATACATTCTATTACCATAACTGCTGGCCCCTAGGACAGTGGTTACTTTGAACTGATTCTTCCTTTGGGGGCATTTATGATTTAATCACATTTCTTTCTCCTGTGTTAGACCCAGAGATCATTGCTGCCCATTTAGTGCAGTGAAAAGTCTGGGGAAGTTACAAAATTCCCAGGGTCCTGGGCAGGAGTCACTCTGGCTGGAAGAATGTGGTACTTAGTGATGTTCACAGCACAGCCAGCAACAGCACCCCCAAACATGGACGTGGCTGTAACCCCACACTCCTGGGGTAGGGAGCTCACCTGAGCCCTAGGCAGGGCAATCCCCTGGGCTTTCACTCATGTCTGGTCCTGTGTCCATCATTTCAACTCCCTGCACAAATTAGCCTTGACCTTCCCAGCTCACATGAGGGATGCACTGGGAATAATAACAAAGTTAGTGCTAACCGTGGCCCATTTCAGTAACAACCCTCTAAAAATACATCAGATTTATAAAGTATTCATGAATCTAAAAGCACTGGAGTGTAGTTTTAAGGTGAAAGCATTACTTCTAGATTTAGACGGACCTAGATTGGAATCCTAACTCAGCCATGCGGCTGGTACGACGGACTGTCTTGAGTGCCAGCATCCTCCCTTAACAAAACTGGGTCTCACCTCTGCGGAATGCCGTGTGGATTAAAACAAAACAGAGACGATACAGGGCTTAGCCTCGTGATTGAGAGAGAGCCATCATCATTTTTCAATGTCGGAACATTGCAATGAGCTTCCTACTTTTACTGCTTGACCCCAGCCCAGGTTCTAAGGCTTTCTCTATTTCTTAAAATTAACATGGACAAAATGTGGGCGTTGTACGGTTCATTTGAGCCTCTCTTATGAGCTATTTATTTAAAGTTTCTCTGTGGTCTAAAATGACCATTTAATTTGAATACTGCCCTTCTTGCTATTTTATTTTTCTTGTCTGGGAAATGTCAAGTGGGGTGGATTTGAAATGCTACTGACTAGGGATATTAAACACGTGAGTGTTTAATGACAGTTTAAAAAAAAAACAAAGCCAAGCATATGGGATCATTAAATTATTGAAGATGTTTTGCTGCAGTGGATTTATAAATAATACATGTTTAAAGGTTTATTTCCTTTACATTTCTTTAGGGACAACTGAAGAGTCTTCTCATTTGAGTTTAAAGGGAACTGACAGTGGGAAAAAGGTCAATGAAATGTTCATTCATGCAATTTCTATGCCCCAAATCCCTGAAACTTCAAATAAGAACATAACCAATTTTACAGAACGGTATCAAATAGTCTCCTTTATTTGTAGAGCAGAATGAAGCAATAGCTTTAATTTAGCAGCTAGGGAGGGAAAAGCTTAAAATATATTAATAAAAAAAGTTTCATATTAACCAGTATCACTTTTTACCCCCTGAAGAAAACCTCCAAATTGAAGTTTGTGTCTATGGATAAAATCCAAAAAGGAAGCCAACAATTAGTCTCTGAAGCCTATCAATTTCCTGACACATTAGCTTTTTAAGGTGCTAACCTTTTTTTTCACTGCACCATGTGGAAAATCCCAATGACCACAGATTAAACCCACGCCCCCTGCCATGGAAGGTTAATGTCTTAACTGCTGGGCCACCAGGGAAGTCCTGATTTCCTGACACAGTAGCTGTTTAGAATATGTTATTCTGAAAAAAGAGGATGTGTAGATGTTGCATGGCTTGTGGTGTCGTGTATATTGTTCAGATAAACTGCCATTTTTTTTTGAGCCCTTAAAACTATTTTGCCCCAACCAAGACCTGCAATGATATTAACAATGGTGCTCAATATAGTGGCACACATGCTATAAGGAGAATATTAGTAAATATTTTATTTATAAACAAATAAATTTATTTATAAATAAAATTAATAAATATTAATAAACATTTAGAATAATATATTCTAAGGGCTTCCCTGGTAGCTCAGTCAGTAAAGAATCTGCCTGCAGTGCAGGAGACCAGGGTTCAATCCCTGGGTCAGGAAGATCCCCTGGAGGAGGAAATGGCAACCCACTCCAGTATTCTTGCCTGGAAAATCCCATGGACAGAGGAGCCTGGCCGGCTAAATAACATGTCACTAAATAACAACAACCCCAAAAAAGAAAAAGGGAGGATGTGGAGTGACTGGGGACAGATCCTGGGAAGACGATGGAACCACCTGCAGTTGCCTCTACCCAGGGCTGCCCTCCATAGGTCTGGGACCCCTGGGAATTATATGACACGTGGTGTTTGATGCACATGGGTGGGGGGCACAGAATCCATAGTCTTTATCAGACATTCATGGTCTTGAAGAATGTGGTCTTAAGATCCACTACTTCTTCCTTTTTCCCTTTGGAACTGGCCGAGACGAAGGAGGAGGTGATGGGGTGCAGGTTAAGTTGGGGAAGGAGAAACGCCCCAGCTCTTCCCATGTTAATTAACCTCTCACCTCCAGGCAGCCTTTCCACCTGCATAAACCATGATCAGTAACGTGAAACTTTCAACTGGTTCAACAAGGCGAAGCAAAAGCTAATCACAGAATGTGAAGTTGAAACGGTACAGCAACATCAGGGAAAGACATATTGTCTTTAAACTTTTATTACTTGAATTAAAAAAATTTTTTTGAAAGTATGCTTGTTTTCCCTGGTATGCTTGTTCTTAACCTCTTCCTCTGCAATTTTATTTATTTATTTTTTTTCTCTGCAATTTTAAAAAATGGCTTGAAGTCCATAATTCAGTGACAAAGTTCAAGCATTTTTCTGATAATGAGGGGATAGTTTAAACATTTTCTTTGAATGGGAGAATGCATTTACTTTACAAGCTTTTAACATATACTCTTCCTGAAAATATTTAAAATATATTTTAAAATATTTTAAACATTTTAAGAAATATTTTTAAAAATATACTTAAAATATGTTCAGGTTTTAGATTCACTTAATCATCTTACTTATTTGTACCAGTAAGAGATTGAGTAAAAATTCCATGAAAAATTGGGTAGAGAGAGATTAAAGGATTTATGTTACCAAATTTAATCACATCTTTCTGATGATGGCAGGTCTCGGGGGATGCTAAGTACTGGGGCCAGAATCCAAATCTGTCTGACTCTAAAGTCCATGTTCTTTCCTCTGCCTCCTTCACCTCTGGTGAGGTCCCTCTGTGACCCCCTCCCACCCACAAAGTCCCCCTATCCCCCACTCTGCACCTTAGCACTGGGGACAGACGTCTGCACGCTCCTGGGAGAAGGAAAGGCTGATGATGGATGAATCCCATCAGAATCCTTCCTCTAGAGGGGCTCTTTAAGCTGACAGGGGATGGCTACATAGAAGGATGGTTGGAGAAAACAAAAGACGTGAGAAAACAAAAAACCGTTCTAGCAGTTTTCCTGCGAGACTGCAGTGTGTGTCTGTTAGAAAGTATGAAGAACAAACCCATCAAACCTGAGCAATAGAAATGCTAGAAAATGTTGGTGCCTTGAAAATAGCCAACCTGGTTTGGGTTTTACCCTAAAAACTAGAGAGGCACAGCCCCATTTCAGGGTATGTGATGGCTTTTCATCCATCACAGTAAAGTGCTGTCCAGATACTTTTTCTGCAAACTCCTCATGACATTTTGGCAAAGGGCAAAAGCCCCTGTGCTTCAAGGAGACTGACTAACATCTTAAGGTGACATATCCAAGGCAACCAGCCCAGCGCCTGGTCTAAGTCTGGTGCTAAATAAGTGATTGTTCTCGAAGGAGATACAAGGCCAATGTAATTGTGAGGGAAACTGTTAGTCTAAAGCCTGCACAGTTGCCAAGTGTAGTTTCCGTGACGATGTCATGGAATGCTTGGATGGGAGGACCCTGGGGCATCATCTTTCGTGTCTTACTCCTTTTCTTTTCCCTCAGCTTTAGTGAGGTGTAATTGACCAATAGAAAGTGTGTATACACTTATGAGTTGGCTTAAGTTTTTTCTTAAAGTCAGCACTGTAGCTTGAAGCCTAAGGATAGATATTGAGAGAAGTTATGCTAGCAGCCTACCACTAACCCCTCAAGCTAGGCACACAGAATTGTCTTTTCAGCCTTGATATTCTAAATCCTTTCATTATAACATGCTAGGTATATTTTTTCCTAAAGTTAGCTGTCACATCTACTTCTCTGCAGTCAGACACTTGGAGCCATATATCCAATCAGATAGCAAATGTTTGGGTTTTATGAACTAAGTGTCACAAAACATTAGTCTCCTTATCTCCGCTGCTGCTCTTTCTACCTCAAGTCAGTCTCCTTTATCATTCTTCACCTTGACCCATGCATTTGCTTCTTAATTGGGTTTCCCTACCTAAAGTCTGTTTCTGACCACCACCACCAAAATACTATCCCCCACTTTACTTCAAGAATGGATCTTTTTAAAATATTGAACATAGTGTTCAACAAATAGATATTAAGTGCTTAATAAATATTTATTGAATGAAAAAAAAAAAAAGAAAGTGTGTATACTTACAGTGTACAAAGTGACGACTTGACATATATTATGTTGTGAAATGAGCACCACGATTAGGCTAACGCATCACTCACATCATCACGATGCATTTGTGTTGAGGGGGTGGTAAGAACACTTGAGATCTATTTTCTTCGCAAATTTCAAAGATATGGTCACTGTAGTCACCGTGCTATACATTAGATCACCAGCACTTATCCATCTATGACTGAAAAGTTCTGCCCTTCGACCAACAGTGCATCATCACCCCATCCCACTTCCTACCAACATGCCGTCCTATGCCCTGCTTCTATGAGTCTGGAATTTTTTAGATCCCACATGCACATGAAATCATACAGTATTTGTCTGCCCCTGGCTTATTTCACTGAGCTTAATGTCTCCAGGTTCATCCGTGTTGTCACAAACAGCAGAATTTCCTTCTTTTGCATGGCTGAATACTATTCTGTTATACACACACATAAATGCATATCACAACTTCTTCGTTCATTCATCCATTGTGGGACACCAGGCTGTTTCCATATCTTGTGAATAATAATGCTGCAACGATCATGGGAGTTCAGATATTGCTCAGAGAAATTGCTTTCATTTCCTTTGGATATATTCCCAGAGGTGAGATTGCCAGATCGTATGGTAGTCTTAGTTTTAATTTTTTGAGGAATCTTTCTACTGTTTTCCAGAGTGGCTGCACCAATTTACATTCCAAACACTGTACGGGGATTCTCTTTTCTCCACTAACACTGGGTATCTCTTGTCTTCTTACAACACCATCTTGGTAGGTAGGTGTAGATACCTCTTTGTGGTTAGATTCACATTTCCTGATGATTAAGTGGGGTTGAGCCCCTTTTCATATACCCATCGCATCTGTGTCTTCTTTGGAAAATTGTCTATTCAGGTCCTTTGACCATTTCTCAACTGGGATTTGTTCATTTGTTCTTGAGTTTTATGAGTTCCTTACATATTTTGGATATGAACCCCTTATCTGATCTGCCAATAAATTCCCCCATTCTGTAGGGTGTCTTCTCATTTTGCTGTTAACTCACCCTTAACCAACACCAAACTCTGGCCAGAAAGCATAATTCATCAGAATGTTACTGACACAACTTACAGAGGAAAGAAGCGAATGATAAGAAAATGAACTGTGACAAGGATGTCTAAATAAACATAGAACAGTCCAGTTGGCATCCTGTGTTTAGTATTCATTTTTCTCGTTCTCAGGAGGCTGATCTCTAGTCCCTGTAGGACGATCTCTGAGCACAGAAGGACCAGGCACTAGAAGTCAGACAAAACCAAATTAATTCTGTTCTCCCAGAGCCACACCTAACAGGGACTCCGATTTTAGAATGTTTTCTGGTAACAAGGTGAAGCCCCGATGAGCTAGAGAACTCAGTGAATCAGAATACACGCACTGGGACCCGGCAGGCACTTTACCTAGAGCTGCAGCTCAGGAAAGCTGTGTTCGCTGCCCTCAGGACCGTGGCTGGGAAAAGATGCTCGGCAAAGATGCACTAACCACGACAGAGTTTGCCATCCCTCCTCGGGGCTGTCTGCCCAGCCGCACCCCCGCTTCTCCTCCTCTTCACTCCTGCGCGAGAAGCGATCTGGGGTGTCAGAAGATGAGATGCCTCATCTGATATCAATCGAGTCCTTTGGGCTTGTCCTTCCGGTTGGCTTCAGCCTCTGATATTGGGAGCGACCGTGTTATATTTGTGAAGGTTTTCATTTCACGGAAGGCACTTGGACTGCAGTGGACTCTGGTGATTTAAAGTCCGGTGTGAGTGGCTGGCTGATAGCTCTTTGTTTTCCATAATCCTTTGACTGGGACAAGAAATCAGAGTGTTTTAATCATGCTGCCCCGCGGGGGTCAGGGAGTCCTTCGCTTTGCGCTGTGTGTCTGGTGGTGTGTATTTGCACTATGCTTTAAAGGTAGGTTTTATTTCTGCTTTTTTTTTTTTGGTCTTCCCTTTTTAGCTGCGTGTATATACACTTCTATTTGTGTGCCGCTGAGCAGAGATGGGATACTCTATGGATAAATCTGGAGAGTGTTTGTACAGGAGTGACTCCTCATATAGCTGTTAATCAACCTATTCACTTTTAATTGGTTGACTTAACATGTAAAATGAGATTGGGGGGGATGGGATGGGGAGGACAAGAAAACATTGTAAACCATGGTTTATTTTATTTTCCCAATGAAAATATGCAACAGTAATAATGGTACATTTTCCTGTCTATCTTTGCTATGGATATATTCAATTTCTTTATCTGTATTTATGTGTTTTTTCAGAACTGTGGTTTATTAGCTGATACTATGAAGCCTTCCATTTTGTATGTAATTGTCTTTGTTTGGGGAAATATGTTATATTCCTGTCCTGAGGTCTGTCTCAAGAGGAAGGTCATTCATTTTCAAAGTTAGGTCTTAGAAATAGACAGCTGCCTCTCTGTCCGTGTCTGCAAAGCCACACCTCCACGTGCGGTGGGCTTGCAGGGATTTGCTTGTCAAGACTCATGGAGGGGTCATCTGAAATGTCTCAAAAGAAAAGCAAAATCTTAAAGGAGGAAAATAGGGAATGGGAGGATTTTTGTATTACCTGTTTTATGGAGAAATATCTCTATCATTATTAATAAAGTTGGCAGACAAGGATGGTTTATGTCTAAAATTGTTCTTTCCTATCTCAACAGACTTACAGATCAAGCTTATGGTTGCCTGGAGGAAGGGATAGTTAGGGAGTTTGAGATGGACGTGTACACACAGCTATATTTAAAATCGATAACCAACAAGGACCTAGTGTATAGCACAAGGAGCTCTGCTCAATTTTATGTGGCAGCCTGGATAGGGGAGGTGTTTAGGGGAGAATGGACACAGGGATGTGGATGGCTGAGTCCCTTCACTCTTCACCTGAAACTATCACAACATTTTTAATCGGTTATACCCCAAGACAAAATAAAAAGTTCAAGAAAAAAAACTGTTCTTTCCTGCTGAAATCTCAGTGTTTCCGTGTTTCCAAATGCATTTGGCAAAGAACAGTTTTTATTTAGCAGTATGACAGCTACCATTTCATTTGTTTTTGCCTAGTAAGTTGGCAACCCCTTAAATTTTTTTTCTTTCAGGGCATAAATCCCTTTGGGAAATATATAGCCTAATATTTCAGGTATCAAATTTGACTTTTATGAGGAAAAATATGGAAAGGGCATTAATGAGATGAATTATGTCAAATGAAGGCAAGTAACCCACATTTAATGCATTCTTGGGAAAATACAAGGAAATGTGATTACGTTATTGTCTGAAATTTGATGACCGAAAGAGCTATTGCTTAAGAACTTTGGGGGTTCTTTAAAAAATGTTTTCAGCAAAATTTTCCTTAGAAACTTCGCACTCTCACAAGTGCGAATTATCTCCAAGATAACTGAAGTTGAAAGTTGATTTTAAAAAGGAGGAGGGCTTGAGACCTTTATAAACTTGATAACTCTTTGAGTTTGTTTGATGAAGTTTCCCCAGCTACACACCCTTCTGGTGGTAGAAACAAAGACCAGTCAGATCAGTCCTTTGACAAGAAAGAGCAGGACTTTTTCTTTTTTTTAATTTAATTCATGAATTAATTTTTGGCGGCGCTGGCTTCTCACTGCTGTGCGCGGGCTTGCTCTAACTGTGCGGGCTTCTCTGGGTGTGGAGCTCAGGCTCCAGGGCACCCAGGCTTCAGTCGCGGTGGTGCACAGGCTTAGATACCTCGCGGCATGCGGGATCTTCCGGGACCAGGGATCGAACCCACGTCCCCTGCATTGGCAGGAAGAGTCTTACCTGGACCACCAGGGAAGCTCAGGACTTTAATGACTAGATCAGCGAGACGGTGAGTTCTGTTCAGTGATGGAGCTGACCACCCACTTAGAAGCACTCTTCCCAGCATCACTTTCTTTACCCTCTCACCAGCCCTGAGATGCAGGCCCTTCTCTTGTCATCTCCATGACAAAGGCAAGGAGCCCGGCCCAGAGGGCCAGGAGACATGGTCCTGGGGGACGCTGATGCCCGTGCTGCCTCCTGGGGAGGGAAGGCCCTGGAACCTCCACACGGGCACGCTCTCTGCTTCTCTAACACCGCCCTCTGTTTGGCCCGAAGGCTGTGCAGGCTGCGCGTCGGAGGAGAGGCTCTTTCACAAGCTGTTCGCTCATTATAACCAGTTCATCAGGCCCGTGGAGAACGTTTCCGACCCGATCACTGTGTATTTTGAAGTGGCCATCACGCAGCTGGCTGATGTGGTAAGTGCGAGGGGGTCACCAGGTACCACGTGGTCTCAAGGGGCTCCAGCTCTGAGGGTCTGAGAAACTCCCACTCACTGCATGGGGGTAAATAAAGGGATTTAAAGGAATTCTCTGGCAGCCCAGTGGGCACTACTCCATGCTGGACTCCAAGGGCCCAGGTTTGATCTCAGGTCGGGAAACTAAGATCCCACAAGCCATGTGGCTCAGCCAAAAAAAAAAAAAAAAAAAAGCAAAAACTTAAAGAAAAAAAAAGGAACAAACAAGAATCTATGAAGTATCAGCCCTTCAAAGCTGGCAAGGGATCCATTCCCCCAAGGATGCTGTCATTATTTCTGTTCAGTTCAGTTGCTTAGTCATGTCCGACTCTTTAGGACCTCATGGACTGCAGCACGCCAGGCCTCCCTGGCCATCACCAACTCCCGGAGTTTACTCAAACTCATGTCCATTGAGTCGGTGATACCATCCAACTATCTCATCCTCTTTTGGTCCCTTCTCCTCCCACCTTCAGTCTTTCCCAGCATCAGGGTCTTTTCCAGTGAGTCAGTTCTTTGCAACAGGTGGCCAGAGTATTGGAGTTTCAGCTTTAGCATCAGTCCTTCCAGTGAATATTCAGGACTGATTTCTTTTAGGATGGACTGGTTGGATCTCCTTGCAGCCCAAGGGTCTCTCAAGAGTCTTCCACAACACCACAGTTCAAAAGCATCAATTCTTCAGCACTCAGCTTTCTTTATGGTCCAAATCTCACATCCATACAAGACTACTGGAAAAACCATAGCTTTGACTAGACAGACCTTTGTTAGCAAAGTAATATATTTATTTCTGTTAAGGTAGTATATTTCTGGAAATGCTCTCAGAACCAGTTTATGAAGCCAAGAGGCGAAGGAGGGCAGTTGAAGGGGGAATACAAAAGGAGTTGACTTCGTCATGCACCTATTATGTACCAGCGTCTACACTTCGTGGCTGTCCTTTGCATCTTATAGCTGGGGAAAGAGCAGCTCAAGTCAGCCACATTCCCAACGACACGTGATTACAGATGGCAGCCCTGCAGTTCAGTCAAGCCTGTTTAACCCCAAAGCTCATGCCTGTTTTACTCTACAGATGAATTGCTCTAAGTCTCCTGTTTTACAGAATAAAGAAAAAGTTCACTTTCTGTTATACAGGGTTCCATTGAGTCCTGAGAAGCAGATGGGTGTTTGGAGGTCTTCATTTAAATTAATTGGTACCCTGTTCAAGGGCAGCGAGGACGGGAGTTCTTTGTTTTGAACCATCTTGGCACCTAGGTGCTGGCAGAGGAGGTGTGGGGCCTGGTGCCCCAGTACTGGGCAGGTTCTGGACTCCAAGGCGTGGCAGGGGCAGGCTGGCCTGAGGCTCTGGACGTGGACCAAATTCTAGGAATAGGCAGGCTCCCGGACTGAGGGGCGTATGGATCATCTGTGAGACGGTGGAGTACAGACAGATGGCACATGGGCGGGGGTGGGGGGCCGCCCCAGACAGGGAGGAGCCCTCCTTCCGCTCAGCTTTGCTTGGGAGAAGCATGGTGGCTCCAGGCGCGCCTGGGGGGAAGCCCTCGGATAAGGATGTGAAGTCTCGGGCCCACCCACCAGGCTTCCTCACCGCACACTTCCCAGGGGACCGGGCTGACCCTGGCCCCTCCTCTGGCTTCTGGCCCAGGCTGGAAGTGTGTGTACGCTGGTAAACACTGATTTTAAAAAAGTGAGCCAGATGCTTTCTCCCACCTAGACGGGACCACTCATTCTTTTTATTTTTTTAAATTAGCGTTGAGTCCATTGGTTCCTTTTTAAAAAATAATTTTATGCACTTATTCATTTTTGACTGTGCTAAATAAACGTGTTTATTTAGGCTTTCATTGCTGCTTGAGCTTTTCTCTAGTTGCGGCTAGCAGGGGCTACTCTCTTTATGGTGCGAGGGCTTCTCACGGGGGTGGTTTCTCTGTTGTAGAGCAGGGATCTAGGGTGAGTCGGCTTCAGCAGCTGTGGCTCATGGGCTCTGGAGCACACACTAGGTAGTTGCAGCTCATGGGCTTAGTCGCTCCACAGCTTGTGGGATCTTCCCTGATCAGGGATCGAACCCGTGTCTCCAGCACTGGCGAGTGGATTCTTTACCCCTGAGCCACCAGGGAAGCCCCCACTCATTCCTTTAATAAATGTTACAATGTTGTATCAATATCTGTTGTACAGCGAAGTGATTCAGCTAGATATATATAATATATACACATTTTTTTTAAAAAATTCTTTTCCACTATGGTTTATCATAGGATATTTTGCTATACAGTAGAACCTGTTGTCTATTCATTCTATATCTAATAAATTAATTCTGCTAACGCCAACTGCCCACTTTCTCATTTCTAATGTAAGCATTTAGCTGCAAATTTTATTCTCAGAACTGTTTTTGTCTGTGTCCCTTATATTTTGATGTACTATGGTTTTGTTCCCACTCAGTTCTATGTATTTTAAAAGCTTCCCTTTGAGACCTTCTCTTTGACTCACGGATTATTTAGAAATTTAATTTCCATGGATTTAGAGACTTTCCTGCTGTCTTCTTGTTATTGATTTCTAGTTTGATTCCATTATGGTAAGAAGCACACTGTGATTCCAACTTTTTAAAAATTTTGAGGTTTGTTTGATGGCTCATGATAAGGATATGATCTATCTTGGTTAATATTCCATTCATGTTTGGAAAAGGGTGTGTTCTGCTGCTTTTGAGTGGCGTGTCTGTATGCATCGATTAGATCCTGTTGTTCAGATTTTTCCTATTTTTGCTGACTTCTGTCAAGTAATTCTATTGGTTGCTGGGAATCTCTAACTAACTGGGGATTTATCTGTTTCTTCTCCCAGCTCTATCAGCTTCTGTTTCATATAATTCTGTTTTTGGTGCACAGTTAGGATCATTAGGTCTTCCTGTAGGATTAGATCTTCTGTCATTACTTAACATCCCTCTTCATCTTTAGAAATTTTTTTCCTCTGAGTCTACATTGTCCGACGTTACTACCTCAGTTCTAATTAGTGTTTTGGAGGCTACCTGTTCTCATGCGGAGCCCCACAAGTCCCTGGGGCCGTATTCTTGGTTGCCACTGAGTCATGGTGAGGCCTGGGGGTGACCGTGATGCAATAAAGCCCAGGCATGCAATTACCGACTCCCTTCTAGAAGATTCTAGGCCATCCACTGCTGTTTCAGCCCCACACTTGGCCTTAGAGCACCAGAGGGCTCTGCACAGAAGGGTGTTTGCTGCTGCATAGAATGACCTTGGCGGCAAAGTTCACTGACTGAAGGACCTTCAGAGCAGGAGTGTGTCTACTGCCCCGCTCATGGAGCCAGGACAGAGCCCCTGCCCTGTTTTTGGTGGCCTGGCACACCTGAAATGACAAACCAGAGGCTTTCAAAATGTAGCCCACCTGGCCTTTCTGATCTCAGCCTCTGAATCTGTTGCTGCTGCTCCAGAATCGAGTCCACTTAAAACTGTAATTCCAATCCTTTAATTCAATCAAGGTGTCAACTCATTTATTTTCCCAAGAGAGAGACACAGGGTGATGGTTCCAAGAATGTGGGGTGGCATTGTGGAGGTCTCAGGCCTCCTTCACCTGCCCTGTCTGATAGCAATTCCCATGGCCGTTGGTGTGGTCTGACACTGGATAGAGAATGAGACTTTCCAGACCAGGTCCTGACCCATCAATTTGACTGACACCTCTGGGGATGTCTACCCTCCATGAAACAGGCCCACACCACCTGGAGCTCCACCAGGCCGTGTAAGTACAGATGGGGAGAAGGGATACTGGATGATATTGCCAGCTGATTTTAATTCTCTGAACACAGCGTTCTAGTTCACAGTGTGTTCTGGTTCTCTGAACAGTATATTAGCGGACAGAGGGGAAGCAGTCTTTGGAAGATGTTTATAACTTACCTCTGAGACCTTTCTGGACTGCAGAGCTAGTCTGCCCCTGACTGACAGCCAATGGATTTATTGACAAGGCCCCTGCTGCAATCTGCAGGTCACAGGATGACCCTCCTATGAGCAGAAGGCATTTTCCTTAGACTTGGGTGATTGTAAAGTCATGGACAAGTATAGTCCATTTCTTTGCCTGCTCTGACCAACAGAAAGCCGTTAAGGAAACTCGTTTGAAAACCCTGGGGCTTACCGTGACTTGACACAAACCTCTTTGAAGGAGGAAGCTGATGAGGTAGTGTTTTCTGGGGGGCATGGAGAAGGGCAGAGCAGCTCAAGAATCACAGTGGGCTGGTGTCCAACCTTGGCTACCGCTCCCTCAGCTGTGAGCACTTCTCTCTGGAAGGTGCTCGAGTGTCTGGGGGAGAAAAGTTGGTACATGTTGGGAACCCACTGGAGGCACTAGTGGCCATCAACAGCCTCCTAGTGTTGCACTGTGAGGTCGCTGAAGGTTCTGGATGTGTCTTCAGTATCTACTCCACTGGGAGGTGGTAGCTACTTAGGAACACATTATATTTGGGATGTCAGCCTGGAATGCGTTTCTCCCAGAGAGATCCGTGACCCTCTGCAGGTCATTTAGGTACTTACTTAAACCATCTCCTCAGAGAAGCCTTCCTGCTTCACCCTGTCTTAAAGAAATGTGTTTGTACATGCGCGCGCACACACATACACACACCACTCAATCCCTCTTAATTTTTTCCTGTAGGATTTATCACTATCTTATTTCCTGTATCACTTATCACTATCTGTGTGTTAGTTGCTCAGTTGTGTCCGACTGCTTGTGACCCCATGGACTGTAACCCATCAGGCTCCTCTGTCCATGGGGATTCTCCAGACAAGAATACTGAGTGGGTTGCCATTCCCTTCTCCAGGGGACCTTTCCAACCCAGGGATCCATGGGTCTCTTTCATTGCAGGCAGCTTCTTTACCATCTGAGCCACCAGGGAAGCATCTTACATTGTATCATACATCTATCATTGTATCATACATCTATCATTGTATCATACATCTATTTTTTATTTTCTGTCTTCCCAGCTAATAGCTTAGATACACACGTGTGTGTGTGTTAGTTGCTCAGTCATGTCCAACTCTTTGCATGGACTATAGCCCACTAGGTTCCCCTGTCCATGGAATTTCCCAGGCAAGATACTGAAATGGGTTGCCATTCCCTTCTCCATTAGACACACATCAGTCAGTTCAGTTCAGTCACTCAGTCGAGTCCGATTTTTTGCCACCCCATGAATCACAGCACACCAGGCCTCCCTGTCCATCACCAACCCCCAGAGTTTACCCAAACTCATGTCCATCAAGTCAGTGATGCCATCTAGCCATCTCATCCTCTGTCGTCCCCTTCTCCTCCTGCCCCCAATCCCCCCCAGTATCAGGGTCTTTTCCAATGAGTCAACTCCTCGCATGAGGTGGCCAAAATATTGGAGTTTCAGCTTCAGCATCAGTCCTTCCAATGAACACCCAGGACTGATCTCCTTTAGGATGGACTGGTTGGATCACCTTGCAGTCCAAGGGACTCTCAAGAGTCTTCTCCAGCACCACAGTTCAAAAGCATCAATTTTTTGGTGCTCAGCTTTCTTCACAGTCCAACTCTCACATCCATACATGACCACTGGAAAAACCATAGCCTTGACTAGATGAACCTTTGTTGGCAAAGTAATGTCTCTGCTTTTTAATAAGCTATCTATGTTGGTCATAACTTTCCTTCCAAGGAGTAAGTGTCTTTTAATTTCATGGCTGCAGTCACCATCTGCAGTAATTTTGGAGCCCAAAAAAATAAAGTCTGACACTGTTTCCACTGTTTCCCCATCTATTTGCCATGAAGTGATGGGACCGGATGCCATGATCTTAGTTTTCTGAATGTTGAGCTTTAAGCCAATAGGTAAGGGTATTTTCCAATCCTGGTGATTTCTGTAACCCCAGCATTTATAGAGCACATAGTAGGTACTCAATAAATATTTGTTAATGAATGAGTGAAGCAATCGGCAGTGGCTTGGACGGGAGTGAGAGGTGTGTTGTGGGGAGTGGCAGGATCCAGCTGCAAGGCTCCATGGTGAGCTGAGCTGACACCTCGAGGGGTGGCTGAGCTCAGGACTGGGAGCCTAGAGGGTGCTGGGGAGCAGCTGGGGAAGAAGATGGCAAAAACAACGATGCCCTCCACCATCTGCTGGGTGTCCCCTCCCTCCTCCCACTCTCCATTCTCTCTCTTCTTTCCTTTCATGAGATCAGAAGGCCTTGTGGGCTGCAGAGGTCAGAAAGCCTTTACAGAAAAAGTGAAGCTTCAATCAGATTTGAAAGACAGTAGTAAAGCCACATTTCCTTTAGAAGTCGACAGGGTGGGCACCAGTGTGGAAATATTGTATTTTTGGTTGATTTTTATAAGTTGCCTTTTCAGTCTTCTTTGTTTTCCTCCATTAGCTCGAACTCAGCTCAGCTGTTTTGTAGTTGTAATTTTCGCTCTAAGATTCACTTCTATTAGCTGGTACATTTGAGGCTAAAATAACATTGCTTCCTCTTCCCAGGATGAAGTGAACCAGATCATGGAAACCAACCTGTGGCTACGTCACGTATGTGCCTGTGTCCCTTACTCTTCTCTGGGAACTGTCACTGACATGTCAGTTTAATAATGTCCAGTGGATAAAATCCACTAGCACTCCCTCTTTCCATCTCCAGTTTATGACAGAGTATAAAATATTATCTATCTTCAAAGCCCAAAGTTCAATCTGGTAACAGCTGCTTGGTTGCAAGCTTCAGGTGCAGAACCTAGTGACAGAGTTCTCACTGACTCTGTCCTTTGAAGGTTTCTGCTCTCAGGTCTCCTATTTTTGCTTATATCTTGAGCTCCAGAGCCAGATGCTTACACATTCTTTGATTCTGCTGTGGCTTAGATTCCCACTATTTGGTTTAATCAGTCTTGCCAGCTTTTTCTTCCTTTTGCTCTTAATATTTTATGTAGATTTTGTAATAAACCTATCATCCTACTATCTTTTTATTATTAGAGATGGATTGCTACTAGAGATTGAACATAGTCTATGGAATGTAGAAACTGAGTCTATAAACTTGACCAGCTAATTAATAATCAATAGATACATATCTAATTTCTAGTGGATAACCTATTTTTGCCCAAATCAGCTCAGCCATCTTGTTCACCTTGAGTTTAATCCCCCAGCTTTTGGTAGAAACCAAAGTTAAGTGAAAGCCACTCAGTTATGTCCGACTCTTTGCGACCCCATGGACTATACAGTCCACGGGAGTCTCCAGGCCAGAATACTGGAATGGTTAGCATTTCCCTTCTCCAGGGGATCTTTCCAACTCAGGAATTGAACCAGGGTCCCCTGCACTGTGCATGTCTACATTCCAAGGACTATAGTCAATCTCTAGTAGAAATTCATTTCTGTTATTAAAAGATAGTATGATGATAGGTTTACTACAAAGTCTGCATAAAAGATTAAGAGCAAAAGGGAGAATAAGATGATATGACGGATTAAACCATGTACTCTTCAAACAAAAATCTTTTCAAAAAACTGTTGAACCACTATAGAATTAACATTAGAAGAAAGTGAAGAATTTTTAAAACTGACTCCTATTTCCTTCAGATCTGGAATGATTATAAGCTGCGCTGGGACCCCACGGAATATGACGGCATTGAGACTCTCCGTGTTCCTGCTGAGATGATCTGGAAGCCTGATATCGTTCTCTACAACAAGTATGTGTACCCGACAGCCAGGCTTTTTCCAGAGCTGCCTTTGGCGCAGGTGGACCCGAAGCACGGGGGAGTCACTAACGGTGTCTGATTTACTTTGCAGTGCGGTCGGCGACTTCCAAGTCGAAGGCAAGACAAAAGCTCTTCTTAAATACGATGGCATGATAACCTGGACTCCACCCGCGATTTTTAAGAGTTCCTGTCCAATGGACATCACTTTTTTCCCTTTTGACCATCAAAATTGTTCCCTGAAATTTGGTTCCTGGACTTACGACAAAGCTGAAATTGACCTTCTAATCATTGGCTCTAAAGTGGACATGAATGAATTTTGGGAGAACAGTGAGTGGGAAATTGTTGATGCTTCTGGCTACAAGCATGACATAAAGTATAACTGTTGTGAAGAGATATACACAGACATCACCTATTCTTTCTACATTAGGAGACTCCCGATGTTTTACACCATTAATCTGATCATCCCCTGTCTCTTTATTTCATTTCTCACTGTCTTGGTCTTCTACCTTCCTTCTGACTGTGGTGAGAAAGTGACACTTTGCATTTCAGTACTGCTTTCTCTGACTGTGTTTTTGCTGGTGATCACAGAAACCATCCCGTCCACATCTCTCGTGATCCCCCTGGTGGGCGAATACCTGCTCTTCACCATGATCTTCGTCACCCTGTCCATCGTGGTGACGGTGTTTGTATTGAACATCCACTATCGCACCCCGACCACTCACAACATGCCCACGTGGGTGAAGGCGGTCTTCCTCCGGCTGTTACCCCAGATCCTGATGATGAAGAGGCCTCTGGACAAGAAGAAGGAGACAGGATCTGATGGAAACCCCAAAGGAGTCTCCAGCAGGCCTGCCAAAGTCAAGTTTGATCATCACAAAGAGCCCAGACTTCTTAAAGAATGCTGCCACTGTCATAGATCTGGTGAACCCGCCACCAGCAAGAGAAGATTAAGTCATCAGCCTTTACAGTGGATGGCTGAAAACTCGGAGCTCTTGCCTGAAGTCAAAGACGTAATCGATAGTGTTCATTTCATAGCAGAAAACATGAAGAACCAAAATGAAACAAAGGAGGTAAATGCATGAATCCTCTAGCCTGTCCACTCACGGAAGTCCTAGGGGGCCTGCATAGAACCCTAGTCAGAACTCCAGTGTGAGTTCTATTTGCAAGACAGTCGGAGAGTGGGTGCCCTGAGATCCAGCTCTGCGATGCTGCAGTTTTGGGTGAACTGCCCTGGTGAAGGGATGGAGTAAGGGGTAGCCTCAGAGCAAATCTTTGCCTCCAGAAATGTCAACTCAAGTGAAATCTTGTTAAAATAAACACTCAGGGCAGTCTTGGTTAGTTAGACGGAGAGCCCCTGCTTAAGGAAGGCTCGGAGAGGGAAGAGCCAGCCAAGGGACAGGACAAGCTCCATCACACTCACTAGACCTGACAGGGATCCAGGTGCTGATTGAATGATATTTTTAGCAGGATATTTTTAGCATCAACTCAGTCGGCTCCTGCTGCCCAGGGTCTAACTATAGCAGGACAGGCCTCCCCATCCTCCAAAGAGAGAGCTCAAGAAATGTACGCCAACTTCCCATTCCACCAGGATGACTAGCTAGGTGCCTCTGAAAATTCATGCCAGGGGTCTGGGTCTGACCTGATGGCAGCTGCCAGCATCCTTATCTCCTAACGAAAGGGCATCACAGACCTGAAGTCTGCCCATTGGTGCCGGGAAGGACACCGAGTGTGTGTCACACAGGTGGAGGGGGGGTTTGTATCAGAAGCAGGTGAGTCTGGGACTCCCTTCTGTGAGGACACCTTCGTCAGACCTAGGGGATGGTTGCTCTGACTTCAGCACCACCCAGTAGGGCTCTTGGAGGTTGGGAACAGGAAGGGCAGGAGAGATGTAAGGAATTGTCCACACTAGTGTGATGCCAGGGTCTGGGGGGCTGCTGGCTCCTGATGGGGGACCATCACCCTGCAGGGCTTATCCCCCACCCTCTGCTGCCTCAAACCCAGTTCCTGGACTCGCCACAGGGTCAGGAGTTTCCATGGTGCTCATGACAAGAGTGGGAGCAAAATGTCTCCACTCTATCAGTTAACAATGGATGCTGCAGCCATCAAGCCATCAGTCACTGCGTCACCCCCAACTGTGCACCCTGAGGGGCCTCAGGAAGGAGAAAGAGGGATACTGGCCCTAGACAGTTAAGGTGCACATCCAGGGAATGATTTCCGTAAGCCTAGACTCTTGCCTCTCCCCACCTATAGAAAAGCAGTAAATTCATTAACTTGAGGTGCCTGGTTTTCCTTAATTAATGGTAATCTTTTTAAAAAACTTAAGAAACAATTGAAGGATAGTTGATTTACAATATTGAGCTAGTTTCTGCTGTAGAGCAAAGTGACTCGGTTATACATACATATATATATACAGTCTTTTTAAATGTTCTTTTCCATTAGGGTTTATCCCAGGAGACTGGATAGGGAGGAGCCAGGATATATAGGAGGTTTTGCAACAAAAACTAGGCAGTTGAAACATCAAAGGATGACTGTGGCAGTAAAATGCAACAGAATGCTCTGCAACATCATCTTCTGATGTTCTGACTACCTGGTCTGTGTTGCAAAATCTGCTTATTATCCTGGCTCCTCCCTTACCTCTTCAGGGCAGTCCCTCAGAGCGATCTCAGAGGCTGCCCCCCAGGCTCTAAGTCCTCAGAAAATCCACCGAATAGAACATAACTCTCGAGGGGAGGGGAGGGAGGCTCAAGAGGGAGAGACTTACATTTATGTAATTATGACTGATTCGAGTTTTGCTGTATGACAGAACAACACACTATTGTAAAGCAACTTTCCCCCAATTAAAAATGAATTAAAAAAAAAATTTCTCAACCTTTCAGGTTGTGCTTTTTTCTCAGTTAATGCACTAAAGGAGCATCTGAGCAGCTCTTTCAGGGCTGCTACTTGCAGTCAGGCTGGAGAAGAGAATGACAACCCACTCCAGTTTTCTTGCCTGGAAAATCCCACAGACAGAGGAGGCCGGCAGGCTACAGTCCATGGGGTTATAAAGAGTCGAACGTGCCTGAGCGACTTACACACACACACACACACACACACACACTTGCAGTCAGGAGAAGCCCTGTGTGCCCCGCAGGAGCCTGCTGACTGCAGCCCTCTGCCCCAGGACTGATTGCGCACACGCCCTCTCTGTCTTCAGACAGACGGTTGCTGTCTGTGTACACTATGGCGGAGACACGGGTTAATCAGAATTGTAGGGATACTTGCTTTAAAAGTTGTCAGTGAATGTTCTGTGCAAAGGAGGCAGCTTATTTATGAAACAGAGCTTATCTCCCATGGTCTTCAGTTTTTACAGGGGCTTGACATTTTGTCTTTCAGGTAGAGGACGACTGGAAATACGTGGCCATGGTGGTGGACAGGGTGTTCCTGTGGGTGTTCATCATCGTCTGTGTGTTTGGAACTGCAGGGCTGTTTCTCCAGCCGCTCCTGGGGAACACAGGGCATTCGTAAGGATGGATTTTCCCTTCATCTTCAGAAACGAACAGACGCTGTGTTTATTCCCCCATCACCAGGAAATGGATAGAAAACTCCCCAC
Organism: Dama dama; assembly: GCF_033118175.1. Taxonomy (NCBI): domain Eukaryota; kingdom Metazoa; phylum Chordata; class Mammalia; order Artiodactyla; family Cervidae; genus Dama; species Dama dama. Next base: position 43,208,004 of record NC_083712.1, on the reverse strand, counting down.
CAGGTCCACATCTAGAGAGAAAAAGAGGGCCTTACTGCCAATGACAAGCCTGGATGGCCCTCCTTTGGGGGTGCAGAGGGGTGCTTTAAGACCCCAGGGTCTGGGACCTGATACTGGAGCTCAGAGCTGGCAGCCCCCGCAGGCTTCTCTTGTCTGTACACATTTGGCTTCTGGGGACGTGACCGACCCACAGTCCAGTGAGACACGGAATCAAAGTCGAGTCACGCTAAGAGGTGTTCTGCTTCCCCGGTTTATATACTTCTCGGTATAACGACACCTGCCAGACGTGCGACTTTGGACCTTGGACTTGCTGACAGCTGCAGCATCTGTGACCTTGTGTATGCTTGCTTTCCCATGCTTGTCTCTGTGACGTGGAGCCCACACTGCAGCAGTATTTAACGCAGTAATTGGTAGGAACAGCAGGTAGTCGGTCTACCCTCTGAAAAAAATCTTATTGAAGTATAGTTGATTTTTAATGTCGTGTGAGTTTCTGTTACACAGCAAAGCGACTCAGTTGTATATATACACACACACACACGTATCTGTTCTTTTGCAGATTCTTCTCCATTATGGTTTATCGTAGGATATGAATATAGTTCCCTGTGATGTACAGTAGGACCTTGTTTACCCATTCCATATATACTCCATTGGCTAAGCCCAAACTCCCAGTCCTTCCCTCCCCAACACCGTTGCCCTGTATGTAATTAGATTCATCTGGCAAGAGACTTCAGCGTTGACCAGCACTGTGGGAGGCATGCCGTGGACTCGGAAATAGCCTCTGTCCACACAGTTAGAGCTTTTTAGAAAAAGCCGTGAACACGGAGATCTCCAGGGCCAGGTGTCACGTGGGGAATGTCACCGCAGCGCAGACAGCAGGGTGAGCTCTGGCCGGCAGACCTGGAGCAGCCTTTGCCGTGGGTCCAAATGGTATCTCTTCTCCTTAGCCGTTTCCATTTGTTTCTGCGTAGCTGAGGCTGAAAATAAAAGTGTTTCTTCTCGAAGGAATGGTGATCTTGTATCTTTCGGAGTATTTCCTTTTTCTGAGAGGGAGAGCCTTGGATATTCTATTTTATTCTTCTCTCACTTATCATCTTATCTTTTGTATACACTTATCATAACAATTTTAAAGATGCATTTTAAAGTAGAAAAAAACAAACTACCCTGACACAGGAACTAATTTCATTTTACCTTTTCCATTGGAGTCCCTGTCTAAAAGGCACACATAATTGGATATCTTACCTTTCGGTTTTATATTTTGCTATTTTTCTCAGCATCATGTCAGCAGCCTTTCTCCGTGATGGTGTGCAGTCTTGAAGTATAATTTTTGTGATTGCAAAATTTTGTGATTCTGTTGTGTTGATACACTACAGCTTCCATTTCTGATATCCACCAAGGTTCTTGATCTTCTCTTAATCAATGGAAATTGATGAGAGGCCAGCCAAGAAATTCAGGCAAGGCTTTATTGAGGTTTCTGTGGCCTAGGAGGGAGCGAAAACAAGTATCATGTGCCCTTGCTTGCTTCTCTGGAGGCATGCAGGGCAGCCACGGGGATCCAGGGGTCTGACCAGAGGGGTGGCTTAAGTGGTCTGCCTACCTCTTTGGTGCTGCTGAGTGCGGGGGCTTGCACAGAACAAAGGGTCCCGGTCCTGGCCTGACTCATTACCATGTGCTAATTCTTCCGTGTCTACCTCATCCCGGGGCTTAAGGCCCGCTCTGGGACCCCAGACACAGGTTATTCTGTTTTAAAGTCTTTTAACTCTCATCATGTCATGTGATTAGATTGCCTCTGTTTTTTCTATCTTCACAGAGAGTTACTTGTTTCCCGATACCTTTTGTTAAACTATTAAGCCAAATCACTATTTCATGTCATTGTTTAAAAGTTTTAATTGTGGTGAATACACATAACAAAGGGCACCTTCTAAACCATTCTTAAGTGTACGGTTCTGTGGAATTAACTAACATTAACTAACATTAATTAATTAATTAACATTCCCACTGATGTGCAACCTTTTCCCACCATCCATCCCCAAAATGCTTTGTCTTGCAAAACTAAACTCTGCATCCATGAAGCAATAAATTTTGAATTTTTTTTTGAGGAGCCACCATGCTCCTTTCCATACCAGCTGCCCCGTTTTACATTCTCACCACCACTGCACAGGGGCTCTATTTTCTCTACGCCTTTATCAACATGTGTTATTATTATCTTTTTTATAACAGCCATCCTAATGGGTATAAGGTAGTGTATTGTGGTTTTGATTTACTTCTTCCTGATGATTTGTGATGGTAAGCATCTTTTCATATACTCACTGGCTATTTGTCTATCTTGTCTGGAGAAATGTGTATTCATGCCCTTTGTCCCTTTTAAGATTGAATTATTTGTCTTTTTGTTGTTGTTGGGCTGTAGGCTTTTTAATATATACTATATATTAACCCCTTGTCAGATATAAAAATAAGACTTTTAAGAACTGCAAAACAGGAAGGTGGGGGTGCTCTGTGATCCTTGAGGGGCGCTGGGGGCATCTTGTCACAAGCAAACAAACCAGCAACATACATTTAAAAATATGAAATAAGCACTTGAACAAAAGAGGGGCCACAGCATGGAGGTGTCTTTGTGTATCTGACCGAAAGAATCAATGCCTTAGATGGCATGGAGCTCATAGATTATTTAGCGTGACTCTTTATATCTCAAGAGGCAGAGTGGCTTGCCTGTGATCACATAGCTAACAAATTCATCTCTCGAACTCACACCTCCTAACTCTTAAAGCTTCTCTCTGCCCCTGGATAACTTGGTCCCTTTAATGAGAAGGGAATCCAAAAAGACAGAGAATCAACTGATGTGGCCCGTCTCCTCCCTTCCCATCCCCACGTCCTCCCAAAGGCCAGGGAAAAGCTCTTCTCACTGTCCGTGAGTGAGAGTCACTCAGCTGTGTCTGACTGCAAGCCTGTGGACCGTAGCCCATCAGCTCCTCTGTCCATGGGATTCTCCAGGCAAGAATACTGGAGTCGGCTGCCGTTTCTTCTCCAGGGCATCTTCCCAAGCCAGGGATCAAACACAGCTCTCCCGTGCTGCAGGTAGACTCTTTACCCACGGAGCCACCAGGGAAGCCTGTCAGTAATCAGAAAGAAGAAAACTTCTAATGCAAACCAGGTAACAAGAGGAGGCAGCAAATACTCTTAGTTTAGGGAGGTCAGGACTGTTGGGGTCAAAGTTGTCTGTAGCAGGGGCCAGGGATACAAATAACTTGCGGGCAGTATGTTCGTCTTCAGAATGAGATCAGGCAGTGCTGAGCGGAATAGCAGACATTGCTGGGATTCCAAGTCTCCGGTCCGAGTGAAGCATCCTGAGGTTTCCCCCCCTAACCGCCCCCTGTGTTCACGCTTCCCCCAGCTGAGGAGCGGAGACAGCGGGCAGAGGAGAAAAGCCTGGACGTCAGCAGATGCTGACGCGTATAGAGAGACCCACCACAAGGGGCCCACCCTGCAGGGTCTGCCCGCTGCCACCGGAGGCGGATTTCCCCCGGCTGGGCCCCGCGTCCTGCTCATCACACTAAACATGGTCTGGGAAGCTTGATCGTCTGGTTTTTCAAGATAAACCCCAAATCCGGCTTTTTATATAAAATCTCCTAACTTTAAAATGTCACTACTAAAGTAAGCAAACATTAGGTCTTGGTGTCAGCCAAACAAAATCTGCCTGCAGGGCTGTGAGTGGGCAGTGGTTGGCCAAACACACCGGGGCTTGATCCCTGCTGTCGGGGGCAGTCAGGCAGGAAGGACAGGGTCCGGGGCAGGGAAGGGCCAGGGCGGGGGGGGGGGGGGAGAGGATTTGGGGACCTCGGCTCACCACCTGGGGGCCTGGAGAGCGTCTGCATAGGCTGTCCCATCGGTCCGACGTCCGGAGGCCTGCGGTGTGCCTCTCGGGTGCAGCGGGGGGACAGGGGGATGAGGGAGGGGCATCTCCCCTGCCCGGCCCGCTTTTGACTTGGACACTATTATCTGAACCCTTTGGTGCAACTAGCGATTCTCAGCCAGAACTGCTATTGTACCCCTCACACACACACACCCACTCACCACACATACCCTAGTCCCTAGTAATCACATCACACATACCACACACACCACTCATCACACCCACCATACTTACCACATACCATACATGGTATGTGTACCATACCATACATACCATACCATACATACATACCACACACCATGTGCATCACACCCACCACACCCCACACACATGACCCACACACATGACCCATACCACTCTACCACTCCCACCATACTAACCACATACCACGCACATCACTGCCACTTTACCGTACCCACCACACCCACCACACTCCACATACACCACACGCTTCACACACTCCAAAACCACCACACCTTTTCTCCCAGGGCTGTTTAGAGGTGGCCTGAGTCAGTTTTCACAATGCGTCCTCTTCCTGCTGACCTCCTGAGGAGACCTCATTCTTCTGGCCTGGCGGGGACTACCCCCGAGCCTTCAGGGACACGTCTAAATCCTACAACAGCCCAGGGGATGTCCGGAGGTGTGACAACACACACCAGTGGGCATATTGCTGCTTTTGGTTTACCTAGCGTTAAGATGGTCCGTGAAACAAAAAAAATACTGTTGCTTTTATTTTCAGTACTATTTTATTGATATACTGGATAGAAAGTGTTATTTCAAAGAAGGAATGTATATCAGGTTAAATATAACTGGTAGTCACCATAGCTATTAGTTAAACAAGTTCATTTTAATACATAATAGGAGATGCTTCCAAGAAAAAATGATTACACTAAAAAAAACCACCTCAGCTTAAAGATATTACCCTTTGAAAATTATAGTGTTCTAATGTATCTGGTTAGAGACCATTTTTAAAGGGACCAAGGTCACAGGTAAGAGTCTTTGTAACTTTGCTGTGTGTTATGGCCACAGACTATACTTCTAAAATTACCAGTAGATTAAGGTGGACAGATCACCTTAATCCAGCTATTAGTTTTAACATGAATGATAAGACAGCTGGATAGCATATCCCCTTAATATGGTAAATAGGAAATACACACCATCATCTGTGATGTATTCTGCCAACAATATTGAGCTAGGTTATAGTTGTGGCTTCCAATTCACAGGAAATATAGGACACAGAGGGAAAAGCTAATTGATACTAGAAGCAAGCAACCAGACAAATCCTAAAAATGAGACATTCTTGGGGGAAACTGATCTACTCCTTTCAAGAAGTCAGTGAGAAGAAATAAATTAAAAGATTTAAAAGGCATAGCTCTACGGATTGAATCCTACTTTAGACAAGCTAGTTCTTAATTTAGGCTATTCTTGAGATAGGTAAACTACAATATGAAATTAATGATTCTTTTAAGTATGATCATAGCATTTTAGAACTTTTTTAATGTAAGAAAAGATTTCTTTAAGACACATACTGAAAATTACATGTGCACACACAGAGTTGGAAATACTGGGAGAGGCTGAGCAAGAATACAAATTTGTCCTCATTTTAGACAAAAAACCCAATCCAAACTTTGTGGTTTGAGTTAATTAATCAGCAAATATTAACTAAGCCATGACCACATACTCAACTCTATTAGATGCCATTGGGGATGGAACAGAGTATATGCTATGGTTTAGCTGAGGAAATAAAATTCACAGAATAAAGCAATAGAGAACAATTATGTTCTAAACTGTATATCAGAGGCTGAAAACACCGCAGGCTCTTAAGAGTCAGGAGCTCGGGGAGGGAGGGCTGTGTGTTCTGTGATGACGTCATGAGGAGGGGGTGTGAGCAGAGAGCTGAAGGTTGAGAACAACTGAGGACAGCTCTCACCTGTGTGTGCCCGCAAGTGTGCCCTGCATGCTCACGCACATGAACGTGTGAGATAGAAAGTTCCACAGGTCTCCAAACGTCCACTTGTTGGAATTAGCTGGAACGTTTTGTTCATTTTGTCCTGCTACGCATTTGAAAGTAAAATTTCCTTGCTTTACAGTCGCCTTCTGCAGCGACGTCCTTAGGATTATCATGCTACATAAATGTTTATCCTTCCCCACATTTGAGACCATCGTCACCTCCCAGTTTAGCTGTGATGAGCCTTAAGCTTCAGGCACACATAGCAATGCTTGGCCTTTGCTGTGTTTGTGTATGGTCGGAAAGAGGCTTCTGTGGAAAGTGTTCTGTGTGACCTTTTTCATAATTTAAAACTGAATTCAATTCTAAATGCATCTTTCCAAGATCAGTACTGTTATTTACCCAGCACACTAAATGAACCAAACCAAGTTAAATAATGAATTCAGTCAACAGTGTTCTCAATAAAATGAAGAACAGTGACTTGCCCTTTGAGTCCACCATCCCATTAGGGACTAAGGCTGGGAATTCTTGATTTTCATCAGAATGTATTCCTGTAAATCCTGTCCTAAAGCAGTGATAGAGCCGATTACATTTTCCCAAAGGAACAAAATTGCAACGAGAATTTGTGTGGTTTAAAAATTGTTAAAGGTCCAGTATTTAACCTCTAAGTGTAGAATTAGGGAGCAGGAGAGGTCTTCAAAGGTCATGAGTCATAACCTCTTGCTATTGGCCAGGAAAATAAAACCCAGAGAGGGCAAGCGTCTCACTTAAGGCTGGTCAAGAACCCAAGATTTCTAGCGCCCTAGTTTCTACTTTGTCATGTATCTATTGAAAACAAATGCCTTGATCATGTTAAACATTATTTAAACACCCAAAATACATACATGTGATTTGTTTCGAAGTCTAGAATTGCTTTTGAGAGTGATTCGAGTGGAATAAGTCTAAAAACGCAGTCCGGGCTGTTTGAAAAAATGCTGTCATTTCTGTTCACTATGGTTCTGTGCTCGGGCACTTGGCAGGAAAGGAAACTGTACAACACAGGAGGGTAATTAAAGGAACCATTTTCGGGAGGTGGGATCAAGGGCACAGGGAAGGAGAGATTGGGCGTGAAGGAGAAGGGCTAGTTGGTGTGAACAGGATGGTGAGTGCCTCGAGGCAGGAACAGCAGTTTGGAGACTTCAGCAAAGATCCAGAAGACTGACAGAGCAGGTCTGCAGAGCTCCTGAGAGAGAGTGCACACGGTCCTCCTGCCTCATCTGAACACTGATGGGTCATTAACGTCAAGACATGCATTACTTTTTCTTGCTGGGAAATTCGCAATTCTATTCCCAACGGAATCATCTTTCTAGTCTACATTCACATCCACCACCCACCAGGCAGCAAAGTCAAGGTCATTCGGTCCTTCAAATAGACCCCACTCTTATGGTGTAATACCACTTTGGGTGATTTTTCAGTGTCCAGTTGCCAAGGACAATTGGACCCATCTATAGGGATTCAGATTTAGAAAAGAGTTCTAGGATAAATGGCTGGCCGATGTGTTTCTTTCCTTTTTTTCTTCTTTTTTGTCCTCCAAATCCCACTGATATTTTGGAAGATGTGTAAAATGAACACGAATGCATAGGAGTACTGAAAAGATGGCTGAGACGCTTTCATAGACTGGATTGGTGGGGATGGCTGAAAGGCATAGGACAGACGAGATTGGATTTACGGTCAAACCTAACAGAGCAATGGACGTTGTGGTTCCATGCAGGAGAATTGTGACTGCAAAAGAAATTGCATCTTTTCCAGCAAAACCCCACAATACTCCTAAGATTCTGTGTGAGGGAGACGAGTGAAGGCTGGAGGAGCTGCTGGTATGGTTGTCCACACTCACATGGCTTCTGTAGCCTGTCCTCACTGGTGTGGTCATTTTGATACATGAAAAACTAGAGTGTGCGCCAGACCAGAGAATTAGGGTAGTGCCTGCGGTCACGTCCGGCCACCATGAAGGAAGGGGTGTCCCAAATGTAGAGGATGAGCTGTTCTCACACCTTAGAGAAATGCTTGCTTAATCACAGGAAGGTAAAGAAAAGTGGCTGGGGCCAGACTTACTGTAACGAAAAACTGCTTTTACTGTCAGGTGAATAAACAATTAAAAAATCCCAAATATTTGAGTTAAATGACCACAAAAAAAGCATCAAAAATCAGCAAGCTCAACCCCTGAAGAAAAATTGTTAATGTAAACAATAGAAGGAGACTTCAAAGTAACTATAACTAGTATCCTTAAGATAGTCTGGAGGGTGTGACATCCAAAAGAATTAAAGAGTTCCTAGAAAACAAATCCATGATTGATTCGTCTACAAACATACCAATCCCCTCCCGGGGTAGGTGAGCTAAATGGAAGAAGACGCCATGACGGTGAAGCAAATGAGTCAACTACAACATCAAGCTGACAATGTAAAGATTTTAAATAAAAAGTAGGAGGGAAAAGTTAATAAGACATATGGGGATACCAAGATCCTCCTATTAGAAATTTCAGAAGGAAAGGGGAAAGAGAATGGGAGATAGGGAATAATAAAAGAAGGGAGATAAGAATATTTGTGTGAGTTGAAAAAAGACATTATTCGTCGAGTGCCAAGACAAGGAGACAGAGAGAGAGCAAGTCCACATACAGCAAACAGGAGATTATTTCTAAAGTCCAAAGATCAAGAGAAAAGCCTAAAAGTCTCAGGAAAGAAAAAATGGGAGTCTATGGCAATAAGAATAAGAATCATCTGTCACCATGGTTCTCATTTATAACATGGCATTTTGTAGAATAATGTCTTCAAAGTTCTGAGGGAAAATGACTGTAAACTCAGAATTTCACACCCAGTCCACCTGATCTGTGAGGGCAGAATAAATGACAATATCAGAAATGCAGGGATTCAGAAAGGCTAACACACTCAAAACTTCCTGCAAAAATGACTTGGAGATGGAGTCCTCTGAAATGAAATGCATCAGGAAAAACAGGATTAGAAAAGTGTGAAAATTTAAGATTAAAAAAAAAACAACAGTGAACCAAGAAATGAATAATACAATTAATTGTTTATAATGGGGTTGGGCTTCCCTCATAGCTCAGTTGGTAAAGAATCTGCCTGCAATGCAGGAGACCTGGGTTTGATCCCTGGGTGGGGAAGAGCCCCTGGAGAAGGAAATGGCAACCCACTCCAGTATTCTTGCCTGGAGAATCCCATGGACAGAGGAGTCTGACAGGCTGCAGTCAATGGGGTCACAAGAGTTGGACATGACTTAGCGATTAAACCACCACCAGTGGGGTTGTGGATAAAATGTGTTGTCAAGACATTATTCAGAAGAAAAAGACACATAATATAAAAAATGAATAATGAGCTAAATTCTGGCTGATTTAGAAGAAACACAAAAGGTGATAAGGAAAGGGGGGAGGTGAAGGTGATTTAGTATCTGGTTTCGTTTAGAGTGTAGTGGACAGGTGTTAAAATTCTCAACACTGGTTAAAAAAAAAAAGGTTAAAATGTGTTTATTAATAGATTACTAGAAAAGGGTGCATCCCTTTCAATCATTAGAGAAGAAGAGGGAAAGGAAATTCAGTCAAGGCTGAAAAGGAGCGAAAAAAAAGAACAAGAAAACATCACACAGAAAACGCAAGCAAAATGGCATAAATAACGTTCAACATATTGGTGGTAAGAATTTGCGTGAAAAGGTTAAATAATTAAACTGGATTTTCTAAGTGCCAGCTGCAAAGAGTTTATAAGAAATAGGCCCCGCACAAAATAATCCAGAGAAGGATTTGGATTTAGAACTGGGAAAGGAGAACAGCTGTTTCAGGCTAAAATCCAGGATTTGGCATCTGTGAGAGAAAAGTCTGTGAGCCTCTCCCATGAGTCTCAGAGACAAGGTGGGGTGGGTGCTCTCAGAGGGCAAGACCAGGCAAATGAAATGGGATGGGATTTGGTGATGGTTTTTTTTTTTTGGAAATGACACCAAAGCAAAGGCAGCAAAAGCACAATGAAGGAGTGGGACTGCACAGCAAAGGGAACCATCAGCATGAAAAGGAAGCCTATAGAAGGAGAGAAAACGTTTGCAAAATACACATTCAGTGAGAGGTTTCTATTCAAAATATGCAAGGACCACCTCAGTAGCAAAAACCCAAATAACCCAGTTTAAAAATGGGTCAAGGATCTGAATAGATATGTTCCCGAAGAAGATGACACTCTGATGGCCAGCAGGTAGATGAAAGGAAATGCAGCATCAGGGAAACGCAAATCAAAACCACAGCGAGGGACTTCCCTGGTGGTCCAGTGGATAAGAATCCACCTTGCAATTCAGGGGAGGCAGGTTTGATCCCTGGTCAGGGAACAGTTTCCACATGACGCAAGCAATGACTGAGCCTGTCCACCACAACTACAGGGTCGGTGAGCTGCAATGAAAGACCTCACATGAGTCAATGAAGACCCTGCATGCCACAACTAAGACCCGATGCAGCCAGATAAATAACATAAAAAAAAAAAAAGAAAAAAAAACCACCTTGAGGGATGATCTCGTGCTCATTAGGATGGTTGTCATAAGGAAGATAACAAATGTTGATGGGAATGTGGAGACAGGAGACTCCTTGGGCACTATTGGTGGGGATGTAAATTGGTACAGCCTCTACGGAAAAGAATATGGAGGTTCCTCAAGAAATGAAAAATAGAACCACCATACGCTCCAGCAGCTCCACTCCTGGAAATAAAATAATTCTCTCAAAGTGATATCTGTACCCTCATGTTCATTGCAGCATTATTGGCAACACCCAAGACATGGAACAACTTATGTGTCTGTCTGTCCACAGATTAATGGATAAAGCCAATGTGATATATATGCAATGGAATGCAATTCAGCCATAGAAAGAAGGAAATCCTGTCATTTGCAGCAATATAGATGAACCCAGAGGACATGCTGCTTTGAAATAAGGCAGACAGGGAAAGACAATACTGATGATCTTACTCATATGTGAAATCTAGCAAAAAACAAATCTTAAACAATCTTAAACAGAGAGAAGTGGTTGCCAGGGGCTAGGCAGCAGAGAAATAGGGAGAGGTTGGTAAAAGGGTACACACTTTGGGTTATAAGATGAATAAGGTCAGAGGATCTAATGTAAAACAAGGTGACCACTGTTGATAACACTGCTTTGTATAACTGAAATTTATAAGCGAGTAGAACTGAAGTGTTCTCAGAGGAAGAAGTGGAGAGGGGAGGGGGAGGGAAAAAACTGGGTGAGCAGCCCGGAGGATGCTGCTGAAATGGATTAGACTAGATGAGGGGACACAAAAAACCATTATCAGAGCACATTCAGAATTTCAGTTTTCTAGGAAAAGAGAATGGGTATAATGACTGCCCTCCTGGCAGCCGATGACACTGTTTCTACTGCAAGTTATTTTGCTATGGCCTTACAGCAGGTCCCAATCCACAGCAGCCTCTGGCGTGACCACCTGAAAACCTTCGTGAGTCTATGAAGGAGCCACAAGGAACCTGGCTTAGAGATGGACCACACTCGAGCCAGACCATGTAGAACGAATGCCAGGTTTGGGGGGACTCGAGGCACCAGTCTTCCTGGAATCTTAGTAATGACAGGTGTGCCATGCCCTGGTGCCAGTGTGATGCCCCAAACGGCTCACCCGCAGGGCAGGCGCATGGCTACAGAATAATGATCCCAATGCCAGCTGACAGCCAGGCAAAACCCCTAAGGACACCAGCCAGTGCTGGAGTCTTCCCTTTCCTGGAGTTCTTGGTGAAACACAGCAACCGTCCTTGTGTGTTGCAGGCTCACGAACTCAGACCCGGACTCACAATTCCTCCCCGAAGGTCTGCGGAAGCCAAAGCCAGGGTCTGAGGAGGGTCTGCTTAATTGACACCCAGCTCGCTGTCATGGCAATCGAGGTTCAGCCTCGCTGAGGACGACACAAGACACTGTCCACCCTCGGGGCCTCCTGACGAGCACGTGCGTGTGCATGCTGTATACACATGGGGGCTGGATGTCGGCTCTAAGGTGTGATTCTGTCTTTAGGGGCGTGTGTTAGCTCGCTCTGGAGACCTGCTCCTAATGGTAACTGTGTAGCCACATCTTCAAAGCAGGGGTGAAAATCAGGACCGAGCCGGTGACGGAGGCGATCAGAAAGAGCCACAGGAAGATCCGGTCGAGAACTTGAGCCGCGAACTTCCAGTCTTGCACCACCTGCCGAAGAGAAAGAGACACCTTCCATTCAGGATGCTGCGCAGCTGTTCTGAGTTCAGGGACTTCAGAGGAGTCCTATTCGGATCACAGCCCTGCGGTTTTCCCAATGCACCTGGTACCTCCCCTGGGATCTCACAGTTGACGCCCAAGAAAACGGCATGTAGCTCAAGTTCAGGGGAACATCGAGGACGTAAAACAGAAACAACAGAATCACTGATGCAGTTGTAAACATTACTGACTAAAGCAGAAAAGGCCTGATTTTTACCCGAATAAAAAGCCAGCATCTCCTACTGTGATGCTTCCTGACATGACATAGGAAATATAGCACGAATTTATAAATTAAGGATCTGTGTGGTCACTTGTTTCAGTGACCTCTTTTCCCCCACTCCACAGCTGGGTAGGGCTACGGGGGACACTCCTGGTGGAGATGACAGGAAGTGGTGAGGGACAGAGGAGACCTAGCCCCTCTGCAGGAAGGGGGGTTGGGAGACTGGTCTGCAGCCTGGGAGGGCCAGGCCAGACCAGGACAAGCTGCGGGCTGGGGGAGTCTCAGAGACCAGGCCTGCGATCTTTCAAGGGAAAATAAATGTCCCATTCCTACTGCCTGGAGATTTGGTAAAAAACAGTGCTGAGCAGGATGCCTGCTGTTCTGGAAGGAACATAAATGCAGATGTAGAACTTGAAAATGTTGCGCACGTAGAGGTTTAGAAATACAACCTTAGGGAAAACCACGAAGAAGATGAAAATGTTAAGTGTCAAATATCATATATTAAGACATATATATGGAATCTAGAAAGATGATACTGATGAATCTGTTTGCAGGGCAGCAGTGGAGACGCAGACAGAGAGAACAGACTGTGGACACAGTGGAGAAGGAGAGGGTGGGATGAGTTGAGAGAGTAGCATTGGAACATATACACTACCATATGTATAATTAGACAGCCAGTGAAAATTCGCTGTATGATGCAGGAGCTCAAATCTGGAGCTCTGTGACAACGTAGAGGGGTGGGATGGGGTGGGAGGTGGGAGGGAGGTCCAAAAGGGAGGGGACATATGTATACTTGCGGCTGATTTATGTTGATATATGGCAGAAACCAGCACAATATTGTAAAGCAATTATCCTCCAATTAAAAATAAACACATTTAATTTTTAAAACATCAACCTTAAGTGGGGGATTATTAGTGATATGAATCATCATAAATGTTTCATATTTTCCCAATTCCTTATGCCAATGATGTGTTATTTTCATAATTTTTTAAAAGCTAGTTTTTATTAAAAATTTTTTAGAAATATTTTAGTTTTGATGTGACCCACTATTAAAGTCTTTTTGAATTTGTTACAACATTACTTCAGTATTTATTTATTTATTTATTTTGGCCACAAGGCATGTGGGGTCTTAGCTATCTGACCAGGGATCAAACCCATATCCCCTGCTTTGGAAATCTTAACCACTGGATCACCAGGGAAGTCTATAAAAAACTGTTTAAATTTTTGTGTTCAAATTTCTAAAAGATGTAAATAAAGAAATAAAAAATCTTAAGAATAGCTGAAATGCTTGTTCCATAGCAGCAATTTTTTCCCCAGTGCTTTTAAAAATTCTTTTTCAGTGGATTTAAAAAACGACAAATTGTAAGAGAGAGGAGGTTCTAGGCAGTGCCCATATAAAATACAGAAGATGTTTGTTGAAAAACCTATTCTTTCTTAAGTTTGTTTATGGCATTAGGCTCTTGGCACTACTTTTCACTGATTTTAGAGTAAAATAATGGAACTGTATAAACTGGTATAAATATTAACTCTTTTTAAGCAGCAGACTCCCATTTGTGCTAAGTATTTATATGTCAAATAATATTTGTCTTCCTCAGGGGAAGAACCATTTAGAGGAGGGAGGGATGGAAAGAAGAGAGATGAGGATTAATGTTTATTGTCTGCACATCATGAGACCATGTGTTATGGACACACGGTACATATTTTGTACTTGATGTCAGTAATGCCTCCCTTCAAGGGAGAGTTCAGAACACAAGTTCAGGCTAAGTAGCTCTTCTCAAGTCACGTGGAACACGGGTAGCATCTGCAAGCAGGACTGTTTTGAGTTGGAAATCCACATCCTTTCCACATCTTGAAAACTAAATCTGTGAACTAAATACTTGTTACATCATGTTTTTGTATTAATATAAAGCTTCTTTCTGTTTTCTGATTTCCAAATATTCTGAATAGAGCTATCCATCATCCCATAAAAATGAAATAAGAGACCAGAGACCTGGACAAACAACTTCAATGTAGAATTGAATTATTTAAATAGAATCACATCTAATGAGAAGGAGTCTTGCTTAATCTAGAGTTGCTTCTCTTTTGCTCATTCTGTTTTTGTGAAGGTTTCCCTGAAAATTCATACTGAAGTCCCTATTCTGTGTCAGGGCTTGTGTGAAGCCCTTATATGCATATCAAGCAGGTAGCTGATAAGGTCATGTGTGAAACAGGGACCCCGTCTGTTGCAGACAGACATTAAAAATCTCAGTCGGTATTCAACATAGTGTTGGAAGTTTTGGCCACAGCAATCAGAGCAGAAAAAGAAGTAAAAGGAATCCAGATAGGAAAAGAAGAAGTGAAACTCTCACTGTTTGCAGATGACATGATCCGCTACATAGAAAACCCTAAAGACTCTACCAGAAAATTACTAGAGCTAATCAATGAATATAGTAAAGTTGCAGGATATAAAATTAACACACAGAAATCCCTTGCATTCTTATATACTAACAATGAAAAAACAGAAAGGGAAATTAAGGAAACAATACCATTCACCATTGCAACAAAAAGAATAAAATACTTAGGAGTATATCTACCTAAAGAAACAAAAGACCTATACATAGAAAACTATAAAACACTGATGAAAGAAATCAAAGAGGACACAAACAGATGGAGAAACATACCGTGTTCATGGATTGGAAGAATCAATATTGTCAAAATGGCTATTCTACCCAAAGCAGTCTATAGATTCAATGCAATCCCTATCAAGCTACCAACGGTATTTTTCACAGAACTAGACCAAAGAATTTCACAATTTGTATGGAAATACAAAAAACCTCGAATAGCCAAAGTAATCTTGAGAAAGAAGAATGGAACTGGAGGAATCAACCTGCCTGACTTCAGACTCTACTACAAAGCCACAGTCATCAAGACAGTATGGTACTGGCACAAAGACAGAAATATAGATCAATGGAACAGAATAGAAAGCCCAGAGATAAATCCACGAACCTATGGACACCTTATCTTTGACAAAGGAGGCAAGGATATACAATGGAAAAAAGACAACCTCTTTAACAAGTGGTGCTGGGAAAACTGGTCAACCACTTGTAAAAGAATGAAACTAGAACACTTTCTAACACCATACACAAAAATAAACTCAAAATGGATTAAAGATCTAAATGTAAGACCAGAAACTATAAAACTCCTAGAGGAGAACATAGGCAAAACACTCTCCGACATAAATCACAGCAAGATCCTCTATGACCCACCTCCCAGAATATTGGAAATAAAAGCAAAACTAAACAAATGGGACCTAATGAAACTTAAAAGCTTTTGCACTACAAAGGAAACTATAAGTAAGGTGAAAAGACAGCCCTCAGATTGGGAGAAAATAATAGCAAATGAAAAAACAGACAAGGATTAATCTCAAAAATATACAAGCAACTCCTGCAGCTCAATTCCAGAAAAATAAATGACCCAATCAAAAAATGGGCCAAAGAACTAAACAGACATTTCTCCAAAGAAGACATACAGATGGCTAACAAACACATGAAAAGATGCTCAACATCACTCATTATCAGAGAAATGCAAATCAAAACCACAATGAGGTACCATTACACACCAGTCAGGATGGCTGCTATCCAAAAGTCTACAAGCAATAAATGCTGGAGAGGGTGTGGAGAAAAGGGAACCCTCTTACACTGTTGGTGGGAATGCAAACTAGTACAGCCACTATGGAAAACAGTGTGGAGATTTCTTAAAAAACTGGAAATAGAACTGCCATATGACCCAGCAATCCCACTTCTGGGCATACACACTGAGGAAACCAGATCTGAAAGAGACACGTGCACCCCAATGTTCATCGCAGCACTGTTTATAATAGCCAGGACATGGAAGCAACCTAGATGCCCATCAGCAGATGAATGGATAAGGAAGCTATGGTACATATACACCATGGAATATTACTCAGCCGTTAAAAAGAATTCATTTGAACCAGTCCTAATGAGATGGATGAAACTGGAGCCCCTTATACAGAGTGAAGTAAGCCAGAAAGATAAAGAACATTACAGCATACTAACACATATATATGGAATTTAGAAAGATGGTAACGATAACCCTATATGCAAAACAGAAAAAGAGACACAGAAATACAGAACAGACTTTTGAACTCTGTGGGAGAATGTGAGGGTGGGATATTTCAAAAGAACAGCATGTATACTATCTATGGTGAAACAGATCACCAGCCCAGGTGGGATGCATGAGACAAGTGCTCGGGCCTGGTGCACTGGGAAGACCCAGAGGAATCGGGTGGAGAGGGAGGTGGGAGGGGGGATCGAGATGGGGAATACGTGTAAATCTATGGCTGATTCATATCAATGTATGACAAAACCCACTGAAATGTTGTGAAGTAATTAGCCTCCAACTAATAAAAAAAAAAAAAGAATATACAGTGGAGAAGCAATGCTGAAAAAAAAAAAAAAAACCTCAGTCGGCTCTCCCAACTGTTCCCTCACCTGGCTGATGAAATGCTCCTTCTTCACGTGGCTGGAAATGTATCTGATGGAATCTGCCGCCTTTTCCAGGAAAGCAACCAGCACTTTTTCTCCATCACTCATCTGCTTTTGTTTTTTTCTTTCGAAGACTTGACCTCTCACGGCAGGTTTCCTCTCCTCTTTACCCGGGAGAGAGTAGCGATCCACGTGGTCCTTCATGCAGAGTAACTTAGGAAGGGTTTGCAGAAAGAGCCGCTTAACCCAGGGGGCCATGGGGTGGTAGGTGGCGGAAGATCTGTGGTGGACGTTGATGACAAACACGGTGACGATGATGGACAGGGTGACGAAGACCATGATGAACAGGAGGTACTCCCCGATGAGCGGGATGACCTTGGAGGAAGACGGGATGATCTCCTCAATCACCAGGAGGAAGACCGTCAGGGAAACCAAGACAGAGGTGGATAAGGAGAGCTTCTCGCCCTCGTCGGAAGGCAAGTAGAAGACCAGCACGGTCAGGAAGGACAGCCCCAGGCAGGGGATGATGAGGAAGAGCGTGTAGAACAGCGGCAGGCGGCGCAGCACGAAGGAGTAGCTGATGAACGGGTACCAGTAGGCGCCGTCCCTCCGGCCCCCGGCCGTGCCCTTGGCGTTCAGGATCTCCCACTCTCCGTTGTCGAAGAAGTCCTTGCGGTCCACGTTCTCGTCTGTGAGGACGAGGTCCACCATGGCCCCGTCGTAAGTCCAGGAGCCGAACTTCATGGAGCAGTTCTGCCGGTCGAACGGGAAGAAGGTGACGTCCATGGCGCAGGAACTCTTGTAGCTGGCGGGAGGCGTCCACACCACGGTGCCGTCCGATCTGACGACAGCCTTGGTCATGAGCGAGCCTTCGAACCGGCCGTCCGCGCTGTGGAAAGACGGTTTGCTGGACTGTTGGTCTAAGACAGATTAGCAGCACCCCCCCTTTTCCCCCCACCATCCCTGTCCTATTTGTATTTTATTCCTTTCCTATCCCAGCATCCAACAAGATTTCCAAAAGGAACAAACAGTTCTCTCCTCAAGGTTGTACCTTTATCTTAATTATTTTGGCACAATTGGGTTTTTCTATTTCCATTCCTCATCGGACTAGCGGATTTTTCTTGTGATACTTACTTTTCAAAGAGAACTATGTCAGGAAGCCAGAGAGATTCTGATGGAACTTTAATCGAATGAATCCCACCGTATTCATCCGGATTCCAGCGTAACTTGTGGTCTGTCCATTCCTGTGTGGAAATGAATATAAATTAATAAAATTATTTCAGAATAATTCTATCCTTAAAAATCAGTTCGAGTTTGGAATCTTCGAGTTTATGTTAATTTATTTTTTATGTTAATTTATGAATCTCATGTTTTATTTTAAAAGAGAAATTCATCTGCTTTAGGCCTGTGGCCCTGACTCAGGTCAGTTGAAGATATACCCAAGCCAGCCTGGTGTTTGAAGGTCTAGACTCTCACACCTGTCCAGCCAGAGAATTCCAAAATTGCCATGACTACCTCACAAATGACAGAGGCTCAGCAACAAACTTCACTGATTTGTGACCTACTTGTTTTCAGCCTATTTTCTCTGAAGAAACAAAAGGAAAGCAAAGGCAGCTCTAACTCAGTTTATTCTTGGAGAGTTGGTCTATCCAGTGATATTGTTATCTCATGAAAATGGATATAAATGATCTTGAATATCAATCAAGAGTCTTGGACAAAGATCCTCACAATATGTTAATATGAAGTATCCAGTATCTGCTGACTACTGAGGACATTATAAGTTTTATCCAATGGAAAAATATTTTCCAAGAATTTCCTTTTACATTCTAATCTGTTCTTATTCTGTGAAGCACCAAATCCAGTTTTAAATTATATTGCTAAATGTTGTTAGCTTGCATATTTTTCCTCATAATAGAATGAAATCATTTAGCATGGTTTACAGGGGCTGAAGGATCCAGATTAACAAAACCATTAATTGATTGGGTTATGAAGGTCAAAAGGATGATGTATGGATGACCCAATTGCAGTAGAAGTGGAGTTAAAAAGATTTGGAATCCAGAATCTTATGAAATCTGACCTGAAAGTGAATTATCCCACCATCTGTCATGCGGACAGTTGAGGAATAATGCAGGATAATATTAAATGACATTTCGGAAAGACAGAAGGGTGTGCCCAGTATGAGGCTCCCTGGAGCCCAGTGATGCCAACTTTGTCATTAAAAAATCAGGAGTCAGCAGATGGATGATTCACTAGATGGTACAATATTGAAATATGCATGATGCCTGGAAAAGGATGGAATGATACACTCCAGATGAGACACCGTCTCTCTTAGACAATATTTGTGAGGCTTGACCCTTGAACACCAAATTTAAAAAGACAGGGACTTTAGAAAGCTACACTCTAAAGGATTAAGAAAAACTGCATGACTACTTATGGAAAACCATGCATGTGAAGACTGACAGTTTAAGAGCTCAAACTAATAAAGCATTTACCATGCTTACTCGGTACTCACAAGCTTCTCTCTTCTTCCTCTTCGTCTGCCCACTTTGAAAAGCAAATACAATTTCCTTCCTATGAATACATTTGTCTCCTGCTGAGGAGACTTGGCAACCCACTCCAGTATTCTTGCCTGGAGAATTCCATAGACAGAGGAGCCTGGCGGGCTGCAGTCCATGGGGTCTCAAAGGGTCGAACACAACAGTGACTAACGCAAGGAGACTTCTACCATCAGCAGCAAATCTGAATCTCAGAAACGTTGAAGGGGACCCAGAGCAGCATTTGTGGTTTGTTTTCACTTTTACATTTAAAACATTTAATATAATAAAATTCACTCTTCTGTGTCCAGTTCTAGAATCAAATAGCTGGATAATCATGATCACCATCAAGACACCAGAACAGCTTCACTGCCCCCAATTTCCTTAGGCTGCGCTTTGTAATCGACCCTCCCACCTCCCCCATCCCCCACCGCTCTGTGTTCTGATCCTATAATGTTGCCTTTCCACAATGCCAGAGAATGGAATCACAGTCAATGGGCTTTCCATCCTGACTTCTTTTACCTATTGAAATACCTTTTTGGATTCTAGGTAAGTTGTTCATTTTTTATTAGTGAGAAGTATTCCATTGTGAGGATATACCACAATTTTTTTTTATCCATTCACCAGGTGAAATATCTGGATTCATTCCAATTCTTAATGATTATAAATAAAGTGACTATAAAAATTTTGTAGGTTTGGGGGTGAAAAGCATTTTCTTTTCTCTTGGGTAAATACCTAGGAGTGGATGGCAGGGTCATAGGGTGAGTGTATGTTTAACTTTATATGACACCGAGTGGCTGGATCATTTTCTGTTCCCACCAGCAATGCATGAGCATTCCAGCTGTCTGGCATCATCTCCAGTCCTGGGTACAATCACACTGAAATATTTATAATAGTTGTAAAGTGAGTATCTCATTATGGCTTTTGCTATACATTTTCCTAATGACTAAATGACATTGAGCTTTTCTTCATGTGCTTATCTGTCATCCATACATTTTCTTTGGTGAAGTGATTGTTAAGTCCTCTGCATATTCTTTAATCGGGTTGTCTGTTTTCTAATGACTGAGGTTTTAGTTCTTTATATATATGAAAAGTATATTTTTACATATAAAATAGACCTCAAGCAGGGAACAACAGTGGAAATAGTGACAGATTTTATTTTCTTGGGCTCCAAAATCACTGTGGATGGTGATGGCAGCCACGAAATTAAAAGACACTTGCTCCTTGGAAAGAAAGCTATGACAAACCTAGACAGCATATTAAAAAGCAGAGACATCACTTTGCTGACAAAGGTCCAGACAGTCAAAGCTATGGTTTTTCCAGTAGCCATGTATGGATGTGAGAGTTGGACCATAAAGAAGGTTGAGTGCCAAAAAATTGACGCTTTCTAATTGTGGTGCTGGAGAAGACTCCTGAGAGTCCCTTGGACAGCAAAGAGATCAAACCAGTCAAACCTTAAGGGAATCAATGCTGAATATTCATTGGAAGGACTGAAGATGAAGCTGAGGTTCCAATGCTTTCGGCACTTGATGTCAAGAGCCGACTTACTGGAAAAGACCCTGAGGCTGGGAAAGATTGAAAGCAAAAGGAGAAGGGGGTGACAGAGGGTGAGATGGTTGGATGGCATCACCAACTCAATGGGCATGAGTTTGAGTGGGACTCCAGGAGTTGGTGAAGGACAGGGAAGCCTGGCGTGCTGCAGTCCATGGGGTCGCAAGGAGTCAGACACGACTGAGCGACCAAACAGTGACAGCAAAGGGAGCAAGCTGCAGGCAGACAGGCGATGAGCCTTGGGGACAGACACATGTTTGGGCAGACTGACTGGAACTGGTCTCTTACACTCTGGCTCCGTCTTTAATATCAGTGTTAAGTGAGCGCAGAGTCAGTGAGTCCAAACCCACAGTGTCTCCGCTTGGAACCTAAAGATCTCCAAATCAATCTGCTGCTTCTGGAATTCAGTCTCTCTTTGATAGGAACTGGTCACCTTTATCGAAGCCAAGGAAGAAGGTGGGGAGCTCAGATTCCGGGGGCAAATCTCCACAAACAGCAGCCGTGAGACTGTGCTCAGGGCAATGGGCCAAGCCCCAGGGGAGAGACGGTTCCGTTGGAAAGATCTGTCTTGCCCATCGCACCTCCAGCAGCAGGATGGACAGCTGTGGCCCGAGGGAGTCCAGAGGCCGAGCTTCAGGAAGCTTGATATTTTGGGGAAATTAATCCATCCCACAAATATGTGAGGCTTATACCAGCTCTGAGCAGGGACACCTTGTCCTCCTAGCCCAGGGCTGCCTCAGACCAGAACCCGTGACAGAACATTCAGTCCTCTTTCTGCATCCCAGACAGACTCACACTCCTTTCTGTGGGAACTCCTGGTGGGGAGTGTGTGTGTCAGTCGTTCAGTTGTGTTGACTCTTTGTGACCCCATGGCCTGGGGCCCCGCCAGGCTCCTCTGTCCATGGGATTTTCCAGGCAAGACTCCTGGAGTGGCTTGCCATCCCCTTCTCCAGGGATCCCAACCCAGGGATCAAACCCGGGTCTCCCGCACTGCAGGGAGACTCTTTACCTAACTGAGCCACCACGGAAGATTCTAGAACCCATGAACTAACAGGCAAACCATCACCCTGTGCTCACTGCCACAAAGGGGGCAGTTTGGGTGAAAAGATGGGGGACAGTGAGTGGACAGGGAAGGAGGTTCTGATTGGATGACACTGTAGCTGGGACAGAGGGCAGGAAGGGGCAGTGGGTACCATGGAGGAGCGAGCAGGGCTACTGAGGATGCTGTTCCAGGATGAAGAGCAGATGTGAGTGGATGGATGAATGAGGGGCACGTCTGAGTCCTCGAGGAGGATATAAAATTAGCTCCAGTGGATTCAGGGTGCGTTCTTGACCAGTAAAGAACGGGGGGCAGGTGGGACTCATGGTCAGTGGGACTCTCCTGGGGGTACCCGAGAGAGAGAATGCATTGAATATCGAATTAGAGTTCCACTCCTGGACCATCCTTCACTGGCTGTGCTCCTTTGCGGGACTGGAGAGACATTCCTTACAACCTCAGTGTCCTTCTGAGGTCAGACCGGGGAACTAGAGATGCTGTCCCTGCCAACATGCCCATCAAAGGGGCTCACCGAATTTCCAGCAGGACGTGGTCCACCACGATGCCGGCTGAGCCCCACGCCACAGCATCATTGCTCGTGCTAAAGTCAGCTGAATCAGGATGAGGATTCAGAGCCCACATCCTCTGTCCTGCTCTCTAAGGGGCTGTGAGGCTTTCTGGTCACTTCCCTTCTCTCTCTGAAACCCTGGGGTTGGAGATTAACCTCCTGTCTCTGCCTTTCTACAGCAGGAGATGAGAAACAGTATCCAGTGTTCACACAGCACGTCCCTGCCAAGACTCTCAAAGCTCTGTACAAACATCAGCTCCACTTTGCAGCAGTCCCGGGCTTGAGAGCTTGTTATTATTGTAGGAACAGGGGAGCACAGGGGAGGTCAGGGCCAAATACCAAAGTTAATCTCGGACTGAGGGAGAAAAAATAGAAAAATACTCCCAGTCTAGCTTTCTTAATTCCAAAAAGTGCAACTTCAAATCCATATCATATATATTCCCTTAAAATTGTATTTTCTTACATATATTACCTGAAATATCATTCATAAATGTCAAGCTACAGAACAATCCAGAACCAAATTTCATTTAAACCTAAATCATAAGACTTAAAAAAAAAACCTGTCATGACTTTTTAAAATAATAAATGAAGTCTTCTAATGATTCTTAATAATTAGAAAAAATATTATTATAAAATAAATAATTATTAATCCCAAGAACAAAAGATAGTAAGAAACAAATATTCCTTGCTGGTGCAACCTCTGGTTGATCAGCAACCTCTGGGACACCCCTGGGATTTTCAGTTACCTCAAAGTCAGGTGTGAAATTCTTAAAACTAAATTAATGTCAGAAATTCCCTGGAGAGCCAGTGGTTAGGACTTAGCACTTTCACTGCCATGGACCCTGTTTAATCCCTGTTTGGGGAACGAAGATCCCTTATGCTATGTGATATGGAAAAAAAAAATCTAAATTAATGAAATTATTGTTGATTCATTTTAATCTTAAAGACAGCAACATGGCATATTATATGTTTCATATTCCCATTGGGGCTTCCCTCATAGCTCAGTCGGTAAAGAATCTGCCTGCAATGCAGGAGACCCAGAGTTGATCCCTGGGTTGGGAAGATCCCCTGGAGAAGGGCATGGCAACTCACTCCAGTATTCTTGCCTGGAGAATCCCCATGGACAGAGGAGCCTGGCAGGTTACAGTCCATGTGGTCACAAGTGTCGGACATGACTTAGCAACTAAACCACCACCATATTCCCATTATATCTGAGTTGTCAAGGCCAAGAAATGGGATTTGTCATTAAAAGATGAGAAAGTCTATGAAGAGGGCACCAGGAAACGACATTTATTGAGTTCCCACTACCTGCCAGACCTCAGAGGATTCACATGCACACACATGATGCCGTTAAACCACCCAGAGACACTGCCGCTGGGTGTTGCCTTATTTCATAGATGAAGAGACCGAGGGTCGGAGAGGAAGTGACCTGCCAAGTTTATGCAGCAAAACTCTGGGTCCCTGACTCACTTGATTCTTTCTCAGGGTCCACATGAATCAGAAGACCATATGGCAGGGCCTCCTCTGCTAAGGTCAGAGTGAGGCCATGGAAAAGGAAGGAGATAAGATGGTGACAGAGGTTTAAGGTAAATCCCTAGACATATAGGTGCTCATGCAGGTTGTGGAAGATAACTAGGCTTTGGGGAGATGGCCCAGACCTTATAGCAAGGCCAACCTTTCTTTAGGTTTGTTTTTTTTTTTTAAAAAGCCAGCTTCTTGGTTTTCTCCTCCAAAACCAGCTGCAGGGATCCATGCAGTGAGGCCTCCATGTTTCTGAACTTACTGTGATCTAAAACAGGGATTCAGGGACTTCCCTGGTGGTGCAGTAGCTAAGACTTTGTACTCTCAATGCAGGGGGCCCAGGTTCAATCTCTGGACAGGGAACTAGATCCCACATGACACAGCTAAGACCTGGCATAAGCCAAATAAATAGGAGAAGGGGACGACAGAGGATGAGATGGTTGGATGGCATCATCGACTCAACGGGCATGAGTT
Organism: Dama dama; assembly: GCF_033118175.1. Lineage (NCBI taxonomy): Eukaryota > Metazoa > Chordata > Mammalia > Artiodactyla > Cervidae > Dama > Dama dama. The sequence continues at coordinate 43,183,505 of NC_083712.1, read as the reverse complement.
TGGGTGGGCTCCAGGAGTTGGTATTGTTCAGGGAAGCCTGGCGTGCTGCAGCTCATGGGGTCACAAAGAGTCAGACACGACTGAGTGACTGAACTGAACTGAACTAATGAAATACACAGGAATCAGCTGTTGGAGAAACCACATTGGTCCAAGGTGCTGTCCTTGTAAGATTCAGGGAGCGGTGTGTCCCCGGGGTTGCCGGGGGTCTGGGACAGCAGCCCACATTCAGCAACAGTAACACCTGGTCGCTCAGAACCTTCTGGCTCGTGGACTTTGCCCCCAGAGTTGAGGCCCAGTGCCCTATATGGCCCTGGCACATAGTAGGTATTCAGGAGGCGCTAGTTGAGTGAGTACACTTGACATCTGTTGTCAGAGTGATTATTCACAGGGTAACATCCAGGCAAAGGGCCAACTGTCCTGTCAGTGAGGAAGGGTTGGTTTTGTCTTCCATCCCCTTCAGGTGCTTGTGATGCGGTTTTCCTACCCTTGACAAAGACGAAGTGGAACCTGAGTGGCTGGGGCAGTAAAGACCTTTTCACAGAGTTGTAGTGAGTCGGTGTTAAGAATCTATTTCTGACTTCTAGGGTTTAGATTACTCTCTGGAAGTATGAAGACAAACAAATTTGCAAGATAAAAATCAATAACCCAAAAATAGCTCTCCATAGAGGACTTTCTCAGGATGTCACTAAATTTGTGCCTGTAAAGGTCTGCGGTTGGAAGGATAGAAGAGAAATGTCTAAATATACCAGACGAAGATGAAGGAAATAGAAGATAGAGCAGAGGAAGCGGGTTAAAAAACAAAACCAAACACCAGTCATCTCACTTGCGTATGCTGCAGGAAACCTGCTTCAGAACCAAGCAGGCAGAATTTTATTCTCTCCGTGGAAATGAACGAAGGAACATTTTTCAGTGTCTGAGAGGGCAACGAAAAAAGAGAGGTTTGGTCATTTTTGTCTTTATTTTTACTGGGGTAGACAGAGGTGATTGGAATGAGCTTCTTAGAGCTTTGCTCTGGTTGAGAGCTTTGGGAAGTCATGTTTCTGGGAAACCTATTCAGGTGGGTCACAATTTCTCCACCTTTATGGATCATGGAACCTCTACTGATCCTGCGGACCACACCGAAATGTCTCCTCTGCTTGGAAGACTTTCATGATTTGTCCCCCATTTCATTGTCATTATTGTAATAACTCAGTATCTTATGTATATACTTTACTTATGGTGTCTATCATATTACAGAGGTTATTTTTACACAATTAACACTAGATCCTCTCCTTGAAGGCAGGGTTGTGTTTTATGCTCTGTACATCCTGAATCTAGCAGATTGCCTGGCCCTTAGTAGGTGCTCAATAAACCCTGTGGAATCTATGGAGTGACTCCCAGCCTCATTCTCTCCTAAATGCCTTTTTAGAACAGCTTCATGTGAGGTCCCAGAGGTTAAGGAAGGTTAACAGATGCTCAATAAATCTTAACATTGTCTTTGGCTGCTCTGAAACTGAGATCTGTGTAAAACACTAGTGCTAGTTTTTTAAAATGTCAGTTTTATCTTCTTTTTCCATCTGTTTCCTTTAGTCCTTTCCTTTACTCTTTTACACTTAAAAAAATAAAAAAGAAAGTATAAAAGGAACATTGTGGTGGAGCTCCAATGCCTCCTCTTCCATGCAGCCCTCCCTGCCTGCCACCAGGCCAGAGATTCTCCTATCTTTTTTGCTCCCACACTGTTTGTACCATAACATAGCCCTTGTTGGCTAATACCTATTGTGCCATTCCCACTACCAAACCCAATCTGTGTGAGTGGGTTCATAGCTTCATCATGTTCTCAGTGGTTTCTCCTACTTTGGATATTCCTCTAATTTAGAAATAGGGCTGGATGTTTTGCATGAGGCTAGATGTGCAGACAGGCTCCAGCTGGGGAAAGCTGGTTCTAGCCAGATGAAGCAGACTCTTCTGTCTCCGGTAACAGACGTAATGATACCCACTTTGCTAATTTAGAGAGGTTCAGAAATGTAAATGGATAAGAGCTATGACAACCCATTGCAAATTAATGCAATGAAACCATGTTACTCCTGTTACTTCTATGACATGGGAACCCAAGTTTCCAGCAGGCTTTTCTAAATGTCAGCTAGCCACTCGCCCCCCTCACCCCACCCCGTAGGTTTCTCTCGCTCTCTTCGGGGATTTTTAGGTGTCGGTTCTGTCTTGACCTGGAGGTGCACACCAGACCGCGATTCCAAGGGGCCTCGCTTTGCTGGAGGTCGTTTCCAAAGAACAGCTGAAGCCCGAGAAAGACGGTTTCTTCCCTTAATGTCTAATCTTGTTCTCTTCGCCTGAAATGACTTCTTGTTTCCAAAATCTCAGGCAAGTGAGAAGTCCCTATACCTCAAAGGCCAAGGGTCCCCGACCACTGTGTTATGTGTAAGACTGTAACCTCAAGGGGCAGCTGGAGGAGGTGTGTGTGGAGGAGTGAGAGTCTGTTTTATTTTTGCCAACCTCCTAAGCTTGTTTACACTTCAACAGAAAAAAATTTTTCTTCTTTTTGTGAAAATGCAAATACTGGACTTCTTATTGACTTTTATGAACTCAAAATACCTTCAAATTCCACAGCCTGTAAAGTGCAAAAGTGGGATAAGTCCCAAGGAATGTATATTGAAAAATACATTTATTCATTTTATTTTAAAAAATTATTATTATTACATAAAAAAAAAATATCTGGCCATGCCAGGCAGCGTGTGGTTAGTTCCCTGGCCAAGGATTGAATGCATGACCCCTGCCTCAGAAGCTTGGAGTCTTAACCACTGGGCAGCCAGGGAAGTCCCTATTTATTTAAATTGTATTTTTATACCTACATTCCCAGCTTATTATTTTCTCCTGAACATTTTTATTTACAAGTAAAATAATATGCAGATCCATTTCATAATATGCTAACATATCCACCAAGTAAAGAATCAGAGAACTAGAAACTAGCAAAATTTATACTTATTACCCAAATCTGACCAAAAGCTTCGAGTGGGTGAAATCTGATGACCCCAGATGAGGTCCAGAAAATCTCCTTAGAGTGTTTTATCCTTTTATTTGTCTTTTATTGTTCCTTATAAACCATTAGCAGAAAGACCTGAATGAGTGTGCACTAAACTGGAACAGATAGCTAACTCATTTCAACATAAACAAGTGAAGAATGCTATGTACACATGTTAAAATTAAGTGATATAGCTAACATATCTAGATTTTAAATCTCTGGGAGAGTAGGTAATATTTGGACTTCTGGCAAAAAATTTAAAAAAAAGTAATTGCTAACAAAACCAAAAAGTAAGCAGTTAAATCAGCCTTTTCATTTCCTGTCAAAGAAGTACCAATATTTTCTCCTTTACACAACATAGGTATTACTTGAAGGGTAACTGTTTCCTGGCAACTCTAGAAAGAGCAGGAGACAGGCTGTGGTCAGGCTGAGCGCTGAACATCATTCCCTTGCTTTTGTGGATTCAGCGTCTTGACCTGGGCTTCACCTCGTTCTGAAGTTGATGGGGAGGGGGGTGGGCTCTGTCATCCCATTTTCTCTTTCTAGAGAACAGCATTAAGGGAGGGGCAACATCCTAGGGAGGACCATGGGGAGGAAGAGGAATTACTGTCCCTGATTTTCTTATCCGGTTGTCTTAGCTTCAGTGGGGTAAGTTGCACTCTGGAACTTGCCCCCCTTTTCTCCAAGTAGCCCAGGGACTGGTGCCCGGGACTCAGAGTCAGGGTCACCTGCCCACCCACCCGCTCAGAGACCCCCCTCCAGGAGCAAGAAGACAGCGCCTACGAGCTTCCAGACTGACCTCCGACTTGCATGGAAGACAATTTTAAAAAGAAGAAACCCTTCCCCCAACACTCCCAAATGTCTCCCTGAAGAACTCAATGCACTCTTTAAAATAATTATTTTCCCATGGGAACCTTTCTCAGCGGAAAAGAGTGGCGACAATTAGACAGGAGGTACAGTCCTTGGACTGACAGTTACCTGTTTGAGCCACACGTTTGTTGTCATCAACTGATTCTTTTCATCCTAAGGAAAGGAAAATTAAATTCAAATCAAGTGAAACTGTGTATTGGATTTTTTTCTTTTTTTTGGTCACAGAGACTTCTTGAAATCTTACCTTTGAGCAGTCCAAAGTTGGAAGGATTCTCAACTTAAGAACAGTTAAATGGCATTGAGTGAGTGTTAGTCACTCAGCTATGTCCGACTCTTTGCAACCCTCTGGACTGTAGTCTGCCAGGCTCCTCTGTCCATGGGATATCCCAGCCAGGGATACTGGAGTGGGTTCCCATTCCTTTCTCCAGGGAATCTTACTACCCAGGGATTGAACCCGGGTCTCCTGCATTACAAGGCAGATTCTTTACCGTCTGAGCCGCCAGGGCAGCCCAATGGCATTGGGACCCTTACAATATCAGGCTTATTTTGTTTAAAATGAAATAATAATGAGAGCAAGTAGCAGTTCCTTGTGGTGATATTTGTGTAAATTGCATAACCAAAGGCACAGTAAGGGTGTGAAGCAGAATGAAATACTAGCTAAATGGGAGGTAGGCCTTGTATGATTTTATAGAAGGAATCTTGGGCTTTGAGTCAGTTGAGGGGGAGTGATGATGAGTGGATATGGCTAATGGGGGAAGATTGTTCTGGGACTCTGGGGACCGCAGTAGCATGATTTGCAGAATTTGGGTTATCAAAATTCACGGATTTCCCCAGGAAGCTCATGGCAGAAGTGTGAATCCAGTAGAAAAATTAAGGCACGGGGGTGTGTCAGGGAAAGGTCTGGGGTCCCCAGGGGGTCCAGGAGGGAATGGGGTCACCCAGGGACTGTCTCTGGGGCTGTCACCACGGCTCTCTCTGCTCCAACCCCTGCCCGCCCTGGCTTGGCCCAGAGGACACCGAGGCAGCCCCAGGCTCAGCCCCGTCTGCTCTTCACCTTGGCAGCTCCAGTAAACCCATCAGAGAGATGCCCTCCTAACCGCGGCCCACCTCCTTTCAGCAAGAAGTCCCCCCTTCCCCTACAACAGCGTTGCCATGAAAATAACATTCTCTCCTTGGGTCATTTCACTGGCTTCTCAGGGCAGGTTTTCTCTCACGCTGAGTTATTTTTAAGACTGAAATGGCAGACAGGAGGAAAGAAAACAAAATCAAATCTTAGCCTAGACAACGGGTGAAGGAATGCATGTTCTTTTCAGCTGAGGGCCAGGGATTACTCACCACATCCACCAGCTGAGAGATTTTCAATCCAAAGTAGACTTTTATGGTGTCGTTGGAGTGTAAGACGGGGCGAACCCATTTCTGGTAACCTTGGAATAAGTGTCTGAGCAGTGCATCTTCTTCTTCGGCTATGGACTTGAATCCCGCAGCGGCTGGATGAACAGGAGGGGACCTGAATTAACCGGGGAGGCGGGACAGCTGACCCCACATCCCCCAGCTGGACCGTCCTGTGTTTCTAGACAGCCTGATTCAGTAAGGCAAGACTAAGCCTACTGGGCTTCCCGGTCTACATTCTCCTATTCCACTTCAGCTCCCTCCCCAACCACACGTAAATACTCTCCTTCTGTTTCATCAACCATCCTGTGGTCATCCTTCTGTGATGGACGTTAAGTTGAATCAATATGCTGTACGTCCTAAATTTACACAAGGCTATGTGTTGATTACATCTCAATGAAACTGGAAGAAAAAAATAAATAAAAGTAGGCTCTATACTCTTCCCTGGGGGAGAGCATGACAACCCACTCCAGTATTCTTGCCTGGAGAATCCCCATGGACAGAGGAGCCTGGTGGGCTACAGTCCATGGGGTCGCAAAGAGTCAGGCACTACTGAAGCGACTTAGCATGCATGCAGACTCTGTACTTTACCCAGAGCTTTACTTTCTCACAGGACTTTCCCATCATGAGGTCATCACCTTGACCCCCAAAGGATCACCCACAGCGCCCCTCTTGTCCTCCACCGCTGTCTCTGCCTGCATGCACTGCCCACCGCCGCGCCTGGCCTGGCCTCTCCACGTCCCTTTCACAATCTGTCTATATTTGTCTTTGTCTGTCCTGCCCTTGGGGTCCATGAGGGCAGGCACACTCCACGTTGTTTGATGATGTTCATCCAGCACGTAGCACGGTGCTCGGCCACACCAGGAGCTCACCATGTATCTACTTAATGAATGAGCCAAGGGAGGGCGTGGCCAGGGCCATTTCCCATGCCTCCAGCCTGTGGTCACAGAACACTCTGTCCCTTCCTCCTGCGCAAGACTTCCCTTACAACAGCCTGCTTCTAACAACTCTTCTCTGCCCCTAAATGTTTGGAAGCCCTAATTTCAAGCTTTAACTCTCAAACTGAAGAAGTGGTTTAGGAACGTGGTCTCGAGGTCAGTTTTGTTGGGCTGTGCTATCCAATTCCAAACCAGGAAGATCTTCATTGTTTTATACATATTTTTTAATTAAAAAAAAATTTAAAACTTAGTTAGTTATGGCTGCACCAGCGTGTGCAGGATCTTAGTCCCCGGACCTGGAATCAAACCTGTGCCCCCTGCATTGGAAGCTCAGAGTCTTAACCACTGGACCACCAGGGAAGTCCCTCGTTGTTTTAACTATGCCCCCCTTCCTCTGTCCAGGATGTTCTTCAGTCCTACAGTGACTCATTCCACACCGTCTGCTTTCCCACAGAAAACCTTCTCTTCCCACTGACGGATGCACATATGATGGGTGAGGTCACGTGCAAGACACATTCCCACATTTGACCAATGAAAACCATGAGATTCTTTGTGGGAAGAAAAGCAAAGTCGCACCATTTCCCACAGAAGCGTGGGACCTCCACTTCACTGAGGAGTGATGATTCTCAGCGTAGTTGGTAACCCCCTCCCGGGGTTAGCAGGGTGTGGACAATGGGGATGATGCTCTGGCTGCCGCGCCCTTTCTCTTCTGCGCCAGAAAGCTGATGGAGATGCATCTGAGTGGTAGAGGGGCGACCTTACATTTGCACTTACTAACTCAAAGGGCTGGACTTTCCTGGTGGCTCAGTGGTAAAAAAAAATCCACCTGCAATGCAGGAGACGTGGGTTTGATCTCTGGGTCAGGAAAGATCCCCTGGAGAAGGAAATGGCAATCTGCTCCAGCACTCTAGCCTATGAAATCCCAAGGACATAGGAGCCTGGTGGGCTGAAGCCCATGGGTTTGCAAAGAGTCAGACTCAGCTGAGCACACTCACAGACACTCAAAGGGCTAACCAGTCTTAAACTTGGATACTTCATCTATTCTTAGCCAGCAGGACTTCACTGAAGAGCAGGTCAGTGGGTGGCGGCCAGGACAGCCCTCCGTACAGGCCCTAAAACCTTCCGGGAAATGTGGGCAGGGGGAAGAATAGAGAATAGAAATTTCCTGAAGCCTTCTGGGAGAGGAGGCTGCCCTTCACAAATTCCCTACAGGACATCCGGGCTTAGCTTCCTTCCAAACAGCAGGCAGCTCTGACGGCTCCCAGCTCCCCTGCGGGTACCGCCCTCACCTCAGACCCCATCACCTCCCCCGAGGGTCCGTGTGCTGCCTGCTAATTGCCGCACTCACCCTTTCACAGTCCATTTTCCGCCCAGCAGCTAGATCAGCGCTTAAAAGCCGGGGAGGATTATGTCAGCTTCCTGCTCAAACCCTCCCCATGGTTTCCCATCAAACTTGGGGAAAAACAGCCAGTTCTTACCAAGGCCTCCCAGGCCCTAGAGGGAGCCCACCCGCTCCCACCTGGGCCTCGCCCCTCATCCCCAGGGCCTCAGACACACCACATACACCACACATACTACCCACACACGTCACATACACACCACACACACCACACATACCACACACACACCACACACATACCACACATACTACCCACACACATCACATACACACCACACACACCACACATACCACACACACACCACACATACTACCCACACACGTCACATACACACCACACATACCACACACACCACACAGATACCTCACATACTACCCACACACATCACATACACACCACACACACCACACATACCACACACACCACACACATACCACACATACTACCCACACACATCACATACACACCACACACACCACACATACCACACACACACCACACACACACCACACATACTACCCACACACATCACATACACACCACACACACCACACATACCACACACACACCACACACATACCACACATACTACCCACACACGTCACATACACACCACACACACCACACATACCACACACACACCACACACATACCTCACATACTACCCACACACATCACATACACACCACACACACCACACATACCATACACACACCACACACATACCACACATACTACCCACACACATCACATACACACCACACATACCACACACACACCACACACATACCACACATACTACCCACACACATCACATACACACCACACACACCACACATACCACACACATACCACACACACCACACATACTACCCACACACATCACATACACACCACACATACCACACATACCACACACACCACACACATACCACACATACTACCCACGCACATCACATACACACCACACACACCACACATACCACACACACACCACACACACTACCCACACACATCACATACACACCACACACACCACACATACCACACACACACCACACACATACCACACATACTACCCACACACATCACATACACACCACACACACCACACATACCACAGACACACCACACACATACCACACATACTACCCACACACATCACATACACACCACACACACCACACATACCACACACACCACACACATACCACACATACTACCCACACACATCACATACACACCACACACACCACACATACCACACACACACCACACACATACCTCACATACTACCCACACACATCACATACACACCACACACACCACACATACCACACACACCACACACATACCACACATACTACCCACACACGTCACATACACACCACACACACCACACATACCACACACACACCACACACACCACACACATACCACACATACTACCCACACACGTCACATACACACCACATACATCACACATACCACACACACACCACACACATACCACACATACTACCCACACACATCACATACACACCACACACACCACACACACACCACACACATACCACACATACTACCCACATACATCACATACACACCACACACATCAAACATACCACACACACACCACACACATACCACACATACTACCCACACACATCACATACACACCACACACATCACACATACCACACACACACACCACACACACCACACATACCACACACACACCACACACATACCACACATACTACCCACACACATCACATACACACCACACACACCACACATACCACACACACACCACACACATACCACACATACTACCCACACACATCACATACACACCACACACACCACACATACCACACACACACCACACACACCACACATACCACACATACTACCCACACACGTCACATACACACCACACACACCACACATACCACACACACACCAAACACAACACACACTATACTCACACCACACACACCACACACACCACAGTCACACCACACACACATACCACACACACATCACATACACACCACACACACATCACATACTCACCACACACACCCTGCATACCACACACACACTATACTCACACCACATACCATACACACCACACACACACACCACACACATACTACACACACCACACCCACCATACACAACACACACCAGACACACACTACACTCACACCACACACCACATACACACCACACACACACTATACTCACATCACACACACCACACATACCAAACACACACACCACACTCGCACCACACACACCACACACACACACCACATACACACCACACACATACCACACACATACTACACACACACATCACATACACACCACACACCACACACACCACACACATACCACACACACTACACACACACTATACTCACACCACACATCATACACAGCACACACACACACCACAGACACCTCGCACAATACACACACCACACCCACCATACACAACACACACCACACACACACTACACTCACACCACACACACCACACACACCAAACACACACACCACACACACACACTACACTCACACCACACACCATACACAGCACACACACACCTCGCACAATACACACACCACACATACCACAAACACCAGGCGCCACATACCACACACATACCCACCACACACCCACCATACACAACACACACCAGACACACACCAGACACACAACACATATACACACCACACATACCACACACACACCAGGCACCATACCCACCACAAACACTACGCACAACACACACACACCACACCCATCACACACAACACACATGAAACACCCACCACACGCACACAACACGCACCACTCATGCATACCGTATGGGTTTCTTCGCTGGAATGGTCTTACGCCATCATGATTTTGGACATGTGAGAAGCATCCTAAGAAGAGCAGAGACTGGGTTGTGGAGCTTCCTTCCTGGCGGGATAACCTCACTGTCGGTTTGCAGGCAGTGGGAGTTGCGTGCTGGGAAGGGTCTCCTAAGACTGTGACCTGACCTTCCCCAGCCCCTGCAGCCCCCAAGCCCACCCCCTCTGAGAGGACAGCTGGACCCTGCTCTTCACCAGCTTCCAGAGGGAAGCGAGCAGATGTGCTCTCTGGACTGTGTGGGTTCTGACCCTGTGACCCACGTCAGAAGGTGAGCTGCCCTCTGAGTTGAGGAGGAAAAGGTGTAGCTCTGTCCTGGCTCTTATGGGCTGGATGTTTGTCCCATCAATTCCATATGTTGAAGCCCGAAATCCCAGTGTGATTGCATTTGGAAGCATGCATGCTCGCTAAGTCACTTCAGCCACACTTGACTCTTTGCGACCCCATGGACTGTAGCCTGCCAGGCTCCTCTGTCCATGGGATTCTCCAGGCAAGAATACTGGAGGGGGTTGCCATTCCCTTCTCCAGGGCATCTTCCCAACCCAGGGATCAAACCCACATCTCCTGCAGCTACTGTATTGACAGGTAGCTTCTTTACCGCTGCGCCACCAGGGAAGGCAGCATTTGGAGATAGGACCTAAAAAGAGGTAATTAAGGTTAAATCCAGTTATAGGGGTGGGGCCCTAATCCGACAGGGTTGGGGTCCTCATAAGAAGAGCTGACCCCTGGACGCTCCTCCGGGTAGCACAGAGGGAAGGTCATGTGAGGACACAGCCAGAGGCAGCTGTTTACAAGCCAGGAGGGAGCTCTCACCAGACACCAAGCTTGCTGGCACCTTCCTCATGGATTTCTAGTTTCCAGGACTGTGAGAAAAGAAATTTGTTTCAAGCAACCCAGTCTGTGGTATTTTGTTATGGTGGCCTGAGCTGACTAGTACAAAAGGGCCTTGACCAAAACAGAGCTTACCAATAAAGAGAAGATAAAGGCCAAAGGTTGGATGCTTTCTGCCTTGTATCTTCCCCAAATAGAAACTGAAGTCACTCATGTTATTGAAGCAGATGTAGAGGACAGGCCTGGAAAGGTTTCTGGTTTGTTCTTGTAAAATGGGATGTTATGAGGAAGGGCAAGGACTTCCATGTTGATTCTTCAAGGCTAGGGCCTCAATAAACATGAGATGATTCTAGGGAATGAGCAAACGAATAATAAATGCACAGAAGGTTATAATTTTCTTTGAGGGGTGGGGGCGCGGGACCAGCTCGTGGCTCCAGAAGTTGTGGAACCACAGATGTTCTCAGGATTTCCAGGACAAGTGGTCTCAAGAAATAAATGGATTCCTTCTAATATACAATACAAATGGACTTATCTGTGAAACAGAGACAGACTCACAGACATGGAGAAGAGCTTGGTGGTTGCCAAGGTGGGGGGTCAGGGAGGGAAGGCCTGGGAGGGTGGGGTTCGCAGATGCCAACTGTGATGTATGAGATGGATAGGGACTTCCCTGGTGGTCCAGTGGTTAAGAATCTGCCTTCCAATGCAGGGGACGTGGGTTTGATCCCTGGTCAGGGAACTTAAGATTCCACATGCTGCAGGGCAACTAAAGCTTCGCACAGCAACTGCTGAGCCCTCCTGCTCTGGAGTCCATGCACCACAAATGAGAGAAGCCTGCGTGCCACAGCTAGGGGACCTCACACGGCCCAGTGAAAAACCCCGCGTGCAGCAGAGAAGGTCCCCTGGGCCCTGACTAAGACCCGATGCAGCCAAGTTAATTAATCAGTTAATTTTACAAAAGGATGGCTAAACAACAGGGTCCCACTGCATAGCACAGGTAACCATATTCAATATCCTATGATAAACCATAATGGAGAAGAATATGAAAAAGAATATATGCACGTATAATTGAATCACTTTGTTATATAGCAGACATTAGCACAACACTGTAAATCAACTGTACTTCCATAAAACTTCAAAAACAAATTACGAAAAGAAAGAAAGAGATGCCTGAGCAGTTGTGTGTAAACCCAATTTTTGCAAACAGACTTATATTTCAAACTCATTAGATAAGATCACTCTTCTAAGACACATCTCAATGATCCACTGACAAGTCAGAAAACTGCTCTTGGAAGATGAGTGAGCCTCCTCCCCGCTCTGCTGTGGGGGTTTCGTTCCCCAAAGTCAGCTTTCTGGGGGGAGGGATGGGAGAGCATTTCAGCATCAATTAAAGAGGAGAGAAAGATAAATGATAAAGACATGAAGACCATAGAGCTGGAAAGGACTTTCAAGACACGTAAGCCTCTCGCTTCACAGGTGAAGACCCAGGAGACCTGGGAGGGGTCACCCAGAGAATGAGGGGCGCTGTGGTCTTCTGACTCCCAAGTTGCCATCTTTTCCATCAGCTCATGAAGTTCTTCAAGGATTGGGGAGGCAAAGACTGTTCCCGCCAGCGTGTCTCCCTGCCACATAAAATCTGCTCCAGCAGTTCACATCTATGAGTGCACATTCAATGTTACTGCTATTTTTGTTGCTGTGGGGCTAGCACTGTATTTTCCAAACTGTTGTTTCAAGTGGTGTATCTTTGGGGAGCGTGGTGTTCTTAAACCAGGTCCCGGGTGGTGTTTGTGTGGTCTTGGGGAGACACTCGACCCTGCTGAGAGTGTTCTGTAATCTGCCCCCCAATCTCCTTCTGAGGCAGGGGGCACCCAGCAGGCTACTGCTTTGCTGTGGGTGGGCTTCTTGACTGGGTGCTGCTCTGGGGTCACTCTCTGGGCGGGGGGCTGCCCAGCGCTTTACAGTCACAGAACAGAGCCATCCTGCTTCAGGCTGGACAAGGGTCTCCCCACGTTTCCCTGTAGCCCCCCAACACACACACACACACAAACACACACACACAGTCTAATGTACACATACATCTTCAGAGAGTGTGCGCTGCCTGTTAGAAATGCTTTTCACCATCTCTTTTGGTGAAAAAGGAATTTTGTTTTCCCCCGGAACTCCTTTCTCTCCCTTTCTTCTCTTCTCCCTAGTCTTTTTTTTTTTTTTTTTTTGCCTGCCATGTGCCTTGCAGGATTTTAGTTCTCTGACAAGGGATTGAACCCTTGGCCTCAGCTCTGTGAAAGCACAGAGTCCTAACCACTGCACCGCCAGGGAACTCCCAGTTCTACTTGACCATTTTGCCTTGGTTTTCTTTGTCAAAATCTTTCCCCTGGGACCAGATAAGCAGTCCCGCAGGCAGAGGGCAAAAAAAAAAAAAAGGTGAACCAGAGTGCACCTGAGAGCAATGTGGACAGACAGACAGACAGACAGGGCTGCAGCGCCCTCCTGGTACTAGTGACTTCCTCCACTTGAAACTGGGTGGGGGCCATGCTGCAGGAGGGCTCACTGCCCTCGGCTCAGGCCACCGAGTCTCTTGCCAAACTCATCGCTCAAATGGAACGAAGAACCTAATTAATATTTATCCACATGGAGAGGCCCCGGACTCAGACTCAGAGACGAGAGCCTGCTCCCGATTCCAGGCCGTGAAAACAGTGAAAACGGGGCCATAGATGATGGGGAAGGTCCAGCCACCCACACACTCTGTGCCTCCAGGGTCTTGATGTCCATAAAACAGCCACAAATGCATCCCCTTATTGCCAATATTTGCTGCTCCCCCAAATACAAAAAGAGCCGGCGTGTAAGCTGCACCCTTGATTGGAGAACAGGCCTTCAACCCTGGCTGCAGCAGAGAAGGGATCCGGGTAATGGTAACTAAAGCTACCCTGGGATCAGGCGCTGACGGTGATGAGCTTAGGGCTCGCTCCACGCCAGAGGGTGGAATCGAGACAGATTTGGATCGGGTGCCCACAACCAGCTTGAGACAAATTTTTCTTTGGAACCTACGACTTGAGACTCTGTTCTCTTTATTCCTCAGGACTATTTCCTCTCCTTTCTTTGGAGGCTCAGACTCTGCGCCCTGCTCAATCCCACATCAATAATCACTTTTATAAAAATTTTGGCAAACTCTCTCACACTGAAATATGAATAATTGATAAAACTTAATAGATAATAAAAAGACAACAAAGTAGTGAATATAACTGAAAAAAAGCAGACTCACAGGTAAAGAGAACAAGCCAGTGGTTACCAGCGCAGACAGGGGAGGGTGATATGAGGCAGGGGATAAAGATGAACAAGCTATTAGGTATAAAATAAGCTATGAGGACATATGCACAGCACAGGGAATAGAGCCAATCCTTTAGAGCAACTGCAAAGGAAGTGTGGCTTTCCCGGCGGCTCAGTGGTAAAGAATCCACCTGCCTGTGCAGGAGATGTGGATTTTTATCCCTGGATCGGGAAGATCCCCTGAAGGAAATGGCAACCCACTCCAGTATTCTTGCCTGGGAAATCCCAGGGACAGGACTACAGTCCACGGGGTCGCAAAGAGTCAGACACGACTTTGCAAATGAACACCACCACAAAGGGAGTATCACCTTTAGAAACCGTGAATCAGGGCGTTCCTGGGGCTCGGTGGTGAAGGCTCCACCTGCCAAGGTAGGAGAGATGGGTTCGAGCCCTGATCCAGGAAGATCCCACATGCGTCTAAGCCTGTGCGCCACACGGCTCTGTGCTGTGCTCTAGACCCCCAACAAGAGGAGCCGCCGCAGTGAGAAGCCCGAGCACCACATTGAGGAGGGGGCCCTGCTCGCCGCGACTAGAGAAGAGCCCAGCAATGAAGATCCAGCACGGCCAAAAATAAACAAACGCAATAATTAAAAAATTGAGAGTCACCACATTGTACACCTGTAACATATAGTATAAATGAACCCTACTTCAAACTTCATAGGTGAAACTTCCCATGATTATTTATGATTTTACTGAAAATGCCACCCCTGGTTATTCTCGGCTAGGAAAGAAAACAGATAATTGAAGAATTTCAAATCTCAGCAAGTATTGTTGAGAGAGGCATATACTTTGTTTAACACCTTTTGGAGTATTTTGGTTTTGCCTTTCATTCATTATCACTACCTCATCCAAAAAAAAATCTTACCACAGTCTCTTCTGCCAACATGTATACCTAGCCCTCAGGATGGACTCAAATAATAAATATTTAATGGCTTTTGGCTAGCATGAGAGCTTCTCAGAACAACTGTTTTATTCCTCCATGCATCCCACATACTGGAACAATTCCTAGGATGTGGTAGACCTTCAATAAATATTTTTTCAATGAATAACACACATCATCTTTTGTTAAGAAGGATGGGAAGAGGAATAAGATACTGTCCCTATTTCTGGAGTAGTAGACAAAAGTGTGGCCATAGACAGCAATCCTTCCACCAAGACCAGATAAACAGAAATGAGGGCTTGTCCCTTGTCATTTGAAAAAGGTAGCTTTGTGTAAGAAAAGGAAACTCATCGTTTTCTTTACGAAGAGTAGAGAAGTTAAAGAACTTAAGGAAAGGTGGCACAGATCTAAAAACAGAAAGAGACTCTCCAGTGGATCTAGAAACGCTCACAGACTCCAGAGTTACCGCAGGCGACTACGTGAACTTGTTACAGATCCGTGACAGGTGCACACAGCTAGGCACACATTTCTAGACTCCCGCAGCACACATACAAAAGCCGGGGGCCAGGCTCTCGTCCGATTCCAACCGTCTTAGGCAACTGTCACTGCATGCAGAGAAGCAGGCATGGGGTGAACCCGCTGAGGGTGACCCTGAGGGGTTATGCTAACCAGCCCTGCTGACCCGGGAGATGGTTTCTCTGCCGAAAAGAATGTTAGGAATCAATTCCTGCATAGGAAATAGGATGCTCTAGTAATTAAGGCAGAAAAACACCAGATGTGAATTGCATAGAAGCTGATTATGTGTATGATTAATTGCACGCTAAAACACACAGAAGTTTATTATTAGTTTTATGATTGGCAAGGTGCACTGCAAGTTTAGGATCAGTAGTGGCAAACTATTTAGAATGGACAGACAACGAGGTCTTACTGTGCAGCACAGGGAACTATATCCAGTCTCTTGGGATTAAAAATAATGGGGGGAAAAGCACTTTAAAAAATGTATATATTTGTATAACTGGGTCCCTTTGCTACAGAGCAGAGACTGACCAACACGGTAAATCAACCACACTTCAATAAAAAAAGACTTTGAAGAAATCAGATTTAGTGATATTTCAAACTGGATTCAATGCTCTCTGCACTTAGAGATGACTCTGTGTGTTTCTGAGCCCCAGGTTTGAGCACAGGCCACGTTTTGAACATATAATAATATTCGGGTGTGTGTGTGAGTCACAGGATTTTAAATCCAAGCGTTATTTAAGGACTTGGGCAAGTCGATCTCAGTGCCTCTGGTTCTCCATCTGAAAATGACAGTACTTACATGTGGCCCAAACACTAGTGACAAATAAATACAAACTGCTACAGTTTGTAGCAGATCTTCTCACCATCTGTCTCCTGGCTCTGTATGGAATCTGGTGTCAGGGGAAGAGCTTGCTGTTCTTAAGTTGCAGGAAAAGTGAAATGATTTCCACACCCAGAAAGCTGGCAGGTGATGTTGACCACGTTTCCCTAAACTTCCCAGTTATTTTCTCCCACTTTCCTTTCATGCCCTCTGTCTCCTTTATTTGTCCTCATTCTTTATTAAAAATGCCTTTATTTTCTGGTGGAAGATAGTCACAGAAAACTCACACCACTTCACGGACATTTGCTTAACTGTGATATAAAAAACATACTAAATACACCTACATGCACAAATTTATAAAAGTATTTCTATATCTGCACGATATTTTGGACAATGAAGCATCTATGCACAGCTATAGTGATGATAAATATGATACTAAAATGTTGATATAATCAATCCCTATGCCAAATACTTTAACAATTCTGAGTATCATTCAGTGCACTTGATAACATTTCCCCTGCTTTCATATCTTCCTACCAAGCTCATAGTGACTCCAAAGGAATAAGAGAGTCAATGGCAAAAGTACAAACATTACAGAATTCATATGATTTCTTTAGCAATATACAGACTTCATGGAATTACTCATCGGAGCTACATTTTTAAAGGTTATCTCAAAGATTAACCTAAAAATACCTACACATCACATTTTTTAATCCTGATGTTATCAGCACCAGCAATGATCAAGTTTTCATTTGCTTCGACCTGAGCTTACCTGAGTGGGTGACCCCAAGGGTGCTGAGCACCAGAATAAAGTCTGCTAGCATTACGATGCCGGCTTGAGAGAGATAATGCCTTCCTCCTCTTTAACAGCAGGATCTTTCCATCAGAAAGGGGGGTTTTGAAGAGGAAACACAAAGCTTCAAAGTCCAGAGTGGAACCCAGAGGACGCGGACACCTGGAGAGGGTAAACCAGGCTCAAACCGGCTCGGATCAGCCCGAGGTCTCTGAAAGCACACCTCACTGATTCCCAGTCAGCTGTCAGATCGTGTAAGTCTGAGAACTATCTCTGGGTCCTAACTCCTGACTTATTAATTCGCTCTCCCGCCAAGAGACGCAGGGCAATGGAGAGGGGGTGAAGGGTGAAGCCGGACAACTCTGAGGGCTGTGTGCTGTTTTGCTCATGGTTGGAGATCTGTGTAAAAGAGAAAAACCGTGAATGAAAACACGCAACACGAAAGCCAGGGCAAGTTTCTCCTCCAGCGTTCCCCGTCGTCTTTCGTTTTGGACTTGCAGCTTAAGAAGAGTGAATATGAGTCAAAAGCTACAGATCCCAGGTATAAAACAAGCCCTGGGGGTGTTTGTACATGGAGACGGTAGTTAATAACGCTGCTGTGCCCAGTCACTCAGTCATGTCTGACTCTTTGTGACCCTACGGACTGCAGCCTGCCAGGCTCCTCCATCCATGGGATTCTCCAGGCAAGAATTACTGGAGTGGGTTGCCATGCCCTTCCCCCAGGGGATCTTCCTGACCCAGGGATCGAACCTGCATCTCCTGCATCTCTTGCATCACAGGCGAATTCTTTATGGCTGAGCCACCTGGGAAGGCCATAGTTAATAATTCTGTACTGCATATTTGAAAGTTGCTAAGAGAGTAGATCTTAAAAGTTCTCATCACGAGAAAAAAAACTTTCTGTAACCATGTGTACTTATGGGTGCTAACTAGACATTGTGGTGGTCATTTCATGATGTATACAAATATCCAATCTTTATGTGGTGACCCTGAAACTAACACAGTGGCTGTATGTCTATTGCCCCTCAGTTTTTTTTTTTTTTTGGCCCCTCAGTTTTTAAAAATTTAATTCTATTTATTTATCTATATTTGGCCGCACTGGATCCTCACTGCTGCTCCCGGGCTTTCTCTAGTTGCAGCGAGCTGGGGCTACGCTGCAGCTGTGTTGCATGGACTTCTCATTGCGGGGGCTTCTCTCATTGCAAAGCTGAGGCTCTAGGGTGTGCGGGCTCAGTTGTTGCGGCTCATGGACTTAGTTGCCTCGAAGCACGTGGGATCTTCCCAGACCAGGGATCAAACCTGTGTCCCCTGCGTCGCAAGGCAGATTCTTAACTACTGGGCCACCAGGGAAGTTCCACATTTCAGCTTTTAAAACGAATGACTATGCCCTTCACTGCCCTTGTCTAGGGGTTCTGGCGTGCTTCACGATCAGAGCATCCTCCGGGTTTCCCTGGAGCCCCCAGGGCCCGCAGATAATCCACAAGAGAAAGAACAGTCGGACTACTGTCTTTTTCTGTATCGCTCCCAGGACTTGGAGGCGGAAATCTCCACCTCCTCTTTGGATTCACCTAGTCCACAGTTGGTCTGATTTTCACCTAGCTCAGCGCTGTCCACACACAGAGGGTCCTCAAGAAATGCAAATCTGCTGATCGGACAAGAGTAGGTGAGGGCTGGAAGGAGAAGAGAACTGGGTGGGAGCAGAGTCCCCGGATAGGGCCCCAGTGCTGGAGTAGCAACCTCTGGGTGCTGCCAACCCACCCGGCCACACTGATTTAATCCAATCGAAAATTTCCCTCTACTTCATTAAGGCTCCTCTGTGAGCATCAGTGACTTCCAAACACCTGGTGATGCTCAGCAGGGTGCCAGCATAAAGTCCCAACAGTCTTGCCAGGAGAGGCAGAACCACGTCCCCTCCTCCAGCTCCTTCCTCTCTTCACTCTTCCAGAAACCTGCCCCCCGCAGGCGGTGGAGCCCTCCTCAGACCACAGGCTATTCAGGCTGGCCAGCCCGAGAACTCTTACCCTCTCTCCCCAGCATCCCCAGGGCCCACCGCATGTGAGAGCTTCAGGACGAAGAGGAAGGAAACAATTAGACACTGATCGCCTATCCATCTGAACCGCTTTCCAGGCTCGCTGTGAGTTTACAACGGTCTCAGGAATCAATTAGCCACTAACCCAGGGGTGCAGGAAGTGTTGCCTTTCTTCATTTTCCATAAATCAAAGAAAATGGAGCTTGCCATTCCACTGAGCAGGCAGGAAATACCATCTCTGTCATTACAGGAGCTCCGGCCTCCTGGCTCAGGGCAGCAAAAGCACTGGGAAGGCCTTTGCGGCCCCCAGCCACAAGCAGGCTGTCACCTCTGGTCCATCTTGACCACAGTGGAGGATCGAGGGCAGCCACATGGTTCTGGTGGAAAAGGCAGCTCTGTTACCCTTTCCTGGCCAGAAAGTCTGGGTGACAGGGTCCCCTAGTCCCTGGTCCCCGCTGCTAGAAGGGCTGGCCTGTCTCTGGGACTTTCTGGCCCATCTCCCTTTAGAAGACACTCACCTCATCTCCATCCTGCTCTAAAAACCTCAAATAATCCCTTCAGCGAGTTTACACTTGCGGTGAAAGCTGACATCAAACAGGAAGAGAGGTTGTCTTTGATGGCTTCTGCTTTCAGTCTCTGTAGACGTATGGAGCCCTAGCCCCTTTCTTGGGAAATGTAGGGGAGAGAAAACTACAGAGAAGACAAATTTGTATCAATTCATGTCTCAAAAAATCATCCTGCATGGAGCCAGCGTGTGCTCTCCCTCACCTGTTCTTTGCTAAGTCGTGTCCAACTCCTGTGACCACATGGACCGTAGCCCACCAGGCTCCTCTGTCCATGGGATTCTCCAGGCAAGAATATGGGAGTGGGTTGCCACTTCCTTCTCCAGGGGATCTTCCCGACCCAGGGATCAAATCCACGTCTCCTGCGCCGGGAGGTGGACTCTTTACTGAGTGAGCCACCAGGGAAGCTCAAAAAACATGTGCACTTGGGCACACACCCCTCTAATCAGCAGGGGTCTGTCCCAGCAGACAGCCCTCCTCCTACTCAATCATACTCCTCAGCTGCATTGGAACTTTGTGACCCCATGGACTGTAGCCCGCCAGGCTCCTCTGTCCATGGAATTCTCCATGAGGCTACGACACTGGAGTGGGTAGCCCATCCGTCCTCCAGGGGATCTTCCTGACCCAGGGATCGAAGCTGGGTCTGCTGCATTGCAGGTGGATTCTTTACCAGCTGAGCCGCCAGGGAAGCCCCACCTATTCTATAACCAATAGTAAACATCGGCTGGGTCTGGGATGTGGGGGTGGGTCAACAGAACAGAATAATCAGAAGGTCTCCATCATCAAGGGGACACGTTTGCCTCCTTCGAGATCAAGGAAAACCGCTGCTCATCCGTCACTGACCAAATGTGCTCCCCGTGAGGACAGAGCCCGCTCCTTCCCGTGACTGGGGAACGCTGGCCAGATTGCTTCCAGGAGTGAAGTTGTGAGAGCCAGACAGCAGAGCAGAAGGTGACGGGAAACAGGTGTGCTTTCACTTGAAGGTCTAAAGAGTTATGATTAGTGGACGTCCCTGGTGGTATAGTGGATAAGAATCTGCCTGCCAATGCAGGGGACACGGACTCCATTTCTGGTCCAGGAAGATCCCACGTGCCTTGAACAATGAAACCCACGTGCCACAACTACTGAGCCCGCGTGCTGCAACTACTGAAGTCTGTGCACCAAGAGCCTGTGCTCCAGAACGAGAGAAGCCACTGCAGTGAGAAGCCAAGCCCCGCGAGGAAGAGCAGTCCCTGCTCACAGAAACGAGAGAAAGTTCTCCCAGCAGCAAAGACCCGGTGCAGCCAAAAAATGTTATGATGAGTATTTTTTAAATTGTGAAAGTAGTACAATCCCGACAGTACATTGAACGTTAGATTCACAATCCATCTTCCTAATCTAATCACCATCAAGATGTTGGTCTATTTCTCTCCAGGATACTTGCTCCTTCATGCTCACTCACACACACACACACACACACACACACACACACAGTTGCTATCTAGTTCGTACACAAATTTACCCTTCAGTTGAACTGCCACTGACTATAATATAAAACTTGACACCATTAAAAAGGGGAATGTTTTGATATCAACTTTGAAAACAGAAGAAACTCTGATCTCTGTTCTGCAACTTTTTATCTGTGTGAATAAAACTGTTATCTCTTTACATCAGAGTCTTGAGAGTGGGCTATCATGTATAGTTCAGGTTTGTTCTTCTCTGTTAGGTGTCTTTCTTATTCAAGAGTCCATTCTACCAAAATATCTCACAGAGTTAGAAAAACTAAACTCTATTGAGGCATTCAGTTAATGAGTTGCCTTCCTTGCAAAGACTGACAATACTGAGTCTGCAGGTCCCTGTGAGAATGGTGTCTAGACTGCTGGGACACTGCCTTTGTTTAGGGAAATGCATTTTAATAAAGTTACATATGTTCATCTGGGGTCGGGGGAGAGAGTCAGGAGACCCAGAGTCCAAGAGGAAGGAGTTTAGATCCAAAAATTAAGTCTGAGGCAGCTGTCTTTCTGCTATGAAATGTTTACACTCGACACTTAAGGCCTCCACGCCAACACCATTTTACAGGCCAGACACTAAGGCCCAGGCAGGAGTCATTGTCCTGGGTCACATGGCAGAACTGGACCAGAATCCTGTAAATAAAGAAAGTGAGGTCACTCTCAGTTATGTCCAACTCTTTGGGACCCCATGGACTGTAGGCTATGAAGCTCCTCTGTCCATGGGGTTCTCCAGGCAAGAATACTGAAATGGGTTGCCATTCCCTTCTCCAGGGGATCTTCCCGACCCAGGGATTGAACCCAGGTCTCCCGCATTGTAGGCAGATGCTTTACCATCTGAGCCACCAGGGAAGAATTATGTAAGCTGCTACGAACCAGACCATACTAGCTCATAGAGAAACTGGTGTGGCGAGGACACCCAGCCTGCCTTCTGAAGACCCATCCACACCCTCCCTCCCTGGTTGTCCATCAAGGAGGCACCCGCCCTCTTCTCTGGGCCCTTCCTGTGTCCTCAGACATTCCTGCAGCCTGTGTGCTGACATCTCATCACAGTCATTGAAGTTTCAGATGCTCAACCACCAGCAGTGGGAAGGACTGGCGATGGGAGTTAGTGCTCCTAGGAGTCAGAGGGCTGGAAGTTCAGTGCCTGAAAAATCTCACTACCCTCCAAAATAATCTCCATTGATGGCTGTGGTTTCACTCTAAAGAGAATTCCTAATTTTTTCCCCCCTAATTTACTTATTTTTTAATTCTTAAATTTAAGAATTTCCTAGTTTTTCACTCTAAATTCCTAATTCACTTACAATTTATAAATAAACTTAATTAACATATTAAGGTTAACTCATTAAACTTAATTCTAATTTGGTTTAAACCTTGACTAAAACCAAGACCCTGAGAGGTTTTACCAAAC
This sequence comes from Dama dama, assembly GCF_033118175.1. Lineage (NCBI taxonomy): Eukaryota > Metazoa > Chordata > Mammalia > Artiodactyla > Cervidae > Dama > Dama dama. Next base: position 43,160,315 of record NC_083712.1, on the reverse strand, counting down.
TTACAGTAAAACCAGACCTTTTTTCTGCTTCTGCACGTATGTGACAGGCTCGCAGTAGTAACATTTCTCATTATGCGTAGCGATTTGAAAATCATGGTTTTAAAATAAGTGTCGAATTCTTCGCTGAGCTCAAAGGATGAAAGCCAAGGGCTCCTGGGGGCCTTTGTGCTCCTTCGGGTCCGCGGAGCAGAGTCCGGACCGGCGAGGACTCAGCGGCGCGCGGTGCAGTGGGCGCCGACGCCCCCTGCTGGACTGTGGTCAGACTGCAGGTTACCCCAACAGGCCTCTTTCCGATGGGTGTGTACTTTAGATGGCATTTGTTCCTTAAATTTTAAATTAACAAATAAAATAGCAAAACAAAAACAGTCTGCCTGAATTCAAAACTAAGCACCTGAAGACATGGGCTGTTGGTCCAACAGTTCCGGAGAACCCATTCGGGGCGGAGTTGATGACCCGACTACAGGGAGTCAGCCCAGCCCCAGTGCTGGAGGGATCCGCTCTCCCAGGCCTGGCGTTTGTCCAGAAGGAGGGTTTGAGCAGGAAGAAGCCATCTGTAAAGTCATTACCCACGCCAGCGCTTCCCAGTCATTCTGGGATGCTTTCCCTGGGGGTTCTGCTTTGGTGGGTCTGGAAGGCGGCCCGTGTGGCTTATGGACCACAGACCACTGACCAGCATCCTCTTCCAAGTTCGGGTACCGCAAGGACCCAGAGAAAACACTCGATGACAGGGAACTAACCACATGAAACCACCGGGAGGAGGAGGAGGAGCGTGAGAGCAGCCAGACCACGAGGACCCAAAGGCCCAGCGGCCTTAGAACTTCTGTGTCCCCAGGAGGCTGGCTCTAACACCAGAGGCGACACCCCTGGCTCGGGCGGGGTGGGGGGGGGTGGATTTCTCATTGTTTTTCTGCTAAAAAATTTCTTTTTAAGAAGACAATTCGGATTATACAAATATTTGACCCTTCATGTAGTGGATGAGCTTCCCTTATAGCTCAGTTGGTAAAGAATTTGCCTGCAGTGCAGGAGACCCCAGTTTGATTCCTGGGTCAGGAAGATCCCCTGGAGAAGGGAAGGGCTACCCACTCCAGTATTCTGGTCTGGAGAATGCCATGGACTGTATAGTCCATGGGGTTGCGTGGGTAGATCTCATTTTGGAAGACTGAAAAATAAGGCAGAAGGCAGGGAGCTTTTATAGGATAAAGAATAAAAAACAAGAAAGAGGACAATGGAAAATATCCAATTGGCTGGGGCACCAGGGTCAACCTGATTTGGATGGGAAGCCCAGTGTTGGGTGGTGAGTGGGGTCACTGGCTCACTGACTGCCTTTACCCTGTGAACCCGGGTCAAGTGGCCTTTAGGGCACACGAGAGTCACCTAAGTTTCTCTTCACTACGGTGGCACCCCACCCAGGAGCAGCGCCATCATGGGCCTAGAAATGCCCTTCAACACGTGTCATCTCATGCCTCAAACCTTGTTTGGTTTCCCGTCTGAGGGTTCCCTTCGTCCTCTTTGAATGACACGAGCTGCCTGCACGGTGGTCATCATTTTTCAGGGCTCTCTCCCGGTCAGGGTAACAGCTGAGCCACTCCTGGTCTCTGATTTTCCAAGGCCTCTCACCAGGCCGAGGTAGGCTACTTCCTCCTAGGCGCTGCGTCCTCAGTAGTGGGGCTTGCTTCAAGCTGTGGGACAAGTGGTTAGACAGCCAGGCTCCCCCCTGGCCTGGGGAACAGGATCCTGTGGATTCTGCTTGTTCTACAAAGTAAGCTCTGCAGTCAGAGGCGCTTCCTTGCCCCTCCTGGTGGGGGTGCCTCCGGGTGGGCCCTGGACCCAGGCGAGTGGACCCAGGTGCCCATAGCAGATGTGCTGAGGGACCTCCAGGGGCTGAAGGGAAAAAGGGCCAGGGGTGGAGGCCAAATTTGTAACCAGGGGCAGAGGGCACCCCTGAGCCAGGGGTAGGGACCGGGTCTGAAATCCTCAGGAGCAGCAGGGAGGGAGGAAAGTTGGAAGGAAGAAAGGAGAGTGTGGGATCTCAGTCGTGGGCACACAGCTGGCCGCTCTGCGATGGCTTTATTGAGGCTCAGACAGCGGTGTGGGGGCGAGTGGTCCTAGTTAATCACCCTGGGCCAGGGTTAATTGCAGGTAACTCTTCAGTTATCATCTACAGAAGGACTGTGGTGTGTGGGCAGAACCCTGACCTACTCATAGGAACCCTGCATTTGCCCCTAATTAATCATGTGATCTTGGATGAATAATCTGTTGTGGTGTCAGATTCCTCCTCTATTGGGTGAAGATGCTGGATTAGGTTAGTTGTTCTCAATGTTCCCTTGGGGAGCTTTTCAAAAACACTGATGCCTGGTGTTGCACCCAGGCATTTTAGGCCAGATTTTAACTGGTTTACTGAGAGGCCTGGGAGTCAGATATTTTTCTAAGCTCTCCAGGTGATTCTAAGCCATAGCCAGAGTGTTGATCCCCAGACCAGAAGAACTCTGGGTCCCCTTTCGGTTTGAAATTCTATGAGTCTAGATGGTAAGTAGGGAGACCAACCATCCCGGTTTGCCCAGGACTCTCCCAGTTTTAAAACTGAAACTCCTTGGCCCCAGCAACGTCTGAGTCTCAGGTCATGGTCTACATCCCTCCCTGTCTGACATGGTACAAAAGGAGGGAAGAGAGGCCTGCTCAGAGCTCTCCGCGGTGTGTTGTAAGCGTGGGTCTTGTGTGTGAGGTCACCAGGCCTGTTGGTAAGCAAATGTATGACTCGGCCGCTTGCCTGCCTCATAATTGCCGTGCGTGCAGCTAAGTACACATCTGGATAAAGCTTACCTCCTGCGATTTCTAAAGATTATACATCAACCATCCTAGCCTGTTTCCTGTTCTCCAACCTGATGCTTTGAGAAAGCATGCTTTTATTTTTTCTTTCTGACTCTAGTAAGAGGAAGAAAAAGTAAGAGCAGAATAGTTTTAAAAGACATTCGTTCACTCAAATCTATCCAGCCTCTGCCTTCTCTGCCCCATGTCCGTTCTACCCCAAGTCATATTCTTTCTACCTTCAAGACATCTCAAACATATCCCTTCCAACTGCCCCACGTCTATCACCCTGGGGCAGCGGTTCTCATATTTGAGGGACATCAGAATCCTCTGACAAGCGTGTTACAATGATAATTCCAGGGCTGGAGTTTCTGATTCAGGAGGTCTGGGGTGGGACCGATCTTTCATGGTTCCCATAAGATCCCAGTTTCCAACAAGGTTCCAGGTGTTACCCACTACATTCAGGGTGATGCATGGAGATCTGGCAGATGGGGCTCCAGACTTCAGAAGAGGGACATTACTCTCGAGCCGTGGACTTCCAAAAAAAAATTGTGGTGGAATACACATAACATAAATTTACCATTGTGACCATTTTTAAGTGTACAGTTTGGTTGTGTTGAGTACTTCACAGTGGTGCAGCCGTCACCACCACCTGTCTCCAGAACTCTTTTAACCTTGAAATGGAACCTCTGGCCCCATTAAACTATAACTCCCCATCCTCCCCCATCCCAGCCCTGGCAACCACCATTCTACGTTCTGTCTCTGAGGCAGAATGATAGAGCTTTATTTGCCTCTGTCTTTTTGTGACTGGCTCATTTTGAACTGTGGCATTGGAGAAGACTCTTGAGAGTCCCTTGGACTGCAAGGAGATCCACCAGTCCATCCTAAAGGAGATCAGTCCTGGGTGTTCATTGGAAGGACTGATGCTGAAGCTGAAACTCCAATACTTTGGCCACCTCATGCGAAGACCTGACTCATTTGAAAAGACCCTGATGCTGGGAGAGATTGAGGGCAGGAGGAGAAGGGGACAACAGAGGATGAGATGGCTGGATGGCATCACCGACTTGATGGACATGAATTTGAGTAAACTCCGGGAGTTGGTGATGGACAGGGAGGCCTGGCGTGCTGCAGTTCATGGGGTCTCAAAGAGTCAGACGTGACTGAGCGACTGAACTGAACTGAACTGAACTGAACTATTTCACTTGACGCTGTTTTTTCAAGTCCATCCATGTTGCAGCCTGTGTCAGAATTTCCTTCCTTTTTAAGGCCTGATAATATTCTATTAACTGTATAGACAACATTTTGCTTATTAATTCACCCATCAATGGACATTTGGGTCGTTTCTGCCTTTTGTGAATCATGCTGCTATAAACATGGGTGTGCAAATGTCTCTTTGAGTCTCTGGTTTCAGTTCTTTTGAGGTGGAAGTGAAACTGCTGGATCATATGGTATTTCTATTTTTACTTTTTTTGAGGACCCTCTATACTGTTTTTCATAATGACTGAACCATTTTACACTCCCATCTGCAGTCCACAAGCATTCCAATTTCCCCACATCCTCACCAACACTTGTTATTTTCTGAATTTTTGATAAGCCATGCAGGGCTTTGGCATTTTTAATATACTTGATTAAGGAAATTTGAGAGATTGACATTTAAAAAAATCCTTAGTGAGAACTTAATGCAGGAGAAAGCATAAACACATTGGGTTGGCCAAAAAGTTCATACTAAACCAGTGTGAACTTTTTGGTCAACCCAATACTTTGAAACAGAAACTTTCTGACATGTTTTGACAAGAATTCTTACATCCTCTACCTTTCCCTTCACTCTCCCATCTTTCTTTTTCTCTGCTATTCTGCTCCCATATTTATGCATTCCTTAGCGACTTCGGTCCAACCCTCCATCTTACAGGACGATCGTCTTACTCACAAGGCAAGCCATGTCCCTCTCAAAACTGCTTGCATCTTTTTTAAGCCAAGAGGCAGGACAAAGCAAATTCTGAATCAGGTTTTAAGCAGTGGATGTTTGGGTGAATCCTTGGGAGCTTCTTAAACCACATCCATCTTTTTCCATAATGACAAAGCAATTGTACTTTGGATTATAAAAGGATAAAATGGGAGGCTAAAGTATTACTTTTTTTTCCTTTGCAACTGCTGACAACAATTTATAATTTCTTGCTGTTCAGAGGCACAGGTTTTAGAATTACCTCTCCTTTGCGTTAAACAAAATGGTGAGACATACATATCAGATAAACAAAGATACGAACAGGCGGCTCATAGAAAAGAAAACAGAGATTATCCTTCTTTTTTGTGGTCAGTATGCTTTGTTTTATTTTTTTGTAAATTGTGGATTTTGGAGATATTCAGAGGACCCAGCTGACCACTGAAGGGCGAGACTGGAAATGTGGAGTTTCTGTCTCTAAAGGGCTGGAGGCAAAGACCTCAATAGTGGGAAAAGGGTCTCAGCAGATGAAGCATCTGGCCCACAGAGAGATCCCCCCTCCCCTCCACAACACAAGCTTCTTTGGCCCCAAGAATGACATGACAAACACTCAAATTATTGGAACTTGAAGATCAGGGAATGAGTTCTCGATTTCCATGTGCCATCTACTGGACATCATTATATGCATATGTAATATTTATTGACTGCTAATTAAATGCTAATATAGGTGTTAAAAAGATAATACTGTCCATGGAATATAGGCTCTAGCAAGTGGCTGCAGACTGATAAACCCACGATAGGACTGGCCTTCCATACTTTAAAGACTGTCCTCTTAGGCTAATCAGCCTCAGAATGGCCCTCGTGAGGGGGGAAGGGCACCACGTCCAGCATGTCCGCTGAGCCACCTCGGAGATGAGCAGGGTGGCCTGCCACAGACAGCCTGTCCCTACCCGAGAGCACGGACCCTGTCGGACAAGGTGAAGGCGTGTGTGTTTGGGGACAGTGAAGCAGGTAGATTTCTGGCTTTGTCAACCACGTGAAGACTGTTGTTTAAAAATTGCTGCTGTTCAGAATAAAACATTCGGTATTAATCAGTAAGTGTCCCATGGACAGGAGAGCCTGGCAGATTGCAGTTCATTGGCTCACAATGAGTCGGACACGACTTAGCAAGTGAGCACACACGCACCCTCTTGAAAGCCAGTTGTGAGATTCATCTGTGATAGAAACTGTGACTGATGGACTTCCCTGGCGGTCCAGTGGTTCAGAATCCGCCTGCCAATGCGGCGGACGTAGTTTCGATCCCTGGTCTGGGAAGATTCCACAGGCCTCGGGGTGCCCTCACTACTGAGCCCTTGAGCCTAGCACCAGTGCTCTGCAACAAGAGGAGTCACAGCAGTGAGAATTCTATGCACCACAGCTAGGAAGTAGCCCCTCAATAAATCTGTAAAAGAAACTGTGACTGATAGCAAAAGTGATGAGACAGAGTCCTAAGAAACGTCCTCAATGGAAATGGAGGACATGGAAATGTCCTCAGTGGAAATGGAAATGGAAATGTCTTCAATGACATTTCCAGTCTAGAACTGCCAGCCCTTTCTTAGTTCCAACAGACTAGACTCCAGCTCACACCTGCTTAGAAAAAGAAGGTGCGGAGACTTACTGCAGTGGTCCTGGGGGTTTGCAGAGCCAAGGGAGGCTCTGTGTACTAGGGAAGCTGTGATCAGGACTTGGGGCAGTGTGGAGGTCAGGAACAGGGTTCAAAGTCAGCAGGACGTCCTCTCCCCAGGTGATGCTCTGGTCCCCCTGAACAGAGACAGATTTCTCCACGTGGTGGACAATATGGCACCTGGTAACCCAGCCTCACATGTGCCTTTTAACAGCCCCAACCCGGGGGGATGGAGGCTTCTCTCCCAACTCTGAAGATGTCATAAAGGGATTTTGGCTCTGGGTCACTGTGGCCAGGGCCAAGGTGCTACGATGAACCTGGTCTTGTGCCTCCGCCATAGCTGAGGAGCTAGGCAGGGCCCTTGATGAAAAGCAGATAGGGTTTGGCGTTGGATGGAATCGTGGTGGCAAGACGACCCCGGGAAACAGAGCAGCCGCGGGAGGGGCAGTCTGCCCCGGGGAGGGCCGCCTCCCAGCCCGGGGTGTCCACTCACTGCGGCCACATGCACGGGGACTCTCCGGCCACCTGGGCACCGTAGCCACGTGGGTCATCCATGAACCCAGGTAGTGAATCACAGGAAACATTTAACTGGGGAGGTTTCAGGTTCACTTCCTTCTACATCAGAGTGACCACAAAGGAAATGCTATGGTCCTCAGATTTGATAGAGAAAGGTTGATTAAACTCTCCTTGATTTCACCAGCTCTGAAATTCTGTGTGACTTCTCCGTGGCCTGACTCCAGGCAGAAGAGGCCCTGGACACCAGCCATTGTCGTAACGTTTTGGTTTTGTTACCATCTTGTATCTGACCCCCTCGACCCCAGCCCACCCTGTGGCTGTCACAGAGTCATGGGGTCCACGTCTCACTGATCCCTTCCCAGTGGCTTATCAGTAGGGGGTGTTGGAAGTTTGGGGCAGAGACAAGTGGGAGCCAGTTCTTGGGTTTTGAGTATAGGCCCTCTCCTCTGGTCAGTTTAATCCAGTGCTTCTCAACTGGGGGCCATCTTAGTTGTCACAATGGGACTTCCGACAGGTAGAAACCAGGAATGCTACAAAACACCTACAGGGCACAGGGAGACCTACAACAAAGACTCGTCCTGCCCCGAATGTCAACCTGCTGAGGGCAGGTTCTGCTTCTGATCCAACATGCAGTAGGAGTTCAGTTCTCTGGCGGGTGAAGGATCAGTTCAGTTCAGTTCAGTTCAGTCACTCAGTCGTGTCCGACTCTTTGCGACCGCATGAATCGTAGCACGCCAGGCCTCCCTGTCCATCACCAACTCCCAGAGTTTACTCAAACTCATGTCCATTGACTCGGTGATGCCACCCAGCCATCTCAACCTCTGTCGTCCCCTTCTCCTCCTGCCCCCAATCCCTCCCAGCATCAGGGTCTTTTCCAATGAGTCAACTCTTCGCATGAGGTGGCCAAAGTATTGGAGTTTCAGCTTCAGCATCAGTCCTTCCAACGAACACCCAGGACTTACCTCCTTTAGGATGGACTGGTTGGATCTCCTTGCAGTCCAAGAGACTCTCAAGAGGCTTCTCCAACACCACAGTTCAAAAGCATCAGTTCTTCGGCGCTCAGCTTTCTTTATAGTCCAACCCTCACAACTGAATTACTTTGCTATACAGGAGAAATATGGATACAGCAGGAAAATGGATGGCATCACCAACTCAATGGGCATGAGTTTGAGTAAACTCTGGGAGTTGGTGACGGACAGGGAAGCCTGGCGTGCAGCAGTCCATGGGGTTACAAAGAGTCAGACATGACTGAGTGACCGAACTGGACCGAAATGAACAGCAGAAATTAATGCAACATTGCAAATCAAATATACTTTAATAAGATAAATTAAAAAACACAAACAAACCATTTCAGTTCTAACAAACCCTAGAGACACAGCAGCCTTGAATCAAACAATTCCCTTCCACGGTCGTAGGCTGAGCTTTCACCAGCCTGGAAACAGTTCTCAGTCATCCCACTCCCTTCCCTTGGGTGGAGGGACCTTTATTTTCTAGGCTCCCAGGCTGGGGGGTAGGGGAAGGGTGGCCCTGAAGAGAAATTCACTCTTCTCAGGTAGAAAGGCTTTACATACGAAGCCTTTGGTGAAAAACCCAAATATCTATCTATCTGTCTATATATCTATGTATTTTATATATGTATATATATATATATATATATATATATATATATATATATATATATAAAATTTCAAACTAACTTGATTCTTAATGTTGCCAGTTCCCATAAGAAGAAAATATGAGATTAAAAGCCAGTTCTTATCACTGGAAAAATTTCATCATGGGACACAAACCATGAGAACAAGGCATATTCCAACCAAGAGGAATCCTGAGAAAAATACCACTTAGATGTAATTATATTTCATCACAGACACAAGAGACGTGGGGCAGAGAGGATGAGAGAGGCTTCTTCTAATCACGAAGCCCTGAGGAGGACTCACCACAGAGAAAACACGCATTTAGGAAGGATCATTTTTGTTTTTCTTTTTTTGTTGTTGCGCCAGGCGCCATGTGGGTTTTTAGTTCCCTGACCAGGGATCAAACCCGTGTCCCCTGGGTTGGAAGCGCAGAGTCTTAACCACCGGGCTGCAGGAAGTCCTGGGAAGGATTGTTAAGCTGTTTTACTAGAGATGTAAGGTTTCATCCATCTGTCCATCCACCACGCATCATTCGTTCATCCTGATTCCCTACTCTGTTCAGGGGAGCCAGTGCTGAAGGCATGAAGGATAAAATAAAACAAGAATCAGAGGGTGACTCCCACCCTCAGAAACTGAGAAACCGGATGTACGCTTTGCCATGAGGACTCCCGTCTTCCTGATGGGAGGGCCTGCATCACCCTGCCACGTTCTAATTTCTGACCCAAGAATTGAGCCAGGTTGTTCTCACTCAGGCGGGAAACAGGCTGAGAAATTCCGTTTCACCTGGAATTAAGACGCGGGCCTAGCTTGTGCTGTAGGGGGCGCCGTTACATAGAACACACAGGTCTGAGTCTCCCGGCTGCTGAAGGACATGGCTTTTCTTCTTTTTTAAAAATATGTTTTAATTAGAGCATGGCTGCTTCACAACGTTGTATTAGTTTCTGGTTAGAGCAAAGCAAGTCAGCTGTATATTTGCACACAGCCCCTCTTTTTTTGGATTTCCTCCCCGTTTAGGTCCCCACAGAGCTCCGAGGAGAGTTCCATGTGCCAAAGCGCGGGTTCTCGTTAGTTACCTGTTCTACACACGGTACTGCGTACCTTTCCTGCGTTAGATACTCGGGAGGGGGCTCAGGGTATCTTAGAGAAGTTTGCTGTCCTGGAGGATCCAGGAGGGAAGGTCCTCTGAGATTTTTTTTTTTAAGTTAAAGTGTAACATACATCCAGGGAAGTGTGTCAGTACTAAAGACACAACTCAGTCTTTGCACAGCTGCACGCTCAGGTGACCATCTCCCAGATGAAGATAAGGATCATCTCCAAGCCCCTGAAGTTTCCTCCTGCGGTGTCCCAGACCACACCCCCTCCCACAGGGGCTATTCTGATTTTATCACCATGCGTGGCTTTACCTGTCTTGAACTTCATAAAAATGATAATTATGCCTATATACTCTTCTTGTTCTTTTTTTTTTTTTAATCTGCTTCTTTGGTCCACGCTCAAGCCTGCATATCATCCACATGGATGTGTTTGGCCCTAGTCTGATCTCTTCATTACCACGGAGAATTCCACCAGAGGGATGTACCCTCTCACTGGTGGGCCTTTGGGTTGTTGGCAGTTCAGGCTATTGTGACGAAGACAGCACATACAAGTCTTTTGGAGCTTGTTACTCTTGCCACACACGGGACGTAGAATCTGAGCGCATATTTTTCAATTCTAAAAATGTTCCTAGATAAAACACGCTGCTTTTAAGATAAAACACACTAGTTTTTAATCTCTGAATATGCATGTAGATGTTTATTAAAGAGAGATCTGTCTGCAGCCCACAGAAAATACATTTTCGATTGCGACCAGCCGCAGTCTGGAGAAGGCACACGGCTTTCTTCTAAATTCACACAACGAACCACGGCAGCATTTATACTGTATAGTGGACAGAGGAGACCACGAGGAGAGTGGTATCCTTTGCTCCTTAAAGTTAATTGGTTAAAATTAATTGGCTAGAAATGTGTGTGTGTGTATACAGTGACCCGGCTCTGGAAAGAATGTGTGTCTTTTGAAAATGACAGCCGGGTGCCCGTGGTTAGAGCCTTGAGGCCCTGCCCATCTGTTATCCTGGAAAATGTGAAGACACCGTGACGGTGGAACCGGCAGGCCTGGACGGCCCGTGAGATGGTGCGTGGGAAGGAGTGGGGCAAAGCCAGCCAGAGATTCCCATCTAGAAGACAGGAGGAAGGTTATGCTATTAAGAAAAGCAAGAAAACCAAGAGGAAGAGGAGTCGCAACAAAACTGACTTGCCCCCTGTGCTGAAATGTAGTGAAAACACATCCTCTTCATTTCTCCATAACCAAATGTGAGATCTCGCCTTCTGGAAAGTTCAGGAAAGGACGCCCTCCAGTTTCCCCGAGTGGAGTCTCAGTCTCTCTGGATGATTCACTCTCTTGAGCAAATGCTCACCACGCCCCACCTCCCAGCTTCATTTCCTTTGAGAGGCATGTAGGTACTGGGTGTTGAAATTGGCTACTTTGCCAGGGATCTTGATAACCTCATAAAGCTTGTTGTTGGTGGTGGTTTAGTTGCTAAGTCCTGTCCAACCCTTGTGACCCCATAGACAGTAGCCTGCCGGACTCCTCTATCCAGCAAGAATTCCCCAGGCAAGAATACTGGAGTGGGTTGCCATTTCCTTCTCCAGGGGATCTTCCTGACCCAGGGACTGAACCCACATCTCTTGTTTCCCCTTCATTGCAGGAGGATTCTTTACTGCTGAACCACCAGGGAACTGTCATGAAAGTTAAATTGATTATAAAGTATATGACCCTAAAAACTATAAAAAGAATAGTTTATTTATTCTGTGGAACATAGAACCAAGAATATCCAGGAAGCCCCTGAAAAAGAACAACAGGGAAAACAGGAAAATATTATAAAACCCTCTCACTGAATCAGACCCAGAAATAGACACACAGACCAAGCAACAGACTAGAAAATGTCAAAAAAGATCCATTTGCATGTGAGACTTAGTTTCTAATGAAAGAGGTATCTCAAGTCCATAGGACAAAAATACACGTTTCAATAGAGGGTTTAAGGATACCTGGACGGCCATGTGGAAAAAGATAAAATTAGATCCCTTCTTCACATGGTACACTGAGATTCGTTCCAAATGGATCAGAGATTTAAATATGAAGAATCAAGCCCTCCAGCTACTAGAAGAATTCCTCTGTAACTTATGCAATGAGAAAACTTTCCTGGAGCTTAAAAGCTGGAGGCATTGAGAGAAAAGATCAACAAATCTGATTACATGAAAAAAAGTTTTCATGGCAAAAGTACCATAAGTAAATTATAACAAGCCAGGAAAACGTATTATAGACAGAGGGTTATTACCCGTGATATAAAAGTAGCATCTAAATTAAAAAAGAAAAAGTTCAACAGATCTATAGAAACATAGACTAGAGAAGTCACTGGGGGTAAAATCCAAGTGGGCCTTCCCCATGTGAAAAGATTCTCAGCCTTGCCTACAAGAAGAGAGATGCCAATTAAAACTCATTGAGATACTATTTCTCACCCAGCGGATTGATAAAAGGCAGAATGTTTGACCACAGACTCCGTTGGCCAAGCTGTGGAGAAACAGGCTTTCTCATGAGTTGCTGGTGGGAATTTTTCGCAAAACTGTCTAATTCCTATGAAGGGGAACTTGGCAGGATCTATGAAAACTACACATGCATTTATTCTCTGAACTGGTGTTCCTGCTTTCAGGTATTTGTCCCAAAGATAGTGTGCTGCTGCTGCTAAGTCACTTCAGTCGTGTCCGACTCTGTGTGACCCCATAGATGGTAGCCCACCAGGCTCCCCCGTCCCTGGGATACTCCAGGCAAGAACACTGGAGTGGGTTGCCATTTCCTTCTCCAATGCATGAAAGTGAAAAGTGAAAGTGAAGTCGCTCAGTCATGTCTGACTCTTCGAGACCCCATGGACTGCAGCCTACCAGGCTCCTCCGTCCCTGGGATTCTCCAGGCAAGAACACTGGAGTGGGTTGCCATTTCCTCCTCCAGGGCATCTTCCCGACCCAAGTCTCGAACCAGTGCCTCCTGCATCTCTTGCATTGGCAAGCAGGTTCTTTACCATCGCACCCCCTGTGGAGAAGGTAGGGTACCGATGAACACAACTGATCATAGGTTGACAGATGTTGAAACTGAGTGACGAGAATAGGAAGACTTCTATCTTCTACTTTTGCATGTGTTTGGAATTTTCCATAACATACAGTTGTTTTTGAAAGACTCAAAAGCTGACTATTATCCTCCTCCCCTGCATTCCTCCCACAACAAGCTGAGCCCTCCCGGAGGCAAATGAGTGGTCAGAAACCACACATGGGGGATTATAATGGAGAAAAGCAACCGACATATTTCCAAAATATTATCTCCATTTCAGAGGATTTATTTTTGATGGAAGATGATAAGTTCCATTTTACATGTGTTGAGTTTGAGACTCCCAGTTCTAGGAGGAGTTGAAAGGCAAGACTTTAGGCTAGAAGATGTATTAGGGCTGACATCACCAGTCAGAAAAGTGTGGGCAGGAAAGAAAAACAGGAACTTGAGGTAAAGCCTCTTCCTTCCCTCCTTCATTCACTGATTCATTCAAAAATACATGAGAAAAGTACTTATAAGATGTCAGAGCCTGGGGATGAAAATAAAAAAGGTTGGGGTTCATTGAGGAAGAAAGGAACTTAAAGACATGACAGCATTAAATTTCATTGTTAAGGATCCAAGAGGTACAGTAAGGGCACAGAAGATCTTTTAAGTTTGCCTAAAGAAATCAGAGAAATGCTCGTGTTTAGAAGGCCAGAGGAAAAAGGGAAGCTGAGACCAGCAGCCACATCTCAATCCTGAAACTAATGAATCTATTGGGGGACTTCTGTGGAAATGTTTTTCTCCCTACTAAAAAGAAGGTCCTTTTCTGCTCACTTCCTTCCTTGCCGCTTCCTGCTTTTGAATACAGTGTGAGGCCATGATACCTGGTGCGTCTGCAGCTGTCTTGTGACTACTAGCCAACAAGCATGAGGACAAGATGTCAATATACTGAGCGTATCTAAACAGGCCAGGGTCCTTGATTACGTTGCTGAACTGCTCAACAAGCCCTAAATCAACTGGTCTGGAAGAGCTACAATTCACGTGGATAAAATTCACGTCTCCTGGGATATTGTTATTTCTGATAAAATGCTAAAGTGATTTTCTTATTAACTATACGACAAGTAAGCAGTGTTTGAGAGACTCGTCTCCCACTGTCAGTCACATATCTAGAGATGTTTAAGCAAACACTCTGACCTTTCTGAGTCTGGCTTAAGTCCATTATTTTAACATTTTATCATCCAAAAATAGACTTCCACCAAAAATGAACCATGTCTGCCGGACAGCCTCTCTCTCACAGCAAGATTATAATAAAGCTTTTACATGTGCATGTTCCTTACAGTCTGAAAAGTTTTTACATACAGACTATATAAACACTGGGCTTCCCTAGTGGCTAAGACGGTAAAGAATCTGCCTGCAATGTGCGAGACCTAGGTTTGATCCCTGGGTTGGGAAGATCCCATGGAGAAGGGACTAGCAACCCACTCCATGATTCTTGCCTGGAGAATCCCATGGACAGAGGAGCCTGGTGGGCCATAGTCCGTAGGGTTGCAGAGCGTCAGACACGAGTGAGTAACTAACACAGACGTACACATATAAACATCACAGAGTCACTAAACACAAGTTTATGTGATGCAAATAATACAGAAGTATAGATAATAGTAAGGGATAGTTCTCCATGGAATTCCAATTCCCAAAGATAATAACCAGTTCCTGTGTGGCGTGTGTCTTCCAGGCATCTTCTGTCCATTCATTCATTTGACCTTTCATTATTCATTCATTCAATATTTATTGATCACCTAGACAGTCTCAATCCATTCCAGTGTTCTTGCCTGGAGAATCCCAGGGACGGGGGAGCCTGGTGGGCTGCCGTCTATGGGGTCACACAGAGTCGGACACGACTGAAGTGACTCAGCAGCAGCTGCAGACAGTCTCAAGCTGAGGGCAGGAGATACAATTGTGGAAGAGATAAACCTATTCTTTAACTCGTGGATCTTACGCAAACATAAATACCAACTCTCATATTAATCAGGAAACTGGCCCTTGTCAGTCTTTCTTTCCCAGCTGCAAGTTCACCGAGGAAGAGTAAGGTCCCTCTTTGCCTGCTCCCATCAGAGGAAAGAAGGATGGAGTGTGCTGGCTGCTCCCCACCTTTCCACTCCACTGCCCCACACCAGCCATCCCCAGACCCACTAGGGCACCAGGGTGGACGGTCCTGGGGAGAAGAATGGAGGAGATCAAGGCAGCCCGGCTGGGGGGCGAGGGGGAATGGAAAGCAGAGAAGGGGATCCCTTGGCCCCGAGAGAAGGGAGGAGGCTTGCGGGCTGTTGGAGGCCACAGTGACCAGCCCTCCTGTGCCCGGGGCTCCATGGGGGCCTGGCTTCAAGATGGATGGGGAGGCAGATACTGGTGTCCACCGGGGGCCTGGTGCAAGGCCTCCCCCCTACCCAACCAGGGATCAAAGATTTGCCTTTGAAATGGACCCTAGAGGTCGGGCACTGGGCACCCAGCTGGGACCAGGAAGTTTAAGGACAGAGCTGCTTCCTGAAATCCTCTGGACGGATCAATACCCCGGGACTCCTGCACGGCCCCAAGGCAATGAAAACAGATCCTGCTCATCCCGTTGCTCTGGTCAGTGGAGACTGCAGCCAGAGGTAATCTGATTGAGGAACAGAAAACAAAACGTTTCCTGCATCCAAGTGGCGCGAAGTTACACACACACACATACCCAAGCTCACGAAATTCCTTAGCTTCGTTTATTAGCTCCCCATTCCGCACCAGCATTCCTTTTTACAATATAGAGGCTGCAACTAGACCAGAAGCCTCTTTCCTGCCAGTGACAGAGCTTGTCCAGGGTTTGGCTGGCCCTCTGCAGCCTGCAGTAAGGATGCTGAGGTGCTTTACTTGGAAACGAGCCAAGCTCATGCCCTTTACAAAGCCTCCTCCACTGCTGGGCAGTGTTAGGGCGGTGTGGGGCAGCTTGGGGTGGCCGACCTCTCCGGAAGATGCAAATTTCCACAGAGCACTCCGGGGTCCTTTAGGGGACCACAGGTCATTAAAGTGGTCAGGGAAGGGACTGGATTGAGGCCCCCCCTTGCTCAATTAAAGCAGTTCTGCTTTCAAAACAAACCAAAACAACACAGATAAACCGATGTTACTGAGGTGTAATTACAAGCCGTAAATTGTACCCATTCAAGTGTGAATTTGAGTGAGTGGTGACAACTAGAAACATCAGCCCACAATCCACGTGCAGAGACACTTGCATTACCCCTGAAATGGGCCAGCTTCCCTCAGCCACTTTGCAATCAGCCCCCGGCCCCTGCCCCAGGGGAACCCTGATTTCCCTTCTGTCACCATCGACTGGCTTCAGCATTTCTAAATTTCCGTGTCAGTGGAATCAGGCAGTGGGCACTCTGGTGTCTGGCTTCTTTCACTCAGCAAAATCATTCTGAGGTTCACCCACGGTCAGCATGTATCAGAGCTGGCTCCTATTTGTAGCTGAGTGTGTTCCACTGTAGGCATGCACACCAGCTTGCTAGCTCGCTCATCTGTTGCGGGCCATGTGGTGTGTCTCCAGTTTTTCTCAATGACGAATGAAGCAATGTGACTCTGCTTTGGCACGGTTTTTTTTTGTTTTGTTTTGTTTTTTAAATTAATTTATTAGGCTGCGCTAGGTCTGAATTGCAGCATGTGGGATCTAGTTCCCTGATCAGGGATCGAACCCAGACCCCTTGCAATGCGAGTGCGGAGTCTTAGCCACGGACCACTAGGGAAGTCTCTGGGATGTTTTATATACTTGGATTTGTGTGCTGTTTGGTTGGAAAAAGCATTTGGCTTCTAAAAAAAAAAAAGAAAGAAAGAAAGAGTAGAGAGAGGGAAGGAGAAAGGAAGAGAGAGGGGAGGGAAAGGTGGGGAGGGAAAGAAGGATCCCACAGGTGAAACAGAGAAAGCTTCGTCTTTGAATCCACAGACAGAGCTGGGCTTGGAAGCTGGCTTTATTCTAGCTGCATCAGCCCGAGTGAGTGACTGTGACTTTTAGTCGAAGGGAGCTGTCCGCTGTATAATTTGTAAAACGAGGACACCGCCCCGCAGCGTTACTGAGGGGCTCCACTCCAGGGAGCACACAGCTGGTGCTTCTGCCGGAAGAAGGAGAAGGCCGCTGGCTGGAAGAGCCCTCTGGCCTGCTCAGCTCCGCAGACCAGATGTGCGTGTGCAATTCCCATCCAGCGTCCCTTTGAGGGCTGCCTGTGCCTTTAGATGAATTTAGCCCAAGTGACTTTTTTCTGCTTGCAACCAGAGTCCGCAGACTTTTGGTCATTCCTAATCAAGCGCTAAATAACTCTTTTTAAATTGATTAACTATTCGCAGCCCTCGAGTATACTGAGTTAGCTTTATCCTTGTAGGGGATGTTAGATAAAATGAAGAGCATTTGAATGCTGCTTGCTTAGTAAGGGAAAGTTCCCACCAGCTAACTGCTAGGAAGTTTCTAGAAAAACAGTCTCATCAGACGCTGGGGCCAAGTTAGTGAACTTCGCTCAGCTCTGGGAAAGGCCAGCAGCTTTGTCTAAGCTTGTGCGGCAGGATCTAAAGAGCTGTGCTGTCAACTCTATGGGAATCAGAGAAAACACGGTGCTGAAACACGCAGGCACTTGACAAATAACCACCTGGGAGGACGGAGATTAGAAAGGTCACGTCAGGTCTGATGGGGATGGAGACCCAGGCTGAGTGAGAAGATGGGACGTGCAGTGATGCCGCCTCTGGTTCTTGCAAATCCCGCTGAGGGGATGGTTTCTTCATCTGTAATGAAGGGCTTACACGGGGCAGCTTCCAGCCCTGACATCCTATAATCTTGGGATACTGATTAATCCATGGACGTGAGGTGCTGGGAACCTGGCGACTCCATCAAGTTTCTGACGCTCACCAAGCCCCGGATGAGGTTAACTCTTACGAAAGTGCGAGCTGCTGAGGCTGGGGCGGGTGTGGGGCTGGGGAGTAAGTAGTTCAGTTTTTGATCTGCTGTGACCCAGGTAACTGTCAGCATTGCCATCTGCATTCTTGAAGGAACCTGGGACGGTCACAGCCTGAGGGAGGGTCAGGGGTCATGGGCAAGTCAGTTTCAACAGGTATTTGTTGAGCTCTGAGGGGTGCAAATGTTCTTCCATTCAATCGACAAGCATTTATTTAGCATCTATTATGTGCCCAGCTCCCCACTCTGCAGGGTGGGAGGGTCTAAAAGGAGACATAGTCTCCCATCAAATTCAGCAGAACAGGGAGCTGTGGGCCAGTGGGAAGATCTGTGGATTTGGGGTTCACCTCTGAGATCCCAGTGTTTCATCTGTCAAATGGAGAGTTCATTGGAAAGACCGATATCTTCAAGTACGTAAAAGGCTTCATAAAAGCCTAAATGACAAAGTATATAACAGGCTTCATAAACACACGGAGCCTGCTCTACACAAAGTCAGGTCCGTGTCGTCAATGACGTCATCAGGCCAGCCAAGAGCAGTGAGCCTGCCCCCCTCCGCCCCCAGATTGTTCCACCCCGGGGAAAGGTCGCCAAGAGAGCAGCCAGGTGAACACAGAAGGAGGAATATTTTGATTTAGGACCCGAGTGAGTTTTATTCCTAAACCAGGAGCTGGGGCTTTCTGACCCTTCCCATCTTTTAAAAAAATTTTATTTATTTTTAATGGAAGGATAATCACTTTACACTAGCGTGTTGGTTTCTGCCATACACCCACACGAATCAGCCATAGGCATACATATGTCCGCTCCCTCTTGACCCTCCCTCCCACGTCCCACCCCATCCCACCCCCTAGGTTGTCACAGAGCCCCGGTTTGAGCTCCCCGAGTTGTATAGCAAATCCCCACTGGCTATCTATTTTACAGATGGTGGTGTATGTGTTTCCATACTACTCTCTCCATTCGTCCCACCCTCTCCTTTCCACCTCTGGGTCCACGAGTCTGCTCTCTCGGTCTGCGTCTCCATGACCTTTCTCGTCTTTCAGCTGCTTCATACCCCGGGTACTCATGCCCCGGGCCACCGAGCGCTGTGCCCTTCACCTGGAGGGAGCGGGGACAATGAGCTGTCTGCATCGGGCTTAGGACCTCGTCACTGGAACACCACGCATCGCGAACACAGGATGTGACTTTTCAGCTAGTGCGGAGGGAGGGAGAGTGGTGTGTGGGGAGGTGCCCTCCCCCTGTCCCGGGCCAGTGTCAGGGCCAGGCCGGGGGACAGGAAATGACCGGCCACTTCCCAGGGTGCCGGAGAGGGCAGAGCAGGCAGGGGGGTGGGCAAGGCTCGAGCCATCCTGGAAAGGAGGCTGCCCTCATTCTCCAGACTGTACTGGAGAGACGCAGAGCCTCCCTGGAGACTCAGCCATAGAGGTGAGGACGTGTTTGCAAATGGACCGTGGGCTGGAAGGCTTGCAGCAGGGAAGCAGGGGTCCTGGCAGGGCGCGCGCTCCTCTGGGGAGTCCTGTGTGTGCAGACGTCCCAAAGAGATCTCTGAGTCCATCTCAACAGGCACTTGAGGAAGAGCCAGTCCTTCGTCCCCTTGCCCTTGTGATTTTGATGTGGAAGATCACAAGCCACCCCAGAAGCAGGCTCTGTTGCCTTTGGGCCCCTCCCAGAACCCTGACTCTAGTGCAACTAAAGCAACACACTCCCTCTGTGCTCTTTTTTTAAAAAAAACTTTTTATTTTATATCGAAGTACAGTTGATTAACAGTGTTGTGATTCCCTGGTGGCTCAGTTGGTGAAGAATCTGCCTGCAATGTGGGAGACCTGGGTTTGATCCCTAGGTTGGGAAGATGCCCTGGAGGAGGGCCTGGCAACCCACTCCAGTATTCTTGCCTGGAGAATCCCCATGGACAGAGGAGCCTGGTGGGCTAGAGTCCTTGGGGTCACAATGACTCGGATACCACTGGGCGACTAAGTGCAGCATGTAGCTGATGAACAGTGTGGTGATGGTTTAAGGTGTACGGGAAATTGATTCAGTTATGCATTTATATGTATCTGTTCTTTGTCAAATTCTTTTCCTATTTAGGTTGTTGCTTAATATTGAGCAGAGTTCCCTGTGTTAACAGTAGGTCCTTGCAGGTTATCCGTCCAGGATCTCAGAAAAAGAAGAGAGGTGCAGAGTGTAAGAAATGTTTAGCAAAGCCCTAGAAGAACTAAGCAACAAGCAGAGATGAGCCACGCAGTAACTGAAATGGAAAATGCACTAGAAGGAATCAATAGCAGGGTAACGGAAGCAGCAGGATAGATGAGTGACCTAGAAGACAGAAGGGTGGAACTCACCGCCACGGAACAGAATAAAGAAAAAAGGAATGAAGTGAAATGAAGGCAGTCTTTTAATGGGTCTCATGGGGCAGGGCACACCAGCTGTGTCTCCTCTGCTCCTTGTCCCTTTACTGGTAGAAGTTTGAGGTTTGGAGATTTTTTTTTTTTTTTAAAGAGAGATGTATTCAAATTAAGAGCAGCACTATTTACAACAGCTGAGACACGGAAGTAGATGAATGGATAAAAAAGAGGTGGTACATATATACATACGTATATACAGATGAATGGATAAAGAAGAAGAGGTAGGTATATACAATGGAATATTACTCAGCTGTAAAAAGGAATGAAACAATGCTATTCTCAGGAACATGGATGAACCTAGAGATTTATCATACAAAGTGAAGTTAAGTCAAAGACAAATATGATATCCCATATGTGGAATCTAAAATATGACACAAAGGAACTTAATTACAAAACGGAAACAGACTCACAGACATAGAAAGCAAACATGGCTACTAAAGGGGAAATGAGAGGGGAAGGATAAATTAAGAGTTTGGGATTAAAAGATTTTATATACAATTAAAACTATTATATGTAAAATAAACAGCAAGGATTTACTGTATAGCACAGGGAACTATGGAATATCTTGTAAAAAATCATAGTGGAAAAGACTCTGATAAAGAATATATACGTATGAATCACTTTGCTCTACACCTGAAACTAATGCAACATTGTAAATCTTCAATAAAAAGATACAATAAAATGAATAAGTTAGTTAAGTGAAGTCGCTCAGTCCTGTCCAACTCTTTGACATCCCATGGACTGTAGCCTACCAGGCTCCTCAGTCCATGGAATTTTCCAGGCAAGAATATTGGAGTGGGTTGCCATTTCCTTTTCCAGGGGATCTTCCCAACCCAGGGGATCGAACCTGCATTGCAGACAGATGCCTTACCGTCTGAACCACCAGGGAAGCCCCTTATAAAATGAATAAATGAATAAAAATAAGGGCTGCCAATGGAGCCTCCTCTTTTCCCAGCTCTTCTAGGAACTACCTTTGAAAAAAGACTCAGAATGGATTTACTTATTGAGTACTTACAGCGTGTGAAATGCCATGCCAAGCATCATTAGAAGGTTACAGAAATGAAGATGATTTTGGTGATGCTTGTAATCTGGTAAAGGAGACAGACTTAGACATTAATCAGCCCCATTAGGCAGACAGCAGTCATACTACCATGGAGGAGACAAAGAGACTTCTTCCTCCCGGGAGGATGAAGCAGGTTGGAGTGGATGGTGGGGCCATGGGTGTTGGCGGCAGGGGCTTCCACCTGGAGCCAAGCTCAGAGGAGGGGAACTGTAAGAAACTGAATATGTGGGTGTGGTTGGGGTCATCCTTGAGCGGAGGTTGTGGTGGAAGGGGAGAGAGGTAGTTTTGGGTCGCAGGCTGACTGTTTGGACTTGGTTCTCTGTGAAAGAAGGAGCAGGGAATGTTTTCTAAAATGGGAACAAGGCTGTCGGAATGGAGTGGGCCCGGAGCAGGGAGGCCCGTTGGGGGTCACCGCGAGTCCAGGAGGGAGGGGAGGTGACTCTGATCCCGGGGGAGCGTGTCCTCCGGGTCCTGGTTGCTCCACATCCCTCTAAGTGGGGCCTCTGGGAGCCGAGCGTGTCCACGTGGAGACACGGAGGCTCTGTCCATGCCGACGGGACCACTGGGCTCGGCGCATCCAAAGACACACGGGTGGTCACATGACACACGGTCTTCTGGGTTTGTGCTGCTTACTACCTGGGGTCTGCAGTCACGCCCCTTTCTTCTGGATGCTTCAGTTAAGGGGGAGAGCAGGACCAGAGAATAAGCCAGACCCAAGGGTTGATGGTGGGGGTGCCTTCCCTGATGGCTCCATCGGTAAAGAATCCGCCTGCGATGCAGGAGACCCAGGTTCAGTCCCTGGGTCGGGAGGATCCCTGGGAGAAGGAAATGGCAACTCACTTCAGTATTTTTGCCTGGGAAATCCCATGGACAGAGGAGCCTGGCTGGCTACAGTCCATGGGGTTGCAAAGAGTCGGACGTGACTTAGTGACTAAACCAACCAACACTCCAGAAGCCCACCTGAGCAGTGGTGCAGCCTGGGCGTTTTAGATTTGATGAATGTCCGTTCTGTGCTGAGCTGGATATGCTCCACCTTCCCCCTCCCATGCCCTGTTAAGTGCCCAAGATGGGAGGGTGACTCTTGTTCCCCGCTCTAGAGTTGGGCTTGACCTGCTTCTAAGGAATCGGACCTCAGACCCCTGCCCACAGGCTGTACCAAGTCTCTTCACTCATGTCCTCTGGGCACGATAAATTCTAGTCAGTGTACCATCTGCTTCCTGCCAGGACCCTGGCACAGGTGCTATCCATCCTCTCTACGTGCTGCTCATCCTCAGGACCGCCCTGGGAGGCATTAGTTCCATTTGGCAGATCAAGAAAGTGAGGCTCAGGAAGGCTACTGGACCACACCTGTTCGAGGGGCAATTGTGGAGGCTTCAGGTTGGGAGGCGTGATCATCCTGGTGACCTTGGCCACCACAGGGAGGCCGGCTTCCTTGGACCCACAGCCAAGCCTGCGTGAGCGAAAAATAAACTCCTACGTGTCAGCCAGGAGATGGGCTAGCACACGACTCGTCCTGAGCACCAGGCTTCTCTACGGTCACTTAGCCAGTAAATGGCAGGACCAGGTTACAAACAGGATATGGACAGGATGCAGGAATTAATTAGGAGGAAGAAAGCCCCACGCAGCGCTCGGTCGAGTGAAACCAGAGCCCCGGGGAATTTTCTGTTGCTCACTTTTCCCACAGCTGTTCTACCCTTACTAACGCCACCATCCATAACGTTAGGACCTTCTTACACTTCTCGAGGGCTTCTTGTTTGCCAAAAAATGCGCTAAAGCCTTTGCCTTATCTGGACCTCTGCTGAGATGTGCACTGTTATTATCCACGCTTTTCATTTGGGGCAGCTGAACTCAGAGATGTTAAGCAATTTTCCAAGTTCACATGGGTGGTAAGCATCAACCCTGAGGTTTTCACTCCGGCCATGTGACGTTACTTTCTACTGCCTCCCAAGACCACGGCCAATATCAACAAGGAAAGGTGGTGTGAAAATGCAAACACACAGAAACACCGAACCGCTTGTGATGGAAGGGAGCGGATCCAGTGAACCCTGGATGTTGGAAACATCCCCCCAAGCTCCGGCCACGGCATCCGAGCATGTGCTCTCACCAGCCAAGACGAAGTTTTCCGTCAATGGCTTTGAGCCGCTCTGAAAAACCCCATTCCTGCTCCTACACTTGACTTGGTTTCTGTTTTGCAAGCCCAGTGGGGGAACTAGCTTGTTGAAGCTTGCTCACCACAGCGGCCTCCTCAGTCCCAGCAACCACAATATCTTCATTGTGGTGGGACAATCACATACCAGCCGATGTAAGTGTGTTGGGCAAACCATTCTTCTGGGAGACAATTAAACCTGGCTAAGAGTGGGCCCGACCTGGTTGGTGTCCAGCATCCAAGGGCCCATCCCTCACAGGAGTGACATTAACCACAGCGCCCACCCCAGCTCACCCTCATCCTCTGCGGTACCATTTTCCCTCTAGGATCCTCTTTACATCTGAATCAGTCTTCCATTTGGTGCATATGATTACACGCATGCTAGCAAGAAATTTACATTAGGGAAGCAAGGATGTATAATTGTTTAATGAGATTGTTTAAGATTAAGCTCCCTGAATAGAATGCAACCTTTTTTAGGCATTCCCCTGTCCCCGCGTCTGAGTTTGTGGCATCATCCAAGATATAAACGACATTCATATCTCCAGGGACATTCGCTTCAAGGCTTTTTTTTTTTTTTTTTTTTTTTTAGCAGTGTGTTGGGGGGAACTGGCTTGGTACTATTTCTTTTCCTACCAAAAGTTCCCCTCCCTCCCAGGGAAAAAGATTTTGAATATGGGAGGAAGCTTCCTTTTTTAACATATGGTATGGTGGAGTGCATGTGCATGTGCGCGTGCGTGTGTGTGCGTGCGTGTGCACGTGTGTGTGTGTGTGTGTGTGTTCAGTTGTGTCTGACTCTTTTGCAACCCCATGGACTGTAGCCCGCCAGGCTCCTCTGTCCATGGGATTCTCCAGACAAGAGTACTGGAATGGGTTGCCATTTCCTTCTCCAGGGGAATCTTCCTGACCCAGGGATTGAACCCACATCTCCTGTGTTGGCAGGCAGATCCTTTACCCCTGAGCCACCTGGCAATCCCACAGCTGACGTACAACACTGTTTAAAGTATACAGCAAAATGATCTGATTTATATGTGCTGCATGTTGATTACCAAGTACGTTTATTTAACATCCATTTTCTCATATAGTTGCCAAAAAATTTTTTTCTTTCTTCTGATGAGAATTCTTAGGATTTACTCTCTTAGCAGCTTTCAAGTAAACCACACAGCCATCATGTTAACCATTGCATCCAAGTACTTATTCATCTTTTAACTTGAATTTTGTACATTTTGGTCACCTTCATCCAGTTCTACCTCCCTCCACAGCCTGCCCCTAGTGACCACAAATGTGACCTCTTTTTCTGAGTTTTGGCTTTTGTTTTTATTTTAGATTCCACATATAAGGGAGATCATAATGTTATTTGTCTCTCTGTCTGACATTTCACTGGGAATGATGCCTTCGAGGTCCATCTATGTCATCACAAATGGCAGTATTTCCTTCTTTTTGGTGGCTGAACGATATTCCACTGTTTAATTACCACATTTTGTTTACCAGTGCATCTGTCAAGAGACATCTTGTTTCCATATCTTGACTATTACAAATAATCTTGCCAGTGACTTTACTTTTGAGAAAGCAAGGGAAATTCTTGGCAGTCAAAATGAAGAGAGCCCAGGAAAGCACAGGTTCAGGCATCTTCTATGCATAGACCCCAGGAAGGTATTTACGGCCTCGGTTTCTGAGAGCTGTGGATATGAGTGGCCCCATGGAGTAAAGAACCTGATGCTGGGAAAGATTGAAGGCGGGAGGAGAAGGGGATGACAGAGGATGAGATGATTGGATGGCATCACCGACTCGATGGACATGAGTTTGAGTAAACTCTGGGAGTTGGTGATGGACAGGGAGGCTTGGCGTGCTGCAGTCCATGGGGTCGCAAAGAGTTGGACATGACTGAGTGACTGAACTGAACTGAACGGATGGAGTAAAGAGACAAGACCTTGGGCCCGTGCAGGTTGGGAAGTTGGAAATAAGACTCCTCACATATATATGCCACCCTCAGCATAAAGATGGACCTGAACGGCTCTGTACCAGCAAAGACACGACAAAGAAACTCATCTGCTTTGACCCTGACTCTAGATAAGGGGGGAAAGTCCTCTGAAAGAGTATAGCCACGGCCTTCCCTCAGTGGGTTTAAGGAATGAATGTGAGCCATCTGGGCTGTCCAGAAACTCCAGGACTGGGAACTTTAACTTCCAGAGGTCTTGGGTTGAGGGCCCCTGGAAGAATGAAAGGTAAAACCTTTTTGGAGGTTTGCACACTCAGCCAAAGCTGCGTGTGATTCTGCAAATTCAGCTCGGTAAGTAGGACACAAGTTCATAGCCCCAGTCACAAAACGCAGAAGGAGAAAGCCTCAGAGCCGGAGAGAGCAGGACCAGCAATGAGAGGGCAGACCCCCAGATACTGGCAAGTCCCCGGGAGAACTGAAAGTGGGCATTTCACAGCATTTAAAGAAGCAAAGGGCTTCCTGGGGGCTCAGTGGTAAAGAACTCTCCTGCCAAGCAGGAGACGCAGGTTCAATCCCTGGGTTGGGAAGATCCCCTGGAGAAGGGCATGGCAACCCACTCCAGTATTCTTACCTGGGAAATCCCATGGACAGAGGAGCCTGGTGGGCTAGAGTCCACGGGGTCACAGAAAAGTTAAACATGACCTAGCAACTAAACAGCAGCAACAATAACATAGAAGTAAAAGAGGGAATCAAAAAAAGAAGCAAGAAATAAAATACTACCACACAGACCAGACAGATGTGAAAAAAAGACCAGCACTTTAAAAACAAAATAAAACCATGATAGTAACAGAAATTAAAACTCAATGGATAGGTTAAAAGGTAGTTCAGTCAAAGCTGGAAGAATTGGAAGATTCTTAGATAAAAGATTATTTAATCTTTTCTTGGCCCTGGATAATTCAGTCTTCTATTTTTTTAATTGAAGTATAGTTGAATTGCAATGTTGTGTTAAGCACTGCTGTGTAGCAAAGTGACTCAGTTATAAATATATATACAGTCTTCTGTCCTTGTGTATGTATAAGCATCCAACCTGATCTGACTCCTCTTGAGGCTGGAGTCCTAGAGAGATCCGATGTCATGTGGGACAGAGGACATCCAGTCTTTACACCAGGGTCAAAAGAACAACTCCCAACCTAGTGTTTCCACTGACCACACTGTGGCCTGTAGGTCACAGCCAAAGAAGGAAAGAAGGCACGGACTTTTCAATTAAAGTTTTCTTTTGTAAAGCTACTACGAATTAAGGTTTTCAGAAGCCAGTCACACAATTTTCTACTTAGGAGATAATATTTTCTCCCTAACTGTGCAAAGTCATTTTGGTGTATCTTTGGGGATTTAACCTTATTAACAAATGAACAGCTGAAATTTGATGTATGTGCAACTGTTTAATGCTGAAATCTGCTCAAGGGTATGAGTGCGTTTGTGTAAAAAACTTAAGACTTTATTGTGCTTCAATAAGATGCTTCATTTTGTTGCAAACACAAGAGACAGAAAGAGTTGTGAACAGAGGAATACCCAGAGATCTCCAGAATGCAACACAGAAAGACAAAGAAATGAAAAGCATGTGAGAGAAAGAAGGAAAGACAATAAAGGACAGAATGTGTGTGTGTTCAGTTGCTCCGTCATGTCTGACTGTTTGTGACCCCATGGACTGTAGCCCACCAGGCTCCTCTGTCTATGGGATTCTCCAGGCAAGAATACTAGAGTGGGTTGCCATTTCCTGCTCCAGAAAGGACAGAATGATAAGGTTTAAATCTCAGCGAACTGGAATTCCATAAAAAGAAGAAGAAAAATCAGACATCAAAAGGCAAGAAATTTTCCTGAGTTGATGAAAGATGGTGAGTCTTGTTTAAGACGTGAAGCAGAGGGATTCCACGGTGATGGTGATCCCCCAAACTGTATGTTAAAACATTTACACAAGCATATCTGGATTCATTGTTGGTGCCATTTTCTTGTTTCTCTCTGATGTGGACGTGAGGCTGGGTTCTCTCGACATCAGAAAAGGGAAGAAGTTAGTGACAGAGGTAACAGGACAGAGAGGTGACTCTATGGATGTCAGGTCCCCGGGAAAGATGCTATGAAAGGTCTCAGAGGGGGTACCAAGCCAAAGGTATGTTCATCTGGGTTGACAGATGAGGTAACAGGTGGGGTTCAGTGAGAGGGAGGAACTCCAGGACTATAATTTAGTAAGAGTTTTCTGAAACCCCGTGCTAGAGTGGATTAAGTAGTTATGGCCTCGTGGCAAGTTCATGGGAACGAGCCAGAGGGAAAATTAACTTGTATTTGACATGAAACACATACTCTCTGGGTATTCATCAGAGTAAATTATACGCACTGGAGAAGTTTAAAAGCACTTCCTTCCCCCCGCCCCCCTTAATGAATATGTACTGTTGGATCACACTGGACTGCCCTCCTGGTTTTAGTAAACAGTCAACAACTTCTGATGCCTATAATCTAGTGTTTAGCTGCCTCTACTTATGATTAAATGGAAGGGGGATACACATTACCATAATCCCCAGGAATTGCACAATATTCCCACCGACGCTTGGTTCCCTGCTCCTCAGCACAATGCGGGATTCCAGCCAGGCTGGCTGGCGAGGCCGTGGGAGAGCCGCGGTGGGAAGTAGGCTTGACCTTGGGGGAGCCAAGGAGTCGTGTGAGCCGTCAGGCTGCCCAGCGGGAATGGAAGTGGCCAGCTGCCTGGAAAGGTGTGGGCGTGCTGGGCGGAGACGCTGAGGCGGGCATCGTTCCTCTTACGCGGCCCTGAAAACACAGGATGGAGTCTGCCCACAGCACCTGGGATGATGCGCTAAGCCCCCAGCTCACCGGGGCATGCTGGGGACCCACGGCCGCTAAAGGGGGGTGGCTCGGGCTGGAGGCACTGCGGGGAGAAGCCTGGCCTTGGCTTCCTCCTTTCCTCCCGAGTCCACCTTCACATTTCCTCCAGCCCTTCAGGCAGCAACAACACATAAAACCCTAAGGCAAGGCCTATATTTGCACAATGAAAAGAGCCAGAAGGTACCAAGAGGGCTTTTTAATGTCTGTGTGTGTTGGGGGGTAGGGAGCACTGCCATATACTCTGCTTACCCTCACAGCACACCTGGGAGACAGGTAGAGTGGGTGCAATTGTCCACATTTCAGAAAAAGGCCCTGGAGAGGTGAGATCACCTACTGAAGGTCAGTGGCCAAGCAGGGGCCAGGTTCCAGGTCTCCTGACTCTTGGTCAGGGAGTCAGTCCGTCCAGACCTCGAAGCATCCTACTTAGCACAGGGGAGTTAATGAAGATCTGGAGGCAGGGATCTGACGTTAGCTTCTACCCCCTTGACTGTGCTTGGATAAGCCAGTATTCATAGGTGACTCCCTAATCCAAGTGATGATAGAAAAGAGTCATGTTAATGTCCCGATTTTGACTAGTTCGGTCCTAAAGCTCTAACCAGGTGGTTTCTGAAGGCATTTCCCATTCTGTGTGCACGGACTTGCAGAGTGGGTAGTGGTCCTCAAAATGCCATCCATTCTGCTGATGCAAGAGTATCTGACAGCGCCAGGTGACCAGTATCATCACAAAGGTAGGCGCATCATTTTATGACCCTGAAACCCTCCAGGTGTTTTGGTCCCAAGTCTGAACTAAAGAGACACGAGTTTGGGAAAGTCAGAGCAAGATGGAGAGACCCAGGGCAGCAGGCGGTACCACAGACCCTTTTCCCATCACCTGGTTCTTACTTCTCCGTGTCCACGTGCACTACTGGCTTCTGCTTCTGCTAGAAGTTTGGAGAGGAGACAAAAAGGCCAGCCTCTCACCCTGGGACTGTGGGGCGTCTAGGACAGCACTGTGTCACCTTCCTACCCGAGTCAGGTTTGAAGGGAAGGTGCCCTCCACCTC
Source organism: Dama dama (assembly GCF_033118175.1). NCBI lineage: Eukaryota > Metazoa > Chordata > Mammalia > Artiodactyla > Cervidae > Dama > Dama dama. Next base: position 43,131,210 of record NC_083712.1, on the reverse strand, counting down.
CCGCTGGCCCAAGCATCCTTTCCATCTATCCCTACCCCATCTGAAATGCCTGCTAGCAGAGGTACTAATGTAGGCTCAGATTGCAGGGGGTGAGGGAGTGGGTAGAGAGAAAGAACCGTTGAGAATAAACTTAATAGGGGGAGTTATTGTAATTTGCTAATTATCTTCTTAGAAGGTAGAAAGTAATCAAACAAGTTTTTAATGAATTTCTGCCATAGACTCAGTGCCATGGTGGGCACTGACGGGCCACAGAAACCCCTGGAAGGGGCTGAGGTCCAGTTAGAGTGTGACTATTACAGTTCCCTTCAGTGGATAACCCCAAACCACATGCAGCAGCTTCCCTGGTGGCTCAGACGGTTAAGAGTCTGCCTGCAATGCAGGAGACCTAGGTTCAATCCCTGGGTCGGGAAGATTCCCCTGGAGAAGGAAATGGCAACCCACTTCGGTATTCTTGCTTGGAGAATTCCATGGACAGAGGAGCCTGGCAGGCTACAGTCCATGGGGTCTCAAAGAGTCGGGACATGACTGAGCAATTAACACTTCAAACCACATGCAACAAAGCACTAGGATGTGCAGTGGAGATCGAAGCTGACTTCCCAGTACCCTGGGATGTCTTCATGGAAATGTTTCTGAGACACTGAAGTGTCACGTCTTCCGCTAGACTGGAGGGCAGGGACCAACAGGGCAATGGGCAGGTCACTGGGAGTTGGTGGGATGCTCTGCATTTGTCCAGAGTCAGTCTTGCCTGCCTCCATCTGACTTAGTTAGGGCTGGAAGGGGGCAGTCTGGATGAATCTGCCTGGGTGAATCCTGAAGAGGCAAGGACCCTGAACTTTTTGCCCTAAACACATACACACACACACACACACACAGACATGCATACCCACCTTCAGACTCTTTGGAAGTCCAGTGATGGTGACCTTTCCTCGTCTGCTTGCCTGTCTTGTATGATGCATGGATGCACTGGACCTGACTCACGGGCCTCTTGGTAAATGAGAACTGAAGCTAGGTGGGGCTTCACCACCTCAGTGCTGACCTTGGGGCCAGGCCATCTTTGCCGTGGGGTCTGCAGGATGCTTAGCATCATCCCTGGCCTCTGCCTGCTCCCCGCTCCTAGCACCACCCTCCCCCTCCCTCCCAACCCCCCTCCCTTCACCCCCCTCCCCCCCACCCCCAATCAGGACAATCATCTGTGTCCCCAGCCTTGCGGGATGTCTGCCCTCTCCAGAGAATGGGACCCCACCCTAGGGGGCCACAGTAGGGTGTCCACAGCACGTGGCTGTCCCTTCTCATCATTCATTGCCTTGAATCCCTGGACAAAGCCACTTGATCTCATCAGGTGGTATTTCTTGAAACCTGAAGGGAACTTAGAGTTGATCAAAATCTAGGCTCTCCTTTAGAGACAAAGGCCCAGCAGGGAGCTTCATCTTCAGGGTGCTGGACCTCTATGAACCCTTCAGCATGTTCACTGTGTGGTCATTTAGATCTCTGGCCAATAGCCTGGCCAGCCAGCCCTCCCAAGGCTGAAGTTTACCACGTGGTAAGAAGTAGTACTCAGGTGACTTCCCTGGCAGTCCAGTGGTTAAGACTCTGGGCTTCCAGTGCAGAGGACATGGGTTCAATCCCTAGTGGGGGAAGTAAGATCTCATATGCCACCTCCCCCCCAAATACAATTTTGTTAAAGTAGAGCTTGGAGCCCACCTTCCCTGAGGGTATCCAACAGGCCCTTGTTGGGAGTGGGTTATCAGATTGGGCATTCTGTGTTGGACATAGACCCAGAAAACTAAACTCAGATCATTTATTCCAAGTAAGAGGGGAGGAAAAGCTAGCAGTTAGGATGCAGCTAGGCAGGAATGGTTCTGGCCGAGGGGAAGCGTGGAAACCCTGGTGGCCAGGACTCTGTGGGTGTGTGGAGTGCCCACTCCTGGCCTCTGTGGGACGTGTTTGTCGAGTGGAGCCGCGGGGCAGGGAGCAGGCTGAACAGCCTTCGGTGCTGTCCTGATGGCCTTGAATTTACTCCTGTAGGCGACGAGGAGGACAGGGTCCAGGAGAGCCAGTTCAAGGCAGGAGGATTAGCTGGGATGGCTCTGCAGTGGGGGCAGGGGCACATGGAGAGGCTCAGGAAACACACTTGAGGGTCTCAGCAAGGGGCAAGGACAACGCTCAGTGTCCAGGGGGCCTTCCAGATGTGGGGGGGCACATCCAGGTTGGAGAATGGGGTTGGAACCCGTGCATCGGGAGGAGGCAGCAGGTACCTGTCACTGGGATTGGGTGGCATTGCTGGGGGAGCATGGGTCAGAGAAGGGGGTGTGGTGGGGCTCCACGTTTACACACCAGTGAATCAAAAGGAAACCTCTCTCCAGAAACCACCTTCTTGGGCAGTCCAGCCATTGCACTGGAAGTCCTCAACCCCTTCCAGTCCATGATGGGTTCCTTTGTGAAACAGGAACAGTGGGCGGAGTTGCCCAGGCAACTTATAAACTTTTTTTCTCAACTGCCCAAACCGTTCACAGACTTTTATTTCCCACCACCAGAGACTCTCCGAAAGGCACCAGAATGCTGGCTGGCATGCTGGCCCGGGTTCCAGGATCCTTCTAATGAACTGTGAACCTAACATTTGTGGACAGCATTGTGCAACTTCTAAGGTCTGTGGTCTGAGGGTTTCATCCACAGCTTAATCGTCTGTGTAGACCCTTAAGATCTAGATTATAGCTTTCAGAGGTTGTTGGCGGTTTATTGAAAGTCAAAGGAGAGTTCCCTTTTGCCATGGATTTGCAGTTCTGTGTATTTGCATTGGGGAAGGAGGTTTGCTTTGAATCGCCCCCTCTGCATGTAATTTCCTCTGATGAGTACCTATAGTGTCTGTGTTTCACATGAAACATGACTTGATATTTCCCCCTGGCTGTTTCCCATGAACTTGACCCTCTTGTTACATGGAGACAGTAGTCCTGACTGGAGCCCTTCTCCGAGTCTTCTCGGCTCATCAGCCATTTCAGTCCTTTTGGCAGTAACCGCACCTCAGTCGCTCAGCTCTTTAATCCTGAATCAGATTCCTATCCCTTGGGGGAAAAGATGGTTAAACAATGAGCTTTTTCTAAAACCTTTGTGCTTTGTTTCATATTCCTATTTTCTTTTTTTTTGGGGATTTCAAGAAAAATTTATTTTATTGAAGTATTAACAATTAACAATAAAGTTAATAAATATTAAGATTAACAATGATGTGTTAATTTCTCCTGTACAGCAAAGTGAATCAGTTATACATATACATACATCATTTATCATCTTCTTTTCCATTATGGTGTATTGCAGAATACTGAAGATAGTTCCCTGTGCTATATAGTAAGAACTTGTTGTTTATCCATCCTGTATAGAATATTAATAGTTTGCAGCCACTAATCTCAAACTTCCAGTCTGTCCCTCCCCCACCCCTGATTGATTCCCTTGGTAACCACAAGTCTATCGTCTAGTCTGTCTGTGTTTCATAGATAAATTTTCTTGTGTCATTTTTTTAGATTCCACATACAAGTGTCTTTCTCCTTCTGACTTCCTGAGTGTGATAAATCCCTAGGTCCATCCATGTTGCTGCAAATGGCACTATTTCATTCTTTATGGCTGAGTAGAATTCTGTTGCAAAGATATATATTTAAAGAGTTGGACACGACTGAAGTGACTTAGCATGCGTGCACCACATCTTTATCCATTCATCTGTTGACGGATATTAGGTTCTTTCCATGTCTTGGCTGTTGTGAATAGTGCTGCTATGAACATTGGGGTGCACGTATCTTTTAAAATAGTTTTGTCTTGATATATACCCAAGAGTGGGATTGCTGACTCATATGCTAACTCTGTTTTTAGCTTTTTGAGGAACCTCTGTACTGTTCTCCATAGTGGTTGCACCAGTTTACATTCCTATGAACAGTGTGGAGCTGGTGGTTTAGTCACTAAGTCCTGTCTGACTCCTGTGACCCCATGGACTGCAGCCCACCAGGCTCTGCCGTCCCTGGGATTCTCCAGGCAAGAACACTGGAGTGGGTTGCCATGTCCTTCTCCAATGCATGAAAGTGAAAAGTGAAAGTGAAGTCGCTCAGTTATGTCTGACTCATAGCAACCCCATGGACTGCAGCCCACCAGGCCCCTCCGTCCATGGGATTTTCCAGGCAAGAGGACTGGAGCGGGGTGCCATTGCCTTCTCCGTGTTTTAGTGTAATATAGCTTTGATTTGCATTTCTTTGATAATTAGCGATATTGAGCACTGCTTCATGTGCCTATTGGCAGATTATGTCTTTTTTCAAGAAACATCTATTTAGATCTTCTGCCTATTTTTTGATTGGGTTATTTGTAAAAAATGTTCTATATAATTAATTATACAAGCCTGGAGGAAGGCTTGGAAAGATACACATCAGATTGTTAACTTTTATTACCTTGATGGGGATGCTGCGGGACTCTAGGGAAAAAGACTGGATTTTTTTTTGAAAAGCTCTTTCGTCCATGAGGCGTGTGGGACCTTAGTTCCTCGACCAGGAATTGAACCTGCAGCCTCTGAATCGACAGTGCAGAGTCTTAACCACTGGACTGCCAAGGAAGTCTCAAGACTGGATATTTTTAAAAGGAAGTTGTCTATAGTTAAAATTTAGCACATGCACACAGTTAAAAAGAAGCAAGAATGATCAGTAAGATTTTACTGGCATATCTGTCAGGTGGAGTGGGATTTCAGGTGAAAAGTAGAAAAACATATATATATATGTATATATGTATATTCACAATGGCCACCTATAGTACTCGTATTGGTGCCTTTTAGTATAATTTTTTGCTTCCTTCCTTAAGCTTTACATTATCTCTCTTATTGATGAAAAATTAGAGCTGAAGGCAGGACTCAGAGATTAGAAGGTGCCTTCGGGTGGTCGGGGAGTGGCAGTGGTCCCAGGCCCTGCTGGCCTCAGGCGGTACTCACTGGAGAAGGATGTAGTCACAGGATTATGACAACACAGAGATTTTCTGTTTAAGAATGAAACCTCCTTCTCTGTGCGTACTGGACAGGCATGCCTGTGTTGAGGGGGAGGGTATACCAGCGGGTGTTTCTCAAAGGTCAGCTTAGTAGGGTTCTGAAAACCTGGGTCTGTGTTTTATGAAATCCTTCCCAGTTTCCTACAGCAAAATACATCCTTGTGAGACTATCAGAGTGCTAAGCGCTACCGTTCACGATAATGTGGGAAAGGGTCTCAGCTAGGAGACTGAGGTTCTAACTTTGTTGTCGCTTAGTCGCTCAGTCGTGTCTGACTCTTGGCGACCCCATGGACTGTAACCCACCAGGCTCCTCTGTCCATGGGGTTCTGCAGGCGAGAATACTGGAGTGGGTTGCCATTCCCTTCTCCAGGGGACCTTGATCCAGGGATTGAATCTGTGTCTCCTGTATTGGCAGGCAGATTCTTGACCACTGAGCTACCATGGAAGCCCCTGGCAAGGAGACTGAGGTTCTAATTTTAGTTCTCTACCCATTAGCCCAGTAGGATCCTTGTAAATCATTCCTGGCCTTTGAGGTTCAATTTTCCAATCTATATAAACGGTTGAAGATTAGTGCTTCTCACACTGCAGGGTTTAGACATATCTTGCAAGCTCTGAGTTCTCTGTGAGAATTGTTTTTTAAAAGTCAAACTTGCAAAAAAGTCACAAGAGTAAGATAAGAACACACCCTTCATTTCCACTCACTGATTAATAGCCTTTGCTCTTCTATTAATTGTTTCACGTTGATGAAATTCACGTAAGGTTTTCCCTGGATCCTTCTGCTGCTCCTTCTAACCAAGGGCTGCCAGCCCTGAGCCTAGGTGTCTGTTCATGTTTATCTTTTCTTTGGGGACAGGCAGGACTGCTCTCATTTCCGGGGGGGTACCCAGAAAAGGACTGAAGAGGTCTCTACAACATCCACATCAAGTAAGGGCCAAATGATAACATGGGGCCTGCTGTAAGTGATGGTTGTCTGGTAATTTTCACCGAAAGAAGCGGGCCTGTCAGACCAAGGAAAGCCTTCTCCCTAGAGTTATTAGCATATTCACATCACCAGTAGCAATTTATTTCAAGCAAAACAACATTGTCTGGCAAACTAATGTTGTAAGTTAAATTGCATGGGCTTGGAAGTAATATTTTAATTGAATTGGTAAATCTGTTTTATTATAGTTCTTCAAGAGCTACAAGCATAAGGAATTTATCTCTAAAATAATGCTGGTGCAGACTACCAGAAAAACTAAACTGGGGACACAAAAGAATATGTTCCCAGGGCATATTACACATTAGTCTTGTTTGTAAACAGTGAGCTAGAAGGTTCGAGTTTAGAAGCTGTTCCTCCAGGGGTGCCTTGGGAAGAGGAGAGGGGGGAGAATAAGGCAGCTGAAGTAAGTGGGCTCCTTTATCCCATTTCGGTACATTGGAATTCTGGGTAAGATCTAGAAAAAAGGAGTTTGGGTACCACCGATCTAGATTATTCCTAAACATCCTTTGAGCTTTAGCAACCAAAACCCATTTATTTTCCTGACAAAGAAAATTATTGTCATTGTTTGGACTCCTGTTCATGTCTCACTGTCTTGAGTGTGTGTATGTGAAGTTTTATGGTGTGCATGTGTTACTCAGGGCTCTCCAGAGAAACAGAGCCAGAATGGAACATCCATTTTCCTGGGGACTTCCCTGATGGTCCAGGGGTTAAGAATCTGCCTTGCAATGCAGAGGACATAGGTTCTGTCCCTGGTCAGAGAACTAAGAGCCCGCATGCCGTGGAGCAGCTAAGCCTGCATGCCACAACTAGAGAGTCTATGCACCACCTCAAAAATCCCACCAGCCACAATTCACACCCAATGCAGCCAAATAAACAAAAAATAAAGCTAAAAAAAAAGTGAATTATTCACTCTGAATGTTGTATCTGGGTCTTAATCATTGCACTTAAAAAAAGATAAAAGAAAGACATTGCTTGCCACATCAGTAAACAAAGCATGTCGCAGCCATCAAGCCATTACATTACAGCCAGCCCAACGGTGAGCCCTAGGCAATCAGGATGGGAAAAAGTGCTGCAGCCACCCCAACAGTGCATCCCGAGGCCACTCAGGATGAGAAACCATGGGATGCTGGCCCCAGATAGCTTAGGCGCATACCAAGGAGGGATTTCAATGATCCCAGAATCTGCATCTTCCCATACATAGAAAAGCACCAAATTTATTAACTTGACATCTCTGGTTTTCTTTAATTAACAATGATCTTTTGATGTTCTGACTGTTTGATTTTTTGTTGCAAAATCCCCCATGTATCCTGGTATCCAACCCCACCCCCCACCCCCACCCCAGCCTCTTTGGAACAGTCTCTCAGCATTATCTGAGATGCTGTGTCCCAGGCATGAAGTCCTCAGAATGTCCGCTGAATAAAAGATAATTCTCAACTTTTAGATTATGCATTTTTTCAGTCAACATACACACAGGAGAGAGCATGGGGGAGATTTATTTTGAGGAATTAGCCCACATGATTATGAAGGGACATGTCCAGAATCTGCAGGGTAGACCAGCAGGCTAGAAACCCAAGAAGAGCTGATGTTGCAGTTCAAGTCTGATAGTTGTTTGTGGGCAAAATTCCCTCCTGCTTAAGTGAAGTCAGTTTTGTTCTGTCAACTGATTGGGTGAGGCCCACCCAAATTACATAGGCAAATTCATCATTGGGAGTGAGGTAATGAAGTCTCCAACTATTATTGTAAAACTCATTTGCCCCTTCCATTCTGCCTGTTTTTGCTTAATATATCTTGATCGTCTGCAATTAGTTTTGAAAATGTTTGTAATTGCTGTATCTTCTTGCTCTATTGAAACTTTCATTAATATATAATGTCTTTCTTTGTCTCCTGTAAACATTTATGATTCAATGTCTATTTTGTCTGATGTTACTATGGTCATTCCTGCTCTCTTTTGGTTACTATTTTCATGGAATATCTTTTTCCATCCTTCCCCTTTCAGCCTGTTTGTGTTTTGGGGTTTCATTTGTAGAATGACATATAGTTGGGCCTGTGTTTTTACCCATTCTACCCATCTCTGTCTTTTTCTGCTCACACTCAGGCATTTGCATAGATGGAATAAAAGGGGTATGCCACGAACCTGTACTATGACTTTCCAGGCCTCCTCAAAGAGCCCTGGTTCTAACTTGACCTGATTCCCACCTTCCTGCGTTGTTCATCTGCTGCTCGAGTGATTCCTTAGTGCCTTCCTGGGAATGCCTTCCCTCTCTGGGTAAGACCGTCTCTCTGCTCCCTCCAGAGGAGGGGCTATCACAACTTTCTCTTGGAGGATGGACAAGCTTTCTGATTTAAGTGTGAGCTGAAGATGGCATGCCCCCTTATGTTCCTTATGTACTTACCTTTGAACCGGTCAGAGTTCAACCCACGATAGTCTCATTCTATGATTAAAGGTCTTTATTCTGCTCCTCAGGGACTCTGTATAGTCTGTGCCCTCCAGTATCATCTCTTAACAAAGCAGTCTCGCACCCAAATAAGTCTCCACACAACACATTTCACAGCCCCTGTGTAAACTCAACACAGTTAAAAAAGATTTTTTTTTCAATCAGAAAAGCAAAGCATGCTCATTGGAAGAAATGTGAGACATAAACAAAAGGAGAGAAGAAAGCATCACTATTAATTTCACCACTGTTAACAGTTGAAATATTGTATCAAGTTTAAAAATTCAGAAAAATATGGAGTAACTAAGTCACTCCCTAAAATAGCACATATTAATAATTTGTCATAAAAAGATTACAGAGACCTTTCATTGGGGCTTCCCTGGTGGCTCAGACGGTAAAGAATCTGCCTGCAATACAGGGTTAGACCTGGGTTCAATCCCCGGGTCGGGAAGATCTCCTGGAGAAGGGAACAGCAACCCACTCTAGTGTTTATTGCCTGGAGAATCCTGTGGACAGAGGAGCCTGAAGGGCCACAGTTCACGGGGTCACAAACAGTAGGACATGACTGAGGGACTGATTTTCTTTTTTCATTTTATGAAAGAAATAGAAGATGGCAAATAAACCTGAAGTGACTTTTTGTCCTTCCCAGGTGGTGGTCCCTGCCCTCCCCAGAGGTAACTGCTCTGATGGGAGAAGGGGTGAGGGAACAGAAGGAGCACGGTAAACACAGGAGTTGTGCTCAGACATCCAGCCGGGAGGCCGAGCTTCGGGCTGCCTCTCCGCAGCGGGCTCAGCCAGCACTGCTCCAGACGGCGCCTGGGGAATCCGATTCGAGGTGCCTGTGTGAAGGCCAGGCCTTGAGTCGAAGCCTGGGGCCCCATTTCCCTTCTAACAGTGCTGTGTTTGTTTCCCAGGGCTTGGGATACAAGCCATTCGGGGAACAAAGGGGAGATTTGGGCTGGGGCTCGGCCCAGCAGGGAGCACACGAGCTGGCTGTGTTCCTGGGACAGGGGCAGCTCGCATCCAGGACTCCATGGGGTGGTTGCCATGGGCACGAACAGCCCCACATCAGAACTCCAGGGCACAGACGCCCTTCCCCAGATAGGAAGTGGCCCTCGGATCAGAGCGTGGCCACCTCTGGGTGAGGTTCACACGTGCTCCCCCATCCCCGGCTCACAGGACACTCCTCCCGGACCCCATTATCTGCAGGCCTGCTCCCTGCCAGGAGGCGCACCTTGTCTCTCCCAGGGGCGTTGGAGGGGAGAGGCGTTGCTTGGAAACTGGGTAGCGCCTGCATCTCCTAGGAGGAAACAGGCTGTGAGGGACCACGGGGCCACCACATTCTTCTACTGGGCAGCCTTGTCCAGCTCCAATTTGTGACGCTTCCGTTTATGAAACAGGGCAGATTAGCCTCAGCACTCGGCCTCCGCGGAGCGTGGTGGTGAGTGGTCAGCACTGCCTCTGCCAAATGCCAGGTGTTTTGGGAAAAAAACAAGTCCATTGCAGCTGGAAGCTGGAAGTTATCAGCTCCTGGCGAAGATGTCAAAAGGCCGCATTTCTTACTATGGAGTTATCATCTAATTGGCTTCCCTGGTCACTCAGTCAGTAAAGAATCTGCTTGCAATGTGGGAGACGAGGATTCGATCCCTGGGTCTGGAAGATCCCCTGGAGAAGGGAATGGTGACCGACTCCAGTATTCTTGCCTGGAGAATTCCATGGACAGAGGAGCCTGGCTGGCTACAGTCCATGGGGGTCACAAAGAGTCAGACACGACTGAGTGACTAACAAGTTCCCTCTGCTAGACTGTCATCTCACTCAAGGAAATCAGAGAGTGGAGAGCTAACGGGAGTGGGCAGAGGCAAGGAAAAGTAATTCCCAGGAATATCCAGAGGGGTTTGGATATTTTCAGCTAAAAGAAAAGGTAAATTCTCATTCAAACGGCTTAAGCCGTAGAAAAAATAAGAGCTCCCTAGTGAGAACTCTATAGAGATTGGGCAGTGGCAGGGCTGGTTTATAAAACAATAATGTCATCAAGGGCCAAACTGCCTGTCTCTTTATGTTCTGTCATTGTCCACACTCTGATTTGTTCACTAGGCTGATTCTCCTCATGGGTCCCAAGTGGCTGCAGTGATTCCGGGCTTCGTATATCAACAACATCCAGGCAGAAAGAGAGAATCAACCCTGTCTTATATCCCATTTGAAGACTGAGGTGACCTTTCCAGGGTCTTCAGAAGATTTCTCAAGTCTCATGGGCTCACAAGCACATTGAAACCACTGATTTAGTGAGGGGAACGAGAGCACCATGTTGGGTTAGACAAAACTAAGGTGTCCCCTTGGGGTCAGAGAGGGCCCTACAACCCTACACAGCTGTGAAGGTCAAGGCCACTCAGAGGAGGGAAAAACAAAACCGGGGCTCTGCTAGAGTAAGGAAGATGGGGTGTGTACAGAGTTGGACTGTAGAAGCTAGAGGTGGAGCCAGAATGAGAATTGGTGTGAATAAATGAGAAAAGCGCAGGCAATTCAAATAGCATTGTGCTCATGACCAATTTTATTGGATTGGGAGGTATGTGATAAGTGGCATGCAGAGGCATAGGTGAGCACAGTAATTCTCAAACATTTGGTATTTAGTCATTAAAAATAATAGATAACACAGTGGCATGTGTTTGTGTTTTGGTTGTGCTGGGTCTTCGCTGCTTTTGCACCGGCTTTCTCTAGTTGCGGCGAGTGGGGGCACTGTTTCCATTGCGGTGCGCAGGCTTATTGCAGTGACTTCCCTTGTTGCGGAGCACGGGCTCTAGGTGCCTGGTTTTCAGGAGTTGCGGCTCACAGGCTCAGCAGTTGTGACCCCAGGGCTCTAGGGCACAGGGTCTTCATTAGTTGTGGCTCACAGGCTCCGTATTTGCAGCTTGTGGGCTTAGCTCCTCCTCGGCCTGTGGAATCTTCTGGGACCAGGGATTGAACCTGTGTCCCCTGCACTGGCAGGAGGATTCCCAGCCACTGCGCCACCAGAGAGGTCCCACAATGGCATTTCTTAAGCTGCATTTTAAACTATATTTTCCACAACAGAAGAAAATTTAGTTGTTCTACATTTTGCAAATCTCTTTCATGTCTTGAATTATTATAATAAAACACTGCTCTCATCTCTGCTTCTGTATTCAGTCTGCTGTGTTGGCTGAAGTATATGAAGAAGATCTAGCTTCACACAGATAAACAAGAAAGGGAGGAGAATTTTCCATTTTTTTCCAGATGATTATGGATATTCCCTTTTGATACTACACCAAATAATAGTATTGAAAGTTTACTTACAAAGTGGAATCAGGACCACACTAATGAAACCTTCATACCATTTTTTTTTTCTTCATACCATTTTAATGGTTACATTCAAATCCATGAGTCTGTGTGGCACTTTGGATGGATATTTTACTCATAAATATCTCTATAACTGGTAGTCTACCAGTCTCCTCTGTCCATGGGATTCTCCAGGCAAGAATACTGGAGTGGGTTGCCATTTCCTTCTCCAGGGGATCTTCCCGACCCAGGGATCAAACCTGGGTCTCCCACGTGGGAGGCAGATGCTTTAACCTCTGAGCCACCAGGGAAGCCCAACTCTATAACAACACACATTTTTTCATTTGGAAAATATTGGTTTACTGAGTTATGCAGATCTTCTAAGCGTTGACATAACTCATATGATACAAAAGAATTCACTGAAGTTGCCATCTATCCTATAAAATATTGGGAAGCTGTCAAACGTGATGGTGAATTCAGGTTTTACAGTATGCTGCTGCTGCGGCTAAGTCACTTCACTCGTGTCCGACTCTGTGAGACCCCATAGACAGCAGCCCACCAGGCTCCCCCGTCCCTGGGATTCTCCAGGCAAGAACGCTGGAGTGGGTTGCCATTTCCTTCTCCAATGCATGAAAGTGAAAAGTGAAAGGGAAGTCTCTCAGTCGTGTCCAACTCTTCGCGACCCCATGGACTGCAGCCTACCAGGCTCCTCCGTCCGTGGGATTCTCCAGGCAAGAGTATTGGAGTGGGGTGCCATTGCCTTCTCCGTTTTACAGTATGGTGAAGTGGTAAAGAATCTGTCTGCCAATGCAGGAGACATAAGAGATGCAGGTTCAATTCCTGGGTCAGGAAGATCCTCTGGAGGAGGAAATGGCTACCTATTCTGGTATTCTTGCTTGGAAAGTTCCATGGACAGAGGAGGACTATAGCTCATGGTGTCACAAGGAATCAGACATGACTGAGTGACGGAGCATAATTTTCTCCTGAAAGTTCAGTCTTAATCATAGCAAAAAAACAAAACAAAAAAAACAGTTGCTTTCCTTGGAATAAAGGGCTCACTCTGTTAATTTCCAACACAATGTCAGCCAAATACCCACGTCTGAATAATCATGATTTGTCTCTCTGCTGTTTTTTTTTAAGTGAAAGTGGTGGTGTTCCATGACAAAAGTAGCTTGTTTAACTCACGACTGAAACACCTGCCAGGAGTTTTGAGACAAACATCAAATTTCAGCCTGCAACGCAAATGCTTCCACTTCGTCAGGGAGAAACACCAGTACCGTCATGACGTGTACTCAAGGAGTTGAGATCTAATGAGACCAACAAATTTTACAGGTTTGTCAAGGACACTGCTAAGTGAAACGGATTCGTGTTTTCTTTTTTAACTTCACAGTGACGAATCCAAAGCCTGGGTCCACTTTAATGCCACTTCCTCGATTCATGCTAAAGTGCCACCCATTTGACTCACTTTGGCTTTTGTATCATCCATGCAAATGTCAACAGCCTTGTTCCAGGATAAACTGTGAGCCTCAAAAAAGTCATTCAACACGTTGTGTTTCTTGCCAAGCAAGGAGTTTGTTGTCAGAAACGGTCTTTGGATCTTCAGTGTTTGTTGTCGGGTGTTCCTGTGAAAGATCTCCGATGTTTATTAGTTGGGGCTGGTAGCGGATTAAAAAACAGCAAACTTAGCCACCTCGATAGATTTGTCCCTTGGTAAAGGAAAAGTGCAATTCTGCACATGAGTCCATTTGGCACCTCTGTGGCCTAAACTTTAATGCAACAAGTTAGTGTTACTGGGAAGCAGCACTGTGGTGATTTCCCTGAAGACTTCATCCAGCAAGCATTCAGCATTGTCAACTGTAAAGATAGCTCTTCAGCTATGTTGTGCATTTCTTCAGCCAACCTAATAAGATAACTTATGCTGTGAGTCATCCTGGAGGTTTCCTCATTCCTATCTGAAAATCTGTAACAAATAACTTTTTGGTTTTAAGGAGTTCATCACACCTATATTTAAAATATTAAATTCCTTTTTTGGCAAATGCTGAGTGACTGGTCTCCAAGTGATACCACAACTTAATTGGCATCACAATACTCTTTCTTTTAATTAATGAACATTAGCTTGTAGTGTGATTTTAGGTCCACAGCAAACTTGAGCAGAATTTACAGAGAATTCCCATATACCCACACCCACTCAACCTCCCCCACCATCTTGAACTATCTGACTCTTTGCAACCCCATGGACTGTAGTCTACCAGGCTTCTCTGTCCATGGGATTTTCCAGGCAAGAATACTGGAGTGGGTTGCCATTTCCTTCTCCAGATCTTCCTCTTCCTCTTCCTGACCCAGAGATTGAATTCAGGTCTCCCGCATTGTAGGCAGATGCTTTACTGTCTAAGGCACCAGGGAAGTCCTCACATCTTGAACTAAAGTGGTACATTCATTGCAACTGATGACTCATCATTATCACCCAAAGCCCATAGTTTGCATTAGGGTTTACTCTTGGTCCTGTACAATGTGTGGGTTTTGATAAATATAAATGACACGTGTCCACCACTGTAGTATCATACAGAATTGTTTCACTGTCCTAAAAAATGCTGTGTGCCCTGCTATTTCATCCCTCCTCTCCCCTTCATTCCTGGTAGCCTCTCTTCTTTTTACCAAGTCCATAGTTTTGCCCTTTCCAGAAAGTCATATAATTGGAATCATATAGCTTGAAGACTTTTCAGACTGATGTAGACTTTTCAGATTGGTTTCTTTCACTTAGTAATATGCATTTAGGTTTCTCCTGTGTCTTTTCTTCACCTGATAGCTCATTTCTTTTTAGCCCTGAATAACACTCTTTTGTCTGGATGTACCACAATTTATTAATCCATTCACCCACTGAGGGACATTTTGGATGCTTCCAAGTTTTGGCACTCATGAATAAACCTGCTATAAACATCCGTGTGAAGGTTTTCCTGTGGACATAAGTTTTCAGTTCATTAGGATAAATACCAACGGGTGCCACTTGGATTTTATGCTTAGAGTATGTTTAGTTTCATAAGAAACTGCCAAACTGTCTTCCAAAGTGAGTGTACCATTTTGCATTTCCACCAGCAACAAAGGAGAGTTCCTGTTGCTCGACATCTTTGCCAGCATTTTCTGTCCTTTTGGATTTTGGCCATGATAACAGGTTCATAGTGATATCTTGTTGTTTTAATTTGCAATTCCCTAGTAACATATGATGTTGAATATTTTCATATGCTTACTTGCCATCGGTATATCTTCTATAGTGAGGTGTTTGTTCAAGTCTTCTGCCCATTTTTAAATTGGTTGTTTGTTTTCTTATTGTTGAGTTTTAAAAGTTCTTTGTATATTTTGGAGAGCAGTCCTTTATCAGAGGTGTCATTTGCAAATATATCTTTCTGGCTTGTGTCTTGTCTCCTCATTCTCTTAACAGTGTCTTTCAGAAAACAGAAGTTTTTAACTTTGATGAAGTGCAGGTTATCAATTATTTCTGTCATAAATCAAATCTTTGATGTCGTCTCAAAAAAGTCATCACTATACCCAAAGTCATTAGGTTTTCTTCTATGACATTGTCTAGGAGTTTTTAATAGTTTTATATTATACATTCAGGACTATGCTCCATTTTGACTTAATTTTTGGAAGGGGTGTGAGGTCTGTATCTAGACTAATTTTGTTTTGCATGTGAGTGTCCAATTGTTCCAGCATCATTTGTCAAAGAGACTATATTTGCTTCATTGTAATGCTTTGCTTCTTTGTCAAAGACAGTTGACTATGTTTTTGTGAATCTTCTTCTGGGCTGTTTATTCTATGCCACTGATTTATTTGCTTTCTCTTTCACCAGTATCACACTGTCTTGAATACTGTAGCTTTATAGGGAATCTTGAAATAATGTAGTGTCAGTCTGACTTTGTTGTTCTTCTCAGCTGTCTCAACTCTTCTTCTCAGAAGAGTTGGCTCTTCTGGGTCTTTTGTCTCTCGATAAAAACTTTAGAATCAGCTTGTTTATATCCACAAAAAAACCTTGCTGGAACTTTGATTGGGGTTGCACTGAATCTGTAGATCAAATTAAGATGAACTAATATCTTGACAACATTGAGTTTTGCTATCCATAAACACAGAATACCTCTCTGGTTTTTTTAGTTCATTTTTTATATCATTCATCAAAGTTTTGTAGTTTTCCTCAAGTAGATCTTGTATATATTTTACTAGATTTATACCTAAAATTTCATTTTTTGAGTGCTGATGTAAATGGTAATGTTTTTTATTTCAAATTCCACTTGTTCATTGATGGTATGTAGGAAATCAATTGGCTTTTCTATAGTAACCTTGTATCCTGTAAACTTGCTATAATCACTTATTAGTTCCAACAGGTTTTTGTTGATTCTTTCATACTGTTTAGATAGATGATCAAGTCATCTGTGGATAAAGATACTTTAATTTCTTCCTTCTCAATTTGTATATGTTTTATTTCCTTTTCTTGTCTTATTGCCTAGTAAGTTACACATTCTTCTCAAATTCACATGAACCATTCAGCAAGATAAACCACATTCTGGGCCATAAAAATCAAACCATAACACATTTAAAACAACAAAAATCATACACGTGTACTCTCAGACCACAGTGGAATTAAGCTAGAAATAAATAACAGGAAGAAAATGGAAAATCCCCAAACTTTTGGACACTAAACAGCATACTTCTAAATAAAACAT
Organism: Dama dama; assembly: GCF_033118175.1. Classification (NCBI taxonomy): domain Eukaryota; kingdom Metazoa; phylum Chordata; class Mammalia; order Artiodactyla; family Cervidae; genus Dama; species Dama dama. The sequence continues at coordinate 43,114,795 of NC_083712.1, read as the reverse complement.
GAGCAAAGATGAAATATCAGGAGACATTTTAAATTTTTGAACAAAATACAAATAAAACATTAAGATTTTAATAATATACTGCAAAAATAGTGCTTAAAGGGAATATTGTAACATTGAACACATATATTAGAAAAGAAGGGATTTCTAAAACCAATCACTCAAGCTTCTCTTTTAGGAAACCAGAAAAAGAAGAGGAAATCCAAGGTAAGCAGCAGAAAAGAAATAATAAAAATTAGAGCAGAAATTGATGAAATTGAAAACAAGAAATCAATAGAGAAAATCGATAAAACCTAAAGTTGGTTCTTTGGAAAAATCAATAAATTTGAAAAGCTTCTTGCCAGGCTAACTGAGGAAAAAAGTGAGGACACAAATTACTGTATCCGAAAGGGAAGGGAGGGTATTACTAAAGATCTCATGGACATCAAAAAAATAATAATAAAGGAATACTATGAATATCCCTGGTGCTTCTCAGTTCCTCTCCTCATCTTTGGGGGGACAGGATGGGTGGAAGGCGCTGGAGTTGGGCCTTTGTCTTCCCCACGTGGAAAGTACGGGGATCTGGGGCCAGGTCGTTCCCTTCCCCGAGATTATTAGGCTCCAATAAATCCCTGACAGGTTAGGCTCTGGGTAAATAGTTTCTCCTAAGGGAAGCCCTTGTTAAGAAAAACAGAATTCTCTGAATTGTCACAATGGTTATTTTTCCCTTCCTCCTGGCAAAAGCACAGGGATTTTTTTTTTTTTCCTGATATTCACTATGAGCTCTTGGAGGTAAACCTCTCAAAATCATGGGGACCCCCATGCCTGGATCTTGGAGTTTTTAACTCTCAGACGGTCCCCTCTGAGTCTCCAGCAACTCATCATTTATAGTTCAGGTTTCCCTGCCCAGGCACTGGTTCCCCCAGAATTTCCTACTTAAAAGTTTCATATCTAGTAGGTCATGATCCTCTCCACCTGTCTGTCTCTTTAATTTTTTGGACAGCTGCTTGCTCTGTGACTTCACTGCTCTAACGGCAGATCTAAGTTGTTGATTTTTGTTTTGTTCAGCTGTGTACTTGTTGGGATGGAGTGACCATGCCTAAGCTCCTTACATGCGGGACCAGAAACCAGAAATCACCCACCATGATACTTTCAGGAATAGTTATAAATTATTAACATGTATACAGCCAAGGAGAAGATAACCTTCTCCATATTTTTATTTCTTATTCATGATTTCACCCTTTTTCTTTGAAAGTTCCTCCCTTCTGAGCCAGAGAAATGACTGTATACGTAGATGGTGAAGCTGTGGGTTGAGAAAGTAACCAATCACCTTTAAAAATAAGAATAGGGGGCTTCCCTGGTGGCTCAGTGGTAAAGATTTCGCCTATAATGCAGGAGCCATAGGAAACACAGTTTCGATTTTTGGGTCCGGAAGATCCCGTGGAGGAGGGCATGGCAACCCACTCCAGTATTATTGCCTGGAGAATCCATGGACAGAGGAGCCTGGAGGGCTACAGTTCATAGGGTTGCAAACAGTTGGATGGAAGTGACTTAGCATGCACCCATGCATGATTGCAATAGAGCCAATATTTTATAACAACTATAAATGGAATATAACCTTTAAAAATTATGAATCACTATATTGTACGCCTGTAACTTATGTAATACTGTACATCAATTATACTTGAATTTTTAAAAATCTCCAAAAAATGATTGTAAATCAAAACAACAAAGTATGCTTACTTCTTTCCCAGGTAGGCTGGAGGCAAACTTTAGGATGTCAAAATAGCTATTTACTGAACAATAATGAGGTTAAGCAGATTATAGCAAAAATAGTTGAAGGTAGTACAAGCTCAGCAAAAGTACTAGAACAAACTTAATGTCTGAAAATGCACATATTTGTATTGTAAGTACACTTTCTTGGAAAATTGTGGAAAACCTTCCTGAGCAAATGAGAGCCAAAGGCAGATAATGTTGCAATATTATTGTAAGAATAGTTTCAACCTTGAAAACTTCCTGAAAGGGTCTTGCCATCTCACAGGGGTCCCCAGATCCCATTCTGAGAAGTGTTGTTATCAGCCCGGAGGTCTGCAGATGGACAAACAAGGTCAAACACGGCTCCAGGTCTGAGCACCAGTTACGGAGGGATGCGGTTGACCAGTTGTCTTTTACCCTGGTGCGTACAGTGGAACCGATGACTATCCCAGAGGCTCCTTTGAAGTGTTGAGACACTTTAGGTTAAAGAAGAAAGGACAGTCTAGGTGAGAAGAGAGGACACCACTCCCACATCCAAAGTCTTCAAGTTTAGGGACTTCCCAGGTGGTCCAGTAATTAAGAATCCCAGGCTTCCAACACAGGGGGCACGGGTTCCATCCCTGGTCAGGGAACTAAGATCTTACATGCTTTTCAGAGTGGCCACAAAAAAAAAAAAAAAAAAAGTCTTCGAGTTTAATTTGTCACTTTAAATTTATTTATTTATTTAACATTGTGGCTGTGCTGGGTCTGCACTGCTACTCGGGATTTTTCTCTAGTCATAGCAAGAAGGGTTACTGTCTAATTGTGGTGTGTGGGCTTCTCACTGTGGAGGCTTCTCTTGTTAAGAGCACAGACTCTACGGTTTTTGGTTTTCGGGCTTCAGTACTTGCAGCTTCTGGGCTCTAGAGCCCAGGCTCAGTAACTGTGGGCCTAGTTGCTCCGGGGCATGTGGGATCTTCCCAGACCAGGGATTGAACCCGTGTCTCCTGCGCTGGCAGGCAGATTCTTTACCACTGAGCCACCAGGGAAGCCCCTAACTCATCACTTTTTAAATTCAGTTTCTTCACCTCAGCCTTCTTCATCTGTACAATGAAAGCTTTAGACGAGATACCTGATCTCAAAACATCCCTTGCTGTTGCAGTCATTTCTAGTGAAGTCATGTGCTGAAAGTACAGTAATTCTTCCTCTCCCAGTGCGGCAAAGTTGCATCAGTTCACAAGAGGGCACGAAAATATGGCCTTAGCAGTGTCTACAGACACATAATCGCCCACACCAGTGGGGTCCCCGGAACAGATGACAGCACTGCTGGCTTGGAGAGTCCATGAGATCAAACTCCAATTCTAACCAAAAATATCTCCACTCTTTGGCCTGCAGGAAAAAAGGCATAAACAAAAGCCTTGATTTGACCAAAATACCAGCAGAGAAGGACACCATCTGTGACCTTGCTAAGGACTTTTAGAAGTGAGTGGCTAAGAGAGAAATCTGCAAGATGGCTGGAATATTAATTTACTGTTCTAAAGGCTGCCTAGGAAACTTAACCAAGAAACAGCAAAGCAACGATTAACCGGCCTGCAATGCTTCAGGTGGGTCTCACCTAAAAGCCCAGTGGAAAACGAAAGGTATAAATCACAGCTTATTGGAAAATATGGAAGAGAAGACAGACATTTCACCTTTCAGGGTAAGAACAAGTGGCTGCATCTTCACATCTGTCCTCCAAGCTCATGTGACAAAAATGTCTCCCTGGTCCCCCCTGGCAGGAAATATACACAACAGGGAATTGGGAAGCCCATGGTTCAGCCTAACCAACGTGAGACATTTCAAAACCACCGCCATTGGATGACTTGCAATAAAAATTTTCTATCCTGTCTTTGTTAGTTAAATCAAAATATCATAAATAACCTTTAGAGCAGCCGTCCCCAAACTTTTTTGGCATCAGGGACCTCATTGAAGACAATTTTTCTATGGATGGGGGCAGGGGCAGGGGATAGTTTGGGGATGATTCAAGTGCATTCCATTTACCGTGCACTTTATTTCTGTTATTATTACATCAGCTCCACCTCAGACAATCAGGCATTAGATGCAGGAGGCTGGGGACTGCTACTTTATAGCTGTCACAGAAGGCCTGGTTAAATAAATCATAATCTATAAATTGAAATACTGTACAGTCATTAAAAAGATTGATAAAGCTCTTGCTTTACTGATATAACACAATCTCTGAAACACTGTGTCTGTTGAAAAAGGGAGTTGAAGCAAGAGGGCTTTACTAAATGTATCTTTGTTTACTTACATATGCATAAAATATCTCTGAAATGATATGCAAGAAAGTATTGATGTCCATTGATTCCAGCAGGGAGAAATAGTGGTTTAGGGACAGAGGTACCAAGAAAATATCTTTTCACACCCTTTTAACTGTGAATTGTATGAATTAACCTATTTTTAAGTTAATTAAATTTTCAAAAGTAGACAAAATCAAAAGGGTGCTTACAGAATATTCAATGTGTACCCAGCATTGTGCTAGGTATTATCAGGCCCACAGGGATATCTCAGAATGCTCAAACCTGGAGCATCTCTTGCCCTGAAGGATATAAGCATTCTCCTGGGGTTTAAACGTTAGTGTCTTCTGGGGACCACTTTTTTTTCTCACTCCTTGGTAATCCCATCCACTCTAGTAGATCTTTTTGTTGTTCAGTCAGTAAGTCATGCCCAACTCTGTGACCCCATGGACTGCAGCACACAAGCCTCCTCTGTCCTCCACCATCTCCCAGAGTTTGCTCAAACTCATGTCCATCAAGTCAGTGACGCTATCTATCCATCTTCCTCTACTGCCCCCTTCTCTTTTTGCCATTTATCTTTCCCAGCATCAGGGTCTTTTTCTGAGTCAGCTCTTCCCATCCGGTGGCCAAAGTATTGGAGCTTCAGCTTCAGGATCAGTCCTTCCGGTGAATATTCAGGGTTGATTTCCTCTAGGACTGACTGTTTGATCTCCTTGCTGTCCAAGGGACTCTTGTCTTCTCCAGCACCACAATTCAAAAGCGTTCATCCTTTGGTGCCCAGCCTTCTTTATTGTCCAACTCTCACATCTGTACATGACTATTGGGAAAACAATAGCTTTGACTATATGACCTTTGTCAGTAAAGTTATGTCTCTGCTTTTCAATCCACTGTCTAGGTTTGTCATAGCTTTTCTTCTAAGGAGCAAATGTCTTTTAATTTTGTGTCAGCAGTGATTTTAGAGCTCCTAAAATAAAATCTGTCACTGTTTCCACTTTTTCCCCTTCTATTTGCCAGGAAGTAATGAAACTGGATGCCATGATCTTAGTTTTTTGAATGCTGAGTTTCAAGCCATCTTTTTTCACTTTCCTCTTTCAACTTCATCAAGAGGCTCTTTAGTTCCTCTCCACTCTCTGCCATAAGGGTGGTGTCATCTGTATATCTGAGGTTACTGATATTTCTTCAAACAATTTTGATCCTATCTTGTGCTTTATCCAGCCTGGCATTTTGCATTATGCACTCTGTATATAAGTTAAATAAGCAGAGTGACAATATACAGCCTTGAGGTACTCCTTTCCCGATTTTGAACCAGTCTGTTGTTCCATGTCTGTTTCTAACTGTTGCCTCTTGATCTGCATACAGGTTTCTTAGGAGATAGGTAAGTTGGTCTGGCATTCCCATCTCTTTAAGAATTTTCCAGTTTGTTGTGAGCCACACAGTCAAAGGTTTTAGCATAGGCTATGAAGCAGAAATAGATGTTTTTCTGGAATTCCCTTACTTTCTCCTTGATCCAGCGAATGTTGGCAATTTGATATCTGATTCCTCTGCATCTTCAAAATCCACCTTATCAACTAGAAGCTTTTGGTTCATGTACTGCTGAAACCTAGCTTGAAGGATTTTGAGCATAATCTTGCTAACATGGGTGCTTTCCAGGTGTTGCTAGTGGTAAAGAATCCACCTGCAATGCAGGAGATCCGGGTTTGATCCCTGGGTTGGAAGGATACCCTAGAGAAAGAAATGGCAACCCGCTCCAGTATTCTTACCTGGAAAATCCCATGGACAGAGGAGCCTGGTGGGCTGTAGTCCATGGGTTTGCAAAGAGTCGGACACAACTGTGCACACACATGTAGCAACTTGCTAGCGTGTGAAATGAGTGTAACTGTACAGGAGTTTGAATGTTATTTGGTATTGCCCTTTGGGATTGGAATGAAAACTACTCTTTTCCAGTCTTGTGGCCACTGCTGAGTTTTCCAAATTTGCTGATGTATTATATGCAACACTGTAATGGCATCATTTTTTTAGGATTTTAAATAGCTCAGCTGGAATTCAGTCACTTCCACTAGCTTTGTTCACAATAATGCTTCCTAAGGCCCACTTGACCTCACACTCTAGCTCTATGTAATTGACCACACCATTGTGGTTATCTGGGTCATTAAGACCTTTTTCATATAGTTGTTCTGTATATTCTTGCTACCTCTTCTTAATCTCTTCTGCTTCTGTTAGGTCCTTACCATTTCTTCCCTTATTGTGCCCATCCTTACATGAAATGTTCCCTTGATATCTCTGTTTTTCTTGAAGAGATCTCTAGTCTTTCCCATTCTGTTGTTTTCCTCTATTTCTTTGCATTGATCACTTAAGAGGCACTTTTGTCTCTCCCGGCTATTCTCTGGAACTCCACGTTCAGTTGGGTATATCTTTTCCTTTCTCCTTTGCCTTTTGCTTCTCTTCTTTCCTCAGCTATTTGCAAAGCCTCTTCAGACAACCACTTTGCCTTCTTGAATTTCTTTTTCTTTGGGATAGTTTTGGTTACTGCCTCCTGTACAATGTTACAAACCTCCATCCCTAGTTCTCCCAGACCTCTGCCTACCAGATCTAATCCTTTGAATCTACTTATCACCTCCACTGTATAGTCATAAGGAATTTTATTTCAGTCATACTTGAATAGCCTAGTGGTTTTCCCTACTTTCTTCAAATTAAGCCCGAATTTTTCAACATAGAGCTCATGAGCTGAGCCACGGTTAGCTCCAGGTCTTATTTTTGCTGACTGTATAGAACTTCTCCATCTTTGGCTACAAAGAACATAATCAATCTGGTTTCGGTATTGATCATCTGGTGATGTCCATGTGTAGAGTCATCTCTTGTGTTGTTGGTAAAGGGTGTTTGCTATGACCAGTGTGTTCTTTTGACAAAACTTTGTTAGCCTTTGCCCTGCTTCATTTTGTACTCCAAGGCCACACTTGCCTTTTACTCCAGGTATCTCTTGACTTCCTACTTTTGTATTGCAATCCCATATGATGAAAAGGACATCTGATGCTGAAGAAACTGAAGTTGACCAATTCTATGAAGACCTAGTAGATTTAACTATCATCTCTATGCTAAATTGTTCCAAACACGTGTCTCTAAACTTGGGATCACCACTCAGCTTTAGCCACACTGTATATATTTGTAGTTCATTTCGACAGAGTGGTTTCCACAAATACTAACACTCCCCAAAGCAAATCAACCATCTTCTCCACTCTCAAAGATAGCCCCTGGAAGCCCCAAACCGGATCCTACTCCCAAATTTCCCATCTTAAATGATTTTTCATTCTGCGCTTTATTGTTATTAAAATGAGAGTTAATTTGTACAAGTCTTTCTTATCTTCTGCTTTGGCTTGAATGCTAAGAAAAGCTTTTCCTATTCCTAAATCAGATAAAAATGTGTCCATGGCGCTGTTGATTAGTCGCTAAGCCGTGTCCAACTCTTGCGACCCCATGGACTGTAGCTGCCCAGCTTCCTCGTAGGATTTTCCAGGCAAGAATACTGGAGTGGGTTGCCATTTCCTTCTACAGGGGATCTATCCAACCCAGGGATGGAACATGGGTCTCCTGCATTGCAGACAGATTCTTTACCCTCTGAGCCACCAGGGAAGCCCCCATGTTTTCTTCTATTTCTTTTGTGGTTGAATTACATCTTTTTTCTTTCTGAAATGTATTTTGGTCTGAAGTAGCGATCTAACATCCCAACACCACTGATTGAAAAAAATTCATCTCTTATTTGCTTGAATAAGTTTTCAGCTGATTCTCTGGGGTTTTCCGGGTAGTTAATGTAACTAGTGAAAAGTTTTCTCTCCTTTCCAACAATTATACCACTTGTATTAGTCAGAACATTTTGATTACCTACAATAGAAATCCAACTGAAACTGTCTTAGGCAAGAAGTGAAAGTACCAGAATGGACAGAAGTTGCTTCCATCTTGGCTGAATTCAGGGACACATATGATGTCTTTTTTGTCTCTCTGACCCCCAGCTCTGCTTCTTTCTCTGTGGATCTACTCTTCAGATGGATTTATTAGAGCATGGTGCTCAGTCATCCACGGACCCTCACTTAACAGACTTTTCTTTTCCTGGAGACATAGCTTCATGGAGTCTTACTAGGCTGCCTGACAATGTTATTTTTAGTTGCTCAAGTTGCTGAAACCCAATACAGAAGTTGGCATCTTGTGCCAGGTTCAGGTAGCTCTTTGAATAACTGTACCAGTTAGCTAGACAGCTGGAGTTGGACCGCACCTTCTTGTCTTGTTGTAAACGTCTTAGTCCCAAGTTACAGAGAGGGGAAATGGACTGGGGAGGTTTCCATGGCATCAGCGTCCACTGATGCTGTTCTTCAAGCCGGTCATCCAGAGCAGCTGCTGAGGGATGCCCGTCCACCTGACTCAGCCGTGGGGTCTGGAGGGAAGCGCCCAGCCCCTCCCAGGAGTCTGGGTTTTCTCCCAATTCAGGGTCCGCCCACCTCCACCCCCACCCCCACCTCCATGGCAAACACCAGAGTCCAACTCACAGGGCTTAACCCTCCGCACTAGAGGTGAGAGCAAAGTACAGAACTTAGCTGCTGCAATTTGGCTTGATTATGAGACTGATTTCAGTATTTTCAAATATTTGGCTTTGTCTATTTTGTTTCCAGCCAAGCCACCTTGGTCTGGAATTTGTCACTTTGCTGGGACATTTTACTCAAGGCGTTCACTCTGATTTGAGCCTTAACTTCAGGGGGCCTGAGGGCTGAGACCCAAGGGCCCCCTTAGCTGACTACACAGATGACCGGCTTTCTGGCCTGGGGTGGGGTGACCCTCAGGAGCCCCAACTCCACTTTTTCCCAGAGGGTCTTTTACTTACAGACCCACTCGCTGTACCAATTTCTACCCCACTAGAGCCTTCTGTATTTGAAAGCCTACAGTCCTCCTCAGAAGTTTGTTTTCAAAATCTGAGTCTGTTTTATAAATAAGTTCATTTGTATCATTTAAAAAAAACAAGATAGGTTCCACATATGAATTTTAAAAAGCTAAAATCATATAGGCCACAGTTCTGCAGTCACGATACAATAATTTTTAAAATTAAAATAGAAATTTCAATTGAAAACAGTCAAAAACCTTTTCAGTTCAGTTCAGTTCAGTCGCTCAGTCATGTCCGACTCTTTGCAAAAACCTTTTAAGACACTCCAATTACAGAGTAAGGCCAAAATGGTATTTAAGAAAATTCATCACTTGAAATGACTTCATTACTCATTAGGAAAATGTTAAAATAAATACATCAAGAATTCTCTTAAAGAAATTAGTAAATAGCAAAACTATGTATTTTTTTAAATCTAAGGAAAGCAGAAGAAATTGAGAAAGATAAGAGCCAAAATAATGAATTTTAAAATGCAAAATGGTACAATTAAATAAATTCAAGAGCCATTTCTCTGAAAACAACAAGCAACAATCAAATAGACACACCTCTAGTAAGTCCAGTTATGAAAAATAAACATATAACATTAAATATTAGAAACCGATGCAGAAGAGATTTAATAAGTATAAGAAAAAGCCTTCTACAAATTAATATATTTGAAAAGTTGGAGAAAATGAATGATTTTTAGATAAATGATCAATATCAATGCTAAAAGAAATAGCAGAACTGAACAGAACAGTAAAGTTTAAAAGAGTTGAACTTATAATTAAAAAAGACTGCCAGTGAAACATGTGTATATCACAGCCAGCCCATCAGCTGAGCCTCTTCAAACTCTCTAGGAGTAGACGGTACAAATATTACTTAAAATCACACACAGAGGAAGATTAAAGATCTCCCATCCATTGTACCATGTTAACATAACTTTATATCTAAACTTCACACAGATAGACAATTAAGTCCAGTGTAGATGTTTCATACCTGGAGACAGCTCTCTTTCTAGGCGCGTGTTGAAGGGAAGTAGGTGAATTGATAATTTAATCCACATGGGGTTGGTTCCCTCCTTCAGGGTGGGGGCTGAGTGCAATTGTGTTTGTACTAAGAATTGAGTGTTTTGTAAACTTTTTAGTTGAATATCCATTTCTATATAAAAAGGAAAGTAAAGATCTCAAAACAACACATAGCCTTATCGGTAAAGATATCCTGATATTTTGTTATTCTAGTTCATTTTTTCCAGAGACAAGCAACACACTAAAGTAATCTTCTACCATTAACAGGTGGCAGTTTACAACTTGAAAAACGCCTGAGAAGTAGGGGTCCCCTTAGGAGGTGCCATCCGTGGAGCAAGGAGCATGTGTGGGCATGCGTGTGTGTGTGTGTGCATGGGCGTGTGTGTGTGAGACAGAGAGAGAGAGAACACACTTGTTCTCTGGAGGCTGTCATGTCACAGATATGTTCTGAATACGCGCTAAACTCACGACCCTCTCTCAGATAATGTCCTTCTTGTTCTCGGGTGTGGGACCTGTTGCCTTGGTCGCGGCCAATTGGACCAGAGCTGGAGCCTGAAACCAGCTGGATTGCAGCTCCTCAGACACTCATCATGGTTCCTTCACTGTATAAGCTAGTCTGAGAGAGTCTCTATGTGGTGGGGAGGGATGAATTAGGAGTTTGGTATTAACATATATACACACAAACATGTATATAATACATAAGGATCCAGGGTGCAGGGATCTATATTCAATATTCTGTAATAATTGATGTGGGAAAAGAATCTGAGAAAGAATGGATATATGTATAAGTGGGCTTCCCAGGTAGCTCAGATGATAAAGAATCTGCCTACAATGCAGAAGACCCAGGTTCAGTCCCTGGGTCGGGAAGATCCCCTGGAGGAGGGCATGGTAACCCACTGCAGTACTCTTGCCTGGAGAATCCCATGGACAGAGGAGCCTGGCGGGCTGCAGTCCACAGGGTTGCAAAGAGTCGAACATGACTGAATAACTAACACACACACACACACACATATATAAGTAGATCACTTACCTATGCACCTGAAACTAACATAACATTGCAAATCAACTCTATTCCAGTGTAAAAAATTAAGTTAAAAAATAATTTGAGAGGGTTTCTAAACTTGCCACCAAAGCAGCTCTCGTTGAATAAACATAGGAAACATCTCTAAGGTACAAAGTTTGATGTAGGCTTTTAAAATTCATTATATTGTCTTATCAAATATATTATTTGAATTTTCCATTTCAAGGGTTGGCCCATGATGGTCCACAAATTATGTCCAGCCTCTGGCTTGTTTTTTAAAAACCAATAAACCAGGAACAATTTTTACGTTTTTAAATGGTTGTAAAAAATATATGGAATCTGTGACAGAGACAGCATGTGGCCCACAAGGCCTAAAATACTTAATATCTGGCCCTTTATAGAAAAAAGTTTGCCTCTCCACAGTCTCAGTCAGCTCAGGCTATAGCAAATTCCATAGCCTGGATGACTTCAACAGCATTTATTTCTCACAGTTCTGGAGGCAGGAGGTATAAGATAAGGGGTCCAGCAAGGTCAGGTGCTTGGCAAGGGCCCTCAGGGAGTGATCCCGTGTCCCCCTCTTTTACAGGGGATCAGTCGTCATGACCTCATCTAACCCTACTCTCTTCCCCAAAGCCCCATGTCAACTCCCATTCGCTGGCGCTTAGAGTTTTGACATGTGAATTCGGTGGGGCACATGTTCAGGCCGAAGCACACAATAATCTAAGCTTCCAGCCTGTGAAAGAGCAAATTAAAGCCCAAAGCAAGCAGGAAGAAGGGAATATTAAAGATAAGATGTAAAAATAAATAAAGAAATAAATAAAGATAAGACGTGAGTTCAATAAAACAAGAACAGTAGAGAAATCATCTGGTTCTTTGACAGATTGAAAAAAGCAAAAAGAATTTGCTACACTGGCCAAGAAAAAAAGGGGAGTCAGAAAATAGCATTACCACGACAGAACATACAGATATTAAAAGGATAACAAGGAAACACTATTAAAAATTCTGTGCTCATGTATATGACCATTTAGATAAAATCAGCCAATTCTTTGAAAGATAAAAACTCACTTAAGAAGAAAATAGATGACCTGAAGTAGTTCTGTATCTATTGAATTTGTAGTATAAAACTAAAGCTTTCTCATAAAGAAAGCTTCACACCCAAAGGGTTTCACTGGCAAATTCTACCAAATGCTTGAGGAAGAAACAACTCTACACACTCTCTTCCAGAAAACAGAAGAGGAAGGAATATTTCCCAACTTGCATTGTGAGGCCAGCATTACTCTAAGACAAAAAGTAGACAAAGATATTACAAGAAAACTACAGATGCAGATCTCTCAGGAACACATAAAACAAAAACTCCTAGCAAAATGTTAGCAAATTGAACCCAGAAATACATAAAAATAATAATACACCACAACCAAGTGGGGCTCATCCCAGGAATGCAAAGCTATTTTAATACTTGAAAATCAATCAGTGTAATTTACCATATTCAGTTGAGTTCAGTTGCTCAGTCATGTCCGACTCTTTGCGACCCCATGAACCGCAGCACGCCAGGCCTCCCTGTCCATCACCAACCCCCGGAGTCCACCCAAACCCATGTCCATTGAGTTGGTGATGCCATCCAGCCATCTCATCCTCTGTCTTCCCCTTCTCCTCCTGCCCTCAATCTTTCCCAGCATCAGGGTTTTTTCAAATGAGTCCTCTGCAATATTGCTCTTTACAGCTTCGAACCTTGCTTCTATCACCAGTCCCATCCACAACTGGGTGTTGTTTTTGCTTTGGCTCCATCCCTTCATTCTTTCTGGAGTTGTTAATAGGCTACAGAAGAAAATATTTGTTAATTCAAAATGTGCCTGATGATATCTTGGTATAAGCCTTTAAAATAAATTTTGTCTTAAACTTGATGAATACTTTTAATTTGACTATGTAGGATTTCTTCACCTAGGAATAAAATTTTAATTTGCCTTTGATAATTCCTTCTGTTTGATTTTTTCTGATGTTTTCTGTAGGAATACCAGCTATCCATGTGTTGGATGTCCTTGTCCTCTAAATGCACATCCTCTGTGTTTCTCTGCTATCTCCCCTAAATTCTAGGATACACTCTCAAGTCTGTGTTATCAATTAACTACTGCTCTATGACAAACCACCTCAAACAAGATGACTTAAAACAATAGCCATGTATTACTCACAGGTCAGCAGCGTGGCTCTGCCCGTCTGAACTGGGCTCAGCTAATAGCTCAGCTTGGCTTACTTCGCCTGTGGTCAGTGGGAGGGATGACAGCCGTGGGCTGTGAGGCTATCTAGAGCTGGGATGACTTGACTTTGCCCCCCGTGGTTACTCACCTTCCACAAGGCTCGCCTAGGCACGGGCTCAAGGCAGATGGAAGAGAAGGTGGGCAGCCACAGGGCTTGAGCACTTGTGAATTCTCTATATGAGTCATGTTTGTTGCTGTCTCTTTGTCAAGTCAGACAGCGGAGCCCAAAGTCAGAGTGGAAGACACTCCAGAGCTATAGAGGAAGGGCGTGCAGAGGGGGAGACGATCACTTAGGGCCATTAATGTGGTCAGTCCACCACGTGCTTCCGTCACATTCCCTATTCGATTCTCTACACGATTCTGGTCCATAGATTAGATTTGGCTGTTTTGTTTTTGGTTTCCTTGTTTTCCCTTTTTAGCTCATCAAAGACCCATTTCCTCTTCCTCTATTTGTACTTGACGACTTTTCTGTTTTATCGTGACCATGTCTCTTCCTATACTGCTCAGTTTTTGAAAGTTTCTTCTGGTTGTTGGAGTTCCCGACAAAGCCTTCAGCATGCTGCTGATTTAAACTTTGTTGCAATGCATTTCTATAAGCCTCATTTGATTTCTTTTCAGAGAATTATAAAACGTCATTTATCAGTGTTTAGACTATACGGCCTCCCTCTGTCCATTTGAGGGATGATGTATTACCATGTGTAAAATAGACAGCTAGTGGGAAGCTCGGCTCGGGGCTCTGTGATGACCCAGAGGGGCGGGATGGGGTGGGAGGGAGGCTCAAGAGAGAGGGGATATCTGTGTACACGTGGCTGATTCACATTGTACAGCAGAAACTAACAACATTGTTAAGCAACTGTACTCAAAAAGAAAAGAAAATCCCATCACACGAACCTAGAGATGACCATCTAAGTGAAGTAAGCCAGGCAAAGACAAATATCATATGATATCACTTATATGTGGAATCTAAAAAAAAGGATACAAATGAACTTATTTACAAAACAGAAATAGACTCACAGGTGTAGAAAACAAATTAATGGTTACCAAAAGTGAAAGGGGTCAGGAGGGACAAACTAGGAGTTTGGGATTAGCAGATACAAACTGCTACATATAACAATAGATAAACAAGGTCCTACTGCATGGCACAGGGAACTATATTAACTATCTTATGAGAAACCACAATGGAAAAGAATATTTTTTTTAAAAAAAGAATGTATGTATGTATATAACTGAATCACTTTGCTATACAGCCGACATTAACACAACATTGTAAATTAATTTAAAAGAAAGAGAGAAAGAATTCATGTATTGCTTTTCAGGAAGTGGGAAGGATATTCTGAATTGCAGGCGGTTTCAATGGCTACCATGACTATGGATGGAGAAAATTCATGGAGGATGGGAATGTTCTTCTCCTCCTGGTCACCAAGTGACCCTGCAGGAGAGCAGGACAGACAAAAACACTGCCTTCCACAGGCCACTTTAGACACATTGGATTTCTTCTCTCCCACACCTTTGTAGGCCTGAATTCGGCACTGGTATTTTCCTTAATGAATGCTTTTTATGTAGCTTATGTAAGACACACATCATTGTATTTCGTCTACCGTCTACCCACCCTACAAATTAAATATTATTATCTTTAATAGTTGACTAAATGGAGACCCATTTAGTTACGTTAGACCCATTTCATGAGGTTAAGTATTATATCCAGGTTCATATAGTTGCATCTCTTCCGATGATTCAAGCAGTAAAGAATTTACCTGCAATGCAAGAGACTCAAGAGACCTGGGTTCGATTCCTGGGTCAGGAAGATCCCCTGTAGAAAGAAATGGCAACCCACTCCAGTTTTCTTGCCTGGAAAATCCCACTGACAGAAAATCCCAGGAGCCTGGGGGGCTACAGTCTGTGGGGTCACAAAGAGTCAGACTCGACATCACACATACAATCTGGAATCACATAGCTAATGAGATACAGACCGATAGACCTAGAATTGCAGTCACCATCCATTCACATACCCCACCCCCAGTCTCCACTGTCGCAGGAAAACATATTGATGTGTAAGAATTCATCTCCCTTTCCCGCTCCTAAAGCCTGAGGCAGTGTGCTTTAGTAGGAAATGTATGGATTCAGGAGCCAGAGGAGCTGGGTTTGGGTTTTTGTCTCTGTTACCTTTGGTGAGATGGTGCCGTGTGTCAATCCCTAGACTTTCCTGACTCTCCAGGGAGCACGAGTGGTAAAGAACCTGCCTGCCAAGAGACGCAGATTTGATCCCTGGGTTGCAAAGATCCCCTGGAGGAGGAAATGGCAACCCACTCCAGTATTCTTGTGTGGGAAATCCCCTGAACAGAGGAGCCTGGTGGGCTACAGTCCATGGAGTCGCAGAGTCAGACAGGACTGCGTGACAGAGCACACACACAGCTAAGTGTCTCATCCATACAGAGAAGTACAATAAAGTCAGCTGTCTCCAACACCGGATACAGGAGGATCACGCAGGAACGTGTGTATTAAAAGTCTCTGCGATAATCACAGCACCAGCTCACACCTGGAGAGTCCTTTGTAATTTTCCAAGGGCAATCACGTTCTGAAATAATCCTTGTTTTACAGAAGAAAACCAAGGCTAGGAGCACTTGGGTATTGCACAGCTCACACTCTGCAGAATCGGAACTGAAGCCCAGCTTTTATTACTCCAAATTCTATTATTTTCCCACACTCTAATGCAGCTACCTCATTTGCAAGAAGATTCTTTATTTCTCCAGCGATTAACAGTAGCATTTCATCACAGAGCTTAGTTCATTTTAAATTCTATTCTTAATTTGGTTTTTATACTACTTTTTGGGAGCTCACCTATTGCACTGAGGAGATACTAATAAGTAAATAATGTCAATTATTCATTATTCATTTACTATTTTAATATAGTAAATCATACCATCATGGCCAAAAAGTACGAAGCAGTTCTTTAAAGGTGCTTATGTTAAAACCAGTGAGGAAATTGGGCCTGACATGTCATAATCCCTGGTGCCCATGAATACCATTGCTAGTAGGGTGATATTTTCAATAGACTTGAATATTCTTTTTTTAATACCATTTTGGTATTGAACAGTATTGAAAAGTGAAATGATATTTTCAGTACCGTTGTTGGGTGATACTTTCAATAGAGTTAAGAGCTTGCCTGCACCCCAAGTACTTACTTTTTAAAAAAACATTCCAGCAGGTAACTATGTTTACATGGCTCTTTGGTCTTGGAATATATCACTGTCAAAGTAGCATAAACCCTCCAGCCTGCTCTCTGCACAGTCCCATTGGAGAAGACCACACAGACCCAAGGGCCCATTTGTCTAGATGGTGTCAGTGCAGCCTTCTCATGGATTAATGAGGAAACCAGCCAGCAAGCCTAGGACACAGGGCACAAAAAGAAAAGACAGCAGACTGGGGCTGAGCAAAAGCAGAGAGAGAGGCAGAAGGAGAGAGCAAAGTCAGAAAACTAGAGGCAAAGAAGAAAAAGGACTTTGTGTATCCTTGGCATTGGCGTCTCCCTGAGATGGGTAGATGTGCAGAAGAAAGGGTGCTAATTCATATTCAGGCTGCAGAAGCCAAAAGGAACAGTTTCTAAGAGCAAAGGCAGTTAACTCACTGCCCACACACAAGAGAAGCTAACCAGCCCCTCCTGACTGTCTACTGGTTGGACTGGTGAGCGGCATGGACTCGGCGGGTCTCATGACTGCCGGAACCAGCTGGTAGCCAGGCTTGACTTCCCCACACGCCCTGGGGCCTAGGTTGCTTTGCCCACAACCGAGGCCACAGTGAGCCCAGGGACCAGCTGAACTGCTCAGCTCATTCCCCAAGAGGAATTACCTTCAGCTTCAGGGTTTATGATTCCACTGCACTTCTATGTGAAACAAATCCCACACGCATCTATATTAAAATCAGAGTCCAGTTTGGAAAATGGTAGCCGAAGGGGGTATGACCTCATTGTTGAAACCATAAAAATATGAAACATATTTTTAAAAAATCATCCATAATCCCATAAATTCAGAGTAATTAAAGAGTAATTGATGTGTAACTAGGCTCTATATTTTCATAACAGTCATATAAAAAGTAACTGTCTGAAACCACCTCACCTTCCAGACAGGATCAAAGGATAATGACTCTGTTCTTACCTCTCTGTGTAGTATTTTCTTCCCCCTAAGTAATGCCTTTAACTTAGGCTACAGAATTCTAAACAATATTTTGTACAATAACAACATCATAAGCAAGCTGCTGCATGGGAGAGAGAAACCTTTGAATGTTCAGTATGACAGGCTCATTCCAGATTCACTCCTGATCTCTAGCCAACCTGCTTTGGGTTCTTATGTAGTGATAGCTTGGGTCTGCGTACCCTTTTGCAGTCTGTTTTGTTCACTGTATGTCATTTTCTGGACCCATGCCCCTAACTCATTTTTCCTTTGACATTGCAGGAGCCAGATTTATAGCCAGAGCTCCTGAAATTTTATTTTATTTTAAATTTTGGCGTATAGTTGCTTTATAATATCGTATTAGTTTCTAACGTAGACTGACTCATTTTCTAAGCTGCCATTCCCCCCTCTGCTCAGTTTTTAAAAACTATTTATATATATATATATATTTTAATTTATTTTGGGCTGTGGGTAGCCTTTCCCTTCTCCAGGGGGTCTTCCCAACCCAGGGATCAAACCCAGGTCTTTCGCATTGCAGGCAGATTTATTACCAGCTGAGCCACAAGGGAAGCCCTATTTATATATATCTGGGGGCGGGGGCGGGGCTGTACTGGGTCTTCATTGATGTGTGGGCTTTGCTCTAGTTGCAGCGAGCGGGGGCTACTCTCTAGTTGTGCTCCACGAGCTTCTCGTTGCAGTGGCTTCTCTCGTGGATCCTGGGCTCTAGGGTGCGGGGCTTCAGTAGTCGGGGCACCTGGACCAGTAGCTGTGGCTCCCGGCTCTAGAGCACCGACCCCATAGTGGTGGCGCCCGAGTTTAGATGCTCTGTGGCACGTGGGGTCTTCCTGGCCCAGGGAGCAAACCCGTGTCCCTTTTGCCCTGGCAGGCTGATTTCTTTCCCACTGAGCCACTGGGGAAGCTCTACATATTTATTTTTTAACAGCTGCAGCTGGAGCTGGAATTCTTTTTTAAAACTTTTATTGGAGTGTTGTTGCTTTACATTGTGTTAGTTGCCACTGCACAGCAGGTGAGTCAGCTATATGTAAAACGGCAGCCCACTCCAGTATTCTTGCTTGGAGGATTCCATGGACAGACAAGCCTGGTGGGCTAAGTCCACGGTGTCACAAAGAGTCGGACACGACTAAGTGACTAACTTTCATCAGAATTAGAGAATACTTTACGAACTTGTGTGTCATCCTTGCCCCGGGGTCATGCTATTCTCTATATTGTTCCAATTTTAGTATATGTGCCGCTGAAGCAGGCACTCCCCAATTCTGATTTTAGCCCCACACACCATCAGTTTTGTTCCGGCCATGTCACTGGTCTGCTTAGAATTTTTGCTTGGTTCTTTTTTGTCTTTAGAATCAAAGCCATGGACTTCTCTGATGGTACAGTGAATAAGAATCCACCTGCCAATGCAGGAGATACCGGTTCGATCCCTGGTCCGGGATGATCCCACATGCCCCAGAGCAACTAAGTCCATGAGCCATAATTATTGCGCTTGTGCTCTAGAACCTGAGAGCCACAACTACTGAGCTTGTGCTCTAGGACCCATTAGCCGCAACTACGGAAGCCCGTCCGCCCTAGAGCCTGTGATCTGCAACGAGAGAAGCCACCCAGTGCAATGAAAAGCCCAGGCACTGCAAGGAAGGTAGCCCCCGCTCACCAAAACTAGAGAAAGGCTGTGCCCTGCAGTGAAGGCACAGTCAGATAAAAAAAGAATCAAAGTCAAACATACGAATGCCTTCTGACCTGACCTCTTCACTTTGTCCCCCAGCTCTGGACGCAGAAAATTAATCAGACTTGATAAGCACCGCTGAGTTCTCTCAAGGATGGATGCCCACGCCAGAGCCCACAGCCCCACAGCCCTGCCCACCTTTGGCACTACCCAGCTTGCTGATCTTGCTGGTCTAACTGGTTCTAAACTGTGCATGGACCAGTGATGCTTGATGCTTTTGATTTTCTCTTCTGATCATTGTTTGCTCAGAAGCTTTATCATCTTCACTGGGATTTTCATTTTCTTCCTGATTTGCCTTAGATCTTTGTCGTCAGTTTAAGATACTGCAAAGCTCGCCTCTTAGATCTATCAGGATTTAATCCATATTGTCCTTCACTGAAGAGATATTCCCAGGAGCATTGAATGTTAATTCCCATATCTTTTGCCGGATTGTGTTTGTGAGTTTTAACACTCATTCTTCAAGATTATTCTACCACAATCTCCTATGTGAAATTAGTCATCACCTCCTCTAAGATCTTGAAAGACTTTATAATTCCTTTGTTTTATCCTCTTTTAAGAATGTCTTTTGATGGTCTGTTTCACTGTCTGAAGTCTGACCTCCTCAAGCGTAAGGACTGGGAGTTATTCACCTCTGAATCCCCAGCACATTCTGACTCACGGTAGTTCCGTGTTGGTGGAATGAGTAGAGGACCTGTGTTAGTGGTCGTGCAGTTAACTGTGTGGAATTAAAGGAAGTCTTTTCCTCTCGGCTCTACAACGCCTTAACAGAGGACCTTCTGCTCCTGTGGTCTCTTTTGCCCACAGTTATTTGGAATTGGAGCATCAGAGGATGGTCCCATGAGACCCTGAAGTAGGGCAGCCCTTCGGCGCGCGTGTCAGCCGCTCATTAAGGAGAGGGAGGTGGTCTGCAGAGGAGAGAGCTAGAGTCCAGAGGGCCAGGGGAGGGAGATGAGGTTTTCCTTGGTTCTCGCCAGGTTTTCTGCTTCTGATGTCTCATGAAGCTTTGATCATAAGGTACCCCCCTATTCCTTTAACTTGAGACCTCGTCAGTAAATGTTCCAGAGATACCTAGTTACCTGTTTTCTACTCAGTAACAGAATAACTGCAACTTTTATGTTTTCATTAGCGGTCATAGTAACTTACACAGTATTATGGCTAAGGCAATGTTTTATTCTTTTACCAGACATACAAAAGTCAACTCACCTTCAACTTTGTCATCAGATCTGATCTCTTTTTAACTGATTTCTCTTTTTATTCTTCAGTTGGGTACCACGATGCTTACTGCAACTGAAGTCACAAGTCCTCATTACAACTTGATTAATCTTTCTGAATTAACAACATTAGAGGGCTTCCCTGGTGGCTCAGATAGTAAAGAATCTGCCTGCAATGCAGGACATCCAGGTTCGATCCCTGGGTGGGGAAGATCCCCTGGAGAAGGGAATGGTTACACTTTCCAGTATTCTTGCCTAGAGAATTCCATGGACTGAGGAGCCTGGCAGGCTACAGTCCATGGGGTCACAAAGAGTTGGTTATGACTGAGCGAATAACACTTCACACTTAACAACACTGATTATGTAAACTCCGTTACTGTCTAGGATGACACGAATTCACTTTATATTCACAGTTCTTGGCATCCAAAATTTCCCACATGAAAGTGGAAAACACAGATAGCAATGTGGGGTATTGGTGGAAGGACCCAATAGAAAGGCAGGCATCAAGAGCCCTCATTTATTTTATGCTTTTAGGACTTGAATAAAAGCTGAACCAGTCCTCTATGATTTTACCTTTGTCGTAGTGCATATAGTAACTGAATTGAGTGGTGCAGTTCTTTGTGTGGTACAGTTCGTGGGATCCTAGTTCCCTAATCAGGGATAGAATCTGGGTCCTCAGCAGTAAGAGCATGGAGTCCTAACCACTGGACCGCCAGGGAATACCTTAAAAAAAATTTTTTTTTTAATTGCAGTATATTGATTTACAATGTTATGTTAGTTTCTGGGTTGTGTTGTGTTCAGGTTCAGCAAAGTAATTTATATACATATACCCATGCATATATATATAGTGGCTCAGTGGTAAAGAATCCTTCTGCCAAAGCAGGAGACGAAGGATACAAGTTTGATCCCTGGGTTGGGAAGATCCCCTGGAGTAGGAAATGGCAAGCCGCTCTAGCACTCTTATCTGGAGAATCCCACGGACAGAGGAGCGTGGCAGGCTACAGTCCATGGGGTCACAAAAGAGTCAGACACAACTTAGCAACTAAACAATAACAATACATATATATGGGTATTCTTTTTCATATTCTTTTCCATTATAGGCTATTACAAGATATTGATTATAGTTCCCTCTTGTATACAGTAGGTCCTTCTGTCCATTTTGTGTATAGTAGTGTGTATCTGTTAATCCCCAAAGCCTAGTTTAGCTCTCCCCCTCTCCCCTTTGGTAACAAAAGATTGTTTTCTATGCCTGTGAATATGTTTCTGTTTTGTAAATATATTTATTTTTGCCATCTTTTTAGATTCCACAAATAAGCAATGCCACATGATATTTGTCTTTCTCCGTCTGACTTACTTCTCTTAGTATAATAATCTTTTTGTCCATCGATGTTGCTGCAATGGCATTAGTTCATTCTTTTTTATGGTTGAGTAATAGTCCATTGAATATATATCTATATCTATATGCCACATCTTCTTTGCTTATTCTTCTGTTGATGGACTCTTAGGTTGCTTTCATTTCTTGGCTATGGAACTGAGTGAATTTTTGTTTAAAGAAATTGTATTGTATAATACAATACAGACCCCCAAATCCACACAAAACAAATGGATAGCTTAGTTAATAATTATAAGGCAGATACGTCCTTGTTATTACAACTCAGGTCAGGAAATAGAAATTGCCCTCTACCCCATGTGGCCATCACAATCACAGCTCCCTTCACATTAAGCTTTAATTATACAAATGACAAAAGGACTGTAGGCAATTATGCAAATAATTTTGCAAAGAAGAATATTTACATTTATCTGATTAATTTTAGCACTTAAAACATTTTAAAAACCCTACTTGCAGTAAAAAATTTGTCAACATATTAGATTAATCACTACTATATATAGTTTATTGTGTGCTCTCTCTATAGATAGATAGACATGTATATAGCTTTAATGTATTATCCTAGACAGATGGACAAACATATATTTTGTTTTAATATCTTATCCTCACTACACCCCTTCCAGGAGTTTAGTTAACAAACAAGGAAGCCAAAGATCAAAGCTAAAGAAGTTTGCTCAAGGGTTAAAGCTACAATTGAAATCAAGGACATCTAACACCTCTTTCCAGGATCTCCTGCTATGATAATTCTAAATCCTTCTTATTTGTTGTTAAACAGGTTTACCATAATCTATAAATGTTCTGTTGCTGTATGTTATAGAAAGTAAGAAACTTCATTATTTTTAAAATTATATCATACAACCATTTCACTCTTGAGAATAGTCTTTTTCCTTGATTCATTCTAGCATTCTAGCTTTGTTTTTAGTATAAAATATATAGGCTGGCTCAAAGTGAGTATACAGCGATTCTTATGGAATACATACTGTCAGACGCTACTATTGGGAATTGCATTTAACCCTGGAAACAGTTCTTTGAGGTGGGAGTTATTACCTCTGTTTTAGAGATGAAGGTACAGAGTGTTATGGTAAGAAAAAGAGCTGGGATGGAAAACACGTCTGTCTTGGACCATAGCTCACACCACTAGCCCCTGGAATGCCCGCCCACCACACATACCTACTGACCTTGTGTTCACTCAGTCACTGAAGGCTGCAGGAGCCTTCTTTTTAAAAAACTGTAATATTCTTGAGTAACTGAACTGGAACTGTAGCAGAAGGAGGTAATAGATAGAAGCAGAAGAACAAACCCCACACCCTATATGTGCTCCTAACCCTGTGCCTCTTGGCTCTTTTCTGGATCTACATGTCAGGAAATTAGAAGATGATTACTTCTTGTCAGGAAAGCTATGGCAAACCAAGACAGTGTGTTAAAAAGCAAAGACATCACTTTGCTGACAAAGATCCGTCTAGTCAAGGCTATGGTCTTTTCAGTAGTCATGTATGGATGCGAAAGCTGGACCATAAAGAAGGCAGAGCACTGAAGAATTGATGCTTTTGAACTGTGGTGCTAGAGAAGACTCTTGAGAGACCTTGGACTGCAAGATCAGCCAGTCAATCTTGAAGGAAATCAACCCTGAATACTCATTGGAAAGACTGATACTGAAGCTGAAGCTGCAATACTTTGGCCACTTGATGCCAACAACAGACTCACTGGAAAAGACCCTGATGCTGGGAAAGATTGAAGGCAGGAGGAGAAGAGGGCGACAGAGGATGAGATCGTTGGATGGCATCACCAATTCAATGGACATGAACTTGGTCAAACTCGAGGAGATGGTGAGGGACAGGGAAGCCTGGCATGCTGCAGTCCATGGGTTCGCGAAGGGTCGGACATGACTTGGTGACTGAACAACAATAAAATAAGTGCTTTGAAGCAAAAGGAAGAATTCAGCCCATCCTTAACAGAAAGCCCTGGTGCCTGCAGTTTCTTTGACTTACCAAAAGGATACACAGGAGAAGAGGTATGGAAACCTTTGCATCATACTTATTAGTTACCGTGGATGTTTTTTAAATTATCAAAGAGTGTTATGACAGAGTGGCAATGAAATAATAATGTTTTCCATGTGAACTGGAGTTATTTTGAATTTAGTTTGTGCAGCAATTTACGTAAGCCTGTCTGTCACTGTGAAAGGCCTTGTCTTCTTTTGTTTTCAAAGTCATAACTTAAATGACAAACAAATATGTTAAGTGGCTTTTGTGAACTGGCTACGAGCTTTGCGTGCCCAGACTTGTCTGGTACAAAGTGTACAAAATAGTCGTGTGATTTATAAACCATGGGGTAATTGAATGAATACAAAGAAAAAAAAGAATCCTCTATATTTTAGTATTTGGGAATGAGATTGTAAGAATACTGTAAGGAAATTTTGCTGCTATATGCTTGACTTTCCTTTGATCTCCAAGAGACTTGAATAAGGCTGATAAATCAGGCAAGCTAATTTATTCCCCAGCAATAATATCTGCGCTATTTTCCACTGGAAACAATGCTTGAACCTCCAGACCATTCCGTTTCTATCATGAGGATCATTGAAGCACAGAATGGCAAGGCTCTCAAGAGATAACATAATTCTGGTTTTTAACATTGAGACTTTCCCTAGTTTCCCTGGGCCCATATTTCTATCTGGAAAAAAATGGAGATATTATTATTACTTGAAGGATGACACAGAAGACTGAAGGTTTTGGTTTCTCTTAAAAGGCTTTTTTGATGCAGATCATTTGTTTAAAGTCTTTATAGAATTTGTTGTAATAATTGCTTCTGCTTTATGTTTTGATCTTTTTGGCTGCAAGTTACATGGGATCTTAGTTCCCCAACCAGAGATCAAACCCACAACCCTTGCACTGAAAGGCGAAGTCTTAGCCACTGGACTGCCAGGGAAGTCTCCTGAAGGGTTTTGGGTGTCGTCAAAGTTTGATGACTTGATTCCTGTACATTATAAGTTTTCCTGAGCTAGCTGCCTTTCCTGGGACTGCAGAGAAAGCTGAAGAATACATGCTTTTGTGGCCTGGAAGCATTAAGGACTCCATGCATGTCTGATTTTGCTCTTCCAAACTCTTAAGTGTAGAAATCGGTTACACAGTAAAAGAATATTGAACAACATCACCAAGGATTATTCCATTGCCATCCAAGGGGTTCAGGTGGTACATCGTTTAGGATGTGAACATCCCTGGGATAAATGCAGTCTTATTTCCACTTAACAGATGAACAAATTGAGGCCTGGTGAGGTTAGTAAGCTACTGTGGCTGCTGCTACTGCTGCCGCGTCGCTTCAGTCGTGTCCGACTCTGTGTGACCCCACAGACGGCAGCCCACCAGGCTCCGCCGTCCCTGTGATTCTCCAGGCAAGAACACTGGAGTGGGTTGCCATTTCCTTCTCCAATGCAGGAAAGTGAAAAGTGAAAGGGAAGTCACTCAGTCATGTCCAACTCTTTAGTAAGCTACACTCATATTCAAATAGAAACCACACAGATTGAAACAGGCTGAAGCTTGGGTTTCAAATTCTGTGTTCTGTTAACTAAACCATTACCTAGTCCATTTTCTCTCTTGGTTGGCACTTTCAAAATTGTCCCAAAACATATAGCAGTCAAGACTTGTCTTTGATTGCATTAAATGTGACTTGATACAAACTAAATCAAATTCAAATTATATTTTAACTTCTTAGGAGAAAGATGAATTAGATCCTTCTGATTGGCCAAAAATCAGAAGTTTATAATAGAGTTCAAAAGGAAACGGTTTGTTTGGACCACGAAGTGACTTCCCTCTATTCAGAATTGTTTCAAGCTAAATTTAAAATTTACTCTCAAACAGTTTGAGAAAGCAAACGTCATGTTCGGCCAGAGCTATCAGCTAACAGAACACCAAGTGTCTGGTTAATATGTGCAGTTCAAATTTCTCCACAGCTATAATTAAGGACCACTGTTTCCAAAAATTTTACAACTCCTTTGAAGCATGCTTGACTTGCCAAGGTCTTTTTTTTTTTTTTAATAAACAAAGAAAGCGTATATTTTACAAGTATTAAGTTAGCATAACTAATGCTGTTATTAATTCTATTTCACCGTGGCAACAGGCCTCAGGCTAAGAAGACGCATTAGAAGTAGCCAAAAATATCCAGAACATTAAGTAAAGCTAGCATGCAACCAAATAAGCCAATTTTGAGTAAGTAACCACTTCTCCAGCTACTTTGACTTATTTACCACTGGTAGATGAATGAAAATCTGTCCTTGGAACTGAGGTTTTTAAAACCCAGTCCCCAGTCTTCTGCAGAAAATATCGCAAGACTTGAACATGAATAGAGAAAATTGACACTGATGGTCAAATGTCTCAAGAAAAGGAGGAATTCTTTTCTCTAAAAGATTTGGTAGCAAAGCCTTGACACCTCGACACAGCTGTCTGAAGTCGGTCTGCAATCAGCCAGGCCAGCGTCCCCTCCCGCGGCCCAGACTGTTGACACAGTTCGCTTGGTTTCTGTCAACGACAAATTGGCACTTGTCACGGGCCCTTGCCACCCACCTCTACAAGGAATAGATCACGTGCTGTGGCTGCTGCCCTTCGACAGCCCCTGAAAGGAGTTCAGGGTGGAGAGCTGGGATGAGGCGCTCAGTGCTCTAGGAACGCTGGTAGGGCCGGTCTTCAGGGAGATGTTTTCAGGAGCTGATTTTATGAGCCCAACTCTTGTGTCGCCTCATATCCAAAAAAGCACTAAAATCCTTTACGGTGACGACTGCTCCTTGTGACGAGCAGAAACCTTCTGGAAAAATATGTGCTTGATTGCATGTACTCTCGCTTTCCCAAAATCACATACCGACCTTCCCCCCTGCCTTTGGAGCAGTTTCTCAGAGCTGTGTGGGCTGCTGTCTCCTGGGGCTGCCTTTCCTCGTTTTGCCCCAAATAAAAGTAACGTGAAACTTTCATGTTGTGCATTTTTTTAAGTAGACATTTCCAATCAATAGTGCTGTGTTGATTGAGGTTTTGCTGATATATGACAGTAATGTCATTAGATATTTAAAATTTTTATTTTATACGGGAGTAAAGTGGATTTACAGTGCTGTGTTCATTTCAGGTGTACGGCAAAATGATTCAGGTATACATATACATAAACATATACCCATTCTTTTTCAGATTCTTTCCCCATATAGGTTTTCCCACACAGGGTTCCCTGTGCTAACAGCAGGTCCTTTTTGATGACCTACTTTTACATATAATAGTATATATATGTTAGTATCAAACTCCTAATATATCCCTCTCCCCTAACCTTTCCCTTTGGTAATCTAACCATAAGTTTCTCAGTTTGTGAGTTTGCTTTTGTTTTGTAAATAAGTCCGTTTATATCATTTTTTTTTAAAGATTCCACATAATAAGTGACATCATGTATTTGTCTTTCGCTGTCTGACATATTTCGCTTAGTATGATAAACTCTAGATCCACTATATTTTGCTTAAGAATTATAAATTGCAGAAGATGGTGACAAGTTAATTCAAATTGTGATGCTGTTGTAATCTGCTAAATCTGAATGTAACCACAGAGAAATTAATTTGTAAAAGAAATCACCTGCACCATGACTACACTTTCAAGATAAAGATGGAATTGGTCCACTCAGGACTGTCTGAAACCAGCTGGCGAATCTGTAGTTTCCCTGCAACCCCGTCAGCCCCAAGCCATCTTCTTTCCCTTTGGAATTCAAAGAGCTTTGCATTTGCTGGCCTTTTCTATTAGGTGTAAATGAGTTTGTTGTTATTGTCTAGTCATATCTGACTCTTTGCGACTCCATGGACTGCAGCTCACCAGGCTCCTCTGTCCATGAGATTTCCCAGGCAGGAATACTGGAGTGGGTTGTCATTTTCCTCTCCAGGGGATCTTCATGACTCAGGGATTGAACTCAAGTCTCCTGCATTGCAGGTGAATTCTTTACCACTGAGCCACTAGGGAAGTCCTAAAATGAATGTAAGAAATCTCAAACCAGTGAAAATATGAATTCGGAAAGGCAAATGTGTAACAACACACACACAAAAGCTAACATTTTGGGATTGCTTGCTTTTTTTGATTTTCTAGGCCACCAGATTTATTGGTATGATGAACTAAAATTTAATTACTAATTTTTTGAAGAATAATTTTATATATATATATATATGTATATACACACACACATACATATATATATACACACATATGTATGTATGTATATGGGGTTCCCAGGTGGTGCTAGTGGTAAAGAACCTGCCTACCAAGGCAAGAGATGTAAGAGACACAGGTTTGATCCCTGGGTTGGAAGATCCCCTGGAGAAGGGCATGGCTACCTACTCCAGTATTCTTGCTTGGAAAATCCCCTGGACAGAGGAGCCTGGCAGGCTACAGTCCACGGGGTCGCAAAAGACTTGGACACAACTGAGCACACTTGCACACATTCAGGATTGGGAGAGTCAATCCCACTGTTCACTTTTCTTCATTTGTAAAATGGTAACAAAGGCGCATCTCTATCCCTACATCACTGAGATGCCCTGTTTTCATATGAAACTGTAGAATCACTCTCTTTATTTAGGAATCTAATGCATCTTATCATTTTGGTGGAGGAAGAGGTGATATTCTGATTGCTAGTGTTGGAACTAAGATGGTGAAAGTGAAAGTTTCTCAGTGTCCATCTCTTTTCGACCCCATGGACTATACAGTCCATGGGGCTCTCCAGGCCAGAATACTGGAGTGGGTAGCCTCTCCCTTCTTCAGGGGATCTCTCAACCCAGGTCTCCCACATTTCAGGTGGATTCTTTACCAACTGAGCTATCAGGGAAGCCCATGAAGATGATAAAAGAGGGCAGAATTGGATACAGGAGCCAAATAAATAGGTATTTAGTTAACTGCTTTCATGATATGATTTCAGAGGCCATAAACATACTTTTATCCCTAAGAATTAAACCTCTCTGTAATGTCTGAAAACTTCACTTCTTTCCAACTGGAGGCGCTCTGTTAAAAATGTAGAACAGACACCCCGTAAGAAGTTAACACTTTGACGGTGATCAGTTATTTATATTTTTGTGGAAGTGTGTTTTAGATTCTTTCCTGGAATAGACTTTGATAGGAAGCAGAAGGATTTTGGACACTGTGGGGAGAAATAGAGAAGAAATAAACATAACGTTGTCCAGACACCTGCTTTTCCGTTTGCCAATGATTCAGTTCAGTCTCTCAGTCGTGTCCGATTCTTTGCGACCCCATGGACTGCAGCACACCAGGCTTCCTTGTCCATCAGCAACTCCCGGAGCTTGCTCAAACTCAGGTCCATCGAGTCGGTGATGCCATCCAACCAGCTCATCCTCTGTCATCCCCTTCTCCTGCTGCCTTCAATCTTTCCCAGCAACAGAGTCTTTTCCAGTGAGTCAGTTCTTAGCATCAGGTGGCCAAATTATTGGAGAGTCAGCTTCAGTGATGATTGATATGGTACAAAAAATAGAATCTGGTTGACCAAGAAGTTGATTTACAAATGTTTTTCTATAACAAAGTAATTCCAAGCTTATATAAAAATGAAAACAGTACAAAGTGTTCTACATACTTGTCATTCCCTCTTGATAAGAGCCCCTACTTGCTCTGTCAATATCTTTCCCCAACTGATTATTCATTATGCCTAGAATTTGCTTAGATTTGAGTTTCCAGGTGATAGTACTTCTCTCTTTTTTTTTTTTTTCCCCAAAGAATTTTCTTTAGTATTTCTTGGTCGGCAGGTCGGCTGCTGCTAAAGCCTTTTGATTATCATTTACTTGAAAGTATTTTATTTATCCAAACATCTTTGTCATGACTACTTTGAAGTTCCTGTCTGCTAATTCAACATCCAGGTCATCTTGGAGTCAGTATGCTTTGACTATTTTTTCTCTTGACTATAGACCATATTGTCCCATTTCTTCTCCTGACTGTGGATCACATTTTCCTGCTCTTCTCATTCCTGTACTTCGTCATTATATGTTGGGCATTTTGGATGACATGGTATTAGAGACTCTAGGTTCTGTTAATTTCCTCTGAGAAGTGCTGGGGTTGTTCAAGCAGATAATTAAATTTGGCCAGATTCAAATTGTACCTGGCCAATGGTAAGCACCAGCTGAATGCCATCCTTAGTTCTTTCAGCTGTTTGATTTCTGCCAGGTTCCTTGGGGTCTCTCATGTAGATTCGGGGATCATCCAAGGACTTGGCAGAATTTATATGCAGATTTCAGGGTTCCTCCTTTTGGGGTTCACTTTTTTTCTGTGATTCACTTTTTTCTGTGATATTCTTCCTCACTTTTCAGTTTAGAAGTTCTGAACTCTATCCTGTTTGTCAAATCAGTTTCACTGTAGCTTTCTGCTTGAGTTCTAGTTATTCTCAACTGAGGACTAAGAAATACCTTCAGGCAAAAAACCCATATAGACACAAATCTCAACCACTGCGGTCCCTTCTTTCAAGGGTTATCTTCTTCCTTGTTTCTCTGTTTATGGCTTCTTTCAAATTGTTTTCATGTTTTGTTCTGAACTCATTATCTGTAAGAGAGTCTGACACAATTATTCCTCCATTACCAGAAGCAGAATTATTTTAAAAATACAAAAAATAAACATCAATTTTATAAGTTGATGTCAGTTCATTATTTCAGCAACTATCTACCAAGCATTTACTCTGGACTAGTTACTATTTATTAGAAAGCATTCCAGATATAAGATTTATATTAGCACATGCTGTGTGCTTAGTCGCTTAGTCGTGTCCAACTCTTTGCAACCCCACGGACAGCAGCCCGCCAGGCTCCTCTGTCCATGGGGATTCTCCAGGCAAGAATACTGGAGTAGGTTGCCATGCTCTCCTCCAGGAGATCTTCCCAACCCAGGGATCGAACCCAGGTCTCCCGAATTGCAGGTGGATTCTTTACCGCCTGAGCCACCCAGGAAGCCCATATTGGCATGTAGTCAACTTAAATGTGCCTGGTTTTTTAAATCTCAAAATAAAATGTTATTCAGAGACATAATCCCTCCCCCCCAAATAAATAAAATACCTTTACTTGTTATATCATAAATATTTCATGTGGGACTTTTTTTTTCAGATTTCTGAGGTCAAAGGGATTTGCAGTTGAGTTTAACAACATCAACATTAGTTGCAGTTAAAAATTCTCAGCTTTCTTCAGCTAGTTTGAAATCTGTCAAAATATTTCTTTCATGAAAATCCCCAGGATGGAGCCACTCTTTCGTAATAATGAGACCTCTGTTGCTTCTTGATTTGGAAGAGAAGAAAGCAGCTTTGGAATAAGAAACATCAAAAATAAAAGACACGAATAGCACAGTGGTCCTTCAGTATCACAGTTGGGACAGAGAAGCACCCAGTAACCCCAGACGGTTACTTGCTTCTGCTTTGACTTACCATCTTCCTCCCTTGGGTGTGGCTACTGCACAAACAGCTTTAGCTTTTTACTGTATGTAAATAAAAGTCAGCAGACTCCAGTGTTAAAGGTTGCTTGTTTATTTGAGGGTGAGAGGTCCAGGGTAGGAGAAAGATAACCTGTTGCTGGAAGCTTCCATGTAGGGCTCACCTCAGTTCTTGGGTTAATTCCTCATCCTCACTCTTAAATCCTTAATCAAGACTTAACGTCACCCATACAGACTGGAAAGAGGCTGAAGAGGGGCAAAAAGACAGGTGGGAGATGCTTCTTGCTTTGTAGTTTTGTCTGGCTCTGACTTTATTAGAAAATCGCGTGGGAAACATTAAGACTAAGCTCCAGTCACTCTTCTGTGAGTCTCGCTATTATGCACAAGGTTGGATATAAGTCAAATGTCCTTTTTATTTCCAGCTTTCCAGAATCCATATGTCAATCCCAAACTCTTAATTTATCCTTCCTCGTGACATTTCTCCTTTGGCTACCGTTTGCTTTCAAAATCTTTTTTTTTCGTTTTGTACATAAGTTCATTTGTATAATTTTTTTTAGATTCCACATATAAGTGATATCATGTTATTTTATATATGGTACTGCTACTGCTAAGTCACTTCAGTCATGTCCGACTCTGTGCGACCCCATCCCTGGGATTCTCCAGGCAAGAACACTGGAGTGGGTTGCCATTTCCTTCTCCAATGCATAAAAGTGAAAAGTGAAAGTGAAGTCGCTCAGTCATGAGCGAGACCCCACGGACTGCAGCCCACCAGGCTCCTCCATCCATGGGATTTTCCAGGCAAGAGTACTGGAATACATATATACATACGTACATTATATATAGTAGTGTCTAACTAAGATACACTTATTTTTAATAGCTGAAGTTACTTTCATTACTATTTTCTATCTTACTTTTACTGAATACTTGAAATATATTTCCAACATTACAGCCATCTTACCATAAACTCTGCATCTTCCTTTCTGGTGAATCCTCAAGAACTCTACCGGAAATGGTGTAAGGCTGAGAGCAAACATTTGTGCCCGTGGAGCAGCAGGCTGGCCCAGCTGTGCAGCCAGGGGAGCTGCCCCATCGCGCTAACCTCGCATCTTTCACGCAGTGAAGTGTTAGTGACCCGTTTATTAGTCATGTCACTTTTCTTCCAAAGAAAACAGCTCCGACGTGGACCCTTGATGGATTCCCGGGGGCGAGGGGGTGCAGAAGCAGGACAGTCAGCTGGTGTGGCTTTGAAGTGTGCCCGCAGGGCTTCCCCCTTTCCCCCACTCAGCTGTGGAAGCAGAGAAGAAACTTCAAAGCAGCCTCGCTGTGGACCCTGCTGGTAGGGGGTGTGACTCCCATCATCAGGCTTTAGAGAAAAACGAGGAGGAATCTTGCTCTCTCACTCGCCAGAGCCCAGTGTTCACCGTCTAGTGGGTGCAGATAAAAAGCCATCTGATCTGTCTACAGCACAGCTCAGTCGCTCAGTCGTGTCCTTTGCGACCCCATGGACCGCAGCACGCCAGGCTTCTCTGTCTATCACCAACTCCTGCAGCTTCCTCAAACTCACGTCCATCGAGTTGGTGATGCCATTACCATCTCATCCTCTGTCGTCCCCTTCTCCTGCTCTCGGTCTTTCCCACCATCAGGGTTTTTTCTAATGAGTCAGTTCTTCACATCAGGTGGCCAGAGTATTGGAGCTTCAGCTTGAGCATCAGTCCTTCTAATGAATATTCAGGACTGATTTCCTTTAGGATTGACTAGTTTGATCTCCTTGCAGTCCAAGGGACTCTCAGGAGTCCTCTCCAACACTACAGTTCAAAAGCACCAGTTCTTCGGTGCTCAGCTTTCTTTATGGTTCAACTCTGACACCCATACATGACCACTGGAAAAACCATAGCCTTGAATAGATGTACCTTTGTCAGCAAAGTAATCTCTCTGCTTTTTAATATGCTGTCTAGATTGATCATAGCTTTTCCTCCAAGAAGCAAACGTCTTTTGATTTCATGGCTAGTGGATACAAATAAAAAACCATCACCATCAATTTTGTTGTGATTTATATTTATTTAGGTACACAGTTTATTCAAATCAGCTGAGATAGCCAGTTTTCATAATTGATCCAGGTTTGTGCCTCACATCAGTGACAGCATGTGAACCACTCCCACTCCTGATTACGTAAGAGCAAAGTTTAAGAGACTGTTCTCGTCCTGCTCTGCTCACCCCAGGCCATAATTACCACTGTTTACAATCCTTCAGTCAATGTATTCATTCTGGGTACAGGTGGGGAATTCAAAGTCATCTGTGGGTTAAGAAAGAATTATTCCATTTGGTCAACAATCCACCTTGTAAAATATATACATTTTTGAATGACATACATTTTAAAGCAAGTGCAATTTCCCTGAAATGATTTCATTTGGCCTAAACTTTTTCATTTAAAACTAATATTCTTGGGACTTCCCTGGTGGTGCAGTAGTTAAGATTTTGTCTTCCAATCCAAGGGGTGCAGGTTTGATCCCTGTTTAGGGAGCTAAGAGCTCACATGTCTCCTGGCCAAAAAACCAAAACAGAAAAAACAGAAACAGTATTATAACAAATCCAACAAAGACTTTTAAAATGGTTCACCTTAAAAAAAAAAAAAAACCAAAATAATGCAATAACTTAAAAAAAAAAAACTTAAAAAAAACCCCAACAAAATAAAATTTATATTCTTTACTTCATAATTGTAAAGGAAAAGGCAATAACATTTAAAATATTAACTCTTTTAAAATTGCATTTTGATTCAAAAACAAATTCTTTCTCTTTTTTAATATTTATTTGGCTGCTCTGGGTCTCAGTTGCAGCATTTGAGATTTTTAGCTGTGGCATGTGGGATCCAGTTGCCTGACGGGGACTGAATCCCGGGCTCCCTGCATTGGCCACATGGAATCTAAGCCACTGGACCACCCTGGAAGTCCTGAAAACAAATTCTTGAACAGTTACATGGACAGTTAAATGTACCTGCTATTGTCTCCAATCAGTTTTTATTTAAATATGAAAAACTGGGCAAAAACATTTCAGTGTTTTCAGCATGAAGTTTTCCACACAAAAATGGTGCAAGATATGAAGTCTATAGGGAAGCTTATTACGGTTAAAAAAAAAAAAAAAAAGCCCAAGAAGCTAGACAGTTAAACATTTATAGTCATAAGATCCCAAATCAAGTAGCTAGCACCAGTTAGAGGTGCCCATGTCTTCAGCAGCACGGCCCTGGCATGGCTGGAAAAAGACTCTTCTGGGGGAAGGAACTTGTGGGAACACCATGAAGGGGAATGAACTTCAGCCCCAGGAAATTTCCACAACTAGCAGGGGGGTGTGCATCAGGATTTCACGGTGCAGAAAAGACAGTTTCCTGTGTGACTCCCGAAGAAGCAAAGATGGCTAATTCAATCTCAGGTAACAACAGCCACAAGAATACAGGTTAGTTAGTCCCTTATCCATTATGACATTTATCCCATGGCACAATTGAAGAGGAAGTTCTTTCAATGATCTGATTTTTATTTTTTAATTTTGCGAAAAAGTTCAAAAGTGGCCTCCAGACTCTTGTGCTTTTGCTCCTGATTGCATCCTGAAGGACTTGCAGGTCTTCACAAGGTAAGATCGCCATCTCTGGTGACCGTCTACCTTCCCTGACTCTCTGTGTTCAGGCCCTTGGAGGCATTTTCAATTTGTGGAACAAATGATTTGGAGATGAAATTTTAAAAAGCGAAACCAAACACACCAGAAAATTGGGGGGAAAGTCACAAACAAAATGATTTTATGGAGACAGAAGTTAAAAAAAAAAACACCCGAAAATGCTGGCCATGATTCAGTAGCGGGAGGAGACTGCACTCTTGGACAACAAGCATTTATGCCGCTGATTTTCTGAGATTTCATTCCAGCGAGAGCTGCACGCTGTCAGCTTGGCTCTGCGGCTGCTGATAGTCATACTTCCTGGCTATTAGGAAACAAACAAAACAAAAAACAAGAAAAAAGGAGATACAATGAATAAAGTCGCAAAATCATTATGAGCTCACATCATTAAATTACAGCCAAGTCATGATTCTCAGTAAAGAACCAGCTTAGAATTAAACAACTTTTTTTCACTAGAGGAAATTTATGATACTTTGTGATCCTCTAATTTCTCATCAGTGCTGATATCCATTTTCAAATGTTTATTATTATTGTTGTTTCGTACATTGGCTTATTCAGAACATTAAAATACAGAGTGTGTGCATGCTCAGCCATTTCAGTCATGTCTGACTCTTTGTGACCCCAGGGACTGTAGCCCCCCAGGCTCCCCTGTCCATGGGATTCTCCAGGCAAGAATACTAGAGTGGGTTGCCATGCCCTCCTCCAGGGAATCTTCCTGATCCAGGGGTGAAACCTGCGTCTCCCACGTCTCCTGCATTGGCAGGCTGGTTCTTTACCACTAGCACCATCTGGGAAGCCCAAAATATAGGGTAAACACTAATTAAGCTACTAAACTCAAAGTAACATTTTGTAATGTCCTTCTTTCTTATCCTCCATCTCCACCTCAAGATAAATGAAATAATGATTTTGCCCACATCATAAAGAATTTGACTATATATTAAATGACAAGCCTAAGACATTTACTGAACATTGTCATTAATATAAACAAGAAGAAAAAACAGACTTGCAATTCTGTACCGTTTTTGTTTTTCTGAGAAATAATTATTGAAGATCTTAACCTTCTTAACTTAGCCAAAGTCCTGTGAATGGTTTAGCTTTTGAAGCTTTTTAGTCTCTTCATTAAGTTTTTACCAGCCAAGAAAGAAATACTATTTGTTTATATACTCAGGGTGGATCCAGACTTTTGTGGCCTAAAGCTTATACAATTTGGGGGGAGGGGGGTCCTTTTTTAAGGAATCTGCCTGCAATGCAGGAGACCCCGGTTCGATTCCTGGGTCGGGAAGATCCCCTGGAGAAGGGATAGGCTACCCACTCCAGTATTCTTGGGCTTCCCTGGTGGCTCAGCTGGTAAAGAATCTGCCTGCAATGCAGAAGATCTGGGTTCAATCCCTGGGTTGGGAAGATCCCCTGGGGAAGGGAATAGCTACCCACTCCAGTATTCTGGCCTGGAGAATTCCACAGACTGTATAGTCCATGTGATCACAAAGAGTCAGACACGACTGAGCAGCTTTCACTTTCACTCTTTAAGGAAGAGAATTTTGTTTGCTTCTTTCTTGAACCTAGAGACTAAATCAGGATTAGATATGTCATCAACACTAAGAACGATGCGATGTGAGGGGACTCATTAAATGTGCAAACACTCACTATTTATAAGAACAACAGCTTCCAAAGATGTCCACATCCTAATCTCCATAATCAGTGAATATGTTACCTTCTAGGGCAGAAGGGACTTTAAAGATTTGATGAAGGACGTCGAGATGGGGGGATTACATAATCACCTGGATTATTTGGCCCAACCTGATCCCAGGGGCCCTGAAAATCAGAGAACCTCTACTGGCTGAGTTCAGAGACAGAGGGAGCTTATAAAAATGCAAGAATGATCAGAAAGACACGATGCCACTGGCTTTGAAGACGGGTGAATGAGGCCACAAACCAAGCAATGCGGTAGCTTCTAGAAGCTAGAAAAGGCAAAGAAACACACTCTCCTTCACAGCCTCCAGAAAGAAACAGAACTCTGCTGACACCGTGATTTTAGCCTAGTGAAACTGCTGTGGGACTTTTAACCTATAATTGTAAGATTTGTGCTGTGTCAGCCACTGAATTTGTGGTAATAGAGCAGCAGCAGAAAACTAACACACCTTACAAATACAGGCATTTGGACAAATTTCATTTTTATGCCATTCTCATTATAGAAGAAAAAGAACAGTACACTGGGTTTAAAATTGTATATGCTATGCTAGTAAATATTTTTGGGGGGGGGATGCAAGCTAACTTCTGGGGGTTTCTTGTTTGTTTTTGTATTTTGGCTGCGCTGCGCGACATTGCAGGATCTTAGATTTCCCCACCAGGGATCGAACTCTGGCTTCCGTAGTGAAAGCACTGAATCCTAACTGCTAGGCCACCAGGGCACTCCCACTAACCTCTGTTTTGAGTAGGCATCAAGGAAAGCCTAATGCTTTAATTTTCCATATAGGGCTTCTCGCTCTCTGTGTTTTTGTTTTTAATACTTAGGTTTTCTTGGGGATTTTTTATTTTTGAGGTAAAATACAAAAACGTTACAATTTGCCATTTGCACCCTTTTTCGGTGGCTCAGGGGCAGAAGCTCCTTTCACCCTGCTGCGCTGCCACCAGCCGCACCCATCTGCCCGCCGCCCCACGCTACCCTCTCCCCTCCGCACAGAGGAATTCCCCGCTCCCTGCTCCTCCAGCTCCTGGTGAGGACTCCACGCTCCGTCTCTGGGAATTTGCTTCACAGAAGTGAAATCGCATACGATTTATTTTGTGACTGGCTTCCTTCGCTTCCTGATAAGAGTAATTATGAAGCATCATGTCTTCGAGGTTCATGCCTGCTGTAGCACCCGTCAGAATTCCCTTCCCTTTAAAGGCTGGATGACACCCTGTGCATGTACAGACCACAGGCCGTGGACCCACCCAGGAGTCAAGGACACTTGGGGTATTTCCATCTTCTGGCTGCTATGAATAACACTGCTCTGTGAAATTCAGTTTTACTTCTTATTCTGAATTAGTAACACACAAATATGATACAAAATGCAAAAGGGACCCCAAGAGGAAACACTGAAAGTGTATCTTCCTCCCACCTGATCAGCCCTGCAGCCCCTTTCCACAGAGGAACTGCTGTCTACAGTTCTCAGTGTGAAATTTATGCTGAAGAATTTTTGGAAGTTCTACTCGTGTTATAAAAATTACATATATATATGTGTGTGTGTATTTTTCTACTTTTCACCTGAAATTCCAGTCTCCTGAGAGGTATAATAGTAATATCTTGCTGATCATTCTTTCTTGCTTCTTTTTATGCCCATGAGCACGCACACATTCACATTTAAGATTTTACTGCAGACATCTTTCTTTTAAAAATACTGTCTTTTCTCCTTGAGTTCCACAGCATCCCCATCAAGGTAACGAATGCTAATAATCTCACATGTATCTTTCCAAACTTTCCTCCAGGCTTGCATAATTATACAGAGCATTTTTACAAACAATCCTATCAAAAAATGGGCAGAAGACTTAAACAGACATTTCTCCAGAGAAGACATAACATATGGCCAACAAGCACATGAAAGGATGCTCAACGTCACTAATTATTAAAGAAAGGCAAATCCAAACTACAAGGAGGTACCACCTCACATTGATCAGAATGGCCAGCATCAAAGTCTGTAAGTAATAATGTGGAGAAAACAGAACCCTCCTACACTCTTGGTGGGGATGTAAACTGGTACAACCTTTGTGGAGAACAGGATGGACGCTCCTCAAAAAACTAAAGATATCCAATCCCGCAACCCCACTCCTGGACATATATCCAGAGAAAACCAGAGAGATGAAAAGGTACATGTACCCTAATGTTCATAGGTGCATGATTTATAACAGCCAGGCCAAGTTCACTATTTATAATAGCCAAGACAACAGAAGCAATCTAAACGTCCCTGTAAGTGAAGTCACAGAAAGAAATATCATCAATATTGCTTATATGTGACATCTTAAAAAAACAAAAAAGATATAAATGAACTTTTTTTACAAAACAGAAATAGACCCACAGACATAAAGGACTGGTGGAGGGATGAATTGGGAGGTTAAGATTAACATATGCACATGACTAAACATAAAAGATGACCAACAAGGACTTACTAAATAGCACGAGGAACTATACTCAATATTTTGTGGTGCTCTATAGGGGAAAAAGTCTGAAAAAGAATATATATATATATATAAAAACGTATAGCTGAATCACTGGGCTATATACGTGTAAACACAGGTATAACACAACATCGTAACTCAACTACACGTCGATAAGAAAAATGATATAGAACATTTTTACTCAACTACATGTTGCGGTCATTCAGTGTTAAAGGAGTGGCACCCTAGCACATATACAACTGCATCCTGCCCTTCCTCATTTAATGACACACCATGGAAGCCACACCTCGTTTTTTCAATGGTGGCATCAGAGGTTGTGGCTTGGATGTACAATTCACCCTGGCTCTGTGCCCTTTAACCTTTGCTTCTTCTCCACCACCTACACACCCAGTGTTCGGTGTCACAGGACATGTTAATAACCTCCGGCCTGGAAGCTGCTCCTATACACCCATAATGTGGCTGCGGTACGCCGTCATCTAATTGAAACTGAAGTGACTGCAAACTCTGTGAACACAAAATTCAAACCCAAACTAAAAGCAGCTTCAACTCAAAACCTCCCCTTAGCTGGATCCTCAAAGTGCTCGTGGCCACCTCAACGCCACTGCACATGAGGCAAGTCAGAGGAGGACCAGACAGCAGTCTCATCGGCTAGCAAAACATCTAACTTTTGCTGAAGTTTCAAAAATGTGATCACATGAACAGCTTGCTAGGGCTCCTTTCAGGGGGAGGGCTCCACGTGGGAGAAGGGTCCTGAATCACTCACTTCATGCAAACTGGGTACTATGCTTCTATTATCAGCTATTTAAAAAAAAATTTTTTTTTTTCACTGAAGTATGGTTGATTTAAAATGTTGTGCTAGTTCCCGGAGTATAGCGAAGTGATTCACATATACATATACATATACATATTCTTTCCCACTAAGGTTTGTTACAGGATATTGAATATAGTTCCTTGTGCCACTATCATTTTTTTCTGATAACCTTTGAAAACTAGACTCAAATAAAAAATGTATGTATTAAACATGCTTATGTATGTAATAAGGCTTCCTAGGTGGTGCAGTGAAAAACAATCTGCCTGCCAAGCAGGAGACGAAGGTTCGATCCCTAGGTTGGAAAGATTCCCTTGGAGAAGAAATGGCAACCCACTGCAGTATTCTTGTCCAGGAAACCTCATGGACAGAGGAGCCTGGTGGGCTACACTCCATGGGGTTGCAGAGAGTCAGACATGACTGAGCGACTGAACAACATGTATGTAATTAGGCACAGGGTATACTTACAAATGGAGTACATTTCTAGTTGCTGTCTTAAACGAATTTTGCTTATTGTGTCATAAAAGTTGGGCTCTGACAGAGTTTCTGCTGGAGGTGGCAAGCTGAATATCCTCATAATTTTCCTTTTATTCCTAAAACACAAAAACGATGCGGAAGAGAGATTTGTATTCACAGCTATAGGACTGTAACACTCGCACGATCGCAGTAACCAGAAGCTGCATTAAAAGGACATAAGTGGCCATGAGACCATCTTCGGTTTTGTCCCTTGGCTCAAGTATTCTCTCTTTCACTAAAGTAAGAAGTTGTACATGTATAGTCACAGAGTTACAAAAAAGGAAAAGTAGTGACTAAATACACCCACTTCATACAACGTGTCTCCCCTCACCTCCACAAAAAATGCCCTATTGTTTACAAGAATGCACAGACAAAAAAAAGTATGATTTTTTTCCTCCGTCATGTCATGCAAATAAAGCTCATTTACTGGGGGTAGTGAGTAAAGAGAAAGTGAGCAGACCTGAATTCTGGGAAACAATGAATAAAACAATTTCTTAAATAGAGTAGCATGGCCTTAGTGGGGTCATCTAGTTAAAGTGAACAGCAGCCTGTCTGTGCTTTTAAAACAGTGGGGTGGGGAGGAGGTGGCAGCTCTTTTTAGGGGACCGCTGTCACCTGCCAGCAGCCCTGGGGCGACCCCTGGGGGCTTGTCTCTCCCCGCCCCCAGCCTGGAGTCCAGGAGGCCAGCGGCTCAGGGTTCATGGGGCTGTGAGGGCGAGCCTGCGTGTCCCACGGGCAGTGTGAATCTGAACTATTTCCCAGGCCAGGCAGCAGTTACTCCTGGATGACTAACTACCCTGAACTGTCTGATGCCTCTGACCTTGGTACATGACGTCACAAAGCATGTGGCTGTGAGCAGAAGCAACTCAATCCAACTACTGCTGTTCTTCCTCTTCAAAGCAACACCTCCCTCCCGTTTTGTCCACTGTACTTAAAGGAGCCAGGGGGTGTGGAAAAGGACAGTTAAACTGCGCGACAGTGTCTGGAATGACAGCAGGAAGTATTTGTGAAGGATTTACACTAATGCGCCACTTCAGGGACACAAAGGTTAAATAAAAGTCCGTGTTCTGGGGGGACTGAGTGTTTGCGGGATGGACAGATAAGAAATCAGACCATACAACATCATTCACTAAGTTCTGGGACACACTCATGCATAAGGAACAGAAGGGAAAGCTTGAAACGTGCGAGGACAGAAGAGCTGAACATGTAGGAGTGAGTGTTTCAGGGACATGGGCCAAAAATATGTGCTCGTCTGAGGGCGACAGTGAACTGGCTGAGTGATAACTCTGAGCTGTATCAGAAGTGATAGAACGGGAGTACAGAGCAGCTGGCCTGGGAGCCCAGAGCTGCACTCACAGCCCGTCTTTTGGAGCAGCTGGGTTTTCCGAGCCAAGACCTGGGGTCTGGTACTTGAGGACAGGGCCGAGGAGAGAGAGCTTTCATAGTAGGAACCAAAATGCTGGTGAAATCGTTTTTGTGCATTGAATTTAGATCAAACCAACCAACCTGCAAAACTTGTAAATGCTCAGGATCTTATCATCAACCCAGAGAACCTCAAGCCTTTACCTCTTGGCATACATGAAGAGCCCGAAGCTGACAAGGATCACCACCAGGTACACGTTGGTAGCTTCATTCCAGGCCTCGTGGACGCTGTAGTCCATGGCCCCATCATCCCCCATCACTCCGTAGCCCCCAGGCATGGGCCTGGAAGACAGTAAAGAGGGCGGGTGATGGTGAAGGCGGGACAAAGGCGGGCAAACAGAGGGCCTGGGCCTGCTTGCCTCTGTGTGGCCCAGGAGCCAAAAATGGTGTTACATTTCCAACGGAGACATTCTAAATGGTTGAGAGTACTACCAGTATCTTCCGTTTTTACCTCACAGCCCTCAGAGCCTCAAATATTTACAATCTTATAAAACAGAAAACAGACTCACAGACTTAGAAAACAAATTTATAGTTATCAAAGGGGGAAGGGGAAGGGGGGTGGGGAGGGATAAATTAGGAGTTTGGGATTGAGACATATGCACCGCTACATAGTAAATAATCAACAAAGATCTACTGTGTAGCACTGGGAACGCTAATCAACACTGTAATAAACTATACTGGAAAACAATCTGAAAAACAATGGCTACATGTACAGGTATGATTGAGTCACTTGTGCTGTATATTTGACACTGACACTATATTGTAAACCACCACTCATACCCCAGGATATTAATTAATAAAATAAAAAATTAAGTTAAAAAAAGGCAAGAAAAAGTTGACCAACCCTGATCTAGATCACTAAGGCACGGAACGCATTTCCCCTTATTTCTGACTTTGAAACATCACAGCTCCTACATAAAAGTTCAAACTTGAAGATTAAAAAAAAATATTTCTAAAAGGATACGGGTTGAAATATCACTGCACATTTTCCAACCTGTAACTGTTACCCAGGCAGATGCACCTGAATACTAAGACACAGGCCCACACAACTGGCCTGGATGCTAAGAGAAC
Organism: Dama dama; assembly: GCF_033118175.1. Taxonomy (NCBI): domain Eukaryota; kingdom Metazoa; phylum Chordata; class Mammalia; order Artiodactyla; family Cervidae; genus Dama; species Dama dama. The sequence continues at coordinate 43,072,055 of NC_083712.1, read as the reverse complement.
AGAACAGTGTTGGACTGCTGACATTGGCTTTGAGGAGATGCGCTGGCCAGGAGCACGCTCTTCTGCAGGCCCCTGACGCACCTGGAAAACGAACATGTCTGCAGCTTTATCTGTGCAGCCTTGGCCTCCTGGCCAAATGTGGTTGAAAGAAGCTATAAAAAGTCACTTTTTGCTATTTACACAGCTGTGACTTCTATTCAAGGAAGTGCATTCTTTGGACATTCCCACAGAAAATAAGAGTGATAACAGCAAGTGTATCAAGTAGCGAGGGAAAGAGTTCTAGTTTCTCACTTGCCGTTGGGAAGTTCACTGAATTGTTCCTTAAAGAGAAAGTTCTTCCCTTGTGTTAAATCTCAACTAAGTCAGTATAAATGATTTAATATGTGGAAGAAATTCAGAAGTGTTGTTTTAGACACTCTATCAGGAGAATAACTGAACAAATGACAGGTGATAACTTACTGTAGTTTCTAATGATAGTCATTTTCTAATACCAAGAAAAAGGGTATGTGGAATGTCTAAGAAATCATTTTACAATTTTTTCTAGACATCCTAAAATAGTGAAAGCATTGCATAAATTCCTCCACTGAAATATCTGTCCTATGAGCCTCCAAAATGTTTTTTAATGTAGATTTGTCTCAGTTAATAAGTGCACATTAAGGGCAGTCTGTTTTCTTAGTTTGTCTCTGCCTAAAACGAAATTTCCCCAGGGTCTGCTCCCAGGTCAGGTGGCTTATTGGCCCCTTTCTTACACCTGCAATCTCTAGCAGAGGTTTGGGGACAGACTGGATTCATTTATAATAAAGTGAGTATCACTGAATGGCCATTTAACTTAAATTCTAGACACTGAGGGCAAGAGTAAAGTCTCTGAAACATCTATGTGTGTCTGATGAAAATAAAGATTGGTCTTAGGAAAATTAGTCAGAGATGAATAAAAACAATTTAAATGATAAAATTTAACAGTTGCAAGATGTAAAGACTACTAAATCATTAAACATACACAGTTGCTAGCTACTAAAGACAGGCGATGGATTTTTTTTTTTTTTTTAAAGAGAGTGGGAGGTGCAGAGGGATTTGACGTTATTCAGTTTCGATTCTTATGCCTTAAAACTGAACTCCAGAGTTTCTCTGAATGTAACATCATTCATGGTAAGTAATCAACCTACCTTAAAAGGGGAAACTTTTGGAAGATCAGAGACTACAACTGTCTTTATGGGTAAGGAATCTAGAATTTTTTTCTAGATTTTCGTTGGTGCCAAAATGTAAAATAACAATGACTGTTTTCAGCTGTTAAGAGACGACTTTAGGGCTTCCCTGGTGGCAATGGTAAAGAATCTGCCGGCCAAAGCAGGAGACGGGGGTTTGATTCCTGGTCCAGGAGGATCCCACATACCTAGGAGAAACTAAACCCTTGAGCTGGCGCTTTAGAGCCCAGTAACCACAACTGCTGAACCCATTTGCTGCAGTTACTGAGGCCCTTGCGCTCCAGAGAAGCTCCCCCCCCCGCCCCCCAGTGAGAGGCCGGTGCACTGCAACTAGAGTGCCCCGGCCCCCGCCCCTGCTCGCCACAACTAAAGAGACTGCACAACAATGAAGACCCAGTACAGCCAAAAATAAATAAAATTATTTTAAAAAGAGAGAGATGACTTTAGATGTCTGATTTGAGATGCTGTGGAAGGCTTGGCATTACCATGCCGTCCCTGAGTGGGGTAGGTTTCAGGACTGGGAGTTAATAAGAAATGAGAGAAGGAACGAGGAACATAGATATCTATGGCTACTGAGACATTTTGTAGGTGCCCTTTATCTGACACAACTGTGAAAGGGTCTCCTACCTGTGTTCTAACACCTGACTGTTCTGAGCCAGGTTAATTTCTTGCTTCAGCATTTCACAGAATTCTGTTCTTGCACCCCTCAGTAAATGGTGTGTTCCTACAGAGCTGTCTTCCTCCTGCTACAAATATGCCAGTCTCTCCTTATATTTGGAGAAGGATTCTAAAATACTGCTGACCACAAATGGTGAAATTTTACCAAGAGTTATACAACTTGATTGGTATGCAATGACAGTATGCAGTAACACTACTGTTCTGGGGACACGCACGAGTTATTTTTGTAGTGCAGTTGTGAAAGATTTGCACCAGGGGTAGGCCTGTCCTGCCCATTCCTCCCTCACAACCAATGAATGACATGACTCTGTAAGCCTGTCCAAAGTCACCGGACAGACGATGGCTCCCATGTGGCCTGAACTATGACCAGCCCCCTCCCAGCTCACCACAGGGTAACCAAGTGTACACACACAACCTCCCTCTTGAGGATAAAATGCCCGGGGGGTATGACAATGGTTCCTTCCTGGCAAGTTAATGGATATTTCAGCAAGCTCACCGTGCGCTTGGATTGTCATGCAGGGCTTTTCTGAGAAAACAGAACCTTTCCCACATATTCTTCCTGTAAATTAATGCTTGAACTATTTCAGCAAGGAGTCGCTGAAATAAGTAACCAGAACATAAGTGCCCAACATAAGTATCCAGAGATAAAGTTGGCAAAACAAGAAGTAGGGACAGATCTCAGTTTGACAAACTTTTACGTAGAGAACTAAAACTCTTCTTGGGATCAAGTGACTATCATAAACTAAATATATATATATATATATATATATATATATTTCTTTTTTTTTTTTTTTTTCTTTCCTGTTTGGGGTTCCTGATACTACCTCTGGGGGTGGTGGTTTGGTCGCTAAGTTGTGTCTGCCCCTTGCGACCCCATGGACTGTAGCCCACCAGGCTCCTCTGTCCGTGGATTTCTCCAGACAAGAAGACTGGAGTGGGTTGCCATGCCCTCCTCCAGGGGATCTTCAATTTTGAAGATCCCTTGTCATCACGTCTTAAATGTTACCAATTTCGCCTCTCACTTAAGAGCTTTGTTATTTTGAAACGAATCCAGATGAGAATCACAACAGTTCCACGAGTTCCTCACACAACACAATCCACCGCCACCATTGACTGGATTTTTTCTCTCCATCCTCCGAAGGGCTCAAGGTTTGGGGCTCCGGGAGCGGAAAGGGACAGTCACAGGCCTCCAACCGGCGGGCCGCTGAAGCATCGCATGGGCATCTGAGGGCGCCCGTGCCGGGCAGCCCACAGACTCGGTGAGTCCTCACCATCCGCGTGCTGGGCGCACTCGAGCTCCCACTTGGCAGGAGCCCCGGGGGTGACGGCGGCGGTGAGGGTGAGGGTTACACAACTCGCCCGGAGCCACCCCCAAGCGGGCGAGTCACGCACTTGCGCGCTCCCGACCCAACCCAGACGCGTGAGGCGCGCTCTTCCCGGAAAGCAAGAGTGGGCGGGCGGGCGGTGAAGCCCCGTCCCGGGGCGGGCAGCGCGCGGCCCCACCCCGCCAGCCCCGGCCTCCCCACCCGCGTCTCTGGGGCGCGGAGCCGGCGGCTCGCTCTGGCCCGGGCGCGGGCAGCGGGCCTGGGGGCGGCGCGGCGGGGCGGGGCGCGCGGCGGGGCGGGGCCGCGCGGGGCGCGGGGCGCGGGGCCACTCACGCGGCTCGCTCCGCCGGCGGCGCGCGGCCGGGCTGCTCCGCGGGGGCTCTGTGCGCCGCGCCGGCGGCCGGACGCGCGGACCCGGTTCCCGCGCGTACCGGACGGCGTCTGCTTCGTCACTTCCTGCCTGCCCGGCGGCTTCCGGAGGGAACGAGGAGCCAGGTCTTTCCCCCTCACCCACCCCGCCCCGCCCCGCTCCCCTGCCAGGGCGCGACCCGGGGAGACGCGGCGACCGCCCCGGGACCGCCCGCGGGCGCGTGAGTGCGGCCCGGCTCCCCTCCCCGACCCCGCGGCGCCGGCCCCTCCCCGCGGCCCCCGGGGCTCGGTGGCCCGCGTCCGGCCGCCCCGGCCTGGAGTCCACCTGCGTCCGGCCGCGACGCGCCCGAGCGCGCGGGCGAAGGGACGGGGGTCTCCCGGGCGCCGCGGCGCTGGCCCGGCGTGCGAGGAGGGCGTGTGCCTTGGCCGCCCCCGCCCCGGGTAGAGATTCAGCTTGGAAACGCGAAGATTTCCCCCCCCCCCCCCCCGTTCGTGATGTGGGCGTAGGGTTACTTTTCGTATTGACTTAGGAAGGCACGTGCTCTCCAAGCTGGCTTTTGCGCTGTCCCTGACATCGTCAGCGATTCCCTGTCATCGTAAATGATGCGTGGCCGAAGCGACTGAAATGTTTTAAAAGCCGGATGCGTTCAGGATGATGTCGTCTTGTCAGTTTAAGTGGCTTTGGGGTGTAATTTTGTGTGTGTGTGTAAGGACTTGCAAAAAAAAAATTCCGGCAAGAGACATGTAATAAATTTATGTAGGATTTCAGCGTCAGTATTGAAGTAATCAGATTTCAGTGGTTGGCGCAGCCTCGCAAGTAAATGGCCCCTTATCCACGAGGTTGAGGTCTTAACTGTTCCTTTTGAACGAGTTCTGTAGGATCAGCTGACTGCTGATTATAATTCGCACTAGACGACGTAGGGGCTGTGTCCTTAGTTGATAAGCAGAGATTAGAGCTAACATTTAACATTCTGCCCCGTAGCAAGTTTTCTCTGCTGCTTTTTGGATTATTCTGTTCAAATTAAACACCTCTGTCTAGATGAGTAGCATTGCTTGGTGCATAACATAAAAACATTATTTCTGGTAGTAACACGTATTAGCTTATATACATTATGTATACGTAATCATGCTTTACAACGGCTTAGTATGATTACAAAGTTGGAAAATTAGAAACAGTAATACTGGGCAAAGTTGAGTAGTGGTTGTTTGCCAGACTTGTTTCAAATCATCTACACGCTTTACCTCATTTAATCTTTGGGATAACTTTTTGCATAAACAGAGGTTACTCTGAAGTACTTGAGTACACGAGTTTGATTTGAATGTGTCCAAATGGTGAATATGTACATTAATTGCTTCTGTTTCTGTTTTTCGTAAAACAAGGGTGTTGGCAATATAAAATGACTCAGAGTAAATGTGTTTTTCAAGTTGGAAGGTGGCTTTTCAATTGCATGGAATTGCAGTTAGTCCCTTTATTGGAGTATTCAGTAGTTTCCAAAGCCCTGTGTCTCTTTTTTTTTTTTTTTTATCAAAGTTCCCATTACATGTCATTGTCACTCAATCAAGAGGCCGTGCTTGGACGTTCAGAAAAAGTAAATGTTGGGAAAGCCTTAATTGCTCCTGGTGAAAGGTCTCTTCTTACCCTGTTTAGTCTCTTAGTGACATTCCTAATTAAGAGGTTAACAAATGACATACAGGAAGGGTGATTTTCCAATACCAAACCAAGGGAATAAAAAGCAGTGGGTTGACTGTTACTTTGTTGATGAGTCTAACATTCATGGGTACATGAAGGTTAGGAATGTTATGTAATCTATGTTGTAGGGGTTCTAACCTCATTTTTTAGTTTGCCTTTGAATGTCTTAAACATATTTGAATCCAGTACTTTGTGCATTAAGAAATTTTTGACTGGATTTAATTGAGTAGTTTGGACATCCTTAAGTTTATTCTGGGTCTTCCCTGGCAGTCTAGTGGTTAAGACTGTACTTCCAGTGCAGGGGGCGTGGTTTCCATCACTGGGCAGGCAAGTTGTGCAGGGCAACCAAAAAAAAAAAAAAGAAGATTATTCTGTTTCCAGGGGCGATGGTGGGATCCAGCAGTGTGCATCCTATGAGAGTCGAAGCGGTTGAAAGGCCTGCAGAGGAGGAGGGAAGTGCTCAGAAACGTGTCTTATTTGTGATGAGAGCGTGTTGGACTTAACCCATCTTTGTATAGTGGTCCGCCATCAGTAAGGGATTTGAGAACGCTTTTGCCAGTCGATATGTATAAGAGGTTCCTTTACCCAAAGGCATTCTCTTCCGGGAGGAGATGAGTGGAGGTTTGTCATCAGTGGAAGGATGTAGAAGACAAAGATGCAAGTGTTAATCCTTCCGCCCATGGTGACTAACTGATTCCTGCCACCACATGCATCTTCAGGCACTTCCCTGGAGATGTTTGATGTCTGTGGGCAGGCGCTAGTAGAGGAGGGAAGGAAGGAAGAGGGTGGGAGGAGCCAGAGCCCGGGGCTTTATGAACGGGCTTTCGTTTGGACCTCCACGGCCTCTGAAAACCTTTCCAACAATACTGACTGTGTGTGTCTGTAAACCTCTTATATGTTATTTGTGTTCAGAAATAATAGAGAATGTCTCTTTAACGTGCTTCATAAACAGTGGAGCATACTGAGAGTACAGAACAGGAAAAGTTGTTAACTTCTGTGGGTTTGCCATTGTTGGAAGCCGGAGCAACCGTAATGCCAGCCTTGGCTCCTGTCTGTGAGGTGCTGAAGCGGTGTTGTGTTTCATCCGAGAGGAGAACACCCCTTCCTCCTTACTTCAGAACTCAGCTGTCACGTGGAGTGAGTGCCCTTTTAGGTCCTGCGGCGCTGGGGCCTTTTCTAGGTCCCTCATGGCCGTATCTCGGCCTGCGGAAGGTGAGCAGTGAATGTTTGTGGGATGAACAGGTATGCCAGAATCCGCTCTCTGTGCCCGCCTCTTGTGGAGGTTCCACTCGCCTCCAGGGGCAGGGCGGGCCACTGCAGGCTCGCCCTCTCCACGGCCCCAGCTCACAAGGAACCCTTGGCATTCAACCTTTTATGGCTTTATATTGTTGTAGGAGTGTTTTGTGTTTTGTTTCCCCACCCAAAATACAGGCTGTCTGAGGGTAGGGAATACATGTTTGTACAGGCCTGTGTGTGAGAACTTCCTTGTTCATCTGGTATAACAATCTATACCAAGTAGGTTCATTTTTACCTCTTGAGTGACTAGTAGGTGCCATGGGGGAATGTCAGAAAAACTCAAGATGTGGTCCCAGGCCTCAAGTGGGTAAACATTGAGCAAACATTGTGTACACATGTGGAACAGTATGAGAATTTGGAGTTACATAAAGCAAATAACAATAGCTACTATCGATGGAATGCCTAGAACGTGCTTTTGCATCTAAATTTATTTGACTCTCACAACAACCCTGTTGTCCCGTTATAGCCCCATTTTTTACATGGAGAAACTGAGGCACAGAGAGATTCAGCCACATACGAGAGATCACAATACGAGCAATAAGCCAGGGAGACGGGATGCGAACCGCAGGCAGCCTGGCTCTGGAATCAGGGTGGATTCTCCCCGGAGCTTTACTTTATCAAAGATAGAAGAGAGAGCTAGAACTTGACCCTAGTTTCTCAGCTGCACAAACTCTTTTACAATTTCAGAGTAGCACTCACAGTGGCAGTGACCCTCAGGTACAGAGGCTATGCCGGATTTTCCAGGCAGGAGAGGTTGGTAATGAAATGGTTGAGGGGACTCTATTTTGATGTGACTGGAAGCACCAAGAAGAGAAACCGGACTTTGCATTTCAAAGCTGAGTGAGCAGTAGAGCTCTTGCTTGGTTACTCCTGTTGAATTCTAGGACGGTGATTCACAAGGACAGAGGGCCGTGACTGTTTAGGATACTAATTCAGTGTCTACTCATGTGAAATAAAACAGTACTGAATGAACTCGTTACTACCTTTCTTTTTAAAAACACTTTTAACCCCCTAGTGAATGTAACTTACCAGGATGGGAGTGTCACGGAAGGCTTCCGGTGCCCATCTGTCCGGTTGCCTGGTCCTTACGTGAAATCTTGACTCACTTCTTCAGCTTGTCTTGGACAACCGAGCACACTTTTGGGGCCCGGAGGCCTCTTCCAACCAAGTTGTATTTCTCTGGTGGATTAAAAAAAAAAAGTAAAGCAGCACTGTTGGTTTGGTAACAGACCTGGAGTAAGGTCACTCGGAAGCCACATGGACTTGGATGAGGGCCCGCAAACAGAACGCAGCAAGATGAAGGAAAATGGTTTTCTTCGAAAGCCCAATTGTATGTCCCTTTAGTTGGGAGACGACAGTGTTATTTTGGGGGTGTTGGGCGCCAACAGAGTCCGCTGAACCCACATGACCCCGCCGATAGGGAGTACTACCATTGGCCCTGGAATCCGAGGAAGAGGTGCCCTGGAGCAGGCCCGGGCCTGGTTAGCAGCTCTGCAGGTACGTGTTCTGGGGGACACATCACTTCTGCTGGGGGGTCAGGGGGACAGCCTTGTAGTTTCAGTAAGAAATGACACAGTGCTGCTCTCCTTTTAACATCAGCTCATATTCTGGGATGGCCCCTCAGCAAAGGAGCTGATGGCTGTGAATATTGCCCACAGTTGTGTTCTATTTAATTATCCAAGGCTACAGTTGGGGCTAAAAGAATCTACATGGAAGTGTTTTTATCCAACTGGCACGTTAGCCTCAATCTTAGTTTCAGCTTCCTCTCTGAACAGGGATTTTTAGAGAAAGAGACAGTGATTCATTAGTCCTAAACCTGTCAAGCTGGGGTGATGGTGTCCCTCCTGCCCAGTTTTATGACTCTGAGGTTGGTAGAGTGGCACCCTGACCAGTATGGCGGTGGTTTAAGCACGAGTGTAGACAGAACGACCCAGGGCTGCTTATACAGTGACAGTGACAGATGCCTCCTCTTAATCCAGAGATTAGAGCTCCCTAGAGCCACAGCTGGGGGCGGGGTGGGCAGCTGTATTGAAATCCTCCTCAGGTGATCCTGGTACCCATCTCCACCTGTTGGAAGAACCAGCCCTGTGTTTTATAGATGGGAGAATCAGGGCAAAGTCAAATGGCTTGCCTACAGCTGGCTCACTGGTTTCAAGATTTTATCACCAGATAGTGTGCAATTTCAGAGTTTTATGGCTGGAAGAAATTTTCCAGGGCATCAATTCTGTAACTCACTTTATGGCTCCATATAAATGACACTTGTTCATACCATTTCCAAGTCAGATATGAACACAGAGAAATAGTGTTTTCTCAAAGCCTGTCTTCTGTTCTGGCCAAGGTAAAGATCAAAATGTCAGTCACCAAAATTTCTTTGTAATTTTAATGGATACTTTTTGTTAATTTCAGGAACAGCAAGTTATTTGCAGTATTTTTTATTATGTAACCTGTGATGCCCTGTAACATTTTTTTTTGAAACTATAGAATATTAAAAACTGAAGTGAAAGATTAAAGTTTTATATGCGTTACTTATTCAGTCTTAGAATTTTCACTACTTTATTAGAGTTTCTTTTGGAAATCTGGTTGATTTTTAACTTTTTGTTTGTTTGTTTGTTTGTTTTCTTTTCTTTTTAGGGTGTCTTACCTTGGAAACAGCACAGTTTGGCTTCCACGTCTTCTCTGAGCTTAGAGAGTCCTCTTTTCACCATGTCGTCAGTAGGGACAGAAAACCAGGTTTGTTCCTTCAAGATGTGTCCCAGTGCCTTGGAACAGCAGCATTCCCAGAAGTAATCATGTCAGATGCCTGTGAAAAGACCATAGGGCCAAGTGATCCGATATAATATTCATGGAAGAATGGTTTAAAAAAAACTGAAGAAAAGGCAAATTTCAAGAAGCAACCCAATGCGGTTTAGCACTTTTGAGCAGCTGAAAGAAGATAGTTCTGCAATTACAAAGTGGCATGACTCGTGTGTCTTACATTGTCTTTGTTAACCCATTGCTTTAGTGTGTAATACTGAGTAATTTTTTCCTCTACTGCTAAAGCTGGTAATCTGCTTACAATCAGAGTTTGCTTCTGTGTGGCTAGAAAAGTAGTAGATACAATAGGGGAAACGGGAGCTTGTAATAGGATGCTGGCCCCAGACATTGACTTTCACTGAAGAATTCCTCAAAGTGCCGGATGTCGAGGAATTGCTTCTTCTCAGTGATTGTTCAAAACTCTGTGACTCCAGGTTCATTTCCTTTATCTTCCTTCGGCCTGTGTATGTGCCTGCTTTTTTCTTGGCATGGATTTTTGGAAAAATCCGATGACTGTATTTTTTCAGCTTAAAAATAAGAATTATATGAATCATAGCTTCACGCAGACTTTCCTAGGATCAAGAGTAGAGTAATTGTCATTCTTTTTCCTTTCTTTTTTTTTTTTTACTGTTTTTATGTTCTTATTCGGTGTTTTGTTTTCTTCCTCTGTTTTCTAGAGGGAAATGAAGCATGATCACGACATTCTGTTTTTAGTTATGTAGGAGCCCAGAAGTAGAATTTACAGGAAATTTACATCTTTTCCCCATTATTGTTCTAACCTTGTTTTAAGCTTCCATCAGACTTGTTTGTAGCAATATTGATGTAAAGGCCACGTTCTTACTCTGCCCTTTCTTTTTTACTGCCATAGTAAGAAGCAGGGATTTCTCCACACACTTGATAAGCCCAAAAAGAGAAAAAGTGAGAGAGAGGAAGCTTTTGTGATCAACAAATGAAGCAGTTGATCATTAAGGTCATTAATGTGTGTGTACATGTGGTCAGTGTGAAAGTCAGTCTGTGGGTTAGAGCTAAGATGGTTAACAGACATGAATGAGTAAATTGGACTGTTTTCAGCTCTTCTAACTCTTGCTAAGTCAGTTGACCTCATCAATACCTTTTCTCCCCTGGAGATTGTGGAAACCATTGTTCTTAATCAAGTTTTACCCAACAGAGAAACAGAAACAAAACAGATTTTAAAATTTAATAAAGTGAAATTCCTGAAACCATTTGTCTTTTTTTTTTTTTAGTATTTCCTTTCACAGAGGCTTCTTTTACCTCATTCTTTTTTTTTTTTTTTTTTTTGCCTTTCTGCCCTGCCTAGTTATCACCTGGTCTCACTTTAGTGTTTATTTCTCATCTGTCCAGAATTTCTTGTTTGGTGTCTTTCCTTCCTGCCTTTTTCTATGACTCAGCCTCCCGTCAAGAATGCTCTCTGTTCTCTTTCCCCTCGGTTTCCTTGGGCGTACCCCTTCCCAGCCAGCCCCTGCGGTCTTTTCTTGTTATCACTTGTCGGCCCCGGTTTCCCGCCTAGCCCCGCTCGTTTCTGTCGCTCCCCCTTGGTGATGACTTCTGTACCACCTTGCCTCTTCTGTCTGTAGCGCTCCCTGGCCTGTCATGGGCTTCATCCAGCTCTGATTCCTGCTCAGCACACTGCATTTATTGTTGTTTTCTTCCTACGCCTTTTGTGTATTTGCTCCATGAGCCTTTTTCTATTTTCCTCATCCCTGGGTGGCAGGCATTACTAGATGAATTTGTTGGCTGTATTTGCATGGAACCCACGTCCTTGCTGTGTATTTCCTGGGTAGCCAGGATGAATCAGTTATTATTAACTTTTCTTGGAACATTGAGCTTCCTGTGTTTTCTGCTTCTAAGAATTAGATGGGTATTCTAGAAGACTAAACTTACTCCAAAGAGAGGGTAATCATACAATGCTGGCATTTTTAACTCTTTATTCAAGAGTTCTTATCTTTTCAGTTCACTGCCTTGCCTTGAAAGAGTAAAGACAGACATTCAAAGCAGGTTTGGGGTTAGGGGTGGGTGGAAAATGGGAAGAGAAAGGTAAATACCACAAAAGGACACATAGTTTCTAGAAGGGGAAGGAAAACTAAAACCACAAACAGCAGACACTTAAGATTTATTAGGTAAAAGGTCCCCTAAAAGGATAAAAAGTATCAGTAATTCTGTCACTGAATGTTAATACAAGGTCATCATTTTTTTTTTATACTTTCAAGTTCTAAGACTTGAATAACAAAACAAACAATCTTGTAAATATTTTATTTTGAGAGACTTGATGTCTCCTTAAGTATTAACCTGTGTCATTTTTTAACAGTCTCAAAGTGTCATTAGTAACCAACCCTGTTAGCTTCTTGCCTTGAAAAGCATATAAATTGTATACTCTTGCCCTTTTGGACTCTGGAGTCCTGATGAAAAGGTAGCTTTTTAGCAAAATGTTACCCTGTTGATGATTTACCTTGTCATATTTTTTCCTTCATTCTTGCATGTGTTATGAGTGTGGTGCTGTGTGAATAAACTACTGAAAGTAGACTAATGTGAGTACAGACGCAGCTTTATTAAACGTAGAAAGGAAAACCCTGTAAACCACAATAGTGTTAGTTGCACAGTCATCTCTGACTCTGTGACCCCCTGAACTGTAGCCCAGCAGGCTCCTCTCTCCATGGAATTCTCCAGGCAAGAATACTGAAGTGAGTAGCCTTTCCCTTCTCTAGGGGAACCTCCCCGACCCAGGGATTGAAGCTGGGTCTCCTGCATTGCAGGCAGATTCTTGACTGTCCGAGCCACCAGTGAAGGCCATACAATGTAGTATCTAAATACTGCTTTTAAGAACCACCCGGTGAATGGAAGCTGATCATACTGGATCTTCTTTCTGCCGGAGCTTGCCCTGATTCTGATGGTGGTTGTCAGGTATCTTGGAGCTGATTCTGTCACGTTCACCACTTGTGAGCAGATAGTAAAATCAACATCAGAACCACTGTTAGGTACTAACAGGAAATGCGTGCAGGTGTGCTGAGTGCAGCACTGTGGTCTGAGGTTCCAGAGATGGGCAGAGGGTGGGCTCTTCTCTCCAGAAGCTCATCACTGAGTAGGGAATTGTTGATGAGTGAACGATCACAGTGCAGTGGGGCAAATGCAAGAGTGTATTTACATAAGCAGCAGCTGTCACAGGAACAGATTAATTGAGAGAGTCAGAAAGTATAAGTCAGAAACCTCAGAATGTCAGATACAATGTGTAGATAATGGGTGTGTGTATGTTGTGATGATGAAGTCGTGGGTGGTCCCTCCCTTATTACCTGTGTGAGTTGGACAGCTTCCTTAAAGCACTCAGACACAGCGTCTCCACTTAAAATAGTGAAAATCGTCTAGTAATCTTGCATGGGTTAAGTGAGGTAATATGTGCAAGGGGCCATATGGTTTCCTTATGGGCTTCCCAGGTGGCTCTAGTGGACGGTCCCTTCTTCAATTATTGTTTAAAATTTGGAGAACGCGACACCCGGGAGAGAACGTGGCAGATGAATGTACTCTTACACCGTAGACAATGTTGCTGCCCGAAACAGGTGGAATTCCCGTTTCACATATGCTTTTATAGTTTTTAGGAAAACTTACCTTACTAAAAACCTTATAGTCAATCTCTCTCTTTTTTTTTAAAACCAGAAGTTTATTTCCCTTAGTCTACCTGCCAGATGTAGTTCTCAATGACAATTATTTCTTCCCGTAAGTCACATCCATTCTCAAATTTAAAATTTGCTCACTTAAGCATATGTGATAAAAATATGCCATTAGCTTTTAAAGTGTTTAGCTAGAGTGACATCACTGGGATGGGTTCTCGTAACAACTGCTTTCAGAAAAGTTGGAGGAAGACTTACTGGATACAGGTGCTTTGGAATGTGTTATAAAATCAGTCTTTGTGTAGTTATAATCTCAATGCCTGAATTTTATGTGAACCTGAATTTAGTTCCTGGATTGTATCTACGTTTTTGTTCTTTCAAAAGGTGTTTATATTAACTTCTTTCACCAGAACCAGACTGCACAATCTGCATTTTCTAGTGTAGTAGAAAAAAATTGACGGGCTTCCCTGGTGGCTCAGTGGTAAAGAATCCACCTGCCAATGCAGGAAACATGGGTTCGATCTCTGGATTGGGATGATCCCCTGGAGAAGGAAATAGCAACCTACTGCAGTTTGCTTGCCTGGGAAATTTGATGGACAGAAGACCCTGGCAGGCTACAGTGCATAGGGTAGCAAAAGAGTTGGACACGACTTAGCGCCTAAACAATGACAACAAGAAAAAATTGGCACAATGATTTAATATTATTTTGCTTATGGTTGGATTCATTTCTTCCTAAATTAGCAGGTCTTAAAATATGGGTCTGTCTTAGACCATATGATATATCAGGCTGGGTTAAGTTTTACCTGGAGACAAATGATTCTTCTGATCTGGGTTGTTTAGCTTTGTTACAAAAGTCCACTAATATCATGATTAGATTTGTCTATTCTCTTGTGATTTTGTGTACTATAAGGCTTATATTTGGGATAATTTTTAAACACCAGTATTGAGACAGAACTACCAGCCCTGAATTTTGATCAAAATATGTGTCTTGTCTAAAGCATCTTCAGTAAAGTTCATTGTTTGCAGTCCAGGGATTTGAATCAGTTTGGTTTGTGTTTTATGGCTGGTGTTAATTTGTATTGACATTCCATTCACAGGTAGGGAAAGTGTATTTCCATAGCAAGGGAGGCACTTGGTACATTACTGTTCCAAAGTTTAGTTTTAAGCTGGCTATGATTGGACAAGTGGCTTTCACTTAGTATTCTCAGCAGCAGTCCTGTGGGCACGTTAATGTGTTTAATCGCCCTAATGAATGTCTAGTTAGCAGAGGCTCTGGGACCTCGCAGCAGATGGCATGAGATGGGCTGAGCTGCTGATCTTGTCTCTGGGTGCTTCCTGTTAGAGTCTTTGAGACGTGAAATTTTTTTCTGATGGTGTTTGATTTTTTCTTGAATTTTTTTAATATTATTATTATTGATAACAATAACAATTGCCCTTATGGAACCTCAGTAGGGTCAGGCTCTTGACATATGAACTCTTTGCTACCACTCAGATAATTTCTAACAAAATTTGAGGTGATAAAATATATTTATGTGGTATATAAATACGTGTTTATATTGATAAATAGGCAAATAAATGTTAGGTCAGTTCTGCAGATCCAGAGGCTTGTTGTGTTACATTTTCCCCATTGTTAGAATGAGGGCAGAGGAGGGGATTGAACCGCCCAAGGTCACACCGACAGTAAATGGTGAAACTAGGGTTACACTCCAGGTCTGATTAAATTCCATGCTTTCCGTCACTTTTTAAATGTTTGCCCTTTTAAAATGTACTGCCTTTCGAAATGTTTCCTCTTGAAAAAGTTAAAGTTCAGCTGTTTTATAAGTGCATATTATTTTGAACTAAGATGGACTCTATATAAATTCTATGTTAGACACCTAATTTTTCCCCCAAATAAAATAACAGTGTTCTTGACTATGGAAATTAATGAGGCTCAATATTAAATGTAACCAGTGCTCAGTGGAGAGACAAAACCAACTACTCTAGAAAAGTACAGAAGAGACGGTGAAAATCGCTAGGTCGGTGATTTGATGTATGGTTGGTCTTTTGCCATATAGACTTTTTGGCATATAGATATATATGTGTATTTTTTAAGCAAAACTAGTTTTATAACATGTGCTATCTAGTGACTCATCTTTCATATATTACATATTGGCCACCATTCTGAAGCATCATGAGTTGATATATCTTCATTAAAATTTTCCTTTTTCCGTTTTTAAAACTAATCTTTTTATTTTAGGAGAGTTTGGGGTTTATAGAATACTGCAGAGCTAGGACTGAGAGCTCCCTGTTTCCCCTGTCGGTAACATCTCACCTTGGTGTGGTGTTTGTCAGAACTAATGAGCCAGTATTGATAGGTCGTCATTAGCCAAAGTCCCCGCTTCCTCAGACTCCCTTGGTTTTTATCTCTTGTCTTTTTCTGTTCCAGGACCCCAACCAAGACGCCAGGCTTCAGTCCTCACGTCTCCTCAGGCTCTTCTTGCCTGGGACAGTCTCTTAGACTTCTCTTGGTTTTTATGACTTGGACAGTCTGGGGGTGGGGGGCGTACGGTCAGATATTGTTGAGCGCCCCTCAACTGGGATCTGTCTGACGTTTTTCTCCTGGTTCAACTGGGGTTGTGTGTGTGGGGGAGAGAGACCGCTGGGGCAGAGTGTGGTTTTCATGGCATTGTTTCAGGGCGACCTCCTGTCTGCGTGACTGTAACCTTGGGGTCCTGGCGCTTGTGGGTGCTTGTCAAGTTCTCCCGCGAAGTTCCTCTTTGTGCCTTTTCCACCAGTGCTCTTGGGAAGAAGGCAGCCCCCACGCCAGGAGTGGGCGTCCTGCTCCACCTCCTTGGGGCGGGGCGGGGGATCTCCCCACTGTGTTTGGCACCTTCCGCAGACGGCGTTTGCTGTCCCAGTTATTCATTTATCCAGTCTTTGATTTATACCCATGCAGACTGATGGATAATCATACTGGTGTTATAATCAGATACAGTACAATCATATTGCTCTGACGGCTCCAGCTGTGGCCAATCAGAACAGCTCTCATTGGTTCCTGTCTCCCTTTGCTATACCCTGTTTTTGTAAGTTTTTTTTTTTTTTTTTTAATATGGACCATTTTTAAAGTCTTTACTGAATTTGTTAGAATGTTGTTATCTGTTGTATGTTTTGTTTTCTGGTCATAAGGCATGTAGGGTCTTAGCTCCCTGACCAGAGAGCAAACCCCAGCCCCCTGCATTGAAAGGTGAAGTCTTAACCAGGGGAAGTCCTCATACCCTGCCATTGTGGGTTAATATCTTCCTTTTTTCACACAGCTGCTCGGTATTCCACCGTAGGAGTATATGATAATATGTCTGATCCCTCTTTGGTATTCCATTGTACGAGTATCCCATAATGTATTTAATCCCTTTTTGATAATTTAGGTATCAGGTTTCTCGCCATTGTAAACAATGCTGTGATGAGCAGTCTTCAAAAAGTGCACTTATGAAAATGTTGCTTGGTCATCCTGGGGCAGTTGCTGTGTTAAAGGGACTGCCAGTGTTGTTTTCAGTGTCCCTGACTTTCTCTTAAGGCTCTCTTAAGCAGCTTTCTGAGGAGTGAGCATTTTCACCAGACCTACGAAAACAGTGGTGTGTTTATCTCTGTTGTCGCCTCCCTTTTTGCTTTTTTTTTTTTTCATGGGATCAGGGCTGGTGGTGCAGGTGGCACCAGAGGTCCTGAAAGCTGCTTTGAGAATTAATCTCCACGTCTCTGTCGCCCCGGCCTTATCTGTCAGCTTGTGACCAATCTTGTTTAAAATTTCCATCCACTCCCCCCACCCCCACCACTGTATTATTTGCATTGAATTTATGGATGGAGTGATGAAGGGCAGAAAGTTTCCTCTTACTTTTTCTAAGCCAGACTGAAGCCAAGCCTAACTGCATTACTATCTTTAAAACTGTTTTATTGCAGACAGATACTCACCTGCTCATCCTTGTGGTCATCCTATGCAGATTCCTGTCTTCCGCTAACCTCATTCAGACCATCTTGCCTGTCTTTTGACAAGATTGCAGACTTTCCCTTTTCTTTTGTGAATAGGCTTTGTTATAATCAGCTTTGTTTTCCTCTGTTTGTGGTATTTCTGAATTTTGGCTCACTTTTATCTCCTATTTTCATTCATCGAGCACCTTTTAAAGGGGTGTCACCCTTCTCATTTCTAAGCAGAAGTTTAAAGGTAAATAAGAAATAACCACAGTTTCGCATTCTTCTCTGGTCAAGTGCATCCAGTTATCTAGGGCTAATGTGTATCATGGGTTTTTAATTCTCAGAAGACACACTTTCAACCCAGTGTGCTGTGAATGTGGGCCTTTTTAAGATTTACATCTGTAGCATTTCACCTACTCTACCTATTTTAAACTACCTTTTAAACCCTTCTTGATGCAGAAATGGCTCTTCTTTTCTCCTTAAAATCCTCTTTGCTTTGAGATGGTCTTTTCTTAACTTTGATATCATTGCTCCGTGCCAGCTGTGTGCCCTTGGTTGCATTTCTTACCTTCTCTTTCTGTTTCCTCATCTGAAAGTGCGGTTCTTTAGCGGCAGCCACCTCACTGGACCGAGTGTTGACTGAACGAGATCCGCTGTAATGCCTGGGGTGCGATATTGCAGATATCCTCTGTAAGTATTCCCGCCATCTTTTCCCCTCCAGCTATCTGGCATACCTCCCTTTACTTGTCCATGAATGTAAAACTGTTAGTTGCTCAACTGTGACCAACTCTTTGTGACCCCAGGTCTTACAGACCCTGGCGGGACTGTAGCCCTCCAGGCTCCTCTTTCCTTCGGATTCTCCAGGCAAGAATACTGGATTGGGTAGCCATTCCCTTCTCCAGGGGATTTTCCTGACCCAAGGATCGAACATGGGTCTCCTGCACTGCAGGCAGATTCTTCTTTACCATCTGAGCCACCTGCGTTCCATTAGATTAAGAAAAATGGTTTATCATAAGTAAGTTTTATGTTTCCTTCAAACTCATTTTAAACTTTTTGTCTTGAAATGGTTACGGATTCACAGAAAGTTGTAAAAATACAGAGAGGTCCTGTGTATCCTTCACCCAGTTTCCCACAAAGGCAGCTAGTACGGGAGCAAAGATGGAAGACAGACCTTGGTGCAACCCACAGAGCTTACTCTGTTGTCTCCAGTTTTACACACACGCATTTGTGTGTGTATGTAGTTCTGTGTAGCTCCATCATGTGTGAAACTGAAATTCGCTCAGTCATGTCTGACTCTTTGCAACCCCATGGACTATATAGTCCATGGAATTCTCCAGGCCAGAATACTGGAGTGGGTAGCCTTTCCCTTCTCCAGGAGGTCTTCCCAACCCAGGGATTGAACTCAGGTCTCCCGCATTGCAGGCGGATTCTTTACCAATTGAGCCAGCAGGGAAGCCCAAGAATACTGGGTGGGTAGCCTGTCCCTTCTCCGTCAGATCCATCACGTGTAGATTCACGTAACCTACCACCACAATCAGGACATGGAACTGACGCATCAACCCAAGGCTTTCTGCCTGCTACTCCGTCATAACCCTCCCTCTGCCCACCAACCCTGGGTAACCACTAATCTGTTCTCCGGCTTTATAATTCTGTCATTTTGAGAATATTATATAAACGGAATTGTGCAGCATCTGACCTTTTGAGATTAGCTTTTTAAACTCCTCATGATGCCCCTGCGATGCCTTCTCGCTGTTGTGTATATCAGTAGTTCCATTTTACTGCCTAGTACTGGTCCGTGGTATGGGTGCATCACAGTTGAACCATTTGTCCTTTGGAAGCACATTTGGGTGGTTTGCTGTTCATTGCTATTACAAATAAAGCTGTTACGAGGATCCATGTGCAGGTGTTTTGTGTGGACCCGAGTTTTCATTTCACAAATGCCTAGGAATGCAGTTCCTTGATCAGAACTTTTTGGATGGGCTATTGAAAGCTTCTTTGAAAATACATGCTAATACATCCACACTTACATAGAAAGGCAAGTAAAGTAACATATATTGTCATTGTCCTTTGTTTTAAATTATCTGCTTGAATTGTGGCATGCGTCCAAAGTATAGAATCTTGTCTTCTTTGTACTGTAATGTAATGGGTACTAAATAAGTATTTCATTTGGCTAATGAATCCCCTTTCATATTTTATTAGCATGTTTTCTCGGGTATATTATTGTTCTCAGATACTAAATTTGAGTGGGACAGATATTTCATATAATGATTTTTCTGGTTTTCAATTTTCTGTGATGTGGTAGAGATTAATTTTTAAAAATACCTCTAGATTAGCACAAAAAATCAGCAAGTCCATCATTGACTAATGTCTGGCAACATTTCAGATAATCGGTAGGTCAGTGCTAATGCTTTTTGCTTTCCAACATCATGTTTGGGGGTCCTAAAATGTTTCATAAAATCATTGCCTCCAAAGTTTATAATAAATGATGAGTCATTATTCAGATGAAGCTACAAATACTCTTTTGACGTGTGAAGGGCTTCTATTGATGATAGCCATGGATTTAAACAACTTTATTAACACATTTGCACCAACCTAATAATTGGCATCAGAAGTCCACATAAGGATGATATGAATTTATAAACAGTGGACAGGATCAACTGATTTGATCAGTTTTGGCTTTCCCACATACGACTATCTTCTAGCCTTAATATAACCGATAAAATGTTCTTTGTCAAAAAAAAAAAAAAGGAAGAAAGGAAAGAGAGTGAAATGTAGAAAGCAGTGATTCTTAACTCTGTTCGAATTATCTCGTTAGCTTTAAGAATGAAACAAGTACCTACAACCAGGCCAATTAAATTAGAATCATTGAAAGTGCTGCCCAGGCACTGGTATTTTTAAAAAACTTCTATGTAATTCTGATGTTTAGCCAAGGTTGAGAACCCCTGAACCAACAGACAACAGTGTCTCTGCTCTTGTGTCTTCGCTTTAGAATGGGCTAGTGTTTGTGCTTCATGCACGCATCTCCCACATACTGGGCTCACGGATTCTGCATTCCTTTTATTCATGGCTCTGCCGAGATGGATATTTTCCTAAGGGGGAAAAAATCACACCTGTGGACTGTGGACACATTTAATCTACAAAACACAGCTTTCATAAGTATAACAGAAGAATGCCTGTGACAGTGAATCAAGTACCCAACAGTGAAAAACTCAGAATCACTGAAAAGTCAAAAGGAAGTTAGATTTGGTCCAAGGCATCCCATGGGTGGGAACCTTTTGGGGACATCAGAAAAGGTTTAGAAAACGTGCCTGAAGTGTTGGGGTGAGAGAGCTGAGTCTATTTATAGATCCTGTTGTCAACTTTATTTAGTTTCTTTTCTTTTTAAAATGTATTGCTTTGCAAAATCAGTATTTGCTTGTAACACGTGAATGTACACAAGGATGAACAACAACAAAATTCATTCCTCCCCATCCGTGTTCACGGATGTGAATTCTTCTACACCTTTTCCTATATTCAAAAAAGTATGTTTAATGACAATAAGATTTGTTAGGTTTTTTTTTTTTTTTTTTTTGCTTTTCAAATAGGATCATACTCAATACATTATTCTAAAGCTTTCTCTTCCTCCATAATAGATCATGGCTATTTCTCCAGATCAATAGATCAGATCTAACTCTTTGTTTTCAAAAAATGAATAACAGTTTCAACATATATAATTCATTCAGCCATTTCCCTGAGGATGGATATTCAAGATGGCCCCTCCTTTTTTCCACTATAAATAGTGTTGCAACACGTATCTTTGTATGCATAACTTTTGTATCTAAAGTATTCTTATAACCTGTGGTTTGGTTTTCCTCAGATTTCTTAGTTTCTCTATATCTTCTCTGGTAGAATTAGTGAATTAAGGTCCGTTGAGTTCCAATTAATTGGCTTCTTCAGGGTGTTGTTGGGCATTAGGTAGAGAATCAGTTATTTTAGAAATGGCTCTGAATGGATCCTAATGACCATAGATATTTTTCATAGCTTCTAGAATTTCTAAGTTTACCTCAACAGGCCAATGGATGGGCTTCATGGAGGTCCTGGAACCACCTGATCTTGATTGCAAAGCTGTGTACATGTGACATCACTTTGCCGACAGTGGTCCGTCTAGTCAAAGCTATGGCTTTTCCAGTAGTCGAGTACGGATGTGAGAGTTGGACCATAAAGAAGCCGAGCGCCAAAGAACTGATGCTTTCGAACTGTGGTGCTGGAGAAGACTCTTGAGAGTCCCTTGGACAGCAAGGAGATCAAACCAGTCAATCCTAAAGGAAATCAACCCTGAATATTCACTGAAAGGACTGATGCTGAAGCTGAAACTCCAATACTTTGGTCTCCTGATGCGAAGAGGCGACATGCTGGGAAAGATTTAAGACAGGAGGAGAAGGGGACAACAGAGGACAGATAAGATGGTTGGATGGCATCACCGACTAGATGGACATGAGTTTGAGCAAGCTCCAGGAGATAGCAAAGGACAGGGAAACCTGGCATGCTGCAGTCCATGGGGTCACAAAGAGTCGGACCCAACTGAGTGGCTGAATAACAAATCCTTGTGATGGCTTTCATCAGATTTTCAGCAGAGCTGTTGCCTCAAAAAAGGCTGAAAATGGATAAAATCAGATGGTAGTTCTGAGCCTTGAGATTCTATAAAGGGATCTTTGGGACCACAGGGAACTTTTGAGTTCCCGTTGATAGCATGTTTAAATCACAGTGTCCTCTTTCTGTAAAGACTGGATTGAGAGAAGTTTATCTAACTTTCCAGATGACATCCACCTAGGAGAGATGACTAATGCCATACAGAGCAGACTCTCGAATCAGAATCATCTGGATAGCTTGTGGCAGCATTCTAAATAAAATCAGCAAGAGGAAGCATCTGCAGGAGTCGAGAATTGGCTCACATACACCCAAGAAGATCAGCTAGGGTTTATTTGACCACAGGCTTCTGCAAGCTTCCCTGTGATTCAGCTGCTAAAAACAGGCGTTGGACCAACACCTGGGGGCTGTGTTGACGCCTGTGACCAATGCTTCGGTGAGACACCAGCAGAGCAGGGAGACGAGTGATGGGCTGAGAAGTGGAGTCACTGAGGATCCCCCGGGGGAGGAGTTTGTTTTTGGAGCAGGGGGAGAGGGTGTGAGAGAGCAGCGCGGATCAAGGACCGGCAGGACCGGAAAGGGGTTTGCAGAGCTTGTGCTGTGGATCTCAGGTGCTCGGTAAATATTTGATGAATGGAAATTACAAGGCAAAGGATTTTGACTCTATCTGAGCTCTAGCGAGGGCTTCCCTGGTGGCTCAGCCAGTTAAGAATCCACCTGGAATGCGGGAGACTTGAGTTCAATGCTTGGATCAGGAAGATTCCCCTGGAGGAGGGCATGGCAACCCACTCCAGTATTCTTGCCTGGAGAATCCCATGGACAGAGGAGCCTGGTGGGCTACAGCCCATGGGGTTTCAAAGAGTTGGACACGACTGAGCGACTGAGCACGGTACGCAGCACACACACCTAGTGAGAGGCCTCCGGTGATGGGGTGGGGCCCTGGAAGGTCATGACTGCAAGCCGAGTGACGGGTGACCAGGACCGGGGCTTTGGAAGGAATCCTGCTCTGAGGGAGAGCTTGTGCTCTAGGACTTCAATACCCTTTTCACTGGATCATCGTATTTCTTCTCTCGGGTACCTGAATTCTAGAACAGGAGAAAATTCTAGGATAATGTTGCAGGCTCTTTTAAAGTACTTTTTTGATGCTTTTAACTCAAAGGCTACGTGACTGCCAGTACAGGTATTTTTAAAGGTGCCGGAATGTTGAACTGTAACAGGTTTTTATCTGAAACGTGCAGTGCATAAATTATTCCACTGTTAAACCTGAAGTAACTAGTCTAGACTTGCAGTGTGTGGTTTAAGAGTTTATTTTTGTTTCTTTAGAGAGGAGAAAAGCCACATTCTTTTCATGCTACAAAAAGAGTAAAAAAGGAAATTTCACCACTTCCTGGCTTCGTTGTGGCCTCCGGGAACACAGGACACTTATCTCCATTGGGCTAATTGTTCTGAATCCTGACTCAGATGATAATAGCTCTGCACGGAATTTGTGTCATGTCTGTTGTCTACACAGGCCTGCACCTGAGTCTGCACACTGCCCTGCGAAAGTGTAGCTCTGATACTTCACCTGGTTGAGACGCAGGTATCTCTTATTGTCGCTCAAATAATTGAAATAATATCAGAATCCTTTAGATGGTGGAAATAAATACTGTCAAGTTTTTTTTTTATATAAAGTTTTGGAAGAGAAAAAAGAAGCCTGTATCTCACACTAGTGGTTTTAGAACAGGGTAGGAGCTGCTGCCACCTAGGACCATGGTCTGCACTCCTCTTTCTGGCGCCAGTGGTGTTGGGTCGGGGGCGGGCTGAGCCGCTGGCTGGCTCGGCAGCCGTGCTCTCCCGAGTCTTGTCCGCTCGTCTGTAGAGACGGGGGAGGGTGGCACTTAGACCTGCAGAGAGGCGCTCAGCATGCGCTGGGGCTCTGCCCGCGTTTAGGGGACTCCCCAGACATTCTACGGCTGTGTCTCCCACTGTCCCCTCCTTGAGCTCCTTCCTTTTTTCTACCCCCCACCCCCCCATTCAGCAGATAATGTCATTGCTATGTCTTGTACCGTCTTGAACATGGCATATCTAAAGGTAATGTTTGTGTTCCCTCCCCTGCCCCTTCTTCCTGCCCTACTTAACCTACTTCTGCCCCATGCTCCTGTCTCTCCTTTTGTAATGAATGGAGACCACTCACCAGGCATGCTGGGGGCTCTGGAGTCTTCCTATCTGGGATTGAATCCCCACTCCACCGCTTCACGCTGCCTGACCTTGGACAGGCTCCTTAATACGTCTCAATCTCAATTTCTTCAGTGATGAATAAGATGGCAGTTCATCTTCTAGGACTGGGAAGACTCACTGAGATGAATACACGTTACCGCTTAGTGACGTTCCTGACATTTAAGTAAGTTGATCACTTACGACTCTCAAGCTGGACATGGTGGCGTCAGCCTGAATCCCTCTGCCTTCCCTTCACCTGGGAGTCATCAATGCTGTTGATTCTACCTCAAGTGTCTCTCCTCTTTCTAGTCAATGCTTTTAGGGTCAGGATTTCCTCACTTGAATCCACTACTCAAAAGAGGTTCATAACCCCTCGAAGTTATTTGTACATTTTTTGACATATGTGCATTTTTCCTTAGGAAAAGGCTTTTAGCTTTTCTTTTTTTTAAGGCTTTTAACTTGTATCACTCACTTTCACGTAGGTCGGTGACCCAGAAAAGGTTAGTACTAACTACTGGCATAGACTCTCCTCTCTTTGTCCGTATTCAGGAACCTGTAAATGGACATTCCTACCCTGGTCTCTGTGCCTCTGACCTACTCTTTTATTTTTTAATTTTAGAATGTTATTTATTTATATTTTCATTTTTACTTTTTGGACTCACCCCATGGCCTGTGGGATCTAGTTCCCTGACCAGGAATTGAACCCAGGCGCTCTGTGCTGGAAGTGCGGCGTCTTAACCAGTGGACCACCAGGGAAGTCTCCCTGGTCTGCTCTGCACTCGATTGCTCAGTTCACTTTTTCCTTTTTTTTTTTTATTGTTCTTGCATCCTCATCCTGCTTGTTTGGTTGTGTTGACTCCCTGTTGCCTGTAGTGACTGTTCTTATCCCAACCACATGCTAGGATCACATGAGAAGACTTTTAAAAACACCAACGCCCAGTCCCCATCCTCGACCAATTAATTGATACTAGTAAATACCAGACATCAATTCTGTCTTAAAGTTTCCCAGGAGATTTTGATGTGTAGCCAGAGTTGAGAGCCTCAGGGTGGCGGGTCGGTGCGCTGATCAGAGTTCACATTGCCTGCAGGGACCTCAGTCATTGCCTTTTCCAGCCTAATCTTCTGCCTCTTCCCCCCCCCGTTCACATCCTGTCACTCACACTCCAGGCACATAGTTCTTGCTGTTCTCAGAACAGACTCTGAGCTTTTGCCTGTCCTGATCGCTCTGCTGTTTCTCTGCCTGGTCCTTTCCATCACAGACCCTCCCCTTGATGCCAGAGACAGCCGCAAGCCTCCTTGTGCAAACTCCTGTTAGTTACATAGGCCTTACGCTGTATTAGTTATCTCTGTGTCTGCCTGCCATACCGCACTGAACTCCTAGAAGGTAAGATCCTTATTTATTTCATCCTTCTTCGGCTTGGCACCAGCTTAAGAAGCTCCCTGAGAGTCTGACAAATAAGTAAATGAAACAGGAAAACAGCAGCCCACTCTGGGGATCAGGAAATTTATGGGGTTAGGGAGTGTACGTAAATATAGCCTAGCAGATGGGGTGAGGAAGGCTTGGCAGAAGTTTTATCCTCTAATATTGCTTTGAATTTACTACAACACTGCCTCTATTTGATGCTTTCGGGTTTTTTTTTTTGGCTGGGAAGCATGTGGCATCCCAGTTCCCAGACCAGGAATCAAACCTGCATCCCGCTCGTGGAAGGTGAAGTCTCAGGGGAAGGCCAGGGAAGTCCCCTGTACTGTTGCGTTTTCATACTTTTGTAAAAAAGATCCATGTATATGTGTTTCTCACGTGGGACTGGGAAAGTCGAGACCAGCTTTGAGAATAGCCCCAAACGCTGTTGAGTGCAAAGTCACGTCATATTTGTCTCCTGAGATGGTCCAGAGATTTCTGAATGAGAGATGGGAGTCAGCCGCTTCGATGATGGCAGCTGTTTATTTTGCCCAGTGGATGGTCCCGACTTAGTTACTGATTTAAAGATATCCTTATATGGACAGTCCTCCAGACATTATACGCTTCTAATTTTGATCTCACCTCTGGCCTCTGTGTTTTAGCTGCTGCCTTCGCTTGGCTGTCTTTAATACTTTTTTCCTCAGTGTGTCTCAGAATTGTCCAACACATTCTAAAGAATCATAACTTAAATTTGATTGATTCCCCCTTTTCTTCAGTGGCCAGAATTAGTTAAATTTTGAAAGAGATTACTTTTGGTAAATAATCTCAGAGAGACTCTTTTGGATATTGTGCGGGGGGATGTTTGAGGTTTTATCCGAATTATTTTACTGAACACTGGCCCACCACCCCACTCTTAGGAGAAGAGATGGCTTGTTTAACACTTATACAAAGAACAGTAAGTACTAGTCTGATGTCATGATTTGCATGTATTTCTGATATGCCATGTATGAACAACTAGCATACTCTTTGTCTAACTGGCTGTTTATTATCCTGTAATCCTGTATCATATCTTAGAGTTGAATAATGAGAACAAGGATTTTCTTATTCAAAATCGAAGTGTTGGCTGGAATTTATTAATATGCTTCTCTTTTATGCATCCATCATCTTATTTAAAAAGAGGGTTTTTTTTTTTTACTTTTTAAAATTAAAGTATAGTTGTACGATGTTTTATAAGTAACAGGTCTACAGCATAGCGATTCACAACTTTTAAAGGCTTTGTTCCCTTTATACTTATTATAAAATATTGGCTGTGTTCCCCATGTTAAGCCTTAAAGAATCTGGATTTATCAGGAACTCCTCCGTTCAGTGTCATTTACATGAAAAGATCTTAAGTAGTGAAACTGAAAAGATTAATTTTTAGTTATTTTCTAGGAGGCTATTTTAAAAAACAGATCTGACTCAAAGAATTGGGTGAAGTTCCCTCTCCTGGCAATTGGAGAGACAGGAATAGAATGTCAAGAAAAAGAACAGACCAAGTCTTACAATGTGAGCATTGAGGTCTAAAATGGGTAATTGTCTCCTGTTTCACAGTCTGCAGTAACCACAGATACCCCAGTCCTGCTCGTCCTCCCTTCCTTGTGTGAACCAGGGTCTCTCTGTAAAGAAGCTGGTCTCTGTGTTCCAGAGAACAGCCTCTTGGATTATTCTAATTACTGGGCTGTTACAGTTCTGAGAGCTGAGTTGTTAGTCCTTCTTTGCTTATTGCTGATATTTTGAAAAATGAGCCTTCATGGGAGCATTTGTTGAAATGAAATATACAGTGCTTGAGACTGAATCACGTACATCTATCTCAGGAGGCAGCCTCTGCTCCCCCTGTAGAAGCAGGTCCCTGCTGGATTCTTGCGGCCAAGTGAAGTGAGAATCTCTTACAAATATTTCAGCTGCTGTAATTTGAGGTTGATTTTGAACCACTTATTGCCAAAGTGACCACTTCTAGTGTGTCTGGTTGGGAACGGACTGCATCCGTTTACAACAAAAATATTAAAAATTAGAAAGTAAATTCTTGATTTCCCAATTCTCTTGGTAAACTGGTACCAAGTGTTGTGTTTCCCCACACACTTCGGCATTTTAGCGGCTTGGTGGCTTGAGAATAGAATATAGGAACCCTGAGAACTTACTTGAAATTATTATTAGTAAAACATTGTGGATTTGGACTGCTGTTAATGAGGGTCCTTTTAGCTTTACCTTGCAAATTTCCTCTAAAAACTTAGGAGTCCCAAAGTAGGATAGATCTCTACTATGTACAGGTGGTTCAAACACAATTTCCCATTCCTTATTATTTTATGTAGGTAAAATATATATTTTTAAGAATCTGCTAAGTACCGTTCTGAGTGTTATATGTGCATTAACTCATTTTTACAACAGTCTGTTAATTTGCCTGTGGTGGCTCAGTCAGCAGGTAGTGAAGTTGGGATTCAAATGAACCCAGAAGGGTAACTCTTACTAAGGAACTTGCTTGCAACCCTCTTTTCCTCAGAAAGTCTTAAATTTCAAGTTAGAAAGTAGGGTAACCCTTACTCTAAAAAAAGTTGTAGATGCTTCTGAAACAGATTTATTTGCTTGTGGATTGAAATAGAAATGAATATTAACTGACAATGTACCAAAAGATTTTGGAAGTTAGTAGCTTGTTGCCCGATTCTTAACAGTTTTGCCATAATTGGATGGAGTAAGCTGAGAAGGTGCCTGTGTCATTAAGGCGTTCAAGGTAACTTGTTAATTCAAACTCTCTTCACCAGTGCGGTTTGATTTGTGGCAGGTCAAGTTTTTACCTATACATTATCTGTGAAAAAGAGGTCTCTAAGCAGATAGTATAAGATGCGGGAAATGCTTACTTACTTCAATGTAGCAGAATATTTTCAAGTACTCTTAGTATGATCTGTCAACTATCTTTAGTTTCCCATTTTCATCTTAAAAATGGGAAATTCAGCTTCATATTTAGTAGATTCATGTAATAAAACTTTAGTTAAAATTTTTTCAGTTTGGATATATAACTACTTGAAGCCAAATTAGACTGGAATTAAGATTTTGTTAACCCACATTTTGAGTCACGTGGCTTAAAATCTTGTTTTTCAGGGCTTTTGTTTCCCCCCCTGAAATCTTAGATTGCAGTATATTTAAGGTTTCTTGTTTTGCATTAGCTTGAATGCTAATAAATTATAGAGGTTCAGATTGTACTTAATAAGCCTATGCTTGTTTTTCCATTGAAAGTGTTTTTATTACATGAGACATTAGCGCAGCTTTGTTTGAATCTGACAGCCATGCTATGTCTGTCTAGCAGTTTAGTAAGCCTGGCGTCTCCCAGGTAGAGTTGTTGCCTCAAGAGAAAGGGGAAGGCCAGTCTCCAATCTTTTAACTGAGTGGAGGCTAATATTGGGGCATATATGACCCTGTGTTCTAGTGCAGTGTCTGTGAACTTCAAAGGGAAGAAAAAAAAAAAAAATATATATATATATATGAATCTAGCATCTAGTACATACCAGGTTCTGTCCTTGATGATACAGCTATATCTATATTTCTATATTCATGCACATCTGTCTCCCTATCTTGCTATGTATGCATAAATGTGTGAGTTTGTTTATTTAACAAGGAGAAGGAAATGGCCACCCACTCCAGTACCCTTGCCTGGAAAATCCCATGGATGGAGGAGCCTGGTGGGCTATAGTCTGTGGGGTCATAAAGAGTCGGACATGACTCAGTGACTTCACTTATATATTAAGCAACAGGCACTGTTCTGCATTCTTTACAAATATAAACCCATCTAATCTTCATAGTCACCCTATGGAGTTTGTATGTTGTTATACCCATTTTAAAGATGATGAAACTGAGGCACAGAGAGAATTAATTGCCCAGAGTCAACAACTAGAAACTGGAAGAAGCCTGGGCAGTCTTGCTCTGGACTCCATACTCTCGAATTGAACACTTTGCAGCATTGATTTGGAGAAAGGAAGCAAGTTTATCAATGGTCTAAACAGCTGCTAAGTGACAGAGCTGAAATCTATTTCCCAGACATACATGGTACAGACATGCATCACAGCATTCCTTTTTCTCTGACTTTGCACGTTGTTGGTTCTGTATAATGTTCTTTCCACTTTGTTGAAAGCTTATCAGCAGGCAAATTCACATGTTATTTTCTCCAAGGTGCCTTTCTTGACTAACCCCACCAGAACATTCCTGTTGGAATGGATTTTTACCCTTTGGGATGCTTACTGATTACCCTCTTACATGGTAGAAAGTTTATATATATGCCGTCATGTCTTCTATCAGATTATAAGCCTCTTGAAGGCAGCACTGTCATTAACACCATGTTCTGCTACAATCTTGGGCATCCTGCCGTTTGTTCAAATCTTGTTAATGCTTGGGAGTTTTGGAATGGCAGGAAGCAGTTGTTTAGCAAGTGTCTGTTAAATGGATGACTCTTAAGAATGCATGGTGAGGATAAATTTTCCGCATGGACTTCTAGGATACTTAAAAAGATCAACTGTCTAAAATAAGTATTCAAACAGCAGCAGTAATAATGCTGCCTTTATTTTTATAGTCCTGATATAATTGTTACAAATTATGCAGAATTAGCTGTTTATCAAAGTCTTAAGAAAGAAGTGTCTTGAAGAACTGGCTGCTATGTGTATATCTTTTTAGCTTATAGAAGCGCAGAAGAAAAAGTGGTTTATTCTTTGAATCAGTCTTCTCTGCTCACGTGTGCGTAAATGGTACTCTTACCCATTTCTGAAGTATTAAGACGGACTGAACAGCCATGAACGTGGCTTGCTGCAGTCCATGGGGTCGCAAGGAGTCAGACAGGACTGAGCGACTGAACTGAACAGCCGTGAACTATACCCATGTAATCAGTCTGAAGGCCAGGATAGAGAATCATCTTCTTAAAAAAATTTATTTATTTAGTTATTTTTGGCTGCACTGGGTCTTCGTGGCTGCACACGGGCTTCCTCTAGTTGCGATGCGTGGCCTTCTCATTGTTGCTGAGTGTGAGCTTCAGGAGTTGCGGCTCCCACGCTCTAGGGCATCAGCAGGCTCAGCAGTTGCGGTGTGAGGACTCAGCTGCAGCTCGGCGTGTGGGATCTTCCCAGACCAGGGATCAAACCCGGGTCTCCTAAATTGGCAGGTAGATTTTTTTTTTTTTTTTTCCCACAGAGTCACCAGGGAAGCCCGAGAAATCATTCCTTTAGCAGAGAGTTGTAGTATTGAAGGCCACATAGATTAGTTTGGCCAAAAAGCTTGCTCGGGTTTCCCTATAAAAGGATACAGAAAAACCTGAACAATCTTTTTAACTAACCCAATATTTGTTTCTAATTATAGAACGAAACAAATAAAGCTTAAACTTAACCATTTTAGCAGTTTCACATGCAGACTGTATCACTGTTTCATTTTAGTTTGGTTAACCTGCTGGTGGATATGACAAAATAATTGTAGTAATCAGAATTGTGGGGTTTTTTTTTAAAGAGAATTGTGCGTTTTTAAGAGTAAGATAGACACAGATTAGTCTGAGAGGGTTTCATTTGAAAGTAAAGGGATGGACTGTTAGAGACCGTTTGAAGATTGTCTATCTGTGATCTTTTGCTGTGTAACAGGCCTCCTAATTCTAGCAGCTGGGAAAAGGAAGCCTGAAGTCTCACGGTTCTGTGGGTCACCTGGGTGACTCTTCTGCTTGGATGGAACTAGCCAGTTGGTCTCTGAAGTCAGCGGGCAGCCTGGCTAGGGCCGCCTGGCCTGGGGTCGCCTCTGAGCCTGTGGGGGCCATCGTCGGGCTGGCTGGGATGGGGCTTCAGTGCAGATGGCAAGTCTGTGCCCCACGTGGTCTTACCCTCAGAAGGCTAGGCGGGCGTCCAGTGGTGGCCTCGCTGCCCTGAAGTGCAGCTGGAGCGGGGCCGGCTCCCCCACCCCAGGCCTGCACTCAAGCCTCTGGGTTATGTTTGCTGTTGCCCTGCAGACCAAGCCCAGAGTCAGTGTGGGCAGGGACTCTCCTGGGGTGTGGGTCCAGGGTAGTGGGAGCTGATAGGGGGTTATTACCGCCCCATCGCCCGGACACAGAACTTGTACGAACGGTCGGTCAGTGTCCCTAGGCTCTGAGCCAGCCCTCGGCTCCCAGCACATGCTGCTGGAGTGGAGGAGACCTGAGCCGGCTGCCCAGGCCACGGTCTTCAGAGCCGAGTTTACAGGCCCTGGCTTCCCTGCAGTGCGTCGCGATTATTTGGAGCCCCTTTCAACCTTTTATTCTTTGAAGCTTTGAACTATCAAAGCAGGACGCCTCTCACCCTCCCTCGTAATGTCCCAGGTGGGGGCTGTTGGGCCTAAAGGTGGCAGTTTACTGGGAGCGCGTGCTTGGCGGGTGCCTGGTGACTGAAGTCCTTAGGGCCCCTCGATGTGTCATCGCCGCCCCTGTTTTACGGGGCGGGTGGGGAGGTGGACTTACACAGGTCAGCTGAATTGCCCAAGGTCAGAGTGGTGCCCAAGGTCAAGTGCATGGGTTAGGAGCTGCCTTTTGAACTCAGATCTTTCTGACTTTCTCCCCAGTGGACTGGTGAGGGTTTTTTGGTTTTTTGGTTTTTTTTTTTTGAGCACGAAGCCATTGATGGCCTTCATGCCATCCTCTGAAAAACTGGTGACCATGAAATGTGAATTTTCCCCTTTTCTGCTTCTTTCCCACCCGTTCCCTTCACTGGTTGGACTAAATCACCAGGTTTAACTTGAAGATGATGAATACCTCAGAGAGGAAACTTTCCTGCTGGTTCCAGATGTCCTTTTTAAAAGTATGTTAGAATAATTAGTCTATCTGTGACTCTTGGAGATTTCAAAATAAAATGCAGAATCCTGAGACAGCCTAAGACATATATTTAAAATTTTAGGGGAGAGGGATAAATCAGGACTTTGGGAGTATCATGTACATACCATATAAATATATACATATATATACAAAATAGATAACAGAGACCTACTGTATATTAGCACAGAGAACTATGCCCGATATCTTCTAATAGCCTATGTGGGAAGAGAATCTGAAAAAGAATATGTTATAACTGAATCACATTGCTGAACACCTGAAATGAACACACACTGTAAATCAACTATACTTGAATAAAAAAATTAATTTACATTCATGAAAAGTAACCGTCATTTAAAGATGAAACCGTGCCCCCCGTCTTGTGCGCTCCCCTAGGACGCGGTACATAGCTGCGTCTTCACGTTCACAAGAACCGCGTGTATGCCGGGTGGGGGGTGGCGGTCTGTCCGTCTTACTCAGACGTGCGCTCCTGGATGACGCAGAGACCTTGTCTTTCCTCTCTTCTGTGTCCTCAACACTAGGTCCCAGGGTGGGAAGGTTCCAGGGTTTGTTACACGATTCTGTACCTGGACTCCGTGCCCAGGGACAGACTCTGTTCTGCTTTTCACCTCTCCTCCATTTCATCCATCTGTCCTCTTTTTAGCCCTTTCTTTCTCTTCAAAGTCCTTTTCCTCCCATCTCAGTTTGTCTGAGTTCCTCAGCTTTCCCTTTCTCCTACCCTCTCATTGGCAGTTTGTATAGTCATTACCTGTTTTCTTTTTTATGTTTTATATTGGAGTATGGGCTTCCCAGGTAGCTCAGATGGTAAAGCGTCTGCCTACAATCTGGGAGACCTGGGTTCAATCCCTGGGTCGGGAAGATCCCCTGGAGAAGGAAATGGCAACCCACCCTAGTGTTCATGCCTGGAAAATCCGATGGACCAAGGAGCCTGGTAGGCTACTGTCCATGGGGTCGCAAAGAGTTGGACACAACTGAGTGACTTCACTTCACTTCATAATTGATTTACAGTGCTGTGTGTTAGTTTCAGGTGTGCTATCTTTATGACATGTTGAAATGATGGTATCTTGGATATATGGAGTTCAATAAAAAAAATTATTAAAATTAATTTCACCTGTTTATTTTTACTTTTTTAATGTGACTGGAAATTTTTGAATTACAGAAGTAGCTGCTCCAGAGGGTCCTTATCCAGGTCAGTCCATTAATGTGAGTTTTTGTTTTGATTTCTTGGGTCTGCTGGACTGGAGACCCACAGATCACCTCCCCTCACTGGAACAGCTCTGCCTCCCCGCCCCCACCCGCCCCACAGTGTGTGACCTCGAACAGGAAGGCTTTCCCTTGCTTTTAAATGATGCACAGAGATTTTTCTCTCCCATCATAGGTATGCCCAGGACAGAATACAGTTGACTCCTACATTCTTCTCGCTAATGAAAGGGAAGCAGCAGGGTGACTCATGGACACTGGAAGATAGACTATTTACTTTGGAATGTTTCAGTTCTTGGATCTTGGGACAGGTGTGGCCACTGTTGAAAGAAACAGTGTAGTCACACTCAGCATATTTGACATGTGAAGAACTGGAGCACTGCCTAGCGTCCCCTGCCTTCAGCGTCAGGGACGTGGGATCCACTGCCTTGTTTCTCTGTGATGCCAGATTCGATGCATAGGTGCTTATGGTATATTGGCTTTTTTGTTTGTTGAGGGAAGAAGTACTGTTTGGCTTAGAAACTCTTTGACTGCACTATGATGTAGTAAGTTAAGGATCACTGTATCGAAAATAGCCTTACAATGTCCTCCTTTGGTGTTGAGAATTCCAGAGTATGTTCGCTGTGGATCACAGAGAATTGATCGTATTCATCCAAGGTCAGACATCTTTGATAAGTACCAACTTCTTTCCTCTGGGCTTGGGGTGGGGTGCCCACTGCAGGGACTCGGGTTGGGGTGGTTGATGAGCGCAGTCAGCTACCATCTCATGAGGGCTGAGCAGCTCCTGGCTGCTGCTGCCTAAAGCTGAACTCGGGGGGTGGAAACACCCAGACTGGCAGCCCACAGTTTTTGTAAACAGCCAGGATGGGGATTGTGCTCATGCCAGTGAACACCAAGCTGTTCGCCACCTTGAGTGGCGTGTCACGCGTGCCGGAGCTGTTAGGACAGGGTCAAGTCTTCTGGTTCCACGTCATATGCCTGTACCACAGTTGACCTGGGATTTGGGGAGCTGAGCAGAATAAATCTCCTGAAATCTAAAATGACATATGACATTTTAAAATTAGAAAAACAAACAGCTCCGACAAGATTTGCAGGATTATAGCTAAATAGTTAATATGGAAGACATGCCATGGAGTGGTTAGGAGGCGGGCTGGAATAATCCCATGTTGATTTAGCGAAAAGCGTGGAACAAGCCGTTGAATTTCCCTGTTTGCTCAAATGTTTAAAAAACAAAATGGAAGAATGACATCTCCCAGAGATGTTCGGAGATTTGATTGACATTCATGCCTTGATATCTCTCATGAAGTACCCAATAAGAGCAACATATATTATAAGAACTAAAATATCCACAACAAACTAGTGTGAACCATCTTGAGTAGATATTAAGCAGTTTGGTGTCCTTGACCCAGCTTGTACTTACTAAGGCAGTTTGTATTTTTCAAAGAAAGTTCCGTGTCACCTCTAATTTTCTTTTGAATATCAGCTGTGTACATGGGGTCTTTGACTGTCAGCCTGAGCTTCAACAGGACTTATAGATGGTCTGTCACCAACTGTCAAAGGACGGTTGACCAGTTCTAGCCAGCCAGGCAATTAAATGCACTTCAAAACGCTTCTTGCCAAGGGTGATGCCTTTTGCGGATATTTGCGATGTTTATTCTCAGTTGCAGTCTATTAGTAAACCTGCATCCTCATAGCAACTCCTGGGGAGGTGCAGAAGACAAAGCCAGAGAGCAAATAAAGGAAATTAGTTCATTATGTAGCGAGAAAAAAAGCTTTCGTTTAAGGTCCTTTGTTGATAGACTTATTGGTCTTTGACGCCTGTTCAGTTTCCTACAGTATCAGATCTGGGCTTGCCTGGTGGCTCAATGGTAAAGAATCCGCCTGCTAACGCAGGAGATGCAGGTTCCATCTCTGGATGGGGAAGATCCCCTGGAGAAGGAAATGGCAACCCACTCCAGTATTCTTGCCTGGAGAATGCCATGGACAGAGGAGCCTGGCGGGCTGCAGCCCACGGGGGTCACAAAAGAGTCAAACACAACTTAAGCAGACCAAACAACAGGACGAGGTCTGATCGTGCTGTGTAAATAATCTGACTGAATGTCCCTTGACTTTTTTTTTTTTTCCTTGTGAAGAGCACACAGCACTGCCACCTTGTTGCCAAAGTTTTGTCTGATCTGAAAGAGCTGAAAAATCCAGAGAGTGCCTGTGCTGAAAAAGAGCTCGCCCTCCCCGTGGGCCGGCACTTGTGAAAACAGCGAGGAAGGAGATAGCACCCGGGGACCGCATTCAGTAATTAGCATAATCACGATGCTCTGTATTGTTCGCAGGGCACGCCCCTTGGCCGGAGCTCCCATTAAGAGGACACCGATGTTGTCCCAGTGAATAAATCCGGTGCGTCTGATGCAGATCAGCGAGTTCCTGCGGGCTGCGCCGGTGCGGTTAATTTTAGCCGGGGGTTTGTTCTATGAGTTGTAAAACTGTTTACCCGAGAAGTTAGTAAGCTGAAATGTGACTTCTCGGCCAGTGTGAGAGAAGCCTATTTTAGACTCAGACCGTGTTGGCGATCCGGAGAGCGGTCTCTGAAGGATTGCAGTCCCCATTTCCTTTGAAAGTTCTTGTAAGTACCGGCTGAATCTTTCAGATTTCTCCTTGTTCTTTTCGCCCTAGGTTCTCCCTCATGTTGCTATCCATTGTCATTTTTTTTTTTTTTTTTTAATCTCTTGGGAAAACGGAGAACTCTGGGCTGAGTGCTTTAGAGGCTTCTAAGAATGGTGGCCAGAGGTCTTTCCTTAAACGTATTTCACTGCAGGAAACCTGCCTCACTTGATTTTCCCAAGAGAAAGTATTTGATTCTTACTATTTTTATCTTTGCAAAAGCAATCTGCGCATTGTTGCATACTTTATCTGTTGAAATATTTGACTGATGGAATGGTGTGTCATTAGCTTTATTTTCAGTGGTGACCTAACTCTTAGAGGGGGAAATTGTTGAAATTGGACTCCTGTTATACCTACTGTGAGCTACAGGTTTATCTACAGATGTAATGGGAGTGTCAAATGTTATTTTGTGAAATGTGTAGATAGTTTTTGTTAAAGGAGAATTTGGTGCCTAAAAATAGACCCATGTCTAAAGAGAAGCCCTTTAAAAAATAAAATAAATTTAAGAGGAGGAAGCCTTTGGAAAAGTAATTGAAATTATCCTCTAGAAGATTGAGTTAGGGATCAGAATTAACCAAAGGTCAGGAAATTCCCTAATCTCAACTGCTCTTAACAAGTCATTGCCAACTTAAGTTTGGACTGAGGAAAACTAAAGATTTTAATGTAGAATCATTTTAATTACGTATGAATCACCTGGCTTGGTTCAAAGTGTGTTTTAATTCACAAGACGCTGACTTTATGCCAAACAACTTGCTTATAACACAGAGCCTGGCAGGAATTACTTTATCAATTAACATGTATATTCCCTCCCTCGCTCTGGGAATGTGGATTTTAATGAAACAGTTCTAATGCTCCCAGGCATCAGGGTTCCATCCTCTGGTCCCAGAGGAAGGCATCCCCTCAGATGCCTTTTTCCATTTGGAAAGCTTTATTTAAAGACTTCTTTGTTACTATGTATTGTCTGATTTTAAATCCCAACAACCCAAGGTGCCAACAATGAAAGGAAATGTTTCAGGGTACATTTAGTAGGAAAAGAATGTAAGAAGGGAAAATAGAACTGAGTTCTTGGTCTATTTTTGGAAGGAAACTTTTTTAAAAAAGCTGAAGTCTTTTTATTGAGCAGAAGAGAAACTTGCCATCCAGATTCATTGTAATTATAACAGAAAAGTCTGTAATGTCATCTTCAGCAGTTGAAGGGACTTCGTTCCAGGATTTCCTTTGGAATATATACTTTTATCCAAAGAAAGTAACTGTTCTTATTCTTTCTTTTAACTGTTAATGAAGTACCATCAGAATCTCAGTGGAGTGTTTTTAGAGGTATACTGTGATTGGGTGTTAGATTCTCCTCAAGCTATTATTCAGCCACTCAACTGTAGTTCAGTCCTGCAAAAAAAAAAAAGCCATGTAAGATTTGTCCATTTAAAAAAATTTAACAGAAGGATGTTTCCCAAGGTGTTTTTACTACGAGGAAGCATATGTTCTTTTAGGAGGAGTTGCTAAAATGCTCGTAAACACTTTCCGAGTGTTTGTTTTCGTGATTTATGTGCCGTGAGAGAGTGATCCAGGAGAGGAGGTGATGTCAGTGTTGGTGTGGGAATGTCGGGAGGGTTTGCTGAAGCAGAGACCCTCCTCCCGCGGCTCACCAGTGCCCGGGGAAAGGAAGGGGTCTCCCAGGAAGGGACGGGGGTCTCAGTGCCCTCCCGGGAAGAGACTCTGGACTGCTTGTGACCTTGACTGTGACCTTGGCCGTGACAAATCGCAGTGAGCTCAACTCACAGTCCCCAGAAGGATGTCCAGATGCTGAGAAACATGGGCAGCTCTGTGGCCTGGGGAAGGAACCTGGAGCCCGTGGCTCCGACCGTGTGTCACCGTGTGTCAGACACGCCTGCGCTGCCCACTACCCCCCTGCACTTGACTCTGCACGTGTGTCCTCCAGCCCTGCTTAAGCTGCTCTCCCTGGCTGCCTGCCCTCCTGTCCTCAGCCTCCCCCTCTTAAAATAGTCCTGGCCCCGCAGGCTCTGACAACTCCTGATCACAGGAGATTGCTTTTCCTGGGATTTCATTCCTAGAGAAGAGCCTTCTGCTCTGAAGCTTTGAGGGGTTTTTGGGAATGCAGAGAGGCACCTTCTCTCTGGGTCCCCTTTATCCTCTGTCGGCGTGGCCAGAAGGGAGCTGAAATGATCTAACAGGTTGCCCTTTGGTTGGGAGCCTAATGCAGGTGCTCAGTGATCACACTTCTAGAATGTTCCTTTCAGAAGGAAACCTTGCAGGAACAGGGCTTGATCCACTAAGTTTTCCACTGTTTCATCTGGCATGAAAGGAGCAGAGAGCAGAGGGTGTCTTCCGCACTGCAGGTCTCGGGCACAAGGGTATGGTAATAGGATCTGGGCCCCGACAGGAATGCCAAGAGCTCCTGGACGTGCTGAGAGGCTGTTGTTATTTAGCATGTATGAAGCACCCCCGGAGCCATACAATGCACAAAGAAGGCATAGTTCCTATACTCCAGGAGCCCACGTGCTCATGTTAGGCGGGATGCGGAGCACGGGCTCGACTTAACACTGAGTGAACTGGCAGAGCCAGGAAGAGAAGAAGAAAAGGAGAACATGTGAGGCGGGGGCGGGGGGGGGGGGGGCCCGTGGGCTGCTTTCGGTCCATCTGGGCTCTGGCCTCATAGGGGTCGGGCAGCCAGCAGTGCCGCCGGGCCCTGCTCCCCTGTCTCTCCCTGCAGCTGGGGAAGCGATGCAGGTGAGAGGCCCCCAGGGCCTGGTGCACGGCCCAGGGTCCCTGGGATGAGTCCCACACAGGGAAGGGGGTCAGGAGTTTCACCTGCACCTGGAAAGCACCTATTTTTCATCTGTAGGGGAGGCAGCTTGATACCATGCACATGCTCAGTCGCTCAGTCTTGTCCAACTCTTTGCAACCCCATAGACTGTAGCCTGCCAGGCTCCTCTGTCCATGGGATTTTTCAGGCTTCTGGAGTGGGTTGCCATTTTCTCCTCCAGGGGATCTTCCCAACCCAGGGATCGAACCTGCATCTCCTGCGTTTCCTGCATTGGCAGGTGGATTCCTTGCCACTGAGCCACCTGGAAGCCCCTGTCAGCTCCATTATTACCGCCAGAAACATCCAGCGCACCATCTAGCCTATGCATGAACCACCTACATGTTCAAATGTATTATAAATGTAAGAAGCATCTTTCTCCATACAGTGATATTTGGGTAGAAATCTGATATTTGGGTTCCAGACTTTCTCTCCCTCTTAAACCAATACACAATTGAACAGATTACTTTGCCCAGTTGGGGATGTTGGGTCAACTGTTACATTAGTTAGAGAAGGGCTCTGAGCTTCTTGGAAGAAAGGCGTTTCCGAAGGTCAGCCCGGCGTTACTGCAGCCCATAAAGGAGTCAGAATGGTGTGAATCAGAGGGCACTCATAAGGCAGGCGCGGGTGCTAGAGGTTAATACCCAGGAGATGTGGTATGAGTCATTTGCCCCTTGTGTTCAACCTCATCCCATCTCTGACTAAGGCTCCAGGCCTAGTTCACAGCCCCACAGCTAAAAGGGCTTCAGGGAGAGCTAGACAGAGAACCTCAGAAATGATTAAAGGGTTGAAAAACCATGCCTATAAAAGATGTTAGGAACTTCTATTATTTAGCCAGGAGGGGGTAAAAAATGACCAGGGGGGCTCTTGAATCGTTGTTCCGGCGTCTGTATTCCAGGGCCAGGGGACAGAGGCCAACTGGTGTCCAGTTCTCTTGAGAATGTAAGGGTTTGGTCCAGTGACGATTAGGGTAGAACCGTGGTTCTCGTGGTGCAGCCAGCTTTAGCCCCACCTGGGAGCTAGTGAAAAATGTACATTCTCAGGCTCCACCCAAGACCTGTTGATTCAGAAACTATGGGGGTGGGGAGGGCCTAGCAATCTGTGTTTTAACTCACTCCCCAGGTGAGCCGGATGAAGTTGGAGGGCCCCTGGTCAAGGTGCAGAGAGAGAAGAGTGTTATAAAATGGGGGATTGGGGTACGGGAAGAGAGAAGCTGTTTTCCTGAAGCCGTTGAAACCTGGGTCTTTGCAGGGTTTTAGTATTCCGTCTGAAGTCAGGAGTTAAATGACCTGTCGGAGTCCCTGCCGGCCTTCCTTCCTCTCTGCATTTCCTGTCACTTCGAGAAGACTAATAATGAACCAGGAGGATTTTGCAATTACTTTTGTGAGCTCAGTAGTTAGGACACTGCCCATGTCAGAGGAGGCGCAAACGAGAGGCCGATGCAGTCATGCTGTGTGGTCAGGTGTCGCCGTCTCTGCTCTGTACAGTGCGTCATTAAACAGACTGTCTCCTCTCCTCGGGGCTTTTCAGCAGCCACGGGTGGGCAAGTTTGAGCAGCGGTGAAAATGGGGGCCCCTTGGTGTTAGCCCGTGGCCCCTCCATGTCACAGGCTGCTGTGACAGTCCCCACATAAGGGGGGACTCGTCCCCCTTTCAGAGGCAGGGAGGCCGGGGGGGAGTGTGACCCTACCCCACTCCCCCATCTGTGTCCCTTGCGCTGCGGGAACACTGACCCTCATGCCTGCACGGGGATTTCCATCTGACTCCTGGAGACTGGAGACAGGGGCACCTCGATGTATTGTGTTAGTGGGTCTCCCCGGAGCCAGGGCAGGGGGGCCCGTTTACCCTGTTGTTTTACATCTGCAGCAAACAGCCAGCCAGGCACAGAGTAGGCGCTTCACGCAGATAAACAGTGAATCATTCCATCATAGTGTCCAAGGCCACAGGTGCCCTGCCGCCATCCATGTGATGAATGACCTGGAGTCTGGCGGCTCGCCATTCGGGCCTCCCAGTCCAGATGCTCCCTCCTAAGCGTCCCTCCCTGCCCTCCATCTTGCATGTAATACAGATGCATCTTAATTTCGTGGTCTTTGCCCTTTTGTACATTCTTCCTGTGTGATTTGCTGGAAGGAGTGGTCTGGGGTGGAAAGCAGAAACTCCGGAGAGTGTGGTCTCTCTGTCCGTTACACCCTGTATGGCGTTTGGGACAATCAGCGCTCTCTGTGATCCGAGTGAAGGAAGGGTTCCCTGAGGATGTGTTCTGACAGTGCTGCCTAGAAAGTGTCACGGTGGGGGTCTGCTGCTGTTCCCAGAGAGGCCATGTCCGGCCTAGGCCCGGCCCGGAGGCCCTCGGAGCTCGGCCCTGAGAACTGGATTGGGGGCATCCTCGGCGTTTGTTCTCTGTTACACGTTTGCAGAGGATTCAGCATTCCTTCAGGCGAGGGGAGTGTGGCACGGACTCCAGTGTGCCCTGTCCCGGGAGGCAGAGGGTGGAGGGGGCAGGTGCATTGTGCGAGGTGTCACCGAGTCCTCAGACCTCATTACGTTGGAGCAAGCTGACTTCTCAGACGTGAGGGCGTGTGCGCCATCCTGTCCTACGTCTGTGTCACACATACAGTATGTGAGGCCTGGTCCATGTTCTGGTTTCACCCCGGGAACACAGGTTTATCTCAGCAATGCAGAAGCAGAGACGGCCGACTTTGAACACCCTGGATCAGCCCCTGAATTGAACATACTGTCTTTTAAACTCCTGAACTCTCAGTAACTATATATCCAAGAGAGGAAATGCCCAGTGGCTAGTTGATTTGGTTCTTCAGGATAGCAGGCAAAGGCTATTTTCATCTCTATACAAAGAAAAGTGATGGAATAGTCTTTCTTTGGGTATTTCATCCTGGCAACAATAATTTTGTTTCTAAAGTAAGTCATATCTAGCCCACAGATGTGTCATTAAAAGTGAGAATGGTTAGGTCATTTGGGATTAGCTTTATCTCATGGCAGTTGCCGAGTCAAAAAAAATGTAACTACTTTGAAAGGAGAGAAAAGAAAAACTCCTTAGTTTGTTATTAGAAAGAATTACTGACCTAATAATTCAATCGAAGATCCCCAGAAACAACCTAATAAGGTACTTGGACCGTAGCCCGCCAGGCTCCTCTGTCCACGGGATTCTCCAGGCAAGAACACTGGAGTGGGTTGCCATTCTCTTCCCCAAGGGATCTTTCTGAACCAGGAATCAAACCCGGGTCTCCCACATCACAGGCAGATTCTTTACCATCTGAACCACCAGGGAAGCCAAATAATTTATGGTCCTGCCCCATAATGCAGCACGCTGCAGCCGTTTGAAATGATGGTGTTGGATGTATATGGAGTAAAACTAGCAGGTTACAAAAAAAACAAACGTATCAGCTCATTTCTTGAATGGAAGATATTTTTAAATGGGTATTCATAGCTTTAATTCCTTTTTTAAAAGGAAGGCATTTATATGCACATAAAAAAGAACGCAGTGCTCCAAATATAACGTCAGTTAGCTGTAGGGATGAGCTCATGTTTTCCCCTGGCTTTCTGGTTACCTGTATTTTAGGCTTTTTTCTTCAGCGAGCATATATTACTTGTGAAATAATGAAAACCTTTCTTTTCAAAACAGAACTGTTGTAATTCATTTTTATTTTGACTTTTTTATTTGATTCATCAGTGGCCTCTCAGTGGCTTACGTAATTAATACCTCCCCCTGTGGATAAAGCGAGTACACCCAAGTGTACACAGAAACAGTGGTCATTTTGCAGGAGTGGGCTAGGAGCTTTGTTCCTTGTTTTACTTTCTCCTTTTCTGTATGTCAGAGAAGGCAATGGCACCCCACTCCAGTGTTCTTGCCTGGAGAACCCCAGGGACGGGGGAGCCTGGTGGGCTGCCGTCTATGGGGTCGCACAGAGTCGGACACGACTGAAGCGACTTAGCAGCAGCAGCAGTTTCTGTATGTACCAAAATTACATTTATACGCATGCATGTTGGGCTTCCCAGGTGGCGCTAGTGGTAAAGAACCTGCTTACCAATGCAGGGAGACGTGGGTTCCATCCCCGGGTTGGGAAGATCTCCTGGAGAAGGAAATGGCAACCCACTCCAGTATTCTTGCCTGGGGCGTCCCATGGACAGCGGAGCCTGGCGGGCTGCGGTCCGTGGGGTCGCAGAGAGTCAGGCCCCACTGAGCACACATGTTCCAGGCGGAGGTGAAAGGCATCCGGCAAGGGTCTGCCGTGAGACCTCGGTGCTCCAGAGGGTCTCTGAACTCTCCCGTGAATCTCTGTTTGGCCAGGTTCAGTGTTATGTGGAGAGGGAAGGCAGGGAGCTGGCAAATAAAACATATTTTTAAAAGTCATTAACTTAGTACACCTAGTGTGAAGATTATCCACTTAGGCCCAGAATAGTGGAGGGTGGAACCATGGCCATGGGCTTTGGGTCATGTTTAGGCAGCACTTATCCGTGTGGCCTCTGCGTGCACCTCGGCAGCGTTAACCAAGGTGATGACGGCATAAGAGAGCATCTGTTGCTAGTTTGCTTCTGCCAGATGTTCCCGGCGTGTCCTTAGGGCCTTAATTGGAAGGGTATTTGGGGGAATTGTTTTGGTACTGGTGGTACTTGACAAGAAATTCTTGAGTCGTAACAGGAGGCCTCCCTTTCTACCCACTTTGTGTGGTGACATGAAAGAATAAATACTTTTGATGGCTGTGGCAAAGGTCTCCCTTTGAAGTCTGTTCAAACACTAAGCCTTGACCAGAATGAATGGATCCATCACCAGGTTCACTTGGGGACAGAGGTCTGGGTTGAGATTGAGTTGAATCCACTTTTAACAAGACTGATAACCTTAAACTTAAAGCAAAAGTGCCTTGGGAAGCCAGATGAATCACTCTATGGCCTAATCTTTGGTTCAGAGCCTTTGTTACTCATCAGGAGTCTCTCAGAGTCCTGGGAGGCCAGAGAGCTGGTTTTTCAGGTTTCCTTCTTACCGTTTTCATCCTTACAAGGAGCGTCTTTCTCCTCATCCTCTCCTTCCTTTCTTCATCATCTTCGCCTCTTTCTCCAGCAATGGTATGGTTGGAATAACCTCGTAATCCTTCTCCACACTCTCGCCTTCCCCAGGAAGAAAAGACACATCCCACGTGGGTTTATCATCTTTTCCTCTGGGCAGGGGGGTGGAAAGGAGCAGTGGGTGAACCATTTAACCCAAATAGATAGGTCAGTGGATGGAGCTCTGTTCCCAGTGAGGGTATGTTGATGGCGGCCACATCAGCGTATCCTCGCTGCCAAGAGGGTCCAAGTTCCGTTGAGTCACAGAGCCCTTCTTCATTCAGTGGGAGCACAGACTCGTATCTAGATGAGTAAGTCGGCAGTTACAGTTTGATTGACAGCAGGCTTTGCCAGTTGATTGGCACGAAGGAAGAGAGCACCTTTTTAGAAGAGGGAAAGCAGAAAAAGTATTTCCTGAGGCTCTAAGCTCCATGAAAAAAGGCAGGAAGCTGATGGCTGTCCAGGGAAAGGGTCACTGAATCTTGGTTTAAAAACTTGGACCGAGTTCATTTTCTCCCTTTTTGTTTTTTTTTTGTTTGTTCATCTGTTTTTGTTTTGTTTTGTT
Organism: Dama dama; assembly: GCF_033118175.1. Taxonomy (NCBI): domain Eukaryota; kingdom Metazoa; phylum Chordata; class Mammalia; order Artiodactyla; family Cervidae; genus Dama; species Dama dama. The sequence continues at coordinate 43,027,771 of NC_083712.1, read as the reverse complement.
TCTGTCTTTTCTCTGAAGACTGAAATCGGAAGTGAGAAGGTATGGTTGTATTCAGCGTAGCAAGGTGGCTAGGAATGGTAAATGAACTCATCAACGAGTATGAAGGTTTTTAAAAGAAAGAGGGATTGCTTTCAACCTGACCTGAAATTGAAGCGGTGCGGGAGCAGGGATGGAGGCCGCTGGGATGTCCCGTCCCTTTGCGCCTCAGCCTGCCGAGCGGAGTCAAGACTCCCTGGCACCTGGCAGGCAGCGCGCCCACCTCACACCTCCTCTGTCAGGCCTGATTTTTGCCATCTCTACTTCTGTGGACATTTTTTCTGATATTCCCCCTATCTTTTAAGTCATAATGTCTTCAGGCTCTGTGAGCCTTGTCAGTAACAATTAAGGGAATCCAGAATTTTGACTCGAAGAAAAATGACTTGATGTCTAATCCAGAAGAGACTTCTTTGGCCAGGTAGAAAAGCTTGACATTATCACGCATTAGTTGTCGTGCATTATCATGCGAACTATTAAGTACTAGAAGGATCTGGTTTTTAGTTTGTATATGTGTTCTGAGATGAAATGATTCCAGTAGGCGATCGTATAATAAGAAAGATTTGGTGTTTGTCTCCTTTTAAGAACTCAAGTGATCAGTTGGATCTGACTCCAGGTGTAGAAGTTATCTTTTCTTAAAAGGCAAATCCAGTCGCTTAAAAATTTACATACAGCAAAATTCACTTTTTCTGGTGTACAGCTGAGTGAGGTTTTACACATGCTCAGGGTTTTATGGCCACCAGCACAGCCAGGATACAGAAAGGTCCCAGCTCCCCAGCGATTACCCTTGCGCTGCCCCTTTGCTTTCAGACGCTCCCTCCATCCCTTGCTCTCTGAGCTGTGGAAGTAGTCTCTAAGCCCCAGACGTCGTGGTAGAGACTGGAAATCTCACTAGCTAAGGGAGCTTAAGCACAACCTCTGACCAGTAAGTAGCTTATGCTGTCCCATGGGTGATTCCTAGCAAGCCAGACTAAAATGCAAAAATACGCGGGGATGTCTGAGCGGGCACAGCAACAGCCGTACGCTGTAGGCAACGGAGATGTCACCGAATTCGTTCAGCCAAGTAAACAGCCAAATAACAACAGACCTCCTGGGGGGTGGGAGTACCAGTAACCAGAGTTGCTACAATATAAGTTGTCCTTTATAAAATGTCCATTTTTCAAGAAAAAATTATGAGACATGTTAGAGGAACTGAAAGGTGTGATACATACACAGGGGAAATTAGCAGACAGGAGAGACTGCTTTTGAGGGGCCCATTTATTGAACTTAGCAGACAAAGACTTCAGAGCAGCTATTGTTATATTATCTTAGTTCAAAATCTAAAATAAACTATTCTGAAAGAATTCAAGGAAAATTGGTGGCAGTGACTCATCAAATAGAGACTATCCTTAAAAGAGATAGAAAGGATAAAAAAAAAAAAAAAGGAACCAAATGTAGTTATGACACCAAAAGCAAAAGTAAGGATAGATAAATTGGACTACAGCAAAATTAAAAGTTTCTGTATATCAAAGGACACAAGCAATAGAATGAAAAGCCAACCTACAGAATGGGGAAAAATATTTGTAAATCATGTATCTGATAAGGGGTTAGTATCCACAAGGCAAATATATGAAGAACTCCTACAACTTAAACAACAGAAAAATAAACTGATTCAAAACTGGGCAAAGGACTTAAATAGACATTTCTCCATACAGATGACCAGCAAGCACATAAAAAGATGCACCAACAGTAATCACTAGAAAAATGAAAATCAAACCCACAATGAGAAAATCAAACCCACCTCATTAGGATGACTTCTCCTGAAAAACAATAACATAGAAAATAACATGTGGAGAAACTGGGACCTTTGTGCACTGTTGGTGGGAATGTAAAGTGATCTAGCTGCTGTACAAAATAGTATGGTGGTTCCTGAAAAAATTAACAGATTTATCATCTGACCCAGCAGTTCTGCTTCTGGTTATATACCCAGAAGAACTGAAAGTAGCAACTCCAAGGGATATTTGTACACCGTTTTAATAGTATTATTCACAATAGCCAAAAAGTAGAAGCAACTCAGAAGTCCATCAGCAGATGAATGGATAAGTAAGATATGGTCCATACATACAATGGACTATTATTCAGCCTAAAAATAAAAGGGAATTCTGACATGTTGCAACAAGGATGAACTTTGAAGACATTATGCTAGGTGAAAGAAGACACTCACAAAAAGACAAATAGTGTATGATTTTACTCGTGTGATGCACTTAGAACAGTCAGATCCATAGAGACAGAAGGTAGAACTGTGGTGGCGAGGAAGACTGGAAAATTACTATCTAATGGGTACAGGGTTTCAGTTTTGTAAGATGAAAAGTTCTGTAGGTAAATGGTTGTGATTTTACACAGTGACGTGAATGTACTTCATGTCCCTGAACCGTACACTGGAAAATAGTTAAATGGTAAATTCTATGCTTATTTTCATCACAATTAAAACATTTTTTTTAAATGGAAATTTTGGAGTTGAAAAAGTACAGTAATCAAAATGAAAAACTCATCGAGGGGCTCCACAGTAGATTTGCATTTTCGGAAGAAAGAAGGAGCAAATTTGAAGACAGAGTGATAGAAGTTACGTAGTCTGAAGAACTGAAAGAAAAAAAAGGAATGAGGGGAAATGAACAGAATCTCAGAAAAATATGAAGTGCCCCAGCAGGAATATCAGAAGAAGAAGAGAGAGAAAGGGCAGAAAAAATCTGTCAAAGAAGTCATGGCTGACAACTCCCCAAAGCTGATGAGAGACCCTCATCTGCACACTCCAAGTGCTTAACAAATGCCAATTAGGATGAACACAAAGAGATCCACACCCAGACATGTTACAGTGAAAATGTTGAAAGATGAAGAGAAAATGGGAACGCAGAGAGGCAGACGTGACTCATGGCGTCTGAGGGAAGCCCAGGGATGCTCACAGCAGTGGAGGCCAGCCGGCAGTGAGGGGACCAGCGAAAGTGCTAAGAGAATCCTGTATCCTGGAGAGCTGTCTTTCTAAATAGGAGCATTTCCAAGAAAGTAAGAGCTGGGAGAATGCCGTGCTGGCAGGTCCACGAGAAATACTTAAATATTTGAGTTTCGTTCAATAGGCTGAGAGGAAGTGACACAAGACAGCAATTGGAATACATGCGGGAGCTCCAGTAAAGGTGATGAAGTAGGTGATGATAAAAGACAATATATCTGTCTTTCTATTGTCTTAACTGATTTCAAACATCACAGAAGAGCAGCTTGTATCTGGTGGCTTTCTGGTTATTATAAGAAAGCTCCTTATGTTCACATAGAAGCACCTTCCTAGCTCTAAGTTTTCTAAAAGAAACAGACGAAGGGAGCTAGTGACTTGCCCTAGAAAGTTTCTATCTTAATCATACATGAGGAATGAAGCAACAGGAGAACTCTCAGAATTGGGAAATAATTTTCAAAGAAATCTTATAAACTGTCTTTTTTTTTAAGCTTCTGTCTCCATGGTTTTTTGAAGGTGATATCAAGAAAATGCTTATGGTTTCTTAATTTAGTTGTGTTGTTTAGTCACTAAGTTGTGTCTGACTCTTTGGATTATAGCCTGCCAGACTCCTCTGTCCATCGAATTTCCCAGGCAAGACTACTGGAGTGGCTAGTCATTTCATTATCCAGCGGATCTTCCCAACCCAGGAGTTGAACCCATGTGTCCTGCTTTGGTGGGTGGATTCTTTACCGCTGAGCCACCAGGAAAGCCCCTCTAAATTTAGTAACAAGACTTTAATTTCATAGTCTCAGAGGTATGAAGAACTGCTAAATTTTCACCTGACTTACCAACCAAATTTATGGACTCACTGCCTTGTTTAGGCTGCTTTACATTACTATTTTGCACTTACTGGTGGAATTGAATCAAGTTTGAGGCCTTCTGATGAGGTATTTCAGAGACTTGAATGGACTTTGCTCCCTCACAGGGAGAAAAAGTCCAACTAAGTCATTTTAATATTTATTTATTTGTCCTCTCTTGCTTCTGCATAAGAACTATTGCTTAAGAACCTTTGGGATTAAAATAAGAAATACAGGGCTATAAACTGAGCATGGATAATAGTGAAGATAATAATCTTCCTCTATCAACTCTTCCATTTATATTAATGTTCCAGTAATAGAAATAATATGGAGTGGTAGCAGGAATCAATGTTTTTATATGTATCATTCACATTTTTATTGAACTTCCATTATACTCGGAACAAAACTGGCAAATAAATATGTAAGTACCAAGATGTCTATTTATATACATAGTTCCATTTTGAACCGTGGCTGAAAGGAAAGTATTTCCCTAATATAGCTCCTGGGACTTGGCCAAGCAGCCCAACACTTCAGGGCACAGAATAGGAACAAGTGATCCTTAGGTTTGCCAGTTGATAGAAAGGATATTAAGTGATTTGCTCCTGAAAGCAAATCTGTTTTTGGTTACAAGTGAAGAAAAACAGGTTACCTAGACTATTTGGAGGGAATCTGTGTCTATGGTACATACAGAAAGGGAAAGATGTTCAGAGACCATTTCTGTCTGGGAGTGGGCATAGATATATAAGGCTCAGCTGTTCTTGTCCTTGGGTTTCAAGCAACATTGCACCTAAAACACTATGGCAAGGTGGCCACAACCTGTTTTTTAAATCTCCACTGCAGGTAATTCCACATTTCCAGTGGGAGCTCATTTCACTGTGAGGCAACCCATTGAGTTACAAAGTTTTCTCCTCCTGTCTGAGTGTAGCTTTTCTTATTAATGATGAAAGACTGCTGTATCTCCAGTTAGATGAAGAGGGGCTGATAATGCATTTTCCCTCCCATGGACGGAGGAGCCTGGTAGGCTGCAGTCCGTGGGGTCACTAGGAGTTGGACTTGACTGAGCGACTTGACTTTCACTTTTCACTTTCATGCACTGGAGAAGGAAATGGCAACCCACTCCAGTGTTCTTGCCTGGAGAATCACAGGGATGGGGGAGCCTGGTGGGCTGCCGTCTATGGGGTCGCACAGAGTCGGACAAGACTGAAGTGACTTAGCAGCAGCAGCAGCCTTTTCATGACAAATAGATGAGGAAACAATGGAAACAGTGACAGACTTAATTTTCTTGGACTCCAAAATCACTGCAGATGGTAACTGCAGCCATGAAATTAAAAGACACTTGCTCCTTGGAAGAAAAGCTATGACCAACCTAGAAAGCATGGTAAAAAGTAGAGACATTACTTTGCCAACAAAGGTCCATCTGGTCAAAGCTATGGTTTTTCCAGTAGTCATGTATGGATGTGAGAGTTGGACCATAAAGAAAGCTGAGCACCGAAGAGTTGATGCTTTTGAACTGTGGTGTTGGAGAAGACTCTTGAGAGTCCCTTGGACTGCAAGGAGATCCAACCAGTCCATCCTAAAGGAGATCAGTCCTGGGTGTTCACTGGAAGGACTGATGCTGAAACTGAAACTGCAATCCTTTGGCCACCTGATGCGAAGAACAGAGTCATTTGAAAAGACCCTGATGCTTGGAAAGATTGAAGGCAGGAGAAGGGGGCGACAGAGGATGAGATGGTTGGATGGTATCACCAACTCGATGGACATGAGTTTGAGCAGGCTTGGGGAGTTGGTGATTCATAGGGAAACCTGGCGTGCTGCAGCCCATGGGGTCTCAATGAGTCAGACACGACTGAGCAGCTGAACTGAACTGAAATGAGCCTTTACATGGACTCACTGAATTATCCATTTAAAGTGGAAACAACAGATAAAAGCTTTCTTACTTTAACCCATCATTCAGTCAGTCAAATCCCATTTGAACACCACAAGGCACTCGCACTTACACCTCCTGAGGCGATCTTTCAGTTTTTAAGAAATATTTTTCAAGTAAGTCATGTAGGACCTCCTAGATCTTTCCTTCTTTAGGCCAGATCATCTCAACTCCTTTAACTCTATCTCATTTGAATGAATTTTGCTTTTATTTATCCTTTAGAAAAAACATATTCTTATTTACTAGATTTAGCCAGTGCCTTCCCAGAGCGCAAAAGGCTGTGTGGAAAACATCTAAATAGCACAAATGCTTTATGAGCCCAGAAGAAATTTAAATGTCAGAATGACAGGAATGCAGAGGGAGACTGACTGTACCAGTAATGAGGGCTGAGCCCACAGGCTCTGCAGTGGAAACTAGCTGGGAGACAAGAAGTAGGTTCACGTTCCACAAACTCATGAAGGCCGCTGACTGCACGGCTCGAGAGAGGGTCAGAGGTTTCCCCCCGCTCTCCCCACAGGACAATCCTGTGGTTCATGGTTCCAGGCTAAACTGCCTCTTCCCAGTCCTGTGGTCTCTGGATGATGTGCAGGACTCAAGACGTCATCGGACCTTGAGAACGTTCCAGGATGCAGGCTCTGCAGCATTCCTGGTTATCCGCTGTCTTTATCACCCTCTCGTCTTTCCCCATCGACTCTGCCCTCCCGTTCCCTGCGGAGGCCAGGACTTCAAGGCATCCCAGCTCCAGGGCAGGAGCCAGTGTCACTGAGAAGGTCTGATGGATGCCTCCCCAGGGCATCAACTTCCGCTGCTTTCCTCGGGGCACCTCGTGTGGAGTGAGTGGGTCATCACAACCTGCACGTCCAGTGAGGACAGTCACATCTTCAAAAGGACCAAAATCAGACTTCTAAAGTCCCTGGGTGTTCATTGGAAGGATTGATGTTGAAGCCGAAACTCTAATACTTTGGCCACCTGGTGCGAAGAGCTGACTCATTTGAAAAGACCCTGATGCTGGGAAAGATTGAGAGCAGGAGGAGAAGGGGGCGACAGAGGATGAGATGGTTGGATGGCATCACCGACTCAATGGACATGGGTTGGGTAAACTCCAGGAGTTGGTGATGGACAGGGAGGCCTGGGGTGCTGCGGTTCGTGGGGTCGCAAAGAGTCGGACACAACTGAGTGACTGAACTGAACTGAACTGAAAGTCCCTTCAGACTGAAATGTTCTCTACGTCTGTGAACCAAGATAGGCTAAAAGAGTTAATCATACAGGTTATTTCTTGTAGACATTACCCTCAAATACTGTGAAGTACTTGGACTGTCAGGACAGTTTCTTATTCTTATTCAGTCCTGGCGGCCAGAACCCCCAGAGACTCATCAGAAAGGTGAGGGAAGAAACCAGAGAGGGAGCAGGTGTGACCAAGGAGGGACCTTCAGACTCCCGTACACGGGAGGCCCCAAACCACACAGAGACCCGTGCCCCCAGGGCTCAGACAGGAGCGGAGAGACAGCCTTGAGAGTGAGAAAGAGAAATCAAGAGAACAGAACTGTTCAGTGCAGCTCAAGCTGTGGGTTGTAAGGAAGAAAGAAATCTCTGAGAGGCCGAGAACAGGCAGATTCATATGAATCATCTTGATTCATAAGAAATTTCATTTTCATGTGAAATTCATTTTGTTTACTAGGAAAAACTAAGCTTATTTTGGTGTTACATTCCTAACTTAGGGGGGAAAAATGTACTTTTCTTTGTAGTGTTTTGTAGGCATTTTTTTCAATAATACAAGTAGTAACTGCTCCTGGTAGAAAATTTTAGTAATATGAACAAGTATAAAGAACACCCGGAGAGAGTCACTCTAAACTTGGGCCTGTTTCTTTCGTCCCATGACTGCTGCATTCTTCAACACAGCTGCAAGATGGCCTCAGCCGTTTTGTGAACTCCTTTTTCACTCAGCATTATCACTATGTTCCATTGTCATGTAAAGCTCTCACATTACACCATTTCAGTGACTACATAAAGCTTCATCTTTAGAAGTCACCCATGTTTCCTCAGCCATTCTCCTGTCTGGCTGAGGAGAGTTAGGTGGTTTCCTCTTTTCTCACGATGATAATAGATGACACCAGAATAAACATCTTTGTACGTGAGTGTTTATTCACATTTCATATTATTGGTTTTTTTTAGCTGTTGAGAGTCACGTCATAAAGAACACCCGTTCCCCGCCTGCCTCCTCCTCGTTCACGGTAGAGGACCTGGCTGGCCCTGCCTCTGGCCCAGCCTGGCAAGTGTACGAGCAGCATTCTGCATACGAAAATAAACACCGTCACTCGGAACTGTGTAAATCACTTCTGACTGTACTCACGGGGGATGACATTACAGGACTGACTTTAGAATTTGCTGTTGAAGTTGCAAACAAGGTGACACTTTTATTGTCTCGTCCGCTCGCTTACTGTAACTGACCTCCCGGAAACTGGTACACGAGGTGTCCATGAATTAAACGTCACGCATCTCCAGCCCGTGGCCCTCCACAGACGTGATTTTCAGCCAAAACGGCTTGTGTTTGCCCTGACCTCAAATGTTCATGAAATGCCCTGACCTCTGGCTCCCGTGGAAGTGATGGAGACTTGTCTCCACGGGAAGACCCGTGCTGTTTTCTCTGTAGAAGCGCTCGATGCCCATCCTGAAGGGCGGTCAGTGGGCAATCCCAGCGGTGGGCCGCCTTCTCTCATCTCTGACCTCAGAAAAGCTGTGTCCAAGTCCCTCTCTGGAGGACTTCCCTGTGATACAGCCCCTCCTCTGGTCTTGTTAGCTGTTTGCTTCTCGGTGCCCCTGTTGGGAACAGGGGCGACGCCTTGCCCCTGACCCTGATCGCACTGGCTGGTCACACTGTGTCTGGCTGGAATGTTCCTTCTTTCCTCGCTGCTCTTTCTTTCTTTTTTTTTTAACTGTTTAGCTTTTATACTTCATCCCAGCTGGACAGTGTGGCAGGAAGGGAAAACACCAAATCTGACTTGTATTGTTTCCCCCTCACCAAGCTCTGTTGAGGTATAATTGATAAAGTGGTAAGATTATCATTTAAATATTACAATATGAAGTGTACCCTGTGATAATTTTATATGTTTTTATACATATATATTGCAAAAGAATTCTTCCCATCTAGTTAATTAATGCATCCATCACCGCACTGCGTTTATATATTCCAGTGTTATTTTCTAAGCAGCTTTACCGAAGCATAATTTACATACAGGCAAGCCCACCAGTTGTCAGGGTACAGTTGCATAAGTTTTGACACATATGCATAGTAATAGCAACTACTCTGGAGAGGACAGAGTCTCCTGTACAGACGTGTGTTTCCATTTCTCTCGGGTCAGTGCTCCTCAGAACGGGACTGCTGGCTTGCTTTAGGGTATGAGAAACCCCAGAGTTCTTTTCCAAAATGGCTTTCCCATTTTGTGCAGACTTTTTTTCCGAGCACTTTTGTGAGTTCTTTTCTCTCTAACCCCTTCACCTCCGTCCACCCCTCCACGTAGTTGCTGAGCCTTACGGTGTGTGTCAGTCTTTCGGCAAAGACAAGGCCAGAGTTTGTGCAGCAGGAAGAAGAAGAGCAGCCCTCGAGGGAGGCAGGGCCGTGTGAGTGAGGAAGACCCTTCCCGAAGGGTTTTGGACCCTTACGCTCTTATTCTCCCTGTGACTGCCTCGATAACCAATAACTTCAAGTTGCTTAAAGCCAACCACAACTCGCAAACACTTTGAAAGAAATGGATTTGACCCTGACAATATTCCAAAAAGTCCACGTGTTATTACTACCCCCCCACCCTTTACCGATGATGAAACAAGACTTATCTGTGGTCACATCGCGGGTTAGTCGCAGGGCCAGGCTCAGGCCTCAGGTTTCCTGCCCATTGCCCAGGGCTTTCTCTGCCGGTGACGACAGGTTCCCCACGTGTGGACTCCCCGTGCTGAGCTGGGACCTCGCACACCTCTTCACCGACGGTGCATGGACATGAGTTGCCCAGGGCAGCTGTAGACTGGGGTGGACCGGGGTGACCTGTCCTGGGCTCGTCCCCTTCTCCAGGTGGGAGAAACAGGTGCTCCTCTTTAATAGTAGAGAGAAAAGGAGGGGGCAAGGACACTCAGGGCTGGGCCGATGTCCTGGCCTCTTCTGTTCCACTTTGCATCATTCACTTTGCATGTCTTAGGTCGCTGTTATCAGGCTGTGTGTCCATGCTCCATCCCCTGCATCCTCCACCTCCGTCCCCCTGTTCCAGGTGGTCCCTAACCTTCTGATGTCATTTCTTCCCCTTCTCTCTCCCTCCTCCCTCCTCATCCCCTCTGCCCCTCGCCTCTCCCCGCCTCCATCAGGATAGCACCCGTCTGCCTGTCTCCAGGTGTCTCTGCTCCCAGTGCTGGATGGCTTATCTGGGAACAGGCCCTTTAAAAGGGAGTTGAGACCTGTTTCAGACCCTTCCTAGTAATACTTCAGTTTTTCATCATTTATGTGAAAACATGAAGTTCAGTATTTTCTATCTTAAATATACTGTTACTTTTTGAACTATTTTTTACCTTTTAGAAAGAAAGTGAAGTTGCTCAGTCCTATCCGACTCTTTGCAACCCCATGGACTGTAGCCTATCAGGCTCCTCCGTCCATGGAATTTTCCAGGCAAGAGTACCGGAGTGGGTTGCCATTTCTTTCTCCAGGGAATCTTCCCGACCCAGGGATCGAACCTGGGTCTCCCGCTTTGCAGGCAAACGCTTTACTATCTGAGCCACCAGGGAAGCCCTTTTACATTTTAAGCGTGTAAAGTCAACAAGCTACTCAAGAAGAATGTTAACAGAGACTCTTTATGACAAGGTCTGCATCCTGAATGGTGAAAAAAATGTTTGTGCTTGCTGCACCGTTTTCTGCAAGATTCCAAAAGTGAAATCTTCCATTCTGTTGAAATATCACCAGGGAAGAAAAAATCGTCATCTTTACATCTTATCCGTCAGGCTCACCAGCAGGTAGCAGGGTTACAGGATTTTACATCCTGCCCCTGAAGGAATACATCTCCCCCGACGTTTTGACCTATAAGTGTCAGAACTCCCGATGCAGTGTGGGCTGCCAGGAGAGCAGGCTTTTCATTTTCAGAGAGTTGTGTGTGTGAGGTACCTGGGGCCTCAGGAAAGGAGTTGGGAAATTACTTCAGAACCCCAGGTTTTCTGCGTGGGGACCTGGCTCCTTCCTGTCGCCTGTTGGCAGGAAGGCCTGGCCTGGGTGCAGCCATGAGCCTTCGGAAAAGGTCCTCACGGGCCGGAATGACACAGGGGATCCTGTCCTGGTATCTGCTTCTGAATTCTGAGCCGGAGGATGGAGGCAACTGTTAGTTATGACTCAGCTCATGTCAGTAAATAAGATTAAGCCTCATCAGGACCATGCCCTACTGAGGCTGTTTCCTAGCAGACCCAGGAAATAAGACCTTTTATAGATTTATTGAATTCCTTTGGCATCACAGGGGCAGGAGGAGGACTTGGGTGAAACATGATGCTAGCTCAGCTAGCGTCCTTCAAGATCAGGGGTGTTTTTAAAAAAAAAAACTGAGTTTGAGATTGGCAGGTGAACTGATAGAAATAGGTGTGTACTTGGGGGGAAAAGCCGGAAGTCATCTTTGGGATTCTTTTCTGCCTGAGTCTGGGTCCCCGAACAGCCCACAGCCCACCGCTGTGGATCTGCTTGTCTGGGGAGGGTAGGTGCCGACTGGGGAGATGGTTAGACCCCAGGCCGGTGGAGGGTGGGGGGCGCTGGAGCAGGCCTTTGCTGGGAGGGTCAAGGGTCTCCTGGGTGTCACCGTTGGCAGCATTTCAGAGCAGGACCCCCCTGATCCAGGCTTCTCTACGCACCAAAATTTATTAAACGCCACAACTCAGCAACATTCCTGTTCTTAAGCAGTGTACAAACCTGACTAGAAATATTCTGAGAATGTTTGTTTTCACGCTTCTGTAAACATTCCAATTCCCAGGGTGGGGAGGAGGGTGTTGGGGAGAGTTGAGTCAACGCTGACAGAGAAAGAGAGCCTGGAAGCCTCCACGCAGGAGCCCTGGGGGCGCGGCTCAGAGCCGAAGGCCCAGGCACCAGGCCGCGCCAGGGTGAGCTGAGTCGCCAGCTCACCAGGGAAAGGCAGGCTCTTGTGAACATGACCCGTCTGGGACACAGACCTTACGAAACCCTCAGTACTTCTTGCAGGAGTTCGAACTCTCGAGGGCTCTGCTCCTACAATGCAAGAGGTCGGGGGCATCTTAAAACCGACGAGCATCTTGTAACCCTAGGTCTGTGAGTCCGGCCATTTAGGGGTTTTCACACTCGGCCAAGGAGAGGGAAGAGGAAAGCTTGGTTCCAGCCCACCTCCTATCATGTCCTGACACTTCTCAGAAAAGCCCTTGGAGGAGAGGTAGGAAGAACAAGGCGTTTGCTGGAGGTCTTCTGATCGGCGTCACCCCAGACTGAGCATCACCGCTGAGGAAGAGAGAAGGCGTTTTCATTGTTGCTCCTACACTCAGAGCCTCTGTCTGCAGGAGACCCGTGAATGCACATGTGTTTCCATCCAATGCCGCCAGTGTCACGGCTAGGCGTCCCCGTCCCAATATCGAGTAAATATTTACCTGTAGTCTTTATTCCGATTTCAGTTTTTATATTTAAATCTTTCACTTGGGGTGAGGTAGGAATTCTCACTTTTTCCTTCCTTCTAGATAGTTAGCAGCTGACACGTTGGCCCAGCGTCACTTATTGACTTACTGAATAGGGTGAATTTCCGCCCTGATGTGATCAATCCCCCCCCACCCCCCACTTCAAAATTCTACTTTCAGACACGAGCCTTCTGGTCAGGCCTCGGCCACTCTGAATTTGGCCACGTTCTTGACAAGCTACCGCTTCCATGGTGGTTTTCCGGCCCACCAAGGGCTGTTTCAGCAGTGCGACCCTCTTTTTCAATGCATCCTGTTGTGTAGTTATTTAAGCACTTCGTTTTGCCCGTGTTGGACAAAAATCAATGAAGAAAATCAAAGTGTTGGTACTTGCAATAGGAAGTAGGCTGGGTAAATATCACGCAAGATGGAAATGATTTGGTCTCTTAAAAGGGGCAGGCCTTTCTCCTCAGCCAGGTGCTTTGGAACTTCGGGGGTTGAGTGTGAAGGAGAAAACACAGACGTAATTGTGGAGATCAGCTGTCTAAGGTCACGGGAGTGGCAGAGAGAACCCCTGCTCTGAAAGAGTGCTGGGGTACCACAAAGACTATGAAACCCTCATGAAGCAAACTGGTCCGAGGGCCCCGCCTCACCCCGGGTGTATGTCGGTGTCCAGCCGTGAGCTGTGCCCAGACCCTGCCCTGACACCTACCAACCAAACCAAGCACAGCGCAGATGGGAGAACACTCCACCCGGTGACTCCTCAGCCCAGCTCCTGTCTCCATCCCCATGATGAGCCAGCACTGCGTCCTGGCGGCATCAGCCACCAGAGCCCCTCTTTCTGTCCCTTCTCTGCCCCTTGTCAGCACCCTGTCCCCAGCTCAGGACACCCCATCTGCACCTGCGCCGTGCAGGGGCCTCGGAGGCAGTCTCCCCACGTCTGCTCCTGCCTCTACCTTGGCCCGCCTCTGCACTGTGGCCAGGGGCCTCCAGGAAGGAGAGCCTGAGCACGCCAGCACCCCTCTAACAGAACCCCCCAGTGTTAGCAGGTGGCCACCGGCAGTGTGGTCCAGCCCAGCCTCCGTCTCCCCCCTCATGCCACTCGTTCCCAACTGGGAACCGCCTGGAGTGACCTGCCCCCCCCGTCCCAGGTTGACCCCCCCATCCTTAGGTGGAAGGGGACCCCCTCCTGCTCGCACAGACCAGGTGCCCCATCTCTGTGCTCGTGAGGCTATGTGTATGATGCGGGCCTCCCCCTTCAGCACCTGTCACACCTGATAGTCTGACGTGTGTCTGTTGATGAGCATCCCTCTCCCATCCTGGACCACATCCCGTGTCACTCAGCATCTTCCCGGTGACGGGCCCACCAGGGCGCTCAGTAAACAGCATCCGGTACTGTCCTTGTTGGCCTCTGGGCCCCCTGACCTGACCGACAAGGCTTCCTCTAGAACTATTTGTATTTCAAGGTAGATAATATTGGCCCACACTGGTTTGACTTTGTATTTTCATTTATCAACTCAGCGTGGTCTTTCCCCACGTCTCCAGAGTCATGTGGGCTACAAAGCTTAGAAAGTGAGAAGGTGGTCTCGGCACACTTCCTGCTTTGTCCTGGGCCTGTCACACTGCCAACACGTGTGGCTGCTGCGTTTTGATTATTGTTCCTAAAAAGATGGTTCTATGTTGATTTGTTTTTATGTATTATTTTAATTTGGAAAGCATGTCGACAACAGTATAGAGTTTTGGGAGGAGAGAAAAGATTGATCTCTACTCCTGCTTGTCAGCTCAGCCATTGTTAACTTTTAGTGAATTACCTCTGGGTCTTTTATATACCTTTTAACATTGCCACAGTCATAGATAGGTACATAAATTTTGTGTCCTGCTTTTTTCCCTTAAATCACCTTAATGTTGACTGATCGTTATATTTTATATGATGTGGTATATGAGGCTAACTCAGTTCAATGAGCATTTATAGGGATCATTCTCAATGCTGAGAACCGCTCAAGTACACAGACGTGGTACTCTGTATAATAATAGAACACCACAACTCCGAAGCTTTTCATGACATTTTTCCTTCACAGATGTTTTAATTCTGTGACATCACCTCTTCATCCCAGGAAGAAGCCTGTGCAAGAGTTTTTTTCTTCTTTTATCTAAGAGCTTCTTTCTTCACTTACTCAGCAGCTTGCTTAGGGCTTATCCCGTGCCAGATGCTAGTCTGTGTGCTGGAGACACAGCTGGGAATCCCCGTGCGTGAAGCCAGATGGGAGGGAGTAAACGAATGAATGAGGTGGTCAGTAGAAAAGGCAAACAGTTGGGTGAGAGAGAGGGATAGTGGCATGGGTGGGGGGGCGGCACTGCTGTTAGACAAGGTCGGGCCTGCTCCGGTGGTGACGTCTGGGCAGAAAGGGACTTGGAGCGGGCGGTGAGCTGGCAGAGAGGCTGTTTCTGGCCTGGGGACCAGCAGGTACGAAGGCCCTGAGCTGAGGAAGCTGGCGGTTTTCATAGAAGAGGCAGGAGCAAGTGAGGGGAGGAGGTGGGCAGGAGCCGAGGTCAGTGAGCCCAGGCGGGCTTGGGGGATAAGATGAGATCTGGCAGGGGGTGATCTGGGGAGGAGGAGTTGCAAGGAAATCTGAGGGGAGGTCTGAGGAGATATGGGGGAGCCATGAGAATATATGGGGGGAGGCCCGGGGAGATATAGGGGAGCCCTGGGGACATCTGGGGGGAGCCCCAAGCAGATCTGGGGGGAGCCCCGGGGAGATCTGGGGGGATCCCCGAGCAGATCTGGGGGGAGCCCCAAGGAGATCTAGGGAGGAACCCTGGAGATTGGAGCTCCCCCCCAGATATTCTCAGGGCTCCACCATACCTCCTTGGAGCTCCCCCCAGATCTCCCTTGGGGCTCCCCCCCAGATTTCCTTGTGACTCCCGCCCCAGATCTCCCTTGTGCTCCCCGCAGATCTCCTTGGGGCTCCCCCCCAGATCTCCTTGGGGCTCTCCCCTGGATCTCCCCAGGGCTCTGCAGAGGAACCCTGAGGACATCTGGGGGTGCCCCTGGGGAGACCTGGGGGGGATCTCCCAGGCTGTGCTCAGGCCTCTGGCTATCCCCAGGTGAGGTGGGAGGCGGCGCATAGTGACTTGCTCTCCCCCGCACGCTGACAAGGTGGCTCTGCTCCAGCATCCCCATCCTGCTGGGAAGCGCCTTCAGCTTCTGTCTCCCCCATCACCCTCTAGAAGGGTCACTTCATGCTCAGACACAGGTTTGGTGAGCTTGGTATGAAGTATGTATGTGAGCAGGTGCACAAGGAGCCACACCCCACAGTGTCCCAGCTACGCTGGGGTAACCCTGCTCCAAGAAGTTAGGCGTGTTCCGTGTATCTGATGAGCTCTGTGACTCTGAATTTCTCATTTCTTTTTCTTTTGCTCCTCTGACGGAATTTTTTCTGTCTAAAATAAAGGCCACATATATTCTACAGATTGTGTAGAAATGTACCCTAGTAGGACTTCCTGTCAGTCTATAATCATAAAGCATGATCACCCTCTGAAGTTTTAGAATCAAGCCTTTTTTGGTGGTGGTGGTGGGGGTAGCAGTTAGCCTGCTTATAATCTTCCTTGCACTGCTTTATGGTCAGGTCGGCCACATGCCTGCGAAAGTGAGGGCCCATGAGTCGTCTCCAGACGCTTCTTCCTGAAAGAACAGACCATTGTCGCCCGTTCCTCGGGGTGACTAATCCCTTTTGTTGTTTTTTTTTTTTCTGACACAGGAGGAGCCCTCACAGCTTCCCCAGATCAGGAGGGAAAATATGGAATGTGTTTTACCGCTGACTGAACACAACCCAATGAACTGTCCTGACAGTAGTTTGAAAACCAGCAGTTAGCAGTTTGTGCAGTCCCAACATCACCCGGCACTTTCCAGAGCAGACTCACTGTTCACAGGACCTCTCAGCCTCACGCCCCGTAGGACCTCACGCTCGGCCAGTTTCAGAGATTTCCGCACAAGAAAAGCACCCGGCACCCCACGTCCACAATGGCGATGGACGAGTACCTGTGGATGGTCATCTTGGGTTTTATCATAGCTTTTATCTTGGCATTTTCTGTGGGTGCCAATGATGTTGCCAATTCGTTTGGTACTGCCGTGGGCTCGGGCGTGGTGACCTTGAGGCAGGCCTGTATCCTGGCTTCCATCTTCGAAACCACCGGCTCGGTGTTGCTGGGGGCCAAAGTCGGAGAGACCATCCGGAAGGGCATCATCGACGTGAACCTGTACAACAACACCGTGGAGACGCTGATGGCCGGGGAGGTCAGTGCCATGGTCGGTAAGTAGCCTCGTCTTCCCGCCCGTGGGAATGTGTCCACTGACCCACTTCTCCACCCGACTTCTGTCATACCCATAAATGAGACTTTTGCTTTAACTTTTCAAAAGCTGGTTTGATTAGTTGTTTTTTTTTTAAATAGGAGTATAGCTGATTTAGAGTATTGTGTTATTTTCAGGTGTATAACACAGTAATTCAGATATATGTGTATGTAATTAATATACATGTATATGTATATATGTATATGTATATTTTTCAGATTTGTTTCTCATTTATTATATCTTATTTGTGCTTTCTGTATATTATGATTTTGGTCAGTGTTCAGATGTCAAGCAATCACCTCTTTCTTGAATGTATTCAAATAGATTTTGGCTAAGTCAGTGCTTTTCAAAAAGTCCAGAAAAGAAGATATTTATAGCATAGCTCTTTGTCATTTTAAAGCTATTTGAAAGTTCTTAAAGAAAGAACTTAAAGTGAATGTGTTTCAGAGGTTTACTTAGGTTTATTTATAAACCTTGAAGATTTATTTCTGTTTTTTCATATATTTTTCATTAGTTCCAAGGCAATGTTTTATCATAAAACATGGATGCCAAGAAACAGTATTTATTAGCTTAACTTTTCTATTCTCAATTTAAGTTTTAGAGCAGTTACCAAATGAATCTTAAGTGCCTATGTTTCAAGAAACATTGGTCTTCTCTGTCATTTGTCATCCTTTTGTTGGTTTTTGTTTGGATTTTCTGATTCCGCCCCTGGGAGCTCCATCTGGTATGCTTGTTTTGTGTTCCGGCTTTTGTTTCAGGCATTTGTACGTCACCTGTTTGCAGTAGGACCTCTTATGGGTAGCGTCAGGGTGGATGAAAGAGGAGTGTGGAGGGCAGTGAGCTGCACTGGAAGAGGATCACTGACTGGATGTGTGGGTCCTTCTCTGCCCGCACTGATCTGAGACCTGTAGCAGCATGAGTGCTCCCTCACTGTAGCAGCATGGGTGCTCCCTCACCAAGCTGAGAGGTTCAGGCAGCAGGGCCTTAGATGCAGCCGACAAGACCCTCCTCCGCTTGCCTGTTGGTCCAGGTGATGCACAGCAGTGGCGGTTCTGCATGGGCAAGGGGTGGGGGGTGAGAGGGGTGTCCTGCCACCTTCTGTTTGCAGCAGGCCACGTGCTTTTGTGGGGAGAGCCATGCCTTGGGAGGCCGGATGCTGGTGGACCAAGAACACGGCTCTATCCCACAGGTCCCAAGATTGGTCACCACCAGCACTTCTGTAGCACTGAGGATGTGCAGGTCATTTGCCAGGTTTAGGATGGCCCATCATCTTTTTTGTGACAGCAGGTTAGTCTGAGAAGTAGTTGAGGTCTTTGATTAGAAGAAGACGGAGGTCCTGAGTAAGGAATTAAATACTACTAAGTGACTCAGCAGTGGCCACAGGACTGGAAAAGGTCAGTTTTCATTCCAATCACAAAGAAAGGCAATGCCAAAGAATGCTCAAACTACCGCACAGTTGCGCCCATCTCACACGCTAGCAAAGTAATGCTCAAAATTCTCCAAGCCAGGCTTCAGCAATACGTGAACCGTAAACTTCCAGATGTTCAAGCTGGATTTAGAAAAGGCAGAGGAACCAGAGATCAAATTGCCAACATCCGCTGGATCATTGAAAAAGCAAGAGAGTTCCAGAAAAACATCTATTTCTGCTTGAGAGTCTTGGACTTCAAAGAGATCCAACCAGTCCATCCTAAGGGAGATCAGTCCTGAGTGTTCATTAGACGACATGATGTTGAAGCTGAAACTCCAATACTTTGGCCATCTGGTACAAAGAACTGGGTCATTTGAAAAGACCCTGATGCTGGGAAGGATTGAAGGCAGGAGGAGAAGGGGACAACAGAGGATGAGATGGCTGGATGGCATCACTGACTCAATGGACGTGAGTTTGGGTAAACTCCAGGAGTTGGTGATGGACAAGGAGGCCTGGCGTGCTGCAGTCCATGGGGGCTGCAAAGAGTCGGACACGACTGAGCTACTGAACTGAAGCATGGTAGGTTGATCATAGGTGCTCAAAATTCCTCTTCCTCAGCTGCACATTTTGTGTTTGAAAGATGGAAGGCTCATGATTGATATAACTGATCATTATTTTTAAGAATTAAATATTTACTATCAGACTTTGGGCTTAGAGGAGGCCAAGGTGCAGCTTTTTTTGGTTGTCCTGAATCCAGGTTTGTCCGACATCAGCCTCCCCCACCTTGCTGCCTAAGTTTGATGACCCCAACGAGATCACAGTTGTGTACCTGATGTGCCCCGGTGGGGAAGTAGGTCCCTTGTCTGCCCTGGCCCCCAAGCTCAGCCCCCTGGGTCTGTCTCTAAAAAAGGATTGGTGATGACATGGCCAAGGCAACCGGTGATTGGAAGGGTGTGAGGATGACAATGAAAGTGAGCATGTAGCACAGACAAGCCCACGTTGAGGTGGCACCTTCTGCCTCTGCCCTGATCACCAGAGCCCTCAAACAGCTGCCAAGAGACGGAAAGAGGCAGAGAAACATAGCAGAGTGGAAACACCACTTTTGATGAGACTGTCAACGTTGCCCGACAGATGCAGCAGTGGTCTTGGCTGGAGAAGTCTCTGTAACAATTAAAGAGATCCTGGGGACCACCCAGTCTGTGGGCTGCAGTGTTGACAGCCGCCACCCCCACCACCTCATAGGTGACATCAACAGTGGTGTGATGGAGTACCCAGCTAGTTAAGAACGTCTAAGGAAACTAATTTAAGAGAGGGTTGTTTGACAAAGAAAAAATCATTTACCATAACAGTTATCATAATGATTGAATTTTATTCACCTTCATTGAATATATGCTTCTCATCATAGTCAGGTATAATTGACATTTCCCTTAGAAAAATAACAGTTACTTGTAAAAATCACCCTCAGTAATGGTGATCAATATGTAAGACAAATTCATATCAATCAGACCACACCACCTTACCTGCCTCCTGAGAAATCTGTATGCAGGTCAAAAAACAACAGTTAGAACCAGACATGGAAAAACAGACTGGTTCCAAATAGGAAAAGGAGTCCGTCAAGGCTGTATATTGTCACCTTGCTTATTTAATTTATATGCAGAGTATATCATGTGAAATACCAGGCTGGATAAAGCATAAGCTGGAATCAAGATTGCTGGGAGAAAGATCAATAACCTCAGATATGCAGATGACACCACCCTTATGGCAGAAAGTGAAGAACTAAAGAGCCTCTTGATGAAAGTAAAAGAGGAGAGTAAAAAAGTTGGCTTAAAACTGAACATTCAAAAAACTGAGATCATGGCATCTGGTCCCATCACTTCATGGCAAATAGATGAGGAAACAATGGGAACAGTGACAGACTTTTTTGGGGCTCCAAAATCACTGCAGATGGTGACTGCAGCCATGAAATTAAAAGACTCTTGCTCCTTGGAAGAAAAGCTATGACCAATCTAGACATCATATTAAAAAGCAGAGACATTACTTTGCCAACAAAGGTCCGTCTAGTCAAAGCTATGGTTTGTCCAGTAGTCATGTATAGATGTGAGAGATGGATCATAAAGAAAGCTGAGTGCCGAAGAATTGATGCTTTTGAACTGTGGTGTAGGAGAAGACTCTTAAGAGTCTCTTGGACTGCAAGGAGACCTAACCAGTCCATCCTAAAGGAAATCAGTCCTGAATATTCACTGGAAGGACTGATGTTAAAGCTGAAACTCCAATGCTTTAGCCACTTGATGTGAAGAGCTGACTCATTTGAAAAGACCCTGATGCTGGGAAAGATTGAAGACAGGAGGAGAAGGGGATGACAGAGGATGAGATGGCTGGATGGCATCACCGACTCGATGGACATGAGTTTGAGTAAACTCTGGGAGCTGGTGATGGACAGGGAGACCTGGCATGCTGCAGTCCATGGGGTCGCAAAGAGTTGGAGCTACTCAACTGAATCATATCAAGCAGAAATTAAAGTTTTGTCAGTCAGGGTGATGCGGACAAGATATGTTGAAAGTAAAGGAGAAATAAAAACATTGTTCAAGTTCAGTCTTTTTAGATTTTTGTTGGCATATAGTTGATTTACAATATTGTGTTAGTTTCGGGTGTATACTAAAGTGAGTCAGTTATACATATATCCTCTCTTTATAGATTTGTTCCCCATATAGGTCGCTACAGAGTATTGAGTAGAGCCATGTGTGGTCTAGAGTGATGACGTTCAGCCTTAACAGCAGTTTCTTCTCGTGTTGGATGGGCCCTGTGGGGGGTGGTGGTACTTGTCCAGGAGGTTTGTCGGTGAGGCTGCCCCGGGGCCCCAGGTGGGCAGAAGGTCTACGAGCTGAGCTCTTTGTCACCACTGACTTGCTGTGTGGACAGCTTAACTTGTCCAGCTTTGGGGTTTTCCCAACCCTGACCTAGTCTCTCACACTCAAAAAATGAAGGATACTTACCTCCACTAGAATTTAGGTTAACCAAAGCAGTTTGTGGTTTTGCTTGAATAACTTGATTTTGTTTGTTTTGGTTTCTTTCTTTCTTTTTTTTTTTTTTTTTTTTTTTGATGTGTGGTTAGATGAATTTCAAAGCCTATTTTGTTGGGAGTTGGTGAGATGAGAGTTACCTAGACATTTAAAATTGGTTTCCTTGAACATGAGAATTCTGGGTAGTTTTGAGATGGTGATATAATTATGTTTGGCTGAAATCAAGATGATTCTGTTCAAATGCCTGAATTCTCCCAGTCTTCCTCTCTTAAAGCCAACATCCCTTTCTTTTCCCCTTTCCTCCCCGGTCTTTTTTACTCCATTTTTTCCCTCTTTTTTCCTTGATAAACTTTGCCCCAAGCCCATGGGTCTCTGTGTTTTCCCATAGCACGATGGTAGCATTGAGTTGATTGGGTGGAAGACGTTGTTCATGCCAGCTGGGCTTCCTGAGCACGGCCTCTCTGGGAACTCTAGCTCAGCCCTAAAGCAGTAGTCAATCCACTTAGTATGCAACCGGCCATGGGCCCCAAAATCCACTGAGAATTCAGAATTCTCCATCTTTTCACAGCAATATGGACAGCAGCGTGACCGAGCCGTCCCCCGAACCACGCTGGGAAGTGCTGGGTCCCCTCTGCCGCCCTGTAACCCACACCTGCTCTGCCATTCTTTCCTTGCCTGGGAACCCGTAGCCCCAGAGATGCCGTCTTAACCCCCAGTCTCCCCAGGTTTTGTCCTGCACCCTATGTTGCTCAGTCGTGTCCAGCTCTCTGCAACCCCATGGACTGCAGCACAGCAGGCCTCCCTGTCCTTCACTGTCTCCCAGGGTTTGCTCAGATTCATGTCCATTAAGTGGGTGAAGCCATCCAACCATCTCATCCTCTGCCACCCTCTTCTCCTTGCACCCCAATCCCACACTTAATCCCTTCCTTCGTGGCGGGTCACCTTTATCTTTAGGTTAGACTATCTCTTTTTCCCACGGTTTTTCTTTTTTCAAATATTTATGTGTTTGTTTGGCTGCACAGGTCTTAGTTGTGGCAGAGAGAGCTTTAGTTGCAGCATGCGAGCTCTTACTTGTGACATGTGGGACCTGGTTCCCTGACCCGGGATGGAACCTGGGCCCCCTGCATTGGGAGCTTGGAGTCTTAGCCACTGGACCTCTATGGGAGTCCTTCCCACTGTTTTTCTTAATGTTAATATACTGCCATTCACCTTCAGGATTCCCCAAGGTCGAAGAGGCCTCTCACCCACGCTCGCCTCACAAGACCCCTGCTCACAAGGCTTCTGTCTTCCCCTCCATCCTCTGGTCATTTCTCCCCTCTTTCTCTCAGGCAACCCCATCCCCCCACCTCTCCTTTCAAACCTTCTTATTGTAAAGTCAGCCCAGGGAGAGGAGAGTGGCTTTCAAGACAGAAAACTGCACGGTCTGAGTTCATGTAGGTCAATTTTTCTCATTCTCATAACATCACTGGGTTACTTTAATTTTTGTAAGACTATCAATCATAAAGGTTGCTTTTTCAGCTCTGGTTCTGTGCTGTGTAACACACTCCCAACTCTGGCTTTATTTTTAAAACAATCCGTCCCCCTAGGAGCCCAGGGCTTAGGTGTCCCGGCTCACAGAACTGTCCGCGGGGGAGCGTGGGCGCCGCCATCCAGCCTGTCACCAGATTGGCAGCCCCAGGCTGGCCCTTCTGCTCCCAGCACACGTTTCAGGGATAGACTCGGGGTCACGGCCCGCTTCGGCTCAAAGGTCGTGGCGCCCGGCGCTCCCGGGGCAGCTGGCAGCCTTGCTGCACAAACTGAGACCTCTCATGAGCCTCCGTAGCACAGATATTTTTGGAGAAAATGCCAGGGGTCTGTTTGAAGGCTCTGCTGCTGCCAAGCAACCAGATTTCCAGAATTAACGCTTGGGATTAATGACGTGCCCTGTTTATCAGCCCGGCCCTTTGTTCCCCTGCGGTCCTTCATGAGCTTTTCAACAACTGTTTCTGAAAGCGATCTCTCCCCAGCCGGTGCTTTTAATACTCCCTGCAAAACCTGATCTGCTTATGAAAATATCTGGAGTGAACTCTCGCCTAGCAAAACACGAAGCCTGAAAGAGGGTGGTGAAGCTGAGGTGAAAGGACACAAAGCCAAAACGCAGGGATCCTCTTGACTCCTGAGAGTTTGCAGGCTTGGAGGGAGCAGGCCGAAAAGGCCTGGCGGCTGGGCAGGGGCTGGGGGTAGGTGCCCAGTCTGGGGTTTGGTATCACAGTTGCTTCTCATGGGAGAGGCAAAAATATGAGAAGCAACATGGGATTACGTTCTTTCTTTTTTTTTTTTAATTGAAGTGTATTTGACATGACATTGGTAATACCGGTTTTAGGTGTACGACAGTTGTGATTTTGGGGGGCTGCCCTGGGTCTTTGTTGCCGCTCGGACTTTTCTCTAGTTGCAATGGGTGGGGGCTCAGTGGTTGTGGCTGGCAGGCGTCTCTTTGCAGTGGCTTCTCTTGTTGCGGAGCATAGGCTCCAGAGCGCTGGCTCAGTAGTTGTGATTCACGGGCCTAGTTTCCCCTGGATCCACGGGATCTTCCCAGACCAAGGTCAAACCTGCGTCCCCTGTGTTGGCAGGCAGATTCTTAACCACTGAACCACCAGGGCTTCCCCAGTGGCTCAGACAGTAAGGAATCCACCTGCAATGCGGGAGACCTGGGTTCAATCCCTGGATTGGGAAGCTACCCTGGAGGAGGGCATGGCAACCCACTCTAGTATTCTTGCCTGGAGAATCCCCACGGACAGAGGAGCCTGGCGGGTTACCATCCACGGGGTTGCAAAGAGGCGGACATGACTGAGCGACTAAGCACACACATGGGACCACCAGGGAAGTCCTAACACCGTGATCTGACATTTGTGTTTTACCCTCTTGTACCGATGAGTATACATAAGCCTGTATCCAGTCTCCTTATGATGCAACCAGAAGATGTTAGCTACAGCAAAATCTTCTCTGAGACACAGCCTTTCTTGTTTCTTCATGTTCATTGGTTCTCAGTGTCCTGCTTGTTCCTGACCACGCTTCACATCAGAACTCACTCATCACCTGCATCCCTGCTTAAACATGACAGAGGCCACTTGCAGGCTTTTCTTTTCATTCTATCAAAGACTTTTGCTTGAATAGATCATCATTATCCCGTCCGTGTTGAAGAGTGCTCCTTTGCCTAAAGTTATTTGAGTGGTTTCTGTCGGGACTTTGTTAAGAAACAACCCAGAGACAATTAACCCCAGGTAGGGGTAAGGAAGGAGTGTAATTTGGGTTTTCTTCCTTCTGTGGCGATCTGAGACACTGCACCGTGTACCTGACTTTCTTCCGTCTTTGTTTTTTATCTTCAACCCACAGGCTCAGCTGTCTGGCAGCTCATCGCATCCTTCCTGAGGCTCCCAATCTCGGGGACTCACTGCATCGTCGGGGCCACCATCGGGTTCTCCCTCGTCGCAATTGGTACCCAAGGTGTGCAGTGGATGGAGCTGGTCAAGATTGGTAATTGGCATTTTCTTTTACGTATAAGAAGGAAAGTTTACATTTTCTAGAGTAAGTGTTATTAAAAGTTACCATGATGTTTTTTCCTTTAAATGTTCATGTATGCTGATAATACGTTTTCCCTTAAAATTTCTGGTAGCAGAGATGGTGAACTGTCACGCAGTTGTTTTTTTTTTAACTCCAGACGCTCTTATCAAATGCCGCATTGTCATTCAGCTTTGAAAACCAGTGTCTTATCTGCTGTTCACAGGGAGTTAAGAAATTTACCTGGTTGAAATCAGTCTGTAGGCAGAGAAAAACTTGGGGCCCTTGTCCAGGAGTCAGAGTCCCTGGTGATGGGCAAGTGTGGAAGTGAGGTGCTTACCCCCACTGCATCCAGGAGTCCCCCCGCAGTCTACCTGATGCTCCTTCTGCATTGTGGGCTGCCCAGTGGGGACTGTTTAGAGAGGCCTGACAGCTTGCTTCCTGCCTCTGACTTCTTCAGCTAGAGGAAAATCCATCGAACCCCATAAGTACCCACATGCTCATTGCAAAAAACACAGATCTCTCACCCACCTCCATTGTTTTACGAATCATAGTGGCCTCAGGACCCCCAGCCTGAACGGACCCCTGACCTGCCAGGCAGAACACAAATGGCCAGAGAACTCACCTGATCCCAGGAAACTCAGATGAACTCCCCAGAAACTCACCTGAGATCCTGGGAATCTCACCCGAGATCCCCAGCTCCTGAAACAGTGGTTTGATTCCGGCTGCACTTTAGAATTACCTGGGAGAGCAATAAAGATATCAGTGCCCAGACCCCATTCCAAACCTTTGAAATCAGAGTTCTGCAGCTGGAGCCAGAGCGTTAACTGGTTTTTGAAAACTCCCTGCAGATGTTTCTAGTGCGTGGCCAGAGGCTGCGGGGTGACAGTGTCAGGCTGGCCTTGGAATATGAAAGGGATGGGGCTGCCCTTTCAGTGACCCCCGCAGCTGACACAGGAAGGGGCTCGGTGGGAATCAGAGGAACCGTCTTCAGAGGCCAGAGCTGGGGTGGCCGCGTGCTTGGTGGGCTGGAGGAGTTCGTGCTTGTCTGGGTGGGGTTTGTGTCTGAGGGTGGTGACCCCCGTGTGGAGGTCAGTGGGTTTGTTGAGTTCTGAGTTAAGGTGAATAATTCTAGGAATGTTTGTTAATGTAAGTGCTGTATGTTAGTTAACCGCTTTTTATGTAAATAGGACCTGAATTATGTAGAATTTTAACATTCATTAGATTTTCTTTTAATTATTCAGTTGCTTCTTGGTTTATATCTCCACTGTTGTCTGGTTTCATGTCTGGCGTGCTGTTTGTACTGATCAGAATGTTCATCTTAAAAAAGGTAAGCGAGTTTATTATCTTTCTTAGTTAAGTTTTAGATCTAAGTTTGGTTCTGCTCAATAAAAATTGATAGTGAGAGGGCTCAGGGGGATAATTACTAAGGCACAGTCCCCGAGGTTGGAATCAGACATTATGATAAAGCAGGCGGCAGACTCGGGTGGAGTGCCCAGGGGCCCCCTGGACCTGCGCTGGGAGCAGCGCGGGTGTCCTGCCCTATGGCTTAGTTCGTTGGTCAGCATTCCCGGGCCCTATGCTCACACCTCAAAAAGGAAAGACAATTATTTTGTGATCGGTAAACAGAACAGAGTGAGATAGTGTTACGATTTTGAAACTGACCAGCACTAAAAACAACTGGAGAATTTTTTTACCCAGATGGAAGTTATTTTCTATTTTCTAATGGAGAAGGGAAGCGTGAGACACTGTTTTTTTTTTTTTTTTTCCCCTGTCCTTGAGGACAAGATGAAGGAACTACACCTATGGGGGTGCATTTTGTTTTAATCAAAAATAAGATGAGATGAAAATGAAAACTTACTGACATTCTAGGGGAATGTCAGGGGTGGTTGTAGCGCTTTATAAGCCCTGCCGCTTGCCCTTGGTCACTCGGCACATGCCAAGCCCATCAGACGTGGCTGTCTTGAGCTGTGTCCTTACACGGCTCTTCTTCGAGTCAGGCTGAGGTCTCTTGGGTAATCTCACACTGACCATCCCTTCTCCGGGGCTCCCGCTGTGCTCAGACCTGTTAGCATCTTGGCAGGTGCCTGGTAGCCTCCCACTTTTATTTCTGCTGCCCCGGGCATCCCTGCCAGGCGGGCTCCTGTCCCTCCTCTGCCCCCAGGTGTCCCTTCCTAGGAAGCCATGCCTCCCGCCCCAGCTTCCACCGGGCTCCTCCCTCTGTGTTCCCACAAGCTCCCTGCCTTCTCATCACTGCACTCTCGCATCGTCGTGCGGGGATTTATTGCCTGCTTGGCTCCCTGTTCACTCTCTGTGAGATCTGCTGAGCGTGGAAACCATGACTCCCTGTTCACATGTGTAGGCAGCGCCCAGCTCAGCCCAGCCCTTCCGAGCCGCCGGCTGAGTGTCTATTGAGAGCGAACAAAGGCTGCTTGGATGGGTGACAGGTGATGGGTGGATGGAAGGAAGGAAAGAAAGGAGGGAGGGAGGGAGACAGGAGGAGGAAAGGAGACGGGGCTCAGTGAGACAGTTATCAGCGTGTGGTAAGAATAGGTTCTCTGGGGAATTCCCTGTGGTCCCTACTTCCAATGCAGGGGTTGAGGGTTTGATCCCTGGTCGGTTAACTGGGTTCCTGCATGCCTTGTGGCGAGGCAAAAAAAAAAAAAAAAAGAGTAGGTTATTTAAGAAAACATAAGGTGATTCAGTTACAGCACACAAACAGAAGACTTTACACCTTCACAAGTTATCAGTTGGGAGTCTATCTTTAGCAGCTGTTGTCCCCAGAAAAGAACAGTTTGGGAGCAGAGGTGGTAGGCATGTGAGCATGTGGGCGTTCTGTTCTTGGTTCAGCCCAGGTTCCTGTCTTGGGTCCATGGCAGATCAGGGGACAGAATGCTCCTCCCAGGCCCCTGCCCACCCCTTCTTACCTGCCCTTCACCTGCCTGCCTCTGACCCTGGCCGGGACTCCCATGCAGCTGCGTCACTTCCCACCCCGGCTCTCAGCGCTCCTTACATCTCACTTCCATTCGCTCCAGCCTCCTGACGAGTGCTGGGGGCCACTAGAGACATTCTAGGCGGGCTCTTGATGCGCTTATGTTCTGCAAACGGGCTTAATTTCTACATGTTTGCATTTGACAGTAGGAACCTTTGAGATAGTTTCTCCTGATCCTGACTTCCGTAGCTCACATCAAGAGGAGGGCATGGCAGCCCGCCCCAGTATTCTAACCTGGAGAATCCCATGGACACAGGAGCCTGGTGGGCTACTCCAGAAGGTCACAAAGAGTCGGGCATGACCTAATTGGCTTAGCATGCACACAGATTACTGATCCTGACTTCTGTAGCTCTCATCAATGTTGAGACCTAAAAAAAAAAAAAAAGAGATGTTTAGACTTGATTTTCCTTGTAATATGAGTAGGTAATAGAGTTATATCAATGTATAAGAGTGTTTTACACAGTCATTAGAAATTAACCCCTTTTTGAATTATTTAAGCAACACCTACGTGCGAGTGCTGTATTGAGTTCCCAGTTCACATTTTTGCTTCAGAATCCTCTGTGGATCCAAACCCTCAAACTCTACATTTTTCCTCTCTAAACGCTAAATTTCTAATATTCTCCCAGGTGATATTTTGCCTTAAACACATGCAGTACTGTTCTTGTTGAAACGTTAGATTTAGGAAATGTTGTACCAGAAGCCTAAGGTTGTTAAAACGTATGTTTTCTTAGAGAGCCCACAGTTCTTTTTAGTGTGACAGTTGAAGGTAAAATGCTCTACCTTGTAAAAAGATTTGGAAACTCGTAGCACGTGGTTCTGTATTTACTTTATGTATTTCAACACAGCAAACGTGTGTCACAGAGTCACATAAAATCTAGTAGTAACGCCGTGGTGTTGAAGTCACTTGACTTTCTCAGGGCGTCCTCGGAGGGTCAGGCCTGAAAATGTTTGTTGGAAATGGATTTTAGGGGGCCAGCATGCACATAATTAGAATAACAAGCGCCCTGGGTTCTGAAGGGCAGGCCGGCTCGGGGCTTGGGTCCCGGGAGCTGCCTCACAAGCAGCCCTTCCCTGTCCCCAAGTGTCCCACCAGCCTACGTGGTCCTTGGGCTTTGATGTGTCTGCTGGTCACCGTGGCGGCCCTTTGAGACAGCACTCATGTGGGAGGGACGGCCCCGGCCAGCGCTGGGTCTGGGGGTGCACACAACCCCAGGTCAGGCTTTCCCTGAGCAGCCTTGCATGTCATCTTGCCTGAGCCGCCTGCAGACACCCCCTGGAATCCTGACCTGACCCGTTACCTCCTTACCCCGCAGGAGGACCCCGTCCCCAATGGCCTCCGGGCGCTTCCCGTGTTCTACGCCGCCACCATCGCCATCAACGTCTTCTCCATCATGTACACCGGAGCCCCAGGTAAGAGCCCTCGGCAGGCAGGCGTGTGAGAGCCCAGCCTGGGTGGTGGACTTGGGCCTGGCGCTGTTGCTGGCCGCCAGCCAGAAGCACTACCCGGGTCATTACGGAGCAGAGCAAAGAGTAGGAGGTGCAGTTACTTGTTTTACATGTTCAAGAGAGGTGTGAAATAGAAAAGCCTGAGACTTGGGTTAAAAAAACAAAGACAATTAAATTCCCCTTCCTGGTGCTGAGTCACAGGACATGATATGCCAGCCCAAACCTCTCTGAGCTAGGGGTCTGGGGGGCAGGGGGAGAGGGGCGCATGTGTAAACAGTAGGTCCTCACCCCCGGACGGACAGGGTTGGGGGACTGTCAAACACCCACCCCCACCCCCCAGAACTCATCAGACCAGTAAGTCCAGTCACTGGAACTGTGCTTTCTTTTTTTTCCCCCACATACTGAAACCAGTGATACTTTTCTTTTCAGAATTATTCCTTTTCTTCCAGTTCTGATGGCTTGTGTTCTTTTTTCCCAAGGGCTTGGGGTGGGGCCTGGTTAAAAGTCCCTTTCTTTAACATTTTCAGTAGGTAAAACACTTTCACGCAGTATTGGTATTTGCACACATCTCCATGTTGATGAGCTCGTAGGGGCCTCACTGAGCATCTCCATTCGAGTCTCTGCGGAGAGGATGGTGCAGAGGGGTGCCCATTTCTCTCTGAGATGGGCCTCCTATGGCCGGATCCTGACACACCTATCATCCTGGGGGCGTCCGGTCAGCAGAGATGCTCCCGGCCGTGTTTTCCTTCTCGCTAACGTCCATCGCTGCTAAGTCACGTCAGTCATGTCCGACTCTGTGCGACCCCATTGATGGCAGCCTACCAGGCTCCTGTCCCTGGGATTCTCCAGGCAAGAATACTGGAGTGGGTTGTCATTTCCTTCTCCAGGGGATCTTCCCGATCCAGGGATCAAACCCGGGTCTCCCGCACTGCAGGCAGACTCTTTACTATCTACATTCTGGTTATATGTTTGTGTACTTCAGTCTTTCTGAAAGATTCTTTTTAATTTTATTCCTTTTTTTTTTTTTCTTATTTTTGGCTGCGCTGGGTCTTCATTGCCGCACGTGGGCTTTCTCTGGTTGCGGCGAGCCAGGGCTTCCCTCTTGTGCGGTGCCTGGGTTTGTCACCGTGCTGGCCTCTCTTGTTGTGGAGAACGGGCTCTGGGCACACAGGCTTCAGTCATTGTGGTGCTTAGCTGCCCCGAGGCATGTGGGATCTTCCCAGACCAGACCCATCACACCCTGCGTTACAGGCGGATTCTCTACCATGGAGCTACCAGGGGTGTGCCCCACCCCGCCGTGATTCACAGCCCTGCGTAACCTTCTCCTTGGGCGTGTTCACTGCATTCAGAACATGGCTCTTACGGCTTTGAAGAGTTGAGGTCGGGGCTTTCAGATTTCAGGGGTGGGGGTGGGGGGAGCGCTGAAGCATCCCAGCTGCTTTAAGGCACATGAAAAGTGCAAGGTAAGCGTCACGGCGAGCTGGAGAGAGGTGAGACCCTCGCCTCAGACGACAGCAGCCTGATGCCCCTGCAGGCTTGATCATTCAGAGTATGAAGTATGTTTGTCAAAGGCTGTTTTCATGATCCAGTTTTAAAAGGCCCCAAAAGCAGAGGCAGAGGCAGAGAAAAAGCAGTTCTACAGCGTGAAGGCCACCCGACCCCAAGTCTGTGCTTCTCACGAACCTTTTGCGTGGTGCCGGGCGGGCCCTGGAGCATCAAGTGGGAGGTCACCTGGAGCAGAGAGGTGTCCGCCTGAGCACTTGTTCTTGGTTTTACTCGGCTCCCAGAGCGCAGGTGAGCTGAGCAGAAAGACGAGCGGCCGTTGACGACCAGACACCTCTTGCACTAGTGATACAAGAGATTAAACAAATGAAGACTAGGGGGCCTTTGTCAGACAGAGCCCTAGAAATGGGAACTGGGGGAAATGAGGTCATTTCTTTCTAAATTCTGCACTTTTTTTTTCTAGCCTCTAATTCTCTCGCTCCCTGGTTCTTGAGCTGAATGTCAGAAGACCATAAATGTATGATTTTTATTAAAAGTTGACTTTTTCTAGACTTACCTTATTTCTTCCATCACTTCTTTTTCTCATCTTTTAAAAAAATATTTTAATTTTAATTTTTTATCTTTTGGCCATTGCTTAGTTCCCTGCCCAGGGATCAAACTTGCATCCCTTACATTGGACGTGTGTAGTCTTAACTGCTGGACCACCAGGGAAGTCCCTCTTTTTCTCATCTTTTGCTGCAGTTTTATTGCAAATTTTCTAGAAGAATCAGATTACTAAGAGATTAACTTATGCTAGAGAAATAAAACTACAAAATGAAAGAGGCAACCAAGGATAATATAAATACTTCATAGAGAAGTTTTGAAGAATAATAATAAATAAATGGTTTTATTGAGCTGAGTTTTAAATGAATTAACTCTTCTAGGAAATCGGTAAGATTGCCAACATCTCCCGACAGGGGGGAAACAGGCACAGTGAAGCTGGCTGAGTGCCAAGGCCATATAACTAGTAAGGTACAGGGCAGACTTGAAAGTGGGCAGCCTGGTTCCAAGCCCCTGTTAGGGTATTCCATTGACACATGATGGGGCATGGGTCAGACACTCAGCATCTAGTCCCTAGTCCCCAGTGTCACTGTAAATGACCATCAGAATACATCAGCCTCATACATCCTTTCCTTTCTCTTCACTCTCTTTAAAGATAGCTTCCAGGGAGCTCCCTGGCTGTCCAGCGGTTATGACTTGGTGCTTTTACTGCCAGGGCCTGGGTTCAATCCCTGGCTGGGATCCCACGAGCCATGAAGCTCAGCCAAAAAAAATAAAATATATTTTTAATTTAATTTAATTCTAATATATTTGGAAATGATGTGGTTTTGTATCTATTTAGTATCCAGCTAGTGTGAAGAGGGTGGCCGCCGCTTTGGGAATGTCGGGAAGTCGGTTCGAGAGCCTTGGTGATGGATACTCGCCTGGGAACACAGACGCGCTCCCCGTGCTGGTGGGGCCCGTCACCCTCTCCCCGAGCCTCTGGCCCTCCTAAAGGAGAGAGGGGTGGGCAGGGACGGCTGTGAGAGGGAGGCCACGTGACGGGAGGTGACCAGGGCAGGGCATTGAGCTCGGTGGCTGCTCACGATAGCGCTTTCTATGCTCGGGGGTCGGGGGGGTTCCCTTCACTACCATCGGTCATAAGTGCCGCCTCTCTTCAGCCTTATGTCTCCAGCGTGTCCTGAGTCAGCGCGTCTCTGTCTCCCCACACACGCTGCCGTGGGAGCTTTTCCTTAGCTGAAGTTTGGGGGTGCGGAGCTTTGCATAGGGAAGGAAGGAGGTCAGGACTGACAGTCCAGCCAGAGTCAGAAAAGGACTCTGTCAGAAAAGGACTTTGCTGAGGTCTTGGCTCTGGGGAGTGTTCCTAGAATATCCAGTAGGTGAGTCCAAATCCTATTTTTATTTAAACACTGAAGGTTAACTTAGCCCTTGAAACTAAGACATTAATTTCATCCTGTCTCCCCATGCCGACTTCTCTGCCGTCCACCTGGGTCGTCTGTGGCCCTGGTGTCCTATCTGGGGACAGGTGAGCCAGGAAGAACCACCTCCACATGACTCAGTCCTCTGACTCTCTCACAACGTGCCGGCCTTTCTGCCGATTTTGAGATTTAATCTCCCTAGTCCTTTTCTTCCTTAAAACATTTCCATTCAATGTAAGGGGCCTTAGAGATAAGAGGAAAGAATGAAATGTTCTAATAAAGAGTGGAGGCATCAACCTAACCCTGTTGCAGCTTTCAGAGACTCATAAGTGGCTCTTTTCTGCGTGGAGTTGAATCCGGTGGGTCCCCATGAGCTGAGTCACGAAGCTCTGGTTTGACTTCCTCCCCTCCTCCTCCCTAAATTATTTTGAAGTTGTTTATATCTCAGGCTTAGTTTGATTTGTTTTACTTTGCGTTTGACGTGACTTTTCTCAGAATTCATCCTTATACTTCAGAGACTGAGTTTGCACTCTTCAAAAATTGTGTTTGCCTTTTTGTCCTTAAAAAAATAATTCACAAGAAGCAAAAATAACTTGAGGCAATAAAGTGGGTTGGGTTGGATAAATCACTTGGGTTGGGTTGGATACAAGCCTGAAGTTCATTTTTGATGAAGGGCTTCAGCTGGACGGGACCTGGGTTTTGTTCTGCCTTTCTAGAACGAATGCTGAGTGAGGTTCATGGCACATGACTTTGTGGAGGCAGAGCAGATTAGCTAATGACGCTCCCCAAGTCCAAGTGTGGTCCC
Source organism: Dama dama (assembly GCF_033118175.1). Taxonomy (NCBI): domain Eukaryota; kingdom Metazoa; phylum Chordata; class Mammalia; order Artiodactyla; family Cervidae; genus Dama; species Dama dama. The sequence continues at coordinate 42,994,333 of NC_083712.1, read as the reverse complement.
TGCACCAGGAGCATTGGCATCACGTGGTCACTTGTCAAAAATGCAGATTCTTAGGTTTAGACCCCCTGAACCAGAAACACAGCCCAGCAGTCAGGGCTTGCAGGACGGAGCGCTCGGGGTGACCTGGTGCTTGTGCGTTTGGAGGGTCCCTGCTCTAACCACCTCTTTACCTATTGTTGTTCTTCAGTTGCTAAGTTGTGTCTGACTCCTCAGAACCCCATGGACGGCAGCATGCCAGGCTTCCCTGCCCTCCACTATCTCCTGGAGTCTGCTCAGACTCGTGTCCATTGAGTCGGTGATGCTATCCCACCATCTCATCCTCTTCTGCCCTCTTCTCCTCTTGCCCTCAATCTTTCCCAGCATCAGGGTCTTTCCTAGTGAGTCGGCTCTTTGCATCAGGTGACCAAAGTTGGAGCTTCAGCTTCAGCATCAGTCCTTCCAGTGAATATTCAGGGGTGATCTCCTTTAGGATGGACTGGTTAGATCTCCTTGCAGTCTAAGGGACTCTCGAGACTCTTCTGCAACACCACAGTTCTTCAGAGGTCAGCCGCCTTTATGGTCCAAGTCTCACATCCATAAAGGACTACTGGAAAAACCATAGCTTTGACTATACAGACCACTTTATCTAATAACCCTAACCCTAATCCAAACCCTAGTAATATGATCCTGTCACCATATATGCTGCTATCTTATCACAGTCCTTATGTAAAGACATGCTCTTCAAAAGCCCTAACTCCTCACCAGCAGATGAATTCTCAGACTCCACCAGGCCTGGTGTCTGGTTTCCCCAGAGTGGTCTGTGCCTGAGATGGGGCTGCCTCCTCCTCCTCCTCCCCTCCTCCCCCTTCTCCATCTTCTCTTCCTTTCCCCCTCCTCCCTCTCTCCCTCCATCTCCTCCTCCACTTCCTCCCCCAATGGTAGCCCTTCTGGTCCAGCCCCAGGGAACCCAGAGCATCAGGCACTCCTTGAGTCCCCGCTGACTCAGGAGAAGGAGCTTGCTTCCCAGAGATCCTCTGTATTCTCTGTTTGGTTTTTACATTCCAGGCTGTAGGGGCTCGGCCGTTGGAGCTGGGGTGGTTCCCAGCCTTGGGTGGGGAAGGCCTGGGCTGAGAAGAGTCTCCAATTTCACTCAGAGCAAGATTCAGAACAAAGTGATTTGAACTCACTTCCTTCTCAGAACTGTTGTAAGTAAACCCTGGTTTGAGAAAGCTAGTGCCATATGCAGAGGGAAGAAAATCCCAGTTATAGGACAGATTAGGAAATCGTGTTTCTTAGTTTCAAAGCGGTGCTTCATCTTCTTAAAGTTGCCCCAGGATTCCTCTTATATAGGGAGCTCCTCCAATGCTTTGAACATGTTGATCTAAAACAGAACAAAAACTAGTTGGCTCCATTTATCAGGGAAGGGAGGACTAGCAAAAAGTGATTCTTCAAATGAGGTTGATTTGTGTGTGTGTGTGTGTGTGTGTGTGTGTGTGTGTGTGTGTGTTACTGTGGGAAAATGTCCACAGTATACTGTTAGGTGAGAAATGCAGGCCCAGAACAATATATACAGTATAGTTTACATCTATTAAATTTAAGGCAAAGTAAAAGAAATCCACACAAACACTCTGCACTAGATGTTTGTTTATCTCTTGAAAATGCCTGGGAAGATACATACCAAATATTTATCAGTGTTTCTCTGGGAAATGGGTTCAAGAGGGGAGGACAGGAGGCATTTTCATATTTGTATACCCTACAATTTTGTATGGCTGATTTTTTTTAAATTTTTATATTATATTGGAGTATAGTTGATTTACTGTACTGTGTTAGTTTTAGGTGAACAGCAAAGTGGTTCAGTTATACATGAATCTGTTTTTCTTCAGATTCTTTTCCCGTATTGGTTATTACAGAATATTGAGCAGAGGTCCCTGTGATATACAGTAGGTAGGGCCTTGTTGATTATCTGTGACTGATCATTTTATAATCTTGTATTATTTATAAAATTAAACCAGAGAAAGCAAGAAGAGAGGGTACAGGAGAGGTGGGTGACAGGTGTAAGGGAACTAATATGGGCTAGAGCCTTATGGGTTTTATAGAAGCTTCACTTTCCCGCAGTAACTCACACACACACACGCACGTGGACCTCATTTGTAGAATCACTTTCTCTAGTGCTCTCTCCGCTAATAAATGGAGTCACTAGTTTCGGTTCTGTTGTAGACCAACATGTTCGAAGCGTTAGATTGTAACAGTGATTGTTGCATGTGAAAAACAAGGGCTGTAGCAGAATCAGGACTCCGGAAGACCATGAGTGTGTCTAACAGTTCTCTTTGCTTCCTCCCCAAGTCCGTTGGACATCCTGATCTTCAGGGGGTTGGGGAGAGAATTGCAAGGATGCCTGAGGTTTGAGCTGAATCACTATTCATCATATCTTTGCTGTTCAGAAAATGAAAGAGCCGGACATGAAAGGCCATTGAGGGCTGGAGCCAGGCCCGGGCTTCCGAGCACCCAGTGTGGGCTCCTGGCAGCTGCTCTTGGCCGAGGGATGGAGCAGTTCAAGCCCAAGCCGTGTCCTACTTTGCCTTTCCCCGGGTGAGGGTGCGGGCCGAGCCTCAGCGCCCTCTTGAGCATCTTATCCGAGGATAATTTGAGCTCCTAGCAGGAAGGCCATTCAGTACCAAGTATTTTTGTCAAAAATTTTGTTGTAAAAGTGTCTACATTGAATTTTCAGAAGGAAGAAAGTTTTCCCCTGAAGGTACATTGATTCAAGGGCTTTTCTTTGCTGGATTTTTGCATTTCATTGATTTTTTTAATCCATGAAACTTGATTCTATATATTTAGTACAATTTAGAGCTGGGTCCCATAACTGTTAGTCAGCATGTCTTACATGAGGCTGTAAAAGTAAGTCCTGCTGCTCTTTTTTTTTTTAAATTGTGGAATATAGTTGATTTACAGTGTTACATTTGTTTCAGGTCTACAGCAAAGTTTATCAGTATTATATACATATACTTAACACATATAATACATAGTATGTATAATATATAAATACACAACTATATAAGTACATAATTTATAATATACAAATCATATGATATAAATTATATTATTTATATATAAAGTATAATTATATAATTACAATTAAGCATATAATATTATATATTTTTAATGTATAATATCATGTATTATATATCACATGTATTCTTTTTCAGGTTCTTTTCCCTTTGAGATTTAACCTTACGGGTTATCACATAATGTTGAGTATAATTTCCCGTGCTGTATAATAGGTCCTTGTTGTTCATCTATTTTATATACAGTAATGTGTATCTGTTGCATTTCCCAGGTGGCTCTAGTGGTGAAGAATCGCCTGCCAATGCAAAAGACATAAGAGATGCAGCTTTGATCCCTGGATCAGGATGATCCCCTGGAGAAGGGAATGGCAACCCACTCCAGTATTCTCGCCTGGGGAATCCCAGGGACAGAGGAGCCTGGCGGGCTACAGTCCCTGGGGTCGCAAAGAGCCGAGATCCAGTGAAGCGACTGAGTACGCACAATGTGTATCTGTTACTCCCAACCTCCTAGTTTATCCCTCCCTCCTTTCCCCTTTATAAGCAGAAGTTTATTTTCTGTATCCGTGGGTCTGTTTCTGTTTTATATATAAGTTCATGCTGGTGTGCCCTTGATGCTCTGTTAATTTACTAAATTGCTGGAATAGTTCGATAAGATCCAATCCCCATTCTGTTCCTCTCACTCTTACTCACCATTGACTGCTCACCCATCTTCCTGGTTCTTTTGCTCTTCCGCCATCTTCCCCCACCCCTGGCTTTTTTCCCCCGTGTCTCCGGCCCCTTTCACCCTCTGATCTTCCATCCAGTCCTGTGACTCAGAGGGGGGCTCCGGAGCTTCCTGGCCACTTTGCGGGCCAAACCGATGGTGAAGGCGGTTGTGCTGGTAATGGTTCAGGAGCACGTGACCTTGGGGCTCATCGTCCCCACGAAGCATTGTGAGCCTTGGGTGTAGCCGGCCTCAGCCTGTCCCTTTCGGGTGTGGGTCCTGATGCCCCCCGGAACCCGTGTGACCTCAGCACAGAGATGGGCCTGGGAGGAGCACGTTGAGCGGCCCGGCTCTGCCCTGCTGTGGGCTCTGCTCAGAGGGGATGGAGGAGAAGGGGCCTGGGAGCAACAGTGTCCACTCGTTCAGACACTCACCTCTCCAGCTCCCCCAGTACCCATAGCTTGCCTGTCTTAGATCAGGTTAAGGCAGTGAGGCCAAAGTAGCCCAAGTGTCAACTTTATCATCAGCTCAACCAGAAGCTGCAAAGCAGACGGTGAGAACTCTTCAAAAGCCAGGTAGTTTTAAGCCGTAGTTGGTTTGATGTTGGTAATTAGCAGTTACCATTCAGTTCCGCAAGAAACCAGATTGGAGCGGTCCTTCCCCACGTGTCTGGACACTGACATGCAGACACAAGAGAAGCGGGGAGCCCCGGCCACAGGCACGGCTGGGTGAGGTCAGCCTGAGTGGTTTTATAAGCAGCTCTGAGCCAGGGCTGGGGCGGGGCTGCCGGCCGCCTGGGCGCAGCCCCTCCTGGGGCCTCGCTGGCTGGTGTGACTGGGCGCTGGAGGGTGGAGCTGCCTGGCTGCTGAGTGTCTGCTCCCACCAGTGACTCCTCCACGGTGCCAAGGCTGAGTGATTCTGGTTTCTTGCTTTTCATGCTTGTCTATGCTAATTTAGAGTATTAACTACCCATTCTCCCTCTTACCATTACCAAAATGTCTAATAATACCTTACCTGAGTAATTTTGAATTGGTTTATGTATATAGAATGGTTTGTGTCCAACTCTTTTCGACCCCATGGACTGTAACCCGCCAGGCTCCTCTGTCCATGGGATTCTCTAGGCAAGAATACTGGAGTGGTTGCCATTCCCTTCTCCAGGGGATCTTCCTGACCCAGGGATCAAACTCAGGTCTCCTGCATTGCAGGCGGATTCTTTACTGTCTGAGCCACCCTTACCTTTTATAGAATGGTTAACAGTAAGCAGTTATACTCCAATGAAAAAAATAATGGAAAAAAAAGAAAGTCAGTTATGTATTAAGAAAAGAACAGTTAATAATAACAAAGCCTGCAGCATTAAAGATTTAAAGAGCAGAGTTTTAAATAGTTCACTACTTCTTTCAAACTTTTAAAAAAAGTTTAACAGTTTACAAAAGTGTGTGCTTATTATAAATTTTCAAAGTTAGCAGTATGAAAGCACAAAATAAGTGCTATAGGAGCCTTTGGCAAACAAGCAGGCAGATAAATAAATAGACCTGATTTTGCTTCCCAAATGACTGTGAGTTTATGCTTTTCAAGTTATTGAGGTTTTTTTTTTTATTTATTTATTTTTATTAGTTGGAGGCTAATTACTTCACAACATTTCAGTGGGTTTTGTCATACATTGACATGAATCGGCCATAGATTTACACGTATTCCCCATCCCGATCCCCCCTCCCACCTCCCTCTCCACCCGATTCCTCTGGGTCCTCCCAGTGCACCAGGCCCGAGCACTTGTCTCATGCATCCCACCTGGGCTGGTGATCTGTTTCACCATAGATAGTATACATGCTGTTCTTTTGAAATATCCCACCCTCACATTCTCCTACAGAGTTCAAAAGTCTGTTCTGTATTTCTGTGTCTCTTTTTCTGTTTTGCATATAGGGTTATCGTTACCATCTTTCTAAATTCCATATATATGTGTTAGTATGCTGTAATGTTCTTTATCTTTCTGGCTTACTTCACTCTGGATAAGGGGCTCCAGTTTCATCCATCTCATTAGGACTGGTTCAAATGAATTCTTTTTAACGGCTGAGTAATATTCCATGGTTTTTTTTTTTTACACAGTTTTTTTTTTCTTTGCCTTCTCTTGTTTTTGTCACTATCCATGGGCTTGTGACTAAGAACCCTTCTCTCCTTTTATTTAGAAAGAATGTGGTATAATGTTGAGGGCCTTGGGCGTGGGAGCGAGATGCCGGGGTGGCTGGCCTTGTGCTTAAGATGGACAGTGTGTAGCACAGGGAGAGACCCCTCCTGTTTCCCATCCCTCCACAGGAGTGACCGCTGGTTCTTCCCAGCACTTCTCCGATCTGTTCAGGAGTGTACGCTTGGCTGGGGGGCAACAGTGGTGTTTCTCTTCTAAACATAAGTTGGATGGTGCTGCACACACCGTGATCTCGCTGGCCTTTCTCAAGTAACTAGACAAGAGCATCTCTTCTTATCAATACATTTATCTTGACCTTATTTCATGCCATGCCCCACGCTGACTTCACACGTCCATGATGATGCATGTATCAGTTGTCTTGCAAACTCTTACTGTTGCAGGTAATGCTCTAGTGAGCACTCTGGTGCCTGCCTCCTTGTGCTTGTGCAAGGGTGCACCTGTGAGTGTCCGAATCACGCCTGTGTCACCAGGGGAGCTGGGCTTGGAGCCCTGCAGGGCAGGGAGGCCGGATGCCTCTCTACCTTCCACCTTTTTATTGACTGAGGGCATGGCAACTGTGTGCTGGACCGGAGAGCAATGAAAAGCTTTTCTGTGTTGTAATTCCCTGAGTTGGCCCTTGAAAGAAGAATTGAGCTTGAAAGTCAGTGTCCTTTGAAAACACTTTTCTATCTAAGCGGACTTTTTTTTTAAACATTAAAAGGGTTTATTTATGCATATGGAAACCTTCACAGAAAAGAAATGAGTACTCAGAAGAGAAGCAGTTAGACTTTGGGACTTATGTACCATTTTGACAAAGGGTGATAAATTCTGGAAAGAGACTAGGAAGCACATGGAGGAAACTAACAGAATAGAAGAGTTAGTGTAGCAAGGTCTGTTTGTGCAGACCCATCTTGGTGGTGGTGTCTGGTCTCCAGTGATGGGAGTCACTGTCCTCTTTTTGGAACAAGGAAGGCACGTTTCTCCCGAGAAATTTATGCCCTGCTGTCCGGCAGTTACAAAGTGGGGCAGCAGACTCTTCCTGCATCTGCTGTTTCTCAATTTAAGCTGACTTTAAAAAAGGTTTGTGTGTGTGGTCCAAGCGTCATGTCCATTTAAAGCCGGGCTGCTGACTATTGAGAAACCAGAGAGGCGGCCGTCAGCCTTGCTGTGGCCGCTGCAGCCCTGGACTTCGGGCTGCCCTGGGGGAGGCGGGGGCGGGCATCAGGAGGGAAGGCAGACCCCTTCCTACCCCTGTTTGTCCACTCAGGAATTTAGGTATGGAGATAATACTGTAAATGGGTTTATTACCAACTTAATATGTCGTTTGTGCCAAGCTGGTCACTTTTTAATGATTAGCTTACTCCCTGAGTTAACAACATAGTCACAAGGTAAATGGTATATCTCGATTATTTTTTTACAATTTTGTAATTTATTTATTTGGCTGCACTGGGTCTTCGTTGCGGGCTTTCTCTGGTTGTAGAGAGGGGGACTACTCGTTGTCGTGGTCCGTGGGCTTCTCACTGCAGCGGCTTCTCTTGCTGCGGAGCTCTGGCACCCTAGAGCAACAGGGCCCTAGGGTGCACGGGCTCAGTTGCTGTGGAGCCCGGGCTTAGCTGCTCCGAGGCATGTGGAGCCTTCCTGGACCAGGGATCGAACCCGTGTGCCCTATACTGAGAGGTGGATTCTTATCCACCACACCACCCGGGAAGTCCCAGCCGTGTGTCTTAAACACAAGACTTTGTTCCCCAGAAAAAGTCTAGCACGGTGTTATGGCTGAGAGTTTTATTAAATAAGCACAGAATCCAGATGATGCACTTCAGGACTGGGGAATGGCAGGAGTGGGGATGTCACACCTGACCTTGGAGACGTGTCCAATGACAGCCGCGTCCCCTCTGTCCGCAGTGATGGGCCTGGTCCTCCCCATGTGGGCGATCGCCCTCATCTCCTTCGGGGTCGCGCTGCTGTTCGCCCTCTTCGTGTGGCTCTTCGTGTGTCCGTGGATGCGGAGGAAGATAACAGGTACGTGCTTTTCTGTTCTTCTGATTTGCAAAAAGGCTCTGACTCCTGAGCCTGCAGGCATCACGCACCGTGATCCTGAGTAACAGAGGGAACACAACCACGGTCAGGCCAGTCCTTGTCTCAGGGCTCCTGCCTGCTTTCTGGTGCAGACTTTTCCTGGATCACTTGGGATCCTGGTAAGAATGAGGTCCTAGGTGCCGTGGGTAATGGCGGGTAGCAAATCAGCAGCGTAGCACTGCCCTCCCTCGAGAATGGCGAAAGGTACAAAGACGAGATTCCGAGTGTGATAACTGGAATTCCCACGCGTCTCTGGGGAAATAAAAACTGGTACAAACAATGGGAAAAGTGAGTTTAGCAGTTTCCTATAAAGTTAAGCAAACATTTAACCATATGACTTAAGTAATTCCACCCCTAGGTGTTTTTCCAAGTGAAGAAGTAGAACTCGTACACAAATTAAGTCATACTAGCCAAGAAGTGGAAACAACCCACAGGCTCATTAACAAGTGAGTGGATAACCAAATTATTCATACAGTCGAGGACGAATTGGCAATGAAGAGGGTGAGCTGCAGGAGGAGCCACACACAGATGCGATCATCGTGTAGGATTCCAGAGGACAGCCACCCACAGCCACAGAAGCCACCGGCCGCTGGAGACCATTGCAGAGGGGGCTGGAGGGAACTTTGCTGGGACAGAAGGGAGCTTTAGGGACAGGACAGAGCTTTGCAGGCACGGGAGGGAACTTTGTAGGACTCTGTCTTAACTGGGGGGTAGTTTGTCACTACTCATTTGTCACAGGTCATCTACCGCACATTTTAAAAGGTACACATTTCATTGTACAGAAATTATACCTCCGTGAAAGCAGTTTTTTAAAAAAAGAAGACTCTGGCTTAGAAAATTGCAGGAGCTATTGTCCTGTCACTGGCAACATGATTAAATTCCAAGCCTTATGGCCACACGCTTTTACAGGGCTCTCAAAAGAAAAGAAGCATTTACTTTTGGCCTTAGAGTGTACCTCACAGTCATAGCTTGATACGGACATATCTGAATGTGAAAACCCACATTTCAAACAAAAACTGAACAACTGAGGAGGCATTACCATGCTTATGAATGGGAAGGCTCTACGGGAAAGATGTCAGTTCTCAAATCGATCTGTACATTTAATACACATTAAATAAGAATCCCAGCAGGATATTTTGTAGATTTAGACAAGTCACTTCTTTAAAAATATACATGGAGGACTTCCCTAGTGGTCCCCCCATTGTAGGGGACAGGACCCCAGGAGGATCCCTCATGCCGAGAGCAGCTGAGCCTGTGAGCCACAGTGAAGGGACGCCCCTCACTCAGCAACGAAGACCCAACACAGCCAAAAAGAAACAATTCATTAATTTAAAAAAATTTATAGGGAAAGGGACTGGAATGGCCAAAACAAATTTGGAAAAGAGTAAAGTTGAAGGACCCATGCCACAAAAAGCTACAGGAGAGTGTGGAACTGGCGAAGAGATAAACACCTAGATGAACAGAACAGGATAATGTCTGGAAACAGACCTGCAAATAATGGCCAATTGATTTTCAACAAAGTCAGTTGTTGAATGTTCAATGATACTGGAATAACTGGGCATCGAATGCCAAAAAGAGAACCTTGACCTAAAGCCTTATACCTTGCAAAAAAAAAAAAAAATGAACTCAAGATGCATCATAAGTATAAATAGAAAACTATGAAACTTTGGGAGCAAAAAGAGGAAAACTTTTGGGACCTTGGGTAGAGCAAAGTGTTTAGGTTTGATACCAAAAACACAGTTCATAAAAGAAGTTGGTAAATTGCACTTCATCAAAATTATAAACTGTTGCCCTGTAAGAAACAATAATAATAGAAAAGACAAGCTGCAGACTGGGAGAAAGTGTTTTGCAAATCCTCTAAAAAAGGACTTGTATTCAGAACGTATGAAGAAAGCTCAGAAAACAACCCAATTTAAAACAAAAAATTTAAATAGCTGTTTCACCAAAAAAAGATACATGAACGGCAAATGAGTCCATGAAAAGCTGCTCGACATCAGAAATACAGATTAAAATCACAACGAGGTATCCCCACACATCTATTTTAATGGCTTTAAAAAAAAAAAAAAAAAGGATAGTGCTAAATGCTGACAAGGATGAGACGTGGCTGGAATGTTCATTCATGCACTCCTAGTGGGAACGCAAAATGGTGTAGCCGCTCAGAAAAGGAGTTTGATGGTTTCTTATAAGGTTAATCACTTACCCACTCCTAGGTGTTTACCCTAGAGAAACGCACATTTAAATTCACACAGAAGCCTGGAGATGATTATTTATAGCAGCTGTATTTGCTATTACCAAAAACTAAAAGCCTGGATTATCCACAGAACAAACACACACGTATTCATGGAAATAAATACATCCACGTATTAGACTGCTACTCAGCAGTGAATACAGCTCAGCTCAGCTCAGGCTGCTGAGCCTGCACCAGCATGGATGAACCTCGGGCGCATTGATCGTGCCACATTGGAGGAGACAGCCTCAGAAGCACATGTCTTATGATTCCATTTACATGACATCTGGAAAAGACAAAACTGTAGGGATGGAGACCAGACAGGTGGTTGTCAAGGGCTAGGGCAGAGGGGCTGACTATAGGGGAGCTTTGGGGGCAGATGGAATCCTTCTCTAGCCTGATTATGGTGGGCGCTATAGGACTCTGGACTTTTTAAGATTTTGTTTTTAATGTGGACTATTTTTAAAGTCTATGGAGTTTGTCACAATACTGCTTCTGTTTTATATTTTGGTTTTTTGGCCACGAGGCACGTGGGATCTTGAGGGATCTCGGCTCCCTGACCAAGGATCGAACCTGTACACCCTGCATTGGAAGGTGAAGTCCCAACCACTGCAACACCAGCGAGATCCCTAGACATTTTTTAGAATCAGAATTCTACACACACACAGCCAGTTTACCACGTGCAAGTTTTTTAAAACTAATAATTAAAACACTACATTAGTACATACAACTTCAAACTAAGTAGTGATTTCACACTGTGACAGATCTGCTGCTTCCTCTCCTGTGTAGCCGCTCCCTGCTCTTGGCTGAGAAGAACACCCCCCTCAAACGTCCTGCTTGTCTGATTTAACCCCAGTGGGAGTGATAAACTTAAACTTGAATGCTCTGACATTTAAAGCTTTTTCTGAGTGTTGTAGTTGTTCAGTTGCTAAGTCGTGTCTGACTCTGTGACCCCGTGAACTGCAGCATGCCAAGGCTTCCCTGTCCTTCACTAATTCCCTGAGTTATGGACCATAAAATCTTTGCTCCCACCTTTAGGCTGTAATGTTACATACAGTGGGAAACTGACATTATTACCCATTCTGGCTTGCCAAGAGATTTTTTTTTGGCCAATGACATGTATTTTGACATTTCAATATATAGGTACCTTGTTCTCTTCATTTAAGTACAGACGACAGCTAAGGGCATGGACGGAGAGTAAACTGACTGTATTTGACTACCTGGGTGACCTTCAGCAAGTGACTTAATCTCTCTGGGCCTCAATTTGCTCATTTATAAAGTAGAGAAAATAGTAATACCTGTTTCATACATTAACACGTTTTCGGGGGACTTCCTGATTGCTCAGTGGTTAAGACGCCATGCTTCCACTGCAGAGGCCCAGGTTTGATCCTTGGTTGGGGAGCTAAGATCCTACAAACTGCACAGTGTGGCCAAAAACAGAACAAAAAACCAACAACAAGAAAAACACAGTTTAAAAATTTTTTTATTATAATCTTTACAGATATTAACTTTTCTCATCTACATTGTAAGCAGCTTGAGGTCAGAAATCTGTGTGTACCTTTGTTTGTTCCTTGTAGTAAACAAACAGTTAAAAAAAAAAATCTGTCTTTTAGATTTAGATAAATATGGAGATAGAGATAGAAAGATTGAGGGCAGGAAGAGAAGGGGATGACAGAGGATGAGATGGTTGGATGGCATCATCGACTCAACGGACATGAGTTTCAGCAAGCTCTGGGAGATGGTGAAAGACAGGGAAGCCTGGCGTGCTGTAGTCCATGGGGTCGCAAAGAGTCAGACATGACTGAGCAACTGAACAGCAGAGATAGAGGTGATCCATCTAGGTAAATATAGAAATGGGGGCGATGCAGGAGTGTATCTGGCAGAGGAACCGAGAAGACTGTGTCAGTTGGGTAGGTTAGAGCTTAGATGTTTGCTCAGGGAAGTGTGAGGCAGCAAGACCATGAATCCACATACCAGATCTGATTACCAAGAATGCACTCCAGCTTCAAAACCACTTTTTCAAAATCCCTGGTTTCTTTTGAAAGTAGAGGATTTTTTTAAAGTAAGCAGAATCTCTCTGTTCCTTTTGAGGAAAATGATTTACTTGTTTCCTAAGACTTGGTGACCTGAGGAAATCTGAGCACAGTCTCTTATTGAACAGAAGAAAAGCAAACAGACCCTAACAGTATCTACGAAGACAAAAAGGATAAACATTTCAGTGATTCTGAGGTCAGTTTAAGAAAACAGAAGGCTGGTCTAGATGGTTGTAGAATTTACAGAATGTTTACCTTGGGAATCAGATCTAATCCTGTCTTTTTTGTTGCTTTTGGATGAGATCATTCAGGGCTAAGTCTCCATCTTTCCCTCCGTAGCTGAATTTTCTAGCCTGTTTCCCAGACTGAATTGTCCACTTTATTTCCCCCTCCTTTTTTTTTGTTCCCAAAGTACAAAAGTATCATGATAAATATTTGTCAAAAACAAGAATTCTCTTCCAGAATTTTCAGTTATGACTCTTACTTTCTTCAGGCAAATTACAAAAAGAAGGTGCTTTATCGAGAGTCTCTGATGAAAGTCTCAATAAAATTCAGGAAGTGGAGTCCCCAGTGTTTAAAGAGCTGCCGGGTGCCAAGGTTCATGACGACAGCACCGTCCCCCTCACGGGCTCAGCTGCAGAGCCCTCAGGGACCTCAGAAAGCATGTCGGGGGGTCACCACCCCCGGGCCCCTTATGGTAAGTCCCTGGGGGCTGGGGTGGCACGGGGCAGAGGGCAGTTTTGGGGGAGCCAGTTGGCCTGCATGTGGCAATGAGGCTCCAGTGCACACAAGTGTCCCCAGAGAAAAGTCAGGGGCTGCAGGGCCCAGGGTTTGGTCGATCCCAGAGCGGGCTTGTTCCTGTCCTGTGACTTTCTTCCAGGAGCTAATTACCTGCAGTCTCCCAGTAGCACCTCTGGGCCCCTCACCGGTGTCTTTCACATGCAGTCAGCTAACTGCTGGAGATCTGACTATCACTTTAATCCAGCTTTTTATACAAACACCTTCCTCCTGGGAGATGCAGAGAGAAAGCGGACGTTGGAACCGGGGCGGTAGTCCCGCTGGAGAATCGCAGAAACCATCAGGGCCATCGCGGGGGTCCTCTGTCCCACAGTATTTGTGGACAGTGACGGGCCAGCTCCTGCCTCTGCCACGCCCGCCTCCCTGCAGGGGCGCTGGCACCGCGGTCCAGGCTGGATCTGCGACTTGGCCAAGAAAGAAAAGGAGCTCTGCCCACTGATCTGACAGACTGCCTTTGACTGTGTCCACCAGCCTTTTTTTAAAATTAAAGTATATAGTTTATTAAATAGCAGGTTAATTTCCTCTGTACAGCAAAGTGATTCATATATATGTGTGTACATGCATATATGTACATACTTTTTTAAAATATTCTTTTCCATTCTGGTTTATTACAGGATATTGAATATGGTTCCCTGTGCTGTACTGTAGGACCTTGTTTATCCCTCCTGTGTATAAAAGCTTACATCTGCTAACCCCAGCCTCCCACTCCATTCCCCTGCCCCCAAGCACCCTTCTGTTCTCTATGTCTGTAACTGTTTCTCTTTCATAGGTGGGTTCATTTGTGTCATATTTTTAAGGAGCACCTGGAGTGTGTATCTCACAGGGAAATGGGTTGAGTCCTTCTTGTATCAAGTTTTCTGTAAAATAAGCTCCTGATAGGCATCCTCCTTCTACCTGTTCCTGGAAAAGGAAAGAGTGCTTCCACGATTTGTGGCAGACACATTTTAGGAGAATGCAGCATCATTTTTTAACTGCCTTATTGTTAGTTTTACCGTTTTCTGTATGTTTCCAAGGTTCCCTTTTTATTTTTACCATACTTCATGGCCTGTACAGTCAAGTTAGAAAATGAAGCGTAGGGTGGAAAAATGCAAAACCCCTCACTGTCCAGCCTTCCTGAGCTGATGTGGCCCCACAGCATCCCAGGCCTGGACTCAGGCTGTCCCTTGTCCCCGCAGGCCGGGCTCAGTCTGTCCTTTGTCCCCACAGGCCGGGCGCTGTCCATGACGCACGGTACCACCAAGTCGCCCGTGTCCAACGGGACCTTCGGCTTCGACGGCACGGCGCGGACCGATGGTCACGTGTACCACACGGTGCACAAGGACTCCGGGCTCTACAAAGACCTGCTGCACCGCATCCGCGACGAGCGGCCGGCCGACGGGGCCCCGCGGCAGCTGCGGCGCAACAACAGCTACACGTGCTACACGGCGGCCATCTGCGGGCTGCCCGGCCTGGCCACGCGCCGCGGCGACACGCCCGCGCCCGAGGACAGCGAGAAGCTGGTGGCCGACGCCGTGGCCTACTCGCGCCGCCGGCTGCGCTACGACAGCTACTCCAGCTACTGCAACGCCGTGGCCGAGGCGGAGATCGAGGCCGAGGAGGGCGGCGTGGAGGTCCGGCTGGCGCCCCAGCTGGCCGAGCCCGAGCCGCCGCGCGACGACCCGGTGGACGAGGAGAAGGAGGAGAAGGACTCGGCCGAGGTGCACCTGCTCTTCCACTTCCTGCAGGTCCTCACCGCCTGCTTCGGCTCCTTTGCGCACGGCGGAAATGACGTGAGGTCAGGACCAGGGCGGGGCCTGGATGGGGGCGGGGCCTGGAGAGGGACGGGTTGGGACGGTGGGCGTGGTCTGGTGAGGGGGCGGGGTGAGGGGTGGGGCCTGGTGATGGGGGCGGGTTGGGGTGAGGGCGGGGCCAGGGTGGGAGATGGGCGGGGCCAGGGTGGGATGGGCGGGGCATGGCAGACACCTGGCCCACCCTGGAACCACATGGGTTGCAACCGCCCATGGTCTGCCAACACCAGGTTTTGTCCACAAGTGCAGCACCTGCATCTTCATGGCGCAGATCTTTGAGTGAACCAGATACAGGGAGAGTTGGCCTGGGGTCAGAAATCACAACAGGTGGAATCAGTAGAACTGGGCTTGGAACCCTGATTTCTGCCCAGGCTGTCCCCGCTTCCTACCCTGGCCTGAGTTCAGTGCCATTTGGCATCAGTGCCTTTTGGTTTCGAGGCAGAGAGAGAAGTACCCAGGTTTCCCCCAAGTTGTACAAGGGTCATGTGTGAGCAAGTAGCTCCTGTAGTGGACCAGACCGCGTCACAGGTCAGAAAAGTGAGGTGGGAGCCCCCCAGGGCTGCCATGTTGGATGTCCGCTCCAGTCAGGAGGGTCCCCGAGGGACACCTGCAGGGACTGAGGGCACAGCTGTGACGGCATCTATAGGAGAACCTTCCGGAAGAGGAAAAAGCACTGCTTTATGGGGTCTTCCAGAAAGAACCACTAGCAAGAGCATGGGGAACTCAGGTCAGCTGGGCATGGAGGACAGAATGTGTAGGAGTGTGTAGAGTCTCTCCCCTCCTCATACTGGCCCGACATCTGGATCATTCACTGCATTTTCTGAAGCCTCAGTGTCCCAATCTGTGAAATGGGGGTAAAACTAGTACAAAGGCAGGAGATTTCTATGAGGGTTATGGTGAGGTGCTTATATAATAAGGACAATCCTTTCCCATAATGAGTGTCCAGACACTTTCACTATTATCATAGTTATTATACAGCCTAATGTTTCTGTCCAAACGAGAGAAATGTGCCATCATTGTATTTTTTTGGCCCAGTTATATGACTCCATCTTACACCAGCTACAAATGTGCAGCTGTATTTCTGTTCTTTTTAAAAGATGTCTTCCAACCAGACAAAGAGGCCTGGACAGCTTACGTTCTGCTCAGTGTCACCTAGGCATTGCTGTCTTATTTTATTGGGGGCACCATGTTCTGTCCTTTCTTAACAATTTTTTACTCCCCTCCCCCACCAGCCCACTTCCTCCTCCTCATAACAAATTCTTTCTGGAAAGCCTGGTACCAGCAACAGGTTATGAATTGGGTCCCTTTCCTTTAGAACTAAGTTCCAGTTAAGGAGACAAGAGAGGCATACTCCAGGGGAAGTAACAGAACACCCCAAAACAGCATTTCAAGGCAGAGGAAGAGCCTAGGCGGTAGCTGCTGCAGGTGACCAGAGTGCAGGGCAGCTGTTTGCGGTTTGGAGGCTGATTTTCAGGCTTTTGAGCAGGGATGTAGTCTGATGAAAGCAAGGCTTTAGAAATAACAGTGCAGCAGTGAAGAGGGGGCTTCTGTTTATTCAACAAGTTATTCTGTTTATTCTGCTGCTAAGTTTGTACCAGGCTTCAGACCTGAGCCACTTGTAACTTACTGCAGCCCTCCTCAGAACAGTCCTTTGTAGTCCTAAGTGAAAGAAAGTGAAAGTGTTAGTCACTCAGTCATGTCTGAAGCTTTGTGACCCCATGGACTGGAGCCCACCAGGCTCCTCTGAGAGAATTCCCATCCAGAGAATTCTCCAGGCCAGAACACTGGAATGGGTAGCCATTTTCTTTTTCCTAGGGATCTTCCTAACCCAGGGATCAAACCTGGGATTCCCGCATTGCAGGCAGATTCTTCACTGTCTGAGCCACAGGGAAGCCTGCAGTTCTGAGTGATATCCCTCAGAAACCGGGAATCTGAAGCTCAGAAATGTGACTTTTGCCCAGGGCCACACAGTTAAAGAGAAGCCGACGTTGGGAAGCCAGCTCTTTGTGACTTGGTCTCCAGAGTGTGGAGGGTGGGCTGGGAACCACAGGGGTCATTCAAAGCCTGTAGGGAGCTTGGGAGTTATCACTACATCCTAACAGCAAGCGAAAACCAATAGGCTGAAAAGTCAACCACTCTTCTTGGAGCTCAAAGGGAGAGGAGAACACAGGACAAACCACTGTCCCCAAGGTCAGAGAGGCAGAGATGCAGGGCATCCTGGAGGAGGGACTCGGGAGTGGATGCTGTGGTGAGAACCATGGAATCCTAGACTGGAGTGGTGGGCCCTGGAGGCTCAGGGGGGCAAGTAGAGAGTTAAGGCTCTGGGGGACCCAGGGTAGGGGGACCCCACTATCCAGGAACCCTACCAGATCCTAACAGTGCGTACCAGGGAAGAGGAATCCCTCCTGCTCTGGCGGGAAGGAAAGGAGCCACTGGACAGAAAAGAGACCATGTGCTAATAAGCCAGGCTGCGTTCAGGAGAAACCAGGTCACCAGAGCCCAGCCTGCAGGGGATTACTGCAGGCTAACTGACCTGGAAGGGGACATACACCCCAGACTGCCCTGACCTTCCCCTAGGGCAAAGGAAACTCCCCAATTCCAGCCGCCCTGTCTCACATAAGGAGGGAGGAAATATTGAGAAACACTTGCCAAGTTCACAGCACAGAGGCACAGTCTCAGTGAGAGACCGAGACCTCATCAAAGGGGTCATCAAAGGACCCACAGAAGGTTTCTCCATCCCCAGACCCACCACATCACTAACAGCCTATTGACATCAGTTCCTTCTACCCAAGAAATCATGTCTGGATATCAAGAAAAATTTCCAAGGCACACCAAAAGGTGAAAAACACAACTGGAAGAGACAGAGCAAACAGCAGAACCGATATGGCAGAGATGTTAGAATTACCAGACCAGGAAATTTAAAACAACTATGATTCATATGCTGAGGTATCTAATTGACAAAATAGGCATCCATTAGATGGACAGGTGGAGAAGGAAATGGTGACCCACTCCAGTGTTCTTGCCTGGAGAATCCCAGGGACGGCAGAGCCTGGTGGGCTCGCACAGAGTCGGACACGACTGAAGGGACTCAGCAGCAGCAGCAGCAGATGGACAGGTAAGCAGAGAGATGAGAATCCTAAGAAAGAACCAAAAAGAAATACTGGAGATCAAAAACACTGTAATAGAAATGAAGAATGCAGAGGGGCTTCCCTGGTGGCTTAGTTGTTTAGAATCCACCTGCCAACGCAAGAGACATGGGTTTGATCCCTGGTCCAGGAAGATTTCACATGCCATGAAGCAACTGAGCCTGTTTGCCATAACTGTTGAGCCTGTGTTCTAGAGCCTGAGAGCTGCAACTACTGAGCCCATGCTCTAGACCCTGCGCTCCCGAAAAGAGAAGCCACCACAGTAAGAAGCTCGTGCATTGCAGCTGGAGAGTAGCCCCTGCTGGCCACAACTAGAGAAAAGCCTTCATAGCAACAAAGACCCAGCACAGCCAAAAATAAATAAATAAGTAAATAAAGTTATCTGTTAAAAAAAAAAATGATGATGCCTTTGATGGGTTTATTAGTAGACTGGACACAGCAAAGGAAAGAATCTCTTAGCTTGAGGGTATGTCCATATAATCTCAAAAAGCAAAGAGAACAAAGACTGAAGATATACAGGACAGAATATTGAAGGACACCGGGAACTACAAAAGGCATTGCATAATCAGAAGACCAGCAGGGGAAGACAGAAAGAAAGAAACACATGAAATAATTGACTGAGTCACAGCAGTGACAGAATTTCTGTAAGCTGATGTCAGACATCAAACTACAGATCCAGGAAGCTCAGCGAACACCAAGCAGGACAGATACTCAGAAAGTGCACATTGGCCTATCAGATTTAAACTTCAAAAAATCAAAGATACAGAGGTATCTATAGATATAGAGGAACACAGATAAAAATTATATCTGACTTCCCCTCGACCCTGCAATCACGAAGAGAGTGGAGTGAAATAGTTTAAGTGTGAAGGGGAAATCCCACGAACTCAGACTTGTGCACCCTGTGAAGTTCTTTAAAAGTGAAGTGAAGTCTTTGAGAGAAATAAAGACCTTCTCAGACAAAGAAAAAATGAGGGAATTTGTTAAAAGCTGACCTGCCTTGCGGGAAATGTTCAAAGGAATTCTTTAGATAGGAGGAAAATAATGTGTGTCAGAAACTCAGATCTACATAAAGTCAGGAAGAATATCAAAGAAAGGCTAAGTGAAGGTTAAAAAAAAAACACCTAATTTTTCTTCTTCTTAATTGATCTAACAGATAAGACTTTTTTCAGAACAATAAAACCAACAATGTAGTCAATTATATGTTTATGTATATGTTATATATATATGTACATATTTAGTTTAATATATAAAAACATCAAAACATTTTAAAAAATAGAAATGATACAGGGTCTGCTCTGAGGCCATAATTAAACTACATATGTGTGTGTGTGTATGCACACTTATGTATGCTTGTGTTAAGTGAATGAGTGATAGCAATGATACAAGGGATGGAAGGGTGGAATTAGGGTTATTTTTTAATTTTAAGTTACCTACACTTAACTTACATGGTTTGTATGGTAAAGAATCTGCCTGCATTGTGGGAGACCTGGGTTTGATCCCTGGGTCAGGAAGATCCCCTGGAGAAGAGAATGGCAACCTACTCCAGTATTCTTGCCTGGAGAATCCCATGGACAGAAGCGCCTGGGAGGCTATAGTCCATGGGGTGGCAAAGAGGCGGACACAACTGCGCGACTAACACTTGCACACTTTCACACTACCAGTAAAGGAGTATAATGTTATTGCAAAGGGGATTTGGATTCACCCTAGGTGTATATGGCAAGCTCTCGGGCAACCATTTTAGAAAGTTAGCAAAAAAAACCCAGTATAGCCAATATGCCAAGAAGGGAGAGAAAATGGGATCATATGGAATGCTCAGTTAAAACAACAGAAGGGGGAAAAAAAGGGCAGGTGACAGAAACAGGAGCAAAGAACAAGGACAGCAGACAGAAAGCACTGACAGCGTGGTGCGGACTAACCCCGCTGCGCCAGCAAGCACTTTGAATCTCAGTGATCCAGATGCACCAGTTAAAGGACAAGAGGTCATCAGAATGGGTCAGAAAACACAACTCAACTCGCTGTTGTCTACCAGAAGCCCACTTGAAATGTAAAAACACTTAGGTTAAAAGTAAATGGGATGAAAAAAAGTAAATGGAAGAAGGAAAGTATAGCATGCTAACACTAAAAGAAAGCGGGAGTAACTGTGTTGATTTCAGACAGAGGAGACGTGGACAGATCCAGCAGCAGAAATCAATACGGACGTATTTGAGCGAAACAGACCATCAATCAACTGCGTGTGAATCAGTAACAAAAGATAACTGGAAAATTCCCAAATAGAGGGAAATTAAACCACACACTTCTAAATAACATATGAAACAAAGAAATGCCAAGAGAAATGTTAAAATATGTTAAACTAAATGAAATAGAAAAACACATCAAAATTTGTGGGAAGCAGCAAAAACAATGCTTAGAAGAAAGTTTATAGCATTGAATTCATATACTAGGAAAGAAGAAAGATGTAAAATCAATCATCTTAAGTTTCCAGCCTAGGAAATGAAGAGCAAATTATTAATTAATCCAAAGTAAACAGAAGTAAAAAAATAGTAATTAGAGCTAAATAAATGAAATTAAAATCAGGAAATGAATGGAGAAAAATCAATGAAACTAAAAGCTGGATCTTTGAAAATATTAATGATATTTATAGGCTTCTAGCCAGGCTAAGGGAAAAGGAGAACAAAAATTGCTGATACCAGAAATGGAAAAGTAGACAACACTATAGATCTTATGGACAGTTAAAAAAAAGGTAATAATACTATAAAAGCAATACTATGAATAATTTTATGTTTGCCAATTTGATAAGCTAGATAAAATGGACCAATTCTTGAAAGACAGAACCTGCCCAAACTCACACAAGAAGAAATAGACTATCTGATAGGCTTGTATCTATTAAGGAAATTAAGTCAATAATTAACAGTCTTTCAAATCAGAAAGCACCAGGCCCAGATGGGTTTACTGGTGAATTCTACCAAGCTTCTAAGAAAGAAATTATACTTGTCTACAATTTCTTTAAGAGGACAGAGCAAAAGGAATACTTCCTCACTCATTCTGTTAGGCCAGCAGTAACCTAATACCACAACCAGACAAAGTCCTCATGAGAAAACTGTAGACCAACATTTCTCATGAAAGTGAAAAGTGAAAGTGAAGTCACTCAGTCATGTCCGACTCTTTGCAGCCCCGTGGACTGTAGACTACCGTGCCCCTCTGTCCATGGGATTCTCCAGGCAAGAGTACCGGAGTGTGTTGCCATTTCCTTCTCCAGAGAATCTTCCCAACCCAGGGATTGAACCTGGGTCTCCCGCATTGTAGGCAGTCTCTTTACCTTTTGAGCCACCGGGGGCTCCTAAGGATATGCTGGTATCTTAGGGCAACATAGGATACGCTAATGATGGATTCATGTCAATTTGTCTAAACCCATAGACCATACAACACCAAGAGTGAACCCTAATGTAAACTATGGACTTCGAATGATTCTGATGTGTCACTGTGGGTTCCTCAGTTGTAACTGATGTTCCATTCTGGTGGGGATGTTGTTGATGGGGAGACATAAAGTCTTAATTTAAAAAAAAAGCTGTGGAACCCTCCCCCCCCAAAAAAAAGACAGTGTGTGCTCGTCAAGAACCTGAGTGACAATCATGGGTCTTGGGGAGGGGTGAGCACCTGAGTGAATCCTAAACTCACATCCCAGTTCTGCTTCCTGCTAGTGACATGATTTTAGCATCAGTTTTCTCATCGCTAAAATAGGAGACCAATGCCTACTTGGCAGGGTTGGCCTGAGAAAGATAAATGGTTTGTGGTTCCTTTGTGGGGAGGCTGACATGGTTGCCCCACACTGGTAGTTGATGTTAATAGCTGTGCTGGCAGTGATGATGGAAATAGAGAACGAAAGGAAGGAAAGAAGAACTTGGTCTTTGTGTTCACTTCTTGTGATTTCTCAGTATTTTAAAAATAGCAGATCTCACCGCCATGAAGATGGCTACTGTAAAAACAAAGTGACAAGTGTGGGCGAGGATGTGAGAAATTGGAAATGTAAAATGGTGCGACCACTGTGGAAAACAGTCTGAAGGTTCCTCAAAAAATGGAGCAACTCCACCTCTGGGTATATACCCAAAAGGGTGGAAAACAGGGCCTCAGAGACATTTGCACACCCATATTCACAGCAGCAACTGTTCTCAATCACTAAGAGATAAAAGCAGCCCAAGTGTCCATCAACAGATGAATGGATAAACAAGATATGATGTGTGCGCACACACACACAATGGGATACTCTTCTTAAAAGGGAAGGGAGTTGTCATATGCTACACCACCGATGAATCTTGAAGGCATTCTAATAAGTGAAATAAGCTAGTCATGAAAAGACAAATACTGTATGCTTGCATTTATGTGAAAAACCTAGTAGAGTCAGTCAAATTCATGGAGACAGAGTAAAATGGTGGTTACTGGGGGAAGGGGGAAAGGCAAAGAGAATTCTTATTTAATGGGTATAGTGGTTCAGATTTCTGTGATTAAAAATTTTCTGGAGGCCCGTTTAACAACAGCGTGACTGTCCGTAACACTCCTGAACTGTGCCGTGGTGGTTGTTGCTCCGTCGCTAACGTGTCCTGCTTCTTGCCCACATGGACTGCAACACGCCAGGCTCCCCTGTCCTTCACTATTTCCCCGAGTTTGCTCAGATGCATGTCCATTGAGTCAGTGATGCTATCTAACCACCTCATCCTCTGCCACTCCCTTCTCCTTTTGCCTTCAATCTTTCCCAGCATCAGCATCTTTCCCAGTGACACTTAAAAATAGTCAACGGTAAATTTTTTGTTTCTTTTAGCCATAACCAAAAAAATGGCTAAGTCGTTATTATCACTTATAGATTACATAGGCAAATCACAAATGCGGCAAGATAGGCTGTTCTCAAGACTGAGAAGTCATTGAATGTTGTATACAGCATCATCTGTGTGTGGACATTTGTACAACTTACTTGTATGTTTTCTTTTCTCCTAGTAACGCCATCGGGCCCCTGGTGGCTCTGTGGCTCATTTATGAACAAGGTGCAGTCCTGCAAGAATCGGCAACTCCCGTCTGGCTGCTGTTTTATGGAGGGGTTGGAATTTGTACGGGCCTCTGGGTGTGGGGGAGACGAGTGATCCAGACCATGGGGAAGGACCTCACCCCCATCACACCATCCAGGTGAGTGGGGGGTCAGCCTCAGAGCCGGGTGTCGAAGTCCCCCTGCACAGCCTGTTCTGGGGGAGGGGGGGTGGTCCCCAGAGCAGGGCGTCTCCAAGCACCATCTCCCCCATCACCCTCATGCTCTGCTCGGCCCCCATCCACGGTGGCACTGAGATGGGGGAGAGGGATGGGAACGGAGGCAGATGCAGACGGAAGAGAAGACGCGATTCCACCTGCAGCCCCTGTTCCCATCCCACTGGGGTCCTCCCATCCTGAGGTCCAGAGAACGAGTGGTAAAGGCCGGGCTGTTGGGCTGCTGGGACTGCCTGTCCCAACACTCTCTGCTCACCGGCTCCACCTGCTGGCAGGAGGCCGCTGTCACCTGCGGCCCTCAGGGGTGATTGCCTACATCCTTCCTGGGCTGCCTGGGCTCAGCGGATGGGGTGGGGGCGTGCCCTGCCCTGGAGTGGGGTCTGGAGTCTCCCACCTGGCTTCCTGTGGTCCTCCTTTGCAGATATTTAGAGATATTAGAGGTCAAATAAATCCACAAGAGAATTATCCAAGTACAACTAAAATTCAGAACTACATATTTTAAGGGCTTCCCTCATGGCTCAGTCGGTTAAGAAACTGCCTGCAATGCCGGAGACCCAGGTTTGATCCCTGGGTCGGGAAGACCCCCTGGAGAAGAGAATGGCAACCCACTCCAGTATTCTTGCCTGGAGAATCCCATAGACGGAGGAGCCTGGTGGGCTACAGTCCATGGCGTCGCAAAGAGTCAGACTCGACTTAGCGACTCAACCACCACCACCACCTATTGTAAATGGTCTTTTCCCCTTGAATTTCATTTTAATGAAAGATTCTAGCATTGATTTGAAGAAAAACTAGTAATCTGAGCAAAAAGTCACTCCTTTATAATGATAAGCACACATTTTTGAAACAAGAGTGTGGTTCTTCCCTGCGTCCATTTAGAAACGACATGTGTACAGTTTTCCTTGCAGCAGGTATTCCTGGCCCAGCCCCTTCAGTTGAGGTTTCTGAAAACCCATCAGGGAGACCGGACTTGCGCCTTAGGGCTGAGCGCGGCCTCGCGGCCAGTGCCGTGTGATGCTGCCGCGATGTCTGGGTTCTAGTGCCGTGCGGCCCAGTCCACCGGGAGGTTCTGGGGAGCCCCTGGCGGTGCCCTCATGGCCTCCCATCTCCGCCCCCCCACAGCGGCTTCACCATCGAGCTGGCCTCGGCCTTCACCGTGGTCATCGCCTCCAACATCGGGCTGCCAGTCAGCACCACGCACTGCAAGGTAGGTGGGCTGGCCCGGTCACCAGGGCGAGGTGGGGGGTAGTCGAGGCGGCTCTGGGCGTGCACTCAGGGATGGCAGAGTCACCTTGGGTCTCGTGGGGGCATTTTCTTCTCAGCAGCCCCTCTGGGCTCTCCCCGCCCTCCTCCCCTGTGTCCTGGTTCTCTCACTGGGGGTTTTTGCATTGAGGTCCTGTGTCCATGAACCATGTTCGTAGGCCCGGGTGGGGTGGGGAGGGGTGTGTCACTCAGTGCCCCCCCCACCCCGAAGGGGCCCGGGAGCGGACAGGGGACAGACATAGGCACAAATCGCTCATGTAAGCATAAGACACAGCTGTTTCAGTTCTCTTCTCTTCTGCATGGTGGTCAGAGCGACCCTATTGCCTTTGAGTCAATTGCAGACGATATTAACCACTGTTAAGATCAGGCTCTAGAGCTCAGGCTGAGAGGGAATTTCTTGTCTAGTGCTGAGATGTTGGAGCCGCGAGGAGCCTTAAAGATGAAGAAAGAGGAAACAGGCTCTGGGAGTTGTCCAAGGGAGCCCCAGGGTGGACCGGGCTGGAACCCAAGTCTGCTAACCCAGGGTTGCCGAATACCTGGGGGAATTCTGAAATATGCCCAGGGGCCTCCTGTATACAAACATAGCCACCAACTTCAGCAAAACAGAGGCCTTTGCAGATTTTCCTAGGTTCAGTGACTCCTGTAATTCAAGAAAAACTCACCTGTTCTGCTCGGTGTGAGGTGCTGTCCTGGGCGCCGAGGGACCACGGTGACCGTGACAGACACGGCCTCCCCGCACCCAGTCTCAGAACTCCCACCCGTGCGTCTGCAAACAAGCACTGCTGAGTGTGAAAGGCTTACAAAAAAAGAGTGAAATAATACCGTTTGTAGCAACATGGATGGACCCAGAGGTTATCATATTAAGTGAATTAAGTCAGACAGAGAAAGACAACTATCATATGATATCACTTAGGCATTGAGTCTAATTAACAATGATACAGATGAACTTATTTAGAAGACAAAAACAGACTCACAGACATAGAAAACAAGCTTATGGTTACCAAAGGGGTAAGGGAAAAGGAGGGATAAATTAAGAGTTTGGGATTAACAGATACACACTACTATATATAAAACAGATAAACTCCAGGGGCCTACTGCACAGGGAACTATGCTTAATATGTTATAATAACCTATAGCGGACGAGAACCTGTATATATATACATATAAAATATATATAACTGAATCACTTTACACCTGAAACTAACATAACATTGTAAATCAACTATAATTAAAATAACTACAAATAGGTCACTAGCCTCTAGGTTTCAGCTATCTAATCTGGAAAATGAAAAGACAGCCTTAGATGACATGTAATACAAATGCTGTCTGATTCCCCTACTTCTCAGGAATTCTCTTGCTGTTAGTGCTTGGTGACGGACTTAATCTGGAAACATACTCAAAAAGTTGAAATGACAGCAAAGAATACCACCTTATATCAACAAAAGACCTCATCAATAGTGAAGCCATGGGACTCTGGACCCCTTGTGATCCAAATAACATAGCAACTAAAAATACAAGGCAAAAGCTGTGAGAACTCAGAAATTACTATGTCTAAGTCTGTGATAAATGAAGAAGATAGAAGTACTTAGGAATGTAAAGGATTTGAATAGATTTATAGTAGTATAATTGGGCTTCCCTGGTAATTCAGATGGTAAAGAATCTGCCTGTAATGCAGGAGACGGGTTAAATCCCTGAGTCAGGAAGACCCCCTGGAGAAGGGAATGGCTACCCACTTCAGTGTTCTTACCTGGAGAATCCCCATGGGCAGAGGAGCCTGGCAGGATACAGTCCATACGGTCGCAAAGAGTTGGACATGACTGAAGCTGTTTAGCATGTATACTTAGCAAGCACACATGACAAATAAATATGAAACAAAAAGTGGGGAAGGGGAGTGGAAAACCTGATCAGAACAGTAGGAAGAAATTAAGGAAGTTCTCCAAAAACAATTCTCACCTGAAAAGACAAAAGGAGGGGACTTCCCTGGTGGTTCAGTGGCTAAGACTCTGTGCTTCCAATGCAGGGGGCCCGGGTTCAAACCCTGGTCAGGGAACAAGATCCCATGTGCTGTAACTAAGACCTCATGCAGTCAAATAAATAAATAAATATATATTAAAAAAAAAAAGAAAAGACAAAAGGAGGAAAATGCTGCTTGACTCCAGATCTCGATGGAGTCGCTGGTTAATCTTTTCTATCTCAGAAGAGAGCATTCTCATATTAAATGAACTTGCCATAATATAAGAGAAAATAAAACACGAAGCCCTCCAATTTGTTCTATGAAACACATACTGAATAACCTAATACTGAAACCTGATTGAAAACATCACAAACAGTGAAAGCTGTATTTCCAGATGTATGTTGACTAAAAAAAAAAAAAGAAAACCTTTAAGTAAGATGCTAATAAATGACATCAACACTATTATAAAAGAACATTTCAACAGGACCACATCCATCTTCTGGGTTGTCAGAAAGTTGGCTCTGACCAGGACGGGTCTTATCTGCTGCCAATACCTATATGGGGCAGGCCCCTCACAGAGCTTGAGAAATGGGTGTTTACAGACGTCTTCAATATAATATGGTTCATCGATCCATTAGAAAACAATGTATGGTTGTCTGCTGAGATCCATTCCAAAAAGACATTTAATAAAATTCAGCATGGATTTCTAAGACATTCCTGGAATCCAGTAAAAATGACTGGGTTTGTGATAAAAAACACACACAAAAATTTAGAACTTTTGCCTGTCAGCAATTACAGTAAGAAAATGAGATTAAAAACAAAGAACTCCTCCATAGTTGCAACAAAAATAAAAGGTACTTCAGAAAAATCCTAATAAAGTGAGAGATGTACATGGCAAAAACACAAAGCTTTGCTCACAGGTCAAAGAAAACCTGAGTATGAGACATACTGTGTTGTTGGGTGGGAAACTAGGTTTTATAAAGATGTCAGTTCTCCTCAAACACAACACCAACCAAATTCTTACAACTTTACAAACTAAGGCTGCAGTTCATTTTGTGGGTTAAATTAGCAGGAATATAAAATGATCTACAGAGAAAAACAATGATGAGGGAACAGCCTGGCCAGATAGGAAGTCTATTACAAGGAAACAGGAGGCAAGAGGGTGGGGAGAGAGGCCTGATGGGCAGACTTTCAGGTTGGGATGACAAAAAAGTTCTGCAGATGCATGGTGACGATGGTTGGCATTAAATTGTACACTTAAAAATTATTAACATGACAGATTTTTGTGTTGTATATTTTACAATAATAAAAAATTAGATGAGTGAGTGAAGTCGCTCAGTCGTGTCCGACTCTTTGCGACCCCATGGACTGTAGCCCACCAGGCTCCTCCATCCATGGAATTTTCCAGGGAAGAGTACTGGAGTGGGTTGTCATTGCCTTCTCCATGGGATCTTCCTGACCCAGGGATCGAACCCAGGTCTCCCGCATTGCAGGCAGATGCTTTACTGTCTGAGCCACCAGATACTTGTATAAAAAAGTAGATAGGCCAGAGATAGAATCTAGTATCTATGAGCATGTAATTTGAGGAAGGAAAACTGACCAGTAAGTGATGTTGGATAACTGGCTTTCCCTAGAGAAGCAAATTTAGACCCACAGTTGTCAAAGTACGTGCTATTATCTAATGGCTTAAATATTTTTAAATTACTTTAAAATTTAGAATAAAATAGAATTTTTTAAAAATTTAAAATAAATGAGAGTTATGGGCTTCCCTGGCGGCTCAGTGGTAAAGAGTCCACCTGCCAATGCAGGAGACATGGGTTTGATCCCTGATCCAGGAAGGGTTTGATACCCTGATCTACAGGGTAACTAAGTCCGTGCACCCCAACTACTGAGCCTGTGCTCTGGAGCTGGGAGCCGCAACTACTGAGCCCCTGGGCCACAATTAGTGAAGCCCACGGGCCCTAGAGCCCATGCTTCGCCAGCAAGACGAGTGACCACGGTGAGAAGCTTGTGCATCACAGGTAGAAAGTAGGCTCCACTCGCTGCAACTAGAGAAGAGCCCGCACAGAAACACAGACCCAGCACGGCCAAAGATAAGTGTTTTTAAATAAAGGAATGAGAAGTAAATACCAAATATTCAAGCCAAAGATCAATCACAGAGGAAAAGTATAGCGTATTTTAGTGTATGACATTAGAAATTTAAAAGTGAAAGCAAAAGTACTGACTTGAGAAAATATTTGCATTAAATATCAGTTAATATTTATTTAAACACCACATAAACAAATAAGATCTTAAATGACCTGGATAACCACGATGTGTAGTCTCTCAGAGCCAGACATCCTGGAGTGAGAAGTCAAGTGGGCCTTAGGAAGCACTGCTGCCAGTGAAGCTAGTGGAGGTGATGGAATTCCAGCAGAGCTGTTTTCACATCCTGAAAGATGATGCTATTCAAGTGCTACACTGAATATGTCAGCAAATTTGGAAAACCCAGCAGTGGCCACAGGACTGGAAAAGGTCAATCCTCATCCCAGTTCCCAAGAAAGGCAGCCCTAAAGAATGTTCATGTTCAGACTGCCAGACAGTTGCACTCCTCTCTGTGCTAGTAAGGTATGCTCAAAATCCTCCAAGCTAGGCTTCAGCATTACGTGAACCAAGCAGTTCCAGATGTTCAAGCTGGGTTTAGAATAGGCAGAGGAACCAGATATCAAATTGCCAACATTTGCTGGATCATAGAGAAAACATTCCAGAAAAACATCTACCTCTGTCTCATGGACTACACTAAAGCCTTTGTGTGGATCATAACAAACTGGGAAAACACTTGGAGAGATGGGAATACCAGACCATCTCACCTGTCTCCTGAGAAACCTGTATGCGGGTCAAGAAGCAACAGTTAGAACCCTGTGTGGAACAACTGACTGGTTCAGGATTGAGAAAGGAGTACAGCAAGGCTGTTTATTGTCACCCTGTTTATTTAACTTATACACAGAGCACATCATGTGAAATTCCTGGCTGGATGAGTTACAAGCTGGAATCAAGATTGTCGGGAGAAATGTCAACAACCTCAGACATGCAGATGATGCCACTCTAATGGCAGACAGTGAAGAACCAAAGAGTCTCTTGAGGGTAAAGGAGCAGAGTGAAAAACCTGGCTTAAAACTCAATATTAAAAAAACTAAGATCATGACATCTGGTCCCATCACTTCATCGAAAATAGATGGGGAAACAATGGAAATAGTAAGAGACTTTATTTTGGGGGGCTCCAAAATCACTGTGGATGGTGACTGCAGCCATGAAATTAGAAGACCATTGCTTCTTGGCAGGAAAGCTATGACAAACCTAGACAGTGTGTTAAAAAGCAGAGACATTACTTTGCTGACAAAGGTCCATATAGTCAAGCTATGGTCTTTCTAGTAGTCATGTATGGATGTGAGAGTTGGACAATAAAGAAGGCAGAGCACTGAAGAATTAATCCTTTCAAACTGTGGTGCTGGAGAAGACTCTGAAGAGTCCCTTGGACTGCACGGAAGTAAAACCAGTCAGTCTTAAAGGAAGTCAACCCTCAATACTCTTTGGAATGACTGATGCTGATGCTGAAGCTTCTGTACTCTGGCCACCTGATGTGAAGAGCTGACTCACTGTAAAAACCTTGATGCTGGGAAAGATTGAGGCAGAAGGAGAAGGGGACAAAAGAGGATGAGATGGGTGGATGGCATCACCCATGCAGTGGACATGCACCTGGGCAAACTCTGGGAAATGGTGAGGGATGGTGAAGCCTGGCATGCTGCAGTCCCTGGGGTTCTTGAAGAGTCAGACACTGACTGAGCAACAACAAAACAAGAGACACATTCAGATTCCAATATGTAAAAAGGTAAAATACAGGAAGAGGCTTTATGTTCCCAGGTGTTATTTCAACTGTTTAATATAATTTATGTAAAATACTGTAGTTTTATGTGTACAACATAGTAATTCAATTTTTGTAGATGATACCCCATACAAAGTTATTATAAAATATTGATTATATTCCCTGTGCTGTATATTACATCCTTGTAACTCATTTTATACCTAGTGATTTGTACCTTTTAGCCCATTTCGCCTGTCTTCCTCCCTGCTGGTCACCACTAATTTGTTCTCTGATTCTGTGAGTCTCTTTTTTATTATACTTACCTTGTTAGGTTCCATGTATAAGTAAAAACATACAAAATTGGGGTCTCTTCTTTCACAAAGCATAATACCCTCCAGGTTCATCTTTCTTGTTGCAAATGGCAGCATTTCATTCTTTTTTATGGCTGAGTAGTATTCCTGTGTGTGTATACCACTCTTCTTTATCCATTTATGTATTGATAGACACTTAGGTTGCTTTCATATCTTTGTTACTGTATGTAAATAATGTTTGTGTGCACATATGTTTTCAAAGTGTCTTCATTTTCTTTCGATTAATACCCGTGAATTGGAATTGCCGGATCGGGTAGTACTGTGTATTTCCATTTTTTTGTGGGACCTCCACGCTGTTTTCCATAGCGGCCGCAGCAGTTTACACCTCCTCCAGCAGTGCACTGGACTTCCCTTTTCTCCACACCCTTGCCAGCATTTGTTATCTGTGGTCTTTTTGATGATAGCCATTCTGACAGGTGATGGCCCACTGTGGTTTTGATTTGTGTTTCCTGGATGATGAGTGATGTTGAGCAGCTTTTCATGTGCCTGATGGCCATCAGTATGCCTTTTGAGAAAAATGCCTATTTAGGTCTTCTGTCCATGTTTTAATCAGGTTGCTTCTTTTTTATATTGGGTTGTATAAACTGTGGCCCTCTTCTCCTCCTGCCCTCAATCTTTCCCTGCCATCAGGGTCTTTTCCAGTAGTAATCCTGACATTGTTTCTAATAGGGAAAAATTGGAGGCAAATTGGAAATGTTTAAATAAATTAAGGTACATCCACCTAAAGGGTGTATCATTTTTTATGATGGTCATGAAGGTGTGAGCACTATGAGAAAATGCTTATTTTCATAAAGAAAGGAAACAATAGTGTTCCCTGTTTACAAATATAGGTATGTTTATTAAAAATAATATAAAGGAATACACAAACGTGACAATAGTGGTGTTTTGGGATAACTCACTAACAGTGGCCATCTGATAACGTTGGCCACTTGATGTGAAGACTCACTGGAGAAGACCCTGATGCTGGGAAATATTGACAGCAAAAGGAGGAGAGGGCGGCAGAGGACGAGATGGTTAGATAGCGTCACTGACTCAGTGGACACGAATCTGAGCAAACTCCGAGAGAGAGTGAAGGATGGGGAAGCCTGGCGCGCTGCAGTCCATGGGGTTACAGAGAGTCAGACACAATTTAGCTACTGAACAACAATTAATGGTAATTGTCCACTCCTCCTATTACATAAACTTGCAGTAATATATTTTCTGATTTAAAAAAAAAGTGTTTTAAGAAAGAGAGTGTGGATAACCTTAAAATTTGAGTATGTTTTCTTATGTGTGAGGTAATCCAGCCTAGCTGAAGAGGGACTGTAACAAGGAGAGTCTCATCTCAGAAGCCAGTGTTAGTAGACTTGCTGCATTTGAGGACCAGTCGGACCCAGCGAGTCTTTGTGCAGCAGCAAAGTCTCGATTGTCTCCTGTGTGCTAGAAACTGGTTTTAGACAAAGGATTTACAGAGAACGGTCATTTAATGCTCCTTAGATGGGTTGTTAGTTGCTACCTGGAGGTGGTACAGAATTGCTAATCACAGCGTGGGCTGACGAAATGTCAGATTAACTTCCTTAAATATGCTCCTGGTTTTGCTGTTCCAATTTGCTTCCATAAACAAGTGTTGGATATTATTGTTTTCGGCTGACCTCAGAATACACCCCAGTTGCTCTTTGAAGCTCATTGGCCTCTGCTAACTCTGAAATAATTCTGGATCAGTGGAGACAAAACCTGTTTCATGGAGATGTTCAGGGGCCCCTCCCAGGGGCCAAGGCACCCTCGTGACATCTCTGAGCTTCATCAGAGCTTGACTGAGGTGTGAGATATTAGGCTTTATACTTTCTCATGATTTCGATTTTTAGATAAAGTTCTGTTTTTTCCTTTGTAAATTTCATAAAATGAACTGCGAGTGTACAGAGAAATATTGAATCCATGTTAACATATTGATTTTCAAGTATCTCTATTATTTGTGAAACATGATTGACATTTTAAAACCAATAATATTTATGTCCCACTTGATTAATTTTTTATCAGTAAAGTACAAGGACTGCAAAGCAGTTGGAGAAAATGTTTAAAATCAAGGGCCCTCAGTTCTCACCCTCAACCTGCCATGACTTAAAAATCTTCTCCTACCCGCTACGCCCTCTGGAAGTGTTTTATCTTCCACAAACTGAGCCACATGGATTAGACCTTTGCAAAGATCTCCAGCTCCAACATTTTATGATGTTTTTATTCTAGGAGAAGGGTACGTTACTGCCATTTCATTGTGTATTTACAGTAGGTTCACCACTGTAATCAACAGTCTCCTGCCTGGGGAATACTTAAAATAAGGGCCATCACAGCTGATTGCTAAAGTGGCAGGGAGAAGAGAAAACATTTGCTTGGCTAAGCTTCCATTCAAATAGAGCAGAATACATGTGGAAAACTGCCTCAGAACTGTTTTCTGGACAGAGTAATCCTAAAATAATTATAGTTAAAATCTAGGAAGTGTTTTTAAAAGCTTTTTATCAGATTTAGGGGACAGAACTGGTCGTCTTACACTGTTGGCTGAATGCAGGTTGCGTCTCGCCTGGGTCTGCTCTGAAATGCCTGTGCTCCCTCCTTCAGGTCGGCTCGGTGGTGGCGGTGGGCTGGATCCGCTCGCGGAAGGCCGTGGATTGGCGCCTCTTCCGCAACATCTTTGTGGCCTGGTTCGTGACAGTGCCCGTGGCCGGGCTGTTCAGTGCTGCTATCATGGCGCTCCTCATGTACGGGATCCTTCCATTCGTGTGATCGCTCCTTGGCGGCCGGCAAACGAGAGACGGCCCGGGGTGTGTGTGTGGGTGCTGTGGGCTCACACCCGCACGCACACGCCATGCCCACGCGCGGGCTGTCCCCCAGCCAGCGCCTCCACGCCCCTCTCAGATGTTCCAGACCACACTGTCCACCTAGGTGTAGAGTCATCGTCCAGAGCTAACTTAACTACTGTACATAATACTGTGCGTTCAACTGGTATTGTGGCGACATAACATGGTGCGGTTACTTATATATTAAATATATATTGTATACATAGAATAATAGCTAGTATTATTTCAGACATGCTCGAGATGGGAGTGGAGCTACCTGCCTAGATTTCAATATTCAACAAATCTTTGTACATACCGATTTCAGCGGCAGATTTTAAGAACCTTTTATAAGGAAAATGTAGATTGGAAGACGGTGTTTTTTCCCCCGTTTAATATACTGTAATGTAAGTGAGACGCAGGATGGAGGAGGCCCATTTGGGAAGGCGTACGTGTGTCCGTGTGCTGTTGACTCATACTGGAACAGGAGTTCACAAGTGCTTTCACTGAAGAATTTGTTCATATACTGTGTATTGATTATGTAATATATCATGAATTGCTTCTGTAAATACTTAAAACTGTAATTTTTTAATGGTGTGCTTCCCTTATACTTTTTTGATCAGAGAATTTTGGAAAGTACCAAAGAAGCAGCGGAATAGTTTGCCAGTATTATATTTTCATACTGTTTGTGTCCCCCCTTCCTTCTCACCAATCCCAACATCAACCCTGGGGTGTGGTGCGACCACCACCTGGAGCGGGGTGTATGGTGAGACACCAGCCCCCGCCACGGGCACACCCCTCTTCCGGTCCCCCCAACACACCCCCCACTGCTGCCCGTGCCAGATCCTGGCCCCTCGATGCTGTCAGCGCAGAGGATGCACGGACGTGATCGAGTACTACGTGTCAAGTCCAGTTTAAACTCCCGCCCCCCTCCTCCCCTGCAGCCTGAAGAATGGGACTCTGACCTCAGTCATGAGGCAAGTGCTTTGGCCTTCTAGAAATTCGGGAGTGGGGAGGGTTGACCTGTTAAGACAATACACTGGACTTGAGGACTTCATTGAGGCCTTCATGGAGCGGAGCATCCTGGTTGCTCTGCTGTGGTCCCCACTGGAGTCTTCTCTTTTTTTGATAGCGGGAGGAAGTATGACTAATGCAAGAGCCTGAAAACTGTGGAAATGCTGCTAAAACTTTTATATTGACAAACACTTTCTCGGTACTTCATTGTGATTTTTCATTAATCAACCATATTAAATTTATAATAAAAAATGCCCCTCAAAAGTTTGCCTCTGAAGTCTTTTTCTACATACCTTTTTCTTACTGCAGTTCCACAAAAATAAAAGCTATAGTTCGTTTGCTTCTGCTTTTCAAATACCTTTTTTTTCCCTCTTATTTTACTACTGTTACCTGTTTGTGCCCAAAATACACGAGAGGAAAGGATGGCCCACAACCCAGCCATGCATTCACACACAGTGAGCCTCCAGTGATGAGCCGCCTGCCAAGAGAGCTGGTTCCCGATGGGACCTGTCACACTCTGCTCAGACTTCTCATTTCATACTTTTTTTTTAAAAGGAATTTTTCTAAAATTGTTCTCTTTATGTTTGGTTACACTGGGTCTTTGTTGCTGCATGCAGGCTTTCTCTTAGTTGCGGCGGGCAACTAGATTGAACCTGTGTCCCCTGGGTTGGCAGTGGATTCCTAGCCACTGGACCACCAGGGAAGCCCCCGGGTTCACCCTTAAGTCAGCCAGACTCAGCAGCGCTGGGGCCGTGGCTCGCCCGTCTAGGGCTGAGGACCCAGCCAGAGCCCACGTCCTGTCTCCCTTCTTGGCTCCAGCAGCCAAGAACACAACAAGGACACAGCTCCCTGGAGCCTCGGGACCTTCAGAAGGAAACTTCCAGCCTCTGTGGCAGAAGTCATGCTCTCTGTCCCCTCCTGGGGCCAGGAAGGTAGGAGAGGAGGAGGGCTGGCCAGGTGGAAACTCTCCGCAAAGAGTCTTGCCTGCCCTGATTTTTAAATGGTACTTCAGGCCTTTCGTGGCCCTGCTTTTGATGAAACTGTAAAGGAAGTTCTGTTTCCTCCTAAACTTTACAAGAAAAATAATGGCACAACAGTGTCAGGCTGCAAGGTCCGTCCTGGCAGAAGGGCTGCTGTCTCAGTGCAGTGGCTGGAAAAGAGGGCTGACGGGATGTCGGTCTCACTACACCTGTCTCGTAGCCAGGATGGCAGAGGCCCCGGTGTGAAGCAAGACAAAGGTCACAACCACATGGGGCCCTGCAAGAGGACTGCTTCAGATGTAGACACACAGGTTGAAAGGATGGAGAAAGGTACTGTGTACAAATGGAAACAGAGAAAGCTGGGAAAGCAATACTCGTTATCAGTCAAAATAGAATTCAAAGACTAACAAAAAGACAAGGACATGACGTAATGATCAAGGGATTAATCCAAGATCAATTCAAAAAGATGTAACAACTGTATATGCACCCAACCTAGGAGCACCTCAACCCATAGTGCAAAGATCAACAGATATAAAGGGAGGAACTAACACTAACATAGTATCAGGAAGGGATTTGAGCACCTAACTTACATCAGTGGACAGACAGAAAATCAACCCAGAAACACTGGTTTTCAGGCCAGTCTGTGCATTGCTGTTTATACCTATATCTATATTTCTATCCCAAAGCGGCAGAATACACATTATTTTCAAGTGCACAAGTAACAGTCTCCAGGATAGATCACAAGCTAGGCCACAAATCAATTCTGAAAGTATATTTAAGACTGAAATCCTGTCATCCTCTTTTCCAGCCACTGCACTGAGACTAGCCAGTGACTAAACAGCGTGCAGAGACAAGCCTTGCCCACTGCCCCTTCCCCCTGCTGCCCCCGAGTTATCTAACTGGGATGGCCTCCCCTCCCCACAAGGGCAGAGGAGGGACCCTCCCAAGGGGACGGGATGCTGATAGTCTTTCCTTTGAGTTAATCAGCCTCTTCCTCTAAAAATGCACACACTTCTCAGACCAGGGACCCTCCTGTGTCCCTGACATCTTACTGTGCTAAGGCTTTGTCACCAGATGCTCTGCAGTGCAGACAGGGGCATGGACCTCTGCGGGGCTCCTGGGGATGCAGCCTCCCAGCCCGGCCTCCCGTCTCTCTTCAGGGCAGAGCCTGCACGCAGCACAGGCTGTAGACCATCAAGAGCCAGAGCAGGATGCATTTGCTAGTCATTTCCCAAGGCCAGCAATCCAGAGGTTAAACCAAACCCTGAATGTCGACTCCAGACTGTGAGTTGGGAGGTTACTGGGGAAGGGAGGGAGGAAGTCAAAAGGAACAAGACTGACGGACCTCCAAGGCAGGAGGCCTGGCCCCCACAGCCAGGCTGGCACCTCCCACTGGCAGACGACAGTGGTGCCCAGTGGTGTCAAGTGTAGCTGCAACCATGTCCGCCTTTCCAGAACCTTTTTAAATTGCAGCAGTAGAGTCACCTCACAGAGTGTTCAGTATTATAATTCAAAGAGTTGTCAGAAAGGTCAGGAGCTATCTGTGCCGCTTTGATGGCCAGAGGTGCCTGGGTACCTGCCAGGGGAGAACCTCAATCTGGATGCAGAAACCCAAACCAGGCCCATTTTCTCGGGCCCACACTCACTGAGTAAGCGAGTGCCCATCATGTTCCCGGTGCTGGCCTGGCCACCAGACACAAGCAGGCCTCGTGGAGCTCATCCTCGGGGGCGGTGGGGTGCACAAAACTGCCAACACGATGGTGTGACTGCCTCGCTGTGGGAGTGCGCCCAGAAGGCAGGAGCCGGGGGGCGGGGGGCGGCTTTCAGAAGAGGCAGAACGTTGGCAGAGACACCAAGAGCACAGTGACGGTGACGGCACTGGCTCCCTTGGGAGACTCTGTGATTCAGAGGCTGCAGAACAGCTGAGAAGCACATCTGACAGGCTGCTCCTGGCAAAGGTCTGTAGGTGGTCAGCCGCCCACCGAAGGCCCAACAAGCTGGCTGGAGAGTAAGGCTCCAGAGACGAGACTGAGGATGCCGGCAGGGTCGTGAATGAATCAATGTTAAAAAGGAAGATCAAATAACGGCGAGGCCACAGGAGTTACAAGGCTGTAACAGGGGCTGGGAGTGGGGAAGGAGACGAAGGGGACGCTGGTGAGTGGAGGGGAGGTGCTGAAGGGCGTTTTACAGGGCAGAGGGCTGGTGAGCATGTCAGCACACTGGGGAGGCTTCCTCTCCCAGGCGACTGCACGCCAGACACCTGCAGTCACTGTGAGGGGCCAGCACAGGGCCTGGCACAGAAGCTCAAACGTGCTCTCCTTTCTGCTAGACTGTCGTGACGAGGGCACTTAGATCACAGCCCTGCAGCCGTACAATCCAATGAAACTGCGGAATAAAGGCTGAACTCCACATCCTTCTGTTCATGTCTGGGTTACCGTGTCAACACAAAGACTGGCTCTTCGGCTCTATAAGGAGGGAAAAACACTAACCTGCAGCAACCTTCCCACCTACCTCGGGCCGTAAATACAACTCCCCTCGTCAGACAAGGTAATGAAGCAGCGCGTGAGGGGGCATCTCACCAGCAGTTTTCTGCGTCTCCTCAGGCCCCCAGCATTTCCATCCCCCACCCTCGCCACCGCCCAGCTGAAGAGAAGCCCACAGTGACACCCTCTAACCCCAGGAACCACCAGGAGGCTCAGCCAGCCCTGCTCAGCATCCCATTCATTCTCAGGTTGCACAGTTCTCCCAGAAAGACACAGGAGCCCACTACACAGAATGAACTCGTCGTTTACTCCCTCACCCCTTCTCCTTTTCTGTTATACTTCATCTCCTGTGAGGATAACTCAACCCATGAGACAGTGAGAAAATAAAATTGTATCGTGTGGCCGGTATCACAGATGATACCTGACATAAGAAGTGGTGGCTGGAATCTGGATTCTCGTAGAGAACCTTTGGTGGGGGCAGGGAAATATCTTGCAGCACTGACGTTTTCCAAAAGCAGCTGTGTCCAGTTGTTCTTAAGATGACTGATTTGGACAGTGAGGAATCTGAACAGGCCAATCAGAGAATTACAAGTATCAGTGAACCCATGAAAACAGCTCCATCTCACTGGCCGTCAGGGAAGCACTGTTAAGACATTTTTCCTCTAAAAGTGGTAAAAAATCTTTAAGTCCGTCAACATTCAGCCTTTTTGCAGATGCAGGGAACAGGCACCCCGCACCACCACTGGCAGAAACACAGGCTGGTGCCGAGTTTCTGAAGGGTGACTGTGCTGCCCATCACACCTGCCCACCACCTCTGACTCAGCACCTGCCTGCCCGACACTGGTCCTGGGGACCTGCGCTAAAGCAGCTGCCCCCACCGTGCGCGTGGCCGAGCGGTTTCACAAAGACACAGATTAAAGACCGCCCTTCCACTGACCTACCGCACGCCGCCGAATGGGACCGTGGGGACACACACCGCCTTCACCACCACAGAAGGCTCTCCTGGGCAGTGCGCCCCGGGGACACTTGCGGCGTGGACAGAGAGACGTGGACAGAGGTACTCAGTGCAGCACCATCTGTACGGCAAGCTGAATCCAGCAAAGAGGGGAGCAGATAAACGCCACACTGATTCAGAAGTGTGAAAATTACGAGGCATGTCCATACAGATAGAAAAGCTGCTTTGTTCACTTGAAAAGTATGCTGCAAGACAAGATAAGCATTTTAACATTTCATAAAGATACTTACACAGTCACTAAAGACATTGAAAAGTATCTACAAGGACGTATGTCAAACTGCTAATGACAGTGGAAGAGGGACTGGAGAGAGGAAAGGCAGGTTTCACTTTTATTTACAACCTCACTGACTGAATCTGCTGCAACCAGCACATATTGTTAAAAAAAATCTTTTTTCCCAGGAGTTCTACTTTTAGAAAGACAATTTACCAGCAAGCCCTGAAGATATCACAGTCTCCTCACTTCTCTTCTGAACCGCTATTTCCATCCTCTGGGCATCATTTTTCTACACCAAAAGCCTTGTCCCGAGACCCAGGGAGCCTCGGGTATGCCCCCTGCTTCAGCCTCTCCCCAGCAGCATTTCCCCGCTGCCCCCTTTACACCCACTGACACTCTCGCTCCTCCCCAGCAACTTTACAGAACTAACACGACAGACTCTCTCACTGCAGTCGGCAGCGAGGAGCCCTGTAGACCTGCTCCCGCCCAGCAGGATGAGACTCGGCCTGAACCACAGCGGCAGCAGGGAGGTCAACAGAAGAGGCAGCGACAGGCAGGAGCAGAGACCCGTTCAGACACAGAGCCCGCCCACAAGAGCGCTCCTCACAGCAGAGTCGGTCACACGAGCACCCGGCACTGGCAAGTCCAGGCAGTTTATGTTCCAAATGTGATGGGTTTATTTTATTTTACTCTGATGCAAAACCAAAGATGCTACTACCGTACAGAGACCAATATATTACAAGGTCATGAAAAAGTGGTGTGGGACATGCAGGACGTGATGGACAACTGGAGGGTCGGGTCGTCTCCTTTGAACATGACACTACACCGTCGCTGAGGAACACATTGAAAAAAACACTGCGGAACTGAACTGAAATGTGGCACAAACGTGACAACTTCCGGGCATGCCTTCAAGCACCTCCCTTAGGATGGACTCGGTACCTAAGCTTCAGTGTGGGGAGGAGTACAATTCTTTGGAAGAATAAAAAGTTCACACTTTTGAAATTTCACAGAAGAATTTTAAGGCCAAAACATAGTGGGTTCATTTCTCTTCACCTCCAGGGACAAAGCTGATGCTTTATTCAAAACCACATTAAGCTTCTAGTTCAAATCCCAGACCGACCTTGTGCCCTCCTGCATTGAAGTTCTTCCCATCGATCAGAGCCGACAGCGTCAGCTTCACTCCTGAAAAGAAGAAGATCACGATTACTTGTAACAAGCATCACAATCAGATCCTGTGTTTCCTAGAAACCACGGGTGGAGTCAGCAGCCTCGGTTCAGCCGGCAGAGAGATTAGAGCTATTACTAACACAACACTAGGGATCCATAACCACCTCATCTGTAAAGCAGTCAAGACACACTCTACTTGGAGTTCAGACTTAAGAATGACGAGTGATCAACCAAACTCACAAGCCAGAGGGACGAAGTTATAATTAGAAATACACACACATATTTTTAAACAAAAGTACTGAATCTGTTTTACTTCGAACCACCAAATGTTACACAGTTGTCTGAATTTCCCTAAAGTGACTACAGACAGGTTGTCTGTAATTTTCATTATTCCTCACTCACCTTCTCCAAGCCCACTGTTATTCATTCCCTTACTCACCTGGTCGAAGGGTCTGAGTGTAACCCAGTCCAATCAGGCTGGCATTGTTTACTTTAGCCTAAGACAAGATGAAACAGAAACAGAAATCAGTTTCATAACATGCAAGGCCAACACAACCACTTCATGCATCAGATTTCCAAAGCTGAAACACCTTAGGACCAATCCAGAATTACTGAAACCGAAAGCTAAATCAATAAAAGATAAATCTTTTAAGAAGTCAGTAGGACTAGTAGGGACAGAGGGGACCTTGAGCATACAGCTTAAAGGCCTCGAGCAAAATGTTAAAACACCGTGTGGCCCAACACCCCTCCCTGAGCACCAGATTCTTCTGAGATCAGTTTTCTGACCTCTGACAGTGGCAAGAGAATGACCTCCGGTGACAGAGCGACCGGGGTCAAGCCCTGACACTGCCTCTTACTGAGTGACCCTGGGCAGTCACCTGACCTAAGTCTCAGCTCCCTCGTCTGTAAAATGGGGGGAGAGGGTAGTATTATTCACCAAACAAGAGTAGTTGTGAGGATTACATGAGATGATACATACAAAGTCTTAGCACAGAACCTGAAATTTAAGAGCTCAATTAGCATTATTAACAAGAATTACTAATGGCAACTGGGCTTCCCTCATAGCTCAGTTGGTAAAGAATCCACCTGCAATGCAGGAGAC
Organism: Dama dama; assembly: GCF_033118175.1. Classification (NCBI taxonomy): domain Eukaryota; kingdom Metazoa; phylum Chordata; class Mammalia; order Artiodactyla; family Cervidae; genus Dama; species Dama dama. The sequence continues at coordinate 42,952,888 of NC_083712.1, read as the reverse complement.
CCCCAGTCGATTCCTGAGTCAGGAAGATCCACTGGAAAAGGGATAGGTTACCCACTCCAGTATTCTTGAGCTTCCCTTGTGGCTCAGCTGATAAAGAATCCACCTGAAATACGGGAGACCTGGTTCAATCCCTGGGTTAGGAAGATGCCCCGAGTAAGGGAAAGGCTGCCCACTCCAGTATCCTGGCCTGGAGAAGTCTATGGACTGTATAGTCCTTGGGGTTGCAAAGAATCGGACACAACTGAGACTTTCACTAATGCCAACAGGAAAGTAATTGAAACCCAGGAATCTGTAGATAAGAAAATTTTGAGGCCAAAGAGATAAAATGACTTGAGAAGGTCAGACAACAAATATGGGAAGAACCAGGATTGAAACCCATGTTTCCTGACTTCAGGGAGAGGCTCCTCTCGCTACACAGTGACCAGCACTGTGTAATAAAGAACATGCAAAGCACAACCGTATCACAACATCCATCTGTAACTCGGATGAAACCCTAAGAGCAGACCCCATCTGACAGCACGTCCTTACAGAGAGAGAAGTTCTACAGTCCAGCTTGTACTTAGCAGCGATGCCGAAGCGGGTGTTGTTACTGCCGGCTGTCCACGCGAGGTTTATCGACGTTTCAATCTTCTCATTCACCTTCTGGTAGATTGACCCTCCAAATTCAGTGCCATCATTCCTGTTTTCACGGCACAAGAAAAACTCATTAAGTATCTAGTTTGTTACAATATGGAAAAAACTCCAAGTCTATCTAAATCAGGGTCTTGTTTTATAACTAGAGATTTCAGTAAACTTCTAGCATAAATGACTGTCAAATAAAAGTTATATAGTTTATAACCACCTAATTAAAGCACAGTAACATCTGATTCATTTACTTGGCTCCCCCACATAATATAAATTTCTTAAACAGCATTTGACTAGGCACAATGGCAGATACCAAGTAGATATAATCTGGATGTCTCTCAGTTGTTCATAGAACTTAGAAACTTCAAAATAAGAGTTCCACAAAGATTCTGTGAAAAAACATATACAGTAGTACAAGCCAATTCTGGATTTCATTCAAAACACAATCTGAGCATAAGAAAGCGCCTTCCATGCAATGGCTACCGGGCATGACCCAAGGTGTTGTCTCAGAGCATCTCAGAGGTCAGCCTGAGCTGATGGCTCTCCTGATAATACTGTTTCACCAACTTCAATGCCTCTGTCTACACCAGTCATTGTAAGTGGATTAGAGTGTCTAGTGGACGGCAATCTGCAACACTTCAAAAACACAGAGCTAATCCTTCTCTTTGTGGGACAATGGTAGTGCCCAGCAGGCCAAGACATGAAATAACAGTTAAAGTTCAAATTCATGTAACCAACAGGCTGCGGCCTACAGACTTGAACCCAGGCCTGCTCTGGGGACCCTGCTACTTCTGAATACAACACAGGTACCTGGGGTCACACCAAGTACCTGAACACCTCCACAGAATTACACTGGCGCTGCTCCAGGACTCTGATCCATCAGGGGGTTATTCCTGATCCAAACAGACCTGCTTCCGGAAACTGCCAAGATGAGCAGGGAACCAGAGGAAGCAGCAACACCTCTCCAAAGGACCCCTCCCACCAAAGGGAATCCTTGCCCTCGCTCTCTCCGTCCCAGGCTCGCAGGCCAGCAGCGAGCACCAGCGCCAAGGGCAGCAAGGCCCACGGTGCCTGCTGACCTCCAGGACAGCACAGCAAGGCTGGTGTCCACCACGGCATCATCACGAGCAAGCACCACCCCCTTCCAGCCTGCGCAACATGCTAACGGCCACCCTCCTTCTGGGCGGCCGCACTGGCACTAAAGGAGGAACTCTGAACTTGGAACACTCACACATGAGTGTGCAGCTGGAAGTCTGCGGCCTTGTAACCCAGGGCGAAATTATTCTGTGACAGTTTGGATTTGGCTGTGTCAAAACTCATCTGATAGCCAGCAAGCCAACCTTCAAAGGCCAACACAGCCCAGCCATAGATGGTTGGTCCTGAAAAATCTATATCAACATTACTGCCAAGACTGAAACAATCCCGTTTATATGAGGCCTTCAATTTCCCACTCTTCTTTCTGTAAAACAAACAAAAACAACAGAATGAAAACAACATGAGCTTTTACTGCCTTCTAGGAATCTTGAGAGTAAGATCCCTTTTCTCCCCCAATGTAAATATTATTTTGGTAGAAGGCACAAACAGACTAACAATGTTTCAAATGACTTAGCTCTAAAATGTAATTTTGCTAGGATTTGAAGTAAATGTACTATTTTTTTTACCTATTCTCTACTGTAAATTCAGATGATAGGGTATTTCATGATTAATTTCACAAAAGCATACGAAAAGTATAAAAAGGTGCAAGATTTTCAGTACCAAATGAATAACCTGAATGCATATGTATACAGACATACAAGAAACCAAATTTCTTTAAATGTTTCCAAATGGTACAAAAGGTAACACCCGACACAATTTTAGAATATTAACCTGTCACAAAGAGAAATGTACTTTATTTTTTGGTAAGCATGTTTATTTTCCTCAGGTCAGTGTTGTCTCCCTGGATAATGTGGGACAGAAGTGTACATTTCTGAAGGACGATTTTGTGAAAACACAAAACGAGCCCTTAACAGTCCAGGGCGATCCCAATCAGGCCTCTTATGAGAACACTCGTCCCGAAGACAATGCAGGCGTGCGGCAGGAGGGGCACGCCTGCTTCACGACTCAGGAGGAACTCACCCCATCGAGCGCCTCGCCTTCAGAGACAGGCAGGTGGGAGACAACAAAATCCCCACTTTACAGATGAAAACACTGAGTCAGAGAAGCTGGGGGATTTACAAAGGCTAAGAAATCAAGTAAGCAGAACTGCTCTTTACACTGTTCTGCTGCCAGGAGATGACACACTTTTCTAAAGATGTTAACTTCCCAGCAAGACCTCACATCCAAGAATCCTCAGGATAGCTTAAAAACATCTAGTCTCAGACCCTTCTCGCTCCTACGTTTTTCCCACAGTGTGCCTCTTTGAATTAGATTTACAAGTCCTTGTTCATCTGCCCACATTTCAAATGAAAACCGCCCCCTGCCTCCGGCCGTCTTCCTGCCCATCTCCTGCACACACACAGGTCTCTGCTTGCCTCCCCTTCGGAGCTCCTCCTGCAGCCCCCTCCTCTAGACCTCTCCATCCCTTCAAGAAACAAGACCATTTCAGAAAACGGGGTTGGGATAATTACCCTGTGTTCGGTACAAATATGGTATCAAGAGTCAGTTTCAACCCTTCAGCCAACTGAAAAATAAAGATTTAAATTTAACAATTAGCATTTTTCAATTCTTTTCTTGACTTGAGAAACCAATTCTAAAGTTTTCTCTGACTTCTTCGCTAACAAGGAAGTCATTAAAGAAAGCCAAATATTAGATTATCTCATGAACTGCCTCTTCTTCCTTTTCCCTGCCCCCACCCGACTCCCCTCACCCCAGGCTTCATCACGATTCTCACCAAAAAGCAGGCTTAAGACATACAGGTCAGATCCAGTTATAATAGCCAATAATGTAAATTAAGAGTACAAAACAACAAAATCCCAGTGCGACAAAATAACTGTGATGCTCTTTTGAAATTGTTATGGTAATTGGACAGTTAGCAAACCAACCTAAGTAGCTTATTCAGCTATACAGATGCATTATCTATATATGAAAATGTGCATACAGACATACCTCAAAAACTAGTGCCCTGAATGTAGCAGGCACTTGACAAGCATCTGATGAAAGAGTTTCTCTTTGAAAACATTAAAAAATTTTTAGAAACATTTTTCTGTGGAGTCAATTTTGCAATGATTACAAAAACAAAATTAAATCACTACAAATAGCTTGGTCTGCTCAAGAGAGGCCCAACTGTGTAACAGTAAGTAGAACTGGTCAGAACAAAAGATGTCATAATTATGTACTCACCAACAAAATATTACTTTCTAGAAACATAAAACATACCAAAGAAGGCCATGTGCAGAAAAAAAAATACGGCAACTAGACAGTGTGCAAGGCTTCGCTCAGAGTATATTTGGACAAAATATATACTGTAGACAAAAGTAATATTGTGGACAAACTGATGACAAAGTTTGTTTATCATCTTATCCCCAAGATTAAGTTTACCCTACAAATAACTTCCAACGCTCTCTTACCTTATTCTCCCAAGAGATTTCTGTCCCAAGAGTATTGTCTGTGTTCCACTTCTGGGTGAAGGTCAGCCCATAGTTACAGATCTTGTATTTGGTCTCTAGGTTGCCTGATGCTTTCCCTGTATCAGTGTAAGCATGACCAGAAGTAGAAAATTCCTGGTAAGAAAAAATAATTAAAATCAGCTCACCAAATAGAAAATATTCATTCCAGAAAACAGTATTCAATGCAGCAGAAACCAATACAACTGACTTTCTACCACAACTCTACTCTGTAGCAACTTACTTCCTGCTCTCCTTTTTCCTTCTAATCTCTAGATATTGTAACCAGTCTTGCAAACTTCCCATTACTCCACCTCTCTTACTGGTATTTCTGTTCCATACACCCTCTTACTAAATGGGAATCCCAAACTCTTTTAAAAGAGAAATATCTTTACTGAAAATGCCTTTCCTAAAAAGACAAAAATATCGAATCTTAAACATTTACTTCATGACATGAAAAAAACTTAGTTCTCTATGACCTTTTGAACTATTAGTTACTTTTAACATCTTTAAAAAATCCCCAAACACTGGAAGCTTTAGATTCCCTCCTTTTAATAGGGCCATAACTTTATTGTATTAAAAACTTTTTTAAAATTTTCATTGTGGTGAAATACACGACATAAATTAACCATTTTTATGTGTACAGTTACACTGGCATTAAGTACATTCACACTGTTAAAAAAAAATTTATTGCTTTTGCCCACAAAACTATCTTTAAGATTTTCAGCATACACAATTTCAATATTTGACTGTATCTATCCATTTTTCACAACAAAATGGAATGTTGTAACTTATCCCTCTTCCTCCCTCTCCCCTGTCAAATAGTTACTATGAATGGCTCAAAATAAATCCTCCTCCCTAGTTAGATGTCCCTCAGTCATATGACAGTAAGCAGTTAGGAATACATCTTGTTCTAGGGGGAAGCAAACAGTCAGCACCTGTCACTGACAGTCTAGGAACTGTCAAGGAAGACCCATTTCTGATTGGCCCCGTTTTTAAAGACCGTCTCTGAAATATTGCCAACAGTCATGAAACGCCAGCAACTCTGCCGCAGTAGTTTTACCACCTGCAATATGAATCCTTCCTCCACCAAATGCCCTGCCCCCTAACTCGCGTTCTATAGGCTGATGACACAACTGGGAAACTGTGATCTGTTAATCTCCACGGCACAGCAAGTTTTCAAAGAGACTATCAAACTGCACACTAAGGGCAAGGCCTTGGCAAAACATGACAAAATGCTAGTCATGTTTTAACAACTCACATCACTGTCTTTTAGTAGATCCAGCTACCGAGTGTTTTATTTTTCACATTTACCTTTTATAAACTTGCAAGTAGAGCAAATATAAACCTTAATTTTGGTGCAAAAAATTAAGGTAGAAGCGTATTTAGTCTGTATTTCTTTCTTATCATCACTATTTCTTCATCTGAAGCTCTGTCAAAAATCTAAAATACCAGAGCTCCAAATCTCAAACACAAGGTTATAATTTTCCTAAGTTGAGTTCCAGGTTCACAATTACTTCAATTTTTGTTTAATTTCATAATTAGCTCAAACAGTGCAAAATATATTTATAACATGCACATAACATCTACAGTTCTGCTGTGATGCTAGTATGCAACAAAACAATCATGGAAATGTTACTGTTATAAATGGCATATCATAAAAATACCAAGATACGATCTAGGCAATCTGGAGCAAGGGATGAAATTTTTCCTAAATCACTACTAAAGAACAAAAACAGCCATAAAAACAAAGCACACAAATACACTGTTTTTCTTACCATCTGAATGAATATTCACACACAACAGCAGCATGAAAGGGAGACAAAATTTTAGTTGTTGGTTTTCTCAACACAAAACTACCTTGAGCAAATCTGAAATACTAATTAAAATGTGTGATTTTTCTGTTTTAATAGACTACATAATAAAATCCCATCTTAGGAAGGTAGTTGCATAAATATTTATTTACTACTAGAAAATCCAGGGAAAGAATAGTGACAAACCAGGATTAGATGAAGTATCAGACAAAGCATCATAAATACTCCACATACTTCTTGCCCTTCTAATTAAATCATATATCCAGAAATAAAATTTGCACTGGTTTGAAGAGACAAATACCAAAGAAAAAAAAATGCAGCCAATATGGAAAAATCAGAGAATAAGGTGAATGTAAACTTGATCTATCTGCTGAAACTTATAAAAGCTCTGGTTAGTGATATATGGTGATATATCCTTTATTTCTTAACTTCCAGGAAAAGACTTTATGAACATTAATAAAAGTTGACTAAGCTTCTGCATGTATTTCTACATTTGTTTCAACTAATCATGATGGGACAGAGACTAAAGTTAGTTTGTTTTTGTAAAAGGGCAACAAAGTTTGCATGAACCCAATAAAAAGGAAGCAAAGATTTTAGTGTCCACATACATATTCACAAAAGTATAAAAATACGGCATAAAAAATATATATATACACACACACATACATACGTATACACATGTATTCTATATCTTCTGAGAGGAAGACTCAGAATACTTTTATAATGACAAACAAAGATCTCCCCCCAAATTCAGCTTGATTGTCCTTGGGCTCAACTGGCTCAGTGGCTCTGAAATCTGAGAGGAGGACAAGGCTCTAGGGAAGACAGCGTTGCGCCAAAGGTATGCTGTTTCAAGTGACTTGACTAAACAATGATTTTCAAACAGGTTCCTTTAATTATGGTACATCTATTAACAGTATATTAAGTACTTACCACTCCACTACATGACTTGGTTCTCAGATCTATTTTGACCATGCCAAATCCTAGAGACACACACACACAAAAAATAAGTGATGTACAAAATGTGACATCCACTCCAGTCTTAACAATTTAGAAATTATTAAAATAGTCCCTAGTACATTTCATATGGAAAATATTCAGTATTCCTGTTAGGTGAGAGTTCCACAAGAAACTGAATTATAACAAAATTCTAACAAAAATTGAATTGTAACCAAAAATTACAACAAAATGCTAACAAAAATTAAGCGTAATTTTTAAAGCCAAAATAACAAAGACATATTTTTAAGATGTAAGTTAAAAAACCTATGGATGAAAGAAAAATGCATTATTTTAAGAACCAAAATTATCAGAAATTATATATATATATACAAGCTTAAAATACATAATTAACATTATTAATTAATAAAAAATCAAATGTGTACAGCACAAAAACTTAAAAATTTCAAGACTACATTTTTAAAACCAAAACTAAATGTCTATTTGGTTTCAAACACTGTATGTTCCTCCAAAGAAGTCAAAAGCTGGGGTTTCATGCTCATGAAAATACTGCCATTATTTGGAGGAAGAAAAACACACTCCCTGCTTTAACTGTCCCCAGAGCTAACCAAAGGAGGCACATACATTACAGATTTATACTATTTCACCCCACAGATAATATTAAATATGCAAATATTATGTGTTTATGTACACAATGGCTTTTAATGCTTGTGGCACTCCACCTCTAAAAAAAGAAGTCTAGTAACCTGCTAATAGTTATCCCCTTAAATCTTGTGAAATAGATTAATGTTGACTTAACCTCATTTTACTGAGCACAGTATCGCCCATATCTTAGGCATTCAGTATGAATGCTTACCCCACACTGGCAGTTTACAATAGCATACTAACCATATCCTTTGTTGAAGACATCTTTGGCAGCCTTTCCTAGGTCACAGTAAGTCGGTGTGTTACACATATCTTATAAAGAAAAATAAGGACAGGGAATAAATAATAGTTAGTACTTATTCACTGTTCAAGTGTTTAGTCCTGTAAGAAGAGGTATACAATGTTTCTTGCTTTGCATCATTAATGTTTACCTCCTAAGGCAAGCAAAGTTCAGAGAAAGCACACTGCTCCTTTAAAAAGAGCTTTCCAGAAATCTGAAGAATGAAAGGGTGTTTTTCATGAGATTCACAGAGGTCATCTTTCTGATTGCATTTCAAAGAGAAATTTCTTGAAGGCTGAAGCAGATGTTCTGTTAAACTAGACTTTCACTTTTTAAAAGGATGCAAAAGTGTACATTAGTAAAACATGTCTTGGGCAGTCGTAAAGCCAGAGAGCTGTGTAAGATGACAAAGTAAATACTCTGAGGATCTGTAAAGCAGATGCAGTCAAACATCTTCAGAGCTAACATTTTTGCCACTCTGAAATTCAGTTAAGAGTTACACTAATTGCAGTGTATTCATCCAGAATATGCCCTCTCTCTCAAAACTCTTCTTAAAATACAGTGCTATAATCTAACCTATTAACCAGACAGAGGATAGATCCTACCTGCAGTAATCTGCTTACCAAAAATCAGTATACACTCTAAAAGTTACAGTCTTCAAACACCCTAGGTGCTTCACTTCATCTTGCCTGAGGATTCAGTCAGCTTCTCTACTGCCAAGATGACCCTCATCCTCATCAAAATTCTCAGGCCGACCAACAATGCTGAATGTACCATTCTTTGCCCTTTCTGCACAACAGGAAACCTCTTCCAGCAGCATCCTCAAAAGTCATGCTGGAGCACCTCAGGCAACCCCATTAGCCCCACTGTGCATGCTAAGTTGCCAGGCTCCTCTGTCCATGGGATTCTCTAGGCAAGAATACTGGAGAGGGTTGCCATTTCCTCCTCCAGGGGATCTTCCCCACCCAGGGACTGAACTGGCCTCTCCTGTGTTTCCTGCCTTGGCAGGTGGATCCTTGACCACTGAGCCACCTGGGAAGCCCCTGTTAACCCCATTACTACCCCCCAGTAAAATCCAGAGCACCAGCGAGCCCTTGCAATTACGATGCCTCAACCACCTACACGTTCAAACCTATTCACTTCTATTTAGCAGAGCTCTTAGTCTGGCCTCTTGCTAATAAGTAAGCTTCTGCCTATCCCACCACACCTGACCACCACACACACACACTTCATGGTGCATTTCTTCACTGTGAATTCATTTAAAATGTGTTCCTTAACCTAAACCTGTCAGATATGACAGACATTAGAATATGTTAAGAGAACAGAGTATAATAATATATATAAAGTTAAGTGGAAAGAATAAAGATGAAGAAGATAAGTGTACTGAGTCATACCATAATAAAACTTCGTTCTGGGCCACAAGGTTTCAAAGTTCTTTTCCAGAGCAATTAATCTACAACACAAGTCCTCTGTGTCCCAACCATCAATTTTTTACACGTTGCCAACTGCAATGTGATATTACTCTTTATGATCACAAACGACTGTGGTACCTGTTGAAATTCTGCCTGAAGCCCATAATTCGGGAGGTTAAGTATAAAAACCAGGCACTACGTACTCAAATATTAGAAACGTTAAGGTTTTACAGTTTGCTTTAAAAAAAAAACAAAAACGAAAGATACACTTCAGTGTTTAGAAACCTCCATCCAGGGACCCATTACAGTCTTCTAGCATTTTGCTTCTTTTACAAAAGCACTTGCTAGACACTGCAAAAGTCGCGTCGGGGGGAGGGGTCGTCTGATCTCAACTGTGCCCAGTTCAAGCTTTCTTTTCCAGGCCCACGATCCCGACGGGAAATGCACTGCTGGTATGAGCAAGCAAAAACTCGAGAAGCCACAGACACGTCACGTTCCAACACATTGCCGCGGCTCTGCCGATGCACTCGTCCGTGGACGTGCACGGCGCCCCCGGGCTGCCGGAGCCGCAGGCGGGGGCTGGGAGCGAGGGGTGCCGGGGTCGGGGGATGGAGGGGCGGTGGCTACAACAGCATCACCGTGGGGAGAGCCGGCTCGCCTCGCCTCCGTCAGCTGTACGTTCAGCACCCTCCCCTCGGGGGCAGGGAGTAGAGGGGCCCCCTGATGCTGGATGCCGAGGCCGGAGAGGAAGCCGGGACTCGGGAGTTCGCGGACCCGCCTTCCCTCGAAGCCAGCCTCCTGGTGCCGGCCGGGCCGGGGCGCAGGTGGCGGCGCGGCCCGCCCGTCCCCGGAGGGGCCGGTTCCCGCTGCCCCCGCCCGCGGGCCCGCGCCCCGTTCGGCGGCCCTGCCTCCGTTAGCCGCCTCCCGCGGGTCCCTGCCGGACGGCCGCCCGCCCGCCCGGCCCCCGCCCGGCCGCCGGCCCGCGGCCCCGGCTCGCCTCACCTCCGACCGGAGGGCCCGTCCGCTCCGCTAGGAGGGGCCTGTCCGCTCCGCCAGGGCACCGCTGAAGGTCTTCTTCGGACCAACGCCGTCCGCGCCTGCGCGGCCCCACGCCCGCGGCGCCTGCGCGCCCCGAGCCCCGAACCCCGCGCCGCGGCTGCGCCGGAGAGTCGCTCCGGGGGCGCGCGCCGCGGGCCCGAGGAGGTCCAACACCTCCAACTGTCCGAGTGCGCGCGCGCGCCACGGGGGCCGGCGCCCGGGGGCGGGCGGGGTGGACGTGAGCGCGCAGGCGCGGCGCCCGCGCCTTTATCCCCCGAGGGGCCGGCTCTCGCGAGAAGGCGCGGACCACTAGCGACCCTTGCCCGTGGAGGGGTCGCCCCCGCCGCGTCCTTCTCAGTCGGATGCCTGACAGACCTGTGAGGTGATTCCATCTCAGAGTGACTGAAGTTCAAGAATGTGGCCTTTGGGTCACCTCATCTTAACGATGAGGAACATAGGTCCCCAGGGGGTAAGTGGCGTGACTTACCCCGGCGTCATCACACCGGAGGTGTAATTCAAAGGAAGAGAGGAGGTGGATGAGGGACAGCTCACCTTTAGAGAAGATTTCCAACTCATAAATGTACAAGAAATTACAGAAACAGAAAACCCCCGCTTTGGAGCCACCAAGAACTGCGTCAGGCAGAATTCATCAATAGATGCTGGACGCTTGAGGATATTCGTCCAGTTGCAAAGTATCATCCCATGGATGACTTAGTGAAGAGAAAACGGTACCTTCACATCAAACGCATCACCTAAACCGAGTGATGGAACTGCGCAGCGCCAGGGATGGTACAGACTGACGTCTTGTGTGAGAATGACTCGCCCAAGAAGTGCTTTCTCTCCGTTTCGGAGGAAACAGACAAATCCAGTTGAAGGACAGTTCTGCAAAACAACCACCTGGTCTCTCCTAAAAACGTGAACTTCATGAACTGTTAAGACTAGTCAAGTGTTCTAGATTAAAGGAGACAAAAGAAAGATATGACCCTGAGAGCCATGCAATCCTAAATTGCACCCAGGATCAAAAAACAAAAAGCAGCTATTGAGGGTCATTATTGGGACAATTGAGAAAATTTGAATGTCGATTGTATTAGTATTGCAGCAATGTTAAATTTCCTGAGGGTAATGGTTATACCTTGATTATGCAGAAATGGGGACTTCCCTGGTGGCTCCGTGGTAAAGAATCCTTGTGCAATGCAGAAGATACAGAGATGTAGGTTCAATCCCTGGGTCAGGAAGATCGCCTGGAGGAGGGCACAGCAACCCACTTGCCTGGAGAACCCCATCGACAGAGGATCCTGATGAGCGACAGTCCATGGGGTTGCAAAGAGTCCGATGCGACAGAGCTCGCATGCTAACATGCATGCATGGATAAGTGGCCTGTTTTTTAGGAGATATATAAAGTAATTCATAAGTCACATAGCGTGTGTCTGCAACAAACGCTCAAATGGTCAGGAAAATACATTCACAATGTTAACAATTGGTGTATCTAGGTGGAGGATCTATGGATCTTCATTGCATTATTCTTGAATCTTTCCTGTAAGTCTAAAATTATTTTTAAAGATAAAAAGTTGAAAATAAAAAAACCCCACAAAGTCTTTGATTCTCGGAACATGATACCAGGTTGCTTCTTGAAACCAGAGGCAAAGATGATTTCCCTGCTATGTTTAAGTATTTCAGGCTAAGAAAAGATAAGTAAGACACTTGCTCCCAAAGGACTCATAATGTGAGACTTGGAAAATGAGGCAGAAAATGATCAATGTCATTGGCAAAGCAATATAAGTTAGTAGGCTAAATAAAATGAGCTTTGGCGTCAAAAGAGGCTGGGTTGGCACCTCAGATCTGCCAACCCTGTGATTGTTGGTGAGCAACTCTATGTCTCTGTTTCCACATCTGTGAGGCAGAACCAAATAAGGTCTACTTCAGAGGATTGTAGTTGATACAGTAAAGACGGTGAGGTATCCAGAGTACACAGTGATCCACCTGGCACATGGATAATGTTCATTAGTTAATAACACAGATGAAAATTAATATGCTATAGGCGATTAAAAGTCACGCGAGCAAACTTAGATTTATTCACATCCAGATGAATATTAGAACCACAACTTCAGCCTGCACTTTGGCACAGACCTGGCCTTTGTTGGGCACAGACCTGTCCTTTGTCGGGCCCAACAGATTATCAAAGTCTATAAAAACCACTTCTAACGGAAAGTTGGCAACATTCCTTCCATGGGCTTCTTCATCCAAAGTCTTTCCTTCTGAAGGGACCTGATAACACCAGTCCCAGGTCACACACAGAGGACCTCCCCTCTCTCCCAACATGCAGGAAGGCAGTAAAAGAAATTGTTCCAGAAAACAACAGCTGCAGAGGGAATCATTCCTTTGTTTCCCATCGCTCTGACCCTGCTGGCTTAGCAGGATCCACAGTTGCTCTCAACATTCACATCAAGCCTCTGGCCTCAGCCACCTCCAGACTACAGCTAGTTCTCACACCCTGCCCACCCACACTGGGTTCTGAATCTTGGGAGGCATAGAAAGGACTTTCTCAGTCCAAATTCTAATCACCTGGCATTCTTTTCCTATAAAATGTCTAGAACCAGATTTTTAGGGCAGGGAAGGTGCTTTAGATGCCTTCTTCTGTGAGACATTTGCTGAGTGCTTACTACGTACTGGGCACCATGCTCAGAACTGATGGGCGAGCACAAACCCGGAAGCATCTGTGCTGTGTGTGTCCAGAGGCCCTGGTGAGCAGGTTTCCAACCCAGGTCACCTGCTCTAGTCAAGATAACCCGCCCTGTCTGCCTTTGTTACCTTTGTGAGAGAAAATCTTAAAGGGTTAGTATAGTTTTACTCCCCACCCCCCAAAAAGAACAAAAAACAGAGAACAGAAAGCCTACAGTGAAGATTTGGTATCTCAATTGCCCTAAGTGTAAGGAAAATTAAGATTCTGAAGCCAGCAATGTTATTTAATTCTGTTTCTTTAAAGAAAAGGGGCACACTTGTTTTCAGTTCAGTTCAGTCGCTCAGTCATGTCCAACTTTTTGTGACCCCATGGACTGCAGCATGCCAGGCTTCCCTGTCCATCGCCAACGCCCAGAGCTTGCTCAAACTCATGTCCATTGCGTCGATGATGCCATCCAACCATCTCATCCTCTGTCATCCCCTTCTCCTCCCGTCTTCAATCTTTCTCAGCATCAAGGTATTTTCCAATGAGTCAGTTCTTCGCATCCTTGGCATCTTTGAAGAGATACTAGCCCTGTCTGCGAGCCTCATCTAGGGGGCAGCAGATCTCAGGGCCCCGGAGGTGTAAGCCCCTCATTGTGCCAGGGATGTGTCAGGTGAACGAGGGGAAGGGCTTCCAGGGCTGAGAGACAGAGATCCAAGACTATGTTGTTATATGTTTAGGGTGTATGTCGTACTCTTAAACTCCAGGTCTGATAACTTGCCTCAAGGCAATAGACTTGTGCAAAGGTTCATCTTGAGTAGCTTGAATTAATTACAGCAGCAGGAAATTAAAAACCAATTGATGCTTTTGAACTGTGGTGTTGGAGAAGACTTAAGAGTCCCTTGGACTTCAAGGAGATCCAACCAGTCCATCCTAAAAGAAATCAGTCCTGAATATTCATTGGAAGGACTGATGCTGAAGCTGAAGCTCCAATACTTATGGCCACCTGATATGAAGAACTGACTCTTTGGAAAAGACCCTGATGCTGGGAAAGACTGAAGGCAGGAGGAGAAGGGGACAACGGAGGATGAGATGGTTGGATGGCATCACCGACTCAATGGCCATGAGTTTGAGAAAGCTCCAGGAGATGGTGATGGACAGGGAAGCCTGGCATGCTGTAGTCCATGGGGTCGCAAAGAGTTGGACATGACTGAGCGACTGAACTGAACTGAATCGAATGACCGACATTTAGAGGATTCATTAAATTGTAATACACCCATATTTTGGGATATGGTTCAACCATGTGTTCTGATAATATCTGATAATCTTAGGGAAAGGCCCAGTTTAAAAAAGTGGAGTTAGGGGAACAAAAGTTTAAGTACAGTGTAACTCCGTGTGTGTGTGTGTATGTGTATGTATGCATGTGTTACAATTTTACTTAAAGAAAAAGCAAGGTCTCCTTCACTGCAGGCAGTTTCTCTACCATCTGAGCCACCAGGGAATCCCCAGAGACATGGACATTGGTAATGGCTTAACTCTGGACTGGTGATAGGTTGATAATACATACATTATATATTAACTAAATAGATGCTGTATATTTGTGTGTGTGTGTGTGTACGTGCATAGAAGAAATGTTGGGAAAATGTTTCCAAAATCTGACAGTGACTCTCTCTGCTGGGTCAGAGTATACGTGATTTTTATTTTCTTCACACTTTTCTGTATTTTCCAAAATTTCTAAAATTTGGAAATGTGTTTGTGTTATAATTAGAAAAGTTAAACTGACTTTCATAAGGTGGGGAAGTACCTAGGTTCATAAGAAGGGGAGTGCTGTGCCCTGGGGAATTTCCACCCAAAACTGGGAACTGCAGCTGGGATCAGTCCCTGGAATTCACGTTGGGCCTTCTGGGCACGCACGTCACTCTTGGCCACAAGAGGGCACAAGGAAATGAGGTAAAGAAATGTTGACCCTGCAGGTGAGTGCTGCAGGTGGGAGTCAGGGTGATGAGCCCAGCCCTCCCCTTGCCCCCAGAGCCTCATCCAAGCTCTCCATACAATTGTGAATACAGTTATGGGGCTTCCCTACCCCAGTTAGAGTCCAAGTTGAATGTCAAAAGGGCAGGGAATATTTACAAATTGTTTTTATGAGGAAACCAATTTTGTCAACATTCCACTTATGGATTAGGGTACAGCCTGGCTCACACAACCTGGAAATTAGCTCATCTTAACCGCTTGCTAGTAAAGCACTATGATCACTTTACACAAAGGATAAGTTAAGATAAAGGAGGGTGACATAGTCCTACGTAACCTGAAAACAGGAAGAAGCAGTGTCCCTTTGATGAATATATAGCTGTGTTTCAGGGAACTTGATGTTTTGGAGAATGGTCTTCGGTTAGTGAACTGTGGAGTGTGGTATGCAGGAAGTAATAAACTTTGGAACCAGAACTCTTGTGTTAAATCCAAGGTCTGCAACTCACTAGCTGTGCGACCTTGGGCAAGTTACCTGACTTCTCTGAGCCTCGGTGTCTTCCTCTTTAAAATGGAGATTCCCCAGAAATAAACCATCTGGATGAGGCCCGTCCAAGGGGCCCCACCTCATGGCTTTCTGTGGTCAAAGTTCTGAGGAGGCTTGGACCACACCCAGGGTTCACCCCAGGCAGGAGACAGATCACACCCAGCAAGTCACATACAACACAACTCCCAGGACGATAGAGAAGCCAGATGCAGACTCACCCTGAAGGGGTGCAGAGGGACCCTGGGACGGGGTTCTATTACTTGGGACCCCTGGAGAACACCCAGGGAGGGTCAAGGCGCACAGCCTCTCCCCTCCAGGGGGGACTCTTGTGCAGAGCTCAGGACAGCTTTATTGAGATGTAATTAACATGAAACACTATGTAAGTTTCAGGGGTACAGTGTGATGGTTTGACACATACAGGTTAGGGAAGGAGTCCTTTTACCCCCACATAATTATCATTTCATTACTATGGTGAGAGCACCGATGCTCTGCTTTCACAGAACTTTCCAGTTCACGGCACAGAACTGTTAACTGTAGTCACCACCGCTGTTCATTTTTTAAAAATTTGCATCTTTAGAACTGGGACTCCAGGCAGGTCTGGGGTCTCCTAATATTGTGGGATTCACCCGCTACCTTTGAGAAAAACAATCAGCTTCCAGTTAGGGTGCAGACCCCATCTTGTCTACAGGCCGGTTGGATTCCCCTTTGCATGCTCCTTCCCTGAAACAGGCAGTGGGGTGTGTGGACCGCTGCTCAGGTCCACTCTCTCTCCTGCAAAGTCACACACGGTGGGTGCGGGGCTTGGTTCCACGCCCTCCCTCCACAACCCTCTGGCCTCCTGC
Organism: Dama dama; assembly: GCF_033118175.1. Lineage (NCBI taxonomy): Eukaryota > Metazoa > Chordata > Mammalia > Artiodactyla > Cervidae > Dama > Dama dama. The sequence goes on along the minus strand of NC_083712.1, from coordinate 42,936,521 downwards.
TTACAGACGCCACAGAAAGACCCTGCGCTGGTCACACACCCCCAGCCCCACCGTGCACGGTGGAGGCCGCTCCTTGGCCTGGAGGGCTGGTCACCAGGCTATGGTGCCACCAGGCCCTGACGGCACAAGGGGAGAAGAGGAGGAGTAAGCGGGTGAGTTACAGGGGTGCGGGATGTGACTGAGAGGGTGAAGAGCGAGGAGGAGAAAGACTCAAATGACGAAACCATGAGGGATAAGGGTGTAGAAGAAGGCAAGCCGAAAAGAAGAATGGAAGTCGGTCTCCACTGCGTTCCTTAGGTTTCTGTCCTCCTCCCCACAGTGTATTTACTGTTAAATTACAGCCAGTACAGTGAATAAAGGACTTCCCAGCTGGTTCAGCAGCAAACAATCTGTCTGCCTAGCAGAACACTTCGGTTTGATCCCTGGGTCGGGAAGATGCCCTGGAGAAGGAAGTGGCAACCCACTCCAGTATTCTTGCCTGGAGAATCCCATGGACAGAGGAGCCCGGCGGGCCACAGTCCACGGGGTTGCAAAGAGTTGAAAACTACTTAGCGAACTAAACAGCAACAGTGAGAATAAAGCAAAGTGGACTGTACGAAAAGGCCTCGCTAGAACAAAGAGGCTGCAAGGACCTTGTGATCCACTCTAGAATATAAGTGTAATTCAGTTGAAGAGGAGACCACCCGAGTCTCCCACACGGATGAGTGCCGGCGGCTGGGACCCTCAGCGGCGTCAGCCAGAGGCCATCAGTTACCTGAGTCAGCTGAGTGCCAAGGCCTCGTCCCAGCTCCCCGACTCCTGCCCTGACCGAAGACGAGCGATGCTGTTTCCCGCTGCTGTGTATTGAGACCAGGCAGCTTTTTAAACATCTTTCCTTGCCTTTTCACAGGAGCATGTGCTCTCACTACCCCCACGCCCGTGTCTTGTGTAGCACGAGTGTGTCTGGGGTTACAGGATGCAGAGGAGGAAGAGCGATGCTGTGGTCTGAACGCTCGTGTGCCCAGATTCATGTGTTGCTATCCTAACTCCCAGGGTGATGGTGTTGGATGTGGGAACCTCCAGAGGCGCTTGGTCTGGAGGTGGGGCCCTCGTGAACGGGATCAGCCCCCGCGTGCAAGAGCCCCCGCAGAGCTCCTTGCCCCCGCCTCCACGTGTGTGGAGAAGGTGACACGGAACCTGAGCACATGGGGACTCTGACCTCAGACCTCAGCTTGAATGCAAGCACCTGGTCCGTGGGATTTTCATTACAGAGAAGTATGGTGTGTGCCCAGGAATGGGGTAGGGCAGACAAGGCAGTTAGGATTCACGCATCACACTCAGCATCATCGGATTTTTCTTCAGCCCAAAGAAGGCAGAGCACAAGCTCGATTAAGCAAGCTAGGGGCCCCTGGTGCTGTTCTCAGCTACACGTCTGCTGTGGGGCCAGGAGGGCTGAGGCTGTCGCTGCAGGAAAGGGAGGTCCCACACCGTGTGACTGCACAACTAGAAGGGGGGCCACGCACATAGACACCGGTCTGGGTCCAAGTGGTGCCCCCGGGGCATGCAACATCGCAGTCACCTCCCCCATTCTACCTGCAAATTCCCAGAAACCTGGCCTGGAGGAGCCCTCCAGGCCACAAGGAGCTGAGGCTGAAAGGTCCCGTGACCCAGCCAAGGCCCCAAGATTGGTGATGGGCTAGACCCCATCTTCCTGGCTGCATCCAGGCCATTTCCAGAAGTAGAACCACCTGAAGGGGCAAGACATCTGGTAAGCCCGGTCCCTCGGCGGTCCCCTCCTGACCTCAATGTGTACACGGCTTCAGTGATTACACAGATCTGCGATTTTGTCTCCCCTCATCAACCTGCCCCTCTCATCTTTCACTTATTGAACATTTCCTGTGAGATTCTGCCAAAGACCTGCTCGTTTCGGTCCCTTTGATTTTCTTTTAAGAGAAGCAAAAGGTATGGAAATCAAACTGGTTTTGACACAGGAGCCATAACAAATAAAACTTTGCCTTCGAAGTGAATGTAAATCACGGTGCTGTCTTTGACGCGAACCGCAACAACTGTCACCGGAGGACGCAGGTGTCAGCTCTTATACACCAGCCCGCACCCCCGCTTCCCGGGCTGGGAATCACACATAGGGGTGGCATCTCCCTCCTTGCTGAACCGGGGTGGGGGGTGGAATTTCTTCTCGAGAATTTTCATTTCCTCTGAGCTCAGTCGATGCTCCCTGATCCTGCCGTTCCTTTGAGCCAGGAACGCCCTGAGGCATGAGGAGGACCAGCTCGGGTTGTCTGTTGGCCCCACAGTCCTTGCCAGGGGCATCCAGGGGCAGGAAAGCACGTGAGGGCGTCCTCATGTGAGGGGCCAGGCTCCCAGCATGGGGAGTGGGTTCTGCAGTGCTCTGCGTCTGCGTTTGGGGACTCAGGGGCCCTGAGCTACTGTTGTTGTTCAGCTGCTCAGGTGTGTCTGACTCTTTGCGACCCCATGGACTGCAGCACACCAGGCTCCTCTGTCCTTCACCATCTCCTGGAGTTTACCCAAACTCATGTCCATCGAGTCAGTGATGCCATCCAACCATCTCATCCTTTGTCGTCCCCTTCTCCTCCTGCCTTCAATCTTTCCCAGCATCAGGGGCTTTTCCAATGAGTTGGCTCTTGCCATCTGGAGGCCAAAGTAATGGAGCTTCAGCATCAGTCCTTCCAAGGAATATTCAGGACTGATCTCCTTTAGGATGGACTGGTTGGATCTCCTTGCAGTCCAAGGAACTCCAACACCACAGTTCAAAAGCATCAATTCCTTTTCAGCAGAAACACTTCTGAAGCCTTCCTCTCCCCTCTGCTCCTCCCTGGCATCCACTTCCCACTGCTCCATCATCTCTAAGCCACCAGGACTGAGATCAGCCTAAGGGCGGTGAGATCAGCCTGAGGGCGGTGAGCGCAGCCACTGGACATCCTGGCTGAGGAACCCAGCTTGTTAGCCACAAGCAGCCTCGGCAGATCTGGAAATACCCCAGGTCATCTTCCAGGGAGACTCTAGTACTTATGTCCTCAAAGTCGCTCTGGATTTTGGGAGAACTAGAAATAACAGACAATTTGTGGGGGGGGGGGGTGTAATATTTCTTTGGCTCATAGGATTACATTGAAGGCAGAGGAGAAGAGGGTGACAGAGGATGTGATGGTTGGATGGCATCACCGTTTCAATGGACTTGAACTTGGGCAAGCTCTGGGAGATGGTGATAGACAGGAGGCCTGGCGTGCTGCAGTCCATGGGGTCGCAAAGAGTCGGACACGACTGAACTAGTGAACAACCACCACTGGATTATACAGACTTCCGCTGAGCGCCTCCATGGAAGGCCCACGTGTTGTGCTAAGTCCTGAGGTTTACATGAGGATGGAAGGGTCTGGCCTGGGATAGAGTGTATGAGCGCCAGGCCCTCTACACAAAGTCAAACCCTGAACCTTCAGAATACAGGCTTTCTGGGGAGTCATGCCCACTTTACAGTTGCAGAGATGCAGCCCAGAAAGGTGGAGTATCTTGTTCAAAGTCACAAAGTCATGGTAATCCATTTATTTATGCAGTCTAACATCACAGAAAACAATGTATGGAGCGTCTATTGTGTGCCAGGCCCTCAAAGCATGAGGATACAAAGATGATACCTTTGTCTCTCGTTGTAGAGACAAACCAGTGTCCAATCACGCTAGAGCTTTATAAACACTACGGTGGGCAGAGAGATGCCTCCGGGAGTCAGGGGCTACAGGGAAGGCCTGTATGGTGCTCCAATCAGGTCCAGCTGACTCTGAAGCTCTCAGTCTTGCACGGCTGAGAGAAAGTCGGACAGGGACAGAGAGGAGAAGCCTGCTTTTCAGTCCTGTTGCCCGTTTGCAGCCTCCTGCGTCTGGTGTGTCTGAATCCTCACGTCCTCTCGTCTGTGGGAGCGTCACTCCTGGAGGACACAGGGGCTAATCTTCTGTCTCCACATTAGATACCCAGCAAAGGCCTGACTTCCGTCTACAGGGCGTAACCATCCGTGCACGTGCTTAATTGCTCAGTTGTGTCTGACTCTTTGTGACCCCATGGACTGTAGCCCCCCAGGCTCCCCTGACCGTGAGACTCTCCAGGCAAGATTACTGGAGTGGGTTGCCATGCCCTTTTCCAGGGGATCTTCCCCACCCAGGGATGGAACCCACTTCTCTTAGGTCTCCTGCGTTGGCAGATGGCTTTTTTACCCCTAGCAACACCTGGGAAGCCATAACCGTCCACCTGTGCACAGCATTAGAAATGTCAGGGTGAAAAAAAAAAAAAAAAATGTCAGGGTGACCTGAACTCCTCTGTTTCACTCACTGCCCAGCCCTCTCGTCAGACGATGGAGATCCAAGTGCAGAACCCCATTCTTGGCGGTCCTCATTGTCAGCGAGTCACTCCCTCACACCGGCCTTCCTCTTCCTCCTCCTCCACCTCCTCTTCATTGGCCCCGCACTCACTTTCACCCCACTGTAACCCCGGCTCCACACCGCCACCAGCACTGCACTCCTATAAAGTCTTTTAAATTAGGTCCTATTGTTTTCAAGTTCAGATATCCCCAGTGACTTTCCCCTGCATATGAAATAACGTCCGGTTCCCTTTGCCTGTTGTCAGTTCTTCACAGTCTAGCCTTTTCTGGGCTCTCCACCATCTGCCCCAGTCACACAGACTCCCTAGAATGGAAATGTGTCTCCCTGCCCCTGTACACACTTCACCATCTGAGCCTGAGGCAAGATCATCCCCTGCTCCTTAACCTAGGGAACTCCTCCTCAACCCACAAAACCCAGCTTAAATAATCCCTCCTCCAGAAGGTCTAATCATGACCTCCTCTGTGATCCTCCAGCCCCACATTTCTGCCTTTATGTTATCGCTTGTCATAATATATATAAATTATCTCTACATATATGTCTTCTGGACACTAATTCCTCAGGGACAAGGACCATTTTTATCCTTTATTCCCAACACCTAGTCAGAGGGGCTGCTATGTACTCAGTGCTAAGTGCTAAGTACTCAGTGAACGTTTGTGCCAGAGGCCTCCGCTGCCCTAATATTCTCTCTTCAGTTAGGCAACAGGAAGCAGAGAAACCCAGCAAGGAACAAACCCTGGGGCTTTCTCCTTTATCTTTGGTCATAATTGTCCAACTTCAAAATAAATTCTGTAACACACCTAGTCACCAGGCATATCCTACTATCAAAGGGTGTTTGATGTTGGTTTACGTGAAAAAAGTAGAACGTGCAGAAGAAATAGCTCCTCACACCACACGATGGAGGCAGACATCCCAACACCACGAAGAGAGCCAAGTAACGGAGCCTCAGGTCGCCTGCCCCAGCCGCCAGGGCACTGGGAGCCTCTGAGGCTGAGAATGGTCCCCTGGCACAGGATATCCAGGTTCATCTCGACAACTGAGGCCAGCTGGTTCTGGAAGAAAACCCAGTGATACTAAGAATGACATTGATGGCATAGAAAAAAAGCGTCGTTAGATTTTTTTTTTTTTTTTGGATCGTTAGATTTTTAAAGGGCCCCTTACATCCCAGGTACTGGGATGAATTTACCCTGAGAACAAAGCCAGCAGGGAAGGGATTTTTAGATCCCGATTCTCAGACTCTTCTACCCTTAAAGTACTTAGGCAGTGACAATGTGTTGGTCACTCAGTCATGTCCAACTCTTTGCGACCCCACAGACTATAGCCCACCAGGCTACTCGGTCCATGAAATCCTCCAGGCAAGAACACCGGAGTAGATAACCGTTCCCTTCTCCAGGGGATCTTCCTGACCCAGGGGTTGAACCCAGGTCTCCTGCACTGCAGGCGGATTCTTCACTGTCTGAGCCACCAGGGAGATAAGTTCATGTCTAAATTATTTGACTTAGGTAACAGGCTGACTGGGAAAAAAAAAAAATCAGACAAATGGGGATGAAGCAGAAGTTATAAAAATTTAAATTAGGAAAATTGAAAATGCATGAAATTCCCTCTGAAATCTGCTATATTGGAGACCATTCTGCTTCAGTCAATTCACCATCATACAACGCAAGTTAAATCCATTGCTCAATAAAACGCACCCAAACTTCCTATTAAGTTGTGTAAATCTGTATATACAATTGCCTCTCTGGGGTTCTCTCTACCATTAAAAGGACAATTTTTATAAATCTCATTATTTTCCTAATTAAATAATCCTAACTTCTAACAGTTCCATTTTCATCTTAAAGAGAATTATTTTCCAATTGACATTTAGCCTGAACAGGTGCTGTTCCATTCACAGCTCTTAAGCTGTTGGGCTCTTTACATCTGTATGCCAGAGCTAATCAGAGGCATCGTCCCTTGTTTCTACCTGGGCATAGTCTTCACTACCTGAGCATAGTTTAAAATGTCTCAGTATGTTTGTAACTCATTAGTTTTTGGCATCCCACATAGCACATTGGCTAATAGGAGCCATTCTTTCTTGGGAGCACAATTAGCTATGAAAACAGATCTTAGAGCGGACTCCCTCCTCCCCCCCCAGGATTATGGAAGGTAGGAAATGCAGGTGATTATCAGAGTTTGCCTTTGATACAGACATCCTGCTCCTCTGCTGGCCCTTTGAACTGACTTTGATAGGCAGTAATTAAGAGGGATTCAACCCCTGGAGGAGCAGCGGCTGCAGCCCTGTCTCCACTCCCCCCTCCATTGAGTCCTTGTTTTGAACCACTGATCAAACAGATTTGCAGGGATTTGTTCTAGCCTGTGTGGGGTAAGAAGGAAGGAAATGGAGAAGGAGGGAGCAGGGAGAAAGGAGGGGACGCGTCTATAAATAGTTCAAGAGGGAACCCGCTGATCAGACCTCACTTCTCAGACCTCGCTTATCGCATTTCACACACCTTCCTCCCTTCTCTTTCAGAAAAAGCAGTTTCTGCGACTTGCTGAGTTTCCATCTTGGCCAAAGCTCCACTGCGGGTGCAGAGCTGCCCAGCTTCGAGGAGGACACGGGGAGGGCTGAGAAGGTCGAGGATGGTGGTGGTGGTCCTGCTGGGGCTCGGCTGGCTGTGCACCCCCCTGGGAGCCCTAGTTCTGGATTTCAACAACATCAAGAGCTCTGCTGATGCACAAGGGGCCCAGAAGGTAACAGCCTGCAAGGGAGGAGGGCTGGGTGCTGGGTTTGTGTGAAGCATCACTCAGATCGGGGCCTGAAATGGTTCATCTAGACTAGCTGGGGAGCTGGAAAGGCCGTGAGCTGGATTGAAGGCCTCCTGGGAGAATCCAGTCACCTTAGCATTAACTCACCCAAGCCAAGTGGCTTTCAGGGCTCTGCGCTCTCAATTCGCCTACGAATCAGAGAGGAAGAGAAGAGCGAGAAGGCAGTGCCACGTGCCAGGCCTCTGATACATAATACCTCGCTTCCTTAGGGCTTGAGATAGCTGTCACACCTCCTAATGTGAAAATGCAACTCAGAGATGCTGAGGGATTTAACTCAGGCCACACAGTCAGGGAATACGGGAGTTATTAGTTCAGTGCTAGGTGCCAAGGAGCATGGGCTTGTCACCCTCTCACTTCACAGAACTGTTTCATAGGAAATTTTCATATCTATTTGAAAAAGTATCAGTTGTAGATGAGAAAAGTCGGTCTTTGGAATCTGTTGCTCTGCAAATGAGGCATCCCTGAGAATCAAGTGACTTGGGTGAGGTCCCCCGAGGGCTGCGTGGCGAACGGTGACTGGTGGAGTCAAAAGGTCAGATAGAGATAGAGCTGCCACAAGCACCAGCTTCCATCTCATTCGACTGTAGCACAGTGTCCAGGGCTTCTAGCCACACAGCAAGAATCTCGTAATCAGGGACTTCCCTGGGGGTCCAGTGGCTGGGACTCTGCACTCCCAATGCAGGGGGCCTGGGTTTGATCCCTGATCAGGAACTAGATCCCACTGCTGCAACTAAGTCCTGGTGCAGCCAGATAAATTAAAAAAAAATTTTTTTTAATCTCATAACCATCTCTAAGACACATGGGAAAACATTTTCTTCCATTTTCACAAAGAGCATAAAAATTAAATTCTGGGTTTACAAGTAGGACAATTTCTCAAACACGAATAACCTCTGCAGCACATGGGTCTCTTTGTTGATGATTCGCTCTCCCCTTTGTGGGAGAAAACCAACTCTAGTGGAAAAAAATGAAGATGCTCCTAGAGGCTTCAAGGGCCTCAGCATTCGGCTTCCTCCACCTCCTGCCTGCAGTAAAAAGTCTGCTTACATCTCGCTGGATTCTCTAGCCCTGTGAACAAATGTCCCTTCACAGGGTTCACAGTGCGTGTCTGACAAGGACTGCAGTACTAGGAAATTCTGCCTCAAACCTCAGGATGAGAAACCGTTCTGTGCCACCTGTCGTGGACCACGGAGGCGGTGCCAGCGTGCTGCCATGTGCTGCCCCGGGACGCTCTGTGTGAACGGTGAGTCAGCCCGGAGCTTGCCAGGACCGCCGTGCTCCGACGAGGCGGAGACAGCACCTGGGTCTCTTAGACCATGATGGCCCATGACAGGCACTCTCTAAAGGCTCCCTGGCGTCATTCTTGAAGCTGCCTTTTCTCAATGCAGCAAAATAGTTCCTTTCCTGGCAACAACTCTTGCCAGCAACTTGCAGATGATTTTAAAGGAAGGGTACAAGTTGGAATTACTGTTGCCGCTTTGATTCAATTACTTAACCCCCTTCTTTGCCTTATGTGAGATATAAATATTTAGTGCACATGTCCCAGAAGCCTAGACAGTTATACAGAAACCGAAGGCAGAGGGCCTGCCCAACTCTCTGACAGCCTGAGGATGAGCCTGCCCATGGTTCCCATCCTCTCACCCCACCCGCTTGTCTCTCAGATGTCTGCACTGCAGGGGAAGAGGCAGCCCCGGGACTGGAGAGGGGGATGCATGACCAAGACGACGCAGACACACAAGCAACAACCGAGCACCCAATTCAGGAAAACAAACCCAAGAGGAAGCCAAATGTTAAAAAGTCACAAGGCAGTAAGGGTGAGAGCAGCATTCTAAATGAATCTGCCTGCGTGTGTGTGTGTGTGTAGGCTCAGTGGTAAATTAGTGTGTGTGTGTGTGTGTGTGTAGGCTCAGTGGTAAATTAGTGTGTGTGTGTGTGTGTGTGTAGGCTCAGTGGTAAATTATTGTGTGTGTGTGTGTGTGTGTGTGTGTGTGTAGGCTCAGTGGTAAAGAATCTGCCTGCCAATGCAGGCAAGGTGGGTTTCATCCCTGGGTCAGGAAGATCCCTTGGAGTAGGAGATGCCAACCCACTCTAGTATTCTTGCCTGGGAAATCCCATGGACAGAGGAGCCTGGCGGGCTACAGTCCATGGGGTCACAAAGAGTATAAGACATGACTCAGCGACTTAACAACTACATAAACACGTTTTTTAAAAAAGAAAAACATTTCTCCTCTTGGGCTCCTCAGGATAGGCTGAGACTGGCTTATTCCTCTCCACCCCAGAAACACCCAGGAAGCATGTTCTGCTTCTAATTTTTCCATAAATGGCTGCAGAGACCATGTGGGGAGGAGCATAGGTAGTTGACAGGCCTGGAGGATGGGAATACCTATAATCATGGGCTGATGAGCAAGAAAACTTTCAATTGTTTAAATTTTCTATGCACATGTTTTTACAGCCTATAATTTAACAAATAGAAATCTTCCCTTACTAAATGCTTAGAATACAAAATAAGGGCTTCCCTAGTAGCTCAGACGGTAAAGCATCCGACTGCAATGCAGGAGACCCGGGTTCGTTCCCTGGGTTGGGAAGATCCCCTGGAGAAGGAAATGGCAACCCACTCCAGTATACTTGCCTGGAGAATCCCATGGATGGAGGAGCCTGGCGGACTACAGCCCATGGGGTCACAGAGAGTCGGACGTGACTGACCAACTAACACACACATACCCCAATTGAAAAACATATGTACATACAAATATAAGCCAATAAACGTGTTTTTCAAAAAAATACAAAATAAGAGATGAACACAGATGCAATAACTTTTCATTCTCAAACAAAACACAAACTTCACTAAGATGCTTTTTACACAACTGTAATCTTAAAATCCAATCTTTGAGAGAAAGCAGCTGTAATGTTTGAAGGTGAACTGGCTGCTCTTGTTGGTGTCTAGGTTAACTGGTCCCTATGTAAGCAGTGGTCTCTTACCAGGTCAGTACACATCCCATTTAATAAAACACTGATGAGTGATACTTACTTTATGTCTCAAGACAGGAAATCCCATCTTTCTCTGATAGATGTTTTAACTTGGTTGTTGTTCAGTCACCAAGTCATGTCTGACTCTTTGCAACCCCATGGACTGCAGCACGCCAGGCTTCCCTGTCCCTCACCATCTCCCGGAGTTTGCCCAAGTTCATGTCCATTGAATCAGTGATGCCATCCAACCATCTCACCTTCTGCCGCCCTCTTCTCCTCCTGCTCTCAACTTTCTCAGGCAGTATCTTCTGCCAGAGCTGAGATGTCCGTTTCACGGTTGCATTCAGCCTTGGAGGCGGGCATGCTGCTCCAGCCTTACTCTGCTGGCTTATCCTCCCTGCCATGCCTCACGCTAGTCACACCCCCACAAGCCACCTGCTTATCACTAACGCCTGTGTCAATCTTGTTACAGGACAAGAGGGAGAAAGCTGTCTCAGAACTTTCGACTGCGGGCCTGGACTTTGCTGTGCTCGTCATTTTTGGACCAAAATCTGTAAACCGGTGCTACTGGAGGGACAGGTCTGCTCTAGGAGGGGTCGCAAAGACCCTGCGCAGGCTCCGGAGATCTTCCAGCGCTGTGACTGTGGGCCCGGGCTAGCGTGTCGCAGTCAGGCGGCTCGAAACTGGCAACACGCACGGTTGCGACTGTGCCAGAAAGTCTAACGGCTGCAGGTCTGGCCCAGCAGAAGTCTCAGGCATGCACTTGCGCATCTTCCCATCTACACATCTTAAAATGCAGTCTCGTAGCGAGTGAAACAGACCAAGCTGGAGAAGCTGTCTTGTGATGAATGGAAACTAGTTTGGCTTTTTGTCTGTTTCTGCAAAGTGAACGTGATTCTAGAACAAATTTAAGTTCATCTAGTGATTCAGTTAGTTCAAATAAATCTTTTAAGTAATTTCTGGTGAAGTTCTGATACCTCACGGGAGTTGGACGGGGAGGCGGAGTGACAGTGTATATGTTGTTAAATTAGCTTACCAGGGAAAATGATCACATATTTTCCTTAAAACCCCTATTGTTTATAATCCTTCATTTTTTGGAAGGGAAATGCCTTCTTGCTACAGAAACAAAACCTTGGTTAATAAAGATATGATTCAAAAGATAATAGCTTATGTTGGTATAACCCATTGCGAGTTCCAAAGCATTTTTCCATTATTTTGCTTTCAATAGCCTTACTGTTTATGAACTTTTCATATTTTTGTATTCCTATAATTTCTGTATTTCAAAGCTTGAGCTTTCAAGGAGTGTCTGACCATCTGTACTCAAAAGTTACACTGGAGGAAAACGGGAAAAAAGGGAAATCTTTGTCTATTTGAAGTTTAAATGGTCATATTTGATACAAATGGGTGAATATTGGAAAAGACCCTGATGCTGGGAAAGATTGAGGGCAGGAGAAGGGAATGACAGAAGACGAGATGGTTGGATGGCATCACCGACTCAATGGACATGAGTTTGTGCAAGCTCCGGGAGATGGTCATGGACAGGGAGGACTGGCATGCTGCAGTCCACGGGGTCACAAAAAGTCGGACACGACTGAGTGACTGAACTGGACAACTTAATTAGGGAAGTTCTTTCCGATGGATTATAATCAGTTGCTACAGATTTAATTTAAGAGATAAACCACACACCTATTCTTTAGTTTATAAGTATTTATAACAAAATCAAATATGGGTCAAGCCAAGAAAAAAGTTTAATTTATGAAGTTCTCTATTCTCTAAAAAAGCCTGAACCCTCTTCCAGAGGCTGGCCCCTGGGTACACCTTAACTGACTAATTTATAACCAGTAAACAGGAGGAAAGGTAATGAGGTAATGTGGTTTATAGCATAAGGGCAGGAAATGAGAAAATAAAAATCCCCATTTAAGATCTGTTATCATCTCGTCTCTTAATTCTGTCTACTGACCCTTAGTAAAGTGTGGTCATGAACAGAATATATAAATTTAAACGTTTGCTAATGAAGTTAAGAACTAGATCACAGCTGATAATCATACAAGAGGTTTTATTGACTATAGTGCAGGCTACGCCATGAAGAAGAAACAGTTATTTAAAAACACCACAGAGCCTCACATAGCAAAGCTTAAGAAATAAATTAAGACCCCGATCGGGCTGTGCCAAGGAGGGTGGGCCTCACTCGCTTCGGTCCTTGGGCTCACGGTATTTCCACTGGATGTAGTCAAAGATGTCCTTCTCACTGTCCACGGGCAGGGGCTCCCCAGCAACGCCTGAAGGAGGGACAAGAGCCTTCCTCATTAGCCGGTTCTGGAGCTCAGTTACAGAGGGGTCAGGGCTGAGAGCGGAATAGGACTTGCTTTCAGAGGGAAAAGAAAACAGTCCACAAGCGACATAAAAAGACCTCCCTCAAGAGCTCCTGTTCCCACCCTTTGAAGTGACCCTACTCCATGACTCTCCTCTCAGCTGGATCTCCCCTGTACCAGGGAAAGATTCCAGTGAGTTCTCTGCAGCTCAGCACACGGGCCCTGGACCAACATTGCGGCACTGCCCGGCAGCTCACTAGCAGTGCGGCGGTTCTGCCAAGCCCACCGAGGTGAGCCCTGCACTTAGTGAGGGCCCCACGTGGTCCGTACACATGCCGACACGTGAGAAGCACAGCCCTGCTTTACGGCTTTAGGACAAAAAGACGAAATCTTCATTCTCCCAGTAGATAACAGTAAACAGTGAAGTAGCTCAGTCGTGTCCAACTCTTTGCGACCCCGTGGACTGTAGCCTACCAGGCTCGTCCCTCCATGGGATTCTCCAGGCCAGAGTACTGGAGCGGGTTGCCATTTCCTTCTCCGGGGGATCTTTCTGACCCAGAGATCAAACCCAGGTCTCCTGCATTGCAGGCAGACGCTTTAACCACTGAGCAACCAGGGAAGCCCCCAGATAACAGTAAACCACATAATAAATATATTGTGAAATGTTAACAAGATCTATAAAATAGTTTAAGCAATTCTTAGCCTTTAAACTTTAAAGGTTTGGAGTCAAAGCTACCAAGTTTGGCCTGACAGTGAAAGGAGTAACACCTGAGTTTGTCAGAAATCTTGGAGATACATTTAAGAAAACAAAAATCCTTTAGATCAATAAGAGTTTCTTTTTTTACTGACCATGGAAGTAGAAAGAATTTAATCCATTCTAACACAGAAAATAACTAAATCTTGTCATCATGAGCTGAAGGCCTGGGAACACCCATGGAGGAAAGCTTTCTTTGTTGCCTGAGGGACTAACAATACTAAAGAAACTACAATTAACTGCCATGGTTACTTACAGGCTCTTTAGAAAAACCAAAGTTGCCAAACCAAAATATCCAGATGACTGGGATTATCTCCGATGCAGACACAAATACTCACCAGTGACGCCCAAGGGACGAATTGTGTATTCATTGATTGTGAAGCCTTTTTCTAGGGCATGAGCTCTCATATTCTTATTGAAAATATCACTCCCAGTGAAATAGAGGACACCGCAGTAATACTGATCCTTGGGTATCAACCTAAACAAAATAAACAATCAAGCAATCCTTTACTATGCATTTCAAACTTAGCAAAAACAGGACTCATAATATTATAAGTAAGGACTCATAATACAAGCCTGCGCAGTCCAATAACCTGAAGAGGAGACCATCACCAGGACCATTTAAATGCAGTTAGTTCAGGCTTCAGTAAACTACGCTAGGCAAGGGGTGTGGACAAACCCAAAGGTGGTCTCAGGACCACCTTCCCCAGCGGGATCCACCTCATGCTGTGGAAGGCACCCTATCGAGAGGCAAATCCAGAGACAATAAAGCAGATTATGTGGAAGTGTTATTCTTTACATACTTTCAGGCCAAACACTGTCTATTGCAGGGACATATGGCACTTCAGGGGCTTCCCAGGGGGGCGCTAGTGGCAAAGAATCCCCCTGCCAATGCAGGCGATCTAAGAGACAAGGGTCAGGAAGATCCCCTGAGAAATGGCAACCCACTCCAGTATTCTTGCCTGGAGAATCCCATGGACAGAGGAGCCTGGTGGGCTACAGTCCACAGGGCCACAAAGAGTTGGACATGACTGAAATGACTCAGCAGCAGCATGGGACTACAGAATGAAAAGGGATCCTGGATATTTATGCAAATTCCAAGATATAGAGAGGGAGGGGGGGAAAGGAGAAAAGAAAGAAGTTAATAGGTCAGCAACAAATTTTGAGCAATACCTGATATCAATTCTCCTGTGTGGATATTCCTTTTCATTGTGTTTACTGGGAAGCTGGCAAACACCCTAAAATGGATATTTAAAATAATGTTTGAAGATGTTTTTTTTTAAACTTAAGGCTTAATTCCAATCAAATACTGTTAAGTGTGAAGTTACTTTTGCTTTAAATGGAGGTGGTTTTAGAACTGTGAAGATCTGTAACTTAACTTTTCTATGCTCTATATGTTATCACCCTCTTTGTACTGTAATACTTCATGATTACTAAAGAATCACAGGAAACAGCAGATGATGGATGGTTCATCTGGCTTTTTTGTGACTCTAAACAAGAAAATAATCAAGGAAAGCATGGAAGACAGAGACCAGAACAAACAGAAAAAAGCAACTTGGAAGAAACAATGATTATTCAGGGAGACGAAAACACACACAAAAGCTATCAGTAATATTCTCAGATTACAGATACTTTATCGATGATACAAGGACAGAATTCTACAGAAAACTCTAGGAAAAGACTTAAATCAAAATTAAAAATATGATAGAAGAATTTGAAGTTGAAGATATCTTCCAGAAATTAGAGAAGACAGAGTACAATTAAGAAGAAAATTAAAAGATAGAAGACCGTTTTATTCCTTCTCTATAGGGGCGTTTTCATTATACTTATGCAGTTTTTAAACAACAATTATCAAGATCTGTTTTGTTATCTTTTCCTTTTCTAGAAAAATGTGGAAAGTTTATGGGCTGGGCAACAACCCATATGTAAAATATGTAAAAAAGAAAAACATCGCCATTTTTCAAATTTAAAGCTTCAAACGCCACATTCCGAGAAAAATACACAAGTTATAGGCTTCCGGTTCTGAAGGGCAATCAAGCTGGTACACACGTCACTAAAAGTCGTACGTTTCACTCAGCAACACATAAAAATCAAAATCTAAAATGGTTATTTTCTCTAGCAACTCCTCTGGCTGAGAGATTAATGAATCCTGTTTATCTTCAAATATGAAACCTACCTTCTAAGGCACTAACAAGTTCCAACTCAACCTTCAGAAGGAATTACCATGAGGCATTACCTTGCGGATATGGAGGTTTGAGCGCCATAGGCAGTGATCCTGCTATTTGTCACATCAGTAACAGGATTTCATCTAATGGCTTTGTTCCTTTCCTCAAGGCTAAATTTTATTTCCTGCACTTTTTCTGAAGTGATGGTGTTAAAGAATTTCTCTGTATTACTGTAAATTCTTTATGAGAGTGAGTGGATTAGTTTTGTTTGGCATTTTGATGAGGTAGTTTCGCTGACTGTCTGAAATAAAGTCTTTTCCATTCCTCTAGTGTGGCCAAGCTTTCTTCTGTTGTCCCCTGAATCCTCACTGTGATCACAGAAAATCATCTTCTGAGGCCAAACCTGCACAAAAATGCTAAAATCTGAGTGGTACTCATCTATATAAAAAGGTATCTAAATGCAGAGGAAATTGGTTTTTCTTCCAAATGTTATTTTATTCACAGGAAGAATAGTTGAATTAACTAAAGACCATGAGTCCACAAGAAGATCTGGAATAACCCTGACTTTCCTAAGGTTTGATTACTACTAGTTTAAAAGAATTCATGTTTTAAAAATAACTTTAAAAACACAGAGAGGGTTGTATCTTTCAAACTATTTAGTCAGTGATTATAGCAACAAGATATTCTGAAATCAACTGGATCGATATAGAGTGGAGTTTATTCTACTTCATAAGGTGAATTCATTTTGCAGCCAATTTCCTTTCAGAAACCCAGAGATCTTAAAACTTCTTTGGTGATCTTCACTAATGTTCTGTGCCCAGAGTCACTGCCCTGACTCCTGCCTGCCTGTCTCTCCCCCCAGAGATCTGCTGGGCTAACTCCCTCACCTCTAGCCTCTCCCCAGCTGTCATCTCAGTAAGGCCATCCTATTTAATAGCTTTTCTTGAACTCCCTAGATGGTACTGGTGGTAAAGAACCCCGCTGCCAACGCAGGAGATGTAAGAGACCTGGGTTTGATTCCTGGGTCGGGAAGATCCCCTGGAGGAGGGCAGGGCAACCCACTCCAGTATTCTTGCCTGAAGAATCCCGTGGAGAGAGGGGCCTGGTGGGCTACAGTCCATGGGGTTGCAAAGAGCCCAACATGACAGAAGTGACTGAGAACACACTTAGTATCTTAACCTACCATGCAACTTACCTACTTAATATATTCACTACTTAATATATTAAGTACTACCTACTTAATATATTCACATTGTCGACAAGCAGTCCCTTCCACGCCCCTCAAATGAAAGTACCACTTAAATTCACTGATCTATCCCATGCTCCTGGGGCAGAGCATAGAACACTGCAATGCTAAACACCGTATTTGGTGAATTGACTGAATACAGCCTTTCATCTGACCGATACCCCTTCTCCCCACTTTGTTCTTTGACAGCACCACCCTCTCTCTGTCCATCCCTTCTGTTCCCCAATTTAATACCTTCTAGACTACTGCCTTTCTCTCACCGATCTATTTCCAAACAGAAACACACTCTTTTTATATTATTATTATATATTACCCTAGTATAACACTCTGTACAACTCTTTAAAAGATTCAGTATCTTCAAAAGATATTTGTACAGACCCTTCAAAGTTTCCACGTGTAGGACCTAAGTCTAACCCACATGAGAGTCCTTTGACAGAGGGCAAGGACATCATTTTATAGGTAAGAAAATGAAAGCCGCACAGGAGGAGAGCAACTCGCCAGCACTGCACGAGGCACTGCAGTGGAGCCCAGACCCGCCCACCGCGACGCGACACGCCCACAGCCACCCCCATCCCTGCCACCAGACCAGGTCACTTCTTACTGCCTCCAAAACAAAACGAGCTGAAAGCTGACCTGCAGTGCTTCTCATCCTGACAAACATGAACGGCAAATGTCAAGACAGCAGGCTCACACGTGGCCTTTTCTAAGCTTCAGTAAATACATGAAGCACATGTATGGTGCTCAAACTTTATACACAAACCCACTTAGATGGATGCTTTTGCCACAACAAAAAGGCCTTAGTCTCTTGATCTTACAGTCATTAAAGTCTTCTGTACTTCAAAAGCAAACAAAAAAACTGCTTTCTTATTTCTTAACCTGTTTTCTTCTGGGAATCGGTTTAGGAGGATTCCCTTTCAAGCAAGATCTGTACATGCGTTGCCAGGTATATGCGAGGACAGGAAGGCGAGAGAGAGCCAAGATTCCCACGGCTCCAGCCCGTACCCCAGGATGGGGCGTGGCCTGCCTCTCACACGGCGCAGGTTCTGTGAAGGCTGAGCTGGCTGACTGCAGCATCACGGGGGTTTGGCTGCCCACGACCTTCCTAGCAAAGGATGCTCTTCTTTGAGAAGCTACTAGGAATTCCACTACCGTCAGCAACTCTCAGCATTCATGCACGTGGCTGCCCACCTCCCTTTGCGGGTTACACCCAGCCCACCAGCTTGTAATCTGTCCTCGTACCCTTGCTAGCTGGATGACTACAGCTTCTGCTGGTCTTCCCTCCAGGTCTCTCTGAGCACAGCAGAATGCTGTTCAGACTGTAAAAAAAAAATGCTTCTGCTTTTTCAGTTGAATAAACACCTTCCTGGTGGCTAATTCTGAAAACAGCTGGTATAGTTCCCTAGGAGACAGCTCAGTGCCTTTCACAAACATGACTACTGCAGGAAGACAGTCAGGCCACAAGAGTTCCCAGAACATGCTCAGACATGCCAGGACACTTTCTTACTACTTAAAAACAAAACAAAACAAAAAAACCCCAAACTTGTCTCGCATGTATTATTTTTAGAATTTTACCTGACTGAATGTTCTTTAAATATAAGATCTGTGCACATTCATTTTGAGGGAATTAAAGACAAGCCACATTCCAAAGAATGTTCATAGGGCACATACAAACCCTATTTTTATTAATATCTTGGGTGGATGCACTTTTGGACACAGAGCTTAGAACCTGACAGACTCAGGAGAATCAATAAAAATTTAATTCCCTAAAACTGATTAGGATTTTTATTTTTACCTTTCCCAAAGTTCTTTTGAAAATATTGATAAAGTGTGGCCAACTTAGTCAATATACTCTCATAGCTTATTAAAATCACCATGCCGCACTTAACGACATTCTCGCACAGGTGATTAAATTACACAAGATGGACCATGTGTAAGCGTGTGGTTCCACGGCACAGAGCACATTCACACGGTGTGACCATCACCACCATTCATCTCTAGAACTTCATCACCGTCTGCAACTGATACCCTGTCCCCATGGAACACTCACTCCCGTCTCCCTGCCACCCTGCCCAGGCCCTGGCAACCACACTCTAGTTTCTAAATGACGTGGTGTTTCAATTTTCTGTCTCAACCATCTCCTTCTACTTCCAGCTAAGACTGTCAAATCTGCACGCTGAGTCTCTTGCTAATTTTAGCCTATCCACGCCCCAGAAGTATAGGCTCCTTCCCTTTGGTTGCACAGCTCACGAAAAGGGGAGC
Organism: Dama dama; assembly: GCF_033118175.1. Classification (NCBI taxonomy): domain Eukaryota; kingdom Metazoa; phylum Chordata; class Mammalia; order Artiodactyla; family Cervidae; genus Dama; species Dama dama. The sequence goes on along the minus strand of NC_083712.1, from coordinate 42,917,646 downwards.
ATGGAGAAGAGAGGGTCCACATGTTATATTTAAGGGAGCAACAGACAAAGGTGGCTTGTTACCTTAGCCCTAAGATTTCTACTTGCCTCCAGTTTCTACACAGGACCATTCATTAATCTGTTTTTGATCCATCGGCCATTTGTCCTGAATCCTTGAGCCTTAATTCCCCAGGAAGACCACAGGACATCACGGTCCCTAGCAGTGGGTTTCTCAGTGACACTCTGCAGGCGCTGCTCCCCTACCCACCATCTCACACTGCAAGGCTCTTCCCCTGGACTTTCCATCACTGACCCTGATTGCCTTCTTTCTTTCGAGCTGTCACAGATAATACTCTTCAGACAATTCTAATCTCACTTATTAATAGATTTTGAGTCAAAGAATATTTGCTATTTTAGGGAAAAAAATATAATATGTCAAAGTCATTATGGATATTTTAAAAAGAGCAGATTATGCCTAATTACCTATTCCATTCTCCTGATGAGGGTGAAAGAAAACAGTGAAAAAGCTGGCTTAAGAATCAATATTCCAAAAACTAAGATCATGGCATCTGGTCCCATCACTTCATGGCAAATAGATGAGGAAAAAGTGGAAACAGTGGCAGATACTATTTTCTTGGGCTCCAAAATCACTATGGATGGTAACTGCAGCCATGAAATTAAAAGACGTTTGCCCCTTGGAAGAAAAGCTATGACAAACCTAGACAGTACATTAAAAAGCAGAGACATTACTTTGCTGACAAAGGTCTGTATAGTTAAAGTTATGGTTTTTCCAGTAGCCATGTATGGATTTGAGAATTGGACCATAAAGAAGGCTGAGCACTGAAGAACTGATGCTTTCTAACTGTGGTGCTGGAGAAGACTCTTGAAAGCCCCTTGGACTGCAAGGAGATCCAACCAGTCAATCCTAAAGGAAATCAACCCCAAATACTCTTTGAAAGGACAGATGCTGAAGCTGAAGCTCCAACACTCTGGCCACCTGATGTGAAAAAAAAACACCCTGATGCTGGGAAAGATTGAAGGCAGGAGAAGAGGGTGACAGAGGATGAGATGGCTGAGTGGTATCAGTGACTCAATGGACATGATTTTGAGCAAAATACGGGAGATGGTGAAGGACAGGGAAGCCTGGTGTGCCGCAGACCACAGGGCTTCAAAGAGTCACAACTTAGTGACTGAACCACCACCGCCACCTATTCCGATGGCACAGGTTATTTACAAATGGGGCATGTTGAACAAACTCTTCACTAAAATATTCCCAGGTTAGAGAATATGTCCCCTCTAAGGACCAGGATGCCCTATTTACTGACGGACACTAAGCTACAGTGAGGTCACACTCAGAACAGTTACTTGTTTCTCAAAGGTGTTAACTCAAGCGAGTACTCACCATGAACTTTGTTTCACCCTTTGACAGAGTGTCTGTGATAAAACAGACCTTTTGTAACTGCTCCACAGCACGATGCAGCAGTTTGGGCTGCAGAATCATAATCAGGGATAAGAGAAAAAAGCAATTACTCTCTTAGAGCAAGAAATCATTTTTAACATGAGATTTCTGATGCTCTCTGCATAAATGCCTAGTTTTCCTATGCTCTGACTACTTTTTCTTCTAACAGAAAATTCACCTTATCAAATGAAACCACTGCTTTTCACGAATACCATGACACCTCCAAACAGATATTATTTGTCTTTACCTGTTTCATAAACAAAAAGTTACCTGCTTATCTTTAAAAGGTATATATTCCAAGATAAAAAACATTTGCCTTCATGGGTCTTCTAACAGAGGTAAAGTTTCTTAATACAATATTTCTGATAGCAAAATATTTCTATGTTAAAGCCTGAATATTATACTGGATATTTCTAAAGTATCTATGCTAGGCAATAAATAATTCTGGACTTATCTTACTAAATTTCATCTCTTTCAAATATTAAGCAGTTCTGTCAGTTCTCTGTGGAAAAACAATACGCATTCCTTTCAACAATTTACTTATTGCCTTTCACAGAATTCAATCAGTACAAAGTGATTCAACTGACTTTCAGAAAGATTAAAACAAAAACTCATTCTGAAAATATCCAACTATCTCTTAGAAAATGATATTCATTGCTGTGAGGACTGATCACCTTTGCCTATAAGTTCTGAGGTACCTGTTTGGCTGACTCAGAAGTAAAGCTTGGATGGGTGAGAAGGACATCCATGTCACCACTGGATTCTGCACCTATAACAGCAAAAAACAGGTACGGAGTTTCCCTTGTAAATGTATCAGTGAGGCAAATATTGAACTGAGGTGATGACACATAGAAGAGTCTTACTTCTTACTGCTTAACTTTCTATTTCACTGTGTTTCACACTCAGAATTAGTTAAAAGACTTCAACTTTCTCTCCAAGTATTCAGGTTTATTGATGTAAACACCAGAATCTCGGATGACAACAGTAACTGACATTAGATATGCATTGTATACAATTAGTTATAAGTTATTAAAAATGCAACTAAGAAACTACTCAATAATGATGATAAAAACAATAGTTAAATATAGCTTTAAAATACATCTATGAACACCAAATAAATATCTAAGACTCTCAAACAATATAACTCTGTATTAATCAGAAAATTCACTTCAATTCATACGAATGCATTCATTTAAAGAATATTGGTAACCATTACTACTATGATATCATAGATAAGAATGCTAGATGATCTGAGCAGCTGCCCAGAGAATTTCTGACAGCCTATTACCACTTCCTAACCAAAACTCTATAGAGATGGCCACGGATTTAGTCAGACATCTATTCCAAAGTTTATATAAAGTTTTTCAATTTCAACTTTGTAAGATAACAGGGGTAAACTAGGTTGGACCATATAGAAGGCTGAGCACCAAATAATTGATGCTTTTGAACCATGATGTTCAAAAAGACTCTTGAGAGTCCTTTGGACTGCAAGGAGATCAAACCAGTCAATCCTAAAGGAAATTAGTCCTCAATATTCATTGGAAGGACTGATGCTGAAGCTGAAGCTCCAATACTTTGGCCACCTGATGTGAAGAGCGGACTCATTAGAAAAGATCCTGATGCTGGTAAAGACTGAAGGCAGGAGGAGAAGGCGATGATAGAGGATGAGATAGTTGGATGGCATCACTGATTCAATGGACATGAGTTTGAGCAAGCTCTGGAAGCTGGTGAAGGACAGGGAAGCCTGGTGTGCTGCAGTCCATGGGGTCACAAAGAGTTAGACACAACTGATCAAAAATAACAATTTAAAATTTTAGGTTACCCTTCCAAAATTTTGGATTGAGTGGTTCTTACTTTGCTCATATTCACATAGTAAATCAAGATCTAAAGAACCTGGTTGTTTTGAGAACTGGTTTTAAACTGGTGTTCCTGAGACATTAAACTTTGATTCATTATAGAAAACTTTGAAAATTAAAGTAAAACAAGAAGCAAAAAACCTACCCACAGCTTCACTAGCATCTGGCCAGACAGCAACTACTAGTATTTAATATACCTAAAATTATGTTATGTGAGTGCTAAGTCACTTCAGTTGTGTCCGACTCCTTGTGACCCTATGGACTGACTGCAGCCTGCCCTCCTCTGTCCATGGGATTCTCCAGGTAAGAATATTGGAGTGGATTGCCCTGCCCTCCTCCAGGGGATCTTCCTGACTCAGGGATCAAACCCGTGTTTCTTATGTCTCTTGCATTGGCAGGCAGGTTCTCTATGATATTATAATAAAATTATTTTATAAATTTTATTAAAACTGGTCATCAAAAAAGCCCATGCTGGACTTCCCCAGTGGTCCAGTGGTTAAGAGTTCGCCTGCCAATGCAAGGGACATGGGTTTGATCCCGGTCTGGGAAGATCCCACAAGCCACGGGACAACTTAGCCCGCGTGCTACAACTACCGAGCCTGCATGCCTAGAGTCCATGCTCTGAGTGGCCCCCACTTGCCACAACTACAGAAAGCCACGTGCAGCAATGAAGGCTCAACGCAGCCCAAAAGCCAAAACAGCAAAAAACAAACCCATCCTATCAAAATCAGGATGAACTTCCTCTAATTTACTCATATATTCCCATTTATAAACAAATAAACTTAGCTAAAACTATGAGGTCTTAGCAAATCTATGAAGTTATGGAAATTACACCTTTTTAATGCATGTTTTTTGTATACATTAGCAATTTTAACATCAAGGCATGAATAACCTAAGATTAGGAAGTATGTTACCTCTTCTGAAACTGCCACAGACTGTAGCAATGTATTCAGAATCCACTTTTTTAACTTCACTTAGTACAATATCCTAATGGAAGAAAAATTAAGTTAGTATTCTAAAAATGGCTTTTCACCAAGTGACATTCTCAATTCTAATTAAAGAATATAATTCAGGGCACTCTTACTTGCATTTGTAACATTTCTTCACGTGGAATTCTTTTCTCAAAGTCCTCAAAATATCTATAAAGACAGAATAAGTAGACAAAAGATTTTTTGTAAAATTTAAATCTTAACATTAAACTGTTTACCTTATTGAGCATCTTTACACAAGCAGATGTTTAAAAAATCAAGACTAAAATTCATTAAAAAGAGCAAAATTGGGGGGGGGGGGCGGTATGAGGAAAGGTTTACTCCTTAACTTGGATCAATCCAATGTGACACTTAAGGTGTCACACTTAGTGATAATGCAGATATTCCATTCAAACTTATTTTAAATAAACTTCACATTTCAAGAGTAAATAAATATATTTAAGTTTAGTATGGATCTAAGTTAGACTGCTCCCTACTGGCAAATTCAGGGATTGCAATTTACTGCTTTTAAATCCTGAAAAACACTTGTATAAGTATTTTAAAATATGATCCTACAATATGGATGAACTGAGAAAACATTAAGTGAAAGTCAGTCACAAAAGACCAAATACTATATTATTTCATTTACATGAAATATCCAGAATAGCCAAATCTATAGACACAGAAAGTAGAATAGTGGTTGCCAGGGGCTAGGGGAAGGAAAGGCAGCTGGAGAGAAATGGGGAGTGACCACTAATGGGTTTGGGCTTTTCTGGGGATAATAAAAATGCTCTAAAATTGACTATAGTGATGGTTGTACAACTCTGGCAATATACTTCAAAAACTCATTGACTTATATACTTTTTAGTGGGTAAATTATATGGTATATGAAATGATATTTCAATAACGTTATTAAAACATTGTTGTTGTTCAGTCACTAAGTTGTGTCCGACTCTTTGAGACCCCATGGACCCCAGGCTCGTTTGTCCATGGGATTTTCCAGGCAAAAATAACTGAGTGAGTTGGCAACCCAACTGAGTGGGTTGCCAACTCCTTCTCCAGGAGATCTTTCTGGACCAGGGATCAAATCCGCTTCTTCTGCACTGGCAGGCAGATTCTTTACCACTGAGTTTTATCTTAGTATTAAGTAACATCCAAGAATGATAAACAAACTGTTCAAAACCAATTCTCACAACAAGCAAGTTCTTCAGAAGATGTCCATTTACTATATAAGTGCAAAGAGAGTGGGAACCACACCATCCTGATGTCTCACTGATTTGAAGTTTTGGAAGGTCAGGATAAATTTTCTAATACTGTGCTAAGGCATTATCAGGCGAGTTCAGAAAGTTATTAGGACTGAATGGCCAACAAGACAATACAAGATCAGAGGAGATACAAGCTTATGGGTAGATATAGCTAATGCACTATGTGCTGTAAATAGTTAGAAGGGGTGGGGGTGGGGGGTCTGTATTTCGCATGTGACAAAAGAAATTACCCATGCTGACAGATGACATATCTACTAGTTATTCCAGTTCTGTTATTTAGGTGTTTGGGTTTTTTTCCTATTCCTTTTTTAAAAAATTAAGCGTTTCACGGTCATGGCCCATCTTCTCAGGTAGACTAAAATTCTTGAGAGCTACACTGAACCTGTTTGTATCCTAACCTCACGCCAAGTGCAGTGCTTTCAACAATGTATGCAAGAAATAAACACCCTGACTGACTGACGCCCTCCATTCTGTGTATTCTAAGAGGAAGTTCTCAGCCAAAGTCAAGGGAATGAGGGAACCCCCCCAACACACACACAACACGTGTAAATACAGGGATACCCTCTACAGGAGTATGCAACAACCTTAACGTTTCTGAATAGTAAAATGATTTGTGTTTAGCCAAGTCTGAAAACTTATGCAGTACAGAAGAATGGCTATAATTGTTTTTACTTTTACACTTTAAGTGTCAAAAGAAAATTTGCTATCTTACTTTAGCCCAATTCGTTGATGATGGTTCAATTTATCTTCATTTTTTCTGAGATCTGTATAGAAGATAAATAAAGTTAAGGTGCTAATTTTTGGGGAAAAAACATTTTCCAATTTTGGGGAAAAAAATGCTAAATTCAGTGATCCTTTCTTCAAAGAACTACCTAGAGAAACACACTGTAATGACTTTGAAAAGACAATGAAAAAAACTTTCAGATACTAAGGACTTGATGAAGGTGACTTCAAGTCAATGTAGTAAAACCTAACAATTGATTTCATAATCATTTTTATTTACTGAGTCAAAATTTCAATTATAGTTAATATAAAACAGCATAGAAAACATATCAAGATCACATAAAATTTCACTGAGTACAGCAGACAGCAGCCTTGTAAGGACCTTCTATTGTTGTTCAGTAGCTAAGTTGGGTCCAACTCTTTTCGACTCCATGGACTATAGCCTGAAAGGCTCCTTTGTTCATGGGGTTTTTCTGGCAAGAATACTGGAGTGGGTTGCATTTCTTCCTCCAGGGAATCTTCCTGGACCAGGAATTGAACCCATGTCTCCTGCACTGGCAGGCGGCTTCTTTACCATTGAGCCACTAGTGGTGGCCATCACCCTTCTAAGGACTTATATTGCTTAATTTACGGTTAACAGCAGCTGCAGAAGTTCATTCACACTGTTCATTTGTTCATTCACTCTGTTCATTCACTCTTCCAGTGAATTAATATTCTTTGTGTACTGATTTGTGCAGCCACTGTGCTAAGAATTCTGTTGAAAGGAGAGGTCTTATTGTCATTTTTTAATCAGAAAAACTGTCACGTCTTAAACTGGATGGTCCCTTCATGGGCACAAGCACAGGCATGAGCTTGTTAAAGAAATGGCAGGATAAGTATGCTTCAGAAGCAATTCCTGTGGTCACCCCTGGGCTTTCCTGGGGGCTCAGTGGTAAAGAATCTGAGTGCCAATGCAGGAAACATGGGTTCAATCCCTGAGACAGGAAGACCCCCTGGAGAAGACAATGGTTACCCACTCCAGTATTCCTGCCTGGGAAACCCCGTGGACAGAGGAGCCCGGGGGCTACAATACATGAGGTTGCAAAGAGTGGGACACAGCTTACCAACTGAACAACAACAACAAAATGGTCACCTTATGCTCACAAATTCTCTCTGGATATACAAAATGGAGAAAGATAAGCACCTTTATGACACATTGAGCATGAAATATTTATCATAGTTTTGTGCACACAAAAAACAATTAAGTATATGACTGAAAATGCAATAGAAATATTGAGTTTGTTATATGTATATAGAGAGATCCAACAGCTATTACATTACGTATCTGTGAACAGTGAAATAATCAAAAACCATCACTGTAGATCCTCGGCACTCCCAAGGGATGCAACTGAATACCTAAGAGGAATAAACTCTTGGCCTCTTTAACCAATATTTCACTCAGATAAACGATATATGCCACACACAGAAAAGCACTAACCCTCCATGAGATGCAGGTATAGAACAAGTTCACTCTTAGCTATGAGAGTCACACAAATTCTTAATATTATGACTAATTAGTCATACCTTTTAAGAGTCAGTTATTGTTTTTAGGTACCAAGCACTTTGCTAAGTTTTTACAGATATTACTGCATTAAATCACATGAGATACTATGAAACTATTTTGTAGCTGAGAACCTGAAGCATCACAGTCATCTATTCTAAGAAATTGGTGGAAACTGGATGCAATCCCAGGTCAGTCTCCAAAATCTCTGTCCACCTAATAATTAGGGTTGCTTATAAATAGTTGAGCCCACATATATTAATGCCCAAATGCCACAGATGGGCTGTAATGAATCAATATAGTACATACCCTTGAAAGCATGAAGAGATAGATTATGTTTAAAAGATTGCTATATTAGGTTTAAGGAAAATGTTCTACAATTACTTGAGTTCTATTTTTATCACTTCTTTGAAAGCAAAAATTCCTTCAATAAGAACTGCAAGCCTCTTAACAGAATTTTTCTCAATATACATGACTTGGCTTTTAGGCTGAATGTACAGGATTTCAATGGTCTAAAATTTTATTAAAGGAACAAAAGCAATTTAAATCATCTAAAAATCTGCAAGTGAAGTTACTGTCTTTGAACCAAGACGCCACCTCTTGCTCTTCTTGATTTTCTTCTGAATTATAGACCAAAACACAGTTAAAATCAGAATATAAACTACACTTTACATCTATTCTCTATCATATAGTTAAAAAGAAAATCTTATCATTCATATCTCCCTGCAGTAGGAAATGACAACCTACTCCAGTATTCTTGCCTGGAAAATTCCATGGACAGAGGAACCTGGCAGGCTGCAGTTCATGAGGTTGCAGAGTCAGACAGGACTGAGGATTGAGCATGCACGTCATTCGTATCTACTAACTGAGAAAGGTTTCTTTTCAAGTTTCAGTTTCTGACAGCATCACCGGTCCTTCAGGACCATATCTGACCTGAAATTAGTGACCAACTGTACAGACTCACCTTCTAATGTCTTAATTCCTTCATCTACAAACTTCCTTGCAGCAGATGGACTACAAAGAAAGAAAAACATCATCTCAATGTCAAGTGAAACTCAGGATCCTTATAACAAATAACCAGCAATGTCGTCTCTTGTCAAACATAAAAGTTACTGGTGAGCTAAAAAAGACCCGCTAAACTATTGTGTGGTTACTTTGTGAAAGTCGCTCCATTGTGTCCGACTCTCAGCGACCCCATGGACTATATACAGTCTGTGGAATCCTCCTGGTCAGAATACTGGAGTGGGTAGCCGTTCCCTTCTCCAGGGGATCTTCCCAACCTAGGGATCAAATCCAGGTCTCCCGCATTGCAGTCGGATTTTTCACCAGCTGAGCCATGAGGGAAGCCCAAGAATACTGGAGTGGGTAGCCTATCCTTTCTCCAGGGGATCTTCCCAACCCAGGAATTGAACTGGAGTCTCCTGCACTGCAGGTGGATTCTTTACCAGCTGAGCTACCAGGGAAGCCCAAAACCCAAAGTGGTTACTTTGGCAATGTTCAAATCCTTGAAGCCTTAATCTAGGAAGACAGTCATGAACTTAGACATGAAAAAGATGTCCAAGCAGCTAGGTGTCATAATGCCTATGTACTTTACTCATAAACCAGACATACAGGCCCTTGAAAACTATTCATTTTTGCAAATGAGATTTAATAAGGGCTGATTACAGATACTCCAGGTGCTGAAACAACTGCAGGAATAAGACAAGTAGGGGCTCCGCTCTTACCTACTGACACTCCAGTGGGTGGAGAGAGACAATAAATAGATACATAAACAAAAAAATACCAGGCAGATGAATTGGAATAGGGTACTATGACAGAGTGGCTGGTCTTCTTTAGATTGGGTGATGAGGGAAGGCCTCTCAGATGATAAATAAACTGAGATTTCAATGATAAAGAGCCTTGGTACAGAAACTGTGTGGCACAGAAACTGATATTCATATCAGGAAGGCAAGACGGCACAGAAATAATATATCTGAATTGAAAGCCCGGAGACCTAGGTTCTGATTCTGACCCTGCCACAGCTCCCTCGGTTTCTGTACTCAGTTTTCTTGCCTGGAAAGAGAACAATGTAACAGATGCTCTGTAAAACAAATGTTAACATTTTATATTGATCATTGTTTTGGGGCCCCAAAGAGTTATGCTCCTTTCCCTATACTAGGTTTAGGAATTTGATATATTTAAAATAACTTTTACCAAAAATGTTGCCATTAAGAAACAATCACCATATACCTATGCTTCAATCTATCAAGACAACAGTTAAGTAAAGTGCTGTAGTCCTAACATTTTGGTGTTAATCTTTACTCTGTTGAGTATCAAATTTAAGATAAAGGTGCCTCCATTAAGAAATAACTGCTTGTTCCAAATTCATATGCACTGTGCTACAGGAAAAAAAAAAAAAGCATTTTAAATGTTTAAGATAAACATGACCAGAGAGGCAGAAGAGACAAAATTTGGAGGGAGTGATAATAAGCCCACAGAACAAGTGCGAACAGAGCTCAGAGGAAGGAAAGAGGATTTCTAGCTGGAGTCTCAAACTGGATTCATCAGGGAGCTGACAGGGGCCTTGAATGGCGCTCTTAAAGTCGAGGCAGCAACTGAAGAACCAGCTTCAAACATGTAAAGTGTGGAAGAGGGAAGTACGTGGACAAAGGCACAGAGGCAGAAAGGTACAGCTTTGAAAGGGAAACAGGAACTTCTTCAGTTCGGTTGACAAAAACTTAAACCAACCCTATGACTGTATCTGCTTAAAAAAGAATTCTTACCCAATGCCACTGACTCGAGTCAGGAAATTGATGGATGAACTCGTATCATCCTGCCGAATCTTAAAGGGGAAAAAAAAAATGTCTAACAATGACTTAGGAATGCTTTGAAGACTCAAACGATCTTATTAGAAATACACTAGTCTGCTAAGAGACTTATTAAGGGCCATTACATTTGCCTGGATAACCCACGCAGAAGTATTCATGTACAACCTCAGAGGTTACAAGTGAGTGAGAAAGCAGATGAAGATAGCTCATTTCTCATTCATCCAATGTTTTTTAAAGGTTTATTCATAAAAGACCAGAAGTAATACAATTACTATCATCAGAATAAAATAAAACCATAAAAAATGCTTGGGAGGATTTAAGGATAAAAACTCTAAAAGATAACAATCATTTAGTCTAAGTTTATAATCTCCCTTCTAACTGGTAATGAAAATAAAGAAATAATTCTACTACAGAGGCAAACAGTCTCTTAAATGTCACATAAAATAAGTGAACATTTTAGAGGAGAGATATTTAAAATTTAAAATACAGGACACTTAGAGAGCCATAAACTGCTCCTTCCTTAACCTACTGAGTCTCAAGGAGGGGGATGATTTCACCTACTCTGCAATGATGCTACACGATAGCTGTCATAATTATCAAATAAACAAATAAGCAAAAATTTTTACCTTTTCCAGTTTACGCAATTTTCCAGTAGCTAAAAACTCATCAATTTTTTCAGCAATTTTTGTTCCTACTCCAGGCTACATAGAAAATAAAAAATACAAAAGTCACATAAATATAATGCTTACCAAATCACTAGAAGATAAAGTAAAAAATGAGAAATGAAAAACCAATGACCACTACATGATCATTCTTCAAAGGACACAGGTAATTGAGCACCAGTAAAAAAAATATATATACTCTCCCAAAGACAAAATGCTTAAATGACTGCCAAAAGAAAAGCCCTAATGAGACAATTCTAAATGACTCTTGCTTTTTAAAAAATTAACTTTTGTTGTAGAAAAATTAGAAACTACAGAGCTGAATAAAGAAAAATATTAGCATCATTTGTTAATTTCATCACTCTGAAAATTAAAAATCTATAATCTTCCCACTTAACATCTGCTATATACTGACTTTTTCGCAGTCAGTATATACATATACATTCATATACATACACAGACATGCAAAGTTATCTGTATATGTATATAAACAAGTGTATATACATGTATGTATATATACCTTCCTTTTTCTTACAAAAATAGAAGCACACTGCTTTGTAAAGTGCTTTGACTTAAAAATACATCATGAACAAATTTATGTACCAATAAATAAATATAACTACAACCACTTTAATGACTTCATAGTCTATCACTGTATGAATGTATCATCATTTACTTAAAAATGCCCTGTAGGAGAACATTTGGATGGATGAATTTCTGATATTACAACAATGCTGTTGTGGACTTCCTCTGGAACAGAGGAAGCTTTCTCAAGCTTCTGCATACCCCAGCACCACCTGGGGAACGTGTTAAAACACAGCATGCCATGTCCCGCCCTAGAGTTTCTGATGCAGCAGACTGCATTTCTAACGAGTTCTATATTCTTAATTGACTTAATGTTTAAATAAGTGTCCAAAGACCACTGAATGCATAGTCAAGATCTGAAAATAGCAAATATAGGTAGGAGTGAATAAAAGAAGTAGAACAAAAAGGGGAAACTGCTTGCATTTCTCATCTCCTAAAGCAAAAGATACATACAGATCTGAAGCAATTTTGGCCTAAGCTACTTTCTAAATCTGACATTAAGGAACAAAAGGCAAAACTCTCATTCTGGAAATTTCAAGTTTCTAGATTACTGAGAAGCACTCACATGCGCCAGAGAGTAGGTCTGTGCTTTTTAAATTGACAGTGAAAATCCAGTCTTATGCAGAAGGAATTTTGGATATTTCTACATTTTTGTTAGAGATATACCATGGGCTCAGATTTGGGATGAGATGCATCAGAACTTGTCAAAATTTGCCTCTAACAAATGAGCAGGCTATCTGCAATTACCATAAAGAAAGAAATTCAGTGGTGATAAAAGGGAAGCAGAAGTGGTAAAACTGGGTCAGTTCACCAAGAGAGAAACTCAGAATTAAAGTCTAAGGTATTTAAAACTTGTTAGGCTAGTCTGTATGGGGAGGATTTACCGAAGTTGAGAACTGTTAATGGCACAAAGGATTTAAAACCCCTGAGCGTAACTTGTGAGTAATAAATGAAATTAATGTGGATCTGTCACTCAATCATAAGATGTGTAAGATTGATGGTAATGTTATAACTCTGAAAAGTGAAAATAAAAGAGCAGTTATAGTGCTCGCTTCGGCAGCACATATACTAAAATTGGAACGATACAGAGATTAGCATGGCCCCTGCGCAAGGATGACACGCAAATTCGTGAAGCGTTCCATTAAAAAAAAAAAAAAAAGAGCAGTTATAGGCTCTTATGAGAAAATTAAGGACAGTCAGATACTAACACCTAAATTCTAGAGGGCTTTTGTGAGACCTACACAGGTAGGTAAAGAATAAAATAAGGTGGCAACTTCTCAAAAAGTCATGCCAGTTTGACATTTTTAGCAACAAACGCGTCAGATACGGTCCTTAATCTTGAGGAACTTAGAAACTTTTATCAACAGGAAGACTTCCCTAAGATATTCTTAGCGATGTTAATGCAAATTAACAAGAGATGCAGGTGACGCTACTAGAAACTGTGACACTGCCAGCATACTGGGCTTCGTGGAAATTACAGAGAAGAGGGCTAAATGCCATACTATGCAAAGGGGCTTAATCATGAGCTTATTACTAGTAAGTAAGAGCTCCTTGGGAACAGTAACTCTAACTCACATAAATCCCTGTAGTGGGGATCAGAAGGAATAGCGAGTGAGCAGATATGCTAGTCCCAGTCTGTTACCACACTCTTCTTAAGGACTAACTCTCAAGCTGAAAATCAATGTGAAAATGAATACACATGTACATGGCAAAGTAAAGGAAAACTGTAATCACATATATTAAAAAAACTTTTTAACCCACCCCCTCCTCCAATAAACACACTTGGAGCTTGAAAAAGTATGCTTGAGATAGCATTAATATTATTCCAAGAAAGCAGTGAAATTTGCCTGCCTGGGTCAAGGGCAGTTTCAGAGGCAAATTTTTGTGGGGAACCACCAAACTGGTACACGGGTGAACTCTTCGACCAACTTGCTCACTAAACTTACCAGTTTCTTTGCTTCCGCTCCACTCTTTATTTTGTGTGGGTACTTTGCTATCACAGATGCTGCTTTTCTACAAGGGAAAAAAAAAGAAAAAAAGGAAAACCAATTAGAAATCCAGTGAGGTAGTTAATTTTTCTTATACATACAAGCAAATAAGCAGCTTAAACTTTCACCAAGATAACTAATTTCCCACATCTGTGTAAAACTTAAAAAACTCAATGAGCTGACAGATCACCCACATCTCTAACTTTTAGAAGTATTCTGAAGATCCTCACATTTGAGAATAACACAAATTTAATCGTATATGTAAAACTAGGGTGATTTAGGAAACCAGTAGTCTTTCCCTTTGGGGATTAAATGGAAAACATCATCGAGCCTTTTTTTAAAAGAGCTGTGCTGTTCTGTGTGTAGTTGCTCAGTCGTGTCTGACTCTATATGTACATATATACACTTATATGCCATGTGCTAAGTCACTCAGGCGTGTCCGACTCTTTGTGACCCCATGGACTGTAGTCCACCAGGCTCCTCTGTCCATGGGGATTCTCCAGGCAAGAATACTGGAGTGGGTTGCCATGCCCTCTTCCAGGGGATCTTCTCAACCCAGGAATTGAACCCAGGTCTCCCACATTGCAGGCAGATTCTTTACCGTCTGAGCCACCAGAAGTGAAGCGAAGTGAAAGTCGCTCAGTTGTGTCCAACTCTTTGCGACCCCATGGACTACACAGTCCATGGAATTCTCCAGGCCAGAAACCTGGAGTGGGTAGCCTTTCCCTTCTCCAGGAGATTTTCCCAACCCAGGGATCAAACCCAGGTCTCCTGCATAGCAGGTGGTTTCTTTACCAGCTGAGCCACCAAGGAAGCCCTTAAAATAGCTAGTTTTTAGAAAGTGTTCATAATAATCTTTCATAAAAAATGTGCAGCTAGTAATATTCAAACTACTACATACAAAACTGGCTCATGGATGGTTATTTTAAAATTCATGGCTTAAAACTGTATTTCCCTGTGTCCAGGTAGGTACCAGTTGTTTTTTCATCACTCTCGTTTCAGAGCACTGACTTGTGATCCTTGCCATCTCTACACATACCCCATTCAGTAACCTGGTGACAGACGGGGTCCACCCTGGGAGCCCACTGATGGTATCCTGTCTGTAATTTCAATGCTAAATGTAGCTGAGCACTGATGCCCGTACAGAGCAGCACTTCTAGGTCTGAAGCATAAACACTGGATAGTCCTTGGACCTTAGTTTTTCATTCTGTTCTAGCACATGTAACCTTTAGACCTGGATTTCTTCTGACTTCTCTATTAGCATATTACTGATAATGAGTCTGGAAAGGTAGGTTGAGTGCAATCTGTGGATGAAATTGTTTCAGCAAAGGCAAATAGTTCCACATAATTGGCACTATGACACAAAGCCTGAAAGGGAAGAAGGGTTAAATTGTGAAAGATCTTTTGTATGCCTGATGCTTTGGGGCTTTATTAAAGGGAAGAGAAAATATATAATTATTTAATGTGGGAGAATGACAAGATCAGATAACTATTTTCAAGAGAATACTTTGGCCACATCAAAAGAAACGTGTATGGGGAATTGGGGAGGTGGGGAGGAGCCTTCAGGGGTGTAAGGCATCACCTGCTTTTCCAGACTTATTTCCCACTCAGACTATATCCCATAAACAAACTGAATTACTGACTCCCTAGAAAATGAAATACCCCTCACGTCTCAATGCCGTGGCTCATTTTGTTCCCTTTCTCTAGAGAGTTCCTTCTCTCACTTATCTCCCACTTTGGGCCCCTTCAAGACCAAACACCTCCTCTCTGAACCTGCTAAGACTCAAACAGAATATAGGGTTGGATATCTCTCTAATTTTCAGATTATCAAATGTGTGGACTACAGTACAATTACTTTATCTAGAAATTCATAAGAGGTAAAGAAAGTGAGTGTAAACAGTTTTTAGTTATGTTGAGTGGGAAGGAAAGAAGGAAGATGAGTTTAGTTTTGAAAGGGTAGAGACAAACGTAGAAAACCTGGAGAAAACTTCTGTGAACACAGATTTGGAGTCATGGTCTGGTATTCAAAGCCAAGAACGGTAAGACTGCCAACTACAGAACTGAGAAAAAAGGGCTAAGGGCATTAAAAGGTAAAAAAGAACAGAAGGTTGTGCCATTATGGAAGTCACGGTGAACGTCACTGAGAGTTCAGTAAGATGAGATGTGGGTGAGAGGCTTTCAGAGAAACGACAGGAAGGCAATTACACTGCAATGAGATAAGGAATGGCTGGGGATGCAGAAAACCAGACAAGGAACACAGATTATTCAAGGTTAACTGTAAAGTGGAGAAAAGAGAAAGGTGCTAGCTCAAGGGCTGAGGAAAGTGAAAAAGACTGCTTTGTTGTTCTTAAGAGTTGAGGGACTCGACATGCTTCCAGGTTAAGGGTGCAGAAGTAGATGGATGGGGCATTAATGGCCGGGATAAGGGCCCTGGTGAAATGGACAAGGATGGGATCCAAAAAGTGACAGAATACCCACTGACCAATCAGATGGAAACATTCCCTTGATCCACATCCATTTCACAACACAGGCCTCACTGTCTTTCATTAGGGCTTGAAATCAAACTGCATTTTCAGTAATTCATATTTGTTGATGGGGAAAAGTACGTATTAGCCTATTTTCAATCAGAACAGGGAACCAATCAAAACAATCCTACAGAGCTCTGCCAATTCTCCCAGAAATATCGCAGGAAAGTGCCACCAGAATCAATACCCTCAGTTCTTGCTTTTTTTTTTTTTTTCCTCCTTATGCAGATGGTTCAAATGTCCACGGGGACCCTCATTCCCGTCAACTGCCACACATCCCAGAACGCATGCTACTAGAGAATGCTTGCACCGTCCCACCTGTAGGCATTGTATTTGTGGATAGCCTGGTTCACGTTCTTCTCAAAGTTTGCGAGTTCTGAAAAGGCAACAAGAGGTCCGGGTGAACAAGAGCCACGAGTAAACAAACAGGAACCGAGTTTCCTGGAAGGAGGCGTTAACAACCTCTTAAGGCACCAGTGATCCCCCGCGGGCACACCAGCTCAAGGCAGCCCAAGAGCGACTCGAGGGTCCCCCGCAGCGCTGACAACCGGCCACCGGCGGCGGAGCGAAGGCCGGCACCGAAGACCCCGCGCTGCGGGCGGCCGGCTCGTCCTGGGCTGTCAGGACGGCAGGGAAGGTAGGGAAGGCGGCGGGGAGGCAGCAAAGGAGAAAGACGGCGGCGCCCGCCGGACTAACCTGTGAGCATGTCGGTGATGCCCCCATTGAGGGTCTCCTGCGGCGCCTTCCGTTTGCTCATGGCGGCCCGCGCCAGAGGACCACGGAGAGCTCACCGCCCAGGACGGCCGCCTCTCCCAGCTCTGAGGAGACGCCGGGACTCGCCGAGGGGGCAGGACCAGCCCAGCGGCGGCGAAGCCAGCGCGACCGGCTGAACAATGGCCTCCTCTGACAGGGGGCGCGGTGCGCGGCGCTTGAGTGACGTCACGCTCTGGGGGCGGGGCCCAGGCGGTACTAGAGGCACCTTCCGAGCCTGGTGGGTGGGTGGGGCCGTGGTTAGGGGCGGGGTCAGGGGCGGGGCTTGCACGGCGAGCCAGCAAATGGAATCTGGAGTGCGCCGGACCAGGAGGAGAAAGCCCGAGCGGAGCTTCGGTGTGGAGGTGGGGATCTGGGTGCCTCGGGATTACAAGCCAGTGGGGTTTCTCTGGGAAGACCTGGATTTCTGACGTAAGGCGTTGGACCTGTCTTCCCGATACATTTCTCTGCAATCCTACCCCTAGGAGGGGAAGTCGGGTTTTGATTCTTAAGTCAAAACTTCAGATGATGGGGTTATGTAAGATGATGGGGTGGGGGTAGGATACACACCATCTGTGTACAATGATAATTAACCGAATGCGTCACATGCTTTACGTGTGAGTAGGGGCAACACCAGCGTAAGACTTACTGTCCGATGCTTGTGTGAGTCCGCAGTGCACCCCACGCCGCAGGAGCCTGGAACAAAACCCGCGGATCCCGGGAAAGGCTCCCGCACCAGACTTGTTAGCAGATATGCCAACCAGTGTCCAAGGATATTTTGTGTTTTATTCCCCTCCATTTGTGCTAGGTGGAGAAGGAAATGGCAACCCACTTCAATATTCTTGCCCGGAAAATCCCAGGCAAGGACAGAAGGACCTGATGGGCTACAGTCCATGGGGTCACAAAGAGTGGGACAGGACTGAGCAACTAACACACTTGTGCTAGGGGCCAAAGTGAAAAAACCACTAACAATTCCTTAACCTAGCTAATGAGCAATGCAACTGCCATTACAACATGACCTGTATCTGAGAAATTTACAAGTCTGCTTGAGACGTGAAAATGTGACATCAGCAATATTTTATTTACAAGAGTAACTCCTGAGGTTCATACTCAGCTGTCAATTCCAGGCAATTGTTCTCTGTATAAATTAAAAACTTAACAAAATGATACATCAACACTGTAGCAAAATCTGAGAAATGTATAAAAGGAGAATAGAAAATAATTAACATCAATGAGTATGTCACCATTCCAGCTTAACCACTATTAATGTTTTGTGACGTACACTTCCAGTCTTCTAACCCAGTCCTTTTAAGATCCTCATTATTTTTCAATAACGGAATAATTATTTAGATGTAATTAGTTTCTGTGATTAGGTCGTGCTTGTTTTTTGGTTTTTGTATTTTACAATATTCATGTACATCTTAAGTTATGCTTCTAGGACATTCATATTTCTTATATTTTCTTCATTTTTCTAATGGATAGCTGTTACTAACTTACTAGATTTTTTAAATATTACTAGTAACCCTTTTCTGCATTTGTAAAATTTTTAATAAATATTTGCATTATCCCCTTATCCTTGGTGGAGAAGACAATGGCAACCCACTCCAGTACTCTTGCCTGGAAAATCCCAAGGACAGAGGAGCCTGGTAGGCTACAGTCCATGGGGTCGCTAAGAGTCGGACACAACTGAGCAACTTCACTTTCACTTTTCACTTTCATGCCTTGGAGAAGGAACTGGCAACTCACTCCAGTGTTCTTGCCTGGAGAATCCCAGGAACGGGGGAGCCTGGTGGGCTGCCATCTGTGGGGTCGCACAGAGTCGGACACGACTGAAGTGACTTAGCAGCAACAGCAGCTTATCCTTGGCCTTTAAACTTAATTCTGAAGCTTCTCAACACCTTGAGTCCCTTGAGAACATTTAGATATTCTCTATTCTCCTTTTTCCTATGCAATCTCTATTCCAGATTTTATTCCTATTATTTTGTTCTGAAGGATGGTTATTTCTCATTAAAAAAAAAGTTTGTATTCCCCTCTAAATGATGAAAGTTAAAGTTTGGGAAATTGTGGGATCACTGTTTATATGTGTGTGTATATTATATATATATATATATATATATATTTTTTTTTTTTTTTAATCAGTTTCAGAAAACCCAAGGAAAATAATCAGTACTCTGGACCAACCTTATCTTCTTGGACCCACCAGTAACATTTGACCCACCGGTCACTGTCTTCCTGCTGTAGTTTGTCTTCACTGGCTTCTAAGTTAGTCCCGTCCATGCTGTGGGTCTCCCTTCTTCCTTGCTCTGCCTTACTAACTGCTCCTTTTCAGCTGTTTTGTGTGTCTGTGCTGGTTCCCGGCTTCTCCTCCACCCACCAACCTTCTTGGGAAAGTGCCTGCGGCCTTGATCCTCTAACTGGCTTTTCCACCTTGTCCGGTTTTAAATGCCAGGTCTCCCAGCCTGGCATTCTGTGATTACCTAGAAGGGTGGGATGGGGTGTGGGGGGAGGCTCAAAAGGGAGGGGATATGTATATACAATTATGACTAATTCGAGTTGATGTACGATAGAGACCACCACAGCACTGCAAAGCAATTATCCTCCAATTAAAAACTTAAAAAAATGACATGTCTCGTTTGAAGACTCCTTTTATATTTCTAGTCCTGATCTTCCTTGAACTCTAGTCTCATATATCAAACTGCATAGTGGACATCCTCCCTGTCCATCATCATAGACATTTGAGGATAAAACGTCCTCCAAATTCTTACTTCTTGCCCCCACTAACTGCTCCTTAACTCTTCCTTGTCTGAGTTAATGACATTTAATCTGCCCTGCCATCAGGCCAAAACCTGGGGAGCCATTCTTAACTGCCCTTTTCGTACCCCACATCCAATCTGTCAGCAAGTCTTGTCTGGTTTGTCCCCAGCCTATCTATTCTCAATTGGATTACCTCTCGCAGCCTCTATGCCACCACCACCCTAGTCCAACCTACTGTGATTTTGCTTCCTTGTTACTGCCTCCTAGTGGGAGGCAGTGGGCTCCCCACTTCTGCTCTTCTTCCCTACGGGCCATTCTCCAAATGGGACAAAAGTGATTTTTTAAAAACATGCATCAGCATATGTCATTCATTTGCTTAAATACCCTCTCATTGCATTAGAATAAAAGCACAGCCCTTTCATGGCCTAGATGAGGCCACCAATGAGAGAGATGTAGATGAAGAGGAAGGGACCCCGGATCCCTTCTATCCACATTACTGTACAGTATCCACTTTTCATTGCCCATCATAATTTGTTTTAAAAATGGAATGTTTCCAAAAAAAAAAAAAAGGAATGTTTCCATTTCTTTTAAGTTGAGAATCACAAGTGGAAATATGGTCAAGAATATGGTTCGGTTATGTGGAATCCAAACATCAAAGTGATGAACACAACCAAACTGGTACAAATGATTTTCGAGACTTGATTTGGCTATTTTGAGCATGTTGCCTGTCTCTCACGTGGTATAATATTGACTGTTCTCAATTAATGTCTTGATTTGACTGCTATAAACTTCAACTGGTCTACCTGACTGTGGAGCATCATCCAGTGAGAAATCTCCAGCACGAAACTTCACAAACCACTTTTAACACATTCGATCAGTCAGAGCACTTTCTCCATACGCTGCCCAAACTGTTTGTGTTTCCGGTGCGTTTTTACCTTTCTTGAAATAATAAAGCATCATATGCTGAAAATGTTCCCTTTTTCTTCCATCTTCAATATTTAAATGGCTACATAAAAATTCACCAATCGTGGTAAGTTTATTTTTAATGCGTGAGGATATGACAGCTGTCACAGTATGATGTATCAAAATTATTTTGAATGAAGTTAAATGGCAACCCACTCCAGTACTCTTGCCTGGAAAATCCCATGGACGGAGGAACCTGCTACAGGCTACTGTCCATGGGGTCACAAAGAGTCGGACATGACTGAGCGACTTCACTTTTTAAAGATAGCTAAGTGCTACTAGAGCCATCTTACAGAAAAAGACTGAATGAACCTTTTGGCCAACCCAATACCACTAAGGAAAAAAATGCCATCAACTAAATGGCACAATATCATAATGCTAATCCCCTATGACAATGGATGAGTCACACCGCCTCTTGTTGCTTTGAATTTTTTCAGCTCTTCAGAGGGACCCGGCAGTCTCTCTCACCTTCAATTGCATTGCCTGGCACATGTGACTGACGGTCCTTTGGCTTGTATTTCATTGACAAACGGTCTTGCCTTTTTTTGGCCATAGTCTGTTCTTACAACCGGTAAGAATTTGGTGGTTACTTTGAAAGAAAAGGTGGAATTATGGTCATAATGAGCACTGTTATTTTTTGAAGTATAGTTGGCTTACGATATTATATAGTTACAAGTGGACAACATAGTGATTCACAATTTTTTGTGTGTGTAAAAGATTAAATTTATTGGTCTTTTGGGGGAATTTGATGCATCATTGGTGTATTACAACTGAGCCATTAATCTTGTAGCCTCATCAACATTAACTGGTACGTTTTCATGACACTGCTGAGATATCAGTTGTTTCTGCAGAGGTTCAAGGGAAAGGCCTTTTGAGAAGTTTGCCAGTTCCTTCTGTATATCTATAAAAGCTTTATTCACTCTGTTAACTTTTTCATCATTCACAATGTTTATCTTCTTAAGATTAGTAGTAACTGGTTTTGCTTTATTTTTAACCTTCAAGCTTCTCTGGCTGGCTACGTGGAATACATTCCTAGACTTTTGCCCTCTGAGTTTGCTCTTGGCCATTGTCTCTCACCAGGCCTCCGACACCCTCGTGTAGCCACTCAGGTTCCAGGTGACGCCATATACCTGATTCACAATTTTTAAAGATTAAATTTTATCTAAGGGGATTACAGAGTAAATGGTTATATTCCCTGTACTGTACAATAGATTCTTGTAGCTTATTTTATACATAATAGTTTGTACCTTTTAACCCCCACCCCTATCATATCCCTCCCCTCTGGTAATCACTAGTTCAGTTCTCTGTATCTTTGAGTCTGTTTCTGTTTTGTTATATACATTTGTTCACTTTGTTGTTAGATTCCACATATAAACAAGAATACAGAGTATCTGTCTTTCTCTGACTTATTTCACTTAGTACGAGCATCTCTAGGCTTATCCATGTTGCTAAGCACTTCTTGCGTGTACTTAGAACATATTCCTAAATGTCCACATCACTCACAGGCTTTCCTTTTCCATCATTACCATCTCTGCCTCTTCTCCCCAAACTCCCCCCTCACCAACATCCATCCACAAAACTGGGCTTCCACCTCCAGGGATCTTTTGCTGTTAAACTTTTTAATTTTAAAATAACTACAGATCCATGGAAAGTTTCAAACAATTACAAGATTTGCAAGAAGTTGCAAATACACCATAGAAAGATCTCACACAAGCTGCACCTCTCAAAACCAGGGAACTGACACTGAGTGAATGTGTGTGTATAGCTCTATGGCACTGTATCACAGACGGATTTGTATAACCACTGGGGCTTCCCTGGTGGCTCAGAGGGTAAAGAATCTGCCCGCAGTGTGGGAGACCTGGGTTCAATCCCTGGATTCGGAAGATCCCCTGGAAGAGAGCATGGCACCCCACTCCAGTATTCATGGGTTTCCCTGGTGGCTCAGATGGTAAAGAGTCCATCTGCAATGTGGGAGACTCAGGTTCAATCCCTGGATCAGGAAGCCTCCCCGGAGGAGGGCATGGCACCCCACTCCAGTATTCTTGCCTGGAGAATCCCATGGACAGAGCAGTCAGCAGGCTACAGTCCATGGGGTCGCACAGAGTCAGACACAATTGAAGTGGTTAGGCATGCCTGCAAGCACACACCAGAATCAAGATACAGAATTCTACCACAACATAAGCATTTCCTTTGGATTACACTTAAATATCCACCCTCCAACATTCCTAATTCCAGGAAATCACTAATTTCCCTGTATTCTCCATTTCATAAGTCATTCTGAGAAAGATACTATAAATGGAACTACACAGTGTGTGACTGTTTGAGACCAGCTGTTTTTTGTCACTTGAAATAACGTCCTTGAGATTCATCCAAATTGTTGCCCGTACCAATAGTTCGTGCTTTTTTATTCCTGAGATCTCCAAGCTGTGATCTATCCTAGTTTAACTATTCACCTGTTGTAGGAAGTGTTGTTTCCAGTTGTTAGCCATTAAAAATAAAGCTGCAATGAACACCCTTCTGTGTGGACGTAAGATTTCATTTCTCTAGGATAAACGCCAAGAATATGAGTGATTGCTGAGTCATATGGTGTCCATTTAGTTTTTCCTAAGAAACTGCCAAACCATGTCAGAGGACGGGTTCACATGCCATGAGCAATGTATGAGTGACTCTGTTTCCTACGGGTTCACGTCGCATTGTCACTATTTTTTAAGTTAGCCATTTTGATAAGTGATAATATCTTATCATGAATCACTTTAATTTGCATTTCTCTAGTGACCAGTTTGGAGAAGGCAATGGCACCCCACTCCAGCACTCTCGCCTGGACAATCCCATGGACGGAGGAGCCTGGTAGACTGCAGTCCATGGGGTCGCTAAGATTCGGACACAACTCAATGACTTCACTTTCACTTTTCGCTTTCATGCCCTGGAGAAGGAAATGGCAACCCACTCCAGTGTTCTTGCCTGGAGAATCCCAGGGACGGGGGAGCCTGGTGGGCTGCCGTCTATGGGGTCGCACAGAGTCGGACACGACTGAAGTGACTTAGCAGCAGCAGCAATAACCAGTTATGATGAACATCTATTTAAATAACTGCCATTCATGTGTGCGTATATATATTTGGTTTTTTGTGAAATGTCTCTCATGGCTTTTGTCCCTTTTCTAATGAGATTGTTAATTTAAAAAGATGACTTTGAGTATTCTTTATATATTCTAGAGGAATCTTTTGTGAACTATATGGGTTGCAAATATATTCTCCAAGTCTATAGCTTTTCATTCCCTTAAGTATCTTTCACAGAGGAAAAGTTCTCAATTTTGATGGAGTCTACTTTATTGATTTTTAAAATTTTATGGACCATAGTTTTGATATAATGCCTGAAAACTTCACCAAGCTCGACACCCTGAAAATTTTATGTATTTTTCTCATCAGGTTTATAGTTTCACATTTTATACTTAACTTTATGATCTTTTTCTTTTTTGCTAATGGAAATACAACTATTTGTTAAAAAAGACTATCTTTCAGGATTCCCTGGTGTTCCAGGGGTTAGGATTTGCCTCTCACTATCGTGGCCTGGGATTTAATCCCTGGTCAGGGAACTAAGATCCTGCAAGGTGTGTGGTATGGCTAAAACAAACAAATAAACAAACAGAAGACTGTCCTTTCTCCATTGAGTTACTCTTGCACCTTTGTAAGAGACACAGATGTACAGAACAGACTTTTGGACTCTGTGGGAGAAGGCGAGGGTGGGATGTTTCGAGAGAACAGCATGTATATTATCTATGGTGAAACAGACCACCGGCCCAGGTGGGATGCATGAGACAGGTGCTCGGGCCTGGTGCACTGGGAGGACCCAGGGGAATCGGGTGGAGAGGGAGGTGGGAGGGGGGATCGGGATGGGGAATACATGTAACTCCATGGCTGATTCATGTCAATGTATGACAAAACCCACTGCAATGTTGCGAAGTAATTAGCCTCCAACTAATAAAAATAACTGAAAAAAAAAAAATCAGCTGTGTCCAAAAAAAGAATAAAAATTAAACAATAAAAAATAAAAATCAGCTGTGTACTTGTGTGGGGCTATTTCTTGGCCCTCTATTCTACTCAATTGATCTATGATGTGTCCATTTATCTAACATCACAATCCTGACTATAATGTCTTGACAGTGGGTAGTGTCATTACTTCCAGTTCACTCTTCTCTTTCACAATTATTTTAGCTCCTAAACTAAAATCATTCTAATTTTAGAATGATCTTGCCTATACCTACAAAAAGTATTGTTTGGATTTTGATAGAAATTATTCAGCCTGATTATTAACATGGGAAGAACTGATACTTTAAATCACTAGGTCATCCAATCCATGAACATGCTATTTCTCAATCATATTTCATTTATTTAGTCCTTTGGATTACTTCATCCTCATTTTTACAGTTTTCAGCATACAAGTCCTACACATGTTTTGTTAGGTTTACACCTAGTTTTTTTTTTGGGGGGGGAGGTTCTTGGGATCTATTTTTATTATTATTTTTTTACAATGTTAAAGGTTACACTCCATTTATAGTTACTACAAAATGCGGGCTACATTCCCTGTGTGTACAATACAGCCCTGAGCCCGTCTTACACCGGTCGTGTGTACTCCTCTCCCCAATGCTGTCCCTCCTGGCTTCCCTGTCCCCACTGTAGCCACTAGTGAGTTCTCTGTGTCTGTGACCCTATTTCTTTTTCGTTACAGTCACAGGTGTGTTGTACTTTGTAGATTCCACATCTAAGTCACATCACGCTGTATTTTCCTCTGACTTATCTCACTTGGCATAATGTCTTCCGAGCCCATCCAGGTTGCTACCAGTGGCAAAATTCCATTCTTTTTTTACAGTATTCCATTGGATATATACCACATTTTCTCTACCCGTGTATCTGTTGATGGACATTTATGTTGTTTCCATATCTTGACCGTCACAAATAATGCTGCTATGAACACTGAGATGCATATGTACTTTTTGTAATTAGTGTTTTTTTTTTTTTTTCTTATATATACCCAGCAGTGGAATTGCTGGGTCATATGGTAGTACTATTTTCCGTTTTTCTGAAAAGCCTCCATACTTTTCCATAGTGGCTGTACCAATTCACGTTCCCACCAACAGTGTACTGGACTTCCCTCTCCTCCACACACTTGCCAACATTTGTCACTTGTGTTCTTTTTGATGACAGCCACTCTGACAGATGTGAGGTGATATCGCACCGTGGTTTTGGTTTGCATTTCTCTGATGATTAGCTGAGCATCTTTTCATGTGCCTGTTGGCTCTCTGCATTTCCTTTTTGGAAAAATTTCTCTTCAGGTCTTCTACCCATGTTTTAATCAGGTTGCTTTTTTAAAAAATATACATATCGAGGTATATGAGCTATTTGGATGTTGGATACCAGTACGTCTAAGTATTAATTTGGTTTGGGGTTAATTATAAATGCTAGTGTATTTTTAATTTTGGGTTTCATGTGCTCTTCTAGTATAGAATTTTGAATGTTTATCTTGTATCCTGTTACTCTTTAGTTTTAGGAGAGCTTTTGTAGATTCTTTGAAATTTCTACCTGGCAAATAGATTGGGGAACAATGGAAACAACAACAGACATTATTTTCTTGGGCTCCAGAATGACTGCAAATGGTGACTGCAGCCATGAAATTAAGACGCTTGCTCCTTGGAAGAAAAGTTACAACAAACCTAGACAGAGGATTGAAAAGCAGAGACATCACTTTGCCGACAAAGATCCATATAGTCAAAGCTATGGTTTTTCCAGCAGTCATGCAGGGATGTGAGAGTTGGACTATAAAAAAAGCTGAGTGCCAAAGAATTGATGCTTTTGAACTGCGGTGTTGGAGGAGACTCTTGAGAGTCCCTTGTCAGCAAGGAAATCAAACCAGTCCATCCTAAAGGAAATCAACCCTGAATATTTATTGGAAGGACTGATGCTGAAGCTAAAGCTCAGATACTTGGGTCACCTGATGTGAAGAGCTGACTCACTGGAAAAGACCCTGACACTGGGAAAGATTGAGGACAGGAGTACCAGTACGTGACAGAGGATGAGACGGCTGGATGGCCTCACAGACTCAATGGACATGAGTTTGAGCAAGCTCTGGGAGACATTGAAGGGCAGGGAACCCTGGCGTGCTGCAGTCCATGGGGTTGCAAAGAGTTGGATACAACTGAGCGATTGAAAAACAACATAAACCATCATGCCATCTGCAAATAAGGACAGTTTTATCTCACTTCCAATCCCTATGTCTTTTATTTCTTTCTCTTGCCTTATTGTGCTAACACCTCTAGTACTATGTTAAATAACAGAAGTAAGAGAGGATATCCCTGCTTTATTTGAATTGGAAGGGGAAAGCAATCAGTCTTTCACCATTAAGTACAGTGGTAGTTGTTGGTTTTTTGTACATGCTACTCATTCAGTTGACGTTTCCTGCTAGTTCTATTTTTCTGAGACTTTTATCTTGAATGGGTATTGAATACTGTCCTGAGATTTTCTGCATCAATTGATATGATTATCTGATATTTCTTCTTTAGCCTCTTACTGTGTGATTACATTGATGGATTTCCAAATATTGAACCAGCTTCACATCCACCAAAAAAACCCACACTTGGTCACGGGTTATAACACTGCTGATTTTTCATTACTATTCTGTTAAGGATTTTTGCATCTTTATGTGTTTTCATTTTCTGTACTGTTTTTGTCTACTTTGGTACCATGTTAATGCCTTCAAAAAATGAATTGGGAGGTAGGTATACTTCCTCCGAATTCTATTTTCTGGAAGAGATAGTGCAGAATAAGTGTTCATTTTTTCATTGGTAGAACTTTCCAATGTAACCATTTGGGCCAGAGCTCTTTTTCAGGGGTTTTTAAATTATAAATTCAATTCATTTCATAGCTATAATGCTATTCATATTATTTCAAATTTGTTGAGTTGTGTAGGTTGTATTTTTCAAGTAATTGATTCATTTATTCTAAGTTATATTTATATGCATAGTTGTTCATAGTATTCCTGTACTATTCTTTTGATATTTGCAACATCAGTAATTTCATTGTGTTTTATTCCTGATATTGATCACTTGTGTCTTCCCTCTTTGAACTTATCAAAAGAATCAGCTCATTTATCGATCATATTGTTTTCCTATTTGTCAATGTCTTTGATTTCTGCTCCCATCTTTATTGCTTTGTTCATTCTGCTTGCTTTTATTTTGCTCTTCTCTTTTTTAAGTCATCCTTGATACCATGAATTTTGGGGAGGGGCTAGATGGGTTCAATGATGGCCCCCAGGAAGAAATATCCACATCCGAATCCCCAGAATCTATAAATATTGCCTTATATTGCGAAACGTGATCAAAGTAAGGGTCTTGAATAGAGACACTTATCCTGGATTATCCAGATCAGCCCTGCATTTGATCACAAAGGTTTTTCTACAACGCACACAGGAGAGATTTGAGACAGAAAAAGTGGTGGCAATATGACCACAGAGGCAGAGATGCGGCCACAAGTCAAGGATCTCCTGGATTCACCAGAAGCTGGAGGAAGCAAGGAACAGAATCACCCCTAGAGACTTTGGAAAACTTGATTTCAGACTTCCGGCCTCCAGACCTGTGAGAATAAGGGTGTGTTAAGCCATGAAGTTTGTGGTGGTCTGTTATAGCAGACCGAGGAAGCTACCAGAGCTGGAGAGCAGCGTCTCTGTTGGTGTCATTGGCTGCTGTTTCCAGCACCCGCCAGGGACACGTGGGGGCAAGAGGAGTTCCCGGGGAGCTCACTGCGTGTGACCGCTCAGGGCCAAGGTCCCCGCTGCTCTGCATCCTTCTCACTATCTTTCAGAGTCTTCTTTGTTTGTAAATAACATCCCAGGGTCTCAGCTGTACTAGAAGGTGGGGAAGTACATCTGCTCCACTTTCTGGAAGTAGGAGTCCAACCTCCAGGGTTTTCATTTTTTTCAACCTATTAGCATTTTCGAGTTATATTACTCTTTTATCATTTTTGTATTTAAAATTTTCTATTTATTTATTTGGCTGCATTGGGTCTTAGTTGCTGCATGCTGGATCTTCCCCTGCGGTCTCTCTAGTTGTGGTGTGTGGGCTTAGCTGCCCCCTGGCGTGTGGGATCTTAGTTCCTCGACCAGGGATCGAACTCATGTCTCCTGCAGTGGAAGGCGGATTCTTAACCCCTGCACCACCAGGGAAGCCCCCATGTTACTCTTTTGAAGCACGAACTTTGGTGATGGTTTCTTACTCAGAATTCTTCAGTGACTTCCAACTGCCATTGAAATCGGCCCCTGACAGTCATTCCCTCCCTGATCTGACCCCATCCCAGCCTACCATTCCGGTCTAAATTCCCACTGTGTTCTTCACCAGTGTTTCCAAAATCATGCTTTATCACACTCTAGTTCTTTGGGAGTTACATCAATGTTACATGCACATGGCAGGAAAATAAAAGGTGTTATCATCAAGCGAGTTGGGAAAACAGTGGATTTAGGCAGAATGAAGCCAGTTTATTATCACGGGACTTTCAGATCCTTCAGTAAACCAGTGCACAATGTGAATCTCTAAGAGGCACTTAAATCTCTAAGAGGTTTGGGGAACCGCTGTTCCCCAAACGTCCTTTACATGGAACCCACGGTACCGCCTCCACAGAAGGCACTCTGTGAAACTCTTCTCGTCTGGCTTTCTTCTCCAACCACACCTGCCTGCTCGGGATCACCCGAGCTCACCATGCAGCCCTTCTGTTACACGGAGGAGAAGCTTTTGTGAGACGACAGAGACACAGTGTGGGCTCTGGCACCGCTCGATTTCTTCAAACGTTCCATCGCAGTTGGGTTTTGAGTTTGTTAAGTCCTAACCAGAGGTATTACAAAAATAGTGAGATCTGAGTCATGTTCCAAAATAGAGAATCTGTTTTTTAAATAATTCACTAAATAACACCGCGAGAGGATAGGAGGGGCGGGACCTCCCCCGTCCCCCCATGGCCGCACACGGGGCAGGGCTGTGGGCACAGGGGGTCAGCAGGCTCGTGGGTGACAGACACCCATTCCTTCTTTCCTTCTTCTCCAAGGCAGCTCACTCCCAGGGACTCTTTGGGACCTGCAGGAAGGGAGATGCTGTTCCCTCCTGGCTCCAGACAGTCATGCTGGCTGGAAGGACCGCAGCCTGGCTGCAGGTCGCAGGTGGAAGGACAAACGTTAGCAGCAGTGAGATCACAGGAGGAAGGAGGATGGGGCAGGGCAGGATCCACGGTTTCGAGGTCTGCGCAAGAGAAGCCAGATCCAGATGAACCGTGAGCCATGAAGACAGGCCTCCTCTGGAGAGCAGGAGGGGTCAGGAGGAGGCAGCCGGCACTGAGCGCCGCTCAGACTTCGTCCTGGGAGCCAGCTGGGTGTGGCCACTGTGTCTGGAGCACTCCTCTCCCCATGCGGGGGCAGTGGTGGCCCCGGCAGCATCTCCTACATGCTGCCCCCCTGCATCCACGTCCGCTGGGCCTCTGCAGCAGAGGAAATCCGGCGAGTGGACGAGCTGCTGGCCGTGCCCACGGAGGGCCACGCCTTTGGTCCACGGTGACCGTCACGGCTGCTGGAGGAGCGCAATCTCCATCTGGGTGCCGAGGACGCCGGATGCGATGACGCTGGGGCTTGGGGCCAGGCGGCCCATCACGGCCAGGGCCGCCCACCGTCACGAGGCCCGCTCCAGGCTCTGCTGTTCCTCCTCCTCCGAATGCAACCAGCTCCAGTCTAGAGACTGAAAGTCAACGGGCACGTTAACAACTCTGCAGCCACCCTGGCACAAGGTTTTCTTCTTCGGGAGGCAACCAGCATGATTTAGAAGGAAGGCAAGAGCCTTTCATTGAGACAGTTGAGTTTCTGTAAGGGACCCCAGAGCCAGAGCTGTGTCTTCAAGACCACGCAGGAGCCTATCTTCAGACGGGCATGGAGCCCCTGAGACTCTGGCCAGGCAATTTAAGTGTTATTCCTACAGCTCACAGCACTGACCTATGCTCACTGCACACCCAGGTGCCCAGGGCTCATCTCAGCTCTCCACCTCCAGCCTCACCAGGTGGAACCGCCCGGCCAGACTTCCTTTTCCTCCAGCAGAAGCAAACAGGCAGTGCAGGGATCAAAACATATAGGGCCCAGAGGAGGAAGAGCAGCAAGAAGGAGACACAGAAAGCCCCAATCCGGAGAAGGACACTTGAAGAAATAAAGAGGTGATCACCACTGGTAGTGATCCCTCCAATCCTTCCCCAAACCAAGAAGTTCCAGTCTCCCCAAACCGAGACTGTATTGGCAGGAAATGGCCATTAAAAGACCCAAGCGGATGATCAAGCATCCTCTCAGCAAGTTCAGCTTTGCCTCGATGTCTCTGCACCTGGACTCATTTTTCTTTAGATCAGCTTCCCTAGAGCTAGTCTTGCTGAGTTCCTAAGCTCCGAGTCCCTGAGAGATGGGGTGGTGATGGCTTTGTCCCTGGAGCCCAGCACTGCACCTCCTATGTGCATGCCCAGCAACCACACGGAAGGAAGAGTGGGAGAGAGGCCTTCCCACGGGGATGCGACCTGCCTCGTAAGGACCAAGCGTGGTGAGGATGAGAGGAGACAGAGCACGAGAGGTACCTGTCCTCGTTCAACAGCCGTCAGCCCTGCTATCAGGATGAATAAAAAGGATGTACCAGAAAATCCCAAGTGTACACCGAGATCAAGGCGGCAAGGCGTCGCCTCTCTCTCAGCTTCTCGTTGGCTGCGGAAAAGGAAAGGTGTGGCGCAGCGGGGGTCCCCGTGGGCTGTTACCCGCAGACTCTGGTCCTGCTCCTTCATGGTGTCCTGCAGGGCGTTCTCCAGCTGGGCGCAAAGGGTGTGCGCTTCGGCCACCAGGTCTTCACTGCAGAGAACGATTGGATTATTAGAACACGGTCAGTGTGAACTTCTCAAAAGTAATAGATTACTGTGTACAGATATGCTAAAGGGCTTCTGGAAAGATTTCAAAAATTAAACGATTACTCTGATACTGAGTGTCTTAAAATATATGACACGGCCTCGGCGATTTCCTCTGTCTTCTTGAGCGCTGTCACAGAAGCTCAAAGCCAGCCGTGAGCATCGCCATTCATGAAGTGAGAAAGCACAGGTCTGGCCTGATGAAAAAGTTCACAACCGAAGAGATCTCTTAGGTTCTCTCTAAACTGCCACAATCTGAAAATCTCTCCCAGATCACCTGTGTCACAGTTTTTGAAACAGACAAAGACCTACAGACCACGAGACTTCCGCCGGCGTCCTCAGCTCTCTGAGACTGGGAGCAGTGTTCTAGCAACTGACTCATCTGCTGCCCTCTCGCCTCTCCTATGATGAGAAACGCACACGTCTCACCATCTCTACGGGAAGAAACGCACACGTCCTGAGAACAGGCCGTGGCAGAGAAAAGCGAGAGCAAAGCAAGCCACCTGTCCTGTTCTAACTTCGGCTCCAGGATGTGGGCAGACAGACGGCAGCCTGCGCCCCCAAGACGCCTTACCCAGCGCTTTGAGGATCTCCTGGAGGAACGGGACAAACCCAGCAGGAAAGGCCCCGCAGTTCCTCCTCTCACCGCAAAGGGGGCGCTGGTGGGAGGAGCAGAGCCCAGACTCGGCCACCGGCCACTGACCAGGCACCAGGCTGGGACACCAGCCCCAGAGGCCCCGGACCTGGTTACCACCCTCAGGGAGCTAACTGGAAGCTGGGGAGAGAATTAGGAATCTGACACGGGGAATCCTCTGGTGGCCCAGTGGTTACGACTCTGCCACTTTCACTGCCGAGGGCCCAGGTTCAGTCCCTGCTCAGGGAAATGCATTCTGCAAGCCAAGAGGCCAAAAAGAGAAAGAGAAAAAAAAAAAAAATCCACAACAGTACAGGCTACAAACTCCCCAGAGTACGGGAACAGGACTTTTTGAAAACAGCTTTACTGAGATAGACTCACAAACCATAAAATTCACCCGTTTGAGGTGCACGACTACATACTTCTAGTGCACTTACAGCGTCGTGCAACCACCGCAGAGGTCTAGTTCTCGACTGTTTGCATCACCCAAGAGGAAACCCTGTACCTGTTGTCAGTCACTCCCCTCCCTCAGCAATCGAGTCTACTTTCTAGCCTGTAGATTTCCCTTAGGAATCGATCTTAACCGTCTCCAGTGCCTGGGGCCCAGCAAGGGATGGCTCTGAAGAAATGGGCGTGAGACTGAACCAGAAACAAGAAACCACATGGGAGTCTCAGGAGACGGCGATCTGTGCGTGTCTGTCTGCGCCGCGGAGGGGGTGGGAGGCAGGGTGTCAGCAGAGCTGGGGACCCGGGACTCCAGGATGCAGGGGTGTCAGCCCGGCCTGGTTACCCAGGGCTGCCAATCCCGAACCTGCACGTCCAGCGAGAGCCCAGAACCCACTCATGCTGCTGGTCTGGACCAGGCTCCAAGACCCCCAGGCAGAGCCAGGAGCTGCTTGGGAGTGGGGGTGAGCCTGGAGAGGACACTTGGAGGCTGGAAAAGGCCCAGCCTTGGCCCCAAGGCAGCGGGCCGCCATGGCTGGTCCCTGAATATCCAGAAGAATAACTCGATCAAAACGGTCCCCCATGAAGACGAATTTGACCAGAGGGGGCCTGGGGTAGCAATGGGCAGTAGACAGGGAGGGAAAACCTCACAGGAAGGGCTCTGAGGCTGCACGCCCAGCTCTGCAGCAGGGGAGTGCGCAGCTGGCAGGGTGGGGAGGGGTGAACGGCGTGGTGGTGGGGAGGGACCACAGGAGGGACCAGCAATGCGTGACTGGGGTGCGCTGACCAGCGGACACCTGGGGACCTGCTTCTATGAGCAGATAGTGATGGACGGACGAGGGGACAGCACGGGACTGGTCAGCGCTGGACAGAAGGTTCCCAGCCAGTGAGAGCAACCCAGCCTCAGATAAGGATATGTGTCTGAGCAGGTCTCAAGCAGCTCTGCGAGCAACACACCACGTCCACCTCCACCGCGCCCGACACAGGGTACAGATGCCAACGGGCGCACATGGAGCTACGGATGGGTGATGCGGGTGACAAGAGACCCGTGCTTCTGTGCCCATGACCTCCCAACGTGCCCTGGACTTCGGCACTGGGCGCCACGGATGAGGACTGACCTCTTCTTGGCAGCCTCGGACAAGCTGTCGGAAGCCGTGCAGTGCTGAGACATCAGCTGGCCAGGGTGACTCAGGCGGGAGGCGTTCATGCTGTCCGGGCTTCCACTGACGGGACCCCGGACCTTGCTCTAGAGGGCAAAACCAGAAAGACAGTCAGTGGTCTGGAGGCTTAGGGATGACTGAAACTTTGCTTTCACGACAGGAGGTTTTCTCATGAGCCGCCTGGCCATGAGACACTTGCTCTTCCTGCACAAATCAGGCAACATCGCTGTCTGATGGTTTGCATTTTGGCTTAGAAACTGCTTCTGCATCTGCAGGTGTAACTTTTTTGATTAAGGGTTCTAAATACAGAGAGATGTGAGGGTTTTATTTCTTCTTCTTTTTTTTTAAATCAACCATTGGCCATTTAAGTTTTTTGGATTCTAAATACAGAGAGATTTGAGGGTTCTATTTCTTTTTTTTTTTAATCAACCATTGGCCATTTAATTTTGGTTTTTTGGCTCTGCAGGCTCTTGACTGCTGTCACAGGCTTCTCTGGTTGTGGCGTGAGGGCTTAGTTGCCCTGTGGCATGTGGGATCCTGGTTTCCCGACCAGTGAACGAACCCTCGACCCCTACATTGGAAGGTGGATTCTCTACCACTGAACCACCAAGGCAGGCCCTGAGGCTTCTACTTCATTAGCTGGATTGCTTAACAAACCCTTACAAGGAAACGAGAAGGAAGGTGCGTTTACTCTTCCCAAGGAAAAGACAAACACACGGAGATCCTAGGTGACTTCCTGGGATGTGCGCCACCTGGGGAACAGACGGGGCCGAGGTGTTCTGACTCCTGGGCCACGGCAGCCGGTGCTCCTGAGGCAGCGGGCCTCCCCCGGCCCGTGGCCGAGCGGCTCTGCTGTCAGCGTCCACAGCCACAGCCTCCCTGCCGCCTGCGCGCCGGGCTCTGTCCAGCCAGCTCGCTTCCAAGCTTTTCTCGGCTCTTCTCCCATCTCTGTCCTGGGCTTTCTTCTGCGCTGTGGTTTCTCTCTGAGCAGCACACAGGGGGATCACAGCCACCTCGGGATGGTGGGCGCACGCAGAGCGGGCTGAGCACTACGCACCACAGGCCTGGCTCAGGGCCCCGCAGGCACGCCCCGCGGGGGCTGAATGCAGGTCTCCAGGAACCCGGGGTGTGACCTCGTTTGGAAAAAGGATCTTTGCAGATGTAGCTAAGGATCCTTTGATGAGATCGCTCTGGACTATCTGGGTGGGACCTAGACCCTGGAACAAGTGTTTTTACAAGAGACGCAGAAGAGGACTTCCTTGGTGGTACAGTGGAGGAGAGTCCGCCTGCCTATGCAGGGGACACGGGTTTGATCCCTGGTCCAGAAAGATTCCACGTGCAGTGGAGCGGCTAAGCCCGCGCACCCTAGAGCCTGTGCTCTGCAACCAGAGAAGCCGCCACAGTGAGAAGCCTGCGCGCTGCCAACTCGAGAATAGCCCCCGCTCACCGCAACTAGAGAAAGTGCGCGGGCTGCAACAAAGACCCAGTGC
Organism: Dama dama; assembly: GCF_033118175.1. NCBI lineage: Eukaryota > Metazoa > Chordata > Mammalia > Artiodactyla > Cervidae > Dama > Dama dama. The sequence goes on along the minus strand of NC_083712.1, from coordinate 42,882,146 downwards.
CCCCAAAAAGAAACAAGTTTTAGAAAGAGAGAGAGAGAGACGTAGAGAAGGAGGCCGCACGGAGTCAGAGGCAGAGACTGGAGTGATGCTGCCACGAGCCAAGGAGTGCTGGAGCCAGTGGCCTCTGAGAAGTGGCGAGAAGGGATTCTGCCCTCGAGCCTCCCGAGGGGGCTCGGCTCAGCTGACACGTGGACGCCGACCCTGCCGCCTCCAGGACGGGCCTGCCGGGGCTCACTCACACATGCGATCTTCAGCAGGTTCCAGAGCTCCTTCTGCCGCTTCTCCTGCAGCCGCACCACCGTCTTCTCGTCCTCGCTCATCAGGCTGACCACCTCCTCCACCTTGGGCAGCAGCTCCAGGGCCTTCTGCTTGCAGACCACGGTCTTACTGTGAAGACCAAGCGCAATGAGCTCCAGCGCGCCTGGGTCAGTGGGGAGCAGGACGCGGGCCCCGGGGGGGAGGACTCTGCTCGGCTGCTTCGGGCGGGAGCGCCTTTGGGGCCCAGGGGAGGGGACGGCAGCCTGATACCTGAGCTGCGTATAAATCACTCGCACTTTCTTCTCAAAGCCTTGGATTGCCTGCAGAAGCAGCCGCACCATTTCCTGGCTGTCGCCGTCAGTCCGCTGGTCTGCAAAGCGGGACGGAGCCACACGGTCTGTGGGGGGCCGGCCCGGTGCCGGGCAGCGGGGGACCCGGAAGGCGGCCCACTCACCTCTCGGTTTCTCCCTCAGCCTGCGGTAAAGCTCCCGCGCCTGCTCTTCTCTGAAACACAAGAGGCAGCGGATCCGTCAGTGCCAGAGGCTAATGAACTCACCTGGAGCACCAGAGCCACTTCCGGCAGCATCACCGACTTCTAGAAGCCAGGCGGGCAGCATGTCCCGGCTGGAGGAAAGGATGCTTCCTGGGGACATCACGGGCGAAGCCCACGACACAGGGAAGCCCGGCTCACTGTCGAAACTCCAACTCAAAGCTCACTGCTGAGACTTCCTGAGAGTCCTCAGGACAGAAGCCCCCTCTGTCCCTCAGGATTCCCCATCCACCTGGCCCCTGCAGTTCAGAGGTGCGGGTCCTGAGTTCAGAGAACGTGGCCCCTGAAACTCAAGCCAGGAGAAGACATGCCCTCCCTGGGGCCCTAAGACACAGTGAGATGGGCTGACATTTTCAGGAGTTGGCTTTTGTTTGAAAACCAGAGTAAAATAAAACGCTGAATAACTTGACAAAATACAGGCTACAAATAATCAGAGCTTCCGGTCCTAAGAGTCCTGGCAGATGCATCAGAGGCCTGGCTGAGCCCCAAGGAGGCTCTCCTGGTGCCCCCATCTGCTCCCAGGATGCCAGTAGGGGTTATTCTGCCCAGCGGGGGGGGCGGGGGGGGTGTCCCTGGAGCTGAGGCCAAGTCCTGATCAGGACTCAAATGAAGAGTCAAGGTCCTACCTTCTAAGACTTGCCCAGCTCCTTCCCTTCCTACTTCCTGCTTCTTGGGCCGTGCCCGGGTTGGGGTATGCTGGGTAGCCAGGCGTCTGACCTGATGCTTTGGAGCTCACGAACCATGGCTCGGGGCCTTATCTGAACTGCTCCCCACAACTGTGAGGTCAGATGGCTTTTCTGCATCAGGTGAGGCTCAGACAGACGGAGGTCTGCCTGGGGTCATCTTCCAGACGTGCCAAGAGGGCTTCCCCGGGGCCGGGCTGCACGGGAGGGCGCGCTCCAGCGGACCCACACTTAAACAGCCTGCCTGCCCCGCACAGACGCATGCACACACTCACAGGTCGTCCAGCGTGCCACCCTGCTTCCGGCCCATGGGGCTGCGCTGCAGGTCCACGATGTCCGTCTGTAGGGCCATCATCCGCTCCACCAAGTGCTTCACCTCGTTCTCCTGGAGACAGAGCTGCTCTGAGGCCAGCCGAATCGGCCAGGGACTCCTGGGACGCTGGGCTCTCAGGGGAGCCCTCGGGCCTCTCCATGGACCTTTAGCTGCCCAGCTAGAAGGGACACGGACTTGGGAGTCCGCAGCTGGGACCTGGGCCTGCCACCCGCCAGCTCTGTGGCCCTGGGGCAGGTCACCCTGGCCCCACGCTGCATTCTCCCCCACTGCAGACTAGAGCGAGATGTGATGGGGCCGGAGAGGACCTGGCCTGGCCCCGGGGTGGAGACCAGCCGGGGCACGCTCCCCTCTCCTAACTCATCCTTGATCTCAGGGGTTACACCCACGAGGACAGAGATCGGGGGGACGGGGGTGGGTGTGGAGTGGTGGCTCGCGTCCCTGTGCCTGAACAAGGGGTCACCCACCTCGAACGAGACACATCGGCACCGATTTACAGAAACAGACGCTACGACATGGAGGGGAGGCTCCCTGCCTGAGTTCACCGGGCAGATGGTGGAAACATCCAGGAAAAGGCCTTGGAGCCCAGGCTTCTGAGTGAGGTCCACCGGGGCACTCCGCCTCCCCAGCCTCATGACCAACACTGTTCAGTGGCGTTTGATTCATAGCCCTCAGACTTGCCCCTTCAGACCCGTTCCTTCCTATGGGTTCAGTGTCCCGAGGAGGAGGTCAGGGCAACTTCTGACATGACCGAGTGCTACTCCTTTAGCCAAGGGCCCTTCTCGCAGGAAGAGGTCTGCACTCCCCGCGACACGTCACGTCGTAAGCCTGACTCTGTGTGGCTCCCGGACTGGCCACACTGGGGACCTCTGCAAGGCAACCCCGCCTCCTGCCAGTACGTGCTAGCTGAGGGTAGAGAGCCTTGGCAAGGAAAATGTGATTTTCGACACAGAAACTGGACTGAGCGCTCAGTGAGAAAGGAGAAAGATGGCAGGGATGGGGGTGCCCTTGGCCGGGCTGGGGACCCCAGGGGGCCTCCTACCCGTCCGCAGAGCTCCACGGCCTGCTCCATTTCCCTCCAGGCTAGCAGCAGCTTGTCTGATGCTGGAGGAAAAACATGGAGGGAAGAAAAAAACACAAAATGAAAACACCCCAAAACCAAGAAAGTAAAAAGGAACTCCACTATAAGAGAACAAAAAAACACTTGAGAAAGAAGAGTTTAATGGTCTCTCCAGACTGATTGCAAAGGACGCACTCACTGATCCCAAACTCTGTCTGCTCCCTGTACTTCTCCAGGTCAATCTGGATGCTGGTCTTAAAGAAGTCCAGCTTGGCCTTGAGCTGCTGGGACATGGAAGCCATCGAGTTCTTCATCTTGGACAGACAGCTGTTGTTCCGCAGCAGATTCATCCTGCAGGGCCCCCCAAGAGACACACCACGGGCGTCTTTGGGATCCAGGTACCACTTCCCGGACAGTAATAAAAGCAGCCTCCAACACCTTGGCAGGCCCCTGCTATAATTAGTATAATCATAACCAGAGCAGCCACTTATAACCCTCACGACAATTTACTGGCCCGTGGTGATGGGTGAGGCTCTGCTCCGAGACCGGAATTAGGTGAAGTGCCACGCAAAGGAACCCAGACCAGCCACAACCCAGGGAAGGAGTCGGCCCGGCCCGGCACGGTGGCCGACCCACAGTGGAGCCGGGCCAGCCCCCCGCCCCGTCCACACCCCTGCTCCGCACGGACCACACCATCCCGCCCACCGACGGCTTCCCGCCCGTCCAGAGCAGTGTCTCCCTCCTGCCCCTCCCGACGACGGCCGACCCCAGGCCCCGCCCCGCGGCCGGGCCACCAGGCGCTCTGGGCACCTACATGGCTGCGCGCTGGCCCTGCTGCAGGCGGCTGCAGTCTTCCTTCAGTGCCTGGATGCTGTGCCAGACCTGGCCCCACACCTTCCGCAGCTGGAAGAACGGGAGGTTCCTCTTGGGCTCTTGCACTGAACGGAAACACAGGCGACGGTCAGGGCGCAGTGCCTGCGGTGGACGCAGGCACCCCGCCCCCGGAGCCCGCTGGCTCAGCTGTTACACAACCGCCTTGGGTGTTGGGCCTGCTTGGGTGTTGGGTGTTGCTCACTTTTGCACCCCGCTGTACACACACACATCCAAATTTACAGAAGCACAGAATACCCTGGAAGGAAGACCCAGGAGCCTGGCAGCAGTCTTCCCTGGGAAACTGGGGACACGCAGGGGCTTACTCTTCACTGTATGATTCTATTGTGCCTTTTGGTATCACGTGTGTGTATTAATTACTAACATACAAAGACAACTTCAAAAATAAAATGGTTTTGCGATTCAAGGTCAACGGCCCGTGGGCCATCTTCTCTGTCCTCTGTTTAGATGAGGCTGAAATTAGCTGAAGACATCCTGTCCTGCCTCTGGCGGGGCTGCTCCTTGCATGTGCGACTGAAGATGGCTGTCTGAGGACCGGGTGGACTCGCCTGCTTGGGGGACCCCTCCCGTGGCCAAGGCTCTCCCCCTAGCTCTGTCCTGAGAGCTGTAAGGGATCCATTTTTAAAAGAACAGGCCGTGCTTACGGATGCAGCTGACGCTTTCAGGCTGGGGCTGTGGGGAGACCTGGCTTTCATAGACGACCCTGCTGTTGTCAAAGAGGAAAACGAGGTCCATGTCCAGCGTGCGGCCCTCGTTCAGCTGCAAAGGGACCAGAGGCAAAATGAGGTCTCGCGGCCCCCACCCCACCGTCTCCCCCAAGAAATGGGGGAGACTACAGAGCATCCTGGGCCAGGATGTGCCAGGCGCCCACCAGGCCTCTCCCAGCACCTCTGGCCTCTGCTGTCCTTGGCTGTGCCCTTTATGCTTACTACCTGAATGCACACCTCATCTACAGCGTAGTACACTCTGCTCTATCCCGTCTTTATTGTGTAACTCAGATGCCTGCCACCTCCTTTACTGTCCAATTCCTCTTCCCCTGTGTTAACTTTGCAGCTCATTTTGTGCAGCGGTCAGCATGGTACTGCACATGTCGGGGGGTCAGAAACAGTTCCGGGTGATGTGGAAGAATGAAGCATCGCTTTGGCAGCAAGGGCAAAAGGCATGCCCAGTGGTCTGGAAGGAACAGGTAAAGTGTGGGGCGACCTGTGTCTCCCACCAAGCCCGTGGGATCTCGTGTTCCCACCTCGGAACGGGCAGGCGCTGCCCGGTGGTGTGGCTGGCGGGCCGCCCGGTGCCCGCAGGAGGCCGGGCTCACCTTGCCGTCCGAGAGGCACTGCGCGGCGGGCTTGTCGGGGATCAGGGCCAGCCCCGCCTCCTGCAGCAGCTCCTGGTCGTCCTCGAGGATGCCGGTGTCCTGGCGGATGCGCGCCTTCAGACTCTGCAGGCTCTCGTCCTCGGTCACAGGGTACGTGTGCATGGTGCCTGTGACCATGTTCAGGACGTGAAGCAGCTGCAACAACCCGGGGGTCACGGGGGGGTCACGGGAGGGCCACGGGAGACACTGCTCGGCGGGGATGGCTGCCTGCTGGCCCGGCCTCTCGGGAGCCCCGCCTGGGTCTGCAGGCCGGGGTCTCTCCCCTCCTGTGCATCCCCGGTGAGCGCCTCATGACCCGTCAGTCAGCAAGGGTCCCATCACACCCTCACAGGGGTCAGGGGGCCCACGGCCTGGGGCGGACCGGGCGCAGGCTCACCTTCAAGTTCAAGATGTCGTCCAGAGCCTTGAAGCAGCCGTTGGGCCCGTAGACGGGGTCGGTGCCCCTCTGGCGCGGATGCCACATCAGCATCAGCTGAAGCCACTTCTCCAGCCGCTGGGCCAGGACGCTGAGAGAGGGCGGGGGTGTGTGTGTGTGCCCACGCACGTGTGCAAGGCCCAGCGCCAGCTTCCTGTCCCACGTGTACGCACGCGTGCAAGGCCCAGCACCAGCTTCCCATCCCATGTGTGTGCACCCACACGCGTGTACAAGGCCCAGCGCCAGCTTCCTGTCACATGTGTACGCACGCGTGCAAGGCCCAGCACCAGCTTCCCATCCCATGTGTGTGCACCCACGCGTGTGTACAAGGCCCAGCGCCAGCTTCCTGTCCCATGTGTGTACATGCATGCGTGTGTGCAAGGCCCAGCACCAGCTTCCCATCCCATGTGTGTGTGCCCACGCGCGTGTGCAAGGCCCAGCGCCAGCTTCCCGCCTGTGTGTGCACCCATGCGCGTGTGCAAGGCCCAGCACCAGCTTCCCACCCAGGTGTGTGCGTGCATGTGCGTGTGCGAGGCCCAGAACCAGATTCCCGCCCCACGTGTGTGCGTGCATGTGCGTGAAGCCCAGCACCAGCTTTCCATCCCACATGTACACACGTGTGTGAAGTCCAGCACCAGCTTCCCATCCCACGTGTGTGCGTGCATGTGCGTGCGTGCGAGGCCCAACACTAGCTTCCCGTCCCATGTGTGTGTGTGCATGTGCGCGCGCATGCATGTGTAAGGCCCAGCACCAGCTTCCCGCCCCATGTGTGTGCGTGCATGTGCGCGCACATGCATGTGTAAGGCCCAGCACCAGCTTCCCGTCCCATGTGTGTGCATGTGCGTGAGGCCCAGCACCAGCTTCCCATCCCATGTGTGTGTGTGCATGTGCGTGCGTGCAAGGCCCAGCACCAGCTTCCCATCCCATATGTGTGTGCCCACATGCATGTGCAAGGCCCAGCACCAGCTTCCCATCCCATGTGTGTGTGCCCACGCGTGTGTGCAAGGCCCAGCACCAGCTTCCCATCCCATGTGTGTGTGCCCACATGCGTGTGCAAGGCCCAGCACCAGCTTCCCATCCCATGTGTGCCCACGCGCGTGTGCAAGGCCCAGCACCAGCTTCCCATCCCATGTGTGTGCACCCACGTGTGTGTACAAGGCCCAGCGCCAGCTTCCTGTCCCATGTGTGTCCATGCATGCGTGTGTGCAAGGCCCAGCACCAGCTTCCCATCCCATGTGTGTGTGCCCACGCGCATGTGCAAGGCCCAGCGCCAGCTTCCCGCCTGTGTGTGCACCCACGCGCGTGTGCAAGGCCCAGCACCAGCTTCCCACCCACGTGTGTGCGTGCAGGTGCGTGAGGCCCAGCACCAGCTTTCCATCCCACATGTACACACGTGTGTGAAGTCTAGCACCAGCTTCCCATCCCACGTGTGTGCGTGCATGTGCGTGCGTGCGAGGCCCAACACTAGCTTCCCGTCCCATGTGTGTGCGTGCATGTGCGCGCGCATGCATGTGTAAGGCCCAGCACCAGCTTCCCGCCCATGTGTGTGCGTGCATGTGCGCGCACATGCATGTGTAAGGCCCAGCACCAGCTTCCTGTCCCATGTGTGTGCATGTGCATGAGGCCCAGCACCAGCTTCCCATCCCATGTGTGTGTGTGCATGTGCGTGCGTGCAAGGCCCAGCACCAGCTTCCCATCCCATGTGTGTGCACCCACGTGCGTGTACAAGGCCCAGCGCCAGCTTCCTGTCCCATGTGTGCACATGCATGCGCGTGTGCAAGGTCCAGCACCAGCTTCCCATCCCATGTGTGTGTGCCCACATGTGCGTGCAAGGCCCAGCACCAGCTTCCCATCCCATGTGTGTGTGCCCACGCGCGTGTGCAAGGCCCAGCACCAGCTTCCCATCCCATGTGTGTGTGCCCACATGTGCGTGCAAGGCCCAGCACCAGCTTCCCATCCCATGTGTGTGCACCCACGCGCGTGTACAAGGCCCAGCGCCAGCTTCCTGTCCCATGTGTGTGCATGCATGCGCATGTGCAAAGCCCAGCACCAGCTTCCCATCCCATGTGTGTGCGCCCACATGCGCGTGCGAGGCCCAGCACCAGCTTCCCATCCCATGTGTGCCCACGCGCGTGTGCAAGGCCCAGCACCAGCTTCCCATCCCATGTGTGTGCGCCCACATGCGCGTGCGAGGCCCAGCACCAGCTTCCCATCCCATGTGTGTGCCCACGCGCGTGTGCAAGGCCCAGCACCAGCTTCCCGCCTGTGTGTGCACCCACGTGCGTGTGCAAGGCCCAGCACCAGCTTCCCATCCCATGTGTGTGTGCCCACGTGCGTGTGCAAGGCCCAGCACCAGGTTCCCATCCCGTGTGCGTGTGCCCACGCGCGTGTGCAAGGCCCAGCACCAGCTTCCCATCCCATGTGCGTGTGCCCACATGCGTGTGCAAGGCCCAGCACCAGCTTCCCACCCACGTGTGTGCGTGCATGTGCGTGTGCGAGGCCCAGAACCAGATTCCCGCCCCATGTGTGTGCATGCATGTGCGTGAGGCCCAGCACCAGCTTCCCGTTCCATGTGTGTGCGTGCATGTGCGTGAGGCCCAGCACCAGCTTTCCATCCCACATGTACACACGTGTGTGAAGTCCAGCACCAGCTTCCCATCCCACGTGTGTGCGTGCATGTGCGTGTGTGCGAGGCCCAACACTAGCTTCCCGTCCCATGTGTGTGCGTGCATGTGCACGCGCATGCATGTGTAAGGCCCAGCACCAGCTTCCCGTCCCATGTGTGTGCATGTGCGTGAGGCCCAGCACCAGCTTCCCATCCCATGTATGTGTGTGCATGTGCGTGCGTGCGAGGCCCAACACCAGCTTCCCGTCCCACGTGTGTGCCTGCATGTGCGTGAGGCCCAGCACCAGCTTCTCGGCGCACGTGGGGACTGAAAAGCACATATGCTTCTCACGCTCCACGTGACCATCACACAATGGGGCTAAAGTGATCCCTGAGGCTGAATCACCCTGAGGAAGGGTAAGCCTTCCCCTAACAAGATGAATCGCTTGGGGGCTCGACCCCCTCGCCCCCACCAGATCTGTGCAAACACACTCCCGTCGGGGGCCTCTGGGCAGAGGGCCGTGCGAGACCCTCCAGGCAGCTTTCCAGGTGCTGAGCAGCCCCCTCCCGCATCGTAGATTCGATCCACGTTGTCAGTCGCTCCCTGGAAAGCATCTGAGGGGTCCATGCCGCACTGCTGGGCACCCCCAGCACTCCTCCCTGCCCCCCGACAGAAGCCCTCCAGAGGCCAACATCGCTACCCGCTGCATCTCCCTGGCCGCCCCCAAGTCTTTCCCCCTTGAAGAGCCTTCCTCTTCACCCACCCGCCCTGCCTATCGGTCCAGATCCTTCCGGGAAGTTCCAGCCCAGCTCCTCCACAGGGGACCCCCTCCCCGTCCTCCAAAGACTCATGGAAACTCTGAGCCGCGCCTCAGCCACGGGGCTGCAGGCTGCTGTCTTCCGAACCATCTCCCGGTTCTGGTAAGAGGACCTGACGGCTCATATTCTGGCTCTGAGACCAGACCGCTATGCTGTTCAAAATGCAAAGGTTTATTTGTTGACAAAAACACAGTGCTGGGCTTCAGGAGGACGGGCAAAGAGCAACAAGGGGCAATTCCCTACCCTTCAGAGGCTTATGGCTGACCAGGAGATAAACCCCCTGCAAGACCAGACGCGGGCAAGGCAGAGCCACCACGGGTGAGGAGGGCGGCAAGCGATGTTGGGAGCCGAGGAGGTGACTCCAGATGGGCAGGGTGGGGATGGCGTGCTAAGACCCAGACGGACGATGGCAGGACCGGGGGTCACAGCTGCCGGGGACGTCGGCCTGACCTCCAGCTTTAGAAAGGCAGGACAGGAGGAGGAGGAGGAGGGGGGCCGGGGCCATACCTGTTGAGGTTGTTGGGGTGCGGCAGCGAGCTGGAGAACTTCACGGCCCCGTTCAGGTCTTCACTCACCACGATGTCCATCTCGCTCTTCTGCCGGACTTTGGAGTGCCTGTGGACATGGACACCCGACCGTCACGCTGTGTGTAGTGACCCTGATGTCAGCAGGCGCCCAACAGCCCCTTACATGGTGACCTTCCATTTGACAATCAGACAGGATCCCCCCTAGGGTGCTACTGGACCACTTGTGAAGCCCAGCAACCCGCTGGGACGCGTCTTTGGGAGGTGAAGGGCATCAGTACTGCCCTGACAGTCAGGAACCTGCAGGCTTGTACTGCTGTCTCCTGACCTCACCCCGGCCCATCCTGCTCGTTCTTTCACTTTCCATCTAACACAAAGAATGAAGACAGGACGTCCTCACCACGGTTCCTTCACGTGAAATCTGCACACACCACGTACTTCCCTCTAAATGCAATGGCTATGCCTGACTTCTGAAGGCGAGTGAAGTGCTAACGTTTTCCAACTTAGGGAGACCCTTTTGATGTATCTGAAATAGTGTTTAAGGAAAAAAGATTTTAAACTGGCTTCACATGTTCTCGGCGACAAGCGTGATGACAGGAGTCTGAACAACACTTCACAGAGAATCAAGCGCTGACAGTGAACGCACCCTTCTCCGCCCGGAGACCTCCGTGGGGCAGGCGGTTTTCAGTCCTCCATCCCCCACCCTCACCAGGTGAGGAAATGACCTGCCCAACGCACACAACTAGAGACAGAACCAGGGACTTGGATTCAAGGGCAGCTGCTCTTTCTACTCTGACTGTCCGCATCCTTCCTTTCCAAAAAGATGCTGGAGATTCAGACAGAAGATGCTTTAGCCTCAAGTCTCATTGGCAGAGAGGGCAGACTGAGACGAGGAGCACACGGAGCCTGGAAGAGCCAGGGTGGGGCTCGAACCGCCTGCGGGAAGCCAGGCGGTCATTACACATGGTGGGATGGTGCTCTGATAGAAACTCAAGTTTGTCCATGGGAAATTACACAGCTAAATAAAAGGACACAGTAAGTGAAACGCTTACTGCTGAGGCTTGTCCTAAAATGTACTTTCAAGACTGGTCCTTCAAAGCACCTTTATGATAGGATAATAAAGCTTAAATTGCATTTGTTCTGCCGTTTGAGATGAGAGCGAAATTGTTCAAGTTGCCTAAGGCACTGCAGGCAGACCAGACAGGTACGTCTCACAAACTCTCGGGTTTCAGAGATGTGTGCTTGGAAGTGGTCACCTGGCCTCCCGGCAAAGTGAGGAAGGCTGGCTCTGCAGATGGCCAGGCCATCAGGGATGGTTTCAAACGGTATTTCCTCTAGGTCTGATGGATTCTGATTCACCTTGCTATAAATGATGGAAACGCTCTACATTGAACGGGGGAACTGCAGTCAACCCTCGGGGAGTTAAAAACACAACGCACGTGCAGACAGTTTACAGTTGCTGTCTTGACCGTCGCGTGAGGCGGTGTGACTGTAACACAAGGAGCTAAGTCAGCACCGTCAGTCCCCACGGGAGGGCACCCTCCGCCACGTCACCGGGCCCCTCGGGCGCGGAGACTGAGCCTGGGTCTTTTCCAGTGTCTGGTGTGTGAACGGTGACCAAACTGGCCTGCGTCATGGAAAGCTAGTCTTCTTGGAGGATTTCAAAGGCTACGTCTTGGTCTTACAGATAAACATTCTCATGATGTAAGTGCCTGTGTCCTTTGAGAAAGTCCGTGTTTTTGGTACTTCCAGAAAGATACTGAGAAACGTGGCGTCAGCCAGTGCTGCCCCAAAGAGCGGGGGGTAGGGGGACCTCTGCATGTTCCTGGTGGAAATGTTATTTATACAAACTGTGCAGCACGTTGTTAGTAAAAACCAAAAACCTTGAACATGTGCACGATCTTTGGTATGTTGCTCCCACTTCTAGGAACTTATCCCAGGGAAACAACTGTGGATGGACCAGGACTTCCCTACAACGAGTTGTTTCAGTTACGTGTGAAAGGCAGGTTCTATGAGAGTACATATGGTAACCTACTTTGTTTTTTGAACAAACACAGGCACACAGAAGAAGAGTCTGGAGATGGAGAGATGTTAGTGGTGGCAGGAGGAAGTTCTCAGTGTAAAAACCCTGGAGGAGCACACCCAGGGTGGCGTGCCTGCGGTGTCATCACCGAGGTGAGAAGGGGCGAAATCCACAAATGAGCCAGCGGACAGACACATGCCCGCTCGCTTGTGGACGTACAGAACATCCCTGGAGACGGACCCAAAGCCAACAGCGCCAGGCGTCTGTGCTGGGGCGGGGTGTGGACCAAGCAGGTGCTGTGGGGGTGACTTCTCACTCTTCTGCTTTCTGAAGGATGAACCCCAGGAACTCAGCACTGCTCCAAACACTAAAGCTGGAGATAAAAAATTCTGGACAATGGTACTATCGTTTCAGTTAGCGTGTGGTCCCTCGAGGAATCATTGTCAATGAACCCTCATTGGTTGAAGGGAATATTAACTTTTAAATGATGCATTTCAGTAATGACTAACTTTTATGTATATAATGAAACACATATTAATATTACAATTAGAAGAAAAGTTTAAAAATACAGACTAGATTTAAAAACCTTAATCATATTCCTTATTAGAAAATATCTTTTTGGCAGTGTACTTGGCTCACATTTTAAGCCACTGTCTGATGCTTTTAAAACCAAATTTCATAGTTTCTGGTCTTACGTTTAGATCTTTAATCCATTTTGAGTTTATTTTTGTATATGGTGTTAGAAAGTGTTCTAGTTTCATTCTTTTATCAATACAGTATATTAACGCATATATATGGAATTTAGAATGATGGTAATGATCCTATATGCAAAGCAGCAAAAGAAACACAGATGTCAAGAACAGACTATTGGACTCGGAGAAGGTGAGGGTGGGATGATATGAGAGAATAGCATTGAAACATGTATATTACCATTAAAAAAAAAAATGTGTATATTACCATATGTAAAAAAGAAAAAAGTTTGTACTGAGGTGCAGTAACATTTGTCAACAATAAACTTTCGTATACACACATCTCATTATTTGTCACATGAACAGGCCCTTTGCTTGTTTACCAACAGAGCGTGTTGCTGGCATAGGCGCGCACCACCCCCCACACACTCTGCAAACACACTGGCCTCCTGCCCCGCACAGAGCAGCCATTTACACAGACTGGATTTAAGGCTGTTGAGGTGCAGGATCCAGGCCGACACTTAACACCACATCTCTCCAGGCTTTAGGAGCTCAGACTGTGCACACACCAGGTCCCGATAGGACTTCCTTGGGGTGACAGATCACAGGCGTCTCAGGCCCAGCGCGGGGCACCCCATGAGACCGGGAAGGCGAGGTGACATCTGACGAAGACGGGGGACACCCTCCCGGGGGGCGGGCCTGGGCCTCACTCACCACTGCACCGGCTGCCAGTTGGGCAGGAAAGGCCGGAAGCCGGTGATGCACTCGAAGGCCAAGGTGCCGAAGCTCCAGTAGTCCACGGTCACCGTGTACTTCTGCTGCTCCAGCAGCTCGGGGGCCTGCAGGGAGGGGGGTGGCGCACACCTGAGCTGAGCCCGCTCTGAGGGGCCACCACAGTGGGGGGCGCCCAGCATTCTGATCTGCCCCACGCTCCCTGGGCCTGCTCTGAGGGAGGAGGCAACCACGAGTCGGGCAGGTGGTACCTAGACTCTCCCTGGATCTCATTCCATCCTGGGGCTGAGACAAGGGCCTGCGGGGGTGCGGCGGGGGCTGAGGTGTGTTGTGCACGCTTCTCCCAGGCGCTGGGCAGGGCCACAAGGGGAAGTGATCCACGCCACACAAACCCGGGCGCAGTGTATGCAATGAATGCCGGCCAGTCCCCTAACGCGGTCCACGGTCCACGATGGGACAGAATGCTACAGTCAGGCAGGAAAGGCCAGCTGCCCGAGCAGTCAGGCTGGGGTGACAGGAAGCTTCCCAGCATAGGCGGGGTGGGGCTGGCTCAGGGTGCCTGAGGGCAGACGTCCCACAAGCCCAGAGGAGAGGTGTGGGAAGGTCAGCTCGGCCTCTGTGTCTGGCTCTGGACAGACGTTTTGGCCCCCCGAGTGGTCAGAGCTCGGGCCCTGCATTCACTGCTGCTGAGCCGACAAGGGGTCCAGAGGACACAGGGTGGGACCCCCAGGATCCGGCTCTGCGGGCACAGATGCTAAGTCACAGCCCCGGGTCCTCAGCCTGAAACCTCTACCCCCCAGAGCAGGGGATAAAAGGACAGCGTCCACTGCCCAGTGGGGGTTAGTGGGAAGTGCAGATGCACTCACAAGGACCTCAATGACTGCTTTTTCTCGTTTTTCTGTAAGACCCAGGTAGGCTATTTCAGCTCATGGAGCCCAGTGGCTTTCAACTTTTGTTTTTCTTTTATAAACGGCAGACTCTGTTATTCAGTCCACATTTCCTGATCATCATTTGCATGCAATCTACTACTAAGTCCTGCTGAGCCTGATCCAGGCCTTGTTTTTTTTTGTTGTTATTTGTTTGTTTGCTTATGTTTCTTTTTTGCCACACTGCGTGGCTTGTGGGATCTTAGTTCCCCTACCAGGGATCAAACTCTGGCCCCTGGTGGTGAAAGCGTGGAGTCCTAACCACTGGATCCCCAGGGATGCCCCTCTCTCAGGCACTTCTTGAGCCATCGTCTACATCCTCACGGCTACCCCCCAGCTCAGACTAGCCCACCCCAACGGCCTCCATACCACTCGCCCACTGCCTGCAAGTCACCCTCCGCATTGTGCCAAGTATGGTCTCTTCGAAGGTAAACCTGATTCCTCTCATGTTTAAGGGCCTTCACCGTCTCTCCAGAGGTTTCAGGATAAAGTCTGGAATCTCTAACACAGCCAGCGAGGCTCTGAATGATCTGTCCCCTGCCCCTCTCTCCAGCCTCAACTCGAGATGTCTTCCTCCTCCTTCTCTGGTTCCGGCCATGCCTTCCGGATGCCTCCTGCCCCCCCGCCTGGAACTCCGTCTTCATCCCCCAGCCCCTGGACCCTCTCACCCTCCAGGTCCAACACCAGGTCATAGAAGGACACTTGCAGCACATCTGCAGGAAGTGAGGAAGAGCTTCCAGGAAAAATAAGTTTGGGAAGCACTGGGTTCCAAGTAAAGTGGCTTTCTTAGTATAAGAAAGAAATATATTTAAGTACAAGTTTGATGTATGAAGCAGGGCACCCAGAGCCAGCACCCTGGATGGGGTGGGGAGGCAGGCAGGTGGGCGGGGGACTCAGGATGCAGGGGCACACGTGTATGCCTGTGGCTGATTCATACTGATGTGTGGCAAAAACCGTAACAGTGTTGTAAAGCAATTATCCTCCAATTAAATATTTTTCTAAAAAAACCTTAAATATATGCACATGCAATGTGGTTCCCCTCCCCCCAAAAAATAAAACGTAAAAAGAAAAACTACAGCTGATCAGTATTTCTTGGATGAATGGGGGACTCAAATAGAATCACAATATTCCAACCAAATAAGAAGAAGAAAGGGTGGGAGCTGGAAGCCAGCCCTCTCCTCATGGCCCCTGAGATTCTGCGTGGGAACGGAGGCCCCTCTAGGGCAGCGAGAACCTGGTTTAAACTGTTTAAACTCTCTGGGTCAAAACACGGCATCACAGGAGGGTTACGGGACACGCGCCGGCCCAGGAGCCGAGCCCTTTAGACACAAGAGGATGACCGTGTCCCGCCACAGGGCCTCTGGGAGGATGAGGAGTCTGACCTCACACACCAGCGTGTTTCCTGCATCCAGGAATCATCCAGAGAGCTGGCAAGCTCAGACGCAGAAGGCCAGGGAGGAAGCAGGGCCCCGCAGCCACGGCCTCCCGAGAGGCTGACGCACGGAGCCGGGAACCCCGCCTCTTACCAGGTACTGCAGGGTCCCCACGAAGGAAGTGCAGAGGCTGCCCTGGTCCAGCTCCTTGGCGTATCCCAGGTCAATAATTTTGTGTATTAACTGAAAGAAAACACAGGGAGGGGGAGACATCTGAGGGTTATGAGAGTCCACTGTCCTTCAAGAATCCTCAACGCCTCGCTGGAGCAGAGGGTGCATCTCTGAATTCCCAGTTCCAAGACCCTAAGCTCCTCAGGACTGCCGAATACGCAGAATGCCTAGATGCGGTAGGTTCAGGCAAAAGAAAACAATGTAAAAATGCCAGGCGCGTGTCCTCCCTTGCCCGGCAATCACTTGCTAGAGGAAGGTCAGAATTAGGAGACCACACACCAGCCGTCAGGATTGCGAACCCCGGAGTTGATGTGACGCGAAGGACCAGACAGGGTTCCTTCTCAGTAAACACCTTAAATTCTCAAACCTCCGATGGACTGCCAGGAATGAGTGTGAACAGGGGCAGAGGTGAGGGCTAGGACGGGCGTGGGTTACGCCGGGATGCTGACGGAAGCCGCGGGGGAGAGATCAGGCGGCCCACGGCTGAGCAGCTGCATTCCACTCTTCTGAGCCCTGCTCCCCACCCAGCTGAACAAACACGGCCCAGCCCTGCAGGGAGGTGACCCCACACCAGAGCGGGGTCCCCCCAAGAGCTCTGGGGAAACGGCAGGCTGGACCAGGCCAGCTCCAAATACATCCTTTCGGCCACGTCCAGAACCCACCTACAGCTGAATTCCCCGTGAGCTTCAAAAGCTGAGGCTCCCAAACAAATGGGAAACAAAAATAGTCCGTTTCCAAGAAGTGTGAGGCCCAAAGGCTGGGGCCGGGGTGGGGGGGTGGCAGTTGGAAGCCAAACATTATTTTTCTTATCAGATTCCTGCAACTTGGGACAGTTAACAATGTGGTCCATTCAAATCGGCTTCAATCTGTGAGCCTGAACTTTTCACCGGATTTTGTTTTGATTCAGAGAGCGCTCCCAGAGAATCAAAGCAAATACGTGAGCAAGGAAACCCAAACGTAAGCAGACCCACACAGAGCACTCCTCGCGCCCGCTGCCTGCCCCCAGGTGCTCGGCCCGCGCTCGCCCACCCCTCCCCGAGGCTGGCCCGCGGGGTCACTCACTCTCTGCTCTCCTTGCTGCAGGACGATGTTCTCTGGCTTCAGATCCCGATGGATGATTCTGTTCTCGTGAAGGTATCGAAGCGCAGAGGCTGAGAGAGGGTGCAAAGCAGGGCGAGTTCCCGTTAAGCCCGGACAACACCTTTCACTCGGCATTTGCCTCCCCAGTGAAAGATGGTTATCGCGTGTCCCGGACGCACACCCCAAGTCCGTGCAGGGGCTCGCGGTGGGGGGGGAGGACAGGCCCACAGACGCCCCGCAGGTGAAGGAAGGGGGACCTGGCTACATGAGCAGAACTGGGGCCAGCACCAGGATCTGCCTGGTTCACGCAAAGAACTCCGAGCCTTCCATCCACGCGGTCACCACCTCCAGTCTCGAGCAGCAGTTCTCAAACGGCACTGCCCATTCCTGCAGCATCAGACTTGGTTCACAGAAACACCAGACCCTCGGGTCCTGCCCCAGGTGGACTGAGTCGGAAAGCGGGGGGGTTACCCCGCTGTCTGCTCTTTACCAAGCCCTCTAGGTGGTGATGACTAACTTTGAGATGGGGACCTTCTCTGGCCTAGAGGCTCGAAAAGTAACTTCTGCAGCGTGGGCAAGGGAGACGGGCCCTCTGGGCAGACAGCACTTGGTCATCAGATGCTGAGGACGCAGGGCAGAGCTGCCTCCGGGGAAGAAGTAGGGTGGGGGGCCTAGAAGGGGAGACTGGGGGACGCCTTCAATACATCTGCCGGTCCAGCGTGCATCTGCCGTGTGCCCCGTCCTCTGCTGGGCTCTGAGGGCCGTGAAATAAGGGAGGACGTGGTTCCCAGCTTTAAAGGGCTCAGACTCTAGCTGACAAGGAAGCAGCCCGCATCACCCGGCTCACTCGCTACCATAGCCTTGGCTATGAAGAGCAAATGTGACCCCATGACCCAGCACGGCCAAGGTTCAGACGCCCATCAGGATGCGGTTTTTACCCTAAGAGAGGTTTTAGCAGAAGCCCTAACAACCTGTATGTACCACAGATGAAAGAAACAAGGAAGTATTGGAAAGATAAAATGATCTTTATCTGGAAATGATCTGACTCAAATAAGCCGAGAAGACTCAACAGACTAAAAACTGGGGGAAACATAGTAAGCTGTCTGGAAGCAAAACAAGTAGATACAAATCAACAGCTTTTGTCCCTGTCATAGATCCAGCTGAAAGGAAAAAAAAAAAAAAAATTCCATTCACACTAGCAGCAAAAATTCTAAAACACCACAGGATAAATTTAGCAAGAAAAAAAAATATAGCATCATGGGAGGAAAATGATATGGCATAAAAAAAAAAGCCAAACAAAAAACACAAAGAGGTTTTAAAAGTTTATGGCCACTAGAGAAGAGAGTATCGAGGGTCCTTAAACAACTAAAAATCAAGTTACCAGGGGAATCACATATTACTCTAATAAAACTCTAATTCAGAAAGATACCTGCACCACTACGTTCACTGAAGTGCTATTCACAACAGCCAAAACAGGGAAGCAACCTAAATGTCCATTAACAGACGAAGGGTCGCAGAAGATGCTGGTATGTGTACAATGGAATGTTACTCAGCCATAAAAAAGAATGAAATAATGCCTTGCAGCCACATGGATGGACCCTGAGATTATCACAGTAAGTGAAACAAACCAGACAAAGATAAATATCACATGGTTATCACTTACCTGTGGAATCTAAAAGAAACTGATACAAGTGAACTTCTATGCAAACAGAAATAGACTCATAGACAGGGAAAACAAGCTTATGGTTACAAAAGGGGAAGAAAGGGGAGGGATAAATTAGGAGTCTGAGATTAATAAACACTCACCACAGTACATAAAACAAGGACCTACTGTATAGCACACAGAATTATATTCAGTATCTTGTAATAAACTAGAATGGAAAAGAATGAAAAATACACACACACACACACACATATATATAACTGCATCACTCTGCTGTACACTTGAAATGCTTTAAATCAACTATACTTCAATTTAAAAGAAAGAAAGAAAAATTTATGGCAAAAGATACTATACAAAGAGCAAAAGACCAAAAAAGGGGAAGAAAAATATCTGTAACACATATGCCAAAAAAGCATGTATTTACAGACAAAAACTCCTACAAACCAATAAGAAAGCAACCCAGGTGTTAGGGAAGCAACACTACTATTTTCAAAATCATAATGTTGTGTTACTTTTCTAAAGAAAAAAATGCATTTTTTTACCTTAAACGAACATAAAAGAAAACAAAGAAGTGGGTTAGATAGGTGCTTCCCAGGGTTTTAGCTTCAGGCCAGCAGAATTGTGGATAAAGACTGAGGATGGCGTTCAAGAGAAGATGACTATGTTTTTATTTTCCAAGGTTAGGTACACTTAAAAATGATATTATCTATTACCAACAGAACTGAGTCATTAGTGATTTAAGAAAGAAAAGACCACTCTAATACACAAACAAAGCAAGCAAACCCGTAGAAAAACTGGCAAAGAACACGTGAAGGGGTAACTTATAGGAATAGAAACGAAACACAGACCGCAAAGAATTATGCAATCACGTAAAAAGTCACTCAAGCTCACTGGCCGTCCACAAAGTACACACGAAAGGAACAACAAAATGCCTTTTCACTTCTTCAACTGGAAGGAATCTCAGATGAGATGTAAAAGGCACTCCCTATATCGCCGGAAGGAGTAATAACTGCTGTGCAATTGGGGGAAAGAAATGTGGCAAAAGCGATTCAATCTTAAGAAGCGCATGTCGTCGGACCCTCTGTTTCTGCCTCTGGCAATCCGGCTTACAAAGTCAACAGCACCCTCACATACGGATACAGGTGCGGGCTGCACAGAGTCAAGTGAAATCATTAGAGACTAATGACAAGTCACCAATCAGGGAACGGCTGAACGAATGATGGGAAATCCACAGTATAACTGGCAATTACTAAAGATTATTTACGCTTCTATTACCTGATTCAGAGGGATGTCAATGGGGTAATGGCATGAACCTCTTTTTTTATTCAAGGCAATAAGAGGTCAAAAGCAAAAGCGATAACACCACTAAGAGAAGTCTCCTAAAGGGTGCTGGGCCAGGGCGCAGCAGGGAAGGGGTGCACCCCCAGGGGGAAGAGACAGCCTTCCAGAACCCAAGGGACCAGATGTGCTGTGTAAAGACTTTTCATGCTGAGTGTTTTCTGAAAACACAGGGAAACCCCTGAGAGTTAAACACCCAACTTCCACCTTCTCGGGGCGTTCCAGCGCACATTAAGTGAAATCGCAAAACCTCTCACTGAATCTGCCCTTAAAATCCAGCATTTGACCGTAGAGTTTCGACATTTCACACTTGTTCCCTCTTCTTCTTTGCTTTCACAACTGGGCACAGCAGATGGGCTTAGGTCCAACGAACGTCCAGATGAAGCAACATGCCCACTGCTCTCAGAGGGTACACCCCATGGGCCACCCACCTTGTTCTGCTGGGGGACTTCCCTGGCCATCATGGCCATGGTTAAGACGCCCGTCCACTGCAGGGGGCACGGGTTCCATCCCTGGTAGGGGAACTGAGATCTCCCGTACCATGGGGTGTGGCAAAAAAAAAAAAAAAAAACCAGACTGGTGCTTCTCACCAGCACTTTCACTTTTGTTTTACTGACTTTTACTAGGGTCAAAGCACAGTGTGAAAACAGGCTCTGATAACCGCCTGGGCACGACCCTGCACACGAGGATGCCATCTCCCCTCACGTGAACTCACGGCTGGCGGGGAGCACCCGTGGGGGAAGACGGGGTGTGTCTGCTCAGCCACCGAGTCCCCAAGGCCTGTGTGGCTGTGTGACATGAGCCTCAGGGGCTCTCACAGAAAGGCGGGGGTCCATCTGTCCAAGGCCAGGATACGTGAACGTTGAGACTCACAGTAGTGTGAACAAGCAGGAATGCAAGGCCTCTGACTCTAGGCGTGAACGTCTCACTGAGAGTGACGTGGGGTAGGACGAGCGGGGAGATGCCCTGAGAAGCCCCTGGGGAAGCAGAGCACTCACATCAGATGGAGGGCACCGCTCGATGCCACGACGCTCGAGAGCCGTGCCTGGGTCTTTAGGGAGGACGGAGGGCAAGCCAGTGACCCAGCCGGTGACCCTGTTACCAGCGGGCTCTCTTTATGCTGAAGCCACTGCATATAACACACCTCAGCTCTCATTTCGGGAAGTCACTCATTTTCAAATACTCTTTGTCAACTTAATCAAATCTGGAATTAGACAATTAGTGTGTGTATATATATATACACACTATATACATATACATGTACTATATACATATGTACACTATAAAGTGAAAGTGAAGTCGCTCAGTCATGTCTGACTCTTTGTGACCCCGTGGGCTGTAGCCCACCAGGCTCTTCCATCCATGGGATTCTCCAGGCAACAACACTGGAGTGGGTTGCCACTGCCTTCTCCAGGGGATCTTCCCAACCCAGGGATCGAACCTGGGTCTCCTGCATTGCAGGCAGACGCTTTACCGTCTGAGCCACCAGGGAAGCCCATGTACACTATATGTGTGTATATATACACACTATATATACATATTGACTATGTATATATTGACAATCCTATGTTTCTTACAGTGAGTGAAATGGTCAAAACATTGACGGGCAAGGGCTTGGTGACAGCGCCGCTTCCAGGATCAGACCTTGAGAGGCTCAGTTCAGTCTGACGGTGGCTGATTTAACGGAACAGGACTGCGGGGGGCAGTGTCATGAATCAGAGTTTTCTCTGAGATGGAAAAAAGAAATACTTGTGTGTCTGAAACTTTCTTAAAAATCGAAGCCCCTCACCGTAGAGATATCGCATGCGTATAAAACTGGAAAAGTGGCCCACCCAGCAGGAAAGCCTACGGGCCCCGTGTTCCCATGTTCCAGTGACAGGAAAGAGGCGCCAAGCGGCACTGTGTGTGAAGTTTACCGCACGTAGCGGCATCTCCTCAGGCGGACGTGGCTCGGGGTGGAGTCTGTGTCAAGCACCGTCCCCTCCTGGGCCCTTGGCGGGAACGGCACCCAGGTCTTGGAGTCCAGCTTCCCGCTGGCTCATGAGGGAGACACGGACATATAACTGCAGACTGTGATGCTCCTGAGTTGTCACTGATGAGCCAGAATCCCAAACCATGCTCCAGAGATGAGGGAACAGACGGGACCAGCGAGACTGCCATCAGAAAAGCGGCTGAGTGAGGACTGTGTCCATGAAGCCTACTGACCACACCCTGAGCTGAAAGGGACCACTGAGCTCTCCTGAGGGTCGCCTGCTCGGGACGACCGCGACCCTCACGCCGCGGGGAAGACGTGCAAACATCGATGGACCAGGGACGCTCCAGGTGGTCCAACGGTTAAAGAACCCGCCTGCCAGTGCAGGGGACACAGGTTTGATCCCTGGTCCAGGAAGAATCCACGTGCCGTGGAGCAACCAAGCCCATGCACCACAACTGACTGAGCCCGTGGGCCTAGAGCCCGCGCTCTGCAAGAAGAGAGGCCCCCGCAGGGACCAGCCCGCGCCCCGCAACGCACAGGGGCCCTGACTCGCTGCAACCGGAGAAAAGCCTGCCACAGCAACGCAGACCCAGCGCAGCCAAAGATAAATAAAATAAAAAGTTCTTAAGGCTTAAAAAAAAAAGATAATGGACCAGCAGGCTGACACACAGACTAGAAGACAGAAAAGACAGTCAGCAGATGGTGGCGTAAGTCCCCGTTACGGAGAAGGGCAAGAGGACGTTCGTTCACTCGGTAGAAGCTGGCTGTGAGCTACTGAGCGCCAGTCGCTCTGAGGTCACTGGGCTTTCCAAGCAAGAGGGCTGGAAGGCCAAGTGCAGATGCGTGGCGGGAGATCCAGCCCCTCTAATGGGTTCTTGGCTAAAGGAGAGCCTGTGACTCACGATCGAGGTAGCAGGGCGGTGCTGCCAGGGCTGAGAGGGAAGTGCAGAGTCACCCTCTTCACCTCGCCGTCCTGAACAAGTGTCTTCTGTGTGGCTGGTGCTGTCAAAAATGTGCTGCTGGGTCGCACCATTTCCTTCACTTGCTGCACAAATAATCTGGTCTACACGGCATGGCTCATATCCTAAAGAAATCCTAAGGAAATCAGTCCTGAATACTCATTGGAAGGACTGACGCTGAAGCTGAAACACCAATACTTTGGCCACCTGATGCGAAGAACTGACTCCTTGGAAAACACCCTGATGCTGGGAAAGACTGAAGGCAGGAGGAGAAGGGAATGACAGAGGATGAGATGGTTGGATGGCATCACTGACTCGATGGACATGAGTTTGAGCAAGCTCCAGGAGTTGGTGATGGACAGGGAGGCCTGGAGTGCTACAGTCCATGGGGTCACAGAGAGTCGGACATGCCCGAATGACTGAACAGAGAACTGAGTCTGATCTATGGGTCCCAAGCCCAGAGGTCAGTCCTTACTGTTGAGGACAGGCAGAGGCCATGCCTGAGTGGAGTACTGGGTAGAGGAGGCCACGAGGGCAGAAGAATCCGAGCGAGAGGCCCACTGTGCTCGCTGGGCCAGGGTGGTCCCCACGGAGGGGCAGACCAGGGGGAGGGGCCGGAGCGGCATTCTGAAAGGCGTGCATGGGCAGAGGCTCAGGAGGGGATCAAAGAGCGGGTTTTGAAGTGAGCTACAGCGAATCAGGAGAGACGGGAGGCTACGAGGTTTGGCCTTGACCCAGCAGGGGATTGTGATGGACGTGTCCTCTCAGAAGCACGAGAGAGGGATCAGTCAATGGGAACAGGCGCCCAGGAGAGTGAGGTGCTAGGACGACTCTTAATGAGTGGAGGCAGTGGGCATAGGAAGGGAAAGTGGGGTGTACACATGAAGGAAAAGACTGGAGACTTCACACGGAGGGGACGCAGGGTGGGAAGAGGGGCAGATTCTGAGAAGAGACGAGATTCAAAGTAGGCACCCGCGTCTGGGTGACTGGCAGGAAGACGGGGCCAGGGACGAGGCAGAGGACGTCAGGAAGGGATCGGGTTTAAGGAGGACGTCGAGGACTTCATCTTGGAAGTGACTTGGGGAGAAGCACCATGGAGACGTGGATACGGAGCTGAGGATGGAGGTCAGGGTTGAACACACAGACCTGGGAGAATATTCAGTGGATAAAGATTGGTGAGAGAGACCTGGCACACGGAATACTGGAAGCAGCGGGTGGTCACCAGGCACAGAGCAGGACACACAGGGTGGGGCAGGGACAGACAGACAGCATCGAGACGAAGCTCCAGGGAGAAGAGGATACAGGAAGAGAGAGGCCAGGGGACCCCGGGAGCCATCAGGCTAGGGCGGCACGGCGAACGTCACAGATATTCCAGGTGGCCTTTCTGAAAATCAGAACCCAAACAGCAAAAATGCAACACTCAGAGTTAGAAGGGACCCTGGGGCTCACCCAGTCCAAGCGCTCATTTCAAGCCGAGGACACGCAGGCCCAGAAAGTCACCTTGGTTTCCTAGAGAGGAAAGGCCCCTGAACGAGGAGGCAGAGCCGGGGGAGTGGGGAAGGCCAGGACTGAGAGCAGCGCTTTTATTCTGATTATGTTCGTTAAACCTGCTTACTTAACGATTTTCCAGGTACTCTATACACAAATAAGCTGAATTTCTGAGATCCGGTAGTCACCTTTCAGGACAATCAGCAGTGCAATCAGAATGCAGGTATTCAACAGAAGCAGCAAGTAAAGCCACAGTGAAAGAAATCAGAGCAGAGAGCCCCGGGCCCTGACTCCCGAAAGCCCTGCGCTCCCTCTGGAGCCCTCCCCGTCCTGTGAGGTGGACGGGCTGGACCCCTGCGAGGAGACGCTCCGCCGGGGACCGACAGTGACTCAGAGCTGAGCCCACACGGAACAGTGAGCGGGGGCCCCCGAGGCTCGAGGACAGGGCGGTGGGTCCCCACGACCCCCCGGCCGCCCGAAGAACCAAGATCGCTGCAGAGCCAGGGTCCAGGAGGGCCCCAGGGATCGCTCACTGTCCCTTCCGGCTGGCCTGGGCGTGGGCAGTCCCCACACTTCAGGCAGCACAGACCTGGGCCTCCAGAGCGGGCAGGAGTTTGCTGTCAGCCGGCAGAAGGAAACACATGGCAATGTTTTCCAGAGGATAGTGAGTCCACTGAGTTACAACTTCCTTGAGCTATTTTAAGGTCGCTTTATGTGGAGGACAGATCGCTTCCAGCTTCCTCAGCACCTGTCTCCAGACCTCTCAGCAGCATAAGGGCAACATTCCAACAGGCCCGCCTGTCCCGGCACAGGAAATGGGCTCACCCACAGGCTTCCTGGGCGTCCACTCGCTTGCTCATGTGCACTCTGCAAGACCGTCTCGGGCAACGTGAAGCTCCCTGGGAAATTCCTGCCTGTGTCTATCATCCTGATGCTGCTCTGCCTGGGCATCTCTGGGAGACCAGCGGCACCGGAGAGGTTAAAGCTAAGCAGCGGTCACCAGCCAGTCAAAGCTATGGTGTTTCCAGTGGTCATGTATGAATGTGAGAACTGGACCACAGAGGAGGCTGAGCGCCGAAGAATTGATGCTTTTGAACTGTGGTGTTGGAGAAGACTCTTGAGAGTCCCTTGGACTGCAAGGAGATCCAACCAGCCCATCCTAAAGGAAATCAGTCCTGGGTGTTTACTGGAAGGACTGATGCTGAAGCTGAAACTCCAATCCTTTGGCCGCCTGAGGCAAAGAACTGACTCATTTGAAAAGACCCTGATGCCGGGAAAGATTGAGGGCAGGAGGAGAAGGGGGCGGCAGAGGATAAGATGGCTGGATGGCATCACCGACTCAACGGACATGAATCTGAGCAAACTCTGGGAGATACTGAAGGACAGAAGAGCCTGGTGGGCAGCAGTCCGTGGCGTCACCAAGAGCTAAACACGACCGAGCGACTGAACAACAACAAGAACGAGGCGTCATCCAGGGCGTGCCACGCACCGGCCCCGTGGGCAGGGGTGGGCTCTGGCCATATCTGCGGTCAGCCTGGCAGGGACCAGTGGGGCAGCTCCACAGAGGGACGTGGGTCGGCCCCTGGGACTAACTGGAACTAAACAGGCTCAGGAAACATTCCAGAGTACAAAAGCGTTATGTGAGAGGAGCTCCCAGAAACCCTTTTGAACTCGGGCTCCATGACGACATTGTGCAAAAGAAAAATAAACTTCATGAATCTTGTACACAGGTCAGAAAAGGGACAGAAAGGACAATCTGAGCTTATCAGCAATCCCCCAATCAGGCGGCCGGATGGCATCCAGGAGGCAGCGAGGGCGGTGGTCTGAGCGAGGCCGGACACTTCCAGGGAGGGACGTCCTGGAAGACAGCCACCTGCCCGGCTCACTGGACCTCAGCCCTGGGTCACACAACTGAGGACAGTGGAGGTTTTCCAAAAGGGGTGCTGTGAACCCACACCCGGGGGGCGGGGGCAGAGAGGAGGGACGAGCACAGGGCAACTGCCCTAGACTCCTGACGCTTCTCACCAGGCGAGTTATGTGCCCGTCTCAGCAAATAAAGCTGCTGCCCTTAAGAAGTAACAGGGGACTTCCCTGATGACCTAGTGCTTAAAAGTCTGCCGGCCAATCCAGGGGACACAGGTTTGATCCCCAGCCCAGGAAGATTCCCACGAGCCTCAGGGCAACGAAGCCTGCGAGCCGCAGTTACTGACCCTGAGTGCCGCAGCCGCTGAGCCCTGTCCACACAAGAGCCTGTGCTCGGCAACAAGTGAAGACGCTGCAGTGAGAAGCCCACGGACCACAACGGGGAACAGTCCCAACTCGCCGCAGCTAGAGGAGGCCCAACTGCGGCATTGGAGACCCAAATTCCATTAAAGGAAATGTGCCGAAGGTCACGCGGCTAACAGGCGGCAAGAGCTGCTATCTGACCCCCGACAGTTCATTTAATCATATGTGAACAGCTGTCCTTTTAAATAAAAAGTAGGCCCTTAATCTAATTTCCTTTGGGATTTATCTCATTCACTGACAAGTATGTATAAAGCAGCTGCTACGCAAGGGACTACTATTGCAGATGCAGGAGACACAGCGATGACGAATTCTTGGCCTTCACGAGTTTAATTCTAGCGGACTAGCACTTCAAAGAAAGCCTCGTTATTTCCAACTCGGGGCCAGAGAGGAAGACAGGGAACAGGCGACCTAACGACCTTTGACACTCATCCACTGACAGGAGAGTGGGACCACACACGCCTCCCTGGGGCTTACCTGTCCTCACTATTCTGACTTACGTGTAACTCACACACACTCACCTCTTGAATACGTAACAGAAAGCTACCACAGGAAGTACCTGGACACGACATGTGGCCACACCGAGAACGTAAGACCCGCAGAGGCTCCTTAAGTATCCCGAGGGTCACTGGAGGATGCTAAAGGTACAGGAGGCAGTGGACAGTTGTGGGTGCCTGAGACAATCACGCAGAGACTATCTTAACAACAATTTCCTGAATGCACAAATAACCTACTGAGCGAAAGCACAACATTTGAAGAAATAACATACAGAAAAGACTTGAGGCTCTAACCAGAGACAAAAGCTGTCCACAAAGAGCAAAACAACATGCTCCAACCTTCTGACCTGCCTTCGACTCAAGAGAATAAACTGTGATGTGGCCACCGGCGCAGAAGACACGTAAACGTCCGTGCCCAGCGGGGATGGGCCAGCGTGGGGCGGGGTCCAGGGGGCAGGTGGGATCTTGGCCGAAGGACTGGACTCTCTAGGGAGTCAGAGAGGGCGCCTCCCTCTTTGAAGCAGTCTGGCTGATGATGGACGCACACTCAGGCCACATAAAACTGCTGCAACGTCTTCACGCTGCACATCTGAAACTCACGTGTGTCAAACGTCAATTACACCTCAATGGAGCTGGAAAAGAAACCCCAAACTGCTGCCACGTCACCGTGTCCTCACCGTGAACCCCATCCACAGGACAGACACAGGCTCGAGACTGAGCGGGAATTTTCCACGTCCCACTGCTCGGATCCTAACCGTAAGCACGTCGTCACTCCACTCCCCGTCGGTTCCTTCTCGCCCAGAGTGAAGAGGCGGCAGGGGCAAGGCCGAAGCCCCGGGCACTGCAAGCCCCCCTACCCTCCCAGGCCAAGCGTCAGCAACGCGGCTTTACAGACGGGGCGAGGTGGCAATAACTGGTGAACCTGGGTGAAGGGCGTATGGGGTTCACTGCACTGCTCTTCCGACTTTCCTATATGCTTGGTATTTTCCTAAAAAGAAAGTCTGAACATACCAAAAGAAAAAACACACAGCTTCCAAGAGGGTGCGGTGGGCGAGGGGTGAACACGGTGTTGTTCCCCAAGCTGGGGGCAAACATTGAGTGACGAACCCTGGCTATTTCTCAACTCCAGATCTCGGACTGGCACCTGGCACCATCAACCCTGCAGATTTACCCCAAAAGGGCAGGCGCCAGGGCCGGGGAGGTGGTATCTGACCGCTGCACGCCGAGGTCAGGCTCCTGCTGCCCAGGCCAGCCGGGCCTTCTCAGAGGGCCGTCAACACCCTCCCTGGAGAACGCCAAGGGTTAAACAGGGTTTAAAGGAGCACCGTTTTTTCCTATGCCTTCGGCCAGGAAGAGAAGTACCAACAAGGCAGTGGAAAAATTCACTGCCAAGGGATGAGATGCATTCAAAGGACAACCAACTCCATCGCTGGCCGTGCCGGGAAAGCTGGGAGTGGGGCTCTTTAACGGGAAAGGAAACTTGCTCCTCTGTGCACATTAGTCCGGAAGGAAGGGAAATCTGAGTTCAGCGCCCGCCTGACTAGTCCCTGTCGACCGCCCCCCGACCAGTCTCCTGCCACCGTCTGTCCCCACCAACCCCACCTCCGCAGAGACCGGCAGACCCGTCACCTCCCCTCTGCCCTCGCGAGGCCCATCCCTGGCGGGCACAGCCAGATGTCCGGGGCTGGGGTTTACCGATGTCGCTCAGCAAGGTGAGGATGGCTCCTTCCCGCAGGCCACAGCAGTTCTCAAACTGGTTCAGGTACTGTCGAGAAGGGGGAGAGGTGTCAGGGGGAGCAGTCACCAGCCACCAACGTGCTATCCACAAGGGTCCTCTGCAAGCCAAGGCCATATGAGCGCTCCCCGGGTCCTGGGTGGGCAGGCGGCTGGGCGGCAGGACTGGCGGGGTCGGGGCCCGGGTGGGGAAGGAGAAAGGAAGCCTGCGAGCTCCTGGAGGTGCTCATGTGTGCGACCCTGACCCGTTCTCAGAGCCTCACCTGAGCCACAGTCTCAGGGAAGCGGGCGCAGCCAGATGAGCCACTGCTGATCCACTGCTCCCAAGAGCCCTGGGGACCCACTGAACCCCTCCTTCCGACCCCTTCCCCTTGCCCTGGGTGGGGACGACAGCAGGGACCACGTGGCAAGCACTCGCCACGTGCTGGCACCAGGACAGGGCCAGAAGAGCAACGGGGAAGCACACGACGCTGGGTCTGGGAATGGCCGAGCGCAGACACAGTGTCACCTGGCTGTCCGGCCCCCCAAGCCCCATCCCTGCCCCAAACCGTGCACCTTCTTCCCTAGGGAGGAGTGAGGGGATGTGGGTGGAGGCAACCTCGTTTCGGTACAAAGCCAGCTTGCACCCAGAGTCCGCACGGCCCTCCTGCTCTTTGCGGATGGAGAGCTGCGTGGATGCGCTCCATGGAGCCTTGCTGCCCCGTCTCACTGCACCCTGCCCTGCCCACCTCTGAGGCCAGCATCGGCGGCCTTCCCAGTTCATGGGTGAAGATGCCAGACCGAAGGCGTCTGTCCACCCCCACGGCCGCTGCAGGACGGAACTGCCTCAGGATGCGAGTCCACCTGAGGCTCGTCCACCTCCTGGCCCCAGTAGCTTATCGAGAGGCTCGGTCTGCTGTGAGAAGCCGGCCTCAACTTCAGAAAGCAACTCCCAGACACGAGGGGCACCGATGTTAAGTCCATGAGCTACTCCCATACCCGGCACACACGCCTCACTCCTCCGATAAGCTCTGGCTTCTACATTCGCTCACGCACTGGCCGACCCTGTCTCCCCGTCCAGGAGTATGGATTTTGAGTGTTCAGGAGCAGGGAAAGACAGGCCACTCCACTTGGAACCGAGAGGATGGACCCCGGGCACCGGGACAGCAGCACGCCCCCACCCCCCACCGATCTCCCCTGGGGACCGCGTGGACGCAGGCCCCGTGGGACGCCACCCCGCCTCCGCCACACCACCCTGCACCCCGGGCCGGGTCAATCATGCCCCAGTCTGTGTCACTGTCTTCCCCGGTGGCCCAGCTCCCCTGCTGCCCATGAGATGACGTCGGAGGCCCCCCGCTGCCGTAAGCTGGTCGCCTCCCACCTACCGCCCACGCTGCCCGCCAAGGAGTGTCCACTCGGCTTCAGGGACACGGCCTTATCTCCCTAAATAGCTGTAGTTAGTAATCCAATGGCTGTCAAAGGTTAGGAAAATAAGTGAGGAAAACGGAAGTGCTGTCCAGTCCCCGTTTCTCCTATCAGTCCCTGCCCGTGGGCCGTGCCAGCGCCTGTGCTCACATCCTGCCCTGACACCCCCGGGCGGGAGATGGCCGCTTGGGCACATGGGCCTCATGGAAAGTCCCTCTGCAGAGGAACAGTGGCAGGGGACAGGAGATCAGCGGGAAAGTAGGCGCCGCTGGCTCTGGGAGCGGCCGAGGGGGCACGGGGCACCTGCTGGCTGTCCTGCCCTCCCCATCCCCATCCCTGCCCATAACCGTGCACCTTCTTCCGGGGTGAGGAGTAACGGGTTTGCACAGACAGGCAACCTCTCTGCAATACAAAGCCACCTTCTGCCCAGAGCCTGCACGGTCCTCGGGCTCTGTCTCCACACTACTGTCCTCACAGACGGAGCGGGGCCCGCGGCTGGGACCTGCAGGTGAGACCCGGGCTCTGCCACTGCAGCTGTGGCGACCCAGCCCCTCTGGGCCACGATGCGCCCCCCGCTTCACTGGGGATCCCATCTGTTTCCCCTGCATCGCGGGGCTGCTCACAAGGCCATGAGTAAGAGCAGGTCATGGTACCGTTTCAGAGATGGGACACAGACTGCCCCATACAGAGATGTGCAGACGTGGCGGGAAGGCAGGCACGGAGCGGAGCCCAGAAGCTGCGTCAGCGGCGGCTCTGGGTCCCTGGCCCGGCCCGCCAGGGCCGACTCAGTCCCTTCCTGCCCCACTCCGTGACCCCGGGCGGCCACGTCTGGGAGAAGCTGTGCTCACAGGGACGGCGACCATAGGGCACCGAAGGGCTGACACAGCCCTGCCTGCTGGGGGAGGAAGGTCTGTCTGGGGCTGGTCCGGCCCCACCCTGGACTCAGACCGGTGGCATTCCCTCATCACTCAAGGGACAGCCGCAGCGTGCACGCCAAGCCCTGCCCTGACCTCCGCGCCCCACCCTGGGTGGCCCCCAACCCCGCCCAGGGCCCCGCAGCCTCACCTTGCCCCCCAGCCCAGGGCACCCACCCCAGGCCCCGCAGCCTCACCTTGCCCCCCACCCTGGGCGCCCGCCCCAGGCCCCGCAGCCTCACCTTGCGCAGGTCCCCGCCCTGGCAGTACTCCATGGCCAGCAGAGGCAGGTCGTTGGGAGCCAGGCTCTGCATGCCTTCAGGGACGTCCCGGGCGGCCACCACGTTGGGGTGGTTCAGCCTAGGGGGGAAGGGGAACGGGTGAGGGGGGCGGACACCGGGCCTACCCCTGCCCCCCAGGGCCTCGAGGTGCCAGGGTCTGGAGGGTGCAGGGGCGAGGGCACGGCTGGCCCCTCGCCCAGGGCCCCGGCGGCAGCACTCGGTCAGCACCATGAGCCCTGGCCCTGCAAGGGCCCTGGGGGACGTGGTTCTCCTCAGAGGCCCCCCAGCAGGACCCCCGCGCCTCCCAACTGCACGCCACTGGGTGGGGATGGGGTGTGTGTGCGTGGTGTGTGGGTGGCGTTTGTGCATGTGGTGTGTGTGTGTGTCTGCATCTGTGTCTGTATGTGGAGTGTCTGTGTATGGTGTGTGTGTGGTGTATATGTGGGGTGTGTCTGTGTGTGTGTACGTGTGGTGTGTGTATCTGTATGTGGAGTGTGTGTGGTGTGTTTGTGGCATGTGTGTCTGTCTGTGTGGCATGTGTGTGTGCATGCGTCTGCGTGTAGAGTGTGTGGTGTGTATGCACGTGGCATGTGTGGTGTGAGTACGTGTGTGTGTACATGCAAACAAGGAGACACCCCTTCCCCAAGGTCGGGAGGGAGCCCCCGCTGGGCTGTGACTCCCCCAGGCCTTCCCAGCTGGGAGGGCAGTCCCCCAGCATCCCGCCCCGGCCCCCCTGGAGGAACAGACTCTGGCAAAAGGTTCACAGCAGGGAGACTCACCTACCAGCTCACAACTGGAAACACTGGGGAAAAAGGATCTTTGCTGACAAAGGAAAGCTCGGCGTGACGGCTACTTTATATCATATAACAAAAGAAGCCCACCCAGAGCCCTCGGCGGGGCCGGGTGCTGGGCTCCCACTGCCGACGCTCCGGCGGCCGCCCGCCTGGACAGTCTGGCTGGGGCCCTGATGCCTGAATCAGGGTATCAGCGCTGGGACTCATGCCTCTTTCCAGAAAGCTGGGGCTCCAGATTCCGAGGCCCAGCTGGCTTCCTCCAGAGTCACTACAGTGTCCCCTGAGCCGCACTGGTCACCCCGAGCGCCGCGGTCCCCCAGCCCCCACGGTCACCCCGAGCCTCTGCGGTCCCCTGGCCCCTGCACCCCGAGCCTCTGCGGTCCCGCCCCGAGGATGCTGGTGCCCAGGCCCTCACCTCCTCATGATCTGGATCTCCAGGCACCAGCGCTCGCGGTTCCGGGGACTGAGCTCCTGCCGGCACTGCTTGATGGCGATCTGCTCGCCCGTCTCCTGCAGAGGACGCGCGGATGATCAGAGACAGCCAAGGGCCAAACCCACAGCCGTCACCTCTGGGCACAGCACACAGCCCGCGCTCAGCTCCAGGCTCCCGAGGCCGGCAGCAGGCCTGCCTAACAGATGTCCCCGAGTCCCCTCCAGCCCGCCTCCCAGCCTGCCCCTGCTCATCTCTATGCACCCCACGTCTGCACCCAGGCTTTGCTCCGTCCCCACCTCCCCCTCGAGATCTCTTTGGACCATTTCTGCCCAAGAGAATCCTCATTCCTTGACCCCGTGGCACTACTGGACTTGACCTTGGACCCAAGCAAAAGGCACTTCCCTGAGCTTCAGCCTAAAGGTTAACGCCCTGGCTTCAGGTTTCATGTTTCTCCCACTGGGGGCGGGCGGCGGGGGGCGCTGTCTCTCTCTCCAGAGAGAAGGCAAGCCTGGTATAGGACACGGAACACATGCTGATTCAAATCCCAACACAGCCGCTTACCAGCTCTGTGACGCTGGGCAGACCATGGGCTCTGGCTCAGCTTCTCTATCTGTACAGTGGGAACACTGACACCAACCTTCTAGGGGGTGCCTTGGAGCTGAGCCCCTAGCAGCGTCCAGCCCTTAGCAGGCACTGGGCAACACGCCTGGGGGTGGACCCACGCAGGCACCGCTGGCATTTAAAACTCCTTAAAGCTGGGCTCCAACCCACCTTTCCATCCTCCTCCTGCGACTCCACCCCAGGCCTCCGATGCCCAGTCAGGGTCAGACCGCTGGCCCGGCCTGTGCCCTCTGGTCTCTGCTCTGGGGCAAGGCCCGGGTGCCCCCCACGGCAGGGACTCCTGCCCTCCTGTCTCAAGAGGGCACTCCTTCACGGCACTTACCCGCCAAAGACTTATTTTCTGCAGGGTCACATGGTTACTTCCCCTTTCCTCTGTTAAACTATAGGCCTGTCCATCCTCAGGAGTTTAACCTCTAATGCAATAACTGACATAGTACCCTCCGTGGAAGCTTCGTGAACGGGAAGGAGGGAATCACTACAATTCTTGTGAAAGACAGATGGCCTGGGTCCCCAAGATTAACACTTCCCTCCCCCTGGGTGTCCAGGCAGCACCCAGGAGAGCCCATGGCTGCCCCCTCCTGGGCCCCCAGGGCTCCCAGGACGGCCGAGGGACAGCAGCAGCCTCGGCCACAGCTCTGGGAGCAGCAGCCGGCCGGCCCTGCCATCAGCGAGTGAGCCGACCTCCGCCCCACCCGGCGGGTCCCAGGCCCCTGCGGTGTGAGCCCCCTAAGAGCCCATACGCCCTGGGACCAGCCCTGACCTGCAGGGTAGGCAGAGGAGAAATCCAGCAAGAAAAGGTTTCAGAATGGTACCAAAATTCCACTGGTGCCCAAATGAAAGATGGGAATCCTAGAGGCCCCATTGGACCATTTTCTTTGCTTATGAAAACATGCGTTACGAGGAATCCTAAGTTTTATAAGTGCAGGAATTCATTCGGTCCAGATTGGGACTCAACGGATGCACGTTGAGGTAGTGGCAAGGCCCCCAGGGACACGTGCTTCCTCAGGGTGGCAGACGTGCATCGAGGTCACAGGTCCACCAGTCCAGCCACGATCCCTGCAGACCAAGGGCCCACCTGGGAGAAAAGGACAGTTGGAGCCAGGGCTCCCCAGGTGGTGCTAGTGGTAAAGAACCCGCCTGCCCATGCAGGAGACGTGAGAGACCTGGGTTTGATCCCTCGGTGGGGAAGATCCCCTGGAGGAAGAGATGGCAACCCACTCCGGCGTTCTTGCCTGGGAAATCCCATGAACAGAGGAGCCTGGCGGGCTGCTGCCCACAGGGTCGCAGAGAGTTGGACAGGACTGAAGCGACTTAGCACACACGCACGCAGACAAGAGACAGACGGTGTCCATGAGGACGCCTGACTCCATGGTTAGCAGACCCATCCCTAAAACCGACACTCACAAATGAAAGCTTCGGGAATGAGGTGGAGGCATCTTTTGACCGTGCCGGGTCCAAGGCCAGAAGCAGATACTTCCAGCACCCCCAGGGCACTCTCCCAAGTGGCTTCTATCAAGTAAGTCCCCATGCGGCTGTGGTTAAGCCTCAGTCACGCAGTCAGCTTATATGCTTACTCTTTTTTTTTTTTCAACAGCTCTACTGAGGTATCATTCACACACCATTCAACTCATCCATGGAAAGCACACACGCTGATGGTCTGGGGCACACTCAGAATCACGTGGCCAAAGCCGCAGTCAGTTTTAGAACACGCTCACCAGGACCTCCCTGGTGGTCCAGTGGCTAGGACTCGGGGCTCGTGGTGCCGAGGGCCAGGGTTCCGTCCCTGGTCGGGGCTCTAGACCCCACATGCCACAACTAACAGCTTCACATGCTGCAAGTAAAGGTCCCGCATGCCACACCAAGACTGAAGATCTCAAGTGTTGCAACTAAGACCCAGTTCACTCAGTTCAGTTCAGTTCAGTTGCTCAGTCGTGTCCAACTCTTTGCAACCCCATGGACTGCAGCACGCCAGGCCTCCCTGTCCATCACCAACTCCCAGAGCTTGCTCAAACTCATGTCCATCAAGTCAGTGATGCCATCCAACCATCTCATCCTCTGTCGTCCCCTTCTCCTCCCGCCTTCAATCTTTCCCAGCATCAGGGTCTTTTCAAACGAATCAGCTCTTCGCATCAGGTGGCCAAAGTACTGGAATTTCAGCTTCAGCATCGGTCCTTCCAATGAATATTCAGGACTGATTTCCTTTAGGATGGACTGGTTGGATCTCCTTGCAGTCCAAGGGACTAATTAGTTAATTATTTTAAAAGAGAACATACTCATCATCTCCCAAAGAAATCCCTACCCCCAGGCCTAGACAAGCACCCATCCACACGCTGCCTCTACAGACTTAGCCGTCTGGATGCTTCACATAAAGAGGATCGTACAAGATGTGGCTTTCTGTGATGGCCCCTTGCCTGGCAGTGTTTCGAAGGCTCACTCTGACGGCCCACGGCTGCTCTGAGCCATGCTCCCCGGCATCGCCCATGGCAGCAGGTGCTGACAGCCAGGCTCTGCCACCGCGTCCACTTACTGCGCCGTTAGAACCCCGATCTCTGGCCAGGATTCGGAGGTGCCCTTGAAGAAGAGCTGACCTCTTTCAAAAACTGGCATCCTGCTGCTCTTGAACCCACCAGGACAGCTGGACGAGCGACCCTGGCTGGACATCCAGCTAGCACTGCTCAAGAGTTGGGGTGTCAAGAGGCCACGATTTCTTTCATCGACAAACAACCAGACTGCGTTACATCGCACGAGACTTTCCACCCTCTGCAGCAGGAACTTCCCAAATCCCCTGCTCTCAAACTGATTCGAATCTGCTTTCGAGTTTCACTTCCCGTTACGGTTCAGACTCGTTTTTTTTTTTTCCCCAGTTCTCTGGTAACTCCACCAACAGCCATCCCGATGCATGTCTGGAAGCTTGTTTGCAGGTGGGCGGGATCGCACAGAAACCCGAGCTCCAGCAACGAGAGGGGACGGATGGCCACGCTGCAGAGGGAGGTCAGGCCGCTGGGAGTGTCTGCTGAGCATGTGATGTTGAGATGGACGGTTGTTTTAAGCAACCGTTCAGTAGAAGATATTGCAACTCATGGTTTGTTACTGCAGAACGTCTCCTCGAGTTTATAAAAATCTGCACCTACTTTCACATACACGACCACGCACTTGTTTTCTATTGCTGCTACAAGAAACTGCCACCAGCTTGCTGGCTTAAAACGACACCAACTTAGTTCCTGATGGTTCTGGAGGTGCAGAAGTCTGGCAAGAGTCTCACAGGACTGAAATCAAGCTGATGGCGGGCACATCCTCTCCAGAGGCCCTAGGGAAGAATGCCCTTCATGTCCGCCCTAGAAACCGGGGTCTGCCTGCAACCTGTGGCCCACAGCCCCTTCCTCCAGCTCCAAGCCAGCAGTGACCAGTCCAGCCTTTGCGGCTGCGCTGCTGACACTGACTCTCCAGTCTCCCATCACTTTCAGTGACCCTCGTGGTCACACTGAGTCCACCCAGATCACCCAGGATGAGCTTCCCAACTAAGGTCAGCTGATGAGCAACGTTGATTTCCCTCTGCAGCGTAACCTAACACCTTCACAGGCTCAGGGGGTTAGGACGCAGACACCTTGGGAGGGATCACTAGTCTCCCGAGCATAAACAGTACGCTTCCTTCATGAGGATGACGGATAGGGCTTCCCTGGTGGACCAGCGGTTAAGGATCTGCCTTGCAGTGTGGGGGACACCAGGTTCGATCCCTGGTCCTGGAAGATTCCACATGGCGTGGAGCCACTAAGCCGTGTACCACACGACTGAGCCTGTGCTCTAGAGCCCACGACGCACAACTACTGAAGGCCGTGTGCCCAGAGCCTGTGCTCTGCAATGAGAAAAGCTCCTGCATGAAGGGCACGCATGGCGGGCATGAAGGCCACGAAGGGCAGCCATGAAGGGCAGCCTGCACTTGTTGCAACGAGAGAAAAGGCCGAGCAGCAGCAAAGACACAGCACAGCAAAGCCAAAGTAAGAAAGAAAATAAATGATTGAAGCTTTTTTTCATTTCAACCTTT
The DNA here is from genome assembly GCF_033118175.1 of Dama dama. Taxonomy (NCBI): domain Eukaryota; kingdom Metazoa; phylum Chordata; class Mammalia; order Artiodactyla; family Cervidae; genus Dama; species Dama dama. The sequence goes on along the minus strand of NC_083712.1, from coordinate 42,845,155 downwards.
GTCAATTTTTTTGAAAAAAAAAAAAAAAAAATGACAGAGAAGTCAAACCCAAAGAGTAGACATTACATGACTTAGAAGATCTTTTATAGAATCCATCTGTCTATACACTGGGTGATTGCAGATAGCTGTAATTTGCTGCCCAACGCAAATACCGGAGCTCACACACAGCCATCTCCTGGCCCATCCCAGAATCCACTAATAGACCCCAATACTGAAGACTGGTATTCAATACTGAAGAACAGTCAAACTCAACCTAAAGAGTGAATTTCGTACGTGAACGTGGAACACACATGGGGTTAAGTGGGCACAGGCCCCAATGCTGAGTGGGCAGCTCAACCTGGCCCTGCAGTGCCAGGGGAAACCCTGCCTTCCCAGGCCTGAGGGTCCCACACAGACACAGACATGTCGTACCCTGTGACCCTCTAGGAAGTACTCTAGAACATTCCCGTCTTTCCAGGACTGATCTTTCACTTGAAACAAGAAACCCAGTCAGAAGGACCTTCTGTGGCTAAACACGTACTTTCTCTGAAAAGCAAAATTCAATTAATCATGAACAGACTGTAGGAAGTTGATTTTGAAACTCTGGGGGTGTTTCCTCCAGCAGCAACAACACGTCAGGGCATGGATGACGCTCTATTTGTCCTGCAATCTCCCAGTCTCAGCTCAGTTCTCTGGAATCCCAGACTTGGCCAGAACCATCTCGGTACCCAACTCCTAGGGAGTTGAGACAAAATTTAAAAGCAGTGTCTCTGGAGAAAATGGAGAAAGGGGCCCAGGATGGTGTCTCCATGGAAGGGAGTTGATTACAAAGGTCCTTCCAGTCTCTGCGACCTTTTTGCCTTTTGTGTACAAAGGTGAGTGTACCCTGAAGTGAGGGCAGCTTGGGGGACAGGCTCCCCCAGACTCCTGGGACCCCTGGACAGCACTACAGGAGAAACAAGCCAAAGGCCAGTGGCAGCCTTTTTCTGATGGCTGGGGGGCCACAAACAGAAAGCCAAGGGGTCTGTCCACACCCTCGGGTCATGAAGTCACCTCCTGTTACCAAGGCAACCACTCAACAGGCCTCTGTGGTCTAAGAGGGGGACTGCAAACACCTTCCATGTTCCTTCTCGGATCCCCCCTCCCAGACGAGTGTTTCAGGAAGGAGGGCCCCAGAGAAAGCATCCCCCAGAGTCAGAAGGCTGAGGTCTGGCTGCGGCCCCGCCCCTGGCTCAACTGGTCCACAGGGAGCCAGCTGACCCCGCCCACTGCCTTCGCCTCCAGGCCCACCCACAGGGGCCCGGAAGGAAGCAGGTCAGATCACCTGGTGACTGTGCGACCTCCAGCTCATTACTTAAGCCTCTGGGTCTTTGTCCACAAGGTGGGGGTGACCGTACCCCTTCTGGTGCTGTCGGTCAAATGAGACGGAGCGTCTGACCCTCGGGGGCTACTTCCTCTCCCCACCCGACCTGCCGCCTCTGCTCCCCCCACACTTGGCAGCTCTGTGCCAAGTCCCTTCAGGCCTGTCCGACTCTGTGCGACCCTACGGACTGAAGCCTGCCAGGCTCCTCTGTCCACGGGATTCTCCAGGCAGGAACACCCCACCTCCTGTCAAATCCTGCTTGAGAATCGCCTATCACGCCCCAGCACGCAGGAGGCAGTGTGGGTAAGGCACCCAGAACACGTGGCAGTGACATCCTCACTGAACAGGAGCCGTGATGATTTCCGCACGATCTGGTGCTCGTGTTTACACCTATCTGACATGTTCCCGAGTGTTCATTTCATTCCCTCGACTAGAGCGTGAGCACACAAAGTCCAACAAAAAGATGGACCCCTGATGGCTCAGGCCAGCGCTCAAAGCCTGTAAGACCTGAAGACACACAGACAGGCTACAGCGAGCGTGGTGTCGTCCAGTGAGGGGCCAGGGAGAGCTGGCCCGACTTCTTGGGCGGTGACCAGTGTATCCACAGGGATCAGGCAGCACTTTGCAGCCTTTCCCATCGCAGCGCACGGAGGATGTGGCATTAGCAAGGCGCCCTGGGACATCTCACTCGCCTGACTCAGGATGCCAGTGCTTGTATCTGCAAGGTGCTCTGGAGGCTTCCGGCCCAAACAGGCTGACAGCAGAAGGGACCAACATCTTAGCTTCTTCCAAATCCACGTGGGAGGTTGTGGCGCAAAGCCCCGAAGCTGCCCACACCAGAGCCGGGACCCGAGCCCGGGTGCGTGTGATGCAAGCTCTCAGTCCTGGAAGGAGTTGCAGCTGAGGTCACTGAGGTCACCTCCTCTTCTCCTTCTTCCTTTGTGTCTAACAAAACATCCTATTGAAAATACCAGCCCATCTAGACAGTACTTGGGCTGAAGATTTAAGACAGTATCCACACAACAGGGACTGTCGAAGCCCATGCTTGTTAAGAAAAGCAAAAAACCTCAGGGAAGCGGGTGGGGTCATTTGTTCCATTGTCCCTCCTCCCTCAGAGATACTCATTTTCGGGGTCTCTGCTTAGCAAGGAAGACCTACATATTTTGTCATCCAAAGGCGGGTTTTCACTATAGTGCTTCAAAACAGTTTAAGACTGACGGTGGACAAAACTGAGCCTTTCTGGGGGTGTCCTTGACCTTGGATCCCCACCTTGGAGAGGCCACACAAGCCAGTGGATGAGGCGTGAGGCTGGGATTCAAAGAGGAAGAGGTTCAGAAGATTCTGGCTCCTTTACCTACTAGCTCAGCCTCTTTGGGAAGGGGTTAACCTCCCTACACTTCAGTTTCCTCGGTTACAGAATGGGAGTCAGAACAACAGTACTTCTGCCATGCTGGCTGGAGACAAAGCAGGTGAAACCCATGCAGGCACGCGGAGCGTTCTCCACAAATGTGGGTCTGATCATTAGGTGTCTCTCATCCCAGTGAGGGTGCCAACGCTTAGGCTCTCGCATGTGACTTCCTCTGAGGAAGTACAAGTATTCTCTCTATGGACAAGGTACGTGGCGTGTTAGGCAAACATGCATAGCTGTCACACCCACTAGAATCCATGGCTCTGCCCGACTGGAGTCACACAGCCACCCCTCTCTCCTGGCTGCCTTCCTCCAGAGGCTCAGAACACAAGGGGATCTCCCAGAGAACACGCCACTCGTGTTCTGACAGTGAACACTGATGAAAGACCCTCCCCTGAGTACCCAGAGCAGCCCAGGGATTTCCCCGATGGGGGGACCAGCCCGGGAGGACCTGGAGTGCTTCCCAGACTGAGCCAGGGCACGGCTAAGTGCTCACCACACACCTGCGAACGCTGGACGCCTCCCGCCAGCCCCTCATGTCCACCCCACCCCTACCTCCTGCCGACTGTCACCCTGAAAACAGCTCTTAAATCTACCCCCTCCACAACCATCAGCCTCATCCAGTCTCATGCCTGGAGTACTCCAGAGACCTCATAACTGGTCTCCCCAGTGGACGGGGCAGGACCAGTGGGGTCCCAGTACCAGACCCCAAGAGCTGACGGCTAATATCCAGGAATTTGGAGAGAAACGTGGTCAAGTTGCCAGCGGTTTGAAATAAGCCGGGTGGGAGTTGTTACCCCATAGAAGTCAGGGCGTTTTTTGGCTGGGAGCTGACTGCCCTGCCCAGCACTGCCTGGGCCCCTTCCCATGTGTCCCCCCCACCCAAAGCGGGGATCCCTGCAGCGGCACCCACCTTCTGCATGTCAGCCTCCTTTGCCCCCGGCTCCCCTCTCAGCCCACCTGCTCACACCTGCTGGCCAGGACCCACCCTTGGCAAGGGCTCGGAACAAGCCACCCCCTCAGCCTGGACCCTCTTCCCATCCTCCCCACCCGGCCAGCACCCACCAACTCTCAGGTTGCTTCTTCCTCCTGCCAGGCGATGCCCCCCAGGGCAGCCTTCCAGACCCCCAGACCCGGGCCCCGGTGTAAGGTCCCACCGCCCTGGGGTCCCTCTACCAGGTCACAATGACCATAGTTGGGAGCTTACGTTTATAATGCTTGATTAACGGTGCTTTCCTTTTTCCAAAAAAGGCCTTCATCAAACAGTGGCTGACTCTTGTGTACCCAATACATGCACAACATAGAGTTTCCGTGAGGGAACTGAAACAGCCCCAAAGGCAGACAGGGTCCGGGCTGACAGGCACCCTCCTCCGCAGATGCAGGGGCCGCGCAGGAGGCTGAGGAGCTCCGGGAGAACCGACCCCCGACCGGCGGTGGGCCTCTGACTGACCTGCTGGAGCCCGGAGGGGACAGGCAGGGAGGGCAGGGGCCCCAGACGGCGGGAGGAGAGCTTGGCTTTCAGTTCGTTTTTTTTTTAAATAAGGTTTTTGAGCAGGAGAAGAAACTTGAAATAGAAGACACACACACACTCTCTCTCTCTCTCTCTCGGGCTCGCAGCTATAAAGCCAGAAACAGCCTCCATCTAACAACCATACCCCAAGCCCAGAGAGCCCATGGGGGCCCTCGGGGGTGGAGACGGCAGACAGTGGCCCACCCGAGATGTGGCTGCCTCGGGACGCGGGCTGGAGCCGAGACTCTGAAGGCCTCGGCCCGTCTGAAAGCGCCCGGCCCGGGTCTGTGTAGGGCTGAGGAAGGAGCTGAGCTCCAGGAGTTGGTGATGGACAGGGAGGCCCGGCATGCTGCAGTCCACTGGGTCACAAAGAGTCAGACACGACGGAGAGAACTGAACTGAGGAAGGAGCTAGCTCTTCCGTCCTGATGCCAAGGCTCTGGTTGCACCCCCCACCCCCCTGCCCCCCAGCCGTGGGGTTTGCTGGAATCGGGAGTTTCCCAGGTGACTGTGAGAACTACCATCTGCGGGACTGTCCTCTGGCCCCTACGTTCCTCCAGGGGCTGCTCCACCCATTCAGAGTTCCACGTCTTCCAGCTGATAGGGGAGGGTGGGGGTCTGAGATGACCTCTGCTGTGACTGGCCAGAGGCCGGCATGACTCTTCCTGCTGGCTGCAGCCAGGCTCCTGGGAATCCGTGTGAAATACGCCATCTCTTCAAGTCCAGAAAGATGCTAGAGGCCCTTGATTAAAAAGTGGGTACCTTCACTCAAGGGCTTCAGTGTATCTGAATTTTGGGTCAAGAAGCTAGTATTAGCTATAGGGTGAGAGAGGGTTCCCCCGAGCAGAGATCTCCAAACTCAGTATAGGCAGGGGTTACTCAAGACAGGAATCCAAAAAAACATACACAGGAAATGAAGCTTTCCTGCTATTAACTGTGCAGCACCGACTCACAGCGTGTCAGGTCCCATGTCACTTCTAACACTCGGGGGATCCCAAGGACAACGGGCCTTCCACCGGCAGGGGCGGACAGGGGCAGGTGGGGACACGCCGGAGGTTCCAAGTGCCCCACTTATGGAGAAATATGGAGAGTATCATCCGATTTTAGTAAGTTCAGTTCAGCTGCTCAGCCGTGTCCTACTCTTTGCAACCCCATGGACTGCAGCATGCCAGGGTTCCCTGTCCATTACCAACTCCCAGAGTTTACTCAAACTCATGTCCATTGAGTCGGTGATGCCATCCAACGATCTCATCCTCTGGCAACCTCTTCTCCTCCTGCCTTCAATCTTTCCCAGCATCAGGGTCTTTTCAAATGAGTCAGTTCTTTGCATCAGGTGGCCAAAGTATTGGAGTTTCAGCTTTAGGATCGGTCCCTCCAAAGAATATTAAGGACTGATCTCCTTTAGGATGGAATGGTTGGATCTCCTTGCAGTCCAAGTGTCTCTCAAGAGTCTTCTCCAACACCCAGTTCAAAAATGTCAATTCTTTGGCGCTCAGCTTTCTTTATGGTCCAAGTCTCACATCCATACATGGCTACTGGAAAAACCACAGCTTTGACTAGACGGACCTTTGTTGGCAAACTAATGTCTCTGCTTTTGAATACGCTGTCTGAAGTGAAGTGAAGTCGCTAAGTCGTGTCCGACTCTTTGCGACCCATGGACTGTGGCCTACCAGGATCCTCAGTCCATGGGATTTTCCAGGCAAGAATACTGGAGTGGGTTGCCATTTCCTTCTCCAGGGGATCTTCCCAACCCAGGGATCGAATCCCGGTCTCCCACATTGTAGGCAAACGCTTTACCGTCTGAGCTACCAGGGAAGCCCCTATCTAGGTTGGTCATAACTTTTCTTCCAAGGAGCAAGCATCTTTTAATATCATGGCTGCAGTCACCATCTGCAGTGATTTTGGAGCCCCCAAAAATAAAGTCTCTCACTGTTTCCTCATCTATTTGCCAGGAAGTGATGGGACCAGATGCCATGATCTTAGTTTTCTGAATATTGAGCTTTAAGCCAACTTTTTCACTCCTCTTTCACTTTCATCAAGAGGCTCTTTAGTTCTTCTTCACTCTCTGCCATAAGGGTGGAATCATCTGCATAACTGAGGTTATTGATATTTCTCCTGGCAATCTTGATTCCAGCTTGTGTTTCATCCAGCCCAGCATTTCTCATGATGTACTCTGCATATAAGTTAAATAAGCATGGTGACAATATACAGCCTTGACGTACTCCTTTCCCAATTTGAAACCAGTCTGTTGTTCCATGTCTAGTTCTAACTGTTGCTTCTTGACCTGCATACAGATTTCTCAGGAGGCAGGTCAGGTGGTCTGGTATTCCCATCTCTTGAAGAATTTTCTACAGTTTGTTGTGATCCACACAGTCAAAGGCTTTGGCATAGTCAATAAAGCAAAAGTAGATGTTTTTCTGGAACTCTCTTGCTTTTTTGATGATCCAATGGATGTTGGCAATTAGATCTCAGGTTCCTCTGCCTTCTCTAAATCCAGCTTAAACATCTGCAAGTTCATGGTTCACGTACTGTTGAAGTCTGACTTGGAGGATTTTGAGCAATACTTTGCTAACGTGTGAGATGAGTGTAGTTGTGCAGCAGTTCGAGCATTCTTTGGCATTGCCTTTCTTTGGGATTGGAATGAAAAGTGACCTTTTCCAGTCCCGTGGCCACTGCTGAGTTTTCCACATTTGCTGGCATATTGAGTGCAACACTTTCACGGCATCATCTTTTAGGATTTGACATAGCTCAACTGGAATTCCATCACCTCCACTAGCTTTGTTCGTAGTGATGCTTCCTAAGGCCCACTTGATTTTGCATTCCAGGATTTTAATAAAAGGACTCTCATAAAATGGATGAGTGGCTTAAAGAGATTCTTGTGGAGAATTTCAGTGCATGTAACACCAGGACAAACAGGAATATGGAAGCCCTAACACTTGTGGGGTGAAGAATTCATGTGTCAAAGACATTAAGAAAGCAAAGAGGATCTATGAGATGTAAAATCGGCCCCCAAAATTCAAAATTACAAAAATTACTTGAAACGCGCATGTTCACCCACCATCCTCAACAATAATTCTCATTTTCGTGTGCTTGTGTATAACTCTTGCTGTGAGGTATTGCAAACAACACTGGGAAGACCCCATAACTGGTAAGTATTTAAAATGTTTTTTAAATTAACTTTTAAAACATTTAAAAATATTTTCACACTTTAGACTTTTCTAAAGTATGAAAACATGTTTGCATGTTTCATAACATCTAATACATTAGTACACAATACATTAGTAGGTGATAATAGGTTAGCAAAGATAGGTAATTTTTTAAATATATATTTGCAGCTAAAAACTTAAACTTTTTTTAAACTATTTATTTAGGTGATATAGTCAGTAAAACTTGGAGACCACTAACCTAGAGTCAGCTTAGGGCCTTCCCAGGCCCTTTCTCTCCCAAGAAGCCCAGGGCCAAGATGAGTCCCATTTACAGGGTGGGGGAGACTTAGTCTGCACCCCCCAACCGTGCCGCACCCCGGCTCCTCCCAGCAGCACATAGCCTACCTGATTGTGCCATCGGATGACGTTCCCAAATCCCCCTGTCCCAAGCCGCTCTTTCATTTCCCAGGCCCCACATGTCTGGGTTGGTAGGGAAGGTGACCAGCTCATACTGAAGTCCGGCTAACGCTGCAAACAATGTGGAGCGGGGGGGACAAAAGGTGATGGTTAAGGAAAAGTGGGACTCGAGAAGATGGACAAGGTTAAGAGATGCCACAGCGCTTCGATGGGAAAGAAAAATCGGAACTGATTTTTCATCTCCGAACATAAAAGCAGGTGGCTGGGTCTGATTTTCGTTTGGGAAGCCAAGTCCTGTCTTCCGCAGCCCCCCCACCCCACCCCGAAGCTGTATGGAAGCAATAGGGGGACGGGTCCCGCCCAGAACAAGACGCCCCCGCGCCCAGGACCTACCAGGGGATCCCCGGCCTGAGCCCCCGCCCCGCCGCCTACCCGCTCAGCCCCCCGAGGCTCCGACGAATCACCGCCGCGTCCCGGGCCCCTGCCTGGCACCACCCCGCCGGGGCCTCCCAGCCCTCCCCTCCCGGGAAGCCTGGGACTCGGGGCCGGTCATGCGCGTGTCTGGGAGCCTCGGAGACTGGGGGCGGGTGACACCGGGGGCGCCAGCCCGAGGCACTCACCTGGCGGCGGGGCGCGGGCGCCGCCCCGAAGACATGAACGTGCGGGGCCCTAGGAGCCGCCAGAAGGGCGCCACTTCCTCAAACACTTCCTGCTCTGACGTCACGGGACACGTGGGTCGCGGCCTTAAAGGGGCCGCCGGCCCAGACGTCACCGCCCCTGCCCGGTGACCGACCCCGGGGAAAACGCCCCCGTGTGCTCTAGACCTGCGATTCCTACCTGAGCGCTTTCTGGGACGAGGAAGATGGGGATTTCCTCACCCGCCCCGGGGTCAGCCTGACCACGCTTCCTAGACTTTGAAGTGGGGGAATTTCCCGATCCCCACCCCCCACCGCCGCTAGAATGGATTTAGGGACGGTTTACAAGAATTACCCTGGGCCTGCGGCTTTTCCGGCTGCAATCCCTCCCCTGGTCTGGAGACTCCTGGGCTCATATTGAGAATGATAAATCACACCTGTAGTCCCTAGGCGTGACAACCTCCGCTTCCCCTTTTAAAAAAATTAAGAGCGGGGGGAAATCTAATAGTGTAACGCAAAACTGCAGGTTCATCCAGTAACGGGCGGAAATATTAGACTATCTCTCAGCCTGTTAATCCTTCATCTCCTACCTGCTTGGCATCATGATTCGATTTGATTATTGAGTTTCTCAGTTCGAGGGCAACATATTAGCAGACAAAGGTGTGTGTGTGTGTGTGTTATTACTCAAGCAGGGATAAAGTATCAAAGGCAATCTGAAGATGATAGCTAACTTTACAGAGTGACAGAGTGCTTAAAAAGTCAGTCAGTTCAGTTCAGTCTCTCCGTCGTGTCCAACTCTGTGACCCCATGGACTGCAGTACACTAGGCTTCCCTGTTCATCACCACTTCCTGGAGCTAGCTCAAACTTACTGCCATCGAGTTGGTGATGCCATCCACCCTTTTCATCCTCTGTAATCCTCTTCTCCTGCCTTCAATCTTTCCCAGCATCAGGGTCTTTTCCAGTGAGTCAGTTCTTCGCATCAGGTGGCCAAAGTATTGGAGCTTCAGCTTCAGCCCTCAGTCCTTCCAATGAACACCCAGGACTGATCTCCTTTAGGATGGACTGGTTTGATCTCCTTGCTGACAAGGGGCTCTCAAGAGTCTTCTCCAACACCACAGTTCAAAAGCATCAATTCTTTGGTGCTCAGCTTTCTTTATAGTCCAACCCTCAAATCCATATATGACTACTGGAAAAACCATAGTCTTGACTAGAAAAGAAGTGGAGTCGCTTGGTCGTGTCCAACTCTTTGCGACCCTATGGACTATAACCTATCAGGCTCCTCTCACCATGGGATTTTCCAGGCAAGAATACTGGAGTGGGTTGCCATTTCTTTTTCCAGGGGATCTTCCCAACCCAGGGATCGAACTCAGGTCTCCTGCATTGCAGGCAGATGCTTTACCATCTGAGCCACCAGGGAAGACGGACCCTTGTAAGTGAGTGACACTAAATTCTGTACTTAGGTTTCCTCATCCAATCCTCAAGGCCACCCTACAAATTGGACTGCGTTATTATTATCTCCATTGTACAGATAAGACTGAAGCACAGAGAGAAAAAGTCTTCATCCCAAAGTCACAGGCTTTTAAGTGGATAATGATCTGATGTTCAAACCCCAGCAGCTGTTTTTGAGTACAAGTTTTTAATATGTAGCTAAAAGTAGCATACTAGTAAGTTCAGAAGGATTTTAAATCCAGGTACTGCTGTTGACTACCTCTGGGACTTTAGGGCAAGTTACTCAGACCACTCCAAGCAGCCAGTTGCTCTTTAAAAGGCAGGCAACATGGATGGATGGACTTGGAGGGCATTATGCTTAGTGAAATATGTCAGAGAAAGGCAAATACTGTATGATATAACTTATATGAGGAATCTAAAAAAATACAACAAACTAGTGACTATAACAAAAAGGAAGCAGAGTCACAGATATAGAGTACAAACTCATGGTTACCAGTGGGAAGAAGGAAGGGGGGAGCCACATGATGGGGTAAGAGAATTAACAAACTACTATGTATAGGATAAATAAGTTACTGAGGGTACATTGTACAGCATAGGGAATATATTTAATATTTTGTAATAGCTATGAAAGTGAAAGTCGTGCAGTCATGTCTGACTCTTAGTGACCCCTTGGACTATACCGTCCATGGAATTCTCCAGGCCAGAATACTGGAGTGGGTAGCCTTTCCCTTCTCCAGGGGATCTTCCCAACCCAGAGATCGAATCCAGGTCTCCCACGTTGCAGGCGGATTCTTTACCAGCTGAGCCTCAAGGGAAGCCCCAGAATACCAGAGTGGGTAGCCTATCCCTTCTCCAGTGGATCTTCCCAACCCAGGAATCAAACCAGGGTCTCCTGCAGTGCAGGCGGATTCTTTACCAACTGAGCTAGAGTATAATCTGTAAAAATTTTGAATCACTATGTTGTGTACCTGAAATTAATATTGTAAATCAACTGTGATGCTTGGTGCTAAGTTGCTTCAGTTACATACGACTCTCTGTGCCCCCATGGACTGTAGCCAGCCGGGCTCCTCTTTCCATGGGATGGATTCTCCAGGCAAGAATACTGGAGTGGATTGCCATGCCCTCCTCCAGGGTATCTTTCAGAGCCAGGGATCGAACCTACATTTCCCGTGGCTCCTGCATTGCAGGCAGATTCTTTACTGCTGAGCCACTGGGAAGTCCCCAGATCAACTATACCTCGATTTTAAAAAATGTAGACAGCGTCAGGTTGAATTGCATTAAATGATCATTTTTTAAAAATAAAACGAAACCAGTTGAAACATCAGCAACAAAGATTAGCAGTTTTATGTGGTTCAGCCTGAAAGCAGCAGAACGCACAAGTCAGAGATGGGAGGGGCTGGGGAGCTTGTTATGAAGGACAGGTGATAAATGATAGAAGCCGTGCCTGACAGAGAGGAACCTGGACACAGCCTGGGTCTGAAGTTAGCTCTTAGGAACAGGCATCAACACAAGCGGAGGGGTCAGTGCGACCAGGGTTGACCCAGGCGTGCCAGGATGCTCAGAGTCTCGTCCTTTATGCTATTGTCTCTGCTAAACAACACACTTGACCCCAAAGCAGAACGAGAAAGGAACATGAGTAAATCGTTGTAAAACACTTAGAATAGTGCTTGACATGTTTTCAGTGCAATATGTTCCTTTAATAAATCAATTTTTAAAATAAATTTATTTTCATAAATAAAATTTGATTGAACTCCTATGGGTGCTGGGCCCTATGTAGAGTCTGTTTCCTGTGCGACATCACAAAAGATTTCCTTTTAATCCTGTCCTCTAAAAATCACTGTCCCTGAGAAACTTAATGAGACATCCATTGAAATGCTAAAAGTTCACTCTGTGCCACTATAATTTAAGCATTCTCACTTGCTCAGATCAGAATAACTTTGTTTTCAACTGAATATAAATCTCTCTGATAAGTCACATATTGCTGGATTAAAAAAAAAAAAAAAAAATGACAGGCCAGAAAGGAGTCTCTGGGTTTTATCACATCCCAAGATGTTTATCTTGTTAAACCCCTTATTCCCTCCAGATAAGATGTACTCACTGCCTACATCTGGTCTTTATCCTGTTCTAGAGATGAGTGAGCTGATTATTTACACAAATGTTCAGATGAAGAAGAAAAATCTTTCTTTTTCTTCCTGTTTTGAGGCTGAGTATGCTATTTTGGGTAATCCAGAAGCACTGAGCAGCCTGAGTGCCTGGCACAACCCTGGGTACCACTGTACCAGGAGCTCCAGCTCTCATCAGAGGTATCTAGAATCTTACTGGAGGCATGCGACTCCCTGAGAGTTACTGTGATGAGAGATGGGGACCAAGCCATACAGAGTCCAGTGGTAATTTGTTCTGCTGTAGAGGCCTTACGGCACTGCTGATAAGGATACCATTTCCAAGGGGGGTATTTTACAATAAAAATATTCTTCAGCGGCTAAGTTAAAGATAACCATCCTCTGGCTCCATCTTTGAGAACCAAGCAGAACTGAGCTCCTTTGAGTAAGGAAAAGACTGTTTTCTGAGCAATCTGGAAGCTGACTCATACATAGTAAGAAAAGGCAGATTGAAAGATAGGAAGGCGATAAAACAGCCCCTGGGCGGAAGGAGGAATTCCCCAGGCCCCCAGCCCCGGGAGTCAGCTCTGGTTCAGTGATTTCAGCAATTCTTTCATTATCGTTCCAAGTTTGTCTTATCCCAGCCCTGCAGGGAGAGGACTCTGCAAGTCAGGACCCATTCCTGCAACAAACAAAAATTCTCTTGTCACAAAGGTTGGAAAACATGTTTAGTTGGAGGGCGTGAAGACATCCACCTTTCTTCTAGGGAAGATGGTGGGAGGCGAGGGTGGGCTGACAGAGACTGATGGTAAGAATGAACTTGAGTTCATCTTGAGCACAGAGCCAGCTGCAGTGAGGAAGGGAAGAACGTGCAGTCAACCTCTGCCTCTGTGAATGAGACCTGGGCCAGCTGGTCTTCGTGCCTCAAACCATGGGTGAAACACACAGAGCTGGGATTAGGGGCCCTGAGTCACCCTTCTTGGAGGGATGATACTGGGGAAGGAAATCAGTTTGTAAGCTCCCTTCAGTTTTACATGCATAGGTTTTTATTCCCGTAAATTCAAATGAAAGAGGAAGAAGTTGCCCATCCCTTGGCCGTGGTGGTGGGGAAACTGTGAATGTGGGTTGGGCGTGTGTGTTCTTCCTGGTAGGATGTCTCCTAGTACACCTTAGTTCTGAGGTCTTAACCTGTACTCCATGGAGGCAGAGATGTAGTTTGCTGCTGCATTCCCAGTGCCTGGAACATCACAGGTGCTGAGTAAAAAATGTACTGAATGAATGGGGAATTGGCTAAGGCAGACTGGTGGTACTGGTGGTACCTTTAACATTTGATTAAAAGTGGTCTCTGGAGTCAGAGATGTGATCGTAACCCTGACTCTGTATTTTTTTGGTTTTGTGAAGAGGCAGTTCACTGAACCTCACTGAGCTTTACTTTTCTTATCTCTAAATTGTTGTTCTTGCTAAACTGCTCAGTCATGTCCAACTCTTTGCCACCCCTTGGACTGCCGCATGCCAGGCTTCCCCGTCCTTCACTATCCCTCAGAGTTTGCTCAAACTCATGTGTTTGAGGGTCTCCTATGGAGGCACAGGTCAGCAGTGGCCTTCTGTGGGGACCAGGGCTCTGGCTGCAGCAGACCTGGGAGGCATGGCATGTGGCATAAGTCCTCTTGGGGGAGGTTGACATTAGCCCCACTACAGAGCTGCCGGGTAGGCAATCCACACACTGGAGAACAATTATATCAAAGAAGTTCTCGAACTGTTGCGAAAGTTTGAGGCCCCACAATAGACGTCCCTACCTGGCAGTCTGGTAAAAGGACTGGGAATCCCCAGGGAATCTGACTTTGAAGGTCAGCAGGAGTTTGTTACAGAACTTCCAAAGGACTGGGAAAACACAGACTCTTGGAGGGCACAAACAAAACCTTGTGTGTACCAGCACCCAGGAGAAAGGAGAACTGACCTCCCAAAAGACTGAGCCCTACTCGCCTGTGAGTGTTTGGGAGTCTCCGGCGGAAGCCTGGGTCAACAGGGCCTGCCACAGGGTCAAGGTCACAGGCAGCAGCAGTCCTGGGAGGTGCAGCATGCCGGCATAAGTCCTTTTGGAGGAGGTTGCCGTTATCCCATAGAAAGTGAAAGTGAAGTCGCTCAGTCGTGTCCGACTCTTTGTGACCCCATGGACTGCAGCCTACCTAGCCTATCAGGCTCCTCCGTCCATGAAATTTTCCAGGCAGTAGTACTAGAGTGCGTTGCTGTTTCCTTCTCCAGGGGATCTTCCCAACCCAGGGATCGAACTCAGTTTCCCGTGTTGTAGGCAAACACTTTTACCATCTGAGCCACCAGGGAAGTCATCCTATAGAACCTGTAGCCTCCTATAGAGACTGGAGCTCCTAGGACTGGGCCCCTCAGGCCAAAATACAGGGAGGGAGCACAGCCTAACCCATCAGCAGAAAACTGGATTAAAGATTTACCCAGCATGGCCCTGCCCACCAGAGCAAGACCCAGTTTCCCCCATAGCCAGCCCCCGCATCAGGAAACTTGCAGAAGCGTCTTATCCTCATCCGTCAGAGGGCAGACAGGATGAAAACCACAATCTATAAAGTGGGGGCTAGTAATCATTAAAAAGTCTGCAAATAACAAATGCTGGGGAGAGTGCGGAAAAAGGGGAACCTTCTTACAGAGTTGGTGGAAATGTAAATTAATGCAACAGCTATGGAGGGCTTTCAAAAAACTAAAAATAGAATTACCATATGATCCTGCAATCCTACTCCTGGGCATCTATCTGGAGAAAACCATAATTCAAAAAGATGCATGTACCCCTATGTTCATTGCAACACTGTTTACAGTAACTAGGACATGGAAGCAACCTAAATATCCGTTGACAGATGAACAGGTAAAGAAGATGTGGTACATATATACAATGGAATACTACTGAGCCACAAAAAAGAATGAAATAATGCTATTTGCATCAACATGAATGGACCTAGAGAGTATCATACTAAGCCAAATAAGTCAGATAAAGACAAATACCATATGATTTCACTTAAATGTGGAATCTAAAATATGACATAAATGAATTTATGTATGAAATGGAAACACTCACAGACACAGAGAACAGACTTGTGGTTGTTGAGGCAGAAGGAGGTAGGGGAGGGATGAAGTGGAAGTTTGGGATTAACAGATACAAACTATTGTTTGGAGACTGGACAAATGACAAGGTCTTATGTATAGCCCAAGGAACTACATTCAATGTCCTGTGATAAACCATAATGGCAAAGAATATGAAAAAGAATATATATATATGTGTGTATAACTGAATCAGTTTGTTACATAGCATATAGTTGTTAAATCAACTGTACTTCAATAAAATTAAACAAATAAATTGGGGGGCTAATAAAACCTACTCCTTGTGGTTGTATGGTTTAAGTGAGATAATATATATAAAGTGCCTAGTACAGAGCTTGGTGCTTATTAGGACCTCTTTGAACAGTAGCTATTAATACTGCTGTTTTTAAAAATGCAGTAATCCAGAATGCAACTGAGATCCTTGTCCTTGGTGATTCAGGTGGAATGGGCTCCAGCCCACCCCCACTTACAGTGAAAAGCCCTGTTTCCCTTTAGCTTTCCTGTCTTTCCAGAAATTTGATGCCAGAGGTGGTGTGTGATGCTAGGTGAGATGGTAGTATGTTCCACATGCTCCTCTGCTTCTGAGCTCCTGCTTTTGCTCAATTCTTAACTGTCCTTTCTAAGTCGCTCTTCCTCTTTACCACTGTCAGCTATTTTGTCTCCACACCCTCTTCTAGTCCCCAAGAGCCGTGACCACTAGTTGTTTGTTTTTTTTTAATCTTCAGCTTTTTACTGACCCATGTTACGAAAGAGGTTTAATCAAAAAGAAGCAAGCCCAGGTCATCATCGGACCCCTAGGATTCTTCTGTCTTTGCTTTCACTCTCTTCTCTTCCTCCGGGCAGCAGGGCTGGAGGCAAAGGGCCGCGAGCCCCTGTGCTGTCCCCGAGGCTCCCCAGCACCGCTGACCAGGGCCTTTGCAAATCAGCCTGGCCAGAGGCTTCAGCATGTCCACCGGCTGCTTGAAGGAGGGCGTTGCTCTTCTCTGTGATGTCACTGCAGTGGCCCAGGATGGTGGCCCAGGGCTGGGCTGGTGGCCGCAGGCCTGGTGCCGATGGCTGCGTGCAGGGATGGTCCCCTCTCCCAACATTGCCAGCGTCCTGCCTGCCTGCTCTGTGCCCCGCTGTCCACGCATCAGCTCCTGCTGCCCAAGGCGCAATAACAGCAAACAGGAAGGCACCACAGTACCCGCTCAGTCATTGTTTCCGCCTCAGAGGAGTTTCATCAGTTTCAACTAATCTTTTTGCCACCCTGGGTTTGTGTAGGTTTGTGCTCCGCCCAGGCCTTCTGCTCCAATGCATCCAAGTGATCATTCGCAGACAGACCTGTACTTACAGGCTCTGCCAAAGGTTTGCAGAGATGGAGGATTTGCATCCCAGCCCCACACAGGCAATTTGAAATAAATGTCAGACAGCTTCTCTTCAGCGATCCCATTCCCATCTGGCCCAGATCCCCCACTGACACACCCATCCCAGTCCCCCACCCTGGTCCCCACCCAGCCCTCTCTGGTCCCAGCCCCCACTTGCCCTGGCTGCCCAGTTCCAAGCCTCCTGCTCCTGGACAAAGAACCATATTCCTCCCACGTCTCAGGCAGAGCAGCCCGCTCTGCTTGGCCACAATCCCGCCTCCTACACCCCCCCAACACACCTCCCCTTCTGCTCAGTTAGGTCCCCAACAGAGCCAGAGGCCCTGGGGCAGCCAGCATCGCTTCTGAACTTGGATTCAGATCCCAGAATCCTAGGCTGGGGCCTCGATCTGGTCCTCTCTGCTGCTGACCCTGCCCACCTGCTCTCCAGAGGCTGCCCTCGGTTTACCAGCCCCTCCTCCAGACCCGTCATCACCCCCTTGGAGGCCTTTCCCCTTCAGGACCAAAAATCCTGGACTGCAATGATGTCGGCACTGTCTAGTTTCCTTCTCGGGCCCTAGAGAGCCACCACCCTCTAAGAAAAAGGGATCTATAATGATTTAATAGAAATTCTGCCTTCCCTTAGAAGACAGAAACATCGACAGACCATTTTGGGTCTTAAATAATTAAAAAAAAAATTTTTTTTTTTTGCTGCGCTGAATCTTTTGGTGTTTTGAGGGCTTCCTTTAGTTGCGGTGACCAGGGATTGGTCTCTGGTTGTTGTGCCCAGGCTTCTTGTTGCCGTGGCTTCTCTTGCCATGGAGCACAGGCTCTAGGCGCTCAGACTTCAGTAGTTGCAGCAAACAGCCCTGAGGCTGCAGCTCCCTGGCTCCACAGCATGGACTCAGCAGTCATGCCTTGGCTTAGGGGCTCCTCGGCATGTGGAATCTTCTGGACCAGGGATGGAACCTGTGTCCCCTGCATTGGCAGGCAGATTCTCATCTGCTGAGCCACCAGGGAAGTCCCCTAAATAATAAAAATCTCCCCCACCCATCTCTGCGGCTACTACTGCTTCCTACCAGTCTGGATCAGTTCGTGCTGATCTGGTGGGTGGGTCTGTGTAGTGGGCAGAACCCAGAGGGATGGTTCTTAGGAGAAAAAAATTGTAGACCCCACTCATTTCATTCGCAGAGCCTGTCAGCTTACTTGAACAGTAGAGAATCGCCTTCATTTTGAGCATTAAAAGATATTAGGCTTAGGGACTTCCCTGGTGGTCCAATGGTTTGAGCCTTCACCTTCCAATGCAGGGGGTGCAGACTGATCCCTGGTCTGCGGAGCTAAAATCCCACCTGCCTTGTGGCCAAAAGACATAAAGCAGAAGCAATACTGTAACAAATTCCATAATGACTTTAGAAATGATCCATATCAAAGAAAATCTGTTAAAAACTTAGGTTTATAGAGGTATTGTTGACATGCTAGAAAATGTACCGATTTTCACTGAAGGAGTTATTTAACCACCGCGTGTAGCCTAGCAGCTCTCCTGTGAGCCACCTGGTAGAACGTCTCCATCACCCAGAGTCTGCCTCCCATGGGCCCCCTTGCGGTCCGTCCCGTCCCACCCCCAGCCCAGCCCCTGGCCAGCACTGATGCCGTCACTGCACTTACGCAGTTTGGCCCACGATCATGTAACTTCTAATCTACCATTTCTAGAGAACCACTGAGGTGTGGCCAGGCTGCTGGGTTGAGCTCGGTTTCTCCTGCCAAAGACTCAGAGGCTGGAGATGATAAAGCAGACACACTGGGAAGGGACCGGTCAGCGGCTCCAGGCCCGGCTGAGCCAGCCAAGGAGGGGAGGAGGGCTCAATGTTGAGCCCAGGAATGAGGAACAGAGAGAAGAGGGAAAGGCCACTCCAGACTGAGAAGGGGGCCACTTGGCCAAAGATGGGAATTTGAATTAAAGGCCTGCTCTGGGTTGCAATTCAACTGTCACACCTCAACCCATCCTGAGCCCAGGGTGCTATCAGCACGTCCCCTGGTGGGGGGCGGGTGTCTGTCCCACCTGCCTGCCTTTTCTCCAAAGGCAGATCTCCAAATAGATAAAGCAGATCTTGGAATCCCCACCTGCTTCCTACATCCTCCAGGCTGGGGCCTCTCTGTCTCCGAAGACATCTCACCCAGCTTCTCTCTCCCCTGGGCCTTCAGCTTCAAGCCCTTTTCCCTGAGGGGGACCACTTGCAGGGGCGTTTGCATTTTAATTGGAGAAAGAAAAGGAAGCGAATTCACATCTTTTACCAGACGGGAAGGAAAAATTCAAACAGAAAGAAACAAACTAAATGAAAAGTAAAAAATTCTCTCTCCAGGGCTTAATTGCTGGTCTGTCCCCCCAAAAGCCATCACATCACCATTTCCTGTGTGTCCTTTGTAGGGGGAGGGACATATTGTCTAAAACATCACCATAGGCACAGGGCTCTGTAGCTTCCCTTTTTTGCTGCATAAGTCTTGGAACTCTTTCCATGGCAGCATATGTATTAATTTTGATATAATTTCCGATCTTCAGAAAACCTGCAAGAACAGTAGAAGGAACCCTGTGCACCTATGAGCCAGATTCACCGGTGACTGACATTTCACCCTCTTTGCTTTACCTATCTACCCATCTACATATTACTCTTCTGAACCATTTTGGATGATGTTAGAGATCATCTACCTCTTACCCCAAATTACCTCAGTGTGTATTTGCCAAGGGCAGGACTTTCTTTACCATAACCACAGTCCAGTTATTACTATCAGGAGATTTAACATTCATACGTAGCTGTTATCCGATTGGCAGTCCATGCTTAAATTCCTCAGGTCTTCCTGTTATGTTCTTTATGACTTTTTCCCACCCCCCCCCACTCCCCATCTAGGATTTATTCAGGGTCACACATTGCATTTCATTGTCTTATCTCCTTATCTCCAATCTGGAAAAATTCCCCAGCCGTGCTTTGTCTTCCTGGACCTAAACATTTTAAAAGAGTACATACCAGCTGTTTTGCAGAATGTACCTCAGTAGGGGTTCACCTGACGTGATGCCATAACTTGATGGTACATCAAGATATCTTGAGGGGGGCAGACGTCATTTTATCCCACTTGTTCTGGGTGCCTTTAACTTTGATCACTTGGCTTAGGCGGTTACTGTCAGATTTCTCCACTTGTAAACTTACTTTTTTTCCCTTTGTAATTAAGGTGTAGTTTGTGTAAGAAATCCAACTCCTTCTCAGATTTTCATCCATTTGCTTCCCATCCACTGAGGATGTTCTGTCATTCCCATTCTCATATTCTACTGCAAAGAACTTGATGTTTTAGCTGGCATTCTACTGTAAAGAAGGGCTTTCCTCTTTCCACCGTTTGTTTTGTTTATATTAGTTTAAGCTTTTGCATTCTTATTTTATTCAATGGATTGTAATCCAGTGTTATTATTTTTATAAATTAAAACAATGTAAGCTTTTTTTAAAATTAATTTTGATGCTTAAATTATCTCAGCTAGCCACTGAAAGCCACTTCAACTTGGCTCCTGTGTCCTTTTGGTGAGTTCCCATCATTCTCTGAGCCCTTCCTGAGATTCTGGTAACATTTTGGCACCAAAATGCTCCAGGGTTTTCTCACGCTTTCTATGCCACTGTCCTGGAATCAGCCTTTTCTCCAAGAAGTCCTGGTTCCT
This sequence comes from Dama dama, assembly GCF_033118175.1. Taxonomy (NCBI): domain Eukaryota; kingdom Metazoa; phylum Chordata; class Mammalia; order Artiodactyla; family Cervidae; genus Dama; species Dama dama. Next base: position 42,824,989 of record NC_083712.1, on the reverse strand, counting down.
TTTAGTGGAAAATGATGTTTGGAAGCCAAGATTAGGGAGCTGGCAGCATATACATTTTCACCTAATTGATTTATCAGCGGGATATGATTCTGTTGTATGTAAGTAGCATGATTTCTAACCAGTCACTTCTTCATGAACATTTGTAGTGTTAACTTGAGTGATTACAAAAGTGCGCTGCTGTGAATATTCTTGGCTTACATTTGGGAATATACTTGTAGAGAAGATTTCTAGCAGTGAAACACTCAATCAGGTTTATGGGTTCAAAAACGTGATAGGGAATATGGAAAATAATACATGTGTATGTTTTACTGAATCACTTTGCTATACGACGGAGTTAATACAACATCGTAAACCAACTAACTAGACTCCAAAAACATACATTTAAAAAAAAATGTAACAGTTGTTTTCAATTATTCTTTGAAAAACTTAGAAAAGTGCACTAACTCACTCTATATCAATGATGGAGTGTGTATTAATCTGAATCTTTCTAACTCTGAATACCATAAAATAATTTAAAATTTTGTCAATTTGATTGTGATTTTAAGTGGATTTCTTGCGTTACAAGTGCTATTGACAATCTTTCATTGGTTTATTGGCCATTTGTATTTCATAGTGCCTGGTCAAATCATTTCCCCACAAACAGACATTCTCTTTATTCTTATTGATATAGGCCTTCCTTGTAAATAAAGACATTAACCTTTTGATAAATTTTTTTCCCCAATTTATCTTCTGATACTGCTGAGTGTGATTTTTTTTTTTAATTTCCAATAGCAAATTTATTGACGTTACGTGGCTTCTAGGCTTTATATTCTGATTAGACAAACCGTCCTTACTACAAGGTCATGAATAAACCTCACTCAAGTTTTCTCTTTGTACTTTTGTGGTTTCGTTTTTTAAAATCATTTATTTATTCATTTTTGTCTGTGTTGGATCTTCACTGCTGTGTGCAAACTTTCTCTAGTTGCAGAGAACAGGGCTATTCTTCATTGCCGTTCGAGGCTTTCTCATTCCAAAGCACAAGAGAGGTCTAGTTGTCCCTCGACACATGGGATTGTCTCAGACCAGGGATCAAACCCATGTTTGGCAGGCGGATTCTTAACCACTGGATCACCAGGGAAGCCCTGGGTTTTCTTTTTTAGTTTTAATAGTTTATTTAGAATTTTGTTATGTGGGAAGAATGAGGTAGGGATTTATCACTATTTTCCCAATGCCCCAGGAGGCTAGTTCCAGCCATTTATTAGAAAAGCCATCTTATTTCCCATTGCATAGAAGATCACTTTTATCAGAAACTTCTTCCTCCTTTGTTTTGACTCTTTTTCTGAGTTCTATTTTGTTTCATTCAGCTCTCTTTTATTCTCTGGGTGTGTTGTGGTGGGGGGGGGGCGGTGGGGGGGGGGGAAAGGGACTATTTTAATGATAGCAGCTTCATGCTGTCTGAATATCTGGAAGATGATAGATGATCATATTTAAACCTCAAAATAACAGAGAAAAAGATGTTTCTCCCACCATTGCTAATGAGGAAATGGAAGAGACAAGAGACATCTTGTTCCAGGCTGGACAGAAGTAACTAGAACACCTGGACCCACTCCGAACTGTCCATTACTCTCCTGGATTTTTTTTTTTAAACATGTGACCTTACAACAGGGCTTAGTAGGTTCTGAAGTCCTACTAGGGCTCATAAGAGCCAAAAAAATCATTGGCTTTTTCCTGGGACAAAGTTCTTGCAGTTCATCTTAGATACTCCCAATTAATAGAAATATTCCTTGCTCTGTGTAATGTTTCTGAAAGGTAGTATCAGCCAATTTTTACAAAGTAAATCCTTTTTCAAATGAACCAGAGGAGCTCTCTGCTGAAAAAAACTTCAGAGATCTAGCAAAGCAGAGTGCTCTTGCAATTGTAAAATTTTCTCCTTCACTGATGTTTTTGTGACTCTCACTTGGAGCGGATATTCAGACCTCTTAAAAAGAGGCACACCCATTCTCTTAGAAGCTAATTGCATATGACAAGGGTGCATGAACCAGAGGTGAAAGGAGTAATAAGGTTGGATTCCAGGGTAAAGATCAACACTTCCTAGAGAACAGCCTTCTTCCTTGCCAGCACCTGAAATTCACTAACTGGCTGCCTGGGAAAATGACCAGCAAGGCAATGGCGGTATCAACAGTCTAAGAAACCAGTTCACCTTCCTTAGACAGGAAACTTGATATTGCTGTGTAGGGACAGTCAAAGGGCAGCAAAGCTGCTGAAGAAACTGTTTTCCACTGGCTTTCCTGTGGTTTTCTGCACCAAGATCAAGAAGGTTTCTATCTAGATATTTCCTGATATACAGAGTTATGGTTTAGTGAGCATCACCCCAGGCCTGATCTGCGCTGAACAAAACAGAAATGTACTGTTCAGAAAGTGAAACTCCCACAGGGCAAGTCAAAGAGATAAACTCTTCTGCAATGTTTTTCCACTTAACACTGTCTTGAAAACATGTCTGGGGACTTCCCAGTGGATAAGAATCCACCTGCCAAGGCAGGGGACTTGGGTTCGATCCCTGGTCTGGGAAGATGCCACATGGCGTGGAGCAACTAAGGCTGTGAGCCACAGCTGCTGAACCTGAGCGGTAGAGCCCCAAGCTGCAACTACTGTGCCCTTGTACCCTAGAGCCAGGACTCCACAACAAGCGAAGTCACTACAATGAGAAGCTCGCACACCACAGCTAGAGAGAGAGTAGCCCCCGCTCACTGCAACTAGAGAAAGCCCACACAAAAGCAGCGAAGACCCACTGGGCCACAGGTCAATAGTTCAGTTCAGTCCAGTCGCTCAGTCGTGTTCGACTCTGTGCGACCCATGAGCCACAGCACGCCAGGCCTCCCTGTCCATCACCAACTCCCAGGATCTACCCAAACTCATGTCCATTGAGTCGGTGATGCCATCCAACCATCTCATCCTCTGTCATCCCCTTCTCCTTCTGCCTTCAATCTTTCCCAACATCCGGGTCTTTTCAAATGAATCAGCTTTTCGCATCAGGTGGCTAAAATATTAGAGTTTCAACTTCAACATTAGTCCTTCCAATGAACACCCAGGACTGATTTCCTTTAGGATGGACTGGTTGGATCCCCTTGCAGTCCAAGGGACTCTCAAGAGTCTTCTCCAGCACCACAGTTCAAAAGCATCAATTCCTTGGTGCTCAGTTGTCTTTATAGTCCAACTCTCACATCCATAGATGACTACTGGAAAAACCATAACCTTGACTAGACAGACCTTCGTTGGCAAAGTAATGTCTCTGCTTTTTAATATGCTGTCTAGGTTGGTCATAACTTTCCTTCCAAGGAGTAAGCGTCTTTTAATTTCATGGCTGCAATCACCATCTGTAGTGATTTTGGAGCCCCCCAAAATAAAGTCAGCCACTGTTTCTACTGTTTCCCCATCTATTTGCCATTAAGTGATGAGACCGGATGCCAGTAAATAAATAAATAAAATGAAAGAAAAGGAAATATGTCTCTGTCAGTTATTATTTTTAGAAGCGTCATATCCCACCAGATGGATGTATTGCTTTTTAACCTTTCTCCTGTTGATGTTGTTCCACATTTTGGCTATTGTATCCATGCTTCAGTAAACATCCTTGTACAAGTATCTTTGCACACTTGTCAAGAATTTTGGAGACATCTGGAAGTGGAATTGTGAACTCCATAGTAATGCAGATGTAAATGTAGTAGTGGTCATTGCCAATGGCTCTCCAAAGGCTTTGTGTTTTACAGGCTTCTCCAGATGACGGATCTAGTGTCTGGTGGGCTGAGGGCCACCTTTCTCTTCTGAGCCTGAGGGTCCCTGATTCTCCTGTGATCACAATAAGATGTAACCACGGGCTCCTAGAGGGCTTCCCTGGTGGCTCAGTGGTAAAGCATGAGCCTGCAAAGCAGGAGACGCAGGTTTGATCCCTGAGCCAGGAATATCCCCTGGAGGCAGGCACGGCAACCCACTCCAGTATTCTTGCCTGGAGAATCCCATGGACAGAGGAGCCTGGTGGGCTACAGTCCATGGGGTCGCAAAAGAGTCAGACGTAACTTAGCAACTAAACAGCAATGGGCCCCTACACACGGGGTCAGTCTTCATTTACTTTTTGTCACATGGGTGCCCCGTGGCGTCCAGATGAAGCCCTCACAGCTCTCTACCTGCCTGTATCATTCTCAACCAGCCAAAGGCTTCTCCACTCAGAGCCAGGTGGCTCTCTGGGCGCTGTGACAGATGGCCAGTGACCCGTGGCTACACAATCCATCTGCGATACTGAGGGGGTGACATGTCCTGACCTGTTTGGTTGCCCTCCTTAGGTCAGAAGGAGTAGACCCATGGCATCGACCAATGGCGATGCTCCCGCTGCTTTGGGGGTATTGAAGGGAAAGGGGGGGGTGACCCTAACTTGTACAGAGGTATTAACAGTGTGATTTCTAAACAAAGGGCCTAAAAGCTCCTTTAGGCCAGAGCTTTCCAGATGGTCCCCCTTATTCCAGATGTGCCCTCTGTCTGGGAAAGGACACACAGACCTTGGCACAGCCAACAGGCAAACCACAGCCTTGGTATCCCTCTGACTTCCGTTCAGAGGGAAAGTCCATTTGCATTTCCTGAGGGTTCCCTGTGTATCTCTGAACTAGTCGCTGGGGGAATCAGTCTCTGAATCCAGTACCTGAACCCAGGTCTCATTGACTCAAAAGCCTGTCTAGAGAAAGGACAGCCTTTTCAACAAAAAGTGCTGGGAAATTGGATATCCACATGAAAATGAAGGAACTTGAACCCTTAATTTATGCCATATGCTACAGACATTAACTAAAAATGGGTCATAGAGCAAGAATAAACCCCAATGATCCAATTAAAATGGGCAAAGAACCTAAATAGACATTTTCCCAGAGGTGTATGGCACAGCCGACAGGCACATGAAAACATGCCCAGCATTGCTAATCATCAGGGAAATGTAAATCAAAACCATGTGAGATATCATCTCACACCTGTTAGAACAGGTGTGAGGGTGAGGGTAAGGATGTGGAGGAAAGGGCACCCTCGTGTGCACTGCTGGTGGAGTTGTTTTGGATTGGTCAAAAGTTCCTTTGGTTTTTAAATAAAAATAAAAGACACATTTTTCATTTTCACCAAGAGCTTTATTGAACAATGTACCCACCATTTTGTTCCACTACCTTCTGCCTTTCTTAAGGCAACTTCAGAATTCCATCTTCCCAAAACTTTTTACCTTTTTGAGCAAAGAGCTGTTCCAGATGCCTTTCAAAGTCTTCCAGGGAACTGAAATTTTTTCCATTAAGAGAGTTTTATTAGGACCCAAACAAATGGACATCTGAAGGTACAGTGTCTGGTGAATGCGGCAGATGAATCAGAACTTCTCAGCCAAGCTGTGACAGTTTTTACCTGGTCATTAAAACTCTTAGAGGAAAAGGTTCACAAGCAGCAACAACAAAAACAGGTAAATTTGACCTCAAACAAAATGTTAAAATTCTTTGCAATATAAGACTTAATCAATAGAGTGCAAAGACAACTCATGTAATGGAAGAAAATATTTGCAAATATCTATCTAATCCAGAATATATGGGTGACTCTTACAACTCATCAACAACACAGCCCTTATGGGCAGAGGGCTTTGAAGAAATCCTTTGTCTCCAAAGAAGATATACAAGTGACATAGAAGCACATGAAAATATGCTCAACATCATTAGGGAAATTCAAATCAAACCCACAGTGAGATACCACCTCACATCCATTAGGATACCAGCAAACAGAAAGAGAAAACAACACATATTGGAGAGGATGTAAGAAAATCAGACCACTTGTACACTGTTGATGAGACTGTAAAATGATGGACCCACTGTGGAAAACAATATGGAGTTTCTCAAAAAATTAAAAGTAGAGCTCCCATATGATTCGGCAATCCCACTTCTGGGTACAAACCCAAAATAATTAAAAGTAGGGACTTGAAGACGTATCACTATTTGCAGCAGCTGAAAGTTGGAAGCGGTCTACACTCAATGGAATACTATTCATCCTTAAAATGGTTGGAGATTCTGACAGATGCCACAGCATGGATGCACCTTGAGAACATTACGCCAAGTGAAATATATCAACCATGAAAAAGACAAATAATGTATGATTCCACTTATATGACGTATCTAGAGTAGTCAAACTCATAGCAACTGAAAGTAGGCTAGCGGTTACCAGAGACTGGGGGTGGGGGGGGAAATGGGGAGTTATTGTTTAACGTTGTTAGTAATGTTTAATGGGTATAGAGTTTCAGTTTTGCAAGATGGCAAGAGATCTGGAGATGTATGTTGGTGATGGTTGCATAATAATGTGAATATTATACACCTTAAAAATGGTTAAAATGGTAAATTTTATATAAATGTGTATTTACCACAATTAAAAAAAAGTTTAAAAATTCGTCAAATGAAGTTTCTTACAAAACAGAAACAGACTCAGACTTAGAAAGCACACTTATGACTGCCAGGGGACAGGAATAGATAGGAAGTTTGAGATGGACATGTTCACACTGCTATAATTAAAATGGAAAACCAACAAGTACCTACTATATGCACACAGAACTCTACTCAATGTTATGGGGCAGCCTGGATGGGAGGGGAGTTTGCAGGAGAATGGATACATGTATATGTATGACTGAGTCCCTTCACTGTCCCACCTAAAACTATCACAACATTGTTAATTGGCTATAACCAAATACAGAATAAAAAGTTTTTTACAGAAAAAAATTCATGCTAGTTCTCCTCTAGTGTAGGAAGGATCTACACTGTTGCTCAAAAAGGTGCCTCAGAGACCATCAGTTTCTTAAAAGTTCAAATTCCTAGGCCTCACACACAACCTATGGAATCAGACTCTAGAAAGAGGAGCCCAGGAACCCACCTTTGGACGAGCGCAGATGGCTCCTAAGCCCACCAGTTTGAGAACCACTTCCCTACAACCATGGGGCTTCCCTTACGGCTCAGTCGGTAAAGAATCCGCCTGCAATGCAGGAGACTTTGGTTCCATTCCTGGGTTGGGAAGATCCCCTGGAGAAGGGAAAGGCTACCCGCTCCAGTGTGCTTGGGCTTGCCCTATAGTTCAGCTTGTAAAGAATCCGCCTGCAATGTGGGAGACCTGGGTTCAATCCCTGGGTCAGGAAGATCTCCTGGAGAAGGGAAAGGCTGACCACTCCAGTGTCGTGGCCTGCAGAATGGACTATAGAGTCCATGGAGTCACGAAGAGTTGTATACGACTGAGCGACTTTCACTTTTCCTACAACCAAACGGCCCGCTGGGGAAACACAGCAATTCTCCAACACGCCTCCCTTGGGCAGGAAAAGAGAGGGCACGGTCTTTGAAAGCAGAATGACATGCAGAATCGGCTTGCTTCTGCCGCAGGGGTGTGCTCTGTGAGCAGCCAGCCCGTCTTCACCGCCTCCCTGGAGACTCAGGACAGGGCCTCACACCTGAGGCCTCCTCCACGGCCGGCGTGTGTCAGGCCTGGCTCTGACAGCTGATAAAGTCAGGAATGCTCTCTGTTTCACCAGGTTGGCATGAGGGTGACATGAGAAATATCAACCATACAAACTCTGCTTTGAAGTCATATATAAATATAAATTATTGTTATCTTGGAATTCTGAGATAAATCATCTTGGCAAGAACACATTCTCAAGTCAGAGTCTTGAATGCAGTGAAAGACATTCCTCAATATGGTTAAAATAAAAAAAGAGAGAGAGCACCGAGGGATTTCCCTGGGGGTCCAGTGGCTGTCTCCAACTCCCAAGGCAGGGGGCCTGGGTTCGATCCCTGGTCAAGGAATTAGATCCCCCATGCCACAACTTGGAGAAGTTTCCACTCCAGTATTCTTGCCTGGAAAATTCCATGGACAGAGGAACCTGGCGGGCTACAGTCCATGGGGTCGCAAAGAGTCGGCCACGACTGAGCAGACCAGTACATTCCACAACTAAGAGTTCATATCCTGCAACTAAGAGCTCTCATGCTGCAATAAATATGCAATAAATATGGGGTGCAGCCAAGTAAATACATATATTTTATTTATAGAATAAATAAAATAAATAATATTTATTTAAAAATAAATATTTATTTAAATTATTTTATTTATTAAATAAATATTATTTATGTAAATTATTTTATTTATGAAAATAAATACTATTTATTAAAATAAACATTACTTATTAATTTAATTTATTTTATTTATTAAAAATAAATATATATTTTTAAAATAGAGCACAGAGACAGAACTGATGAGCAGTTCAGCCTGATACAGTCTAGGAAACAGTTCCCATGGTATTTCCTGCCTTCCAACTCCTGGACCAATTATAGGAGCAGCCCAGTGTTGCTGGATAATCCACTGATATATGACAACTTCACACATAAAATTAGCTGTGAATTACTTCTCCAATCATTGCCATTTCAACACGGGAGTACAGTAAAGAAGATTAAGAGAAGCAAGAGGAACTTGGCACGCTTAAATCAGGCCTGCTTGCTCAAAACCTCATCTGCGGCGTCGCATGTGTTAGAGGCACAGCCTGTCCAGTCACGTGGCCAGCAGCCAGAGCACTGGGATGGCCAAGGACACAGACCCCCTTGTTTTCTAAACAGGAAGCAGAATGAACTCTGTTTTCACTAGCTTCTTGCCCAAATCAGGGATCAGACAAAAAAAAAGCCTGAAGGTTTAATTAAATAATCCTTTCAAATAAAATGACCCCACGGATATGATACACATTTTGGTCTGGATTTCCACATATTTGTTGGGAGACCCCCACGCAGGACAAACGCCCAAATAAAATGATACTTTTAATGAAAACTCTTCATGTGTCACAGGTGGAACCAAAGCATTATTACTGCAAGTAGTTAACCCCCCAAATAATAGGAAATCTGTTTTGGAGTTTATATAGACAAGAGTGTGTCCAGCCTTGAAAACACATCAGTATCCCCCTTGCGGAGTTACTGCTAATAAAGCTGGAAGCCCCTTGCTGATCAACGTCCTGCGACATCAGAGCTCAGCCAAGTTTCTATTTATAGTCGAAGTTCTCAAGTGTAAACAAAATTCGAGACCGAATGTAAGTCTAAAAGCTCAAACAGTATGTGTCCAACTACAGACGCTCTTAAAGTGATTAACCAAAAGATCAGGACTGTTGATTCTTATTTTAATGCTCTGAACATCAGTCCACCATGGAGCTTGCCTGCAGTTACAACCTTGGGGTTCCTGCGAGGACTGACTGCCTTCCTGAAACTCTCCGATTCTTCTAGTATTTTCGGTGCCGAGTGCCGCTGTAAGATGAGTCTTGTCAATAACAGCATCTAACACCTGCAATATTGGTTCCATTCAAAATGTTAGAAATTTTTATCCCAACCTCAAGGTTGATGCTCTCTAAACTGCCCCTACTTTAGTTTTAAAAATTAAAAATTTTGGCCGCACCATGTAGCACGTATGATCTCAGTTCCCTGACCAGGAACCCAGCCCACATTCCCTGCAGTGGAAGTGCGGAGTCTTAACCACTAGATCACCAACCACTAGTCGCTCAGTTGCGTCTGACTCTTTGCGACCCCATGGACTGGAGCCCACCAGGCTCCTCGGTCAGTAGGATTCTCCAGGCAAGAATACTGCAGAGGTTGCCCTTCCCTCCTCCAGGGGATATTCCTGACCCAGCAATCAAACCCTGACCTGCTGCATTGCAAGCTGAGTCTTTACCATCTGAGCCACCAGGGAAAGGCCACCAGAGAAGTCCCCAAACGGCCCCTACTTTAAACGGATGCTCTAGGTTTGTCATATTAGCGCGCCTCTCCACTGAGATGTAGGTACATCAGAGAGCCGTCTGAGCTGGAATCCCACGCCCTCCACTGCCCGTGGGCTCCCTCAGTATTAACAGCAGTATAATCCCCCAGTATTAACACCAGGGCTTTCACCACCATCACTTACGAGTCCACGAGGTTAGATTTCCATATTAACTTTCTATTTCTTTTTTGTTTGTTTGTTTTGAGTGTGTTTGTAATCATTCACTGAAGCATTTTTATGACAGGGGCTCTAAAATCGTCATCACATAATTCTGACATCTCTGTCAACTCCATCTTGACATTTACGGATGGTCATTTTTTCACTCAATATATTGATTGTTTGAGATCTTCCTGGTTCTTGGTATGAGGAGTGATTTGGGGTATCACGTTAGGAGATTCTGGATCTTTTTCAAATCTTGTGTTTTAATGAGCTGCCTCTGACCCTGTTCTGGAGGGGCAGGTGTGGGCAGCAAAGCCAGACATGAATGAACAGCCTTTGGCACATACCAGGCAAACAGGCTGGTAAGTGTTTAATAACCCTGGCTATTCCTTGGCTGTTACTAGCAACAAACACTTACAAAAAGTACCAGCTTACACTTGTAAGCAGGACATGTCCTTCACAAAGCTAAGAATCACTCTCTGATCCCATGAGAATTGGACTCTGCATCTGGCAGTCTTCTGTCCCTATGCTCTCTTGTAGGATTCTGGATTTCAGAAAGAAGGTCATGGGTGATAACTTTAGGGACATCAGACCCGGTCGCTACATTGCCTGAAACCAGTTCTGGCAGTTTTGAAACTTCGCAAAGACAAAAAAATGCAAGACGTTTATTGAAATATAAAACCTCTCCCTATTCCCCAGAGACGGGGGGGCCATAGTTCTTGAGGCGCTAGCCTACAGTGGATTCCCCTCTGCCAGGCAAAGGTGAAGCCATTGTTCTATTTCCTCCAAACTCTGTCTCTATAATTTTGTTTAGCACAGGTGGAAAGGGGTCAAGATAGCCAATAGCGCTGTCTCAGTACAGTCAGGAGGAAAGTGAAGTGGAGTCATGTCCGATTCTCTGTGACCCCATGGACTGTAGCCTACTAGGTTCTCCGTCCATGGAATTTTCCAGGCAAGAATACTGGAGTGGGTCGCCATTTCCTTCTCCAAGGGATCTTCCCAACCCAGGGATTGAACCCAGGTCTCCCGCATTGCAGGCAGACACTTTATGGTCTGAGCTACCAAGGATGCAAGCTACAGCCAGGAGGGGAGGAGTCCAGCTTCCTCAGTTGGCCAGTGTTGACCCCTAAGGGTGGAGTCATTACTGCTTGGGCGGGGGTGGGGGGGTGGGTGGAGGTTCCAGCTCCCCACGTGCCCTCCATGACACACGACTTGGGGGTGACCTTGTCAGCACTGGGCAATGGAGAAAGTTCTGGTTCTTCTCTCTGCTCCTCTGACAGCCCCCAGGAGGGAGGCAGGGGCCTCCGGTTCCAGCCAGGGGAGGGCGGAGGTCCAAGTACCCCCTTGGCCTTGGCTGGTGTGGGTGGCTGTGGGTCCACAGCTTTTCTGCAATCTATGGCTAGGGTAGAGGTACTGTCTTTAAGCTGCCTGTCTCGCTTAGGAGACAGGCTGCCCTTTCCCCTCCTCCTTTGGTAGTAGGAGCAGGCTTTCCTTGAGGGTTTTGTTTTCTTTTTTCTTTTTTGGTGGCACCTACTGGTGAGGGACTTCCCTGGTGGCTCAGATGGTAAAGCGTCTGCCTACAGTGCCGGAGACCCGAGTTCAATCCCAATCCTAGGTAGCTCCCTCTGCCAGCTTCAAGTCTAGGAAATAGACAAGGCAAAAGCAAGCCCAGAGAACTCACCACCGCTGCCTGGGACTTGAGACCCCCCCAGCCAGTCTGCCTTCTCTCCACCTTCCAGATGCTTCTTAAGTGTGTTTTATGTGTAATGTCCAGGGTTTCTGGTTGTATTTAGCAGGAAGAATACAGGAAACCTGTTTATTCCACCTTCCCAGAGTGGCAGAACCCATCTGTTAAAAATTAAAATCCTGCCCTTTGGGGATATATTTTTAAGAAGACTTTAAAAAAAAATCACAAATGGCCTTTGAATTGGCAGGAATAACAGCGGCACTAATTCAAGCATATGAAGGTTTATAGGGTCGGAACCTCTTATAATTGCTCATGATTTAACAGCTATATTATTTTATTGGTAATTCAAATCACAAGGAAATTTGTAAGAGTGCTATTTATTTGTGTATCATAAATATTACTGTGAGCTGACTTAACAAGTCTAACTTTTCCCCTTTTATTTATCTAATTGGGGGCAAATCTGTAACTAATGATACTTTCTTTTAATCAAGCATTACTGTTTTATGGATCAGTCCAGATTTAGTAATGACAGTGCTAAGTATGCAGTCATTATAATAGAATGTAGCGTGTGTATTTATCATTTTAACGGCACTAAACTATCTTTGGTATATTAACATGCCCACATAAATTTATCTGTAATCTCTCTTCTACTCTTATAACTTAATCCTATAATTATTCTTTGGGTTCAAGTACTGTAAATACAACTTAAATTAAATACCTTGAATTGTGATTCTACATAGAATATCTCTTTCTCATTTACTAAGAAAAGTTTTAAGAATTTCTAATTCCTGTTACTTTATCTAACAGTGTTTTATAAAAAGGTCTTAGATGATTTTTGGTTTGTTTCAGAAGCTAAAAACTTGGTAATATTCCAAATTACAAAGTACTAATATATTAAAACTTTAGCAATAATAAACCTGATGGTCACTTTTCCTGTGTTATTCACACATTTGCACAAGATATATCAATACTCAAACAGCTCTTCCACATGCCATTTGCTTTTCTTTTTTTAAAAATTTTTATTGGAGTGTGGTTGCTTTACAATGTTCCGTTAGTTTCTCTTGTACAGCAAAGTGAATCAGCTCTATATACACGTGTTTGCGTGCGTGCTAAGTCACTTCAGTCGTGTCTGACTCTGTACAACCCTGTGGACTGTAGCCTTCCAGGCTCCTCTGTCCATGGGATTCTCCAGGAAAGAATACTGGAGTGGGTTGCCACGCCCTCCTCCAGGAGATCTTCCTGACCCAGGGATGGAACCCGGGTCTCTTACGTCTCCTGCCCTGACAGCCGAATTCTTAACTACTCGAGCCGCCTGGGAAACCCATATGTGTACACACATCCCCCCTTTGTTGGATTCCTTCCTATTTAGGTCACCTGGGCTACATACAGTGAGCTCTCATCAGTCATCTACTTTCTACATAGTAGTGTGTATACGTCAACCCCAGTCTCCCAATGCACCTCGCCCCCCTTTAGCCCCTTGGTATCCATATGTGTGTTCTCCACACCTGTGTCTCTACTTCTGCTTTATAAATAAGATCATCTAATACCAGTTTTTCCACTTATATTTCTTTGGTTTTTTTAATTTATTTTTTATTAGTTGGAGGCTAATTATTTCACAACATTTCAGTGGGTTTTGTCATACATTGATATGAATCAGCCATAGATTTACACATATTCCCCATCCCGATCCCCACTCCCACCTCCCTCTCCACCCAATTCCTCTGGGTCTTCCCAGTGCACCTGGCCCGAGCACTTATTTCATGCATCCCACCTGGGCTGGTGATCTGTTTCACCATAGATAGTATACATGCTGTTCTTTTGAAACATCCCACCCTCACCTTCTCCCACAGAGTTCAAAAGTCTGTTCTTTCTGTTTTGCATATAGGGTTATCGTTACCATCTTTCTAAATTCCATATATATGTGTTAGTATGCTGTAATGTTCTTTATCTTTCTGGCTTACTTCACTCTGTATAATGGGCTCCAGTTTCATCCATCTCATTAGAACTGATTCAAATGAATTCTTTTTAACGGCCGAGTAATATTCCATGGTGTATATATACCACAGCTTCCTTATCCATTCATCTGCTGATGGGCATCTAGGTTGCTTCCATGTCCTGGCTATTATAAACAGTGCTGCGATGAACATTGGGGTGCCACTTATATTTCTTAATATACGATATTTGTTTTTCTCTTTCTGACTTACTTCACTCTGTATGACAGATGCTAGGCCCATCCGTATTGTTGCAAATGGCATTATTTCATTCTTTTTTAATGGTTGAATAGTGGTGCACTGTGTATGTGTAGCACATCTTCTTTATCCATTCCTTTGTTGATGGACATTTAGGTTGTCTGTATGTCCTGGCTCTTGTAAATAGTGCTGCAATAAACACATGCCTTTTTAACTGGTCTTCTTAGTCTTATACTTACTCATGCAGGTCAGATGACTTCCATTTCAAATCCACATTGACCAACAATGCAAATATTTAGGCTCTTCATAAATGTTAAATTTGATTATATTTCAGTAATCTTTATTCCTCCTGCCTTTTAAGAACATGTCCAACCTTGAAATTTTCAAATATTAATGTATTTTTTACTCAAATATTAATCAATTCCTCAAAACATCTATCCTGATTTATGATCACTATAATTCTTATGCCTAACAGCATTTTCAAGCTTTTTTTTTGTTTAATTTATTTGGCTGCTTTGGGTTTTTTTTTTTTTTTTTGCATTGGGTCTTAATTATGGCACACAGGATTTTTTTTTTTTTTTTCAGTTGTGGCCTGCAGGATCTTTAGTTTTAAGGTGCGAACCCTTAGCTGTGTCATGTAGGATCTGGTTTCCTGATCAGGGCTTGAAACTTCACCCCCAGCATTGGGAGGGTGGAATCTTAGCCACTGGCCCACCAGGGAAGTCCCTATTTTCAAACTTTTTTTTGCTTGAGAAGGCACAGAAGTCATGTCATGTTATTATCTGGTTAATGATATAGTCAAACAATTACAGACACAACATCCTTCCAAACAGTTCTCTGCAATTGTATTGAAAATTCGGCTTTCAATCAGGTTTTGAAAAACTTACAATTAACTCTACTTCATAAGCGTTTAATTACTTATTATAATCAACCTGACTTGGCCTCCATTTCTGGCGTACTTAAAGGACCTGAGAAATCACCCCCATTTGGGTCTGGTCACGACTGCCTCCTACAGCAGAAGTTTTCCACCACTAACAGCCCTATCTCATCCTGGGACGAGAGCGGGAACAGGATTTGTTTACACTAATCTGAGTCTAATATCTCTTGGAGGAAACAAACAAAACACTCTGTTTATCAGCCCAGATGGTAAACTAAGTTCCGTAAAAACATTAGATTTAAAAATTGTTGCTTTTCAACCTTTGACCTGTTAAGAGTATTAACAATACCAATTGAGAGTAATTAAATTTGCTTAAAAGGAAGATAACCAACTCAAAGGACACGAGTTTGAGCAAACGCCAGGAAATAGTGAAGGACACGGAAGCCTGGTGTGCTGTAGTCCATGGGGTCACAAAGAGCCGGACACAATTTAGCGACTGAACGACAACAGCCACAGATGGCAAACACGTATGGAAAGATGCTCCCCATCCTGTGTCATGAAAGAATTACGAATTTCAACCATGAGACACCGCTGCACATCTGTTAAAAGTAAAGAAAGTAAAGTCGCTCAGTCATGTCCGACTCTTTGCAACCCCGTGGACTGTAGCCTACCAGGCTCCTCTGTCCATGGGATTTTCCAGGCAAGAGTACTGGAGTGGGTTAGAACAGCCCAAATACAGAGCTCTGACATCATCAAATGCAGGTGAGCATCTGGAGCAACAGGAAGTATCTCCTTCATCGCTGGTAGGAATGGAAAATGGTGCGGCTACTTGAGGAAGACAGTTTGGTAAATTCTTACAACATTAAACATTCTCTTACCGTTAGACTCAACTATCATTCTCCTTAGTATTTACTCAAAATGAGCTGAAAATCATGTCGACGCAAAACCCTGCACACGGATATTTATAGGCGCTTTATTCAGAACTGCCAAAATTGGAAAGCAGAGAAGATGTCCTTTAGTGGATGATGGATAATTCACCTGCGGTACATTCAAGCCTGGAAATTTATTCAACACTAAAAAGAAATGTGCCATCAAGTCATGAAAAGACATGCAGGAACCTAAAATATGTGTATTCCTAAGTAGAAGAAGCCAATATTAAAAAAAAAAGCCACATATAATTCCAACTACATAGCATTTTGGAAAAGGAAAATCTATGGAGATGGTAAAAAGATCAGTGGTTGGCAGGGGTTAGGGGGAGGAATGAGTGAATAGGACAACACAGAGGTTTTCAGGGCCATGAAACTACTGCGTATGATATTATACTGGTGGATATAGTTTTCCAAATCCATAGAATGTGTTATACAATGCCAGCAGTGAGCCCTAATGTAAACAACAGACTTTGAGCACTAATAACGGATCCATGTAGGTTCATCAGTTGTAACAAACGTACTTGATAGTGGAGAGAGGCAGGGGTATGTGGAAACTTTCCACATTCTGCTCAATTTTGCTTTGAACTTAAAACTGTTCTAAAATAAAGTCTATTTGAAACATTTTCAACTTTCTGCTCATTAAGAGTAGTATTACACCAACTGGAATTAAGCCAATGTGCTTAAAAATCCATTACAAGGAACACATGCTTTTTTATAGAGCAATTTTATTCCTAACTCTATTCATCAGAGCTTTAAGGATGAACAGATGTTGGTGAGACAGGAAGCCTAGTCTCATCCTTTCTTTTTAATGTGTCATCTTTAACAACTTTAGTTTTTTCCATTTTTTCTGTTTTAAAGACTCACTTTAGTTGAACGCTTTTTCTCACACTTTTTTAAATTATAAATTGTGAAACATTTCCACCTTCAGGAAAGTAGAGAAAATAATATGACAACCGCATATCCACCGTTCATTCAGAAATGAATATTAACACTTCAGTATTACTTGGTTCATTAGCATAGTTAAAAGACAAGGTACATTACATTTTTCATATCACATACTATCTGTAACCTTATCACCATGCATATCACCTCCACATTCTTTCCTTGATCAGCCAGCTCATGAGAAACCAGCAACCCTGTTGGTGAAGATACTTCTTCCCCTGACCTGCTATTCAAAGAGGTTTCTAAGCTGAACTATGGCTGGTCCTTCCTTCAGGGTCATGCAATCTAAAATTGCCCTTCGTTCCTCTTAGATAAGGCATCATGATGATAAGCTCATGACTAACTGGTCCATAGTATTACATAATCATGATTTCTTCAGTTGAGTATCTTTTGTTTTAATGTAACCCTAACATTTAATGTAGTATACATACAGAAAAGTATATAAATTGTAAGGCTACAGCTTGACATCGCTTGGATCACATGGTATCTTGTTAAGTGAGAGAGATGCTACAATCCAGATATGATGAAAAAAGCTAAATATAGTCTAAGAGTTTATAGTGTGTGATCTATGAATGTTATTTTCTTAATGTTTATAAGACTTAAATATTTTATCAAAAGTATTTTATCAAAAATATTTTAGTAAAGTGTGTAATAAGTATCCATACATAGGCACAAACGTACATGAGGTAGGTAAGCATAAACTAGAAATAAATATGAAAGTGAAAGTTGCTCAGTCTCTCCTGACTCTTTGCGACCCCATGGACTGCAGCACACCAGGCCTCCCTGTCCATCATCTTCTTCTGGAGCTTGCTCAAACTCATGTCCATTGAGTCGGTGATGCCATCCAACCATCTTATCCTCTGTTATCCCCTTCTCCTGCCTTCACTCTTTCCCAGGGTCAGGGTCTTTTCCAACGAGTCAGCTCTTTGCATCAGGTGGCCAAATATTGGAGTTTTAGCTTCAGTCACTGTCCTTTCAATGAATATTCAGAAGAAATATTCACTGAAGAATTGAATCCTTGAAGAAGAAATACAAATTCAACTGAATTGTATAGAGCTCCAGCTGAAATAAAAATCAAGATACTTTATTTTTTCCCTTTTTTTCAGTTGGGATGGGGTAAGGTTTCCACTATACAGAAAAGTTGAAAGAATGGTACAATGGAAATCCTTATACCTTCCACCCAGATGAAACAACTGCTAACATTTCATCATATTTGTATACTCTCTCTTTTTCTCTCAATCTCTCTGTCTCTCTAGGTAGATAGATTGATCAATAGATGTACAGCTACATCATTTATATTTATGCTTGGCTATGTCATTTCAAACTAAGTTGCAGACACGACAGGAGGATGGGTCATCCCTAAATATTCCAGCAAGACTCTTCTAAGAACAAGGGTAATATCCTACCTAACCACAGTCCTATTACAACAGCTGAAAAAACTAGTAATCTTTCCTTAAGAGCATCCATATTCAAATTTCCTGAATTGTGCTCAGCATGTTTTTATAGCTTGTATTGCCTCCTTAGAATTGCTCATTAATGCTCTTCCGTCAGTCCAGAAGTATCCTCCACCCTTTTTTCCCCACCTCGGTGACCTTGACTTTATAATGACTCTATGACAGTCATCTTGTGGAATGTCCCACAGTCTGGATTTGCCCAGATTTGTCTAATTAGCCTGTTCATGTCACTGAACTTTTCCTCCCTCCTCTGTACTTTCTCTGAACCAGAAATCAGGTTCACAGCCTTGGGAGATGCAGATAAGACATTTTGGACCATCGCTCGTGGGGGAGTGTTGACTACTTTTTGCATCCCACTAGGAGGCACACACAGTCAGTTCCGGACAATTTTGATCATTGATTAAAGGGGTGACCACCAGATCACCCCACTCCAAAGGCACATTTTCTCCTTGCAATTCGCAATGAAGCCGTGGATGGTACTTGGGTGCCATGAACATATGTTGTTCACTAACCATGACTGAGCAACTGAACTGAATGGAACGATCTCTCTCCTAATGGCTTGAGCATCTGTGGATGAGCATTGACTGAATGAATGATTATATGTGAGGCTGCAAATTGGTGATTGTTATTTTATTTGTAACATTTATTTATTTGGCTGTGCCAGGTCTTAATTGCAGCCAGGGATCGAACCCAGGCCCCCTGCATTGGGAGCGTGAGGTTTTAGCCACCGGGTCACCAAGGAAGTCCTGCAAACTGCTGATTTTTAGAAAGTGATGCTTAGAGAAATATGTAAGTCCAGATCCTGACAAAAATTAGGTACTTTACCATGCTTCATCCTTGTTGTTCAGTCACTCAGTAGTGTCTGACTCTGAGACCCCATGGACTGCAGCAGGCCAGGCTTCCCTGTCCTTCACTATCTCCTGGAGTTTGCTCAATCTCATGTCCATTGAGTCAGTGATGTCACCCAACCATTTATCCTCTTTCGCCCCTTTCTCCTCTTGCCCTCCATCTTTCCCAGCATCAGGGTCTTCTCCAATGAATCGGCTCTTGGCCAGAGTATTGGAACTTCATCCTAAACTAACACAAACAAGGTATTTTTGTTTTTTGTTTTTTTTTTGCCAGGGGATTGGTAGTAATGCCTTAAAAGTCATATAATACATGATGGTTGTATCTCTCTGAGAATCTGTTCTATATTCCCCTACAAACCTCAGCTTCTTCACCCTTGAGATCAGCAAAGTCTTGACTGAGAAGAAGAGGAAGCACAAACATAGACATAAAACTGTCAGGAAAAGGGATAACATCTGGGTTAAGAACAAAGGAGCTACATTCTCTGGGTTAGAGAGTACGGCATTTGTGAATGTCTCCAAGGTTAAATAGTTCCAAAGAGGGTTTGTAATCTGTGCTAAGTCACTTCAGTCGTGTCCAACTGTCTGTGACCCCGTGGACCGTAGCCCACCAGGCTCCTCTGTCCGTGGAATTTTCCAGCAAGAATATTGGAGTGGGTTGCCATTTCCTCCTCCAGGGGGTCATCCCAACCCAGGGATCGAACCCGTGTCTCCCACATCTCTTGCCTTGCAGGCGTATTCTTTAACCACTGGGCCATCAGAGAAGTCCAAAAGAGGGTTTAAAAATTAATAAAACAACCTAAGAAGCACTCATACCCAACCTCAATGAAAAAATCCTTAATTCATAATAGGATGTGTTTTATTGGAACGCAGGGAGGAGATGGTAAGAACACAGTGAGCAGGCTGAAAGGTACGTTTGGATGAATCAACTGGAGCTCGACCTAAGCAGAATTGGGGTTGGCTTGGGGGGTACCTGATTACCCTGAGCTCACCCTAGTCCTTCTAATTAAACTGTGTTTCACATTCCTTAAAGCATTCATGCTCACTTGAAGAAGGGAAAACAACACTGGGGATTTTAAGCAAGCGCTGTAAGAAAATGTCAAACCATTGAAGTCCACTGTAAAAGTGAGATAAAATCAGCACTTCTATCTTCAGCATAAAACATCAACCAGAACTAAACCCACAAAATCTTACGGGCCCCAAAACCCTGTAACTAAATAAACAGCTCTTAAACAATGAACAGAATGAAGTCAACTATGTTGCAATATCGTGAGAGGATCTATTAGAACAAGGGGAAATGCCAACTCCACCTAGATAGTGAGCTATGGAAAATGGAATTTAGGTTAAACTTTAAATATACTCTTAACAGTCATAACCTCAAGATTATCTTAACAGAAAAAGAAGGCACAGGTCTTTTGAGATAGTAAATATTCTTTGTTAATAAATAAAAGCATCCAAAATTTGTAGTAGGCATATAAGAAGGTATCAACTTAAGTGGCTTAATTCTAATAATCAACCAGCACTCCTGACCAACTATTGAACCAAACTATATATTTTAGAAGAAATAATATTTGTATAAGTTAGAAATAAGAAAATCAGATTTCTTGGTATGTGTATGTGTGTGTGCATGTTAAGTCACTTCAGTTGTGTCTGACTCTTTGTGACCCTATGGACTGTAACCCACCCAGCTCCCTGTCCATGGAATTCTCCAGGCAAGAATACTGGAGTGGGTTGCCATCTCCTTCTCCAGAGGATCTTCCCCAACCCAGGGATTGAACCCGTGTCTCTTGGGTCTCTTGCATTGGCAGGCCAGTTCTTTACCACAAGCGCCAACTTTTCTTGGTGGTCAGAAGCCCTTTTCTTGGCACACCTCCATTTAAAGAATAAGAAGGACAAAAGGCTGGAAGGGTGAGGCGGGGACCAAATGGGGAAGGCTTTTTCTAAGGGATCTGGACTTTCTCCTGTGGGTAGTAGGGAGCCAGTGAATGTTGTAGAGCCAGGAGATAACATGAAGGCATTGCTGGGCGATGACTGGGAACAACTTTCTGAGAAATGCTAGCAGCTAATTTGGGGGCATTCAATAAGTGCCAGATTGGGTGCAGGCCTGGGGGACATTCTCTCTCTCAGCCCCACAGCCAGTCTGCAGCGTGGACACTGCCCCTGGTTTACAAATGAAGAAAAGGATCAGAGAGCGTGTATCTTGCCCAAAGCCACACTGCTTGCAGATTGTGGAACTAAGATTCAAAACAAGCCTGTTGATTCTGAAGTTGGTATAGTTTCCTCTGCCCCAGGCAGTGGCCATGGAGAAAGGCAGCGCCTGCCCAGATAAAAATGCAGGGACCTGTCTCTGTGCTTCGGGGATCGAGGGCTGGGCCTAGGGATGGGGACCCAGGGGTGCTGGGGTTCCTGCCATCTTTCCAGGGACCATGCTGACACCAAGGAATCCGTAGCCCCTTGTTCCCTCTCTCACCACTTTATTTTATTTTTTAAATGAATGCATTTATTTATTTCTTGTTGCATTGTGTTTCTGTTGCTGTGCGCCAGCTTTTCTCTAGTTTCAACAAACAGGGGCTACTCCCTGTTGCTGTATGCGGGCTTCTCGTTGCGGTAGCTTCTCTTGCTACCACGCAGGCACAGACTCTAGGGCGTGCAGGCTTCAGGAGCTGCAGCTCCCAGGCTTTAGACCACAGGCCAAGCAGCTGTGGTGCCCGGGCTTAGTTGCTCTGGGATGTGTGGAATCTTCCCGGACCAAGGATCGAACCCATATCTCCTGCCCTGGGCAGGTGGGTTCTTTACCACGGAGCCACCACGGAAGCCCCCTCGCCACTTTAATAATAACCGCAGGACCTTGGAAAAGTCACTTGCCCTCACTCTCACCCTCTAAAGGCTGGGCAAAGGAATGAAGAAGTGGGACATGAGACAGATGAAAGATGGGAATTCAGAGCTCAGGTATTTGGCTCTGACTCCCGAGTGTGTCACTTTAAAATTTCTCTGCTTTCACTTCCTTCTTACCTATCGAACCACTGTCGTCGCTGTCAGCCACTGTTACCACCAGAAGCAGGGACGGGGCAGGTGCACGCAATTGACAGGACTGGGAAGCGGAAGAGGCCCGGGCGGTGGGGTGGGTGACCATTTCTCTGGACTCAGCGTCTAGCTGCATTCAGAATATATAAAGACTATCTCTTTAGAGGTGAGCTAAGAATCGAAATGGGGGCCTTCCCTGGTGGCTCAGTGGTAAAGAATCCGCCTGAGAACGCAGGAGACAGAGGTTCATTTCCTGGTCTGGGAAGATGCCGCATGCAGCTAAGCTGGTGCACCGTGACTGCTGAGCCCACACTCTGGAGCCTGGGAGCTGCAACTCTGGAACCCAAGCGCCTAGAGCCCATGCTCCGCGACAAGATGACCCACCGCAGTGAGATGAGCCCACGCAGCCATGATGAAGATCCAGCACAGGCAAAGAAAAAAAAACAAACAAACCAAGAATCGAGATGGGATTAGTGACCACTTCTGGGTACAGTTGCATAATCATATTCCTGGGGTTTCTCAAACTTCAATGTGCATATGAGTCACCCAGGGATCCTGTTAGAATAAAGGTTCTGATTTAGCAGGTCCAGGGAGGGGCCTGAGGCTCCAGTCCGAGTTCACACCTTGAATAACCAGGAACCAGACCCGTGTCAGGGACAACCCTCTGTCAGGTGGCCTCGGAGGTCTTGGTGTGGAGATGATGTGAAGAACAGACTGAAAGCTATTTGGATAAATGATATACTTTGATGTCAATTATTATTTAACTCATCAAGGGTCTGCTGAGTACCTACCAAATGCCTGGCCAATATGGAAGATAGAATTCCTGCAAATGACTCTCAATATCAGAGCCTGGGCTCAAAGAATATCCTGGGCTCAAGGAGCATCCAGCAGCTAAGCTACCAAGAAGACGGGGCCCAGAGCAGAGCTGGGCAGGGAGGCTCTGAGCCGGAAGCTCTGGAATTCCTCTCACTCTGTGACCTCGGGCATGACGCCTGCTGCCCAGCATGGGCTCCAGGTGGGCCCCAGCCAGGGTGATGCCACAGAGCAGGAAACCGCGGCCAAAGAGGCACGCCCCCCCCCCCCCACGGGGCTCCCCTAGCTCCCCACCAGCCAAGTGGGAGGCTCCAGCCTGACTAATGGGGTGACAGGCCAGCGCCCCTTCTCAAGATCCGCACCCCTCCCGCACCGCACCACGTCACCCATGGTTTAACTTTCTTCCAATTCTGAGAGATCCTGGCATTCTCTCCCCGCTGACAGGGGAGGCCACATTGATGGGACGAGGGAGGGAGGGGGGCCTCAGGGCTGGGGGGTCTCCAGGGGCAGCAGGGAGACATCCAGGGTCTGGCAGAAAACACTCCGGCCACTCAGCCAGGCAGTGACCTTTGGGCAAGTGTTCCATCACAAAATGAGATTAATAGTGAGGACCTCAGACTTCCCTGGGGGCGCAGTGAATAGGAGTCCGCCTGCTGATGCGGGGACATGGGTTTGATCCCTGCTCCGGGAAGATCCCACATGCCACGGAACAATTAAGCCTGTGAGCCACAGCTACCGGGACAGTGCGCCCAGAGCCTGGGAGCTGCAACCCGAGGAGCCACCACAGTAAGAAGCTCACGCACCGCAATGAACAGTGGCCCCCACTTGCCCGTGCAAAGTGCAAGTTTGCCCGTGCAAAGCTACAAAGAGAAAACCCGTGCAACACACCAAAGACCCAGTGTGACCAAAAAACAAACCAAATGATGATACCGACCTCACTGTGTTCTGTGAGTGAAACTGGGATTGTGGATGTAAAGCGTCTGGAAGAGGGCTGACGGCAGATGCCTCGAGCCTGTTCTTCCTCTTCCCCTTGGCCCCAAGAACAGAGCCCCCCGAGCTGCCTGCAGCTTCTCCAGCCTCCCACTCCCGATTCCCCAAGTCTAACCACATTACTGGGTGGTAGCGGCCTGAACATCCTGTGGGGTGCTGACCACAGGGCCTTTGCCCGGCTGTGTGTCTCCCTTTCCAGCCAGGCTGCCCACTCTGAACCTGGCCATGCCAGCAGGTCACCTGTAGCCTGAGCACCACCCTTGGGGGCAGGATGGGCAAATGGGAGCCCATGAGCCGTATCCAGCTTGCCCCCGGCTGGGTGCATACGGCTGTATCAGAGCATGGCTGAACTCGCGAGCTGGCACGTGGCTGCCTTATGCTGCCGTGATGGGACTGTGTAATCAACATGGGGGATGCTATGGCCTTGGATCGTGGGGCGCGTTGTGTAGAAATCTACCAGGAACACCTCAGGTACATCGCTGTCTCCTCTCTCTAGATCGCCAACTAACTGAGGGCAGAGTGAGGGTCACCCGGCCCTGCCTGGCACATAGCAAGATTCCAGCCAACCTCAGAGAGGTGAAGCCTGAACACATAAACAAAGGCATGCGTGTCTCTGACTTCCTCATCCCTGGGTGGAGTGGGGACCCATCAAGGGGCTTGAACATACGGGCACAGGATTTGTTTGACGGCCACGAGGGGCTCGGGGACCCCAGTAAGCATATCCGAATGAAATGGTGACCCAAAGTGGCTTATCTGGAGGACGAAAAGCTGCATCATGGCTAGTGCTTCTGAGGATGCCCCCAGGACACCCCGGGACTGCAAGACAGAGTCCCTGGACAGGTGGACAGCGGGGAAGCTGGGCAGACACTGTGTGCGCCTGCCTCCATCCGAGGAGAGTCCACAGTCAGATTCTGTAAAGAGGGAAGCCTGGAGACCACATTGGCGCAGCGTGAACTGGTGGTGGTTTTAGGCGTGAAGCTTCCAGCGGCTGTCTGTTCCTCTTTCCCCGGAGGGTCAGAACTGAGCCTTCCTCCAGAGGGGCGGCACCCCTGCAGTCGTATTTCACTTTGTCTGAGTCACTTCTTTGGAGCAGCAAGGTGGATTTCGTGGTGTCCTAGAGAGAGCCCTGGACAGGGTGATGGAGCCATAGGGACCCAGTCCTGCCACTGCTGGTCCAGGGACACAAAAGTGCAGCGCGTAGGCCAAGTCAAGCGGAATCCAGGGAGGCTTCTAGCTCCGTAATTCTGCAACTCGCATTTGTTCCCCCTTTGTTTTGGGAATACAGGAGTCCCTTCTGGTGCCTGGGACTGCGTTGCCAGGGTCCCAGGGAAACGGAAGCGGTGTGTGTTCCCTGAGGCGGCCTGCACCCTCTGCTTCTCTCTTCCTGCACCCTCTCTGCGTCTCTTGCTCACAGACCCTACTCCCCAGGCCACAGTGATGGGCCCACGACCCAGGCTGGGCCGGTCCCCAGGCTGGTTCTGTGGTGACGGACTGTGAGAATGGGCCTGTCTGTGTCCCCTGGAAGCAGGGAGCACCATCTTAGAGGCCCCATCACACAGAGAGAAGGAGTCAGATGGTGAGCCGAGGCCAGGGCCTGCAGCCCGCTAGGCCTGCTTACCGGCTCCCTTGCCAATAAATCCCCTCTGTCCTGAAGTCCAAGTATGGGCCAGACCTCCCCAGCACACAGCTGAGTCCTGCCTTCTCTCAGGGCTTCAGGTAGCTCAAGGCCCCAAGGGCCCCCCGCCCCCCGCACCGAAGCCCTTTCCGGAAGAGTCTTTGCTGGGCCATGTTGCAGAATAGCTACACAAGGGAGTCGAGTCAGGCTGGACTACATCCTGGTTTGCCCTTTACTAGTCACGTGACATTCAGCTCTCGGAGCCTCTGTTTCCTCATCTGCAAAATGGGTGCGATCCCAGCCTCTCCCTCCCAGGGCACGTGTCAAGGGCCTGCCTGTGGAGTGTCATGTAAGACGTGGCTGTTTATACTCTCCCTGGGAACTCAGACCATCTCTGTTGCAACCCAGGAAGTTTAGACTCGATGGAAACCCACTCTCCCTTCGGCATGGCAGGGCATGAGTGCATCTGTCAACAGCTGTGTTTAGCTTTCTGTCTAGCCCTGGCCGGATAGGACCACTTCAGGTGCATTTTTTTGTTTATTGTTTTACCTTGAATCACTTATCGGAATTCAGCACTTGGGCGCCACTTCCTGTTTAGGGTGCACAGAGAGCTGAAGAGAAACGGCGCGGGTTAGCCTTTCCAACCCTCCACCGCCCAGACCATCCTCCCGCACCCTGCCCGCACAGCTGATGGCCCCAGCGTGGTCTGAGAAAGATCCAGGAGCTGGGCTGCCAGGTGGGGATGTTCAGGCAGCCCCGCCCCGCCCCCACCCTCCTTTCCCATCAGTATCCTTTATGAAGGATTGGATTTCACTCCCAATTAGCGGATGAGAAAAGTGGTCTGAGGATGAATGACCAGGGGCTTAGTCTGACCTCTGGACTATGTCCATGCTAATACAGGCAGTCAGATAGCCTGTGGGAGGATATATTCCGGATACGCGTGCCCATCCGTCCCACCTGCCTCCTGTTGCCTCTCTCGGGGGAATGCCCCTGACCGGACTGCCACCCCCCACCCACACCTCCAACAGAAGCACAACTTCCTGACCCCCCATCCTGGGCTGGCAGAGCATTACTGGGAGGGGCCCACTCCTGCCGCCATCACCACCAAGGCGGGACTCCCGGCGCAGTGGGAGGTCAGTCCACGGGGCCAAATGTAACGACTCTGGCAAGGGCACGCCTTTGGCATCTCTGGGGATGGAAAAAGAGTGACCGGTCCAGGCCCAGCAGGGTGGGGGCAGGTGGGGAGGGCACAGCCTGGGTGGCAGCTCCCAGCTGTTTTGTGTCCATGCCCTCCTCCCCACCAGGGTTGTGGGGGGGGTTCCCAGGAGCTGAGATGCCCAGGAGGAGGGGCGGGAGATCATAGGATGCAGGGACGGGGTCTTCTCTTCCCACCCCCACGGGACCCGAGCTGGAGAAAATAGGACACACAAGTTTCAGGAACTCTGGGGCGACAGGGGCCGGCCAGGAGGCTCCGCCTTGAGGACATGGAGGATGCCCAGTGGCACTGGCTCCAGGGGCCACGTGGCCCACCACAAAGGCGCCCCCCTGGCCAGCACGCCGCGACAGTTGGCTTCTGATGCCATGTGGGTTCTGCTGGGACAGGACAGACGAAAACATCAACAACCTTAATCCTCCCTGCACTTGCCGCCTGCCAGCGGCTGCTGTGGGCTCTCGGCCCGCCGGCTGACAGGTGACCGGAGCCCTCTGCTCCGTGCCGTCGTGGCTGAGCCCAGCTTCTATTTCGGGGGACCTCGGCGGGCTCCCTCCGGTACCGTGAGCAATTCTGTGGTCACAGGCGAGTCCTCTCTGGGCCTCTGCCTGCTGCTCCAGGAACTGGGTCCAACGCCTTCTGCGTCTTGCTCCTAAGCAACCACCTTCATGAACAGCAGTGAGCGAGTACCTGAAAGAGCTTTGTGAGACACCACGCACTGCATGAAATTAGTGATTACGATAATCACGTGGTGTCTGCAAGGCGGGCTCACCCCGGAAGCATCTGATCGAGCTGATCGAGCCCCCTTCCCCTCTATCTCCTCTCCAAGCACTCAGCATCCTTGGGTACCACAGCCTTGGATGGTGCTGTGGGGGCTAGCACCACCCTGCAGAAGAAGCTTCAGCCTTCAGACTCAGATGTCCTTTCATGCCCCAGCGAGGTTAAGGGCAGGGAAGGAGTCTTTCCTCCCAGGCTCAAGCTGCCCCAAGCTGTCCCTGGTCCCCGCCTCCCTTGCTCTTCAAGGAGCAAGGGTTCTGGAATCGCCTCTGCCCTTCAGCACCACCCACCTGACCCCTGACCCCTTTGCCCTCTGCCAGCCTGGGACCAGTGTCTTATTACTACAGTGCCCATGAACATGCCAGAAATACTCTTTATTCTAAATCCAGGCTTGGACCTGACCCCTCAACACTCCATCCAGAGGGGTTCCCTGACTCCCTTGCTTTCAAATATTATTTCAGAGCAGTTACCTCTCAGATCGTCAGCTTATAACCTCTTCTCTCCCTATGGGGAGAGTGTTTTTTAAAAGTTGGCATCAAAATGCTTTGTAACCTGATTATTCCCCTTTTAAAAATTTTATATTCTTTATTTTTATTTTTTTGGTAAACATAGTTTATGTAAAGTGGTGTATTAATTTCTGCTGTACAGTAAAGCAATTCAGTTGTATATAAATATGTACACTTTTTCTATCTAATTTTCCATGATGGCTTATCACAGGATACTGAATAGGGTTCCCTGGGCTGTACACTAGGACCCTCTTATTTATCCATTTTCTACATAATAGTTTGCATTTACTAATCCCAAACTCTCAACCCATCCCTTCCCTACCTCCTTCCTCTTGGCAACCACCAGTCTGTTCTCTGTGTCTATGAGTCTTTATATTTCATCAGTTCAGTTCAGTTCAGTCGCTCAGTCATGTCCGACTCTTTGGGACCCCATGGACTGCAGCACACCAGGCCTCCCTGTCCATCACCAACTCCCGGAGTTTACTCAAACTCATGTCCATTGAGTCACTGGTGTCATCCAACCATCTCATTCTCTGTCATCCCCTTCTCCTCCTGCCCTCAATCTTTCCTAGCATCAGGGTCTTTTCAAATGAGTCAGCTCTTCACATCAGGTGGCCAAAGTATTGGAGTTTTAGCTTCAACATCAGTCCTTCCAATGAACACCCAGGACTGATCTCCTTTAGGATGGACTTGTTGGATCTCCTTGCAGTCCAAGGGACTCTCAAGAGTCTTCTCCAACACCACAGTTCAAAAACATCAATTCTTCTGTGCTCAGCTTTCTTCACAGTCCAACTCTCACATCCATACATGACCACTGGAAAAACCACAGCTTTGACTAGACAGACCTTTGTTGGCAAAGTAATGTCTCTGCTTTTTAATATGCTGTCTAGATTGGTCATAAATTTCCTTCCAAGGAGTAAGCGTCTTTTAATTTCCTGGCTGCAGTCACCATCTGCAGTGATTTTGGAGCCCCCCAAAATAAAGTCTGCCACTGTTTCCCCATCTATTGACCATGAAGTGATGGGGCCAGATGCCATGATCTTAGTTTCCTGAATGTTAAGCTTTAAGCCAACTTTTTCACTCTCCTCTTTCACTTTCATCAAGAGGCTCTTTAGTTATTCTTCACTTTCTGCCATAAGGGTGGTGTCATCTGAATATCTGAGGTTATTTATATTTCTCCCGGCAATCTTGATTCCAGCTTGTGCTTCATCCAGCCCAGCGTTTCTCATGATGTACTCTGCATATAAAATAAATAAGGAGGGTGACAATATACAGCCTTGATGTACTCCTTTTCCTATTTGGAACCAGTCTGCTGTTCCAACAGTTCTAACTGCTGCTTCCTGACCTGCATACAGATTTCTCAAGAGGCAGGTCAGATGGTCTGGTATTCCCATCTCTTTCAGAATTTTCCACAGTTTATTGTGATTCACACAGCCAAAGTCTTTGGCATAGTCAATAAGGCAGAAATAGATGTTTTTCTGGAACTCTCTTGCTTTTTCGGTGATCCAACAGACATTGGCAATTTGATCTCTGGTTCCTCTGCCTTTTCTAAATCCAGTTTGAACATCTGGAGTTCACAGTTCATGTGTTGTTGAAGCCTGACTTGGAGGATTTTGAGCATTACTTTGCTAGCGTGTGAGATGAGTGCAATTGTGTGGTGGTTTTAACATTCTTTGGCATTGCCTTTCTTTGGGACTGGAATGAAAACCGACCTTTTCCAGTCCTGTGGTCACTGCTGTGTTTTCCAAATTTGCTGGCATATTGAGTGCAGCACTTCCACAGCATCATCTTTTAGGATTTGAAATCGCTCAACTGGAATTCCATCACCTCCACTAGCTTTGTTTGTAGTGATGCTTCCTAAGGCCCACTTGACTTCACATTCCAGGATGTCTGGCTCTAGGTGAGTGATCACCCCATCATGATTATCTGGGTCGTGAAGATCTTTTTTGCACAGTTCTTCTGTGTATTCTTGCCACCTCTTCTTAATATCTTCTGCTTCTGTTAGGTCTGGTTCTGTTATATTTCATAGATTAGTTCATTTGTGTTAAATTTTCGATTTCACATATAAGTGATAACATATGGCATTTGTCTTTCTCTGTCTGACTTTCTTCACTTAGTATGATAATTTCTAGGTCCATTCACATTGCTGCAAATGGCATCATTTCATTCTTTTCATGTGCTAAGTTGCTTCAGTCACGTCCGACTCTCTGAGACCCTGTAGACTGTAGACCTCCAGACTCCTCTGTCCATGGGGTTCTCCAGCAAGAATACTGGAGTGGGCTGCTATGCCCTCCTCCAGGGGATCTTCCCGACCCAGGGATTGAACCTCAACTCTCTTATGTCTCCTGCACTGGCAGGAAGATTCTTTACCACTAGTACCTCTTGTGAAAGTCAGTCAGTTGTGAATGACTCTTTGTGACACCATGGACTACCCAGTCCATGAAATTCTCCAGGCCAGAATACTGGAGTGGGTAGCCTTTCCTTCTCCAAGGGATCTTCCCCACCCAGGAATCGAACCCAGGTCTCCTGCATTGCGGGCAGATTCTTTACTGGCTGAGCCACAGGAAAAGCCCAAGAACACTGGAGCGAGTAGCCTATCCCTTCTCCAGGGCGTCTTCCTGACCCAGGAATAGAACCGGGGTCTCCTGCATTGCAGGCGGATTCTTTACCAACTGAGCTGTCAGGGAAGCGCCACCTGAGAAGCCCCAGTTCAGCTGCTGATGGACGATTATAACCCGGTTACTTCTTCACTTTCCAAAGTAGTTTCTCTCCACCCTGAACACCTCAAGTAGGACCTTGAGAATGCGTGGGTCTGTGCCCTTGATCTGTTGCTGTCGCGATGCCGTGCCCACAAAGGTTTTTCTTTCACGTTGGAGGGTGGGTCAGACTGTTCAGGTCAAAAGTGGGTGTTCAGTGCTCTGTATTCTGGCAGCTTCCCTCCATTTCTAATAAAAGCTGTGGCCTGGGCCATTCCTGAATCACACAGTGAGATAGGACAAGTGACATTTGGGATGGGATTAAAGCCATCAATCTAGAGTCAAACAGGAAACGCTGTGCCCCTCAGATAAAGGAGAACTGGAAAAAATCTGATGTCAGATTTGTTCGGATTGGTGCAAACCCCTCAGAGGGGAAAGAAATGCACAATCAGTTGGGATGAGTTAAGAGCGCATCCCCTAGAAAACACATCACTTCCCCGGGGTGGAGGAGACGGGCGCTGTGGAGACCACACCAGAGGAGATTCACCGGGCAAAAATGCTCCACTCAGGAAGAGGCCGTGGGCAGGGAGCCTGGGATGCTGCAGCCGGAGGCGGTAAGTGGAAACTGGGTGTTTGTCACCCTGGACACATGTAGTTCCCCCTCGGTGACCTGGTCACCCAGAACAGCCTCACCCACCCAACGGTGTTGCGTGAAGTCATGGGAGGTGCAGCCGGCTTTGATGTTCTCTGAGCGCCTGTCCCAGACACAGCCAGGACTTGACCCCAAGGAGTCAGCTTTGGGTAGTTCTGTAGCCTCTTTATTTGGTGATAACTACAGTTGTTATTCTAAAACAAAAGGGAAATGACCAGAAAGGCTGAAAGGAAAAAACTCAAGTATACGCTTCTGATGAGGCCGTCAGGTTGGTTGACTCTGGATACAGTACGACGTCACCCCTCACCCCAGGCTTACCTCCCTCACCCCACCCCGGCATCACCCAGACAGTGACTCCAATGGCCACTTCTGAGGCTCGGGTACCTAAACTTAATGGACCACCAACACCCTTACAATCCCAAGATGCTGATAGAATCCTTATAGATACTGAGTGATAGGCATGCATGCTCAGTCACTCTGTCGTGTCCTACTCTTTGTGACCCCATGGACTGTAGCCCACCAGGCTCCTCTGTCCATGGGATTCTCCAGGCAAGAATACTGGAGTGGGTTGACATTTCCTTCTCCAGGAGATCTTCCCAACCCAGGGATGCAACCCTGGTCTCCTGCATTGGCAGGTGGATTCTCAACCACTGTGCCACCTGGGAAGCCAGATTAGGTAAGAGGAATATGCATATAAATAGATTGTGGTGAGTGGTTTCACAGACCAGTTAATCTCTGTCCAAAAAACCCGTAAAAACTGGATTCTTGGTGCCATTTGAAAAGAATATTCAAATGTTAGAGATGATTACACGTCAACTGAAATCAACAGGTAAAACAAGCTTATGTCTGTCTCTTTAAATAAGATATAATCTTGCCATGTTTAAATTCAATTTAGAAAATAACATTAGAGGTAAAATTTATTGTTCACAATTTGTCAAATGTACATACGTAAATATAATGCTGTTGTGCCATTCTGTATCAGAAATGGCCACCTTTTGAATTTTAAAGTATTTCTAGAAATAATCAACATTTTTAGAAAAGTTTTGTTCACAGAAAAATTAAGCAGAAAATGGAGTTTACCCATATCTCTGTCTCTTCCTGTATTATTATCTTACATTTAGTGTGGCAATATGCGGTATTATTTTGAAATATTTTCCAACTTACAGAAAAGTTGTGAGGGTAGGTCACAACACTCTAATACATCCTGGTGTATGATTCGTACAAGAATAGCCATTTTTCAGGGCACTTCCTGGACACCGGGCCTGTCCTGTTCCGGCAAGTCACCGGAACAGCGGCCAGTGGGAGAGAGTGGTCGGGATAAAGGCATAGAGGGCACCCGTCTAATGACACCGTGTCAGATCCACTGTGGTTTTTATCCCATCCCTGAAAAACCAGATGGCTACCCAAGTTAAACCCTCTTAGAATGTACACAACATTTCTGCTTTCTGGTGCCGAGCCATCTTGTCATAAACCTCTTGTCCATTTCTCTCTCTGATTTTTCAGACATCACGTCATTTCTTACTCAGCTGATTGGGGTCTCAGTGAAGTCCCTGTTCTCAAGCCCATCTTGGGTGATAAGAGGTCGGGGCTGGTGACTCACGATTTGCAGGGGAGGGGCTGCTGCAGAAACAGCATCAGCTGCACAGCCCTGTAGGAATTCTGTAGAATTGTTTCCATCCTGTTCTCTGCTCCCACTGGGCCTCCGTGTTATCTGCCTGAGTTCTATTTCTCTTCCTTGAAAGCAAAAACCTTTGATACAATTTTCCCAGAATGTGATTTCACCAAGATTAATTTTCATTTCCCTTTTTTTTTCTGCAGTCATCTTGTGACTAAAAAATCAAGGCTCCCATCGTCATCTGAGTGGAGTCTCTACTCCCACCTCCTCACTCTTAGCCTTTCCCAGAGTTCAGGAAAGAGAAAGGCACTCTCATACTTAGTAGGAACACAAAGACCCATTCTTAGGACCCGGGTATTTGTGGGTATGAGTCATAGGATTGTGTTTCGGGGCACAAAGCTTGGGGCACCTGCTGGTGATCAGAAAGCTCTCCCCTGTCAATCCCTGGAGCTAAGTCTGCCTCAAGACACCAGGCCAGCCCAGGTCTGGCAGACAGCTCCTCCCCACTGAAGACCACTTTGAAGTTTAACTGATCAAATATGCATTTTAACTGGGGCCTAAAAACCTAAGGGATCATGTTTCTCTTTTTAAATTTTTATTTTATTTTAGAGTATTTGGGCTTCCCCCAGGTGGTGCTAGTGGTAAAGAACCCACCTGCCAATGCAGAAGATTAAGAGATGCAGGTTTGATGCCTGGATGGGGAAGATCCCCTGGAGGAGGGCATGGCAACCCGCTCTAGTATTCTTGCCTGGGAAATCCCAAGGACAGAGGAGCCTGGTGGGCTGCAGTCTGTAGGGTAACAGAGAGTCGGACATGACTAAAGTGACTTACCAACGTGCATAGCTGATTTACAATGTTGTGTTAGTTCCAGGTGCCCAGCAAAGTGAGTCAGTTGTACATAAGCATATATCCATTCTTTTTCAGCCTGTTTTCCCATATGGGTCATTATAGACTATTGAGTAGAGGTCCCTGTACTATACAGTAGGTCCTTGTTTTATCTATTTTATATACAATCGTGTGTGCATGTCAAGCCCATGCTCCTCATCTCTCCCCCTTGGTAACCACGTTTCCCCCTTGGTAACCATAGGTTTCTTTTCAAAATCTGTGAGTCTATTTCTGTTTTATAAATAAGTTCATTTGTATTCTTTTTTTTTTTTTAGATTCCACATATAAGTGCTATCGTATGGGTATTTTTCTCTCTCCTTCTGACTTATTTCACTTAATAAGACCATCTCTAGGTCTACCCATGTTGCTGCAAATGGCATTACTTCATTCTTTTTTATGGCCAAGTCATATTCCATTGTATATATGTACCAAGGGATCACGTTTCTATGGATGGAATTGGAGGCACCCTGACGGGGAAGGGGGCTGGTATGGGGTGGGGGGAGAATCTCTCTGCCCTCCTCTTTAGTCACATACTGGCCCTCACCCCCTCAACGGTAGGGTCTCTGCCTAAGCTTTCAGAGCACGTACCCAGATTGCAGTCTCTATGTGATTGTTCATCCTCTACAGGAGCCCAAATTAAAGTCCTATTACTACCACCCCCACCCCTGCTGAAACAAAATGCCAAAAAAAAAAAACCCCAAACCCCTCCAAGCCTCATTCTGGCAAAGTAGACTATCTCGAGGCACCCCCCACCCCCACCCCTGCCCGTTGTAGCTTGCCTGATGCTGGTCTGCAGCTCGCCTGGCTCCAATGCACCAGGATATGCCTGACTTGGTCCCCCACTGCCCCTCTCCTGTAACGGCCGTTGGCAGGGCTCTGGTTTGATTAAAATGTAGAAAACTGGTTTGACCTTGGCCATGCTAGCCTTATTTTCCAAACCCTGAATCAGCTCTCACCGCTTAATAAACAAGTGCATGTTTAGGATCAGAATACAGGACACCTGGCCGGGCATCCCACACACTCTCCACGGCCAGCCCCCGGCATCCTCTCCAGCATCCTTTCTCGTCCTCCTCTGTCACCCTCACGGTGCCTGGTCTCCACTAGACATCAACATAACAGATGCCACCGACTGCACCCTGCAAGGTGCCAGGGACCTCGCGAGCTTTGTCTCTCTCTAACCCATAAGTGACCTCAGACGTGAAAGCTCAGCATCATTCAAAAACTTGCCTGAGGTCACATGCCTCATGCCCGGTAGAGCTGATTCAAGCGTCTGCCTTTCCCTACACGGCTCGGCCCTGGCTTATGTGTCCTCTGCGGGGGGTTACCAAATCTGACCGGGCATTCACGATTAAGAGAAAGCTCCAGAACACTAAAACACTTCCCAGTGTCGGGGTGGGCGGGGAGGGAAGGAGTTTCTAGTACAGGCAGCCCCGTGGAGTCAGAGCATCGACTCAGCACCCCCACCTGTATCCCCCCAGCCCAACCAGGGATCTCTGGAGCTGAGAAGACCTCAGTAAGCAAGGGTTCACTTTATAAAGAAGTGAAATGATCTCCCCCACCGGGGCGGCGGAGCTAGGAGTGACTCACTCCAGGCTGGGGCACTTTGCACTGTAGGTGTGAAGGTGGGACCTGCCTACCTCTGCTAACCTGTTCCCACCCCAGCCCCAGGTGCTCCAGCCCCCAGGGCGGCTGGCCCACCTGGCCTGCTGTTTCAATCTCCTGTGTCCAGAGGGGCAGAGTGACTGCTGGAGATTCCAGCAGAACCCCATTTACTCCGCATGTCTTTGTTTAGAATTGTAAATGCCTCTCTCTCCCCGCTGGGGCTTAGAGCTAGTGGATCCTCAGATCCTCGGGGTCCCTTTAATGAGGTTGAGACTAGG
Source organism: Dama dama (assembly GCF_033118175.1). Taxonomy (NCBI): domain Eukaryota; kingdom Metazoa; phylum Chordata; class Mammalia; order Artiodactyla; family Cervidae; genus Dama; species Dama dama. The sequence goes on along the minus strand of NC_083712.1, from coordinate 42,789,449 downwards.
GTTTGACAGGAAGACGGTTGGTTCTTCGGGTTCCCCTCCAACATCCGACTCCCAAATTCCTGTGATTCGTTGATGACATCAGGACCATGAATAATCAGCCTGGCCCCAAGCCAGGATGGGCTGGGCTGCTTCCATGGGGGAAATTCCTCCCCCTCTTTGTGAAAAGAGGCCCGCCCCCGCTTGGCTCCTGCGGGGCCCAGTGTCCACTGGGCATCCTCCTGCCTGCCGCAGAGAAGCCCGCCCACCCGGGGCCAGCGACCCCACCCCCTGCCTTGAAATTTAAAGGAGGCCAGAGCCCTGCAGGGAGAGCCAGCCAAGGTCCTGCAGAGCTGGTGCCGAAGACAACGCCTCTGGAGGAGGGAGAAGGCTCCAGCGCGGTAGGTTGGATTCCGTGCCACTCTGTCCCTGGCTCCTCTTCTCTTTCTTAAAAGTCTTTCTGAGCCACCGAAGGAACGTCGACACCGAGGGGGCTGACTCCGTCACTCGGGCCAAAAGTGGGGTTCGCTAGAATCCTCGTCTGTCTGGAGGGAGGTTTCTTTTTGAACGTGCATCCCACTGGGACGGGCTGAAGCGTTCTCGGGGGCAGCGGGTGATCAGGGCAAGAGGGAGGGAACTAGGGATGTGTCTCCTGAAGCAGAAATCTCTGCTCACCCAGGGGAAAGTGAAAAGGGTGATCCAGACGCGCTCTGAGTAGACGGTGGGCACCGCTCGTGACTCATGGGCAAGAAATGTGAGATGGGCTGATGGGGTCAGAGCCCAGAGACTCCCAGGGGCGGCTGAGCCCACGGGGAAACTGAGGCGGGGCTGGGCAGGGAACAGCTTGCCCACAGAGGATTCACCGGGTGGGAAGTGCTGGGTGAGGGGAAGGGGGGAAAGCGTCAGAACGAAGCCTCTGGGGTTTTGTCCTCTGGCTTTTTGCCCAGGATGCGAAAGGAGGGCTCTTTGAGGACTTTTCCAATTACAGAGGGAAATAGCACAGAGTCTTCTCTCCCCCAGGCTCTCTACAGGGACTGTATCGGGCTTTCTAGGCTTTCACTGTTATTATCTTTATTTTCTTAACCTCCCAGGGAGGGAGGGAGGGAAGGAAGCAAGGCACTCTCAGGTAACTGATGACAAGCTCAAGCCCAAAGCCGTGTGGCGGCGGTGACGGATGTGGATGGCAGTGGTGGCCTCCCGCAGCTGGTGGATGACAGAAAAAACATTACGTGTGTGTGTGTGTGTGTGTGTGTGTGTGCGTGCGTGCATGAGTGTGCAAGCCCATGAAGAAATTCTGAAATACAGTCGCTAAGTGGAGTTTCCTCAGAAGGGCTTCCTAGCAAGTCTTGCCCGGGGGCAGGAGACGTCCCAGGATCTGGACGCTGACTGGTCCAGAATCAATAGATGACGGTCAGAGGAGCTGCCGGGTAAGAGCTTCTCGTGAGAGCAAAGTCAGACCTGGCGCCAGCAGAGACGCCGCAAATACTGAAATAGGAAGAGCTCCATCCTGCCCATCAACTTATTGCACCTAAAATGTTCTCAGAGACGCCAGCCTGCAATTGCTGGCTCTTGTCAAATGGTCCAGGCTCTGTGTGGATGCTCCGAGACCGTCTCAGTTTATTTTATAAACCGTCAGATCAGAGTCTCCCAACAACGCTGCTCTCTGTGGCTTCTGCACTGGCCTGGGACAGTTCCTGCTTCCGGAGGAACAGAAATGATCCCGTGATTAGTTTTCGCTCAGGGAAAACTCAGGGATCTGGGGACCTAGCATGTTGGTGAGCAGAGCTGGTGATCAGTACATTTCAAACGACTGTAAAGAGCAACCCAGCCAGACCCCTGGCGGGATGACTTGAAGCCGTCATCACCTGAAAGGCTTTTTGTGAGTGGGTGGCCAGGCCCACAGGCCATCTGGGGAGTCACTGCCCAGGTGTGGCCTGTCTCTACTTCACCTCCAGGTATTCTGGTCCCGCCTGGGGTTTTACAGAAGCGTGAGGGGCCCTTGGGCTAGACTGTCGTTTGAGAGGAGCAGAGCTGGCTTTAAACTTCCAAAGCTTCCAGAGGGTGGGCAGACTATCTTGGGTCAGAGGCCGAGGGGACAACATGGTTCATGGAATGAATAGTAGGCTTGCTGTGTGTGCTAAGTCACTTCAGTCATGTCTGGCTCTTTGGGACCCCAGGGACTGTAGCCTGCCAGGCTCCTCTGTCCATGGGAGTCTCCACGCAAGAATACAGGAATGGATTGCCATGCCCTCCTCCAGGGGATCTTCCCCACCCAGGGATCGAACCAGCATCTCTTATGTCTCCTGCATTGGCAGGTAGGTTCTTTACGGCTAGTGCCACCTGGGAAGCCCGACAGTAGGCTTAGTTACAGTCAAAACTCAAAATCCATGTGCTTCTCTGAATACTGAATATCTGGGGGAGGGAGGAGGGAACATTTGTGTCTTGAGTTGAAGTGTTCAGTTTCAATGACTCCTGGGCATATGCAGTCTCAGAATAAAATCCCTTTTTCCTATGAGTGATTTTCCGCCTTGTTCTGATAAGATGGCCAGGGTGGACAATGAGTTATTGGAATACTCTGTTCGTTCCTTCTTTGGGCTGTTTTCTTTGCACAGAGAAAAACTGTGTCCCTAGTTTCAGGTGGTAAACCTCATTCTAGTCAAACAGCTCACAAAACCAAGGGCTGGGTCTCCAGTGGAGCCAGATTAAAAGGTGAGGAGGATTCAGACTCACAGAAAGTTCGAGCTAGAAAGAATCTTCTGAACCATCTGCCCTAGTCCAACCCCCAAGTCCAGGCACATGGTCTCCTGCTATTGGCCTAAGCGTCTACTTACATATGAAGAGAGAGCACGTTTTCTTAGTCATACTTTGTGCATTTTATATTTCACTTTCCCGTCTGGGAAAAAAGACTTCTATAGAAGGGCATAGAGGGATAGATAAACAAACCTCTTGATCTCTTGAAAGTTGAGAGTTAAGACAAAGGGAAAAGGGACCAGGTGCTGGGCCCACAGCGGGCATTTTATAAACAGTTTTGAAGGCACAACCCAGGCAAGTTCTGGTTTTGATCCTGATTCTCCAGCAAGCGATAGCAGCAGTTCTTCCTGGGGAACCGGTACAACTGGGGGGTCTTCAGCAGCTGTCCATGCCATCCATGCCAACAGCCGTGATCTGGAGGGTGAGTCTTGGCCACAAGTCCAGCTGAGCTGCACAGGGTGGCTATGCAGTGCTCCACAGTGGCTTGGAGAGGTTTGTTTGGGACTTGACCTCTAAGACCTCATTCCGCTCGGAGCTGCTGAAAGCCTACTTCAGTATCAGGCTAAACCCAGATACTGGGGAGCCTTGGCATGAGATCCTTTTCTGCTTATTGAAAGTAAAAATGAAGTTGCTTAGTTGTGTCCGACTCTTTTCAACCCCGTGGACTGTAGCCTGTTAGGCTCTTCCGTCCGTGGGATTTTCCAGGCAAGAATACTGGAGTGGGGTGCCATTTCCTTCTCCAGGGGATCTTCCGAACCCAAGGATCAAACCTGGGTCTCCTGCATTGTAGGCATACGCTTTACTGTCTGAGCCACCAGGGAAATTTTATTCTGCTTATTACATGGCCGTAAATATTCCTTTAACTTCAGTTCAGTTCAGTTCAGTCACTCAGTCATGTCCGACTCTTCGTGACCCCATGAACCACAGCACGCCAGGCCTCCCTGTCCATCACCAACTCCCGGAGTTTACTCAAACCCATGTCCATTGAGTCGGTGCATGCCATCCAACCATCTCATCCTCTGTCGTCCCCTTCTCCTCCTGCCCTCAATCTTTCCCAGCATCAGAGTCTTTTCAAATGAGTCAGCTCTTCATGTCAGGTGGCCAAAGTATTGGAGTTTCAGCTAGACATTAGGGAATCCAAGGTGGCCTTCTCCTCCAAGGCACCTACATCCTTAGAACTCTTGGGCTTTTCAAGCCACACTTCCCCCTAGGAACGCCCTCCTAGGGGCGCCCTCCTCAAAGGGAGAGCCTGGGGTGTGTGACTAGCACTCCTTTGCACAAGGAAAGGTGTTTGCCCTGATGGTTAAGGGGCTCTGGCTGCTAGCTGCTGTGGGACCCCAAACAATGGTCCCATTTAAGGGCTTTGTCAGTGACACCCCTCCAGAGCTTGGCTAACTCCCCCTTTGGTTTGATAAACAGACTGCATAGCATCCATTCCAGAAAGCCGACCAGCCCCCACCTCATCAAGAGTGAGCTCCATCCCCTCCTTCACATCCCAGTAGGACCCCTTCTTCCTCTGCCCGCTCGCCTCCACCTCCTATCCCACCTCCACACAGCACAGTGTTGGTGGCGCTGAGCTAGGGTTGGCTAGCTATTTGTCTGCCCCCTACTGAGGCTATGAGGTTTTTATAATTTTATTTATTTTATTTTTGGTTGCACTGGGTCTTCATTGCCTCACTCAGGCTTTCTCTAGCTGAGCGAGGGCTCCTCCTTGTTGCAGGACATGGGTTTTTCACTGTGGCGGCTTCTCTTGTTATGGAGCACGGGCTCCAGGGCACACGGGCATCAATAGCTGCAGCTCATGGGCTCTAGAGCATGGGCTTAGTAGTTGTGATGCAGGGCCTTAGTTGCTCCAGGGCATGTGGGATCTTAGTTTCCGGACCAGGGATCAAACTTCACGTCCCCTGCATTGGCAGGTGGATTCTGATCCACTGCGCCACCAGGGAAGTCCTAGGCTCTGCCGTGTTGAGGATGAAGTTCCTGTGTCTTTATACGGCATACTCGTGCCTGGGGCATGGTTGGCGCCCTTGCTTGGTGGTGCTACAAAGTAAGTCATCGCCTGTGAATTCAGGAAGGAGCAGACCAGAGAGCCGGGGCTTCCAGTCGAGGTGGATGGGATGAGAGATCTGATGGCTACCAGGAGGATGGCCCCCAAGCCCTCTGGTTAGAGATCTTTGTAGGGGCACTTCCTTGAAGGTGTGGGGAGTGGGCTTGGGAGGAACCTGAACCCAGCAACTGACTAGGAATAATCTGAAACAGAAAGCCCACCAGCCTCTGGCCTTTGCTGGCTATTCACAGGTCGTCCTATTCACAGAAAAGAGGAACTCGCTTTATTTGGCAGCAAGAGCCTAGGCCTGCCACATGAGCTGGGGGGAAAGAGGGGGCTTTGGCTTTGTTTTGTTTTCTGAGAAGTTCTGATTTCCTCCTTTTTCTTGCCTCATGTGTGTGGTTTTCAAACACACGCGTGGTCCGCATCAGATGGCCCTTATCAGCATCGAGGGCCTGACTTTCCAGCTGCCTTGGCCGAGAACTCCAGCTTCCTCTGAGAGTCCTGAATAGCCCTGGCGTGTGTGGTATAAATAGGCCTGGGAAAGGCAAACAAAAGAAAAAGATTGAAAATAGGATAAAAGACACTACCCCGTGATCCAGGAAGTACGGGCTCCTGTTAATACTGATCTGTGCTTACAGACGAAGGGCAGAAAACTTGATTTCAGTCATCAAGAATCGGGGTACAGGTCACCGCAAGATGTTCGGATGATCTAGGAGGCGGGATTTGGTATTAACACTTGAACTCAATGATGACCCCATAGAACTTGGCTTCCTTTCTAGTCCACGTTCCAGGGAGAGTCTGTAAACTTTGGCCCTCCTTCTAAGGGCACTCCTGGCAGTAAGTACAGTTAACTATGCTGGACACCAACTGTTCAAAGGGGCTTTACCTGCTTCTCTCCTAATTGCCAGCACTATCCAGCTGGTGGAAAGGATGGGACCACTAGAAAACCGGGAACACACACAGACGGTAAGAGGAGGTTGGAGGGACTACGCTCCTTGCGTTCCGATTGCCACTCCTCTCCATCAACAACTCTGTGCACATTCAGAACACGACAGGCCAGCATCAGGACCCAGTAAGAGTCGTGGAAAGAGCAACGGGGGGTTTTCTATAGGGCCGGTTGTCCTGAGTCCCGACACCTCCCTTCAGATGTGTGGCATGAGAGCAGGTTCACTACATTTTTTTTGAAGTTCGAGTCTCTCATCTGTTAAACAAGAGATAATATTGACTTAAATGATTTAGTGGATGCCTGACAAGCGTCAGCACTCCAGGACCTGATGAGTAAATGGCATTCATCCAGACGCATTTCTCAAAACTATGCTATCACGTCACTTTCATGTGAGTCTCATAAAAGGTGGACAGTTTCCGCATAGGGTGATAACGATGAACATCTCCGATCGTCTTTTCCTGATTCAAGTGTGTTGAAATCTGGAGGGGAGACTGCAGAATTGCTGGGTGATGGCGTATTTCATTACTCGTGATGATGTTTGCATTAGGGCGTGGAGGGAACACCAGAAACAGCCTCACTGAAGAACAAGACTCTTAGATTAACATGCGATTGCCGTTTGCTGAGATTCAAACTCAGGGATCATATCTCCTTGCCCTGACTCACGGGGTTAGCTTTGCCAGCTGCACTTTGCATTTTCTTCACAAGGATCTAAGTTTCTCTTCTTCTATCGGAGGAGGAGGCAGGATGGGCTTCCTTTTTTCCCAGACCCACACTGCACTCCCTGAGGCCCTCCAGATAAGCAGGGTTACCTGGCAGAGGGTGGAGAAGTTCGGTGATGACGATGCTCAGGATAGATTGTTTTGAGTAGGTCAATGTCGTATAAAACTTAGACACAGGTCATGTGCCTATGGGGGCTTCCCAGGTGGTGCTAGTGGTAAAGAAACCACCTGCCAAGCCAAGAGACATGAAACATGGGTTCGATTCCTGAGTTGTGAAGATCCCCTGGAGGAGAGCATGGCAACCTACTCCAGTATTCTTGCCTGGAGAGTCCCATGGACAGAGAAGCCTGGTGGGCTACAGTCCACGGGGTTGCAGAGTCAGACACAACTGAAACGGCTTAGCACACATGTAGACATATACCTGTATTTTAAATATGCTTTGCAGAGAATTCCATCGTGAGTAATGAAGCAGAGATGTGGGAGTGGGTGGGAGGTGCCAGGAGAGGATTTTATTCTATTTACCTCATTGGAACCGATCCAATTAGATAAGAAAGACATCTCTCTTGTTCCTTAGGTATAAAGAATTCTGTTCAGGAAGAGAGAAATTAAGCTTTCACACACAGGAAATTACCTTTAAAACTGTTTTTTAATTGGCATATAGTGGATTTACAATGTTGTGTTTGTTATAGTTATAACTATAGTTATAGTGATTCAGTTATACATACCTTCATTCTTTTTCAGATTCTTTTCACATATAGGTTATTATAGAATATTGAGTAGAGTTCCCTATGCTGTACCATAGGTCCTTATTAGTTATCTATTTTATATATAGTAGCGTGTATATGCTAATCCCAAGCTTATTTACCACTCCTCTCCACCTCCCATGTCCCTTTTGGTAAAGAAGTTGGCTTTCAAAATCTGTGAGTGCATTTCTATTTTATAAATAAGTTCATTTATATAATTAAAAAAATTAGATTCCGCATATGAGTGATATCACATGATATTGGTCTTTGACTTCACTTAGTGTTATAATCTCTAGGGAAGAGCTAAGAATGGTTTCTGTGATGGCAGTTTTAGAAAATGGTTTCTATTCTGAGAGCATAAACTCTAAAAAAAAAGTGTTAGTCTCTCAGTTGTGTCTGGCTCTTTGGGACCCCACGGACCGTAGCCCTCCAGGCTCCTCTGTACATGAAATTCTCCAGGCAAGAATACTGGAGTGGGTTGCCATTCCCTTCTCCAGGAGATCTTCCTGACCCAGGGATTGAACCTGGGTCTCCCGCATTGCAGGTGGATTCTTTACCCTCTGAGCCACCAGGGAAGCCCTATGAAAAGGAGGACCCATATAGGTGGAAGATGGGTATACAGCCGTGACCCATAGAGCTAATGGTTCCACCCTGGGCTCTGACGTTGGTGCCGACACAGGTGCACTTTTCTGTGGGAGTTCAGCCCCAATTTCCAAAGCCTGTTTCCTCATCCCATCTCACCACATCTCTTGTCCTGACTCAGTGACAGGCCTTTGCTGTCTCAGGGAGTTCTGACCTTCTCTTTTCTAATTTGTTGGCATCCGTCCGGGGGATAGTGGCTGGGTGGGGGGAGGGAGGGTGATGTTTGTCTTAAAGCTGTGAGTCATTTTGGAGTACTGGTGTTCTTGGAGACTGACTTTCTCTTACTCAGATTTCCAGAGAGAGACTTTGCAAAGTAATAACAAACCAAGGCTCCTCTTTGCCAAAGATTAAGTGAGAACGCCTTGCATGCTTGCAAAAATTGAATAGCCGTATCAACTGAACTTTATCTTTCCCTTGCAATTTCCATGGTCCTCCAGCTGGCTCAGTGTTTCTGCTTTGTTTTTGCTGCCAAGAGTAGAAGCAGCTTTAACATCCCGGCAAATGTGCTGTTTGTACCTAGAATCAGAGAACTTGATTGGTTGGTCCCGGATCTTTACTGTAGGTCACGTTATGGGATGTGGTGGAGTGTTTACATGAAAGCTCTCCTCCCCACATGTAAGTGTTTCACAGACCACACAGCACGTGCACACTCAGAACAGCAGAAATCACAAGGCGTCAGCCCTGGAGGAAGCCTTGAGAGTCTAGCCCACTTGGTTTTGCATCCCTGGGAGCAGATTTGATGTCTCAAATCAAAGATGCTTTTTGGAAGGGCAGCACATTAATTTTTTTTTTTTTTTTTTTGGCCATGGCGAACAGCATGTGAGATCTTAGTTCCCCTACCAGGGATGGAACCCATGCCCCCTGCAGGGGAAGCCCAGAACCCTAACCATTGGACTCCCAGGGAAGTGCCAACACGTTCCTTTTAATACAGTCAAACCATATGCGAAGGAGGGTGTCGGTGCTTTTGCTGATAGCAGGCCTTTCGGGAGCAGGTGGTGGGAATGGGTCATGCGAAGGGCAGGGAAAGACCCTGAGGACAGCTCTCCACTGCAGCCCCCAGGCCCTTCCCCCGGCTGTCCTGCTGCGGTTCCCATGGCCTCGCCCCAGCCAGACTCCAGGGCCCATCAATCAGCATTCCCCCTGCCACCGCCGCAGAAAGGAGTCCCGCGCTTCTGGCTGGCGAGATCGGTTTCCCAGCCACAAAGGCACCTTTGGCTCCTGGAGACCAACCCTCCTCCCTAGTGACCAGACCATTGTTCTCCCCCAGAGCAGTCATCACTCACGGCTATTCAGAGGCCAGAGAACAGAGTCACTTTGTCTCTGCAGCCAAGCAGGGCCCTGCGTGGCTTCTACGCAGATGGCGGGTTGGGGGGAGGGGGCACCCTGGAGGCGGAGATCCCAGGCTGGTCCTCCACAAGGATGCCCACGGGTACAGCCTGCGAATCCAGGCCACGCTTTACCCCCGACGTGTCCTGATGTTTCTAATCTGCACAGATTCTTTGTCAACTTGCTGAGCTCTGGGTCTCCAGAGGTCTGTCCACGTAGCCTTTTCCAAATCTGCAAAAATTGACTTTATGTGCCAAGGTGGGCCTGCCAGGGCTGGGGCCTTGGGACCTTGGGGACCAGCGATCTTGGAATCATTCCATATGCTGCTGGTGACTCAGGGATTCTAGTCCCACAAAAGCCAGCCATCCCCATCCCTGTGGCTTTCTTTTTCTTGTCTTTCCTCCCTCCCTCCTTTCCTGCCTTGCTTTTTTTTTTTTTTTTTTGATGTGGACCTTTTTTAAGGCCTTTATTGAATTTGTCACAATATGCTTTGGTTTTTTGGCTACGAGGCATGTGGGATCTTAGTTCCCCGACCAGGGATTGAACTCGCACCTCTGGCGTTGGAAGGCAAAGTCTTAACCACTGGACCGCCCCACCCCCCCGGCCAAGGAAGTCCTTTCTTTGCTCTTTAAGTTTTTTGATTCTGGGAAACTATTAAATACAGTAAGAGAAAGGGAACACACCAAAAAGATGACAAGTTTTGGATTTACAAAATGAGCCTGCAAGAGACTTCTGGTGCTTTATTTCTCAAATCTCCCCTCCTACCAGTCTCACATGGGCGGCTCTCCCTTTGGTGGGAACTTGTGGTCCAGGGTTGAGGTCCACAGCTCCCCAGGGTCCTGAGTGCTTCCTGAATCTCCGGGGTCACTCGGTCTTTGCCCAGACACTGACCCGAGATCTCTGCACCTCCCTCCCCACAAAGGCAATGCCAGGACGCGATTTGCCTCCTTGTCTCACTCCCTTGTCTCGGGAAGGCGCTGACTGTAGGCAGGATGACTCATTTCTTTGTCATCCTCTCGCCCTACTCGGCCATCCAGCTGTTCCCATCGCTTCCGTGCAGCAAGGATGGAACGTCCCATGGTTTGTGTCAGGCTCTTTGGCCCTGGGTCAGCTCCAGGCCTCGCAAGGCCAGAAGAAGCAGAGGAAGATAAGGACTGACAGAAGAGAGACAGGCTCCGACCGTCCCAGAGCAGAAGACAAAAAGATGCCCCTTCTGCTGAGTCTTCAGTTGCAAAAGGGTCTGAGGCGCTGCAGCTGTTGAATCCTTTACCCTCAGCCCTAAGTGCATCCCTCCCCACCTCCATCGGGCCCCCTCCCCCCCCCCGGGGGCCCCCTCCCCTCATCTGTCCAATGAATGCAAAGACCTTAATGCTCCTCTTATCACTTGGCAATTTTCCAGCATCTAGACTTCTGCTCCATGTAGGGCCCTTTCACGTGCCCCTTGAATGTGCCCCTGGGGGCAGGCCAAACTGGAACAAGGACCCAGATCCTGGCTTCTTTCTGTTTCTTGTGCGGAGCGGGAGGGGCGTGCTGGTTGGCAAGATGCCCTCTGAGCCCGAGGAATCTGCCCGGATGGTCCCGTCCCCGCCTCCTTCTCCCACAGCTCCGCGCGCGCCTTGCCTGTCACCAGTGGCCCCAGAAGGTCGCTGGGGCCCAGAGCGGCTCCCGCCAGCCTCTGGCTCCTTGTTTTCTCACCCTTGCTCTGAAGGGGACTTGTGGCCATGTGAGAGGACAGCATCTCTAAGGGCAAAGGAGCCCGAGCCAGCACTGGGGTCAAAGTCCTGGGCGCTCCGAACCAAGCGGGGCCCTTCGGATGCTTGGGATGAAGGTGGGGGGCAGGGATGGGAGCAGAGTTGTTGTGACTGAGGGGAAATGAGTCAAGGGAAGAAGAGCCCTGGTTTCATCCTTGCCGACGAGGGAGCAAGTGAGGCTGCCAGACCACAAAATAACACCCCAACCAACTAACCCACTGTGAGAGGCTGAGGGCCGGAGCCCTAGCCAGGACCAGGCAGACGGAACCAGGGATGTGGAGTCAGGAAGATTTGAGTCCGAACACCCAAACCAGATGCCGTCCCTCCTCTCTGCAAAACTGCACTTCACAGGGCCTGAATATTAAAGGAGGCCAGCTTCCCAATGGAGCAGGGAGGCGGTGGTGGAGGAGACTTCCCTTTGTTGGACAAGGAGACGTGGAAGTCCTCCGGGACTGGGCTCAGGCCATCTGAGGAGAGCTGGCTCTGAGATGTGCCAACCCCAGATCTCCTATGATTTCCTCTAAAAAAGTCAGAGAGCGGACATTGCTGTGGGTCCATCTAGTCAACCCCAGGGCAGGTGCTCACTTCAAGGGAAACCAAGGTAGTGCCCTGACATCCTGGGCTGCAGCCAGGGCCAGAGGTGGTGTCAGCCTTCAGCCCACAGAGATGTCTGAACAAAGCCATCTTCTGGCAACCTGTGTCCATCACTAGATGCATGGATAAGCAAGATGTGGTCCATTTACTCAGTGGGACATCATCCAGCCTTAAAAACAAAGGAAAGTCTGACTCATGTTACAGCATGGATGGACCTGAGAACATCATGCCCAGTGAAATAAGTCAGACACAAAAGGACAAATATCATGTAAGTCCATTTACATGAGGCACCTGGAGTAGTTGGATTCATGGAAAGAGTAGGTAGGATGGTGGTTGCCAGGGGAATAGGGATTTGGGGTTTTCGGGGTACAGAGCTTCAGTCTGGGAAGATGAACGTTTGGAGTTGGATGGTGGTGATGGTTGCACAGCAATGTGAGTGAATTTAATGCTGCTGAACTTACACTCAGAAGTGGTTAAAATGGGAAATATTTGTGTTCTGTGTATTTAGCCACAATAACAAATGTATACATGAGAACAAAAACCCCATCTGCCAGATGCTGGCCGCGGCCTCTCCTGCCCCGGGAGCCAATGCTGGGAGGACCGCCTGGCTCCTGAATTCTGCTGCCCGCTTGGACCTCTCACGTCTCCCGCTTATTTCCCCCCTTCTTCCAGACTTTAAGGGACGCCCCGAGGAAATGATGAACGCCATGAAGACAGAGTTCCTGTGTGTGCTGCTGCTCTGCGGAGCCGTCTTCACGTCACCCAGCCAGGTAGGTGTGCACTCGTGTCTGTGCTGGGACACAGCGGGACACACTCCCCTCGGTGGACGAGGTTCGAGGTCCAGGCTTCCGGCGGGAACCCTGCGCACCATTCTGACTTGAGTAAGCTCCGCCGCTGCGTGGCTTCTTTGGAGCTATTTTTAAAGGATTTGCTTGAATGAATCCATGAAGTATCTTTTTTTTACAAGTTTTTTTGGCTGCGCTGGGTCTTCATTGCTGCACTGGGGCTTTCTCCTTTCTCCAGTTTTGGAGAGCAGGGGCTTCTCTCTAGTTGCAGTGCACAGGCTTCTCATTGGGGTGGCATCTCTTGGTGCAAAGCATGGGCTCTAGGTGCACCGGCTTCAGTAGGTGCAACAGAGATGCTCATAAGTTGTGGGTCTCAGGCCCTAGAGCGTGCAGCCTTCAGCAGCTGCAGCTCCCGGGCTCTAGAGCACGGGCTCAGTAGTAGTGGCGCATGGGCTTGGTTGCTCCGAGGCACGGGGGATCTTCCCAGACCAGGGATCGAACCTGCGTTGGCAGGTGGATTCTTATCCACTGTGCCACTGGGGAAGTCAGAATCTGTGAAATGTTTATAAAAGCGCAGGCATTGTGAGCAAGCTGCCCATGTATTGTTTACCATCTAGTTAGGACGTGGTCTCCGAAGATCCCCAGCAGCTAAGAGCATCATTCAGGCCAAGGGCATGCATGATTCAGGCCAAGTGAGCAATGCCCAACACAGCAGGATTTTAGAAAGGGGAGCGTGTGGATGGTTACACGGAGGAGGTGGGATGAGGGCACACATCCCCACTAACCCACAGGTAGCTATTTTCATCTGCAATTAAAATGAAATGAAACTTAAATTCACTTCAGTCACATGACATATGAGTGCTCAGTCGTCAGGTGTGACCAGTGGCTGCTGTATCGCATAGCACGGGTATTAAACATTTCACTACTCAGAACGTCCTTCTGGACAGGACTAGGCTAGAAAGGGAAGAAGGATCAGAGGGGAATCCAGGTGTGGACATTGCACCTGGACCAGTTACCTGAGAGGAGTGCTCTGGACAGGTGGGTTGATGGCAGTCTTCTGGTTTGACCACCTTTATTCTTCAGACACCTGCGTGTGCCGACTCTTCTTCCACCCCTGGTTTCTTTGCAGGAAACTTACAGACGACTCAGGAGAGGCGCCAGATCGTATAGAGGTGAGACGCTGCTGGGGTGGAGGGTGGTCCACGGAGGCAGGGTGAGGGTCAGGGTCAGGGTGCCTGAAGCTCCAGCGGGGATTTTCTTCCACGTGACCTGCTTACTTAAGCTCCGTGAAAGCCAGAGTCTGCAGACATGCCTGTGCCCTCTCATCACTCACACAGGCACAGGTGTGCTGGCCAGGTGTCAGGACGCCAGGCAGTCACTCACTGCTGGGAGCCCAGTGTCCCAAAGACCAGTTATACAGATGAGAACAGAGCCCGGAGAGCCTGAGTGACTTGCCCAGGGTCACACAGCCACCAGGCCGCAGGGTCCTCCAGGGCCTTTCCCTGGGCTGTGAGCCCCTCCCCGCCGGACTCCACTCAGCATCTCTGTTAACTAATTTCTCTGTGCCTCCGTTGCTTCAGTTGGTAATTCAGAGATGACCAACCTGGGTTATACTTTATTTCATGGCAGTACTGTGGGAAGACCTTCTTTGTAAGGCCGTGTCTAGAGTTGAGGCTAAAAATGCATGCACCATTTCCACTAGGATCCCAAGAATAAAAAGATGCTTAGGCCCGAGTGTCTTGAATCTGATAGGAAGAACTGCAGGTCCCATATCACCCCTCCTCCCCCAGGATCTACTTGCTTTGGGTCTGGAAGGCTCTGTAACACCTGTTTAAGGTGGAAGCTTCCCCAGAGTGAGTCACGGCTTAACTCTCACTGCCCTCACCGTCAGACAGCGCGGCCTTTCCTGCCAGCACGTCTCGGCACCAACGGGCCGCTGAAAGAACAGCAGTGCCACTGACAGTGAGCTCATGTCACATCTTCAATCCACTAAAAGTGACAGATTCTTTGAGCTGGCATTCGGATTTGCAAACAGAGAGAGAAAAGGGGAACACCTATTAATGGGACTCTTTCAACTATTTTCATTATACCAGAAATACTAACGGAAGTAGCACATTTTCTGCACAGACTAAAATATTACTTTTCTTTGTTTGGGGCCAGAATTGCATCATCTCAGTGTGACAATACTCATGTGAATCAAAAGTTCTGGTAGGCAATTGCAAACATGTGCCTCTTTTTTGATGAATTAAAATGAAAAATTAGAGTATTACTTTATGAATGTGTCTTGATACATAATTTCTTTCAAAATAAGGTCCCATCAGAGGAAAAACAATTAGAGAGGTCTTTGCTAATTGTTTTTCTCAAGTGGGTTTCATGGTTCACGGAAACTAACAAAATGAGACAGTAGAAATATACCATTGTATTATTTATTTCAAGAAAATAACTGATTTCCATGGGAAATTAAATGTAAGGTCACACAGTCATATGGAAAATAATATTGGCACATCCCCCTAATAAGCTGGATTTGAAAGTGGTTTTGTTTTTTTTTTAATGAAAGGGGTCTTTGGTGACAAAAATGGGGTATTTGTTGTCTTCTGCTGAAAGCAAGGAAGGAATAAAGGATGGGTTTTCCTGAGAGTGAGCAGGGCGGAAGAGGGGAGGCATCAGTGTGGGGTGAGTCGGGCCCTAAAGAGGCCGGCCTGTCTGTGGTTACAGTGACCTGCAGAGATGAAAAAATGCAGATGACGTACTTCCAACATGAGTCCTGGCTGCGACCCCTGCTCAGGAGCAACCAGGTGGAGCACTGCTGGTGCAACGGCGGCCGGGCCCAGTGCCACTCGGTGCCCGTCAGAAGTACGTGTCCCCCCAAACCGGGCCGTGGGCCTCGGGCCCATTCCCACGGCCCCGCGGTCCAAGCCCTGTCTGTCACGATCCCCAGCCCACCCAACCCTCTAACAGGGCCTCAGGCACACTCTGCCTTAGGCCGAGGTGAAGGTGTGAGGCCGTGGGCCTCACTTTGCTCATCTGTAAAATGGGAGAACAGTCATATAGACTCTGGGGTTAGCTGCAAGGAGTCAATGAGTTTGGTTTTGGTAAAGTGTTCAGAATTGCGCCTGCGGGGAGGGTGCCCTCTTCAACTTTGACTCATGTATTCTTGGGGTGCCTGGAAAGTAATTTGGGGTCCCCTTGCTTCTACTTGACAGGTTGCAGTGAACCTTGGTGTTTCAACGGGGGGACGTGTCGGCAGGCCGTCTATTCTTCAGATTTCGTCTGCCAGTGCCCAGAAGGGTTCATGGGGAAGCGCTGTGAAATAGGTGAGTGGTGGGCGTCTATGAGATGAGGACCTACCAGGAAATCCCACCTGCAAAATGATCCAGAAAGGAGAGCAAAGTGTGGGGTGATGAGGGAAGGGTCGGGGTGGGGTGGGGTCACCCGGGGGTGGTTAGAGCCCCAGGATCGAGTCTGAAGCCTGGAAAACTAAATGAAAAGGGGACTCACACGGGATGTGCCGTGTGTCCCGCTTCCCATCAGACACCACCGCCACATGCTATAAGGACCAGGGCGTCGCCTACAGAGGCACGTGGAGCACGGCAGAGAGCGGGGCTGAGTGCGCCAACTGGAACAGCAGCGGCCTGGTCATGAAGCCTTACAGCGGGCGCAGGCCCGACGCCGTCAAGCTGGGCCTTGGGAACCACAACTACTGCAGGTGAGATGGCTGCCTCCCCCCTAGGAGGGTTTCCTCTGGCGAGAAGCTGGGACAGTCACGCAAAGACCTGTGCCAGGGTTTCCAGAGGAGCAGAACCCATAGGAGGTACCCGGACACAGAAACACAGATATACATGGTCGTGGTAGTTCAGTTGCTAAGTCATGTCTGACTCTTGTGACACCTTGGATAGTAGCCCATCAGGCTCCTCTGTCCATGGGATTCTCCAGGCAAGAACACTGGAGCGGGCTGCCATTTCTTCTGCAGAAACTGATATCTATATATATAGCTATAGACACATATGTATCTATGTATAGAGATGTAGATACATTTCTATCTACATAAAGAGATTCATTTTAAGGAACTGGCTCACGTGACCATGGTGGGGCTGGCAGGTCTGGAATCCGTAGGCAGCCCCCTCCCCAAGCTGGAAACTCAGACCCAAGTTGACACTGCAATGTGAGACAGAATTTTTCAGCTTTTGCCCTTCATATGCCTTCAACTGATTGGATGAAGTCAGCTGACCTACGTGAACCACATCGACACATCCCTTCCCAGCACCGCCAAGGCTGGTGTTTGATCGAACAACTGGGCACAATAGCTCAGCCAAGTTAACACATAAAGCTCACCAGCATGGTCTACCGCTTGTCAACGCGGCAGCCATATGCACCTCTGTAAACCGTGTTTAATCTCCCAACAAAGGCGATTACAAGGTCATACCTCCACCCAACATGATCTGACTCTCCTGGGTACAACAAACATAAATAACTCTCTCCCCATAAGACAGTGAAGAGTCCTTGGCCTGAGAAACAGGCTTAACTTCACTTCCCCTGGCCTTCCTGGCTGATTTTTCAGAAACCCGGACCAAGACTCAAAGCCCTGGTGCTACATCTTCAAGGCAGGGAAATACGTCTCTGAGTTCTGCAGCACTCCAGCCTGCGCTAAGGGTAAGTGCAGCCTCCCCAGGGCCCTGCGGCCTCACGGAGTCCCAGGGGGGTGGGGTGGGGAAGGGAGATCTAGGGAGATCTGGAGGACAAGGCTGACGGTCCTTCTACAAATGAGGAGACAAAGGACTGAAGCGGTCAGTCACTTTGGCATCAGAGGAAGGAAGTCAAGAGGCTTAGGTCCTCATCAGGCTTGGCCTCTAACTAGCTGTCTGACCTTGAGCCGATCTCTGCACCCTGCTGACCCTCGGTTTCCTCGTGGCCAGAAAAGATGGGGCTCTACCGGTGGTTTCCAGTTCTTTCAAGAATACGTGCAAGTTCTCTCTTTTTTGATTAATGGGCCTTATTTCTCAAGATCGCGCTCTGTCTCTAAAGACTTCTAATGTGAGAAAACTTCCCAGATTTAAAAAGTACTCAGCTACAAAATGGCACCATGTGTTCAGTGGTGCTTTCCCAAATAATGATGCTACTTATCACAATCGTGTAAAAATATGTTTCAAAGTTCTAAATATACATGTATAAAAAGGCACATTCAGCCTACAAGTGACGCTGATAGACTTGTGATTTTGAGAGCTCTTTAGAGTAACTCCCACTCTGGAGGAGGGCATGGCAACCCACTCCAGGATTCTTGCCTGGAGAATCCCATGGACAGAGGAGCCTGGCGGGCCACAGTCCATGGAGTCGCACAGTCAGACACGACTGAGCCGCTAAGCAGAACAACGTACAGAGTGACTCTAAAGCATCCTGCCCACTCCCTAGATCTGGTATAAACTGGGATTCACTGGGATTGATGATCTCAAAGGCCCCTTCTCAATAGGTTACTGGTGCGTGCTAGGGTACTGCGTCAGTTTCAAATGGGTAGAAAAGAGGGTAAAATGGGGGCTAATACTCAGCATTTGAAGGTTCATACTCTTGCTTCCCTCCCAAGTCCAGTAAATCCTCCAAGGCCCTGGCAGACAAAATCCGAGAAAACTGGGTCTGCACACAGAAGCCCCCAGATTGACAGCAGCCTGTCAAGTAGAAACAAGGAAACCCCTAACAGCCTTCCAAGCGGTTCCAGGAATAATCAATCCCCACTAGCTGAACTGGGCAGCCTTTCCTGAACCTGAATATCCCTTAAGACAGCCCACTGATGGGGAGGCTGGCACCAGGTGGAAGCCGCTGACCACCCTGAGTGAATGCACCCGAAGGAGAGAAAAGGGCGAGCTGGGGGAGGGCTGGCCACCACCGCCCCCCCCCCCTCCCCCCGCGCCGCCTCCCCCGACCCCGCACCCCAGGCCGGCAGCCCCAGGCTTCAGGCCCTGTTGCAAACTCCCACTTGCTGCTTCGGCACTTCAGCAGCTGTGTTTCAGTTTGGATTTCCTGCGTTCCAGTTGCAGAAGAAGATGGGGACTGCTACACTGGAAACGGGCTGGCATACCGCGGCACCCGCAGCCGCACCAAATCTGGGACCTCCTGCCTCCCGTGGAATTCCATGTTCCTAACGAGCAAGATTTACACCGCCTGGAAGAGCAACGCGCAGGCCCTGGGCCTGGGGAAGCACAACCACTGCAGGTGGGCCGCGTGGACCCCCGGGGGGCATGTCCGCGCGGAGGGCGGGGCGGGGCCGACGCGGAAACTCACACACGAAGGTCACGTGGGTGGGAGGGACCCGCTGCTACGGTCTGACCCGTATCCCAAGTTAAGAGGGGCTGCCCTCACCTGCTCCATCCTCCGGAGGCCCCTTTATTCCATCCTGGGGGTTTTCTCCCAGCTGTGCTGGGAGATGACAACAAAGTGCAGAAGATAAGAATGATTTCCTAGGTGGTGGTGGGGGAGCCCAGGGCTCAGGGTCGTTCCCCCGCCCCCCACCCGCCCACCAGTTGGGCCGCCTTCCCCTCTTCTCTGGCTTGTGATGTGATTGAAAACCGTCTCTCCTCACACCCAGGAATCCCGATGGGGACGCCCAGCCCTGGTGCCACGTGTGGAAGGACCGCCAGCTGACCTGGGAGTACTGTGACGTGCCCCAGTGCGGTAAGACTGGCTCCTCTCACCCAGCATTATTCTTGCCCGTGTCCTCCGCCGCTTCCCACGTCTGGGAAGCTGTCTGGTTCAGGCTACGCAGCGGTCAGCTTTTCAGGAAGGCCGGACCTGGGTGGGGAGGGGGCTTGCCCGGCTGAAGCCCTTGGTGGATGGCGACGCTGTTGGGCAGGTGATGGGAGGGGCAAGAGAAAAGGAAAGGATGCAGCCGTTTCTCATGGATGGCATCGGGCTCCAGGCTGCTCTCTGGAGATGCCTTGTTAGTAGGGATGGCGGCCAGGATGTGAGGAGGAGGGAAGCAGAGGCTCCCGTCACTCTGTACAGAGGCCGCAGAAGCGCAGCCGTGGGTGGAAACCCGGGTTCCCAGACGAGACACTGGGCTGGGGCTTGGGGACCTCGCCCACGCCCGCAGGACTGACCCCCCACTCCATCCTGCCCTCCGCAGTCACCTGTGGCCTGAGACAGTACAAGCGGCCCCAGTTCCGCATCAAAGGAGGCCTCTTCGCCGACATCACCTCCCACCCCTGGCAAGCCGCGATCTTCGTCAAGAACAGGCGGTCCCCGGGAGAGCGGTTTCTGTGTGGGGGGACCCTGATCAGCTCCTGCTGGGTGCTGTCTGCCGCCCACTGCTTCCAGGAGAGGTAGGGATGCGCGCCCAGCGGGCCGGCCTTCCCGTTAAGGCCTCGACCAGGCCGGATACAGAAGAGCATCCTCACGCCCGTTTCTCCGTCAGGTACCAGACTCACCATCTCAAGGTGGTCCTGGGCAGGACATACCGGCTGGTCCCTGGAGAGGAGGAGCAGATGTTTGAAGTAGAAAAATACATCATCCACAAGGAATTTGATGAGGACACTTACGACAATGACATCGGTAAGATGTCCGGCTCTCCCTGGCTCCAGTTAGATCCCCCAGACCCACACCGCCCACCTCCTCCTCCCAGGCCCCTAGCCCCTCCCTCCTCTCCCCGGAAATCCCCACTTTCTTCCTCAATCCCTCTCTCCCAGCACTGCTGCACCTGAAATCGGACTCGCTGACCTGCGCCCGGGAGAGCAGCTCCGTCCGCACCATCTGCCTCCCAGACGCCAGCCTGCAGCTGCCCGACTGGACGGAGTGTGAGCTGTCCGGCTATGGGAAACACGAGGCCTGTGAGTGGGAGGAAGTCACTGTGCCATCCTGTCTGTCTGGGGGCAGCGTGGGGGGCGGGTGCTGACTGGAGAGAGGAAAGAGCCATCCTGAGAGTGTCCAATCCAGCCCTGGGGCAGGCTTCACCACTATGATAGTCTGGGCAGATTCCTGCTAAGTGAAGCCCCGCCATCCACCCTCCTAGCCAATGGCCCAGTCGGTCAAGAAAGAGGTCTAAGTGGCAGGAGGGCTCTAAGGGCTGAAGATTTCAAGGAGGTTTTGTAAGACATGGAGCGAGCTTAGTTAAGGGTGTGGTTCCCGGACTCTGCCTGCTACCCGGTAGCCCTCGCTCTGCACCTGGTGAGCCCTGTGATCCAGGCGTGGATTTTTCATTTCATGTTGCTCCAAGCCTCAGTTTCCTCATTGGTAAGAAGTGAATAGATTGAGGCTTAAATGAGATATTAGGTTAAACCAGTGGTTCTCAGCTAGGGTTCTCTTGCCTGCTAGGCAACATGTGGCAATGTCAGTTATTGTGACGACTCAGGGTGGAGGTTTATACCCACGTTTAGTGGGTCGAAGCCAGTGAAGCTTCCTGGTGGCTCAGATCGTAAAGAATCTGCCTGCATTGCAGAAGACCCTCCTTTGATCCCTGGGTCGGGAAGATCCCCTGGAGACGGACATGGCAACCCACTCCAGTATTCTTGCCTGGAGAATCCCATGGACAGCGGAGCCTGGTGGGCTACAGTCCATGCGGTCGCAGAGTCGGACATGACTCTAAGCACGCATGCACACAGAAGCCAGGGGTGCTGGTAGACATCTGCAATACACAGTGCAGGCCCCTGCAAAAACTATTACCTGGCCCCAAATGTATGTCACTCCTGCTGCTCTTGAGAAATGCCTGGGTGAAACTCTATGAAACTGCCATTTCTGTAGCAAAAGGTTAAAATATGGGCAATTCCGTAGGATTCAACTTAATACATGTAAAAGATTAATCAACGTTAGCTATCATTGAAAAGTTCAGGTTTCTCCTTCCAAAAGGTTTCTAGATAACTTTCCGTAAAGCCACAAGCTGCCTTCCCTGCTCTCTTCCAGGGTCTCCTTTCTTTTCGGAGCGGCTGAAGGAGGCTCACGTCCGGCTGTACCCAGCCAGCCGCTGCACTTCCCGCCACTTGTTTAATAAGACCGTCACCAACAACATGCTGTGTGCTGGAGACACTCGGAGCGGTGGGGACCACACAAACCTGCACGATGCCTGCCAGGTACGCGCGGGCGGCCCTCCTCTTCTGAGCCTCCCCCATCCAAGGGCAAAAGTGTCCCTCGGCCAACTGGTTCTTAACCAAGGGAAAAAAAAGTTATAGCCAGAAAGCAGTGATTCATCTGGGCGCGGGGGATGGGATCTAGATGAGAGCCTCAGAGAATAAAGCAGTTGGAGCCAAGATCAAAGTCACACAAACTGAAGACATCTAAACGGCAGTAAATTTCCCCAATGTCTGCACCGGAACCCCTGCCTGGTACAGGATTTCCTGTAAGCCTAGGCAATTAAATGGCTATCAAAGTGATGGACAAAGCCACGCAAGTTAAGACAGCTTTGGCTTCTGTGGGTGCTGGGGAATCGGGGTCTTTTGGGTAGCAGGGGAGGAATAGCAGCTCCCTGGAAATAGGAGAGAGATGATCTGTGAGAAAGAAATTTTAGGAACTTGCATTCAGCCCCCTGATGAGGTTTCCCCCGGGAAAGCACACTATTACAGGGTCTCTTGGTTGGCGTCCCCATCAGAGCTGGTACGTACTTGTATTTCATGATAACTCTGAGTCTGAGACACAGACCGGTGTAAGGTAGGACCTAATGGAGCAAAGGAACCCTCAACGCGGTGCTGTTTTCACGTCCACTGTGCTCCGGGCTCTCACTGAGGCTGGGAGACCGGGGCATGGCTGGAGGCAGTAGGGCTGGGGTCTTGCACTGAGGGCCGTGGGCTCAGTTCTGATGCGGGGATCACACCCCCATCTCCCCCTCTTGCCTCCATGACAGCCTCTGGTCTCTTTTTCCAAGGTTTTCTCAGACACCTCCACCACCTAGCTCGACAGTCATAAAAGGTTGTGTGCAAAGTGAAACCATGATCTATCAGCTAGTGTCAAGTTAAAAACAACTCAGCTTGATTCAATAAGACAAAAACAGCTAACAATTACCAAGAGTTCTACTAAATGCCTTACATTGTTCTCAAGAGCTTTTCAAGCTTTCTTCCAGTTAATTCCCATAACCTCATAAGGGAAGTACTATGATTTCTATTTTAGATTATTATTATTTAGTATCATTCAGGAAAGAATACTGAAGTCCAGTTGCCTGGGGCCGCACAGCTAGTGGTGACTTTACAACCCAGTGGGGACCAGGTATCGCTAGTGATAAAGAATTTGCCTGCCAGTGCAGCAGATGCAGCACACCAGGGCTCGATCCCTGGGTTGGGAAGATCCCCTGGAGAAAGAAATGGCAACCCACTCCAGTATTCTCGCCTGGAAAAAGCCCATGGACAGAGGAGCCTGGCGGGCTACAGTCCATGTGATTGCAAAGAGTCAGACACGACTGAGCACTTGTCAGCACTGTCTGAGCTCAAGTCTGCTTTACAACAAAACTACAACCTAATTCCCTAATGGTCCAAGATCGGGGAGTAAAATTTCCCTCCCTGAATCTGAGCATGTTGAAGGATACATATTAGTGCCATGTATTAGCTGTATGTAGAATACATATCAGCAGTACAAATATTCACCCTAACATCCCCCCAAAGAGTCTGCATTTTTGCACACAGCTGACCTCTTTCCCCCTTTTGCAGGGTGACTCGGGCGGCCCCCTGGTGTGTATGAAGGACAGCCACATGACCTTGGTCGGCATCATCAGCTGGGGCCTGGGCTGCGGGCAGAAGGACATCCCAGGTGTGTACACCAAGGTGACTAACTACCTGGACTGGATTCAAGACAACACGCGACCGTGACCAGGGACACCCCGTTTTCCCCTACATCACAGAGACCCTGCTTCTCCCACCTCTGAAGACTTACCGTGGCGGGGGCTTCTTCACACAGCGGAAGTGGGGGGAGGATGTAGTTTCACAGGTACTTTTCCATTTTGGAAGTTTTCAGGGCTTAAGGGCTGAAACGTCCTGTCAGACGGGAAGATGGATAAACGCCAGTCCCTCATGGAAGACCACTCCCCAGGGCGGAAGCCCGCTTTCTCCTCTATGCACGTGAGCATCTTTGGAAAGGGGACCACAAAGATGAAAGCATGTCTCAGTAGGCAAAGATAACTCGAGCCTTCAGGAAAGAAGGGTTAGATGTATTCTACTAGAAATAGAATGTCTATTTATAGTCCCAAGGAAGCCCAGCAGGAACCTCCTACCAAGGGATGGGCTGGCTGGCCAGATCAAGTTCCTCGACTCCAACCCTTAAGTCAAGTGTTGGGCTTTCCTTTTCTCCCACTGCAGGTCTTGGAGGGAATCCTGTTTGTGTACAGTGTAATTCTTTTTCTTTATAAGTTTCATCATAGACCCAGGAGACACGTATCATTTTAGTAACTGATAAACTAGGCTCTAGCATATTTATATCACTTCATTTTTGTTTGTACTCTGTCACCACTACCTGTATGATACTGTACTGGAATAATAAATTCTGATGTATTTTTCACATATTTTCCTGAATGAGAGTGGAATCTTTCTGTTAACACACAGTACCTTCACAGCTTTTATTCCTTACTCTCATCCACATTCTTTGAATCATTGGGAATGTTTCCTTTCATTGGCTTCTCAGGTGCTGCTAGTGGTAAAGAACCCACCTGCCAATGCAGGAGACATGAGAGGAGAGTTGGTTCCCTGGGTTGGGAAGATCCCCTGGAGTAGGAAAGGGCAACCCACTCCAGTATTCTTGCCTAGAAAATCCCATGGACAGAGGAGCCTGGCGGGCTACAGTCAGTAAGGTCACAAAGAGTCGGACACAACTGAAGTGACTTAGCATGCACACATTCAGAGTAAGTGCTATAAAAGGTAAAAGGAAAGAAAGGAACTCTTGGTTTGACAGGGAAATGGGGATCCAGAGAAATAACAAGGCAGGGTGGAGATGAACCACAAGATGGTTTGCCAGAAAGTTTTGCTGAAACTCAGCTCAGGAAGGATTTAAGAATCTTAAGAACTTCCCTGGTGGTCCAGTGGTTTAAGACTCTGTGCTCCCAATGCAGCGGGCCTGGGTTCAATCCCTGGCCAGGGAACTAGATCCCACATGCCACAACTAAAGATCCCACACGCAGCAATGAAGATCTCCTGTGCTGTACCTAAGACCGAAAAAGAGTGAAACTTAAGGAAAAAATAGAATTGGGTAGGCTTTTCAAAAATTGAGCAAGATTTGGACTGGTGGAATGAGAAAGGCACTCTTTTTTAAAATTTTTCTTAAAACTTTATTGAAGAATAGTTGATTTACAGAGTCGTGTTAATTTGTACTGCACAGCAAAGTGATTCGGTTATACACATATATACATTCTTTTTCGTTTTCTTTTCCATGATGGTTTATTACAGGATATTGACTGTATTTCCTGAGGTAAGAAGCTACCACTGCATGAAAATCTACAGATCTGGAGGGCAAGAAAGGCAGGGGAGTGTGGGGAGGAATTGAGTTATGTTTTTTCCAAAGTGACGTTCATGAAGAAGAACATAGGTTGGAATTAATGACAGCACTTTGAATGCTAAACTGAACTTGGACTTAATTCTCTTGGCAGCAGGGAGCCGCAGACATGTGGGGTTTAGGGAAGCAATGGACCAAGCGAGGCTCAGGGAAGATCTTCACGGGAGGGGAGTGGGTGGGGAGACACCCCGGACAGGAACTCCAAGGTAAAAGAGGAATGAGGGTCAAGAAGATGCTGACACAGATTGGGACTGACATATACACACCGCTATGTGTAAAATAGATAACTAATAAGGACCCGCTGTACAGTACATGGAGCTCTACTCAAAACTCTAATGACCTACATGGGGAAAGACTCTAAAAAAATAAGAGCGAATATATGTAAATATATAACTGATCCACTTTGCCATATACCTGGAACTAACACAACATTGTAAATCAACTATATTCCAATTAAAAAAAATTTTTTTAAAGACTTCACTCCCAGACCAGTTCACACAAGTATGTTACTTAAGCAATGCCACTTTCCGCTTCTCTTAGACTTTCTTGCCCCTGGCTGCTGCCTGACAGTTCTTATCACTGACACCCCAAATCTCAGAATAAACCTGATGATGCAAGGCTTGCTGTTGGGTTATGTGCCGACAGTTCCTTGGAGCAAACGTGGTCGTAGTTCTCTCTCTCTCTAGAGAGGCGGTCAGAACTGCTCAACTTAGAAGTTCTTAAAGGAATAGTTTCAACTCACAAAAGGAAGAGAATCTAAGGCCCAGAAGCTTGATTCCAGCGGTAGGGGTAGTGGTGGGGAGGGGGCCACTGATTTCTCTGACAATGCTCGGTCCCTGGACGAGTTCAATAAACTCAGATCACAGAAATGTAAGTCACAGATTTCCTGATTTCAGCCTGTGAAAGGGGCAGGTTTTGTCTTAGGTAGATGTACACCTTAGCCCTCTGGGGGAGAACGTGGCTGGAAGACAGTGGTAAGGAAGACCCCTGTAACTGCAGCTACGGTCGGAGTTCTGCTGGTTTCATCCCCTCCCCCCTTGCAGAACAAGGACAGCTGTATTATTGAAATGAACTGAAGCAGTGGAGGGCTCCTTTGATGGAAATGCAAAGTTAAAAAGGCCCCCACATTCCTCTGAGTGAAGCCCTGGAAACCACAGGCTGCTTGAAGACAGGTGCTCAGCAGAGGCCACTGACAGAGGTCCAGGGAGAGCCCCCAGCCCTGCAGGATGGATGCATGTGGATGAGGCTAAAATACACTCAGAGCGCAACATGTCACTACCCGGTGTGGGTTAGGAGAGTCAGGATAAAACGTCTGGGACTGTCGGGGGAAGGAGAGGGTGATGATGGGAAGTAAGTAGGACTGCTTTACTATCTCTGGCTGGTTAATAAAACAGACGTGAATAGAAACCCAAAGAACAAAAAAGATCCTCATATAATTGTGCAATAGCTTTAATGGGTAAAGACCTAGAGAAACTCCAACGACTGAAACTACCATTCCCCCTGGAGCTCCCATCTTAGGTCAGGTTGTCAAAAGAGGATCATAAACTTTGGTTCCACATCTAACCTCGAAAGTCAAAGACTCACAAACTTGGGATCTTGAGGCAAAGTTTAAGAGTTTCAATTTCCTTTAAAAAAATTTTTCTTCCTAACAATTAAAAAAAAAAAAAAATTAATGCCATGGCTGGCACTGAGTCGCCACCTACTGGCCACAGAGGAAAGTACAAGTGTTAGAAGACATGCCTGGTCACACCGTGAGGCTGAGGAAACAGCCAGACCCAAGGCAGAGAGATGTGTTACTGAAACAGATAGGATGGGATAGCAAGACACCCTGACAACACTTGTGGCTGGAAGGCAGAAAGAAGGCCTCGTCTTAGTCTCCCCCGGCCACGAGAGACAGGTCAGATATGGG
Organism: Dama dama; assembly: GCF_033118175.1. Classification (NCBI taxonomy): domain Eukaryota; kingdom Metazoa; phylum Chordata; class Mammalia; order Artiodactyla; family Cervidae; genus Dama; species Dama dama. The sequence goes on along the minus strand of NC_083712.1, from coordinate 42,762,816 downwards.
AGCAGGACCCTCGTCTACACGTGCCAGGAGACTCCAGAAAGTCTTCACTGCAATTAGGATAACCAGGACCCCTGCACCCTGCTTCACGTCCGAATTAATCAACCTAAGAAGCACGGGAGGCCGGGACAGGGAAAGCGCTGGAACAGACACCAGCAGCTTCAGTGGTTTTGTCCTTTGTACCCTGGGGAACGTAACTGGGTTGATCTGGACCTTTGTTCTCACGACCTGCAAGACGACATACCCAAACTATATATACAGCTTCGGGTCTGCTGGTTGGAAAGTGCGGATGCAGTGAGATCCCCTGAATTCGCGTCTTTCTTCCTGCTTCTGCTGGGCACGTGTGCAGAGCATCGCCCATGATCCTAGTATAAGACACTCAGGACACTCAGGACTGGTAACACTCAACTTTATTAAGATTTAAACAGAGATGATGCTTCTGCACGTTAAACACATATGGAACCGAGCGGCTCGCTGGGGGCACCCGGCACCAGCTATGCTAACACACCACTAGGGTGAGGGGGTGTCCAAGGGTCTGCAGCTTGGGGGGGGTTGTCCCCTGCTATGGTCTGTGGGCCCCACAGCCCCAGCACTTTACTTCTCCTTAAATTCTTCCCTTGAAATTAGGATGAGCTGCCCTGGAGGAAATAAGACAGCTAGACTTATAAACCTAAGGGTATTCAGGGACCAAGAAGGGTTGTCTCCTGTGACCGAGGAAGCCCTGAAATCCTCCAGAGCCCTCAGGAGTAGTAGTTCCGTTGTTCTGGAACCTACAGGCAGAGACGTTTCCCTGCCATGGCAGGTGTAGGAATGGGATCTGGGATCCAGGACAAATTTTGGAGCGATGGGCTATGAGACACAGCACAACAGACCCCAGAGCAAAACCACAAAGCAGCATTATTCTGCAGCAAAAAACAAATCCAGGAAGGAGGAAGAGAAAACTATAGAAGAAAAACACACTACCTAAGTACTTGGAAAACAGGGCATTAGAGAAAAATTGTAGGGTTTGGAGAGCACAAGGTCTTCATTTCTCTCCATGCACAGGGCAGAAGACAGTATCGCATCATAAACTATAATTTTAAATACCTGTCTGATCTATAAACATTTGAATGGGTGATGGGCATACTGAACTAGACGGAAAGTTTCCCGCTGGGGAGGCCTGCGGACCACCTTCAGCTGCCGTGTTTCCTGAACCGGGCTGCACAGGCCCAACGTGACCCATTTTCCTACAACATTGGTTTTATTCAACGACTGAAGGGATGGAGGGGGGGTGGTCTTAAAAACAAACATGGCGATATATATTGCTAAATATATATTGCTAATAAATAGATTATGCAGTGGGGGTACAGAACAGAAGAGACTCTGAGGAAATGTCCTTACTGGTCAGCCCCCAGGACTCCTGTCAGCGTCTGGCTGAGAGTGACCATGGGAAAGTGTGTCGATGGGAGGGTCGGGCTCCAGCCCCCAGGGAGCCCCCAATGGACATGGACGAGGAGCCACTGGGCCTTGGCGGCGGCTCATGGGGCCGCCCTGGAGCCGACGGGGCTGGCTTCTCTGAGACTCTCCTCAGGGAGTGGCAATTCTGTGAAGGAGTGGAGCTGTTTGCATGAGGTCAAGGAAAGAAGTATTTGAGACCACCACCCCCCAGGGAGTGGGCAGGGACCCCTCTCACTGGAGAGGGCGGCCGGTGCAGGGGGCAGGCAGCCCTCAGCGTCTGCAAGCTGGTGGGAGTGGCGTCCTAGCCTCTGAGGGAAAAGTCTCCCTCCGCTGGGACTTCTGTGTCAGCGGTGGGCTCCAATTAAAGAAGCTTCCAGTTCACTTCTAGATGTACAGATCTTTATGCTTGTATACAAACAGAGGGCTCAGAAGGAAACTCACTTCACTCCGTTCCTCCCAGCCCCTCCTGGGGGTGGAGATGGGTGCCCCTCTCTCTTCACTTTAATGGGGACGCACACACTCCATGCCTTCCCCATGCCTTCCTCCACTAACATTCGTTTCCTTCCAAGTGCGCGCTCTAATTCTCCCCCAAACCCGCCCCCTCCCCCCAGCTTAAAAAACAAAAACAAAGAAGTCTTCCCTTGGCTGAAGAAAATTACAGCCAAACAAGTAACAAACGCTGGTGTTTTCCTGGGGTAACCCCGTTACGAAGTTACAAACAGTTCAACACTCCATCGGGTACCTCCCGCTGCGACCCACGCCTCTGCTCTGAGAACTGGGTTGGAGATGCTGGTGGGTGGGTCCTGCCCCGGCCCCCTGGCGACCCTGTCTCCCTGGATTCGCTCCACAGCACGGACGGCTAAGGAAAACAGGAACCGGTGGGTCCAGAGCGGGCACGGACCTACAAGACAGGCTGATGGTTTTTACTTCTAGACAGGTTAAGAAATGAAAAAGTGTTCATGACGGTCCGCTTTGCGAAATTCTCGCTTCAGGTTCGAACTTGAAACTTTCCAGCTTTGGTCATGTACTTTATGCCCTTGAAGGGTTTGTACTTCTCTCCGTACATATCCAGACGATTCACTTTGAGGCCTGCAAGGAAGGAAGGTGAGCATTATTCCAAAGAAGCAGGTTGCATAACTGGTTAATTCACGTCAACTCAAAGAGCTCCAAGGGCTGGAGAAAGTTGTAACCGTGAACCAGAAAATATGTGTGTTCAGTTGCTCAGTTGCATCCAACTCTTTGGGATGCTATGGATCCTTTGGACCATAGCCCACCAGGCTCCTCTGTCCATGGGATTCTCCAGGCAAGAATACTGGAGTGGGTTTCCATTTCCTTCTCCAAGAGATCTTTCCAACCCAGGGATTGAACCCAAGTCTCCTCCATCTCCTGTACTGCAGGCCGATTCTTTACCATTCCACCACCTGGGAACCTACACTTAATTACGTCACATAAACACAGCCAACAGATTCTTCACCCCCGGAACATAGGCTAAAAATAAAAACCTGCTCCAATAAAAAGCTAGCCAATGAAGAGATCTGTCCCTGTGGTAGAAAGGGCAGAAAGTTATATGCAGGCTGAGATGAGGGTAAGGAAAAATAAGACCACTCCAGATTTTTCTCAAAGTTATGGGGTTGAACATGTAAATTCATAATAACAAAATTAAGAAATTCACAATCAAATAAAGGTATAACTGAATGAATAAACTAATGATGAAAAGTGATGAATTAATTCTTCAGTGCCTCTTAAATATTCTCACTGGACTAAGAAAAGAACATTTTATACTATTCAGAGCTTTAAAGTTTATTAAGCATTTTAAGATGAAAAGAGCTTATCCTTTAAACGAATTCTAATCACTTAAACTAGACATGGTCCATTAGTAAAGAAAACAAGAACTTCATATAAAGCTGAAGTCATCTCCTATCCATCTGCAAGGGTCAGTCTAAGAAATAAGAAAATAGATGAAAAGAGCTTAAATTAGTGCCTGGCATGTAGTAGACATCTGCAGAGAGGTAACTTAAGTCTTGATATCACCCTGGGTGGTGGGGTGTAAACTATAGTTGATAACTCAGGTCAGCCGAGAGTTCCAAACGATCACAGCACACGTGAAATCTTCTGAAATTTGGGGAAAGGAGGGGAATTCTTTTCACTCACCAGCTGAGAATGCAGATACATCCCCCTACTGAAGACCCTGGGACCGCCCCCAACCAGCGCCCCCAGGGTGACTCAACAATGGCTCATAAGCACTTCCATCTCCAATACTGATGGAGGGTCACAGACTTCCTCCAGGAACGTGCTGGGAAAGACCTGACTAAAGATCACTTATCAGCTAATGAAACCCAACTCTCTGGACAGGGAGCGGCCAGGGGGCTTTGTGACATCGCCGCCTTGGGCCCCCGCCCCCCAATCCATAAGCTGGGCGTCACTCACCAGAAATGGCCAGCTGCTGGATCTTAAACTGCAGGTTGATCGTGGGGTTCTCATCCGGTTTGGAAGCTCCGGCCTGGAGACTCATGGTTCCCTTCAAACTTGGGAGCTTCTGGGGATTTATTTTTCCTACATCCCAAGATAGCATCTCCAAAGAGAGAAAAAAGAAGGAAGTTATGGTGGAAACTGCATCTGAGACGCCTGAGCTCAGAGACCTGGTTCACTGTGTTCTTATGACCTCCTGGGGGTTTCCCAGAAGAGAATGCTACTTGTTACTGTGAATTATCTCGGTGCCCTCAACCACGTCCCTTTGGTCAAGCTCGCCCTTCCACAAGACAGAAGTGGGTACTGCAGAGCTCCTGCTGTTTTGAACACAGGCAACTTGAGCGCCCTGCATATTCTCCTACCTTGGTGACTGGGTCAAACGTGTGTGTCCCCTGAGACGGCGTGAGGCTCATGTTCAGGACGCCTCTGGGCATCTGGCTGGCAACGGTCACCCCCTCTATGGTCTTCCCCATGGTCTGCTTAGGCCCCACGGTTATTTCAAAGCGGCCGAGTGAGCTACTGTCCCGGAAGCTGATGTTATGTTTAACGTACACTGGAATCGCCACCAGGCTGGAAAAGAGAGGAGGCAAAAAGCCCACATCGTCAACATATTGGAAAGACGGCCACTTTTCCCTTTCCTGTTCTGCCAGCAGCTTTTCCTCCCTCACCTCCTTCCTAGTCTTACAGAGTATGCAGAGAAAAACCCTCTGGACGTCTTTGATCGTTTTCTTTCTGTAAATCTAAGATGTTGACGAGTAAGTCAACTAACTCTTCCAATGACTCTTAGAATGATACCAACAAAGCCAAAGAGCAGACTTGGTGGACTCTGAGAAAAAGGCACGGCAAACAGAAATCACATTTCCGTGTTTTAATGTTTTGCATGTGACTGATGTTTATTTGCACTTGGGAGACTAACATTCATATCTCATGGGGCTTTTACAAATTCATGACAGTGCTTTTAACTTGACTTGATCCTTACAAAACCCCCTAAGGGATGGGGTCGGCATGATCTGACAGAGAAACTACAGGGTGATGCTAAAGTTGCAACCATCCTTGGCGTCTGTGGAGTCCTACTTCCTGGGGCCAGCACGACCCTACAGGTTTTCCCTCGATGACTCATTTAATCCTCCCCGTGAGTATGAGGCAGGCATTGCTTCTGTCCTGATGTCATTAATACTGATGTCCTTATACTTAACCAAGGTTAACTATTCAGTAACTTGCCAAAGTCATGTATCATCAGTACTGCAGGTGGGGCTTAAGTACGGGCAGTCTGATTCCAGAGCCTTTGCTCTCAAGCACTCAGACGTTTCCCCAAATTATTTATTCCGAATCCCACAGGAAGCCCTCAGTGGCTGACAGGTCCAAAGCTCTCTTCAGTCTACACATCTACTCTACGCCTTCCCCCAAAAGGACTCAAGAGTCCACAGTAAAGAGAATGCTCACGACCCCAAATGACTGAATCGTATGGTTCTTCACAGTACCATTCACTGCTTTTTTGGGGGGTGAAAGGGATTGAAATACGGGTGTTCTCAGATTCCAATCTGAGGAAAAAAACATTCCTGTTTAGGCACACAGTAATAACAAAACAAACAGCAGCAAACGTAATGAGCACTTATTTTGTGCGGAAGCCACTATTTAGAGTTTCTTATGTAACCCTCATAACAAGGCACCTTTACTATTTTCAAGTTACTTATTACTTTACTGTTGATGTTTAGTCGCTCAGTCGTGTCCGACTCTTTTGTGACCCCGTGGGCTATAGCCCGCCAGGCTCCTCCGTCCATGGGATTTCCCAGACAAGAATGCTGGAGTGGGTGGCCATTTCCTTCTCCAGGGGGTCTTCCGGACCCAGGGACTGAACCTGCGTCTCCTGCACTGGCAGGTAGATTCTTTCCCACTGAGCCACCAGGGAAGCCCCTTACTTCATTATGTGTTACTTTCATTACTTCAGCTCTCCTAGATAAGGGAACAGACATGGAAAGGAAAAACAACTCACCTGAGGTTACCTGATTAGTTACCTGGACAGGTAACTCCAGAGCCTGAGATCTCCATCGCTGTGGATACTGTTTCCAAACCACGCACGCACGCACGCAGGCAGGCAGGCACGCACGCACGCACGCACGCACGCACTCCACCCTCAGGTACGTGAGCCGCTTACTTCTGCGCGCTGACGTGGTAGGAGAGCAGGCGGAAGTTGCCGTCCGGGGGGATGAAGGAGAGGATGCGCTCCGACTCCCAGCGCTTGAAGCGGACGCAGGGGTGGAAGCTGACGTCGTCCAGCAGCCTGGGGTTCTGGGCGACACCAAGCAACAGCCACAGGTGGGAATTAGAACCACGCGTCTTTCAGGAAAGTAACTTAGGCGCTGCTTTCACGAAAACACATGCACACATTCTGCTGTTACTCAGGGCAATCCAAGGCTGCCCGTGAGCTTTGCGGCTGGCCCTGACCATCCCTTCCGGTTCCCTACTCTCCTGCCGCTCTGTCCTTCCAGAAGCATCTAATTTCCCAGGGACTAAATCTCCAGCCCAGGGTTTTACCATGAAAGAAAGCGTCAGGTCGGGCATTCCCGTCAGCTTGACGCAGGCATCGATCACTCCCTGGATCTCGGCAGTGATGGTGGACCCTGAGACGGGATGAGACAGGAAGAAGGTGAGACCCTCTGTGTCCTTCCCAACTAACTTAACTTCTCTCTCCCTCCTTAGCTCTCTCTTCCCCTCCCATCCCATTTCCTTCCTTCCTTCCTCCCCCTCCCCCATTCTTCCTTCCTTTCTTCTGTCCATCCATCCATCCGAATCATCTACCCAATCCATCTGTCCTCGCAAACCTTTATCCACTGCCTAGCAAATACAAGGCACTCTGATGAAGCAGCGGGGATAAAGACTGGTGAGACTGTTAGCTCGGAGGAGCTTTCAGGCTAGTGCCAGAATCAAACACAACACCGCTATCTTGACCAATGGTTCAGAACACTGAATTCACATCAGAAACTGCTCTCCCTGCAGGCACCAAGGGCTTCCCTTGTGGCTTAGCTGGTAAGGAATCTGCCTGCAATGCGGGAGGTCTGGGTTCAATCCCTGGGTTGGGAAGATCCCCTGGAGAAGGGAAAGGCTACCCACTCCGGTATTCTGGCCGGGAGAATTCCATGGACAGTATATTCACTTCACAGGCCCCCAAGGAGCTCTGATGCCAAATGGAACTGCCACTTTGGTCTTCAGTTCACAGGCTCTCTCTCCTGCAGCCCCTGCGACCACTTCTTTCTTTCAAGTGTTCCTTTCTCCTAACCCCTCCTATTTTCTGGTTTTCTTGCTCTTCTCCTTCTCCTGGTATGATCACACTGAAATTTGTTCATCTTTTCTATTACTGATGGACATTTGGGGGCCTTTCCAGTTTGGGGATAATATGAAAAGCTGCTGTGCCTACTTGGTTTTAAAGCCTCATTAGTTACTTTTCTTTCTTTATGTGTCTCAGTCCAGTCATCCTGAGATACTTAATTTCCCAACAATATTTCACTCTTCTTAAAAGTGTTTGCACCTGCTTTGCTCCCAGATCCGTGCAGCCTGCACTAACTCCTACTCATTCTCCTGATGAAGCATTCGTGAGCTTTATACTTAGGTAAGGGTGGGAGGGGACCTCCCTTTTTCCCTTTCTCGCCCCCTCACTAGACTTTCAGAAGCATCCTGCAGCCACAGGCTCCGTCTTAGTCACCATCACATGCCCACCACCTGGTGCTCAGCTACAGCACCATGCATTCTCCGTAAGCACTTGCTGGATAAGTGAGTTTGCTCATGTGAAGAGAACTTTCTGTTCCACAGAAAGTGGAACACTTTCCACACTCTAAGGACTTGTAGTTGTGTTAACCTTTCTGAATGAACAGAAAAGAAGACGACTCTCTGAATTTTAGTGATTAAACTTCAGTTCTGCCCCGACAACTGAGAGTCAAATACTTCCAAAAGGAAATCTCATCAACAAGAGATCAGTTTGTTGCTTTTTCACTTGAGAGGATAAAACCACTGAAAATGTGAGCCCAGCACAGGTCTGCATCATGTTTTCTGTGGCTTTTTTTCAGCGTTGTTGAGGTACAGTCAACAAATAAAAGCTGTACACAGTTAACGTGCATGACTTGATGTGTTAATACACATACACCCTGTGAAGTGGTCACCATGATGAAGCTTACACATCCATCACCTCGCACAGTTCGTTGGGTTTTTGTGGTGACAGCCCTTAAAACTTTCCCTTTTAGTAAATTCAAGAAGACAATATACTTGTGAGGTGACAGATGTGATCATTTAACTAGCTGGGGGGGTAATCCTTTCACAATGTATGTGTAGATCAAATCAGCATAATGAACATTCCGAATGCCTCACAATTTTGTCAGTTACACTCAATAACATGGAAAAGAAAGTACACGGCGGTAGTCACCATGCTGTGCGCTAAATCTCCAGAACTACTTCATCATGCAGAACTGAAGCTCGGCACCTTTCACCAACCTCTCCCCATTCCCGTCCTCCCCACTCCTGGTGAAGGGAAAGTTGCTCACTCGTGTCTGACTCTGTGACCCTATGGACTGTAGCCCACCAGGCTCCTCTGTCCATGGAATTCTCCAGGCCAGAGTACTGGAGTATTCTGTATCCCTTCTCCAGGGGATCTTCCCAACCCAGCGATTGAACCCAGGTCTAACCACCTTCTACTGTCTGCTTCTATGGACCTGACTGTTGCAGATTCCACATATAAAGTGAGCCCGGCCACTGGTCCGCAGGTTTTTCTATGTGAGATCACGCCACATTTGTCTTTCTGCGTTCGGCTTCCTTCACCCAGCATCACATCCCCCAGGTTCACCCATGTTTTCACAGATGGCAGGATTTACTTCTTCATGTGGCCGAGTGATATCCTGTGTGTGAGGATATCTGCCTCACATCTTCATCCATCAGCCATCAACAGACACTTTGTTTCCGTGTCTTGGCTGCTGCCAGCAATGCTGCTGTGAACACGGGGGTGCAGACACCTCTTCGAGATACTAATTTCATTTCCTTTGGATCTAGACCCAGGAGTGGGACTGCTGAATTATTAGGGAGTTTCAGTTTTTTCAGGCACCTCCATACTCTTTCTGAAGGAAAGTTACATGGCTCAAAATAGCCTGGAGTTAAAACTCCCCTCCAGGTCCTCCCCACCATTCTATGCAAAACAAAGAACTCTCACCCAAAGGAAAAAATGGACATTATGCCCAGCTCCCAGCTGGTCCAGCCTCTGGCTGATCTCCAAAATTCCTTGCCCCAGTCGTTTAAGAGATAACTACTCTGAACAACCTTGAGATAACTACCCTGAACAACCTTGGAGAAGAACAGGCCCCCTTAAGACAGTAACTTTCCACATACATGCCTATATATACTTTTTTCCTGGATAAGCGCGACAGATTGCTAATCTGACTGCTGCCCCTTCTCACCTCATTAAAGGTGATCTGTTCCTGTAAAGTGCTGGTCTCATTCTTTTTCTGAACCTCGCCTTCTCTAACTCCCTTACCTTATAGCTTCCACAGTGGCTGCACCAATTTACATTTCTCCCAGCAAGTGCATAGGGTTCCCCTTTCTCCACATCATTGCCGACACTTGCTATGTCTTTTGTCTTTTTGATATGAAATGCGAGTGATACCTCCCTGTGGTTCTGACTTGCTTTTCCCCAATGACTGGTGACACTGAGAACCTTTTCATTTACCTGCTGGCCATTCGTACGGCTTTTCTGAAGTATGTCTCTTCGGATCCTTTGCATGCTAAGTCACTTCAGTCGTCTCCGACTCTTTGCGACCCCATGGACTGTAGCCCGCCAGGCTCCTCTGTCCATGGGGATTCTCCAGGCAAGAACACTGGAGTGGGTTGCCACGTCCTTCTCCAGGGGATCTTCCTGACCCAGGGATTGAACCTGCGTCTCTTAAGTCTCCTGCATTGGCCGGTGGGTTCTTTACCACTAGTGCCGCTTTCAGATCCTTTGCCCACTTTTTTAGTCAGATTATCTGGTTTTTTTTTTTTCATACTGAATTGTGTAAGTTCCTTGTGTATTTGGATATTAACCTCTTATCTGACGTATGGTTTGCGTATATTTCCTCTCATCTGTAGGCTGTCTTTTTCCTCTGACTGGTTCCTTTCTTGTATGGAGGATTTTATTTTGATACAATCCTATTGGTCTATTTTTCCTTTTGAAGCCTTTGCTTTTGGGACCATATCTTGAAAAAAAAAAAAAGAAAAACTACTGCCCAGACCAGTGTCAAGAAGGTCTGTTCCTATGTTTTCTACTAGTAGGTTTATGGTTCCAGGTCTTACATTTAGGTCCTTAATATGCTGTGAGTTAACTTTTGTGTGTGGCGTGAGATTACGGATGATTTTATTCTTCTACATGTGAACATCCAGTTTTGCCAACACCAGCCCCTGCAGAGACTAGCCTTTCCCCATCGCATGTTCTTGGCACACCTGTTGAAGACCAGTTGACAGATTTATTGCGGAGCCTTCTATTCTGCTTCACTGGTGTATATGTCTATTTTTATGACCTTACCATACAGTTGTTTTTCATATTTGTTTGTTAGTTTTGGCTGCATTGGGTCTTCTCTGCTGCATGCAGACTTGTCTCCAGTTGTGGCGAGCAAGGGCTACTCTCCAGTCACGATGCATGGGCTTCTCATCACAGCGGCTTCTCGTTGCGGAGCGCAGGCTCCAGGCGTGCAGGCTTCAGTAGTTGCAGCACACGGGCTCAGCAGTTGTGGCCTGAGGGCTTAGTTGCCCCTCAGCAGGTGGGACCTTCTGGGACTAAGGATCGAACCCATGTCCCCTGCATTGGCAGGTGGATTCTTAACTGCTGGACCACTAGGGAAGTCCACCTTACAGTTTTGATTACCATAATGTTGTAATATATTTTGAAATCTAGAATTGTGACGTCTCCAGCTTTGTTCTTGCTCAAGACTGCTTTGGCTATTTGAGGTCTTTGTGGTTCCACACGAGTTTTGTTTTTTTCTATTTCTATAAAGAATGCCATTGAGATACTGGTGTGGATAGCATTTGGGATTTTGATGGGGATGTCTTTGCATATTTCAAACATTTTAACAATATTAATTCTCCCAATCCATGAAAATATATTATCTTTCCATTTATCTGTTCTTAATTTCCTCCATCAACGCTTTGTAATTTTCAGGGTGTAAGTATCTTTGGCTAAGTTTATTCCTAAGTATTTTATTCCTTTTGTTGCTATTGTAAACGGGATTATTTTCTCAGTTCCCTTTTCGGAGAGTTCATTGTCTGTGTATAGAAACATCACTGATTTTTATATATTGATTTTGTATCCTGCAACTGTATTACATTTATTAGTTCTCACAGTGTTAGGCTGGAGTCTTTAGAGTTTCTACATGTATGATCACATCATCTACATCATGATATTTCAGTCCAGTCCTAATATACAATGCTTGACAAAGCAGACACTAAGTTAAATGAATGACCTTAAATGGGGGATAATTCTGATAACTAGCGAGCACTGTCTGAAAGGGGCCTCTGTTTTCACAGTTCTGTAAACTGGCTGAAAGTACCAACCTGATTTGTCAATGATGGCATCAATCTCTTCAATCACATCAAAATAGGCCTCATTGTTGGTGTATTTCACCCCCGTTCGTCGCCAAGGTACCACGGACAGCTGCCCAGTGGGAAGCTGGTCGCCCACGTTGGTGCTTCCTGAGACAATGAATATTGTAATTAGATGTAACCAATTACCTAATAACCAGAGAACACATCCCTAAAAGTTTCTATTCATCCACTATTTACATGCTTGCTTGAAGAATTTTTCCAAAATAGAGATTATAGTTTTCCCAACTTCTATCTTGGTAGCCTAGTCCAATTAAAAAACCTGTCCCCAGTTGGTGTGCCTGCTCAGGCAGAATACAGGTTAAAAAGTTACCCGAGAAACAGATATCATATCATTTTGGTTTTGAAAGTAACCTGAACTTGGTTTCTCAAATTCCCCAATAGCTTGCAGCTTAAATAATGCATTGGCTTTCAGTAGGGACAGTAATCTACATATTGATATAAAAATTTCATGGGTAAAAATAGCATTCTAACTCATTTTAAAAAATTCCACCTGTCCATACATGATCCATCTCACCAAATAAGACAAAAACATATATATATATACACTGTATGTTAAAAGTGCTTATGAGCTTATTTCATGTTCTTTGTGCTTTTCTGTATTTCTGACCTTCTACAATAATCATGTGCTTCTTCTGTAATCAGGAAGAAACAAGATTATTATTAAAGATTCAGTTATTTTATTTTTTTGCTGTGCTGGGTCTTCCCTGCAGTACATGGGCTTCTCATTGCAATGGCTTCTTGTTGCAGAACACAGGCTCTAGGGCACGTAGGCTCAGCAGTTCTGGGGCATGGTCTTAGTTGTTCCGGGGCATGTGGAATCTTCCCAGCCCAGGGGTCTAACTGGTGTCCCTTGCATTGCAAGGCACATTATAAACCACTGGACCATAAGGGGAGCCCAGGGGAAATTCCTTTTAAAAGGAGAAGAGTTTATTCTGTCATTGAAATCAGAATATTTTCTACACACACACAAAAATTTTATTTCAGGTTATACTAAAGACTACAAAGAACAAAATGAAAAGCACCTGGACATTTGAGATCCCCCAAAACAAGCACTCGAAACAAGGCACAACCCAGGACTGAGCCACACCCAGGATGGCGGCCACCTCCCGTGGGGCCCCTCTCGTACCTGTGATGGTGTTGACAACGGTCCGAAGGATAGTGGGCGGCTTTATCAGTTCTTTGAGGATGTTCGACTCGGTAGCCAATGGAAAGCCATTGTCGAGCATCTCTTCCAGCACCTCATAAACCACGACCACGTTGTCTTTTATCACTGGTTCTGAACAGACTCCAAAATAATCCTGATGCAAACACAGTACATGTATACATTTATCACTCAGAGACTGCGACGGGTGAAGGAATGCACCCAGAGATTATCGAGTCCTGTCCACGTGTGTTTACGCAGCGTTTCTGGGACCTTCTTCCACAATAAGGGGATGAAGCATAGCCCTGGTTCTCTTAGGCAGCCCAGTTTGGTGGAAAGAAAACTAGACTGGATTATAACGCAAGTATCACTAATAACTTCTTTCATATACTAAAGTGAGTCATTTAATCCCTTTGGGTTAGTTTCTTTAACTAACATGAAGAATACAAAACTGAGTCTAGACTATTACGTGGTTTTGAACATGAATTTGAAAGAACTATGTGAAATGATAATACCTGATACAATGTACACTGGACCCCAAAATTTTTTTAACTCTTACTGTTGTGCTATTCCTCAACATTCATGGAGCAAATAAGAACTGAGAGAGAAATGAAATGAGGGGTGTGAGCTAGCACACCAGAAAATCTCTTCGGATCACCCTTTTTCTAAGATGCTAGGATTCTAATAACACTTTGTCCCTTTATTAAGAAAGGCTAAACTTAGACACTAAATTGTCTGGGTTGTGGGAAAAGCACTGAATTCCAAATCAGAAGGCCTGGGTAATAGTCTTAATTGTCACCTTCTAGATTAATTCATGCTAACTAATTAGGTCTCGAGATCTCTAGTAGTATAATCTGGATAATACCATGCATGGATGCACAGGGTCATAACAATGAAGCATGATGGATTAAATGAGAACATGTATGACGGTGCTTTGTAAACTATAAAGCACCATGTAAACTGTGGTGCACCTGAGGAAATGATGCAGAGAGGAAGGCCTGTAGGCGCTCGGCATGCCCTTCTTGACAAGGTCAGTGCTTCTGCTGCTGGGCCTCTCAGACGGTCAGAGAGTCCTCTAAGAATTCATCCTCTGATGGGAAATGCACCCCTTTTGAGAATGTCCATTCTGTTCATGGGCAGTGCTGATCCTTAGAAAGTCCTTTCTTTGGCTAAATTGAAACCTGCTTTAGATGTGCCTTACAGAACAAGTTTACGTAACAGCCCCTCAGTGATCAAAGGGCCAGGACAACATTTGCCTTCAGTTTTTCTTCTCAGGGCCAAACTCCCTGTTCGGTCCTGCTCCTGTTCATGCTACCGTAAGGTTTCTAGATTGTTTCACTTTCTTGCCATTTCTTTGAATTTGTCCTAATTTTCTAATAGTCTCCTCAAATGATGACATCCAAAACTGAACACAGACTCCAGAGGTGACCTAAATTACATCAGAATGATGTCAACTATCAGACACAGTCCAATATCCAAGAGCACTTAGGAGTCAGGAATGTGTTTCTACAACAAAAAGATTTTTTTCTTTAAAAAATGAAGGGGGGAAAAAAAGCTAAACATGTCCTTCTCATGAGTGATTTCATTTTGAAAAATAAAACTCCTCACTCGAGAAAATGGAATCCTCCTACATTGTCAGTGAGAATGTAAAATTGGTACAGCCACTACAGAGAACAGAATGGCGGTACCTTAAAAAGTAAAAACAGAACTACCATATGATCCAGCAATCCCATTCCTGGGCATATACCCAAACAGAAGTGTAATTCAAAAAAGACACATGCACCCCTATGTTTATAGGAGCATTATTCACAATGGTCGCCACATGGAAGCAACCTAAGTATCCATCAACAGGTGACCGGATAAAGATGTGGTACATCTATACAATGGAATACCACTGACCCATAAAAAAAAGAACAGAATAAGGCCATTTGCAGCCACATGGATAGACCTAGACCTTATCATACTAAGTGAAATAAGTCAGACAGAGAAAGACAAATATCATATGATATCACTTATACTGGAGAAGGAAATGGCAACCCACCCCAGTGTTCTTGCCTGGAGAATCCCATGGACAGAGGAGCCTGGTAGGTTATGTCCATGGGGTTGCAAGAGTCGGACACAACTTAGTGACCAAACCATCACTTATATGTGGAATCTAAAATACAACACAGATGAACTTATCTACAAAACAAAAACAGATTCACAGACGCAGAGAACAGACTAGAGGTTGCCAAGGGGCAGGTGAGGTGTGAGAGAGATGGATTGGGAGGTTGGGATCAGCAGATACAAACTACTATATGGAGAATGGATAAACAGCACGGTCCTACTGTATAGCCCGGGGAACTATTAATATATTCAATATCTTGTGATAAACCATAGTGGAAAACTATGAAAAAATGTGCATATATAAACAATTCACTTTGCTATACAGCAGAAATTAACACGCTGCAAATCAACTATACATCAATAAAATAGATTTTTAAAAACACCTCCCTTGATTTTCTAAATCAGGGAGAATGTGATTTTATCAGTCAGCAGCTGGAAAGGGACAGTGCTACAGCAACACGTGTGCACGTCCACGGCAGGGGTTCCTCGGTCACAGCCCGGCGCCAGAGAAAGAACAGAAGCCAGAGAACACACATCACATAAGACATTCAAATCAGGTTGCGTCCATTTAAAGACTTCTAACAGATCCTTCCAAACTGGCAAGCTGTGAAGTCCCAGCCTTCTAAAGCAGCCACTTCACTGTTTACCCCGATTCCTTTGTGGTTCCAAGTAGATACTTCCTCTCTTGCAACAAGTTACATAACATCTCTATAGAGATATGGAGCGACGGTTAACGGGGTGAAATATCCCGTGTGGAAATCCTAACAAGGCCCAGCTTGAGCAGCTGAAGATCATAACTGCTGGGTTTGTCTGCTTCTTCCACATACTGGGGTTTATAATTCTCGGGTTCTCACTGTGTGAAGGAACTAATATGCCACAGGAATCCCAGAAGAGTACTACCAGAAAGACTGCGGGGGTGGGGGGGAATTAAATATATGCTCATTCTTTGGATGAAAGCTGTTCCAAACATGTGACCATATATTTACAAGAGCAAATGAAAGGACTCTTTGACTTGCTTTTTAATGTTTGTCAGAAGGTCTGCGTCCTCCTTCTCCTCTCCAATCCCACAATGTCTGTATTCATGTGACTAATTCCGGACTTCACATGACACAAAAGTTAAACCAGAGGACCCTTGATTCTCATGTATCATTGAGTTATGCAAATAACCACAACCATGAGAGGTTGAGCAATTCTTTTAGGGAGAGGATCCCACTGTCTGAATCCAGAGTCTAGGCTGCCTGAAATCTTGTCCTGTAACAGGTGCTGACATCCTGGCACGACCAGCCCTCCAGTGCCCCCAAGATCTCCAAATCTATTCCTGAAGGAAAAACTCCAAGTGAAAACTGCATCTTGGAAAATGTATCCCTTAAATTTTACAGAAGTGCTAAGCTTGCAACAAGCCCCATCTCTGGTACTCATATGCTGTGGATGAGCACAAACTCAAGCTGAAGGGTGGGTTCCCAAATTACCCCTGCCAGTGAGAATGAAACAAGCATTATTTAGGTTCTTCTAGTTTAAAAAAAAAAAAAAATCTTTCCACACGCATCAGTTTTTGATGCAACTCAAAGCAATGCTGTTCACAATGGTTAACATCAAGTTTGCCATAAAAATAAAAAAATCGAGCCTATCCTTTGGGGTTGGTCTGTTCCCACATCTCAGGAGCAGACTATCTCTGCTGTCGGTTTAATAAAAGTTCTGTCTTCTTGAGCTGTCACTGAACTGAAACTAGTCTGTTGTTTCGAATCCTTGCTATGACAAGACAAGAGCTGAGAAATCCTGCCTGCTTGAGCTATAATTAACCCGCCATTCCAAATCTTTGCTATGATGATACAAGAACCAAGGGAGATAAATAAACCAACCTGACAAAAGCCTTAAAAAAAAAATTGAAACTCCTTAGCTTTGTGAACAAGACGTAGGACAATTCCAGTCTCTAGAACTGAAATGACTTCATACAATCATACTAAGTAGAGTGGCTTTCTCAGGCCACAGGTTCAAAACTGTACAGTCTGTCATTCAAGATACAACCCATTCAATAAACAGAAACAAGAATCTTATCAGATGGGAGAGGAAGTGAGCAATGTCAGATTTATGATTTCTTTTTTAGTTCCTTAAAGTGAAAGTGAAGGTTGCTCAGTCATGTCCGATTCTTTGCGACCCCATGGACTATACAGTCCATGGAATTCTCCAGGCCAGAATACTGGAGTGGGTAGCCTATCCCTTCTCCAGGGGATCTTCATGACCCAGGAATCGAACCGGAGTCTCCTGTGTTACAGGCAGATTCTTTACCAACTGAGCTATCAAGGAAGCCCTTTTAGCTCCTTAACTGAAGCTGAAAACCATGGAAACAAAACTACAAAGACACTTCATAAGGTCCATGAATGAACCTCCTCACATTCACACACCTGAAACGTGTCCACTACCCGGTGGAGGAACTCAATGACAAACAGAGGCGGCACCTCCGTCTGGATCACAGCCACGAAAAATATCTTGTGACGGTAAACACTTAAGAGATAGTGGTGCGGGGTGGGGATAACCGGAGGGACGTTTTCAGCCTCCGTCGCTCGCTCTTGTGCCTCGAAAAAGTAATCGCAAACAGAACGGCTGACCACACTCTTCCAGTGTTTCTCCAGGAAAATATCTCCAGAGGAGTTGATCAAGAAAAGACTGTGAATCATGGTGGAGGCCGTCAGTGAGCAAGGAGAGTCTTTTCCAGTCTGAAAGCCTCTGCAAATGCTCAGCTCTAAAAAATAAGAGAAGGTATGGTCAGTTGCAGTCAACCAAAGCCCCCTCCGCATCGGTCCAGCAGCCCAAGCTTTCCTGCCCATCTTTTAAGACTAGACTCAATCTTCCACCACTGCAGGAGCCAGAAGTCTCCCTCCCTAGGATGCCCAAGGGTAATTAACAGCCATCTCATTTGTCAGTTAATTATATACTGTACAGTTATCTTTAATACTGTCTGAATCATATTCATTTAAAAATCGACTTAATTTTTGAGTGTCTACTTTCTCAAGTGAACTGGGAGCTCCTGGAGAAAAAGAGACCTTGCCTCATGTTTCTGCTGCCTCCTTGCAACAGCGTTGTCTTCTTGTATACAAAAAGGCTTCAAAGAACACAGAGGTGCCCTGTATGTGGCGACAACTCACATATAAGAAATGGTTATGTTTGCATCATCTTATTTGGTAGCCATTGGCCAAACGGGGCCATTGAGCATTTGAAATGTGGCTGGTCCAAACAGATGTGAATAGAAGACATGCACCAGATTTTGAAGGCTTTATATGGAAAAGCATTGTGTTTAAAGACTGATTCACTGAGACAATAAACTTAGGGTTGCAGGCGGGAACAGGTAGGGGGAAGAACAGGGAGTTTGGGATGGACATGTACACACTGCTATATTTAAAATGAATAACAAGGACCCACTGTACAGTATATGGAACTCTGCTCAATGTTATGTGGCAGCCTGGTTGGGAAGGGAGTTTGGGGCAGAATGGAAACATGTATATGTGTGGCTGTTCAGCTGAAACTGTCACAACACTGTTAATTAGCTACACCCAATATAAAAGAAAAAAATTTTTAAATTCAAGACTGTTTACCAATAATTTAATATCAATTAATTAAATCAATTATTAATATTAACTTACTGATTTATTTAATATTGATACTTTGGATATACTGGATAAATACAAGATATAACATTCTAATGTGCTTAGTAGAACATGTAAAATTACATGGTATGTGGGTCGCTGCCTATTTCTACTGGACAGCTCTAATCCGCGGAATGAAGCTGTCATTGTGGTCTTTATTTACTCGGTCAGACCCCATTCTCTTAAGTCCTTGTTATGCACAAGGCTCTATATTAGATGCCTTAAAAAAAAATCCCTCTGGGGGATCCCCCAGGTCCCTCAGGCGGCGGCATCTCTAATGCCAGTCCCCGGAACGAGGCGGCCGCGCTGGACCCCAGCTGGTCCAGGTGGTCAAACGGCAAAGGCCTGCTGTTAACCAAAAGCCCCGCAGGGCGAGCTTAATCCCTCTGCCCGCGACAGGCCTGCGAGAGGGAGGGGGCGGCGGGGAGCCAGGCTGTGGGGGCGCAGAGGCGGCTAGCCAAAGCGGGTTATTTTTGCTTGGGAGGATGGAGGCCGCTTGGAGCCGGGTGTCCACCGGATGCAGGATTCGAGGTTGAGAAGGGTCGCCAGTCCGCGCACCTGCGTCGTCGTGGCAACAGGGTCTCCTCCTCCTCCGACCCCTCTGGCCAGAGTGGCCACCTCCCCAGCCCGGGACTCGGCCTCTCGCCTCTCCCCGCAGCATCATACAGCTCCGAGGGTCGCTCCGGCCGCATCCCGTGACCCCGCGCCCCCGCCGCGCGCCCAGCCCCACCCCAGCCCGGGCGGTCCGCGCTCCTTACCCCGCTCGCTCTTCGCGGAGCCCACCTTGCGGCCGCGCGGACAGGCCCCGCCTCCTCACGCCCGCTACCCAGGTCCGAAGGCCGCCGATTGGGCCTCGTCCTCCGCTCTGATTGACCGCGGCCCGCCGCGCGCCCTGTTCTCGGGCTCGAGCTCCCGATTGGCCCTGGCTCAGGCTCCGGTAACCTCTGATTGGTGCAGCTCCGGGCCTCTGAGCCCTGATTGGCTCTCGCGAACCGCCTGCGGCCCTCCTGGCTCCTCTTGATCACCCAGTCACAAAAGGCTCCGGCGCGCTGCGAAGCCACCTGCGTAACCGAGGGATACGCCAGGAAAAGGATGCGGAGAAGTGTGACTTCCAGGGCACGATGTACGGAACAGCATATCATAGATGATGAGCCGTGAGCAGCAGTAACTGCTCTCTACCTAGCGATAACTGCTCTCCGTTAAACAAGTGCGTTTAAAAAGAGACGCGGTGCCTTTTCACTTAACGTACCTTGAGTAGAGGAAATGTGATCGGTTGTGCAGCGCCCTGTCCAGAGCTCTGGAGCTGAATCCAAAAGGCCTCTTCCAGCCCTAGTTGGACCGCCACCTGCTCGACCTTGGGCAAGGCCCTTCACCTTTCAGAGTCCTAGTTCCCAGATCTGAAAATGAGAGGGTTGGGCAGTTATTTCTCCAAATTGCATTGGATCGCTGATGATTTAAGTTTGGCTTACCCAGAGAAACATGCGATAGAAGTCAAAAGATTCAAGATCTGTTAAACGAAAACTTACTTGTTATGCGGGATGGGATGTGGAAAGGGTTTGCGGTGGCGCGTGGACATTGGATATATTCAATAAGATGGTCAGCTGTGGTGATGATGGTTGTGACCTGAACGAGGAGGCCGGTGCCCTGCCGAGTGGCAGCTTCTGACGCGGGACGATGATAAATATTTATTGAAGGTGACGTGGGTTGTTCTTTGCCATACTTGCTAAGGGCAGATATTTGGCTAATTTTGAGCTAAACAGGAGAGACAATCCCAACTCAAAATGGCTGCGTGATGAGGAATCCTATTAGGTTTGGGATCTGCTGCCAGACTACCTGGGTTTGAATCCTGCTCCAACACTTATCAGCTATGTCCTTGAGAAGGTAGCTTAACTTCTCCAAACTTCAGCTTCCTTACTTCTCAAATAAAGACAGTAATAGCACCTACTTACGTTGGTGGTTGTAAGGATTAAGTTAGAAAAGTGTTAGAGTGGTTACTAGCTAGGAAGCGGTTACACACAGTTGTTAAGCAGTGTGTGTGTGTTTAATGTGCAGAGATGCTGTCACCGCTGCAGGCGTTTTTCACTCTTTCACTGAACTAATGTTTGCTAAGAGCCTCCCATGTGCCAAGCCCCATGCCTGGGATGGTGCAATGAGTAACATCACAGGCCAAGTCTCTTGTCAGAGAGCCTGGCTGGAAAAACAAATGAGAAGCAATTACAAAAGGCTGTGGGACTTCCCTGCTGGTCCAGTGGTTAAGAATCTGCCATGCAATGTAGGGGATGTGGGTTTGATCCCTGAGAACTAGGATCCCACATGCCACGGAGCAATTAAGCCCTCAAGAAGCAACTAATGACGCATGCTTCGGAGCCTGTAAACCACAACTAAAGAGCCTGTGTGATGATGTCATGTGCTGCAACTAAGATCCAATACAGCCAAATAAATAGATATTGAAAAACAAATCAAAGATTTAAACAAATGAAAAAAATAACACAAAAATGGTGTGATGAGCAAGGAGCACGTGGGGGCAGGCATTGCTGGTGGAGGAGTCGACTTAGAGCCAGGGAAGTCCATCTAAACTAACACTTGAAAAGTAAATACTGACAGATTCCATCAAGGTGGAAGAGCAGAGTACATGTGCTCTGTACATGTGGAAAGCTCTAGACACGAGAGAGTTAACTTTAGCTGACTTGGAATGGGATAAAGAGTGCAGATTTTTTTTTTCTTAAATGAGATTAGTGGGTAAGTAAGAGCCAAGTGGTTGTGAGTTTTATAATAATTGTTTGCTTTTATTTAGTTTATTGAAGTACAGTTGATTTACAGTGTTGTGTAAATCCCCTCTGGACAGCAAAATGATTCAGTTATACATATATAGCTTGGAGAAGGAAATGGCAATCCACTCCAGTATTCTTGCCTGGAGAATCACATGGACAGAGGAGCCTGGCGACTGCAGTCCATGGGGTCGTACAGAGTCAGATGCGACTGAAGCAACTTAGCAGCATACATATATAGACATTCATTTTCATAGTCTTTTCCATTATGGTTCATCACAGGATATTGAGTATAGCTCCCTGTTCCATATAGTAGGACCTTGTTATCTACCTATTCTGTATAGAATAGTTTGCATGTCATAATTGTTAAGTTTTAAAGCATTGCACCTTTAGTAGCCATCCAAGTGGAGATGTTGGAAAGAATATATGAGTTTAAGGTCTGGGAGAGAGGTCTGAGCTGGAGACATAAATTTGGAGTTATCAGGATGTGGATAGTCAGTCATGGGACCATTGAGATGATTCAGGGAGTGAGCACAAAGAGAGGAGAGGCCTAGAGTTGGGGGACTTCAAAGTTAAGGGCTCATGGAAGAGAGGAAGACCCAGGTTCCTCTGATCCTCCCAGCTACCCTAAGATGAATCATGGTTCTGATCCCCTTTCTACAGCTGAGAAAGCTTCAGGGAGTGTGTAAGTAACTTGCAGAAAGTCACGTAAGGAGATGAGTTGCAGAGCTGGGATTCGAGCGCACAGGGAGGTCTAGGCCATGTGCCTCAAGGTGCCTGCCTCCTGTCTCTCTCAGGAGCCTGAGAGCCCACTGTGGGAGGTTAAGTGGGAGAGTGAAAGGCCTTCAGACTTCCATTTCAGAGACACCATGCTTACAGACGAATTTAGGCAAGGCCAAGCTTGGGGGAGGGAGGTCACTTAGATACTGCAGTAATCCACAGGAGAGATACTTGTGACTGCAGCCAGGGTGGGGAGGTGGAGAGAAGTGAACAAATCCCAGTGACAGGTAGAAGGATAGAGATCCTGGTTGAAACTAACTGGGAGAGAGTAGTGTGGAGAGTAGGCATCAAAGATGATTCATAGGTTTCTGATCTGGGCAACCATGCTGATGGAAGTGTCATTAGTTGAGATGGGGAATCCTTGGAAGAAAGGCACCCTGAGGGCAGGAACAGTTGGTGTGAATTCAGTCATAGTGATGCCCAGGGTCACAAATAAGCCAACACTAAATATTTGTTGAGTCAAATCAAACAACACAGATTTTGGATGCTTGCATAATACATTCCAATGGTTTTAAGAGAGACCACAGGAAATCCTAGGCAAATAGTGAATCTATTTGATGATTTAAAAAAAAAATCTCCAGGAAAAGATTTTCTAAAGCTGCCACTGATTAACCATTCTAGTGTTTAACGGCTCTCACTGCTGAGAAGTTTTCTATTAATACCATAAAAACCAATGCCAACCCTCCTACACTGTTGGTGAGAATGTAAATTGATACAACCATCATGGAGATACAACCAGTATGGAAAACAGTACGGAGGTTCCTTGAAAAAACTAAATACAGAACTACCATGTGATCCAGCAATCCCACTCCTGGGCATATACTCAGAGAAAAACCGTAATTCAAAAAGATACATGCCCCCTAATGTTCATTGCAGCACAGTTTACAATGGCTAAGACATGGAAGCAACCTAAATGTCCATCAACAGATGAATAAAGATGTCGCACATATATACAATGGAATATTACTCGGCCATTAAAAAGAATGAAATAATGCCGTTTGCAGCAACAGGAATGGATCTAGAGATTTTTGTACTAAATGGAGTAAGTCAAAGACAAATATCAGGTGATATCACTTATATGTGGAATCTAATTTTAAAAGATACAAATGAATTTATTTAGAAAACAGAAATAGACTCACAGATCTTGAAATCAAACTTATGGTTTCCAAAGGTGGAACGTTAGGGGAAGCGACAAATTAGGTGGCTGGGAATGACATACAGATCACTTCAGTTCAGTCGCTCAGTCATGTCCGAGTCTTTGCAACCCCATGGACTGCAGGATGCCAGGATTCCCTGTCCATCTCCAGCTCCTGTAGCTTGCTCACATTCATGTCCATCGAGTCAGTGATGCCATATGACCATCTCTCACCCTCTGTCGTCCCCTTCTCCTCCTGCCTTCAGTCTTTCCTGGCATCAGGGTTTTTTCCAATGAATCAGTTCTTTGCATCAGGTGGCCAAAGTATCGGAGTTTGGAGCTTCAGTATTAGTTCTTCCAAAGCATATTCAGGAGTGATTTTCTTTAGGATGGACTGGTTTGATCTCCTTGAAGTCCAAGGGACTCTCAAGAGTCTTCTCCAACACCGCAGTTCAAAAGCATCAACTCTTCGATGCTTAGCTTTCTTTATGGTCCAACTCTCACATCCATACATGACTACTGGAAAAACCATAGCTTTGACTAGGTGAACCTTTGTCGGCAAAGTATTGTCCCTGCTTTTTATTTTATTTTTTTTCAAATCAAGAGTTTTTATTGTCTCTTTAAAATATCACAACTGAGTCCATAGAACCATCTGCTGTCTTGTTTCTGCAGCAGGATCACTGAGATCTTATTCATCAGCCTGCTGAACTGTTCTTTTTTCAGAAACATAGATACCATCCAAAAATTTTCTGATATCCTTGTTTTTAACTGTAGTGGCTTGCTGAATCAGCTGAATTTGACACAAGTTCAATGTCATTTCCTTCAAGAATCAACTCATCTTTCTGGGCTTGAGATACTGAACAGGCAACCCCTGGCCTCATTCGAACCTTGCGTATGTATTTTTCACCCAAAAAATTTCGGATTTCCACAAGAGAACCATTCTCCTGAACAACAACGTTGATGGGGAAGTGTGCATACACCGACCTCATCTTGTAACAAGCCCAGTGTAACACCGTTGATCATGTTCTGTACGTGACTACAGATTGTGCAAACAGTGGCCAGTTCCTTTCTGTTTCCCCACCATTTGTCAACACGGAGCCTCTTCGTTTTCTTTCCAAAGAGACTGAGTTCTACATTGATGTGATTGAAGTCCCTCCGCAGGGTGCCTCTGGGGCCCTTCACAATAACTATCCATCCCTTCAAGGTAATGTCGACATTTTCTGGGATGTCAACAGTCTGATTGCTGAGAATGGTCTTCATTCTCGCAGTAGATGCGGCAAAGAGCTTGTCCCTGCTTTTTAATATGATGTCTAGGTTGGACATAGATTTTCTTCCAAGGAGCAAGAGTCTTTGAATTTCATGGCTGCAGTAACCATCTGCAGTGATTTTGGAGCCCAAGAAAATAAAGTTTGTCACTGTTTCCATTGTTTCCCCATCTCTTTGCCTTGAAGTGATGGGACCGGATGCCATGATCTTTGTTTTTTGAATGTTGAGTTTGAGGCCAGCTTTTTCACTCTCCTCTTTCACTTGCATCAAGAGGCGCTTGCTCTTTGCTTTACGCCATGAGTTTCTCTGGTAGCTCAGTTGGTAAAGAATCCGCTTGCAAGGCAGGAGACCCCAGTTCAATTCCTGGATCAGGAAGATCCCACTCCAGTATTCTTGGGCTTCCCTTGTGGCTCAGCTGGTAGAGAATCCACCTGCAGTGCGGGAGACCTGGGTCCGATCTCTGGGTTGGGAAGATCCCCTGGAGAAGGGAGGGGCTACTCATTCCAGTATTCTGGCCTGGAAAATTCCATGGACTGTATAGTCCATGGGGTTGCAAAGAGTCAGACACGATTGAGAGACTTTCACTTTTCTGCCATAAGGGTAGTGTCATCTGCCTATCTGAGGTTACTGATTTTCTCCTGGAAATCATGATTCCAGCTTGTGCTTCATCCAGCCCAGTGTTTCTCATGATGTACTCTGCATAAAAGTTAGATAAGCAGAGTGACAGTATACAGCCTTGACGTATTCCTTTCCCAATTTGGAACCAGTCCGTTTTTCCATGTCCAGTTCTAACTGTTGCTTCTTGACCTGCATACAGATTTCTCAGGAGGCAGGTAAGGTGGTCTGGTGTTCCCACTTCTTTAAGGATTTTCCACAGTTTGTTGTGATCCATATAGTCAAAGGCTTTCGCGTAGTCAATAAAGCAGAAATAGATGTTTTTCTGGAACTCTCTTGCTTTTTTGATGATCCAACAGATGTTGGCAATTTGAACTCTGGTTCCTCTGCCTTTTCTAAATCCAGCTTGAACATCTGGGATATCTTGGTTCACATACTGTTGAAGCCTCGCTTGAAGAATTTTGAGCATTATTTTGCTAGTGTGTGAGATGAGTGCAATCAGGTGGTAGTTTGAACATTCTTTGGCATTGCCTTTCTTTGGGACTGGAATGAAAACTGACCTTTTCCAGTCCTGTGGCCATTGATGAGTTTTCCAAATTTGCTGGCATATTGGTGGTGGCACGTGTGGATGGTAGGAGGAAGAAGCAAGTGTCAGGGCAAGTACAACTCTGCCATCTTGTGAACCATATCCTGACATACACATACTACTGTATATAAAATAGATAATTGATAGTGAAGGTCACTCAGTAATGTCCGACTCTGCGACCCCATAGACTATACAGTCCATGGCATTCTCCAGGCCAGAATACTAGAGTGGGCAGCCTTTCCCTTCTCCAAAGGATCTTCCCGACCCAGGAAGTAAACCAGGGTCTCTTGCATTGCAGATGGATTCTGTACCAACTGAGCTCTCAGATAAGCCCAGATAACTGATAAGAACTTACTGTACAGCACAGGGAAATCTACTCAGCACTCTGTAATGACCCATTGGGGAAAAGACTGAAAAAGAATGGATTCAGGGACTTCCCTGGTGTCCAATAGTTAGGAGTCTGCCTCGAAATGCAGAGGACGTGAGTTTGATCCCTGGTTGGGGAACTGAGCCTGCATGCTGCAACTAAGACCTGACGCAGCCACATAGATAAATAAATTTTTGGAAAAAAGAATGGACTCACTTTGTTGTATACCTGAAATGAACAGAACATTGTAAATCAATTATACTCCAATAAATTTTTTAATAACAATAAAGTGAAGTTTAAAAAAGTCAGTCCCAGCTGTCAGGGGTACTCTGGGAGT
Source organism: Dama dama (assembly GCF_033118175.1). Taxonomy (NCBI): domain Eukaryota; kingdom Metazoa; phylum Chordata; class Mammalia; order Artiodactyla; family Cervidae; genus Dama; species Dama dama. Next base: position 42,736,560 of record NC_083712.1, on the reverse strand, counting down.
GATTAGTTAACTAATTTTTAAGATTTCAAAGGCCTTGTTTACAGAAAAAGACGTTTGTACGTGCCCTGGCACTCATCTCTTCCTCCTCCCATCCACACGTGCCACCTCTGTGATCAAATAGCATTTCACAGCTCTGTCCTATAACCTACGATGCTATTGACACTCAGTTGTGCATCGGGTATGAATCTGCTCCCCATCACTGAACTGTAGACTCTTTGAGAACCACAAAGTATATATCTCAATGCTTTATGTACGTGCATTCAGCTAAGAACCCAAAAGTTATGGAGGGTCTACTACCGCCTGGACACTAAGGGTGCAAAGACAATTAAAGGATGGTTTCTTGGACCTTATAATCAAGTATGGGCAAATACTCCAAAGAAAAAACCAGCTCCCTTTAAAAAAAAGAACGAATCAAAACCAGCTTCCTTAAGGCTGGCTGTGGAAGGAGCCGGTCTTGTGGAGAGGAGAGCTTGAGCTGGACACCCCTGCTCTGGAACAGAAGGCCCATTTCTGCCTTAAGGAGCTCCCACTGCTGGCTGTTGTCCCCACCATGCTACGCTTGGAGGCTCCATGCCCCCGGCTCTTCAGGGTAGACACTGGTTTTTGTTTAATTTCCCACAGCAGAGCTGAGACCAGGTGGACACAAAGCTCACCTAAAGATGTGGGGATAATAGGGACTTCCCTGGTGGTCCAGTGGCTAAGACTCTGTGCTCCCAGTGCAGGGGGTCCAGGTTTGATCCCCGGGCAGGGAAGTAGATCCCGCATGCCCCAACTAAAAGTTCAAATGCCGCAACTGAAGATCTCACATGCTGCAACTAAAATAAAAAGATCCCAATGTCACAGCTAAGACCCGGTGCAGCTAAATAAATAAAAATTAAGACTTGGGAAGAATAAGGGGAAATGGGCAGAGAGAGTAACAGGCCACATCACATCTTGTGATGTCATCAGGGTGTCTCGAGATGTGCACCTCTTCCAGCGGGCAGAGGTTCTCTGTCACTCCTCGTATTCAGAAGCCCCAGCAAAGCCCTCTCCTGTTCCTGAAACCCAAACCCTGCGTGTCAAGAAGACAGCAAGCAGCATCCCTCTTGCAGCAGCCCCAGGCAGGCCCACTCATTCCCCTCCCCAGGGGCAAGGAATCGCGGCACCAGAAAGTGCCTTCCCTTCGTAACTACCCCCGGAACACCCAACCGTGAGGCCACAGTCACACCTCTGGGGCCTGGGCATCCTACGGCTTGTTAGAGCCCTTCCTCTGCTCTCTGCCTACCCTTGGTCTAGATGATGTCATAGGTGTAAGTCCGCTTTGAATGATACACTCTTTTTTTTTTTTAAGATTTATTTTCCTTTTATTGATGTGGACCACTTTTTAAGTCTTTGTTGAAATTTATTACAGTATTGTTCCTGTTTTGTTTTGGTTTTTTGGCCACGAGGTATGTGGGATCTTATCTTCCCGACCAGGGATTGAACCTGCAACCCCTGCCCTGGAAAGCAAAATCTCAACCACTGGACCACCAGGGAAGTCTCTGAATGATGTACTCTTAAAAAAAATTTTTTTTTTGGCTGCCCTGGGTCTTTGCTGCTGCACCTGGGCTTTCTCTAGTTGCAGCGAGTGGGGGCAGGGTGGGGGGCAGTGTTACTCACTAGTTGCAGTGACCAGCATTCTTGCCTGGAGAATCGCGTGGACCGAGGAGCCCAGAGGGCTACAGTCCATAGGGTCACAAAGAGTCGGACACAACTGCAGCGACCCAGCACGCACACACGGGCTTCTCGTTGGGGTGGCTTCTCTTGTTGAAGAGCATGGCTTCTAGGGCTTGGAGTCAGTAGTTGTGGCTCACAGGCTTAGTTGCCCCTTGGCATGTGGAATCTTCCCAGATCAGGGATCGAACCCATGTCCCCGCATTAGGAGGTGGATTCTTAACCACTGGACCACCAGGGAAGTCCTGAATGATGTATGCTTGACTGTAGGTACAGACAGACTTTAAGACACACATATCCCATTGCCCACTTGACTTCTCCACTTAGGGGCCGGCCTCACAGACATCCTACTAGGGCAAAAAGGAACTCTTGAGTTTCCCTCCCAAATCTGTTCCTTCCTTCAGCTCTACTTCACCTCCTGTTTTCATCATCTTAGTAAATGGCATCAGTGTCCATTCAACTACTCAAACCAATATACACAAATTACCCTTAATTCTTCCATTACCCTCATCCTCACTGGATCCAGAAGCAAGCCACAAAGATTCTATCTCTAAAGTATATCAGGAATCCGTTTTCTCTCCACCCTCATCCAGGCTGCCATGGACTGAATGACTCTAAACCCCCTCCAGACTGTTCCACACTCATTCCTTCAGTCCATGTTTTTATGTAGCAGCAAAAGTGAGATCTTCAAACTGCAAATAATTACTTGCATCTCAGATCCCTTCAATGCTTCCCTGCCGCTGCTGCTGCTAAGTCCCTTCAGTTGTGTCTGACTGTGTGACCCCATAGACGGCAGCCCACCAGGCTCCTCTGTCCACAGTATTCACTAGGGAAGAATACTGGAGTGGGTTGCCATTACCTTCTCCATCAATGCCTCCCAGAGGCTTTCAATTCAAATGCCATTACCACCTTGCTACAGGCTAAACATTTGCATCCCCTCAAAACTCATGTGTAAAACCCTAATGCCCAGTGGAATGGTATTTGGATGTAGGGCCTTTGGAAGCTGATAAGCCGTGAGCATGTGGCCTTCATGAACCGGTCTCTCCTGCTGGCAGCAGATTTGCTGCCAGCAGATTTGCTCTTGGTGGCAGCAAATCTGGCAAGGCCTTTGGGTCTGATGATGCTCAAAGATGTCAAGGCAGCACTTGAACTTTTAGGTCTTACAGCACATGGATGTAACATCTGTTCAAAAGACATGCACATACAGTACCTGTGGGTGGAGTGTTGGCGGGGGGAGGTGGGGAGGGAGATTGTTTCATTACATGAGTAGGTGAATGAATTATCAATATTATTATGCTGTGATGGTGTAAGTAAGTACTATATGAGCAAAAAGTAAGTGTTAAGGATCATTCAATAAAACTGAATTTCTACTTTGTTCTCATTCTAAATTGGAGCCAGTGAGATTATGTTAGACTTCATAGAACACTCAAATAATACTAACTTAAACAAGATAGGGGTTTATTTTTCTCTCATTATGGGAAGACAAGAGGTTCAAGATCCAGGGCTAGAATGGCAACTCCACATCAAGGACTCAGGTTTCTCTTAGCTTGTCACATTCCACTAGGACTGAGCTTTCACCTTCATGTTCACAACATTGTTGCTGTGGCTCCAGCCATCAAACTATACTCCAGGCAGAAAGAAGGAAAGACAAAGAACAAGTGGCATGAGCCACTGGAGTTAATTTCCTTTATTGAGCTTTTCCTGAAGTCCCACGTGTGGGCTACTGCTCAGAATTGAGCTAAAAGAAGTCCAGGGAGGGACTTCCCTGATGGTCCAGTGGCTAAGACTCCATGCTCCCAATGCAGGGTTCAATCCCCAGTCAGGGAACTAGATCTCACACACCACAACTAAGACCTGGTACAGCCAAATAAATTTTTTTTTTAAAAAAGAAGTCCTGGGAGTGTTCTGTTGTGTTTGTTTTTTTTAATTCATGTGTGTGTTTTAGTTTTTTGTGATTTTTAAAAATTGAAGTATAGTTGATTTACAGTGTTTCCTGAGTAAACTGATTCAATTATATCTACATGTATATATTCTTTTTCAGATTCTTTTTCATTATAGGTTATTATAAGATATTGAATATAATTCCCTGTGCTATACAGTAGGTCTCGTTTTCTTATCTATTTAATATATAGTAGTGTGTATCTGGCTTTAAAAAGCTTAAAAACCTGGCTTAAAACTCAACATTCAAAAAACTAAGATCATGCCATCCAGTCCCATCACTTCATGGCAAATAGAAGGGGAAAAAGTGGAAGCAGTGAAAGGTTTTATTTTCCTGGGCTCCAATATCACTGTGGATGGTAACTGCAGCCATGAAATTATAAACACTTGCTCCCTGCAAGGTAAGCTATGGCAAACCTCGACAGTGGTTTGGAAAGCAGAGACATCACTTTGCCAGCAAGGATCCACGCAGCTATGGTTTTTCCAGTAGTCAAGTACAGATGTGAGAGTTGGACCGTAAAAAAGACTGAACATTGAAGAACTGATGCTTTTGAATTGTGGTGCTGGGGAAGACTCTTGAGAGTCCCTTGGACTATAAAGAGATCCAAACAGTTAATCTTAAAGGAAATCAACCTTGAATATTCACTGGAAGGACTGATGCTGAAGCTCCAATACTTTGGTCACCTGATGCAAAAGAGCTGATACTGGAAAAGATTGAAGGCAAAAGGAGAAGGCGGCAGAGGTTGAGATGGTTAAATAGTATCACTGACTCAGTGGACATGAATTTGAGCAAACTCTGGAAGACAGTGAAGGACAGGGAAGGCTGGCATGCTGCAGTCCATGGGATTGCAAGGAGTTGGACATGACTGAGTGTCTGAACAACAAGTGTGTATCTGTTAATCCTAAACTCCTAACCTATCTTTCCCCTTGGCCCCCTAGTCCTGGGAATGTTTTCTTCTGGGCACATTACTACCTTCATCCCCAAAAGAAGATTTTGTTTACAAGGAAGATAAGAGACTGGATAGTGGATAGGCAACTAACAGCCTGTCCACAGTCACTGGGAGTGAATAGAGCGGCAACAGTTAATGGATAGACTGGATATTTTAAATCAAGCGTGGGATTGAAGGCTTTTGGAAAGGCCTGGAAAACAGGAAAGCTCCACAAGACGGCTTTGACTTAATCTCCACAAGATAGATTAAAATCAGAAGACAAAAAACATGGTCATAGGAACAAGAAGATTCGGTAAGCAATGGCCAGGGAAGGGTAATGGGTCCAGCTCTGATCTGAAAGGACTGGTCAGGAACGGCAAGTGGTCACAGGGTCATAAATAGGCACAAGCAGGGGGCCTGACCTTGGCAAGTCACCTAGATAAACTTCTTGGCTGTCAACGTCCTGATCTGTAAAATGGGAGGACTGGACTAAATTAGCTCAAAGATCTTTTCCAACTCTAAACTTCTTTTGTAACAGCGGTCTTTTTTCTTTTTCTTTTATTTTTTTTAAGCAGTGAAATCTTTCAAGTGAAAGCTGACATAGCAAACTGCTAAGTAGAAGCCGCTCTGAATGACATAGGGATGGAGAACCCTGGAGTTTTCTCTACTTGGCCTCAGTTTTAATCCCCTGGCGGCCCCTGAGCCCCAAAAAGCACGTCTCTACATAGCTCCATGTGTAACTTTCATAACATGATGTGTTTATTGGTATAAAGCAGACAGCAGGTATAACTGTAGGAAAATTGTTTTCATTTGTTAATAACAATCTTGAACACTTTCTAAAACCCATGAAATTAAATAACCAGAGTTTCAAATTGTGACACTTTATTATGACTCTCGTTTGAAATCATGGGGAAATAGGCATCAACTCTCACCAAAAATCTGATCGAATTTCTTCCAAAATTTATTCAGCAATGTTGGGGGGCAGGGGGAAGGAGCTTGGAGGGTACAGAAAAGTTTTCAGAGCAACATACTTATTATTTTCTAGGTAGCTATTTAGATAAAAATGATTCTCAGAGGAAAAATAACAAACCCTTGCTTTGCAAATACTTGTTTCCTGTGTGCCAGACGTGGCTGCTTCCTGTTTACCACAAGTAATTGCTGGTGACTGGAAGCAAAGACCAGAAAAATGTAGCTCTTGTCAGTCACCTGCTGAACTTCCTTTCCGTTACACTTGTCATACTTTTAACATTCCCAAAGTTTTTTTTTTTTTAAAGAATGTCTTTCCAAAACATTGATGTATTAAAAAAAATAATAATAACAAGGCATAGTGAGACCTGAAACCCGTTATCCTCACGTCTCCCTCCATTACGTCTACCCTTTGAGTATCAGATAAAATTTTATGAAAACTCCGATTATTTTTCCTACCCACACCGAATCTTTCGTGTCTTTCTGTCCATCATCGGTCCACAGACCCCAGTTTCGCTCTGTCTTCCGCTCCACGCTGGCGATCACCACCCAGCTTCTGCATTTTTCTCCAGGCCAGTATCCGGCCTCCTTCTTGATCCTGCTTTTTCTCTCATCACTGTAACCTTTTTTTTTTTTTTCTTTGCAGACAGGTCTGGCAAACACCATCTGTTCCAATTTTAAGGTCGCGGGGAGGGATCATAAGTACGGGGACAATAATCTTCCAACTCCAAATCTCAAACACAGTCAGCCAAAGAAAATTTTTTTTTTTCTTTCTCATTCTTGAATTTAATTTTCACAAAGTTCCTCCACAGTAAAAATAAAGGAAATCCTATTTAGGTATTCACGAAAAATCATACAAAACTTAAAAAAAAAAAATAGCTTAATAATTCCTTTAAGTTAGAAGCCTGACCACAGCAGCGGTCATATTGTACTGTGTGGTCTTTTCTCTGGCCAGAAGGCGTCCAGCTGTTACAAGGCCAGCCCTGAGTCGGTTAACCCACTAGTCCTCATTGCCACAAACAGACAGAGCCGACTTCCAGCTCGGCGCCCAGAGCATCCGCGCAGCCCGGCCCGGCCCGGTAATGAGCTCTCGGCTACGGAAGGTGGTGCTGTTGGATCTGAGGGGCGAGTGACGCGGGCCGGGGCTCCAGGAGCAGCGCTGGGAAAGGCTCCCGGGATGCCCAAAGCGAGCTCCCCTAGTTTGGACACCACACTCGAGGGTGGGACTGCTGGGGACTCCGAGAGTTGGAGGTAAAGGCAGAAGGGCTCCGGGGAGGGCGAAGGCGAGAGGAAACTCAGACCTCGGCTCCGGGCGGGGGCCGGGGGGCACCTTCTGGGGTCGGGGCGCGGGGCGCGGGGTCGGCGGAGAGAAAGGGGGCGATGAAAACCGAGTGCCTTTCATCCCCTGGAGACAAAGAGGTGCCTTCTTTGGACAGCAGCTGCCAGCGCCACACGCACCATACGGCGGGGCCCGGGGGAGGGGCGGGGGGCGCCGGGACCCGGCCGCTCAGACGGCCCACAATGCTGGTTGTCATGGCGACGGGCCATCCGTCTGCGGGGCGGCTGAAAGGACCCATTGTTCCGGAGGCGGGCGGCCCGGGCTGCGCCTGTTTCTGGGAGACACCTTGAAACACCTCCCGGCCTCGGGAGGGTTGGGGACCGCGGCTGCGGCCTCCGCTGGGGTCTCGGACCGCGCAGGGACCCCGCGGCCCCTCGGGCCCGCACCGCAACCGCCCACGCGGGCGTGCGGCTGTCAGCTGGGGACACGTGTGAGTGTGCGCGCGCGCGCACATGCACAGACGCACAGACACACGGTAACAGCCGGCACGCGCGCGCGCATACACACACGGTAGCAAAGCCGGCACACGCACACACACATACACACGGTAACACAGCCGGCACACACACAGAGAGACACACGGTAACAGCCGGCACACGCGCGCGCCCACACACACACACACACACACACACACACACACACACGGGCGTGGGCCGGCAGGTGCACGGGAGGCTCGTGGGCAATGCCCAGGAAACCCACCAGTATAAGCTGAAGTCTGGGGCCAGGGTCCTCAGGGAAAGCCCTGCAGAATCACTTCCCAGTCCTGCTGGAAGCGAACGGATAACAAAATCATGGTGCAGAGCAGATGAAAAGTTCCAAGGCAGCCTGGCACGTTCCTTTGAAACAGCAAACAATTGGAGACAACCTAGAAGTCTGTCCCCTGGGGGCTGGTAAGATAATGTGGGCACATGCCTCTGATGAAGTGTTGGCTGGTCGTTTAAAATCACAGGGCGGCCCCATCTGCAGAGATGTGGAAATGTCCCATATGCTCTAAGAAATAGAGCAAGTGCACAGCCACATGAGTGACCTGTGTGCCTGCGTGTGCACATACATCGCTCTGCACATGCATGTGTTCGCATCTCCCTCAGGAGAGCAACTAGATAGAGCATGTAGTGGGGAGATGATGAAAACTTCCTTTTCACAGGATAGTCTTTGGGGGATCTCCCCTGGGTGGTCTAGCGGTTAAGACTTGGTGCTTCCAGAATCAATATTGTCAAAATGACTATACTACCCAAAGCAATCTATAGATTCAATGCAATCCCTATCAAGCTCCAAATGGTATTCTTCACAGAACTAGAACAAATAATTTCACAATTTGTATGGAAATACAAAAAACGTCAAAAAGCCAAAGCGATCTTGAGAAAGAAGAATGGAACTGGAGGAATCAACCTGCCCAACTTCAGTCTCTACTACAAAGCCACAGTCATCAAGACAGTATGGTACTGGCACAAAGACAGAAATATAGATCAATGGAACAAATTAGAAAGCCCAGAGATAAATCCATGTACCTATGGACACCTTATCTTCGACAAAGGAGGCAAGGATATATGATGGAAAAAAAGACAATCTCTTTAACAAGTGGTGCTGGGAAAACTGGTCAACCACTTGTAAAAGAATGAAACTAGAACACTTTCTAACACCATACACAAAAATAAACTCAAAAAGGATTAAAGATCTAAGTGTAACACCAGAAACTATAAAACTCCTAGGGGAGAACATAGGCAAAACACTCTTCGACATAAATCACAACAGGATCCTCTATGACCCACCTCCCAGAATATTGGAAATAAAAGCAAAAATAAACAAATGGGACCTAATGAAACTTAAAAGCTTTTGCACAACAAAGGAAACTATAAGCAAGGTGAAAAGACAGCCCTCAGATTGGGAGAAAATAATAGCAAATGAAGCAACAAAGGATTAATCTCAAAAATACACAAGCAACTCCTGCAGCTCAATTCCAGAAAAATAAATGACCCAATCAAAAGATGGGCCAAAGAACTAAACAGACATTTCTCCAAAGAAGACATACAGATGGCTAACAAACACATGAAAAGATGCTCAACATCACTCATTATCAGAGAAATGCAAATCAAAACTACAATGAGGTACCATTACACGCCAGTCAGGATGGCTGCTATCCAAAAGTCTACAAGCAATAAATGCTGGAGAGAGTGTGGAGAAAAGGGAACCCTCTTACACTGTTGGTGGGAATGCAAACTAGTACAGCCGCTATGGAGAACAGTGTGAAAATTTCTTAAAAAACTGGAAATAGAACTGCCATATGACCCAGCAATCCCACTTCTGGGCATACACACCAAGGAAACCAGATCTGAAAGAGACACGTGCACCCCAATGTTCATCGCAGCACTGTTTATAATAGCCAGGACATGGAAGCAACCTAGATGCCCATCAGCAGAAGAATGGATAAGGAAGCTGTGGTACATATACACCATGGAATATTACTCAGCCGTTAAAAAGAATTCATTTGAACCAGTTCTAATGAGATGGATGAAACTGGAGCCCATTATACAGAGTGAAGTAAGCCAGAAAGATAAAGACCAATACAGTATACTAATGCATATATATGGAATTTAGAAAGATGGTAATGATAACCCTATATGCAAAAGAGAAAAAGAGACACAGATGTACAGAACAGACTTTTGGACTCTGTGGGAGAAGGCGAGGGTGGGATGTTTTGAGAGAACAGCATGGAAGCATGCATATTATCAAGGGTGAAACAGATCACCAGCCCAGGCTGGATGCATGAGACAAGTGCTCAAGACTGGTGCACTGGGAAGACCTAGAGGGATGGGATGGAGAGGGAGGCGGGAGGGGGGATCGGGATGGGGAGCACATGTAAATCCATGGCTGATTCATGTCACTGTATGACAAAAACCACTAAAATATTGTAAAGTAATTAGCCTCCAATTAATAAAAATAAATGAAAAAAAAAAGACTTGGTTCATCCAGTGCAGGAACTTGGGTTCCATCCTTGGTCAGGGAACTAACATCCCATATGCTTCCCAGCATGGCCAAAATTAAAAAAATTTTTTTTTTCAAATTAAAAATCTATATCATCTTTTGTACCTTTTGGATTTTGTCCTATGTACCTTGTATTGCCCAAAAAAGAAATAAAATAAAAAAATAATGTTAAGATTGCATTTGAACACTGTCTAGTGAGATCTGGAGCTCTCTATAAGGTGCCTGAGCTCTTTTTTAAAAAATGTTTTAATAAGTAGTAATTTAAAACACAGTACACATGGACAACAAATACCATTAATTCACAGATACGGAAAGGCAGAGTGATAAAACATCGAAACGCACACTTCCAGGAGCCCACGGTATAATCTGTCTGTTATATCAAATTAATCTCAAGGCTTCCCAATTAAATATCGAATTACATTAGGGTGATTTTTCCTAATTACAGAATGGTGTAAACTCAGTGAAATGAACTATTGAACCCCTATGACATGGATGCTTTTTCCATATGAATAAAAATAAAAACAATTATTAATGATAATGAGTTAGCATCTATGAGCACTTACTGAACACCATGTTAAGAGTTTGATTTGCATTATTTCTTTCAATCTTCCAAACAAACCATTTGTCTGTTTTACAAGTGAAGAAACATGGGGAAATGTTCTTTGATTTACCTGATATTACACAGCTAAGAAAGCTGCAGAGCCTGGATTTGAATTCACATCTGATTGACTCTAAAACCTATGTCCCTAACCTCTATGCCTCACTTTTTCAATTATGGTGGAAATATAGGCTCAGGGTGACTCTAATCCTGTGGCTTCACATATTTTTTTAAATTGAAATATAGATGATTTACAGCGTTGTATTACTTTCAGTTTTATATATATATATTCAATTGTAAATATAGGTATATTTCTTTTTCAAGTTCTTTTCCTTTATAGGTTATTACAGAATATTGAGTTGAGTTCCCTGTGCTATACAGTAGGTCTTTGTTGGATAAGACTTCACAAATTGAATAAAAGGTTTCTAGCTATTAAGATGGAGAAGGCAATGGCAACCCACTCCAGTACTCTTGCTTGGAAAACCCCAAGGACGGAGGAGCCTGGTAGGCTGCAGTCCATGGGGTCGCGAAGAGTCGGACATGACTGAGTGATTTTACTTTCACTTTTCACTTTCATGCATTGGAGAAGGACATGGCAACCCACTCCAGTGTTCTTGCCTGGAGAATCCCAGGGACGGCGGAACCTGGTGGGCTGCTGTCTTTGGGGTCACACAGAGTTGGACACGACTGAAACGACTTGGCAGCAGTGGCTATTAAGAATTAGACTGTATTTGAGGAAACATAAACTGTAAATGAGCTTCCCAGGTGGCTCAGTGAGTAAAGAACCTGCCTGCAATGCAGGAGATGCTGGAGATGTGGGCTTGATCCCTGGGTCGGAAAGATCCCCTGGAGGAGGGCACAGCAACCCACTCCAGTATTCTTGCCTGGAGAATCCCCATGGACAGAGGAGCCTGGCAGGCTACGGTCCATAGGTCAAAAAGAGTTGGACACAACTGAAACTACTGATCAGCACAGCCAGTTGTAAGCAGTGTAGTGGGCCTAGGAAATTTTAACTCATGCTCTGGTGTGGTTGTGCAGAGTAAACATGAGGTCCATGTTTTGTGAATAACTAATGTAGCCTAACCTCATGCGAAGAGTTGACTCATTGGAAAAAACCCTGATGCTGGGACGGATTGGGGGCAGGAGGAGAAGGGGACGACAGAGGATGAGCTGGCTGGATGGCATCACCGACTTGATGGACACAGGTTTGAGTAAACTCTGGGAGTTGGTGATGGACAGGGAGGCCTGGCGTGCTGTGATTCATGGGGTCACAAAGAATCGGACACGACTGAGCGACTGAACTGAACTGAGTGTAGCCTTTATTTAGGTGTTCATCAATAAAGTCAAATCGGAATGCACACATGCTCATTCCACTATGTTTTGTCTGGCTGCTTTTGTACTGCTGTGGCAGAGTTGCAAACTTGTAAGATCAACTGTATGGCCCACAAAGACGAAAATATTCACTGGCTGAGCCAAGACTTGGAAACAACCTAAAATGCCATTGACAGGTGAATGGATAAAAAAGATGTGGTACATATATACAATAGAATACGTGGTCCGCTGGAGAAGGGAATGGCAAACCACTTCAGTAGTCTTGCTTTGAGGACCCCGTTAATAGTATGAAAAGTTAAAAAGATAGGACACTGAAAGATGAACTCCCCAGGTCAGTAGGTGCCCAATATGCTACTGGAGATCAGTGGAGAAATAACTCCAGAAAGAATGAAGAGACAGAACCAAAGCAAAAACAACATCCAGTTGTGGATGTGACTGGTGATAGAAGCAAGGTCCGATGCTGTAAGAGCAACATTGCATAGGAACCTGGAATGTTAGGTCCATGAATCAAGGCAACTTGGAAGTGGTCAAACAGGAGATGGCAATAGTGAACATTGACATTTTAGGAATCAGCAAACTAAAATGGACTGCAATGGGTGACTTTAACTCAGATGACCATTATATCTACTACTGTGGGCAAGAATCCCTTAGAAGAAAGGGAGTAGCCATCATAGTCAACAAAAGAGTCTGAAATGGAGTAGATTGGATGCAGTCTCAAAAATGACAGAATGATCTCTGTTCATTTCCAAGGCAAACCATTCAATATCACAGTAATCCAAGTTTATGCCCCAACCAATAATGCTGAAGAAGCCGTAGCTGAATGGTTCTATGAAGACCTACAAGACCTTCTAGAACTAACACCTGAAAAAGATGTCCTTTTCAATATAGGGGACTGGAATGCAGAAGTAGGAAGTCAAGAAATACCTGGAGTAACAGGCAAATTTGGCCTTGGAGTACAGAATGAAGCAGAGCAAAGGCTAACAGAGTTTTGCCAAGAGAACACCCTCTTCCAACAACACAAGCGACGATTCTACACATGGACATCACTAGATGATCAATACTGAAATCAGATTGATTATATTCTTTGCAACCAAAGATAGAGAAGCTCTATACAGTCAGCAAAAACAAGACCAGGAGCTGACTGTGACTCAGATCATGAACTCCTTATTGCAAAATTCAGACTTAAATTGAAGAAAGTAGGGAAAACCACTAGACCATTCAGGTATGACCTAAATCAAATCCCTTATGACTATACAGTGGAAGTGACAAATAGATTCAAGGGATTAGATCTGATAGACAGAGTGCCTGATGAACTATGAATGGAGGTTCGTGACATTGTACACAAGGCAGTGATCAAGACCATCCCCAAGAAAAAGAAATGCAACAAGGTAAAATGGTTGTGTGAGGGGGCCTTACAAACAGTTACGAAAAGAAGAGAAGTGAAAGGCAAAAGAGAAAATGAAAGCTATACCCATTTGAATGCAGAGTTCCAAAGAATAGCAAGGAGAGATAAGAAAGCCTTCCTCAGTGATCAATGCAAAGAAATAGAGGAAAACAATAGAATAGGAAAGACTAGAGACCTCTTGAAGAAAATTAGAGATACCAAAGGAACTTTTCATGCAAAGATGGGCACAATTTATGGTATGTGCCTATGGTATGACAGAAATGGTATGGACCTAACAGAGGCAGAAGATATTAAGAAGAGGTGGCAAGAATATACAGAAGGACTGTACAAAAAAGATCTTCACGACCCAGATAATCACGATAGTGTGATCACTCACCTCGAGTCAGATATCCTGGAATGCGAAGTCAAGTGGACCTTAGGAAGCATCACTACGAACAAAGCTAGTGGAGGTGATGGAATTCCAGTTGAGCTATTTCAAATCCTAAAAGATGATGCTGTGAAAGTGCTGCACTCAATATGCCAGAAAATTTGGAAAAGTCAGCAGTGGCCACAGGACTGGAAAAGGTCAGTTTTCATTTCAATCCCAAAGAAAGGCAATGCCAAGAATGCTCAAACTACCACACAATTGTACCATCTCACACGCTAGCAAAGTAATGCTCAAAATTCTCCAAGCCAGGCTTTAACAGTAGGGGAAGCATGACCTTCCAGATGTTCAAACTGGATTTAGAAAAGGCAGAGGAACCAGAGATCAAATTGCCAACATCTGTTGGATCATTGAAAAAGCAAGAGAATTCCAGAAAAATATCTACTTCCATATTATTTATTTATTTATTTTTATTTGAAAATAGAAAGTCACTAATCATTTTTTTTCCTTTTTTTTAAAATTAATTAATTTATTTTTTTCTACTTCCATTTTATTGACTACATCAAAGCCTTTGACTATGTGGATCACAAAAAACTGTGGAAAATTCTTCAAGAGATGGGAATACCACACCACCTCACCTGCCTCCTGAGAAATCTGTATGCGGGTCAAGAAGCAACAGTTAGAACTGGACATGGAACAATAGACCAGTTCCAAATCGGGAAAGGAGTACATCAAAGCTGTATACTGTCACCCTGCTTTTAAACTTATATGCAGAGTACATCATGAGAAATGCTGGGCTGGATGAAGCACAAACTGGAATCAAGATTTCTGGGAGAAATATCAATAACCTCAGATACGCAGATGACATCACCCTTATGGCAGAAAGCAAAGAAGAATAAAGAGCCTCCTGATGAAAGTGAAAGAGGAGAGTGAAAAAGTTGGCTTAAAGCTCAACATTCAGAAAATAAAGATCATGGCATCCGGTCCCATCACTTCATGGCAAATAAATGGGGAAACAGTGGAAAGAGCAACAGACTTTATTTTTTGGGCTCCAGAATCACTGTGGATGGTGACTGTAGCCATGAAATTGAAAGACACTTACTCCTTGGAAGAAAATTTATGACCAACCTAGACAGTTTATTAAAGAGGCAGAGACATTACTTTGCCAACAAAGGTCCATCTAGTCAAAGCTATGGTTTTTCCAGTAGTCATGTGTGGATGTGAGAGTTAGACTATAAAGAAAGCTGAGCACAGAAGACTTGATGCTTTTGAACTGTGGTGTTGGGGAAGACTCTTGAGAGTCCCCTGGACTGCAAGGAGATCCAATCAGTCCATCCTAAAGGAAATCAGTCCTGAATAGTCATTGGAAGGACTGATGTTGAAGCTGAAACTCCAATACTTTGGCCACCTGATTCGAAGAACTGAGTCATTGGAAAAGACCCTGATGCTGGGAAAGATTGAAGGCAGAAGGAGAAGGGGATGACAGAGGATGAGATGGCTGGATGGCATCACCGACTCAATGGACATGAGTTTGAGTAAACTCTGGGAGTTGGTTTTGGACAGGGAGGCCTGGCGTGCTGCAGTCCATGAGGTCCCAAAGAGTCGGACATGACTGAGCAACTGAACTGAACTGATACATATACCACCGAAAAGCATGAAATAATACCATCTGCAGTAGCATGGATGGATCTAGAGGTTATCCTACTAAGTGAAGTAAGTCAAAAAGAGAAAGCCAAACATCACATGATATCACTTATATGTGGAATCTAAAATATGACACAAATGAAGTTACTTATGAAACAGAGACAGACTCACAGACATAGAGAGTGGACTTGTGGTTGCCAGTGGGTGGGGGAGATTGGAAGGCAGATGGATTGGGAGTTTGAGATTCGCAGATGCAAACTATTACCTATAGGACAGATAAACAAGGTCCTACAGTAGAGTACAGAGAAGTATTTTCAATATCCTGTTATAAACCATAAAAAATATGAAAAAGAATGTATGTATAACTGAATCACTTCACTATAGAGTAGAAATTAACACAACATTGTTGTGTTAATTGAAGCTATACTTCAATAAGATAAACTTAAAAAAAAAATTTGCTATTTGGTCCCTACAGAAAATATTCGCAGATCCTTGATCTAGCATTAAGAAAGACAAAAGAGGGAGGGACTTGCCTCATTTGAAACTTCGAGCCCCACTCTCTTATTTTAATATTCACCCAGGACTTCCACTTCTGTTCAAAGCTGTGAGTTCAGGGCCGTCCCCAAGGGCTTTAGCAATGAGAGCTATACTTCAGTTCTTCCAGGGTAAGAACGGCATCAGTGTTGACACAGGTTTTCCTTAGGCACAGGGCTCTTTGTTTTTCCTGCGAGGAGCAACTCACTGATGAGCACCCATCCTTCTGCTTTGGAGGTTGTTCTTAACTGAAGAACTTCTGGAGGAAGACAGAAGCCAAAGATACACGCTGCTTCTGCGGCTGCTAAGTCACTTCAGTCGTGTCCGACTCTGTGCGACCCCACAGATGGCCGCCCACTAGGCTCCCCCGTCCCTGGGATTCTCCAGGCAAGAACACTGGAGTGGGTGCATGAGGCTTTGCCAAAATGCAGCAATCGTGATAACTGAAATATATAGCTTGGGATACTGCACACGGTAGTTGGAACCCGCTCAGAGAGACCGTTGGCACTGTTTTCCTTCGATTTCAAACAATTGTGTTCCCTTCTCCCTTTAAAGGCTTTCATGGCTCTGGAAACCCTGGAGAAGGTTGTGTGAATTTGTGGAAAAGAGCATGTGGGGGAGAGCCCTGTGCCATCTGCAGGGACAGTTGCCTCTAATCTTAGAGTGAAATGTTTAGGAAAATCCATGTTGGGGGACTGTCAGCCTTGTTACCTTTCTCTCTCTGCCTGTCACCTTCTCGTCCAGGGCAGTGGCTCCTTCTGGCTTGTTACCCAACCAGAAGCTCCTCGGTTATGCCCATGGACAACCCCTTTTCATAGCAGCCAACATCTGTAGGTGTCTTGGGCAGCAAGTCAGATGACTTTTTGAGTCTGAAGTTTTGTTTCCTTAAGCTGGGAAGAACTCTCCAGAAGCTCCTCCACCCAGCTGACAGCTGACCTGTATTGGCTTGTTTAAGGCATTCACGAAATTGGCCGCAGTACAGAGCTCTTATGAGGCACTGGCCTTACCGGTAGGGACAGAATACTTCCTATGTAATTATGGTAGAGCTGTTGCCCCATGCAACATCACTCAGAGGTTTAGACAAATATGAATTCAAGCCAATAAAAATTACATTCTGATTGTAGAGCCTAGGTTGTGGGAATTAGGGTGTTCATTGTTTAATTCAAAGTTTCTGTATGTTTTGAAACTTTTTCTGATCAGAAGTTGGGGGAAAATTAGATTCTTATCTGGAAGTTCCATTTTCTCTAAGTTTCTGAGGAACAGAATAAGACTGATATTTGAGAAAATATATTTGAACATTTCATTCAAAAACATATCCCCCTCTGTAAAAAACAAAACAAGATCACCTCCATTAAGATCATAAGGACATTATGAATAATAAAAACACAGATAGGGATTGACAAATGAAAAGATAAAGAGGATGTGGTATATGTATATACAATGGAATACTGCTACTGCTAAGTCACTTCAGTCATGTCCGACTCTGTGTGACCCCATCCCTGGGATTGTCCAGGCAAGAACACTGGAGTGGGTTGCCATTTCCTTCTCCAGTGCATAAAAGTGAAAAGTGAAAGTGAAGTCGCTTAGTCATGTCTGACTCTTCGCGACCCCGTGGACTGCAAGCCTACCAGGCTCCTGCGTCCATGGGATTTTCCAGGCAAGAGTACTGGAGTGGGGTCTATTGCCTTCTCCGACAATGGAATACTACTCAGCCATAAAAAAGAATGAAATCATGCCATTTGCAGCAACATGGATAGACTTAGAGGTGATAATTTTAAGTGAATAAGTCAGAGAAGGATGAATGCCATATTTATCACTTATGTGTGGGATCTAAGATATGACAAATGAACCTGTCTGTGAAACAGAAACAGACCTACAAACAGAGAGAGGAGACGTGTGGTTACCGAGGAGGAGGGAGGAGTGGGGAGGGATGGGCTGGGAGGCTGGGATTCGCAGATGCAAACTGTTACAGAGAGAGAGAATGGATGAACAGGGTCCTACTGTACAGTGCAGGGAAGTATAGTCAGTATCCCATGATAAATTACAATGGAAAAGAATATGAAAAACAGTGTATGTATTACATACACATACATATTACATGTATATATTACATAATACATTGTATATATGTAAACTGAATCACTTTTCTGTACAGCAGAAATTAACATTGTGCATCAGCTATACTTCAATAAAATAAAAAAAATTTAAAAATCACAGGATAGGGCTCAGAGTCTAAAATAATGTCAATGGTCTTTTCCTAAGATTCAAAACACTTTGGGGAAAACATGTGGACGTTTTCTAATAAAATATTTCCCAGTATTAGCCTCCAATTCTCAGAGCATGGTAATAACACTGGTTTTGTGTGTGTGAATGGAATATTCTTTTTTTCCTCCATATTTAATTTTAAGTTGTCACTCCTTGTTTCTGACTCCCAGATTGCCCTCTTGGTAGGCTTTCATCCATCAGAAGTTCTGAAAGGGCCTCAACCTCATACAGACGTAAGTTCTCCTCTTTCTTCTTCTCTCATCTCCAGAATAAGCATCCATGGGCATTTCTTCCCACCGCTGCTGAACTACCCACTAATTTCTATTCAATCCGTCTGTTAGCCCTTTCAGCACAAATGCAATTAAATAAGAAAGAATATGACAGGACTAATGAACATTTGCATTCAGTCAATTAGACAATGAGTTTTCTCAGTTTATTGTCTAATATTTTTTCATGTTACCATAATAATAATAAACACCCTAATTTCAATCACCCACTCTATAAGAAACCTCTTGATTAAGTACATAAGACTTAAGTGTTTATCTTACTAAAAAAAAGCAGAGAAAATATTCTGAAAATTAGTAGACCAGTGTGGGAAGCCTACCATCTCACTAACAGAAATACTGTACAGAAGAGAGAAAAGGGTAAGAAGGAAATTTTTTTTTAATGTAGTAAATTTCCCAGTACTGAAGGGCTTGATGATCTAAATGGAAAGAACTCACTGGGGTACCCAGTTCCCAAGAATGGAAACCAAGTCACAGGTAGAAAAGGAAATGCCTAAAATTTACATAGGAAAAAAGAAAAAGAGGAAAAGAAAGAAGGAAAAAGGGAGGAGGGGAAGGAAGGCAGAAAGAGAGAAAGAGACTAAAAAGGGAGGGGCAGAGGGAGGAAGGAAGGAAAGAAGAAGGGGGGAGGAAGGAGAGGCATCATGGACGGGAAATAATAAGGAGGCAAGTATAATTCTATCAGAGAGTGAAAGAAAAATGATTTTGGTACATAGGAACCTGAGTAAGCCAACCAAGAAAAATGTAAGTGTTGACCTCAGGAGAAACAAAGTCATTCAAGAAAAAAAGTGTCACATAGTGTATTGCTTAGCTCATCAGTGATGAGTTAATATCTAGAATGTATAAGAACTTCTACAACTCAACAACAACACCAACTAAAAAACAGACAAAAGACCTGAATGGAAAATTTCCCCAAAGATGACATACAAATGGCCAACAAGCGTATGAATGAAGCTCAGTCTCATGAAACATCATGTTAATGCGTATAATAACAACAATGAGTTATCACCTCACACTCAGTAAGACAGTTATATAAATTAAAATAAAATGTGTTAGGCAGGCTGTGGAGAAATTGAACCTTTTTTTTTTTTTTTTTTTTTGCACAGCTGGTGAGAATATAAAATGGTGTGGCCACTATGAAAAATAGTATGGCAGTTCCTAAAAAAACTAAATGTAGAAATACCTTATGATCCAGTAATTCCACTTGTTGGAATATATTTAGAAGAATTGAAATCAAGGACCTGAAGCGATACCTGCACATTCATGCTCATAGCAGCATTTTTCACACCATAGCCGAAAGGTGGAAACAACGCCCATCCACAGATGGATGGGGGAACAAAATATGGTCCGTTTTTATAATGACCTGCTATTCAGCCTTGAAAAGAAAGGAAATTCTCACATATGCAACACATGGGTGAACCTGCAGGACACTATGCTAAGTGAAATAGTGAAGTGAAGTGAAAGTCACTCAGTCATGTCTGACTCATGGACTATACAGTCCATGGAATTCTCCAGGCCAGAATACTGGAGTGGGTAGCCTTTCCCTTCTCCAGGGGATCTTCCCAACCCAGGGATCGAACCCTGGTCTCCCACATTGCAGGCAGATTCTTTACCAGCTGAGTCATAAGAGAAGCCCATAATTAGGGAAGTGAAATAAGCTAGTTACAAAAGACAAATTACTATATGATTCCATTTATACCAGGTATCCAGGGGAGTCAAATTCAGAGATGGAAAATAGAATGGTAGTTGCTCAGAGGCCAGGGGAAGGAGAGAATGTGGAGTTGTTGTTGTTTGATGGACATGATGGGAATCCCAGGTGGTGCTAGTGGTAAAGAACCCACCAGCCAATGCAGGAGTCAGAAGAGACACGGGTTCAATCCCTGTGTCGGGAAGATCAGCTGGAGGAGGCCATGGCAACCCACTCCAGTGTTCTTGCCTGGAGAACCGCCATGGACAGAGGAGCCTGGCCTGCTACAGTCTGTGGGGTCACAAAGAGTTAGACAGGACTGAAGTGACTTAGCACACCAGGCATAAAGTTTTAGTTTTGCATAAGGACAGTGTTCTGGAAGTTGATTGCATGACAATAGGAATATACTTGACAGCACTGAACTGCACATTTAAAAATGGTAAAAAGGGTAAATTTTATGTGCATTTTATTACCATTAAGATTTTTAAATTACTTCACAAAGATTAAAGGTCTTAATGTAGGTGCTTAAACGATGACTTTTAGAAGGAAACAAAGGTATAAATCTGCACAACCAGAAATTAGCAACAGTTTCTTAGGTGGGACACCAAAAGTAAAAACACCCAAAGTAAAATCAGATATGTTGGACTTCATCCAAATGAAAAAGACGTGATCAAGAAAGGTAAAAGGCGATGGACAAGATGGGAGAAAATATTTGCAAACCATACAGCAGATAAGGGTTTAGTATCTAGAACATAAAGAATTGAGATACCAGACCCTTTATTTATGAACTTACAATTCAACAAATTTATTTATGACCTCAAAATTCAACAAATGTATTTATTTATGAACTGACACTTCAACAAATTCATGAACTTACAATTCAACAAGAAAAATACAAACACCTAAACTTAAAATGTTCTAAGGATTGGTATAGACATTTCTCCAAAGAAAACATACAAACAGTCAAGAAGCTAGGAAGATCCCCTGGAGGAGGGCATGACAACCCACTCCAGTATTCTTGCCTGGAGAATCCCGTGGACAGAGGAGCCTGGAAGGTTACAGTCCATAGGGTTGCAGATAGTCAGACATGACTGAACCGACTTAGCACAGCCAAGAAGCACATGAGAAGATGCTTAAGGTCATTAGTCAACAAGAAAATGCCAATCAAAACCACGAGATACCACTTCATGCCCACTGGGAAGATGATACAAAACAAAACCAAGGTGTTGGTGAAGATGTGGAGAAATGAGACTCTTTCTCTATGGCTGGTGGGAATGTGAAATGGTCCACCTGCTATGGAAATCAGTTCGGTTGTGCTTTATTTAGGTTAAACATAGCATAAACCATGTGACCCAGCAATTGCATTCCCAGTTATATACCCAGAATTGAAAACATATGTTCACACAAAAACTGGTTAATGAATATTCATTATTCATAAAAGCCAAAGAAGTGGAAACAACCTGAATATCCGTCAACTGTTGACCAGATAAACAAAATCGGTGCCTGCACCGCGGCAGGAGAGGCCAAGTGCTGACACGAGATGACACAAGGAACCTCGAAAGCATTGTGCTAAGTGGGAGAAGCCCGTGAGGAAAGACCGCGTGTTAGATGGTTCCATTTATGCGAAATATCCAGAATAGGTAAATCACAGGGACGGAAGGTAGACTGGAGTCGGGGTGAGGGAGAGTGGAAATGAGAAGTGATGTGTACCGAGTTCCTTTGCGGGGAGGTGAAAACACTCTGAAATTAGATGGTGGTGGTGCTGGACCAACTCTGTGAATACACTGAAGACCACTGAATCGTGTGCTTTACATAAGCATCTTTATAATATGTGAAGTCTACACTCAACAAAGCTCTAAAAAGGAATGCCAGTAAAAGGAGGGCGCTGTTATGTCTTCCCTCCGCCTCCACCCCCTCACTTTCCTGGCCCACTTGCATTGCTTTTTATCTTCTGTGTTCTTGGGGTGCTTTATGTTTGGGGTCTGCTTGTGAAACATTCTGTTGTCTCTAACACGGGGTGGGGGTCTTTCCCTTGGTCCCTCCTGCCTCCAAGACCTGGCTGCTTGGTTTCCACCTCTTTCATCAGTTGGGAGTGGCAGGAAGTCAGGGAGGCTGAAAGGAGGCCAGACTGAAGCAGGGATTCCAGGTGAAAACCTACTTTGGTAATTAAGGTGAGACACGACTAGGGCAGCCTGGGGAGAGAGTGCAAGTCGTTGGATTCTCTATATAACTGAAGGCGAGGCCAAAAATATTCACCAAAAGATTGGCTGTAAGTGTGAGAGAAAGAGGAGTCAAGAATGACTTTAATGGATAAACAGTAAGATCCTACTGTATAGCACAGGGAACTCTATTCAATATCCTGAGATATACCATAATGGAAAAGAATGTGAAAAAGAATGTATATATGTATAACGGAATCACTTTGCTATCCAGCAGCAATTAACACAACATCATGAAACAACTATGCTCCAGTTTTTAAAAAGCTTTGTTTTAAAAAAGAATATAAAAGGGGGGGGGGGGTAAAAAAAGAATGAAGCCACCTCTCTTCAGGCATAACTCATCCAAGACTTAAACTTGACCTCAAGACTCCACCTCCTGTTCCATCTCCTTCATTTGCAGTCCTCGGTATTGACTTCCATCACAGCCATGCTCTTTCCTTTCGGAAGCAAAGACCGCTAAAGACGAAGCTGTGTTTTCCTTTAGCTCGTGATCTCACAGAAAAGAAAACCCCTTTTCTTTCACAGCACGGGGAAAAAGTCCCAAGTCTTGGACTGGTTAGCCTGGTTTGGGTCAATGCTCTTTCCTGTATCGACCATGAAGACCAGGGGATGGTGTGAGACCTGGTTTGTCTGCCTGGGTCTTCAGGGTAAGATGGAGGCCTGACCACAACTGAAACACACAGTGTGAATCCCCTATGAGGAGTCAGAACTCTGTAACCAGCCATGGGGGAGGCACGTGGTCTGGAGAGACGTTAATGTGAATGCAGTCCAGTACAGGATGACTTGGAGCTTCCGTGTCTGTTTGAACAGCTCGTAAGAAATGCTGTGGATGGTACGGGGTCCCGAGAGCCGCGCCAGGTGCAGCTTCAGCCCGGAGCAACAGCCCAGGAATGTGGGAGCCAGCGGGCAGGTATGCGGGCACTTGGCCACTGCTAGTCTCCACCAGGCTTCCTTCCCTCTTGGAGCCCTAAACAGGTTCATCACACGGGGCACCCATAGGCCTTTCTAGAACCCTGTGCCTTAATTTTTGGCTCTCCTTCAAGGACTTGGCTTAGACATATATCTTACTGGTGTAATTTTTGATGTGCCAGTTCAGGTAAGAAACCCTGCCCAGTTATGCAATCCTAACACAACTATGCTGGCTCCACCGTGAGAGTGGGCTGCCCGCCCCTGGGCTGGCTCTGCTGGGACAGGTCAGAACTTCTGGCTCTTACAGCCACCGTGTGAAGAGGAGAGGGGTCTCCTTGGCTCTAAGGGAGTTCCCTCCACTGTACGTTCTCAAGCTATCCTGCTAAATAGGAATCCCTGCAGAGCTCTGAAGGGTGTGGTTCTCCCATTCGGTCTCCCACTTGCTCCATCAGATTTTCAGTTTCCCCTCCCAGGGTAGCTGTGATGTTGAAGGGCTGCCAGGGTCTGAGGGCCAGGAGTTCATGGGCTATCTGAATCTCTAGCCACCAGAGTGGCATTCAGAGGCCCAGGCTCACATGGCCGATACATGGAGATCGTCACAGGAAAATGGCCTGAACCAAGCAGAAGATCATCTCTCCTGTTGGTCAGACTGGCTGAGCCAGAAGATTATAAGCAGTAAGCCAAGGACTCGGGTGAGACTGGACGCTGTGGACACGGATATCCAGAAACGGTTGGGGCCAGCTGGACTCGGTCACAGAGTAGGCAAGGATGTGATGACGTGCAGACATGGGCTAAGATCAGGCAATCAACACTATGGACACCAGGCTTTTGGAAAAGCAAGGTTTTTTTCATATTTGGCTGTCATGTCCTCATCAGGTAGGAAGTAGGTCTTAAAGGGAAAGGCCCCACCAGACCCAGAAGCGCCTGTAGGTCCTTAGAAGTGATGATCCTACCTGACCAGCATAGGCTAAAAAACAAGAGTTCTAGGACCCTGTTGATTGTCTTTGGGGCTAAGTTGCAAAGTTAAAGGGGGTCAGATGTGTGGCGTCTATTGGCCTCCATCAGAAGAGTGAAGAAGCAGTTGCAGGGAGGGTTTGAGAGGAGGTAGGTAAGTAGCAGGTACATTTAGGCACCAGAGAGCTGGTTAAGGTGAGGTCTTGAAGTTCGAGGGTCCCTGGAAGCCCATAAGAAGCCAGGAGGATAGAGGGGAGGAACTGGTAACTGACAGGTGGTGGAATTTGTAGTTCCTAGATGAGACACTGGCCTAAGACAAGACATGGTGGGGCACGGATGCCTGATTCTGACCTCAGCGTTTTGTTTTCCTGAGGCCTTCAGGAGGTCCCAGGATCAAAAACAAGATGTTAGCGCAGCAGGCTCTTTCCAGACATTCAAAGATGCTAGAAGTATTCAGGGTAGAGACTAGGAGGAGTGAGGAACTGTTGGAGAGTGGGGCTCCCCAGGGAGAGAACTAAACCTCAAACAGGTCTTCAGTGATGAGGAACACTGCATGTAGATCAGTCAAATTCTGCAGGACTCACTTGACACCCCCTCACACCTTCCAGAAAAAGAAGAAAGAGAGAGACAAAGGAAGGGAGAGGGGAGGGAGGAAGGAAGGAAGGAAGAGAGAAAGAGAAAGAAAGAGGAATAGCAGGTAAGCAAATGCGGCTGACCAAGTTCATTTCTGAGAGCAGATATGAGAATTCATGCCCTGGGCAGGGCAGCGATCATTTGCAGTCCTCCATTGAAATGGCCTCTGGTATGAATGCATTTGGTGGTTGGCCATGACTGTGAAACACTTCTGGGCCAGTTATGACCATCTCGGGGAGCTTTGGAATGACGCAAAGGTCAGGTTTTGGAGAGCCCAGGAGCTGCAGTCTACCAGGCCTTCCCCAAACCTCCCATGCCCTGTCGATGTGGTTACCCAAGTCTCAACAGCTCTGCTTTGATCAGACCCTGTGTTGATTCTATCTTCTAAAGAGGCTGTGGTAATGATTCTCATACCATACCCCTTTATTGAATAACAGTTTTATTAAGATGTAATTCACGTGTAATTCACATTCACAGTGTTTTCTCTAACCTGGGTGCCTTTTATTTCATTTTATTGCCCAATTGTCCACTTCTCGTATGGTGTTGAATAGAAGTGGTGAGAGGGATTATCTGTCTTCTTCCTGCTCTTAGAGAGGAGATACTCATTTTTTCACCCTGAAGTATAAAGTGAGTTTTGGGGTTTTGGTGGATATCCTTTATTAACCTGAGGGCCCGTATGCTCTTCTGCAATGTGATGTGGCACTATCTCATTAGGAGAAAATGTTAGTCACTCAGTGGTGTCCGACTCTCTGCCATCCCATGGACTGTACACCACCAGGCTCCTCTGTCTGTGGAATTCTCCAGGCAAGGATACTGGAGTGGGTAACCATTCCCTTCTCCAGGGAATCTTCCCGACCCGGGGATAGAACCTGGATCTCCTACCTTGCAGGTGGATTCCTTAGCGTCTGAGCCATCACGGGAGCCTGATTCTCATTAGGAGAAGTAGAGTCTGATTTGTCTCCCCTTGAATGTGGACTGAGTTCCTTGACTCACCTGTGGCCTGCAGAATAAGGTGAAAGAGAAGCTTCCTGACGTCGGTGGTGAGGTCAGCAAGGCCAAGCATCCTCTGTCTTTCTAGAATCCTTGCTCTCCACACTGGCCCTCTCAGGCTACTCATTCTGGGAACCCAGCCTTCATGCTATGATAAACCCAAGTGACGTGGAGGGGGCCCACGTGACAGTCTAAATGCTAAACCCAACCTGTGAATTGTCCCAGCCCAGGTGCCAGACATGTAAGTGAATAAATGATTCCAGCCTTCAGCCATACAGGTCACTATCAACCTTGCAGTTCTCCCACTGCGGTCCCAGACATGGTGGAGCACTGTGTGTTGTCTGAATACCAGGCCGCAGAGTCGATAAGCATGATAAAATGGTTATCATTTTACACCGTAAATTTGGGGTGGTTTCTGGTAAAGGTCTCCAACTTTCAAAAGCAAGTTTTTCCTATCAGGGGATGAGAGCTGGGTGTCTAATCCTGAAGTCAGAGTGGGCTGGGGGCAGGTTAGGGCAGGACACGAGATTATGAGTTTCTCTGCGTCTGTCCACAGGCAGTCCATCTTAGCACATGCCTTCAGTCCAGGTAACCTCCTGGAGGTGGAGCCCAGCCTTGAACCTCAGTCCATTTGACAGCTCTTGCCAGTCTCTAGTTCCCAAGACCGGGCACTGCTCTCCCCCAAGTTCCGCTTGATTCCTGCATCATTCTGGACTGTCTTCAACTGAGCTACTGTCCAGGGCCTTGTTCCAGCCCTGGAACATCATAACATTTAATACTAATACATGCTTTATAAATGAATGATATATTTTATTAAAATGAATATAAAATGAACAAATTTTATAAGAACATGTGATTCACATGAGGATGGCTATATGCTTTCCGTCTCAGATCCCTTAGACATTAGGGCTTGAGCCTTCTGTATCAGATTTGACTTTGCCACCCTTTGGACTTTGCAACTTGAATAGTTCTTTGTGCAGAATTTGTTCTTCTCTCGCAAACCTGTTTTTGCTCTTAAGGCCGCAATTGATTGAAGTTCCTCCATATTATTGAGGATATTATCCTTTACTTAAAGTCAACTGATTGTAGATGACAACTACATCTATGAAGTGCCCTCAAAGCAAAACCTGGATTAGTATTTGATTAAATAACTGGGTATATGGTCCAACCAAGTGGACACATAAAGCAGCCATCACAGATGTGGACATCTTTGGTGGGAGCAGGTCTCTGCCTCCCACAGGTGAGAACAGTGAAAATGACAGAAATGACCATCCTCCCCTCTGAGAGTCTGGGTCCCTCTCTGAGGTGGGTCCTTAGAAGGGAGGATATCCCACAAAGGGCTAAACACCCAGAAAAGACGATTCTAGAGCTGGAAATTTCCCATATGAAGCAAGGCAATATGTTCAGCTTACATTTGGAGGTTGGAAAGGTGGTTTCCAAGAGGCAGTCATGGGGGCTAACAGTTGGAGGAGGGTAAGAGGGTAGCAAGAACCACCTTTGGGACCCCCCACTACATTGTTGATGCGAATGTAAATTGGTGCAGCCACTATGGAAAACAGTATGGAGGTTCCTCAAGAAACTAAATGTAGAACGACCATATGGCCCAACATTTCCACTCCTGGGTATACGACCAAAGAAAACAAAACCATTAATTAAAAAAGATACATGCACCTCCATGCTCAGAGTAGCACTATTTACAGTAGCCAAGATGGGAACAACCCAAATGTCCAGATGAATGGATAAAGAAGATGTGGTATATATAGAGTAGAGTAGTACTCAGCCATAAAAAGTAATGAAATCATGCCATTTGCAGAACATGGATGGATCTAGAGATTATCACAGTGAAGTAGGTCAAACAGCGAAAGACAAATACCATATGATGTAACTTATTTGTGGAATCTGAAATGTGACACAAATGAATTTATCTGTGAAACAGAAACTCACAGACACAGAGAATGAACTTGTGGTTGCCCAGGGGAACGGGGTGGGGAAGAACGGAGTGGGAGTGTGAGATCAGCAGATGCAAACTATTGTAGAGAGAATGGATAAACAAGGTCCTACTGTGTAGCACAGGGAACTATATTCCATAGTTTATCAATAGCCTGTGATAAACCATAAGGGAAAAGAATACTTCAAAAGAAGGACTTCCCTGGTGGTACAGGGGAAAAGAATATACCTGCCAAACAGTGGACAGTGGTTCCATTCCTCGTCTGGGAAGATTCCACATGCCTCAAAGCCACTAAGCCCACACACCACGACTAGTGAGCCGTGCTCCAGGGCCCACCAACCGAAATTACTGAAGCCCGTGTTCCTAGAGCCTGTGATGCACAAGAGAAGCCGTTTCAATGAGAAGCCCGAGTGCCCCAATGAAGAGTAGCCCTTGCTTGCCACAGCTAGAGAAAGCCCACGTGCAGGGATGGAGACCCAACACAACCAAAAATAAACAATTTTAAAGAAAGAATATTAAAAAAGAATGTATGTGTGTGTAGCTGAGTCACTTTGCTGTCCAGCAGAAATGAATACAACATTGTCAATCAACTATACTGCAATAAAATGAATGTTTTTAAACAAGAAGGAACTGCCCTTGGAGTTCACGTAGTGGGGTGATGCCTTAGCCAGCTCCAAAGGCTCGTAGGTGCGTCAGATCAGGAGAGGCTAATTTACAAAATTCCAACTTTTTGGAAACATCTTCACGTTTTCTCCACCACAAATAGGAATCGATCCCCACAGTCCTGTGTGTTCCTTTGGGGGGAGCAGTTCTGAAGTTAGGAGTACGTCATCTTGCGCTCCTCAGTTAGCAGGCTTAGGGAGAGACGAGGATGCAGAAAAATACCACGGGTTTAGAGTGGAGGTGGCAGCTGCTGAAAAATGGGAAAGAAGACAGAGTTTTCGGGTCCGTGACCACAAGGGAATACACAGGCTGCTGGTCTGGGCTGAAGAAGAGGCCTCGGTGCTGAGGAGTACCTGACAATCATGTACACGGCCCCCAAACACCCGGAGAGCTCTGGGGAGCATGGGCGGTCCTTGACTCCCACCGCTAAGCTTGCTTAGCACCCTGGATCTCAAGGACCATTAGCACGTCCCCAGCAGGGCCCGGGCTATTGAAACTCATGTGTTCCAAGCTTTGCTGATAAATGATTGGTGGGGGGTGGGGCTGGATCAGCTGTTCTAGAACAGGGCCCCCCAACCTCTGGGATCTAATGCCTGATCATCCGAGGTGGAGCTGATGTAATAAAAATGGAAATAAAGTGCACAATAAATGTAATTTTGCTTGAATCATCCCGAAATCCTCCCCACCGCCAGCCCGTGGAAAAACTGTCTTCCACAAACCCATGCTATAGACTTTTTCCTTAGGAGGCACTTGTAAAGCTTGTGCCCTTGGCTGATAAAGAAATTGTGCCCCAGGAGTCAGGGGGTAACATAGCTCAGGAGAAGCAAATTAAAGTTATTGTGAGGTAGCCTGGGTGTGTTCTCTAAAGGTATGAGCTGAACACCTTCACTACCGAACCCAGCTAGAAGGAGGGCCTGTGAGTGGAAAGAGGACTTTGAGTGGAATAAAAAAAAAAAACAACAACATTTCCAGCAGCTTCCAAAATCAATGAGCAGAGTGGATCCTGCAAATGCCTGGAGGTTTGAACGTAGACATGATGGCGGTTCAAGATTTCACCTATCCATCCAGAAAAAGAAATAGAATCAATGAAATTTTTTCAAACTCAGGCTACCTCTGTCCAAGTCCAGTCATTTACCATCCCGTGTATGTGTCATAAATTATTTTCCACTAACTAAATATATCTGGGGCCATTTGGTCCCATGATCCCAGGTTAGGAAAGATCGTGTGGATTAAAGTGCCAGTTGAATACTGAAATGAATGCACTTGGGGGACGTTCAGGGTCCTCAAAGGGACTTGCAGATGGTAGCCCATCAAGGCTGAAGGGAATCCACGGAGGTGGCAGTTCATGGACTGAAAGGTATGTGGCCACAGTCACCGTGCACCATGCATGGGAATTTCAAATGTGTCCTTGTCTGGGAATGTCAGCTTTCTCTAGGTGTGAGGAGGGGCCACACCTGTTGGAACCTGGTTGCACTGGTCGAGTTGCTTTTGTGGAGTCCCATGAAGCTTGCAGTGGCTCCCTTCAGAACATCTATGAAGCCAACAGAGCATCTGGCCTTGCGTGTGCCCACAGGCCCACACACCTTCCTGCCTTGGGCCACTGTTGTCTCTCAGAAGCACAACTTGAGTTGCCTCGGAAGGAGTTTATGCTTCACGAGGATTACTAGTTGGATGAGAAATCCCAAATTTCATGGGCTCTACAGCCATTACAGTGGCAACAAGAAGGAAAGCCGGGACCTGATGAAGATGGGGAGATCATCTGTCAGGTCCTTGCGTGGCTTATTTTTCTGTCCACACAGTGGAATCCGCTGCCGGGAGAGGGTAGCGGCAAACTCCTCTGCAACCTTGCTCACAAGTGGGGTGCAGTTCAGCGAGACAGAGTCGCATCTGGCGCTGAGCGAGATGGAAACCCGGGCCCAGTCAGGGAAGGTCAAGTGTGTCTGTTCTCAGAAGGTCACACGGGGGTGGGCATGAAGGGCTGCCAGGAGGCCAGAGAGAATTTTATGCCTTTTCCCTGGTCTTCTCTCCCTTGTTGTGTGATCCAGGCAGTCTGACTCCTAAAGCTTCCTTGTATGGGTCCTTGCCTCTCCACTCCCGACACCAATGCATTGGTCGTTTTCTCCTCTGTTGCAAACACCCCCTTGCTGGACTCTTCTGTCTCATCCTCACCCCCTCTAGTTTGCCCCCCACCCCAGTCCCTTCAAGCTCGGTCAATTCACTCCACTGCCTGGAATCCTTCAACAAAACCACCTTGACTCTCCAGCACAAGCTCCTCACTTTTGCTTTGAACCGAGAAAAAATGTAATAAATTTTTTTTTACTATATGCACATGATAAAAACTGGGCAGCAAGGTCCTACTGTCTAGCACAGGGAACTCTGCTCGTTGTTCCATGAGAGACTGGATGAGAGGGGAGTTGGATGAGAATGGACACTTGCATATGAACGGCCGAGTCCCTGCACCGTGCACCTGAAACCCTCACAACGTTGTTATTCGCCTGTGGAAGGAGTGAAAGCATTAGTTGCTCAGTCGTGTCTGACTCTTGGTGACCCCATGAACTGGAGCCCACCAGGCTCCTCTGTCCAGGGGGTTCTCCAGGCTATGCTCCAATATAAAACAAAAAGTTAAAAAAAAAATAACAAAGTAAACAAATGAATCAAGGTTTAAAGAAAAAAAAAAAACTGGGCAATATAGATAAAGAAAAAGCTGAAATTCACCTGTAATGATGCCATCCAGGGATCACAGCTGCACATACTGTGTTATGTAACAGGAATGTCCTCTGGGAATGATTAGATCAGCAAGGTGAACGCCTGCGTTACAGTGGCTTTGAGACAACATCTCACAACTGGGTGTCCCTCTGACAGCTCTCCCACAAAGCTCCCTCAGCTACCTCTGAGTCTGGTGGGTGTCCCATGTGAGCTTAGGGGCAAGTCAGCCCTTGATCCTCCCGGTCAGTTTCCTGGTGGAGATGCTGCTACATCCCAGCCCTTCGGGAAGGTGTCTCAGCTCCAGGTGTCACCAGGGGAACCCTGATTCCCAATCCTTCCACTGAACACAGTGGCTCTGTGAGCTGACGCGGTGGGGTGACTGGGTCCCTGGTTGTTCTCCTCCTTTCACTCTCTAAGTTCTTCCCAGGCATCCAGAGCACAAATAGGAAAGGAAACCTCAGTAATACTACAAAACATCTTCCTCTTTCAGGAACCAAAATCCCACAAAATCTCCCCAGTAAGTGATAGCAATGCCTCCATGTGCTTTCTGCATGCCAGAATGTTCTAAGCATTTCCCATAGATTAGTTTCTTTAATCTTCAACAATCCTGTAAAATCAGTACTATTGTACCTTCATTTTACAGGTGAGAGAATGAACGCGTTGAGAGGTTATAAGGGTTTAGGACCCAAGTGTTCACAGCTGGTAAGTCTCAGAGCTGGGACTTGAACCCAGATAGACAGGCTTGAGTGTCCACGATCTCAGGGTTCCCGTGTACTAGTTCTGAAGAAGGCGATCCAGGGGGACATTTACTTGGGTGCCTTACTACAGGTGGCTCTCCTTTTGGTTTTTTCTCAATGCCTAGGTTCACATCTGTAAGCCCAAACTTCTCAACACTGCCCCCAAGGCTGAGATGCCCTCAGTGCTGCAGAGTGTTCTGCCCCTGCTCTCCACCACCCACCCCGAGGGGCAGGTCCTCTGAACCATAGGGCCCTGCCGCCCTCCGGAGCCCTCACACTCCCCCAGGTCTCTCTGCCTTCACACGTGGCTACTCTCCATACCCTCGACGTCTGTGCTGTCGGTGGGCCGGGTCATCTTCCCAGTCCCATTCTGGCGCTGTGGAGTCTCAGGCCTTCCTTGACTTCTCCAGAAGCCTGCCCCCACCCCCAACGCTGCCAGCCCTAAGACTGCTCAAGGCCCAACCCACGGTCTCAGAGTTCAATGGGAAATAACACTCAGCTTTATTTACCACTTCCTTGGGGCCTGCCGTAGCATTAATGAACTCATCCTAATAAACTCATTACTTTTTACAGATTAATATTTACTGTATTTTCACCATTTTCTAGGAAAGGTGATTCCATTGCTTTTCTTAGTGGTCAATTCCAGGCTCCACACCTCCCCCTTAGAACCTTCTTTTCTAGTTAATCTGTGTGTTCTCTTTTTTCCTCTCCACAACAGTTACCACAAGCTCTGCTTCTTCTCCTGTGCAGAACTGTGCAAAAATGGATTATGGAATATACCCAAGATGCCAGGATGTCATAAACAGTCCTGGAAACACAAGTGCCAAGACATGCTGGTTGAGAAACAGCTCCCAGCTCCACCCCACCCTTCTGGGAGGAGAAACAAGTTCTACCTTTTTACAGGGAACATTAAAGCTAACTTTCAATCTGCACTGTTTTGAGGGGTGAAACCTCTGGATCTGCAGTATCTTTGGTCCTACCACGTAAGAGACAGCATGGAAACACTTCTGATTCAAGTCAAAGAAAAGTTATGTCAAAATCCAATCTCTGAAGTTCTCATTATAGGAAAAAAAATTGCTTTCCATTTCTTTAATTATGTGTCTATATGAGATGATGAATGTTCACCCAACTTACTGTGATAATCACTTGATATATGTGAATCAAGTCATGATTTGTGGTCTTTAGACTTATACAGTGCTTTATGTCAACTAGATCCCAATAAAACTGGAAGAGAAAAATCCGGTCTCTGAGATTGTGGTCTAGAGATGCATTTTCTTTACAATTCTCCTTTCTTTGCCTAGTTTTTTGAGTGGGAGTGAGATTATTGACTTAAGTAATTTATCTTTAAATAATTCCCATTCCTTTAACCTCTTTGGGGGCTTCCCTGGTGACTCAGATGGTAAAGAATCTGCCTATAATGCGGGAGACCTGGGTTCCGTCCATGGATTGGGAAGATCAACCCAAGGGATGAAGGGAGAAGGGAATGGCTTACCACTCCAGTATGCTGGCATGGAGAATTCCATGGACAGAGGAGCCTGGCAGGCTACAGTCCATGGGGTCGCTAAGAGTCGGACATGACTGAGCAACTTTCACTAACCTCTTTGGAACCATCCATTTTTCCAGTGTGTTTCCAGAGCCCACTTTAGGCTGTGGGGTGTCTGATGTCTGTTGGATGCTGGGGAAATGCTCCAGGGAATTTACATGTACCAAACTTTCATTTGTGTCAGCAAGAGCTCCTCACTCTTAAATACTCCTCATCAAGCAATAAAAAGCTGTGTTCACGTGGGAAACCAAGAGCAGGGGAAGCTGGCTTGAACACAGAGCGATCCAATGGGTAACTCCTCTAAATCAGAGGGTACCCTCGATGATCGGACATCTGGACGTGGTAATGGTTGGCTGGGCTACAAGTCACAGATACAAGATTCACTGCTGCAGGAAAATGACCAACATTCTTGGGCGTAGGCTAGCTTCTACTGAAGCTCTCCGCATTGAATCACCCTGCCATCCTTCTTGCATCTTTGGGTCAACCAGACCCGGGGATGATGTGCCTGTTGTCTCTTGCTCTTGCCCACCTTGGAGCTGCGTTCCTACCCTCCATACCCTCTGGAACATCTTCCTCTTTCTGGGCATGTCCAGTTCTTTTTAAAAGTCATTTGTTGTCCGAGTTAATTGATACTTCCTGCGCCAATGTCTTTGCCCCTCTTCCTCTTTCTTTCTCTGTTCAACCAAAGTAGTAAAAACCTTCCCAGGTTACACTCTTCACCAATGTGCTACCAGCTCTTATCTGCTGAACGTTTATCTCATGCCAGACGCTGTGGGAATATACACAGTCTACAACACAAAACCCTAATGGGTAAGTGTGTGTACCTTACATTTAAGGAAACTGAGACTCAGTTCCAATGATTCCTTGGGGTCACAGACTTAGCAAATGTTAGAGCCGAAATTGGATCCCAGGACTAACCCAAAGCACACACTTTATTTTTCTATTATTTTTAAACTTGACAAATTAATTAATGTCCATAAAGTACATATTTCATGTATAGAAATGTAGTGTTCATTGGCATGCTTTTTTGGTCTTTATGACTTGTAAAGATTGAAGCCTTTCCTCAAAGAAAATTTGCTCAAATTACCAAACGCTATCTGGATCTGAGGTTTGTCCTTTGTGGGTGCGTGACTTTTTTGAGCTTTAGTCAGAAGAATCTCCATGACACGGGTGAGGCTGCTCCCAGACCCTCAGTGGATGTACACACATACGTGTATGTGGATATCCAAGTGGCGCTAGTGGTAAATAATCTGCCTGCCAATGCAGGAGGCATTGAGATGCGGGTTCAATCCCTGGGTCAGGAAGATCCCCTGGAGGAGGGCGAGGCACCCCATTCTAGTATTTTTGCCTGCAGAATCCCATGGACAGAGGAGCCTGGTGGGCTACAGTGCATGGGGTCTCAAAGAGTCAGACATGACTGAAGTGACATAGTAGGCACAGATACACAGGTTCATACATACGTGTATTCCCTATGTATGAAAGTGTTGAGTTGGTTGCTCAGTCTTGTCTGACTCTTTGCAACTCCAATGGACTGTAGCCCACCAGGCTCCTCTGTCCATGGAATTCTCCAGGCAAGAATACTGGAGTGGGTTGCCATTCCCTTCTCCAGGGGATCTTCCCTACACAGGGATCGAACCTGGTTCTCCCACATTGCTGGCAGATTCTTCACCATCTGAACCACCAGGGAAGCTTATTATGTATTCCCATATATATGTACACACTTGTGTGTCTGACCACATACATAGCTATATATCCATATCTACATTCATTTTATTATCCAACTTGAGTTCTCATCAATACCTCTAATTCATCCAATTTTCTCCCTTCCCATTTTGTAACTCCCTTTTCTGACAATGAGGAAGCTGATTCCCATCTTTCTCCATTCATTTACTGTCTGAATAAACCCCCACCTCCCCATGTAATCACTCTCCAGTTACTGACCCCGCCCTGTGAATGTCCTTGTCACCTGCCAGGACTCTGACACCCGACATGCATCAGCCCCAGCTCCCTACACAGGTACTACCTTTCTTGGCCCCACTAATGGTGTTGGGACCGAATTATCCAAGAGACAAAGAAGGAAAGAAGGCCAACAAACGTCTCTACTTACCTTCAGAATGTCTGGAATGCAGTTATTAATATGATTACTGCCGATTCAGGCATCCATGTCAGCTCTGCATCTGTTTGGATTTATTGATAGATCTCCTTAATATGGGTCATATTTTCCTTCCTTGCATGACTGGTGTTTGTTTTTTACTGAATGTCAGACACTCTGAACTTTGCCTCTTTG
Source organism: Dama dama (assembly GCF_033118175.1). NCBI lineage: Eukaryota > Metazoa > Chordata > Mammalia > Artiodactyla > Cervidae > Dama > Dama dama. The sequence continues at coordinate 42,701,012 of NC_083712.1, read as the reverse complement.
GGTATTCTGCTATCCTATAATATTCTTGGACTCTGGGAGGCAGTTAAGTTTGTTGCAAACAGTGCGATCCTTTTGGGCATTGCTTTTAGGCTTTGTTGGGGCTTCCCTGGTAGCTCAGCTGGTAAAGAATCCGCCTGCAATGCAGGAGACCCTGGTTTGATTCCTGGGTTGGGAAGACCCCCTGGAGAAGGGATAGGCTACCCTCTCCAGTATTCTTGGGCTTCCCTGGTGGCTCAGCTGGTAAAGAATCTGCCCGCAATGTGGGAGACCTGGGTTTGATCCCTGGGTTGGGAAGATCCCCTGGAGAAGGGAGAGGCTACCCACACCAGTATTCTGGCCTGGAGAAAAGCCCATGGACTATACAGAGTCGGACACGACTTAGTGACTTTCACTTTCCCTTTCAGGCTATGTTAGCAGGGTCCCGAGCAGTGCTCCGTCGAGGGCTAATCGCTCTTCCCACCAGAGGCCCTTCTCATGGCTCCAGCAGGCGCCCGTGACTCAGCAGGCTCCTGCCCTGGCTGCTGCCAACAGCCCTGGGCGGGTCCTGGGTGAGCTCCGGCCCCGTCACCCCTCGTGCTCTTGAAAGGTGCTTTCCTGGCCTCACATCATTTCTTCCCATGCACAGCTGCTCAGGACTCAGCTGAGACTCAGGAAGGCTCGCCGCGGTCTCTGTGCGTAGCTCTCTCCTCTGGGGGTCTCCGTCCTGAGGGCTGTACCCCCGCCGGGGGCAGGGCTTCCCCATCTCCCTGACCAGGGACTCTCGTGGGTTCTCTCTCCCGGGTCCTTCCTCCCAGTGCCGGCCTGGGACTCGCTCAACGCCCAAGGCAACTAAGCGTCCAGCTCATGTGTTTCCTCTCTCAGGGATCACTGTCCACGGCCTGATGTCCAGTGGCCTGAAAAGCAGAGTGTCATACCTTCTGTGTGTGTGTGTGTTCTGTTGTTTCAGGCAGAAGGGTAGCTCTGGTTCCTGTTACTCCATTGTGGGTAGAAATGGAGTAATAGCAGCATGCATTTAAGATGAAAAATTAAAAAAAAACTCTTACACTCTTAAGGTATTTCTCAACTCAGATTCAATGCCAACAATAGGTGTGCTAAAGGTTCCTTATTGTTTCAACATTAGGAGATTGTGAAACGATCCTGAGAGATAGCAAAGGGCCTCTTAGATTCTGGTTGAACAGTAGTGGTTAGAAGCACCCCTGAATTGATTTCTGATAACTTACTTAAAAAAAAAAAAAGTGTACTAATTCTTACAGAACATCCACAATGTGCCCATAACTATGCTCTCGCATTTGGGGAGCACCCAGTCCTACTCTGAAATAACTTGCAGACACCTCTCTGATCATCCAGTTGTCAAGACTCCCTTCCATTGCAGGGGGGTAGGTGTGATCCCTGATCGGGGAACTAAGATCCTGCCCCCAAAAAAGAACTTGCAGCTTCTTGGAGAGACAAGACATAAATTCACACACATACAGTGAAATTGCAGACTAGTACTGTTAATGTTTACGTGACTGATGATGATGACAATAAGTGATAAAACATCTCGTGCCAGAATTTATCTTCCTGGTAATAGACATGACCATAAAACACTTCAACAGGTTAACATTCACGTCTCTACTGGCTTGTTTGGCAAGAATGAAAAGTTTGCATGGTGTGGCGAAGATGGTGGACAGAGTCTCTCCAGGCTTATTTCAGCCTCTTCGAGCAGGGTGCCTACTCCTACTGCAAAAACAGGAAGCCTGAGGATGCCTGTCCCCAGGTTCCCTGGCAGCTTAGGGTCTCGTATTCTTTGGGTTCCGCCTGTAAGATGGCTTCACACAAGAGATGTATGTGAAGCTGAGTAAGTGGGAAGAGAGGCCAGGGCGTTGTCTGGTCTGGATGGTAGCGGTCCTGCTGATCCACGTATCACAGCCCAGGCAGCTTGTCCAGGAAGTAACAATATGGCAAAAGCTTCCAGGGGCCTTCCCTGGTAGCTCAGCTGGTAAAGAATCTGCCTGCCAGGCAGGAGACCCTGATTCGATTCCTGAGTTGGGAAGATCCCCTGGAGAAGGGATAGCCCATTCACTCCAGTATTCTTGGGCTTCCCTGGTGGCTCAGATGGTAAAGAATCTGCCTGCAATGCGTGGGGCCTGGGTTCGATTCCAGGGTTGGGAAGATCTGGAGAAGAGACATGGCCACTCACTCCAGTATTCTTGCCTGGAGAATTCCCATAGAGGAACCAGGTGGGCTACAGTCCTTGGGGTTGCAAAGAGTCACACACGACTGAGCGACCAAGCACAGAACAGCGACAGGTTCCTGAACCCTGGACTGAGGTTAGACTGCCACGGGCTGGAGCGGTGGCTGTTGACTAAGGGGCTGTTCTGTACCCAGGGGGCATTTAGCAGCTGGAGACTTTTAAAAAGTATTGTATTTATTTATTTATTTGGCCGCGTGGGGTCTTAGTCGCAGCAGATGGGATCTTCATTACATCATTCGCGGTCTTTCCTTGCGGTGCAGGGATTCTCTCAACATGGTATACAGGCTCAGTAGTTGCTGCACACAGGTTTAATTGTCCCGCAGCATGCGGGATCCTACCTCCCCGATCAGGGATCGAACTGGTGTCCCCGGCACCACAGGGCAGACTCTCAGCCACTGGAAATCCCCTGGAGATCTTTTTGATGGTCATGACTGAGGATGTGCTCTCACACATCCAGTGGGCAGAAGTCAGGGATGCTGTGAACCCTCCCACAAGGCACAAGAAGGTCCTGCAAAAAAGAATCAACCTTTCCCACATGCCAACAGTGTCTGTCCTGAGCGGGGCTGTTTGGAGACACACACTCCTGATGGCCTGGGCAGGTTCACAGGTGTCCTTGAAGTGAACACAGAAATTTGAACCTCTTGGATTGCACCGTTTTGTGAGTTTCTAGGTTATATGAACAGGGCCTGCTTTGCGAAGAATGCAGGTTCACTTCTAATAAAGCCTCTTAAGAAAAAAGAAACAAACAGAGCTGATAGGTGAACAACAAAAAGTTTGCCAGGTCACTTCTACAGAGTCATCCTGAGCGTCAGTCCTAAAGGTCCTACTTAAAGCCTGCCTTTCTCACCCCTCAGATAATTTTGTAAGCACCTAATTCCTTGGATTAAATTCCTATTCTGCATAAGGTACCCATGGCAGTTTTTAACCTGCCATTGAACTCTGATATACAAGTCACTGCCCAAACTGACCCCTGGGATGATTCCTTTGTTGAAAAACCAAGTCGAAGGTAATTTTGTGCTAACAAACCGTGAGGGGAGCTAAGCCCTTGCCTATTGTTTCTCTCATTTTCTTTTACCCACAGAGACGCCCATGGATCTGTCTGCAGAATACATGTCATGTGCTTGCCCAAGGACTGTAAGATACAACCAAGTGAAGATGTGCAGAAATTAAGAAGAGGGTGGCAGGGGCCTTTCCTGATTTATCAGGATAGAAGTAACCAGCAGGTAACCATTTAAAATAGAAACAAAAAAGAAATCAAGGGTTCGCGATGGGCTGGTGTGGGCATAAAAGTGTAATGGAGGTAAGTGTTTTTAGACCATACCTCCTTTAAAAAATATTTTAAAATAATTTTATTTATTTGTTTTGGCTGTGCTGGGTCTTTGTTGCGGCACGAGGGCTTTCTCTCATTGCAGTGAGCGGGGGCTACTCTTTAGCTGCGGTGTTGGGGCTTCTCTTGCTATGGAGCAGGGGGTCTAGGCCACATGGACTTCAGTAGTTGCAGTTCCTGGGCTCCAGAGCACAGGCTCAATAGTTGTGGCACATGGGCTTATTTGCGTCACAGAATGTGGGATCTTCCCGGACCAGGGATTGAACCCGTGGCTCCTGCAGTGGCAGGTGAATTCTTTACCACTGAGCCACCAGGGAAGCCCAGACCTTACCTCTTACTGTTTCCCAACCGATGTCATTCCCACAAACACAGACAACAGAAAGGATGAACTAAGCATGAGTTGTTGTCTCTTTTCCTCTTTCTTCCCTATCCTTTATCTATTCTTTCCCCCTTTGGTTGTGCCACTGGTGTATGAGATCTTAGTTCTCTGACCAGGAATTGAACTCTTGCCCCTTGCATTGAAAGTGTGGAGTTTTAACTGCTGGACAGGCAGGAAGTCCTTCCTTCTTCCCTATCTGATGGGGGTAACACAGGTGGCTTAATCAAAACCAGGATCATTCTAAATTTCTTTTACTTACCTGAACTAAGTCAGTGGCATTTGGAAATGAAGACACTAGAAACGTCTAGGGGGACAGGAAAAGGGGAAAAGTCGGTGATGATTCCCAGAATTCTGGCTTGGATGATCAGAGTGGTGGAATCACTGACAGAAGGAGAAAGCTTGGTACATAATTTACAGGGCTTGCTGAAAAATGAAAATGCAGGTCCCTAGTTCATCATGCAGGAAGAACTCTTTCCTTTCTTCCATGGTGTCTCTCTCAACCTGTGGTCTTTATTTCCTGCTTACTGTCACAGTCTCTCGGGCACATGGATACACACAGAGGGAGTCAGACTGTACAGATGACAAGGCTAAGAGCAGCCAGGTTACACTCCTGCCAACCAACGACAAGCATCCCTGGAACTCAAGCCAGGCAGCTCCCCTTCCCTTGAGGCCTCAGACCCAGCCCAGCCCCAGGTCACCCGCCTGCATAACAAGAATATGGTTACTTCTGTGCCATGACGCAGTAGGTACCTGGACAGGGGTGGGCAAGAGGCTCACATAGCTGCCAAGGTGCCCCCTGAATGTGTCCAGGTGCTGCCAGCCTGGTGCTGGGATGGCCACTGCTTTGCCCTGATACACACGGCGAGCATGCCCCTTCCCCTGCACACGCGCCCAGGGTCTCCCCACTGGGGACAGGGGTGCAGAGTCACAGGAGACGGAGAGGAGAGGCCCGCGGGGTGAGGGGCCAGGAGTGGGAGGTTGAGAACTGTCCGAGGAACGCAGGGAGGTGGTGTGACGCAGGATGGTGAGTGAACACCAATCCACAGGTTCTGTTGTCTTGTAGGACTTCACCTACGGAACAGAAATTTGAAGATATAAAGTTATTAAGAATTTCAAAGCAGCTAATGCAGAACATTAAATGCTAAGTGCAAGATCCTCTGAGCGTGGGCCCCTGAGTGACTGCCCAGGGGAGGACCTGTTGTTACGGACTGAATGTCTATGTCCCCCCAGAATTCCTGTATTGATGCTCTCTGCCCTCCAATGTGGCTCTATTTGGAAACAGAGCCTTTAGGGGATGGTTAAGGTTAAATGAGGTCATAAGGGTGGGGCCCTAATCTAAGAAGACTGGTGGCCTTATAAGAAGAACACAGGCACACACCGAGGAAAGATCAAGTGAGCACACAGCCAGCCAGGAGAGGACCCGCATGAGAACTAACCACGGAAGCACCCTGAACCCAGACTTCCAGCCGCCAGAACTGCAAGAAAACACATTTCTGTAGGCCAAGCCACCCAATCGGAGGTATTTTGTTATGGCAGGCAGCCCGAGCTGACTAAGGCACTTCTGAAGCCAGACCTGGGAGCAGGTTGTTTGAGAAACATCATAAATTCCATCGTGGGCCTGTTGAGATTTAAGGGACCTAAGTTAGAATCAACTGGCAACTTCTCATATATAGCCTTACAGAGCCATCAGCCAACAGCGAGGCTGAGTGAGGCTAGAAATACCAGTTTGGGAGGCATTAACACATAAACAGCAATTAGATCCACTGATGGCCATGAGCTCACTCAAGCCTGACATTTGGCAAAAGAACAGGGTGAGGTTAGAAACCAAGGTGAGGGTTGCCAATATTTAGGATGTGGCTGGAGATGGGCGCATCGCAGGGAAGACAGCGACAGACAAGGAGAGCTCAGAAAAGAAGGGAGGAAATTCAAGAGGAGACTGGTGTTCCGGATTCCTGGGCTCTTCACCAAGAGATGATGGTTGGGCAGATCTGGGGTGGGACCTGTATGGATGACGCTGATGCCCTGCCAAGTTTGGGAACCATAGAGAGAATGCAAATAACATGACTTGTATTCAGAGCGACCTGGGCTCCAATCCTGACTTTAGCTTTTTGAACTGAAACAAGATACTGAAATCTCTTTGAGCCCCAGGCACCTCTTACAGAAAAAAAAGGGGGGCAGGATGGCCCCACTTTGTGGTACTGATTTGAAGATTGAAGATAAATGTGTGTAAATCACCCTGCACATAGTAAATGTTGAGCAAATAGCAGGCAATGCAGTGAATATAACGGATGTAGACCACGCCCTTAATAAACAGCTTGACCTTGAGGTGCAGGAGAAACGGGTACTAAGGGTCAAAGAGGGACAGTGTTTGGTTTTGTCTCAGTTTTGTAAGATGGTTGACAGTTGCGCCTGTCTATAACTGAGAAGCAAGAGAGGGAGCTGGGGTGTGATAAGCGTGAACATTTCTGAGTTGACAAGAGGAATTGTCTCCAAACCACAGGAGGAATGACCAGCTTCTGAAGGGAGGAGAAACCCCATGGAAAGAATTTACTTGGTACAGAAGCAGGACATCTGGGGGTTTCACTCTGAGTAATTTTAATTTTTTCCATGAAGCGGAAGGCAATATCATATGCCAACAGGGTAGAGTTCTTGAGAAGAGGTATAAGTTGGAAAAGAATGTGAAAAAAGTCTGAGGAATAGGACAGCCAGATGGCAAAAGGTACAAAGAAAGATTAACAGGAAGTGCCAAGGTCTTAGTTAGGTTGTAGACCACCAGTTTTTTTTTTTTTTTCTGTAATACATATGGCTTGATTCAGCTACCCTGTATAGTTGCAATTAATAGATTATAATACTGACACGTGCTGAATGGTTAATCTGTGCCAGGCATCCTACTGAGCATGTGTAATCTTCACAACAACCCTGGATGTACTACCATTCAGTAGCCCCATTTTACAGATGAAGAGCTGAGACTTAGACACTTTTAACTAACTTGCCCTCTGGGTCACTTAGCTACTAAAGCAGGTTCTCAGCTTCAGGTCTGTCTGATCCCAGAGCTTCTGTTCTTAACGGCAGCACATGATGTATTAATTAGAATTAGGTTCTGGCGGTATATACAATGGAAAAATCCAAATAAGCAGATCAAACAGGGTTCAGCTTTGTTTCTTTTTCACATCAAGAAAGTTCAGAGTTAGGCAGTCCTGGGCTGGTTCAGCAATCACCAAACACTCAAGTTCCTTCAATCCTTTTGACCTGTCATCTTTGACATGTGGTTTCCATCCTGAGGGTTGTTTCATGGTCCAAAATGGCTCCTGGAGTTCCAACCCTCGTATCTGCATTCCAGAAAGCAAGAAGGTGCAAGAAGTAAAACAGTACATATCAGGGTCTACCCCTTTTTCTGAGGAGCTTTCCAGCAAATCCTACCTGATAACTTCTGCTTACATCTTGTTGATGGTTTCCCTCAATTCAAGAAAAAACTGGAACATGTCATCTCAAGGGCACATTTTGCTGTGCAGAATATGATTGAGCTTTGTTACCAAGGAAGAAGGAGAAGCAGATATTGCATAAGCATAAAAGTGTTTGCAACAGTAATGATTCCCACACATACTTGAAAATGTAAGGGGAAAGTTGCTTACTCTCCTTTCATCAATACGCCAACTCAGGAGTTCTTGTTAAGTTTTCCAAACCCATGAAGGAGTGGGCATGTTCTCTTGCGTGTGCATGCTAAGTCGCCTCAGTCATGTCCAACTCTTTGTGACCCTAGGGACTGTAGCCCACCAGGCTCCTCTGTCCATGGGATTCTCCAGGCAAGAATACTGGAGTGGGTTGCCATGCCCTCCTCCAGGGGATCTTCCCAACCCAGGGATCAAACCCATCTCTCCTGCATTGCAGGTGGATTATTTACCACTAGCACCACCTGGGAAAATGGGCCTCACAGGAGAGTGCTTCAATAATGTTTTAGCGCAAAGGCTTAATTATTACGTAAGTTAAGGGCCTTTTGGCTCCTAGTAACAGAAAACTAGACTCCAACTGACTTAAGTAATGAAGACCTTAACTGGGTTAGCTGATGAAGTCCAGAGGCAGAGGGGCCCTTGGAGATGTTTCAGGCAGAACGACTCCTGGTGAAAATGCTTCCCGGCCACATGCACAGGAAGGGAATGGGTCTGGCGCCCACGGTTTCTCCCTGAAGCTCAAGGAAGAAGCTTCCCACACATCTTCAGTCCAGATTCTCCTCATGGCTCAACAGCTCACATGGAATAAGATGCCCCCTCTTTTTTTGTTTTTTCTTTTCTTTTTATTCTCCCCTTCCCCCTTTGGTAACCAAAAGTTTGTTCTCTAGGTCTGTGAATCTGTTTCTCTTTTGCAAACAAGTTCATTTGTATAAGCTTCTTTTTTAGATTCCACATACAAGTGATTTCACATAATATTTGTCTTTCTCTGTCTGACTAAGTGACTCTGAATCACTTAGTATGATATACTCTAAGTCCATCCATGTTGTTACAGATGGCGTTACTCTTTCTCACGGCTGAGTTGTATTCTACTGTGTGTACTACATCTTCTTTATCCATTCATATCCTAATGCATACCTAGGTTGCTTTCAGTTCAGTTCAGTCTCTCAGTCATGTCTTACTCTTTGCGACCCCATGAACCGCAGCACGCCAGGCCTCCCTGTCCATCACCAACTCCCGGAGCCCACCCAAACCCATGTCCATCGAGTCGGTGATGCCATCCAACCATCGCATCCTCTGTCGTCCCCTTCTCCTCCTGCCCTCAATCTTTCCCAGCACCAGAGTCTTTTCAAATGAGTCAGCTCTTCGCATCAGGTGGCCAAAGTACTGGAGTTTCAGCTTCAACATGAGACCCTCCAATGAACACCCAGGACTGATCTCCTTTAGGATGGACTGGTTGGATCTCCTTGCAGTCCAAGGGACTCTCAAGAGTGTCAAGAGTCTTCTCCAACACCACAGTTCAAAAGCATCAATTCTTCTGTGCTCAGCTTTCTTTATAGTCCAACTCTCACATCCATACATGACCACTGGAAAAACCATAGCCTTGACTAGATGGACCTTTGTTGGCAAAGTAATGTCTCTGACTCTTTAATAAACTGTCTAGGTTGGTCATAACTTTCCTTCCAAGGAGTAAGCGTCTTTTAATTTCATGGCTGCAATCACCATCTGCAGTGATTTTGAAGCCCCCCAAAATAAAGTCAGGCACTGTTTCCACTGCTTCCCCATCTTTTTCCCATGAAGTGATGGGACCAGATGCCATGATCTTAGTTTTCTGAATGTTGAGCTTTAAGCCAACTTTTTCACTCTCCTCTTTCACTTTCATCAAGAGGCTCTTTAGTTCTTCTTCACTTTCTTCCATAAAGGTGGTGTCATCTGCATATCTGAGGTTATTGATATTTCTCCCGGCAATCTTCATTCCAGCTTGTGCTTCCTCCAGCCCAGCATTTCTCATGATGTACTCTGCATCTAAGTTAAATAAGCAGGGTGGTTGCTTTCACATCTTCGCTATTGTGAATAGTGCTGCTATTAACACTGAGGTTCATGTATCTTTTAAAATTAGAGTTTTATCTGGATATATGCCCAGGGGTGGGATCACTGGATCATATGGTAGTTCTATTTTTAGTTTTTCTGAGGAACCTCCATGCTGTTCTCCATAGTGGCTGCACCAATTTGCATTCCCACCAACAGTGCAGGAGGGGTCCCTTTTCTCCACACCCTCTCCAGCATTTGTTATTTGTAGACATTTGATGATGGTCATTCTGACTAGGGTAAGGTGATACCTCATTGTATTTCTCTAGTATTAGAGATGTTGAGCATCTTTTCACGTGCCTGTTGACCATCTGTATGTCTTCTTTGGAAAAGTGCCTGTTTAGGTCTTCTGCCCATTTTTTGATTGGGCTGTTTTTTCACTATTGAGTTTTATGCACCATTTGTATATTTTGGACATGAAGCCCTTGTCAGCCACATGATCTGCAAATATTTTTTCCCTAGTCTGTAGGTTGTCTTTCCATTTTGTTTAGGGTTTAAGACATCTCTTCTTGAATGGAGCATGAACAAGGTGAGAACACCTTTGCACTGATTGGACTCTGCCTCCCTTAAGTTGAGCTCAGTTCCCCCAACCACACTGCTACCGGGGTGGAGAGGGTGGAGGATACTGGAGCATCAACCAGATCTATACTTTTGGTCTTTTCCAGAACACATAAGTCAGAAGACATTTTTGTATTCAGATCTTAGTATTACAAAATACAAAGTATTACAATATTTTTGACTAATGGTTGAAGACATTGTTGATTGCTTCTAAATGAAACTATCTTGGAAATTGTAAAAATTGAATCTATTAAGTAAAAATGAATAAGTTCAGTAAAATGAAGGATGAGTTTATTAATTAAAATTGAAAGAAATAGAGGGCGGGAATAGAGCTACACAACTTCATAATCATACTGTTATTTTGAATAAGAGCTTCATTTTTCCCATATACTAATATTGACATTTTTCTAAGAAAACTTTATGTGTAGTTAACTTTTACTCTTTATTTTTGAATTCACATCTTACTAGATTTTATGAAATAACATGAAGACTGTGTCTAGAACCCGAGAGTAATGAAAGTTGTGGGTTTTATGGCTTCTGGTTTCTACCACAGAGGGGCTTCTGAGACAGCAAACCCCTCTCTCCATCCCCTCCCTTACTCTCTCTTATGGGGGCAAGAGTGACTTATCTGAATGGTGAATTAGGGAGAAGAGATACAGCCAATCTGGAAAACTATAATTACCACCCCTGTATTATTCAATCTACTTATACTGATTATTATTAATATATTTGGATTTATTTATTTATACACAAGAATGAATCGAGTTTAAAGAAAAATCCTTAAACTTTTTGATCTTTATTGGTTTAAAGATGTGAATCAATTTTTTTTTTTTCTTATTCTAGCTACCCTTGGAATTTTAACTTGCCTACCTCACTTTTGAAAATCTAAAGGTAACTGATATCATTACTTCCAAATAATCTTCTAAGCCCAATAATCCCTTCCAGGTTTACATTGCTAGTGTGTTCTGAACAGTTTGTTCTATCTCAATTTTTAAACTCCACAAATAATACTGTAATAATAGTATTGTTGGGCTATTACTAATCCACTAATCCACTTAATACTAATAATTGTATTAAGTGGTGCTGGTGGTAAAGAACCCACCTACCGACGCAGGAGACATAAGAGATCCCCTGGGTCAGGAAGATGCCCTGAAGGAAGGCATGGCAACCCACCCAGCATTCTTGCCTGGAGAATCCCATGGACGGAGGAGCCTGGTGGGTTATGGTCCACAGGATCTCAAAGAGTCGGACACAACCGAAGAGACTTAGCACGTACAACAACCAATGTTTGGTTAGAATTACCCTCATCTGGAGAAGAGGGAATCTTCCTACAGTGTTGGTGGAAATGTAAATTGGTGCAGCCACTATGGAAAACAGTATCAAAAAACTAAAAGTGGAACTACCATATGACTCAACATTTCCACTCCTGGGTATATATCCAAAGAAAACACAAGCGCTCACTCAAAAAGATACTTGCATCTCAGTGCTTATAGTGGCACTGTCTGCAATAGCCAAGACATAGAAACAACCCACATTTCCAGATGAACGGAGAAAGATGTGGTACATATGTACAACGGAATAGTGCTCAACCATAAAGAAGAATGAAATGATGCCATTTGTAGCAGCATGGATGGACCTAGAGATGATCATACTAAGTGAAGTAAGTCAGACCAAGAGAGACAAATACCATATGATACCACTAACAATATGAATCTAAAATATGACATATGACTTACTTATGAAACAAAAATGAACTTACCTATGAAACAGAAACAAAGTCACAGAAATAGAGAACATACTTGCAGTTGCCAGAGGGGAGGCGGCTTGGGGAGGGGCTGGGAGTTTGGGATTAGCAGACGCAAAGCAGGATATATAGGTGGATAGACAACAAGGTCCTTCCATATAGCACAGGGAGCTATATTTAATATCCTGTGATAAACCATATTGGAAGAGCATATGAAAAAGAATGTATATGTGCAGGTAACTGAATTGCTTTGCTGTACAGTAGAAGTTAACACAACATTGTAAACCAACTATATTTCAGTAAAACTATGACAATCCTAGACAGTGTATTTAAAAAGCAGAGCCATCACTTTGCCGACAAAGGTCCATATAGTCAAGGCTATAGTTTTTCCAGTAGTCATGTACGGATATGAGGGTTGGACCATAAAGAAGGCTGAGTGCTGAAGAATTGATGCTTTTGAATTGTGGTGCTGGAGAAGACTCTTGAGAGTTTCTTGGACAGTAAAGAGATCAAACCAGTCCATCCTAAAGGAAATCAACCCTGAATATTCATTGGAAGGACTGATGCTGAAGCTGAAGCTCCAATCCTTTGACCACCTGATGTGAAGAGCCAGCTCACTGGAAAAGACCCTGATGCTGGAAAAGATTGAAGGCAGGAGGAGAAGGAGGTGACAGAGGATGAGATGGTGGGGTGGCATCACTGATTCAATGGACATGAGTTTTAGCAAACTCAGGGAGATAGTGAAGGACAGGGAAGCCTGGCGTGCTGCAGTCCATGGGGTGGCAGAGAGTCAGACATGACTTAGCAACTGAACAATAATGACAACATAAATGAGAAAGAATTACCCACATCTCATATCTTTCTAGGATCATCTTTGTTCTTTCTGAAGCATATCCTTTGGAAAAATATTTCTTTTTATTTATCCTTCTTGGAAGTTATTGGGATTCCTGCCTACGTGATTACTGTCCTTCACCAGTTATGGAAAATTCTCAGCCATGGTTACCATTAATATTCCCTCTCCCACTTTCTGTTACCTCCTTCTGGAACTCTGCTAGGATGGATGGCTATTTCTTACTTCCAGCATAAATCTTAACCAGGCTTTCATAGTCTATCTTGTTTGTTTCTGGGCTCTGTTCTTTGAAATTTCTCCAGAGTCATCTTCTAGTTCAGTGTTCCAACTCTATTAAGCTGCCTAAATTTTCTGTTTTTACCTAATATTTTATTATGACCATTTCCAAAGAACAGATGTTAAAAGAATTTTACACTAAACTCCCATATACCCTCCGCCTATATTCTACAGTTAACATTGAACTGTCCTTGCTTTATCAAAAATCCATCCCTTTGTGGACCCATTAATCCAACTTTTTCTGTGATATCAAAGTATCCTGCAGCATCCTTGCACTTATTCCCAATTGTCCCATCTAGTGTTTATTTTTGATTCTCATTTTTTCCATTTTAGAAAGTTCACTTGTTCCTTTTCCATATCTCCTTCGTCACTTCTGATGTTCTCCACTCATCATGCCTCTTTCCAATTTTCCTTCTCTTATTTTTTAAACATATTAAACTTTTTTTTTTTTTAACCTTATAATCTACATCTGAGGCTGCTGGACTTAACAATTAAAATTACAGACCACCAAGTTAAATTTGAATTTCAGGTAAATGAAACATTTTTAGTATAACTCAAGTATTGCAGGGAATATGCTTAAATTGTGTTCATGACTTATGTGAAGTTCACATTCAATTGAGTGTGCTGCATTTTGCCTGGCTCCTATCTGCTTCCTATACCTGGAGTCTTTTTAGGATTGGTTTATTTATTTTGCCGTATCTTCTTTCCTTGTGTGCCTTGTCACTTGGGGTTGTTGGCTTATCTTTGTTAAAATTTCTCTGCCAGATTCCTTCCCAGGCCTAGGCCGAGAGAACGTTATATTCGCTTCTGCCAGATGTATGGAGCACTATAGATCTGGCCCACTTTACAATTTTCAGCTGATGGTTTTCTGGCCTGTGCAAAGAGTCACAGTTAGGCCAGGAACCCTCAAAAAGAAGCTAGTGGCCACAAAGCTAGTGTCAATGGAAGCTTTTTCTTTCTTTAAAAAAAAAAAAAAAAAAACAACTTCAGTATAAAGGTAACATGGAACCCTCCTTTGTTGCTATCTGTCTTTTAGGGGTGTATTCTCCTCACTCAAAGGCTTACCTTTGCTGAGTCCTGGGATAGAGGACTCTGCACCCCCACACAGACCCCACACCTAGCACCAGGTACCCTGGGTCCTTAACGCAGCAAATTCGAAGCTCACATCCTTCCTCCTACGAACTTCCGTGCTGGTTTGTTCCTGGCATCAAGGAATTCCCCTTGAATTCTTCAGATGCATTCATTTATTTCAAAGAGAGATTTTCATATTTTGGTTAGCTTCTTAAATGTTTTGCAGAGCCTCTGGCTTACTTTATTGCCGGAAACCTGTGTTCCTTAGTCATCAAAGAATCTTGACTTTAAAAAAGTTAAAGGGTTGCGTAAGGGTAAGGGTTGCTTAAATATGAAGATCTAAACCAGCCCATCCTATCTGCTTGGTTATGAATGAGCGTAAAACAAAAGGAGCAGAATTTCTTTCAGAATTCTATCTATCTTACTTTAAGAAGTGAATCTTTTTCAACGTATACCACATAACATAGAAAGTAGCCACATTAAAAATAAAAACCCAGGAACTTCCCTGGTGGTCCAGGGGTGAAGAATCTGCCTGCCCATGCTGGGGACATGGATTCGATCCCTGGTCTGGAAACTAAGATCCCACGTGGCTCAAGTAAGCCCACAGGTACTGAGGGCATGTTCCCAACTACTGAACCCACATGCTGCAAGTACTGAAGCCCACACACCTAGATGCCATGGCCACACGAGAAGCCACTGTAAAGAGAAGCCTGTGCTCTGCAAGTCGAGAGTCTGCTCGCCACAACCAGAGAAAGCCTGCATGCAGCAACGAAGACCCAGTGCAACCAAAGATAAATAAATCTTCCAAAAAACAAACAAACAAAAAACCCCAAAACCCAGACAAACAACTGGAATGACCCACTTCACCAGTTCAGTGCACATATAATGCCACTTCCCTTGAACATTCAAAGTCATCCAGCATATTGGGCGAAGGACCAGAGACTCTGATGGAGGTCAGAGACCCCATTTCCATTACTGCAGCATCCACTCCCTGCCTGTGTCCTCCAGGTGCAGGCTCTTTATTTCACATCTAAGCACTCAGCCTTAGCTCCTCAGACTCTCCCCCAGGGCCCGGACGACCCGTGAGGGGGCAAGTCCAGCCTTGGCCACGTGACACTGCTCCTGGGCACAGTGCCACCTTGATAGTCCAGCCTGTGTTTGGGTTCAGATTCCCCTTCCTTCAGAATAAGTGACTTCCCAGGGACAATGGGGATCTTATCCTGATGGAGAATTTCAGACAGGCCTGACTCAAGAGAGCCGACATACCCTGACGTGGTACCTCCAGAGGAGAGAGATGTGTGCATGAGGGTCTTGATTCCGTAATACCCTGGATAGGGAGTCTTGGTCTCTATGCAAAATTTCTTCTCCCCTTGGCATTTAGCAAGGAGTAGTGGGAAGGGCAACTTTTGTCAAGTTACTCACAAATGCTCACAAAAAAGCACATATGATTTTCCCTGGTGGTCCAGGGGCTAAGACGTCACACTCCCAATGCAGGGGCCCTTGGACTGATTCCTGCTCAGGGAACTATTAGATCCCACATGCCACAACTAAAGATCCTGCTTGCCACAACTAAAACCCAGCATAGCCAAGTAAATAAGTAAATATTTTTTAAAAAAAGAATGCTCAGGCTATATGCTATCTCAGAGCTGAATGTGTGCATGTGTGTTTACTCTTTGCAACGCCAGGCTCCTCTGTCCGTGGGGTTTCCTGGGCAAGAATAATGAAGAGGGTTGCCGTTTCCTTCTCCAGAGCAGCTTCCCATGTCTCTTGCAATGAAGGCAGATTCTTGACCCCTTGAGGCATCGAACCTAATTAAGAAGGTCTACTCAAGTGATTGGTGCTAGAAAAAAAAATTTACTCCCAAGATGAGGTTCCATATGATTTACAATACTAGACCACAAAGCAGATGGAAACGTTTAGCTGATAGTCTGTACCTTAAAAATATGGACAACTGTTTACTTCACCATAAAACCTTACGGAGTGTCTCACCAGAGATTGTTAGTTACAAGGAGAAGCTCAGTAACTCTACAGCAGTGAAACCAGACAATAACTTGCTCAGGGGATCAAAATGAATGTCACAAATGAAACATCTATATTTTTTTTTTAAAAAAACAGAGATCTCAAATCAGCAATGTAGCCTTACAACTTAAGAAATTAGAAAGAGGTGAGAAGAAGAAACCCAAAACAAGCAGAAGGAGGGAAATAACGTCAGAAGGAGTGAAAATAAATGAAATAGAGGATAGAAAAAACAAGAGAGGAAATCAACTGAGCCAAAGTTTGGTTCTTCAGAAGATCAACAGGGGGGACCTCCCCGGTGGTCCAGTGGATAGGAGTCCACCTGCCAAGGCAGGGGACATGGTTCGATCTCCGGCCCGGGAGGATTCCACACGCCGCGGAGCAACTGAAGCCCCTGCGTCACAACTATTGGAGCCTGAGTGCTGCAGCTACTGGAGCCCACGCTTTGCAACAAGAGAAGCCACTGCAATGAGAAGCCCAAGCTCTGTAACAAAAGAGTGTTCCCTGCTTGCCGCAACTAGAGAAAGCCTTCACACAACAACAAGGACTGAGAGCAGCCAAAAATAAATAAATTAATTAACTTAAATAAAAAGATCAACAGGGAGACTTCCTCTGTGGCCCAGTGGTTAAAAATCTGCCTTCCAATGCAGAGGCCATGGGTTCGGTCCCTGGCCGGGGAACTAAGATCCCATACACTTTGGGGCAACTAAGCCCAGGCACCACAAAGAAGATCCAATGCCGCCAAAATAAAAATAAAAGTAAATAAATATAATAAACAGATTAAATTGAAAAAGAAATAAAGATCAAGGGAATTGATAAACCTTTAGCCAAACTATAGAATGAAAGACAGAGAACACTCAAATTACTAAAATCAGGAATGAAAAAAGGACATCACTCCAACTTTATGGGGGTGGAGCAGGAAGAAAGGATTAGAAGGGAATACTATGAACACCTGTATGCATCTAAGTTAGATAACTAGGTAAAATGGACAAAATTCCAGAAAGACAAAAAGTATTCAAACTTGCAAGATAAAAAAAAAGAAAATCTGAATGACAAATTTAGAGATTGAATTAGTAATTTTAAAACTTCCCACAAAGAAAATCTCAGGCCCAGATGATTGTATTGGTGAAAGCTACCAAATATTTGGGATTCTCTCATAGCTCAGACTGTAAAGAATCTGCCTGCAATGTAGGAGACCAGGGTTCGATCCCTGGGTCAGGAAGATCCCCTGGAGAAGGCAATGGCAACCCACTCCAGTATTCTTGCTTGGAAAATCCCATGGACAGAGGAGCCTGGCGGGCTATGCGTACGGTCCATGGGGTCACAAGATTTGGACACGACTTAAGAGACCAAACCACCACCACCAAACATTTAAAGAATTATATGAATCCTTTACAAACTCTTCCATAATGTAGAATAGAATATAACACTTCCATCATTCAGTGTGGACCAGTGCTACCCTGATTCCAAAATCAGACAAAGATATCATAAGAAATGGGGGGAAGACCAAACAAATTAGACGAAAAGCCCTTATGAATATAGAAGTAAAAATTCTCAGCAAAATGCCAACAAACTGAATCCAGCAACACGCAAAAAGGATTATATACCATGACCAAGTGGGACTTATTCTAGGAATTCTAGGTTGGTGTAAAATATGGAAATCAAGTAACATAATATACCAAAGTAGTAAAGTTAGGGCAAAAACCATTTGATCATCCCAACAGATGCAGATAAAGACTTTGACAGAATCTAATACCCTTTCATGATAAAAATGCTCAACAAAATAAGGGTAGAAAGGAACATCCTCAATCTGGTAAAGCACATCCATAAAAACTCACAGCTATCATACTTAAAGTTTAAAACCTGAATGCCTTTCCTACTAACATCAGTAGCAAGACAAGGATGTCTGTTCTCATGGCATCTATTTCACATTGTATTGGAGTTTCTAGCTAGGGCAATCAGACATCAAAGAAATAAAAGGCACCGAGGTTGGAAAAGAAGTAAAACAGATGACATGACCTTGTATATAGGAAATACTAAGGAATTAAAATATATGAGAGGTAATACATGGGGTCAGCAAGTTTGCAGGATACAAGATCAATATATAAACATAAATTGTATTTTTATAATAGCAATGAGCATTGCAAAAAATGTAATTAACAATTCCATTCATAATACCATCAAAAAGAACAAAATACTTACACATAAGTTTAACAAAAGAAGATGTATGCTGAAAACCATGAAACACTGTTGAAAGATACATAATAAAAATCTCATAAATGGAAAGACCTTTCATGTTCACAGATAGAAAGGCTTAATATTGTTAAGATGGCAATATTCTCCAAATTGCTCTGCAGATTCAACTTAATCTAGTCAAAATTTCACCTTCATTCTTTATGGAAATTGACAAACTGATCCAAAAATACACATGGAAATCAAAAGACCTGTAAGAATCAAAATAATCTTCCAAAAGAAGAACAAAGTTGGAGGATTCATAATTTACAACTTCAAAACTTATTACAAATCTTCCATAATCAAGATGGTATGGTAATGGTTTACAGGCAGACATATAGATCCATTGAGAATTGACAGTCAAGAAAAAAACCTTTACCTTTATGGTCAATCAAATTTAGATAAGAGCTAAAACAATTTAATTGTCTTTTCAACCAAATGTACTAGGAAAACTGGATATCTGCATGCAAAAGAATATAGCTGAACCCCTAGTTCACATGGTACACAAAAAATAACCCAAATGGATCAAACACGTAAATGTAAAAGTCAAAATGATAAAACTCTTACAATGAAACATAGGAATAAATCTTCATGACCTTGGATGAAGGAATAATGGTTTCTTAGATATAATGTCAAAGGTGTAAGCAAAAAAAGAAAAAAATTGATAATTTGGACTATATGAGAATTAAAACTGTTGAACTGTATACTTTGTAATTTTTATTTCTGTGGTTGTTGAATTGTACACTTTAAATGGGTAAATTTATCAGTATGTGAATTATATCTCAACAAAGTTGTTTCTAAAAAATAAACTTCATAAACGAGGGGCAAGTAGAATTCACATAGCTCTAAAGATGATACCCTGAGAAGGATATATCACTTTTGGAGTATTCTGGATGGCTATGAGTAACCAGGATTTAATCCTGAATAAAAGAGGCAAGATACAAAATCAAAAAACAAACAAGAAAGCACACAAGTTAGAGAATCAGAGAGCATCAGCTCAGTTCAGTTTCAGTTCAGTTGCTCAGTTGTGTCCGACTCTTTGCGACCCCATGAACTGCAGCACGCCAGGCCTCCCTGTTCATCACCAACTCCCGGAATTTACCCAAACTCATGTGCATTGAGTTGGTGATGTCATCCAACCATCTTATCCTCTGTCGTCCCCTTCTCCTCCTGCCCTCAATCTTTCCCAGCACCAGAGTCTTTTCAAATGAGTCAGCTCTTCGCATCAGGTGGCCAAAGTATTGGAGTTTCAGCTTTACCATCAGTCCTTCCAATGAACACCCAGGACTGATCTCCTTTAGGATGAACTGGTTGGATCTCCTTGCAGTCCAAGGGACTCTCAAGAGTCTTCTCCAACACCACAGTTCAAAAGCATCAATTCTTCTGTGCTCAGCTTTCTTTATAGTCCAACTCTCACATCCATACGTGACCACTGGAAAAACCATAGCCTTGACTAGATGAACCTTTGCTGACAAAGTAATGTCTCTGCTTTTTAATATGCTGTCTAAGTTGGTCATCACTTTCCTTCCAAGGAGTAAGTGTCTTTTAATTCCATGGCTGCAGTCACCATCTGCAGTGATTTTGAAGCCCCCCAAAATAAAGTCAGCCACTGTTTCCACTGTTTCCCCATCTATTTCCCATGAAGTGATGGGACCAGATGCCATGATCTTAGTTTTCTGAATGTTGAGCTTTAAGCCAACTCTTTCACTCTTCTCTTTCACTTTCATCAAGAGGCTCTTTAGTTCATCTTCACTTTCTTCCATAAAGGTGGTGTCATCTGCATATCTGAGGTTATTGACATTTCTCCCGGCAATCTTGACTCCAGCTTGTGCTTCCTCCAGCCCAGCATTTCTCATGATGTACTCTGCATATAAGTTAAATAAGCAGGGTGACAATATACAGCCTTGACGTACTCCTTTTCCTATTTGGAACCAGTCTGTTGGTCCATGTCCAGTTCTAACTGTCACTTCCTGACCTGCATACAGGTTTCTCAAGAGGCAGGTCAGGTGGTCTGGTATTCCCATCTCTTCCAGAATTTTCTATGGTTTATTGTGATCCACACAGTCAAAGGCTTTGGCATAGTCAATAAAGCAGAAATTGATGTTTTTCAGGAACTCTCTTGCTTTTTCAACAATCCAGCAGATGTTGGCAATTTGATCTCTGGTTCCTCTACCTTTTCGAAAACCAGCTTGGACATCTGGAAGTTCATGGTTCATATATTGCTGAAGCCTGACTTGGAGAATTTTGAGTATTATTTTACTAGCGTGTGAGATGAGTGCAATTGTGCGGTAGTTTGAGCATTCTTTGGCATTGCCTTTCTTTGGGATTGAAATGAAAACTGACCTTTTCCAGTCCTGTGGCCACTGCTGAGTTTTCCAAATTAGCTGGCATATTGAGTGCAGCACTTTCACAGCATCGTCTTTCAGGATTTGAAATAGCTCAACTGGAATTCCATCACCTCCACTAGCTTTGTTCGTAGTGATGCTTCCTAAGGCCCACCTGACTTCACATTCCAGGATGTCTGGCTCTAGTTGAGTGGTCACACCATCGTGATTATCTGGGTCGTGAAGATCTTTTTTGTATGGTTCTTCTGTGTATTGTTGCCACCTCTTTTTAATATCTTCAGCTCTGTTAGGTCCATACCATTTCTGTCCTTTATTGAGCCCATCTTTGCAGGAAATGTTCCCTTGGTATCTCTAATTTTCTTAAAGAGATCTCTAGTCTTTCCCACTCTATTGTTTTCCTCTGTTTCTTTGCACTGATCCCTGAGGAAGGCTTTCTTATCTCTCCTTGCTATTCTTTGGAATTCTGCATTCAAATGGGTGTATCTTTCCTTTTCTCCTTTGTTTTTTGCTTCTCTTCTTTTCACAGCTATTTGTAAGTCCTCCTCAGGCAACCGTTTTGCTTTTTTGCATTTCTTTTTCTTGGGGATGGTCTTGATTTCTGTCTCCTGTACAATGTCATGAACCTCTGTCCACAGTTCATCAGGCAGTCTATCAGATCTAGTCCCTTAAATCTATTTCTCACTCCCACTGTATAATCATAAGGGATTTAATTTAGGTCATACCTAAATGGTCTAGTAGTTTTCTCCACTTTCTTCAATTGAAGTCTGAATTTGGCAATAAGGAGTTCATGATCTGAGCTACCGTCAGCTCCCGGTTTTGTTTTTGCTGACTGTATAGAGCTTCTCCATCTTTGACTGCAAAGAATACAATCAATCTGATTTTGGTGTTGACCATCTGGTGATGTCCATGTGTAGAGTTTTGTCTTGTGTTGTTGGAAGAGAGTGTTTGCTATGACTAGTGCGTTCTCTTGGCAAAACTCAATTAGCCTTTGCCCTGCTTCATTCTGTACTCCAAGGCCAAATTTGCCTGTTACTCCAGGTGTTTCTTGACTTCCTACTTTTGCATTCCAGTCCCCTATAATGAAAAGGACATCTTTTTTTGGGTGTTAGTTCTAAAAGGTCTTGTAGGTCTTCAAAGAATCATTCAGCTTCAGCTTCTTCAGCATTACTGGTCAGGGCATAGACTTGGATTACCATGATATTGAATGGTTTGCCTTGAAAACGAACAGAAATCATTCTGTCATTTTTGAGATTGCATCCAAGTACTGCATTTCGGACTCTTTTGTTGATTATGATGTCTAGTCCATTTCTTCTAAGGGATTCCTGCCCACAGTAGTAGATATAATGGTCATCTGAGTTAAATTCACCCATTCCAGTCCATTTTAGTTTGCTGATTCCTAGAATGTCGATGTTCACTCTTGCCATTTCCTGGTTGACCACTTCCAATTTGCCTTGATTCACGGACCTAACATTCCAGGTTCCTATGCAATATTGCTCTTTACAGCATCGGACCTTGCTTCTATTACCAGTCACACTCACAACTGGGTATCATTTTTGCTTTGGCTCCATCTCTTCATTCTTTCTGGAGTTATTTCTCCACTGATCTGCAGTAGCATATTGGGCACCTACAGATCTGGGGAGTTCATCTTTCGGTGTCTTATCTTTTTGCTTTTCATACTGTTTATGGGGCTCTCAAGGCAAGAATACTGAAGTGGCTTGCCATTCCCTTCTCCAATGGACCACATTCTGTCAGAGAGCACGCAAGGAGAAAAAAAACCAGGGGGAGGGGACTTATTCATATCCTCAGAGAGATAAAGTTAGTGCTATATTCATGAAACAAGAAAGGGATGCTATGAGCAGGAACATTAAGAAACTAAAAAACAGCTCTTAGAAACTGAATACGTGTTAGTGGAAATGAGGAGCTCAAAAACGTATTGGAAAATTAGTTTTGGAAATTTCCCCCCAAAATCTAGAAAAAAGACAAAGAGACAGAAAATTAGACTAAGTGAGAAAGTAAGAGGATCTGTCCAATGAGTCCCAAACCTAAGTAATAGAAGGTGCAGAAGGAGGAAATGTAGAAGCATCAACAGTAGTCTCTTGGAGTTTGGGGAGGAAGAAAAGGAGGAAAACATTAAAAGTACAGTAAATATTCTATTTATTAACCTGATTATATTTAGGGGTGTCTGTGTGTGTTTCAGAAGGAGAGACAGAGGGAGAGATGTGCTGCTGATGTTCATCCTATCATTATTCTGTAAATTGCACATATGTTTTATATGATTTTTCTATTATAGTGCTTGTTTGATATATTTCACAACAAAAAGTTTCTTTCAAAAGACAGTAAACAAAATCATTGGCATTTTGCTCAAACCTTCTATTTCCCTTAATCAAGGGTTTATCAACACTGGCAGACTACTTTAAAACAATTTTTTCCTGAAGGAGTTTCTTTTTTTTTTTTTCTGAAAGAATTTCAATAGTCCTTCTAAAATCCATTTTATTTATCTATCTTGGTTGTGCTGTGTGGCATGTAGGATCTTAGTTCCCTGACCAGGGATTGAACCTACTCCCACTGCAGTCTTAACCTCTGCTCTGAATCTTAACCACTGGATAGCCAGGGAGGTCCTAAAGTCCATTTTTAAATGCCCAAGTAGCTCCATGTGGTTGGAGCAAGGATGAAAGTAACAGAGGTCAGGAGATGAGTTTCCAGAAGCAGACAATGCCAGATCATGAAAGACTGGAATGCTAAAAGCATCCTGGCCTGCAGAGGTCCTAACTACACCCGGAGGAGAACCAGGCACCTGTAGCTGATGGTTTCCAGCTCCCAGCCTTTCCTCATCAAAGTGTCTGGAAAGACAGAGCAACTTAGTAACAAGTAATATGCTGCACAAGGAATTGTCTCAAGTTCTTGAAGCAAGCAAAGTGCTTGTTTTTTGTTTGTTAAAGAAGCAATTCTTCTTCAAAATTATGTTTTTATCATAAAATTTAAATTTTTCTTTAAAAAAAGAAACAGCGTTTGGCTTGCAACTGGGTCATTAGACAGCACGTAACCTATGCTGCCTTACATGGACCAGGTGTTAGCTGGTCCAATTAGCTGTTACATTACTCTTGCCCAGAGGTGTTACATCAAAAAAAGTAATATGTATGTATAATAGGGACTATGCCTGAACAGGTCCTGAAAGATAATTGTTTCGAGAGCAAATGGATCATATTTGCTGTATGTCTGCTCATGTTACACTCTGGTCCCTGCTTGACTGTGGACACTATTGTGTCTCTGACTGAGGAGAAACTATTTTGAGCCTCTTTGAGAGATGGTGCTTGTGACGGAGCCCCTCTCAGAGTTGTCTTCAAAGACAAGGAGGCAGAAAAATCCTCCCAGGGGCTGAACATTAAGCAACACATCTCTGTATCTGCTCTAACCAGCAGAAGAGATTAGCCTGAACTAATGGATACCTGGGCAAAGGCTAGTGTCTTGACCAGATGACCAGTGACTTGGAATGACCATGGTGGAGAGCTTGCTGGCAAGGAGCTTTGGGCCAAAACGATGCAACTAATTGGTGCCCAGGTAAATGCTTACCAAGGGTCCTCCACTGTGAAGAAGGCTCATAAAAATCAGTTTAGCAAGATGACTTATTGCGAATGCTGGTCAGCTTCCTTTTCTGACCATATCAGTGCCTGCTCATGAATAAAGCGGTAATGGTGTCAATACAGAAGCTGTGCAAAACCTCATCAATAAGGACTTGCCCTCATCAAAGCCAGCCTTTTGTATCATGAGCTAATTGCCACTGCTGAGTGTCTGACATACCAGTGACAACAATCCTTAGCTTCCCAGTATGGTACCAACTCCCAAGGATGTCAGTTGCCACTTGGTAGTAGGTTGATTACACACCCTGGGACATCCTCAGTTACCAAGGGGGAAGGAATCCACCCCAACAAGATGGATACTTCTGAATTTGCATTTTTAAAAAATTTTAGTTATTTATTTTTGACTGTGCTGGGTCTTTATTTCTGGTGCAGGTTTTCTCTAGTTGCAGCAAGCGGGGGCTACTCTCTGGTTGCAAGTGCATGGGCTTCTCACTGAGATGCTGTCTTCTGTCGTAGAGCACGGGCTTCAGTAGCCGCAGTGCATGGCTTAGCTGCCCAGTGGTATGTAGGATCTTTCCAGACCAGGGATCGAACCTCTGTCCCCTGCATTGGCAGGTGATTCTTAACCAGTGGACCACCAGGGAAGTCTTGGATTCGTTTTGTTATCCTTCTAACACCATCATCTGGGGACTTACAGAACACATACTGTCATAATACTCCCAAAAGATATTACTTCTTTTTTTTTGTATATATTTATTTGGCTACACCAGCTTTTAGCCGTGGCAGATGGGATATATATATATATATATATATGTATACATATGTGTGTGTGTGTGTATATATATATATAACTTAGTAGGCAAACATTTTTCCACAAAGAAAAACTAGGTCTGGATGGTTTTACTGGTGAATTTTTCCAAATGTTTAAAGAACAGATAATTTTACCTTACAAAACCATCTAGAGAATAGAAAAAGAAGCAACTATCCTTTCTCATTTCATGAGACAAGCACAACTTTGATACCAAAATATGAAAGAAGAATTCAAGACAGGAAACTGATAGATCAGATTCACTTGTGGACATAATCACACAAATCCTAAACACTTTACTTATGCACGTAAATCCTGCTATTTATAAAAAGATAAAATATCATGACCAAGTTGAGTCTGTCCCAGGATGCAAAGTGGATTTAACATTAGAAAAACAGTCGCTGCCATTCATTGCCTTCACAGGTTAAAGGAGAAAAATTAATGACAATGTCATTAGTTGCAGAACAGGCATTTGACAAAATCCAGCGTTTGGTAATAAAGACTCTTAGCAATGTGGAAATATAAGGGAAGTTCCTCATTCTTATTAAGAGTATCTTCAAAAACTATAGCAAATATTCTCAATTTGAAAGTATTTCTTTTGCAAGATTAGAAGAAAGACAAGGGAGAAAACTATCACCACACAAATGATAAAAAGAAAAGATTTATGTAATTTATATTATATAAATTTATATATATATATATATATATACACTTGTACATAAAAATTTTATAATAGGAACTTCTGTTCATCTAGAGATACCATTAAGAAAAGTGAAATGACAAGATTAAAAACTAGGGAAAACAATATACAACATATATAACTGACATGTACAGGGACCTGGAAAATATGCAGAATTAAGAGAGATGCAAGTAATGCAACAGAAAAACGCAAAAGATTAGAACAAAATACTTCACAGAAAACTCAAATGGCCAATAGATGTATTTTCTAAAAAAGGTCAGTCCCACTAGTGATCAGGGAAAATGCACATTACAATACCACAATAATAACAATCCTAACAAGTGTGCTTATTATATAATGCAGACTATTTTAGTGCTGTGACTATAGCAACCAGCTTTAAACTCTCACAACAGACCTATGTGATAGGATGGTAGCTGTCAGTACTGATGTGTGTTGTGGGAGAAAACTTGGAAAGTCATTAAGTCTGACAGTAAAACACCTTCAACTCTCTTCATTTTCAAAGCTGTCTGGCACTTCTACATCTTTTGGAGCTCCAAGAGAATTTCAGGATCTGCTTGTCAGTTTGTAGAAACGAATCCTGCTCGGATTATGAGTTCAAGGGCACTGAATATATAAATCAATCTGGGGATAACTGACATCTTAACAATATTGAATGTTCCAATCAAGAAGATGTATCTTTCTATTTTCTTAGGCTTTCTTTAATATTCTTGGCAGTATTTTGTATTCAATAAACATATCTTGCACATTATTTGTCAGGTTTACTCCTAAGTATTTCATAGTTTTGATATGACTATTTTCATCTCTTAATTGTTTGCTGCTGGTATATAGAAATAAAAGTTATCTTTAACTGTAGTAATATACACATAACATAAACTTCACCATCTTAATCATTTTGGGGGTGGGGTCATGCTCGCTGGGCCACATGGCTCATGGGATCTTAATTCCTCAACCAGGGATCAAACCCAGACCCTGAGCAGTGAAAGTGCAGAGTCCTAACCTCTGGACCAGCAGAAAACCCCCAATCTTAACCATTTTTAAATGCAAAGTTCAGGGGAGTTCAATCCCTGGGTCAGAAAGATCCCCTGGAGAAGGAAATGGCTATCCACTCCAGTTTTCTTGCCTGGGAAATCCCATGGACAGAGAAGTGTGGAAGGCTACAGCCCATGGAGTCGAAAGAGTCGGACACAACTGAAGCAACTTGTTTTACGTATAGTCAGATTCCATTTGCTAAAACTTTTGAAAGAAATTTGCATCTGTGCATGCACATTCAGGAAGGACTTTTTTTTTTTTTTTAGTAATGCTTTTGTCTAGTATTGGAATCAGTGTAACGCTGGCCTCAGAAAATAAGTTGGGAGATATTCTCCTACAATTTTCTGGAAGAATTTATGTATAACTGGTTTTATTAAGTGTTTGGTAGGATTTACCAGTGAGAACAATGCCTGAAGTATCTTTGTGGAAGGTTTTAAAACTATAAACTCCAATTCGTTGATAGATGTAGGATTATTTGAATGATTTCTTGTATATCTTTTAGTAGACTATGTCATTCAAGGAATTTTCCCATTTAATCTAAGTTGTTCAATGCTGTGGTGTAAGGTTGTTCATATTATTCCTTACTCTTTTAATGCGTGTAGGATCTTTCATTCTTTTATATTTAATCTATTTTGGCCTTCCGGCACAGCACGTGGGATCTTGGTTCCCCAACCAGGGACTGAACTTGTGCCTCCTGCTGGAGAGGCAGAGAGTCCTAGTCACTGGACAACCGGGAAATTCCTGGATCTTTCACTCTTTATATTGCTAATTCATGTCTTATCTTTTTGCTTTCCTGGCCAGTCTCCTTAGAGTTTAATTGATTTCATTAATCTTTACAGCAAACCATCTTTCAGTTTCATTGATTTTTTCTTTTGCCTCCCTGCTTTTCATTTCATTGATTGCAACTCTTTATTGCTTCCTCCCTTCCATTTACTATGGGGTTATTTGCTTTTCTTTCTCTAATTTCTAAATGTAAAAGCTTGATTAATTGATTTGTTTCCACGCTTCTAATATAACTGTTTCGTGCTCTCAATGTCCCTCTAAGCACTGATTTAGCTGCACATTATGATATGTTTCATTTTTATTCACTAAAACACTTTCTAATTTCTCTTTTAATTTCCTGGTTGACCCATGTGTTGCCTGATTTGCAAACATTTGCTGATTTTCCAGATACACTTCTGTAATTAATATCCAGCTTAATTTCATTTTATCAGAGATCACATTGTGTACAATTTCAATCATCTTAAATATAGTAAAATTAGTTTTATGACCCAGAATATAGTCTATTATGACCCAGAATATTTTGTGTACACTAGTGAGCATGTGGATTCTTCTGTTGCTGGTACAATGTTCTATAAATCTCAGTTAGTTGACATTATTTCTCATGTTTTCTATATCATTACTCATTTTCTTTCTACTGATGTTTTTGATTAATTATTGATATGGGACTGTTTAAATTTTAACTCTAATTGTAGATTTGTCTCTTTTCGTCTTCTCCTTTTTTGCTTATTTTGAAGGTCTGCAAGTAGTTTCACGTACATTTATGATTGTTAAATCCTCTTGATGAATTGACCCTTTTATCATTCTAAAATATCCATTTTTATTCCTGGTTAATAAACCTCATTCTAAAATCACCTTTTTTATATTAATACATCTATTCCAGTGTTCTTTTTCAAATCTTAATGAATTTGTTATAATATCACTTCTGTCTTAAGTTTTGGTCTTTTGACCACAAGGCATGTGGGATCTTAACTTCCCAACCAGGGACTGAACCCACACACCCTGCTTTGGAAGGCAAAGTCTTAACCACTGTACCACCAGGGAAGTCCCTCCAATATTCTTTTTTTTTTTTTTCCTCCAGTATTCTTTTGATTAATGTTTGCCTGGTGTATCTCTTCTCATTCTTTATTACTAATTTGTCTTTGTATTTAAAATTTCTTCCTTATAGACACTACACATTTGGCTCATACTTTTACCCCATCTGATTATCTGTACCTTTTACTTGGATGTTTATACCATATATATTTAATATAATTGCCAACAAGGTTGAATTTAAATCTGTCATTTTTGCGACAGTTTTCTATTTGTCTCTTCTGTTCTTTGCTCCTTTTTCCTTCTTTCCCTGTTTTCTGGACTGAATAATTTTGTGACTCCATTTTATTTCTAGTATTGGACTAGTAACTATACCTCAGATTTATTATTATCCCTTGTAGTGGGTGCTCTAGAACTTATAATATGCATCTTCAGCTTACCCCAGTACCTGCAAATATTATGCACTTACTGTATGTGTAGTGTAAAATCCTATGACAGCTACTTCCATCTCCCCGGACAACACCATCATCCACTTTATTCTACTTATGCTTTAAGCTCCATGTGTATTGTCTTTAATTTGCCTTTAAATCAATCATAAGATTTTTTAAAAAATTATTCTTATCCACACATTTCTCATTTCTAGTACTATCTTTATACAAACCAACATTTCCATCTAATAAAGGATATACCCTTTCCTCTTCTTTCTGAAGAAATGTTTTCCACATTTCTGGCCATTCAGGTCAGTAATGATAACTGTCTTAGCCTTTTCTTTATGTGTCTGAGAAACTCGCTATTTTGCCTTCATCCCTAAGAGACTTTTTTTTTTTTTCTGAATGAAGAATTTCAGGTCGATTTTAATCTTTCAATATTCTAAAGATTTCTTTTCTCCTCGGTTATATCGTTTCTAATGATAAGCCTAATGTAATTCTGTGTAGCTTTATATATAAAGTGGGCTTCCCTTGTGGCTCAGCTGGTAAAGAATCTGCCTGTGATGTGAGAGACCTTGGTTCGATCCCTGGGTTGGGAACCCTGGAGAAGGGAAAGGCCACCCACCCCAGTATCCTGGCCTGGAGAATTCCATGGACCGTATAGTCAGCCATGGGGTCGCGAAGAGTCGGCCACGACTGAGCGACTTTCACTTTATATATAACGTGTCTTTTATTCCTCTGGTAAATGTTAAGATTCTTCTCTTTACCACTGATGCTCAGTAACTTTAGCATGACGTGCCTTGGTGTGGTTATGGTTTTGTTTATTGTGCTTGGTCTTCATTAAACTCCTTGAGTTTGTGGATTCATGGTTTTCATTCAATTTGGGAGTATTTCAGCCATTATTGCATCAAATCTCTCTCCTAACCCCAATAAAGGGTAAGTACAGCCTCAATACTAAGATGATACCCTACTGTGGACTCTACCCAAAGCTGACGGTGTTGAGAGCCTTCCATTCTGGCTTCTGGAAACAGATACTACTTCCACTCATATGAGAGCTCTGGGAATAGTTTTACGTGCTCTATTTTGGTGGTTTTTTCCCCAATTAATTTGTTCTCAATCACGTGCAGATGAATACTCATTCACAGCCTGCAGACACCTGGGGTTCTAGATAGATGCATCTTTCCCCTTTCTGGTTCCCTGTCCTGCAAATGTCAGCTAGATACCTTGCTCTCTCTCAGCAGTGATTTTTGCATCCTCAACTGAGCAATAATCTTGCTGGGCTCTGGGGCTGAGGTCTGAGCATGTCTCAGTGCAGTAGGCTGGGGCAGTGAGCTGGTTCCACTTTACTTCTCGTTTCAGTCACCATTGCCCTACCCTATTGTCCAATGTCTTAAAAACCATTGTTTCATATAGTCTTTCAGGCTTTGCAGTTATTTAAGGCAGGGAGGATAAACCCAGTCTCCAATACTTGTTCAAGGTCAGGGCAGAAGTTCTTACTTGCAGAGTTTTTTAAAACACAGAGCCAAATTCGTCTCACTCTCAGAAACTCCGATTCAGTAAGTCCAGAATAGAATCCTTGAATCTTTACTTATTAAAAAGTACTCAGGTGATTCTGATACATAGGAAGAACTGGAAACTTACCTTGATACATCAGGCAAAGGCCTGTTCAGACATTCTTCTAAAGAGAAGGAAGGACAGACCTTTTCAACACTTTTTCCTGGTTCTGAGTATGGTGGGGGTACTTACAGCAGGCCAAAGACCCAGCTGAAAACCACGAGGCAGGCAGGTACAGGATAAAAGCCCTACTCGGAGGCATCAACAAGCAACTGAAGGGACTGGACTTAAGAGGATCCAGTCTCGACTAAGGGGAAACTTTACACACAGGTCGGGGGACATCCTCCAGCACCTTTGTTCCTTGGGGAAATTCGAGGCCAGAGTCCGAGCTTAGGAACAGAGCCACAGAAGAGGCCCCGAGAGGCAAAGAGACCAGCAGCAACTGTGGCAGTTCATTAAGGTTGGAGAGACAGAATCACCAGACGGGCCAGACTTCCAGTGAAAAGGGACAAGTGAATAACTGAGCCCAAGTCTCTGCTGGTTACCCTCAAGTTTCTCTCTCTCTCTTTTTTAAAAGATATATGGATCTTTATTTTTATTTATTTTCTTGGTTGTACCTTGTGGCATGTGCAACTTCCCTGACCAGGGATTGAACATGGGCCCCCTACATGAGAAGCGTGCAGTCCTAACCACTGGGCCAGCAGGAAAGTCCTCCCTCAAGTTTCAGAAGATGCCTGAGACAGAAGGAGGTGTGTCCTCGGTTGCTTAGTCGTGTCCGACTCTTTGTGACCCCGTGGACTGTAGCCCGCCAGGCTCCTCTGTCCATGGGATTCTCCAGGCAAGAATACTGGAATGGGTTGCCATTTCCTTCTCTAGGGCATCTTCTGGACCCAGGGATCGAACACAGGTCTCCTGCATTGCAGGTGGATTCTTTACTTGCTGAACCAGAAGGTTAAGCCCTGGGAAAGCAGAGTGGAGGTTTTTGCCACCTCAGGGTTTTGAGGAAAGCAGCATTAGATTTCAGTGTCTGCAGTGACCAAGTGGGCTCCAGGGAACACAGACTTTCAGTTGGAACACCTGGAAGGCTGTTCTGTAGGAGCTGCAGCAAAACAGAAGGGGATCAAGTCTTGCCAAAACCCAATCTCAGCTGTGGTTTAAAATATGTGCACAATTAAAACCCATGATAACGGTGAACACAAAAGGGGAAGGATTAAGTGGAGGAACAATATTATTCTATGCTCTTAGCATTTGGAGGGAAGTGGCAAAAATAATCCTTTATAGTATGGTGTAATAAGTCAATCTTTTTGCTTTTTCATACTGTTCATGGGGTTCTCAAGACAAGAATACAGGAGTGGGTTGCCATTTCCTCCTCCCGTCGACTGTTTTCTCAGAACTCTTCACTGTGACCTGGCTGTCTTGGATGGGTCTCTTCAGCATGGCTCATAGCTTTATTGAGTTATGCAAGCCCCTTCACCACAACAAGGCTGTGATCCATGAAGGGAGAAAGGGAAAGATATACCCATCTGAGTGCAGAGTTCCAGAGAATAGCAAGGAGAGACAAGGAGGCCTTCTTAAATGAACAATGCAAAGAAATAGAGGAAAACAATAGAATGGGAAAGACTAGTGATCTCTTCAAGAAAACTAGAGATATCAAGGGAATATTTCATGCAAAGATGGGCACGATAAAGGACAAAAACATCAAGGACCTAACAGAAGCAGAAGGAATTAAGAAAAGGTGGCAAGATTACACAGAAAAACTATACAAGAAAGGTCCTAATGACCCAGATGACCACAATGATTGTGATCACTCACCTAGAGCCAGACATCCTGGAATGTGAAGTCAAGTGGGCCTTAGGAAGCATGATTATGAACAAAGTTAGTGGAGGTGATGGAATTCCAGCTGAGCTATTTAAACTCCTGAAAGATGATGCTGTTAAAGTTCTGCACTCAATGTATTAGGACATTTGGAGAATGCAGCAGTGGCCGCAGGACTGGAAAAGGTCAGTTTTCTTTCCAATTCCAAAGAAGAGCAATGCCAAAGAATGTTCAAATTATCATACAGTTGGGCTCATTTCACAGTAATTATATTAAATGTAAATGGACTAAAACTCCTGTTGAAACAAGGATAGAGCAACCATCCAATTTGAGGTTTAGCTGAACTCTGCATAAAATGTAGTTAACAGACAAAGCTGAAAAGGCAGGGATATCTAGAGTGAAATGTGGAAGGGGGACAAACTTTGAGCTGCCAGCCCAACAGGGCTGAATTCTGAGTAAGCCTGAACCAAGAGAAACTATCCTTTGGATACTGTGGCTTTCTTTTTAGCATGCAAAAGATGAAGACCTGAATCAGTCTTTTGAGAAGATTGCCTGAATGTGCCATTAAGTTATGCAAATGTAAAGCAAAGACTCTCTATGGAAGCTGTTTGAAAAGCTAAACTGTGCTTTGTTGTTGCAAATTGTTTTAAATTCTTGCTACTGTGTGCTTAAACTCCAGTCTGGTCTTTTCACAACAATGGCTGTGGTTAGTTTTCTTCCAAATTATCCAAAAGCAAACAAAAGCCATCTTAGTTATTTTCTTCAGAAGACCACACACTCACTCATTTTCTATTAGTATGACTTTAGCCGTCCTCTTTGGGAAATAGCATTGTTTTAGTCTTCTAAAAAAGTCTCTCCCACTTCCTGCCCACAGGTGTATTTTCATTACAAATGTCTCTCATTTTTCCTGAGAATTCATTTATCTAACTCATTTAGAATGGAAAGTACCCTAATAGATTATTTTCTATCCCCACATTTCTCTCCTCATTTGGGGATGCAGATTAGTGGTAGGTGAAGAAAAGGGTGATTCTGTAAATCTCACATTGTAATTACTGTTATCAATTGTCAGTGGTAGGATACTGAGTTGAAAACGTAAGTTTTTATGTTATTATTGAATGGCCTAGACCGTCTAAGATGTATAGAGGAATAAGGCTAAGGAATAGAATGGAGAAAAGCTATAGAGACAAGAAAAGTATAGGTTGAGACATAAACCAGAGAGGGCTGGATGGGGGTGGAGGTGGACATTCCACCTCTTCAGTTCAGTTCAGTTGTGTCCGACTCTTTGCAACTCCACGAACGGTAGCCAGGCCTCCCTATCCATCATCAACTGCTGGAGTCTAACCAAACCCATGTCCAAATTGAGTCGGTGATGCCATCCAACCATCTCATCCTCTGTCATGCCCTTCTCCTCCTGCCCTCAATCTTTCCCAGCATCAGAGTCTTTTCAAATGAGTCAGCTCCTTGCATCAGGTAGCCAAAGTACCGGAGTTTCAGCTTCTACACCAGACCTTCCAATGAAGGAGAACTGATCTCCTTTAGGATGGACTGGTTGGATCTCCTTGCAGTCCAAGGGACTCTTAAGAGTCTTCTCCAACATCACAGTTCAAAAGCACAGTTCCACCTTACTGTTCATTCACTAGCAACATCTTTTTGGACTCTGAACTGCACGTACAACACTACCCCACTGGAGATGCAAAGAGGCATCCTAGAATATACCTGGGAATACGCTCATAAAACGTAGATAAAAGACCATACAACAAGCGCAACACGGATAGGGCAAGCGATTCAACTGCAAAAGTTCACGAAGGAAACGTTAGGGGAGTGAGCCAGAGCATGGACTTTAAATAGTAAAGCTGGGATAAATCCAGGAGATGGTTGGGGAGAACAGTCTGGCCGGTGAAACGGTCCGGGGGCGGGAAAACGTGTCCACACAAAAGTATGAGTTATTTCGTCTGTCATCTGTCATGCACTGCCCTTCCCCGGAATGCAGATTAATAAAAAGGTCTCTCAGTAGTCCCTGCCACCGACGGGACACCAGACAAAGAAAACATCCGTGCGGCCAGAGAAGGACAGACGGGCCGTGAAAAGGGCCCCGTTCTCAGCTCGGCCGTAGATTCGGCAGAGAGCGGGCCCGAGCACGGCCAGGCGCACCGGACCAGCGAGTCGTGGCGGCAGGCTGAGATGCGCAGGTGACCCGCGCGGGGCGCACACCGGCCCCTGCAGAGCGAGATGGCTCTGCGCGGTCCAACAGGTCCCCCGGGGAGGGGAGGGTGAGGTCAAGGCGGCAGGGCTCCGCGCGCCGTCCAACTTTCGGCCCCGGCCCTCCCGCCTCGCGCCCTCTCCTCTTCCTGCTAAGGGATACCGAAGTGATGAACATCGAGCGGGGGACACCGAAGTGATGAACACTGGGGGTGGGGGGGCACCGAAGTGATGAACATGGCGGGGGGGGGGGACACCGCAGTGATGAACATGGAGGGGGGTACCGAAGTGATGAACATTGGGGGAGTCCCGAAGTGATGAAGGGGGGGACACCGCAGTGATGAACACGGAGGGGAGGGCACCGCAGTGATGAACATGGGCGGACACCGAAGAGATGAAGGGGGGGACACCGAAGAGATGAACATGGGGGGGCACCGAAGAGATGAAGCGGGGGACACCGAAGTGATGAACATGGACGGGGGGAGACACCGCAGTGATGAACATGGCGGGGGGGGGGACACCGCAGTGAAGAACATGGAGGGGGGGCACCGAAGTGATGAACATGAAGGGGGGGCACCGCAGTGATGAACATGGGGGGTACCGAAGAGATGAAGGGGGGGACACCGAAGTGACGAACATGGAGGGGGGAGACACCGCAGTGATGAAGCGGGGGGTGGGGGGGACACCGAAGTGACGAGGGGGGACACCGCAGCGATGAAGGGGGGGACCACAGTGATGAAGGGGCGGACACCGCAGTGATGAAGGGGGGCGGCTTCCCCGCCCTCCGCCCCTTTCCGGTCCCGGCTCCGGGGGGCCGCCCGCGGAGGCGGCGAGGAGCCGGGCTCGGTGGCTGTAAACACGGGGCGCCATCAAGACTTCGGATCCTACCGGATTTCCGCGCCGCCCCGAAGCCTCCCCGCCCGGGCGCGGCCCTCCGCTCCCCCGGCGGTGCCATGGGGCTCGCCGCGGCTGCTCCGGCCCCGGGGTGGGGAGCCGCCCGGCCCGGCCCGCGCACGGGCGCCCCCCGGCCGCCGGGGCTCCGGGCGCGCGGCGCCGCCTCCCACTTTGGCCTTTTGTACCGGCCCCACGTGACCCGCGCGGCCGGCTCTTCCCTGCTGCCCCCGCCCCGCCCTCCGGCCTTCCCCGGCGCCCGGCCCAGCCCTTCCCGCTCCGCGGCCGCCCCCCCGGCCCGCCCGCCGCCCGCGCGGCCCTCTCCTCCCCTCCCGCCCGCCTCCCTCCCGAGCCGTTCCCGCGCCCTCCCCCAGGCCGCCGTTCCCTCGCGCCGCCTCCCCTCCCCCCGCGGCTGTTCCGCCGCCCCGCCTCCCCTCCCCCCGGCCGGAGCGCACTGTCTCCAAGATGGCGGCCGTGTCAGTTCGGGGCATCTCCGCGGTCCGGCCCCGGGCCCCGGGCGCCCGGCGCTCTCCGCCCCCGGTAAGTAGCCGAGGGGCCGCCCCCCGGCCGCCCCCGGCCGCCGAGCCCGAGGCCGAGCCGCCCGGGGGCCCCGCCCCGCCGCCGCGCGGGCCCGAGTGGCCGCTGCAGGCCCCGCCGCGGCCTGCGCCGCCTCCCGCTGCTCTGCGCCAGGCCTCGGGCTGGGGCGCCGCGGCCGCCCCCTCGCGCCCGCCTGGCGCCCGGCGGCCCCGCGCCCGCGGCCCGCGGCCCGCGCCCGGGCCCGGCTCCGCGGAACGGGGGAGTCGCGAGGGGGCGGCGGCCAGGCCGCGGGCGGGCGGGCGCGCGGGCGGGCGGCCGGCCGGGGCTCCCTCGGGGCGCGCCCACCGTCCGGCGCCCGCGGCCCCGGTGCCCGCGCCCGGCCCCGGCCCGGCCGCGCGGCGCGGGCTGACAGGCGGCCGTGCGGGGGGCGCGGAGGGCGCACGTGCGGCGGCGGGTCCGCGCGCTGTCAGCCCGGGGCCGGGGGGCGGCGGGCGCCTGTCAGCGCCGACCTGCCCGGCGGGGCCCCCCAACCCCGCCCCGCGCCCCGCGCCGCTCCCGCCGGGACCCGGCCCGGCTGCGGGGCGCCCGGGAGCGCAGACGTGCGCCGCTCGCAACTCTTTCACGTGATTTCATTGTTAACTTCGTCCCTGGGTTCCGTGTTCCCGTCCGGTGGGAGCCGCCGGGCGGCCCCCCGCGTCTGCAAGCAAGCTGCAGGCTGGTGCCAACGCCAAGTTGTTGTTTTTTAAAGTTTTTCTCGCTCTTTTAAAAAAGAGAGCGCGAAGCTGTGTCTGGGGGTGGAGGGGGTTGGGGGTGGCGGGGAAGGAGGCCCGGGAGGACTGTCGGGAGCGAGGGGGCAGTTTCCCCGAGTTGGAGTTCAAGTCTGCAGGCGCTTTGCTCGCCGCAGACCCGGGGCCCCTGCGCGGAGCCAGGAGGCGGGCAGCGGCTGTCATTCATTCACTCTTCTCACCTGCGGGGCAGGTGAGCCGGTGCGGGACGGGCCCCGCCGCCGAAACTCGGGCTGGAGCCGCTCCTTTCTTTCAGCGCAGAGTCCCCCCCAATAATGAACTTCTCCGACTAATGCTTCTATGATTTCTGTCCTCTCGAGACGCTTCTCACCCAAATGTAGCTTAGTTCTCTCCTGGGGGTGGGGGTGGGGGCGCTTTTCAGCCAGAGCTCATTTAAAAATTAAGTCTTGCCTTAGGTTTGAGTGTTTACTCGAGCCTTTTCTTTCTTATCAGAGTTAATAGTACTATCGGTTTCCTAGCATCTTGTTAAACTTTTTGTTTTGAGTTTAGTGGCACTCTTTAAGGAAGGATTGCTGCGTGAGCCACTTTACGACATTGTTTATGTTGTAAAGGCTCCTCAGTATAAGAGTTCTCAGGAACATTTAGGTAAGGTTAGATTTATTTTTGGAAGCAAAGGAGTTATAGGGTTCATTATTTTGGTGATTTTTAAAAAGATGCAAATCTGCCCGGTTCTTTTGTTTGAAAGTGTTACTGACTTTGATCGTGGAGTGGCAACGTGTATATACATAATGTTTGTGTGTTTTTTTCCATTAATGTTCTCTTCAGGACAACAGTCTTGAATCATTATGAGATCTTCTCTTTACACGCAGGCAGTATATTTCCCCCCTCTGAACTCTACATTTGATATGTAAATAAGTGTACGTTTGAACCTAGGAATTTCCGGGCCATTCTCATTTCTAGTTTCTGTATCTGTAGATTGGTTGCGAACACTTTGACAGTTGTTGGACTCTCTCCAATATATTGAATGTTACTAGGAGAAGCTATCACAGCATGTGATTCTTAAAATCTGAATGGAATTGGCTTATTTTAAAATTCTTTATAAACACTTTTCACACTTGACTATTTCCATTGTTATTTTCTTTCCACTTGGAATGTTTATAGTAATAGTGTACTTAAAATATGAACTGTGCTGTGTGTAAATTTTGTTTCTTTTACTAGATGAAACAGCTAAAACACTTTCTCAGTGGTTTTCTGCCTTTCTTATTGACTATTTTCATCCAGTCTAAATGTCTGGAATTTTGAAAGATGAAAGATTCACTCTTACTTTCATTGCAGGATTCTTTCTACTAATTCAGGTAACTTGTTGACGTTCTGATTAGTTTGCTGGGGAAAGCTGTCAAGGAAGAGTTTTAGTTCATAGACGGGTGAGCGAAGATTGTGCAGAGTAGAATAGCCAGCACCCTCCGGTTAGTTATAGCCTGAGGTCATGTATAGTGCATCTCATCTTGTTTCCTCATCATTCATCTTTTTTTCCCTTTTCTTTGTTATCCCAATGGTTTGCACACATGATTGTTTTGAACAATAATAGAAACATGTTCACACTTTTACAGGTGCTCAGTGAACACGTTCTGTTGGTGTGCTTTAAAGGCTAGGATGCTTCAGTTATAACTTACTTATAACGTGGACCTTGATAGAAAACTGACTTTGTTTTCATTGTTTTTCAGGCATAAGATGCACATTTTTCTGCTGGGAATGAGATGTTCTTGAGTTCTCACACCTTTATGAAGAGACCCACATGTGGTGCTATTGAGAAGGTTGTTGGGAAGTTTGAAGACTTTTCAGATAGCAGGTTGTTTTGGTTTCTAAAGTAAAAGTGGGGAGGCATCTGTTTTGTGAAAGGAGGAAGGACCGAGGCCAGAAAACTTGTATGCTATGGTTAACTGGTTCC
Organism: Dama dama; assembly: GCF_033118175.1. NCBI lineage: Eukaryota > Metazoa > Chordata > Mammalia > Artiodactyla > Cervidae > Dama > Dama dama. The sequence goes on along the minus strand of NC_083712.1, from coordinate 42,662,402 downwards.
CAGCCTCCGCGAATGGTGTTTTCCGTGGTGTGAAACTTACGCAGCATCAGGATAAAGGATAGCGACTCTATGGATATACAGAATCCTTCACCATGGTAAAACTCGCCAACCCGCTGTACACGGAGTGGATTTTGGAGGCCATCAAAAAAGTGAAGAAGCAAAAACAGCGGCCTTCAGAAGAAAGGATATGCAATGCAGTGTCTTCATCCCATGGCTTGGATCGTAAAACTGTTTTAGAGCAACTGGAGTTGAGTGTCAAGGATGGAACAATTTTGAAGGTCTCAAATAAAGGACTCAATTCCTATAAAGATCCTGATAATCCTGGGCGAATAGCACTTCCTAAACCTCGAAACCATGGAAAATTGGATAATAAACAAAATGTAGACTGGAATAAACTGATCAAGCGGGCAGTTGAGGGCTTGGCGGAGTCCGGCGGCTCAACTCTGAAAAGCATTGAACGTTTTTTGAAAGGTCAGAAGGATGTGTCTGCATTATTTGGAGGCGGTGCTGCCTCTGGCCTTCACCAGCAGTTACGATTGGCTATTAAACGCGCCGTTGGCCACGGCAGACTCCTTAAAGATGGACCTCTTTATCGGCTCAACACTAAAGCAGCCAGTGTGGATGGGAAAGAGAGTTGTGAGTCTCTTTCCTCCTTACCTCCCGTGTCGCTGCTTCCACATGAGAAGGATAAGGTAAGAAGGGCGTGCGCATCAGTGTTCCTGGAGCTGGGGAAACAGCATGCTACAGAGCCACATTTCTAGGCTGTTCAATAGGGGTTACATTTGGCGTTCAGGGCCCTTTGTGGATAATCACTGCCTGGCTTTTATTGGTGAAATCTAGGTGGTGAGAACTCAATAGATGTGATTGTTCTCATACTTTGACATATTTGATGCCTAAGATTTCAAAGTGTAGAGTATTGCTCCGCCCAAAAGAACATACTTAGAATTAAAAAGTAACAAGCAACTTTAAAACTGTTATGTAAAAGTTTTTATACTAGCTTCCTGCTGAAGTTGCTGAGCAGCCAGATGCTGGAAACTCTGAGAACCTGTCTTCTTCCTTTCTTCCTTTTCTTACTGGCCAGGAATGAGACTGATTATCCTGACCAAAGTATTGGCAAAGCAGATTTAGCAATTCTTATTTCTGCTGTTTGTATTCTAATTTTGGGTGTGTGTGATTTTTTTGCATGCGATAAAGTCCTAAACATTGCTCATGACAGATGTAGCTGCATGGGTCAGGAATACAGTAGTCCACGTCGCTAAAGTTCTGGGGAGCTGGGAGTCTTGGTGCACACAGGTACCTTCCTGTGCTGTTTTATGCCGTTACTTTGTACAGCTGAAAGTATCTTCTTAACAGTTAACCTTGGCCCTTAAGTAGATATTCGGGATGAGGAGAGTTGTGAGTAGCTCCTCTTTGACCTGGTGTGAGAGCTGTGAGTTTATTTCAGGTGCTCAGAGTTGTAGTTCTGTGGGGAGTGGGTGTACTTTAAGGTTGTTGCACACCTTAGTGAGCGCCAGTAGCATCATCTTCATTTTGCTGAAGCCCACGGAGGCTGTTTCCAGCATGTTAACATTCTAAAGTTAATAACACTGAATGTATTTTAAATGTATTTTAAAATATTTGAGGTTTGATCTAGATTCTTGGAATTAATAACCCACCAGTAGATTTTTGTTTAAATAGCAATTGAAGATGAACAGTTTTTTTTTGGATGAAAATTTTAGAGATCTATTTTAGGGTTCCGTTTTCCCTGTGGGCTTTGAAATAGAAGCATTATCTTAACTGTTATTACCCTTAAAATGATTCTAATGGAGTCTTGAATTAATAGGCAGTCCCATTCATAACATGGTTCTGTACCATCGGAGCGTTCATTAAGGGTGTATTGAAAATTCAAGGTGGACAAGGAACTGAAATACTTCATTCTTTTAGTTCAGTGTTATAAGGATTGTATGAATTGTTTCTTGATCCCATGGCTGAAGTTAAATGAAATAGAACAATTGATTTCAACAACTGTTATCAGATGATCTCTAGGTTTACTGCATGGAAATGGGAAATACTTTATAGTTTAGAATGAAATCAGTGTCACATCTGTGAATCGGGTATTATAAATTCTTGTTAGAACTCCTGAGTGCTTTAATTTCTCTTGCTTGAATTAGGTATTTTAATTTTTAAAAATGTTAGCCATACATAAAATGTCATTTGTGCATATCTTTTTTTTAAAGGTAGTCAATATAGTACAGTGTAGGACAAAACTGAGTCTTAACACCCTAAAATTGTACTTTTGAAAGGGACTTTTGAAAACCATGTAATCCAACAGTCCTTATTTTGCTGCTAGACTGGAGACCTTTGCATTAAAAAAATATTTAATCCATTCGAGGTCTGCTGGTTTGCTTTGGTTAGAAATATCTCTTTGGCTACATATTACACTATTGTAAAGCAAAGTGACTATGGGAAAATTGAGTTTTGTTGAGTAAATTTTTGTGTATTTGTACTGGTCTGATTGGGAAGCCAGTTTACGGTAATTATCTACAAGTTAGGGTTAATGAGATCTTTTATATATTTTCTCATAGGAGTCTTATTTTCAGGGGTTAAGTTTTCTGTGTGACTTTCTCCAAAGATATGAAAAGCTCACATTAAAAATCATAATGCAGTAAACTTCAGGGCAGGGAATTATTCCTCCTATGAACAGATTATGTTTGTTCCTTTTGTTGTATTTAACTACTGTCTTCTTTTGTAAAAAACTGTTCAGTCAGTTCCCATTTGGAATTGATTGATGGCTGTTATGAACCTAGATGTTCTTTAAAAAATTATCCAGGTTGTATTTGATAATACAGGTAATTATTAATTCAGCAGAGAGTTACTGAGCACCTGCCGGGGACCGCGCGCTCTGCTTGGAGCTGCATGGCCTCACCTGGGGTCTGCCGTGCGCGCGTACCTGCTAGTCTGGTCGGCTGTGGGTGAGGGAGCAAGCGCAGGGACTGTGGAGTAGCCTGAGCAAGTTCCCCTTTACTTTTTTCCGTATCAGCTCTAACTTTTAATTTTTTTTTTTTAATTGTGATGTTAACCTTTGGAAGGAGCTATATGTTAACTTTTCAGCAACTAGTAGTTTTTGCTTTTCTCTGAAAGGGAGATGGCTGTGTACAAAAAATCTTGAGAGTTTTCATGAAGACACTTGGACTAAAGTGTGTCTTCACGTTGATAACTAGGAGAATCTGGAGATACTGTGATTGAAAAGTTTTATCCATGTTATGAGGGAAATTTCTGTGCTAACTTAGGGTGTGGTAGTTTATGGTGAGTTTGTTTAACTTGATGATTTGTTTATACTGTGCGCCAGGCATTACCTTACAGCCGCACATAAGTTAACTCATGGGATCCTCATACGGCTCAGTGAGATCGGTGCTGTTATTTTACAGGTGAAGACGTCGAGGCATAAGAGCTTCAGTAACTTGTCCAAGTCACAGAGGTGTTAGGTGGCAGACAGGGCGAGGTTTTGGACTAGGGCATCCTGACTCCAGAGTGTTTGTCACGGAGATGCCTGCTGCCTCCTGAGAGTCGTTCGGTATCACGCCTGTCCCTGCTCTTGGGTCCAGTTGTGAGTGTTCCTGGTGTTAACTGCGAGGCACGTGGGAGAGGACGTGTCCCGAGCTCCCCTTTCACTGTTTGTATCCCTTTCTTCTCTTTCTGTCATAGAATGGATTCTGAATTTGATTTCAAACCATCAGTAAGAATGTAGCAGAAGTAAAAGATTATGAATAATTTATTTTTGTATACCTGAGATCCATAACTAAAAAACAGTTTGGTCTATGTGACTTTTTTTTTCCCCCTTGAAGTTATTTTTCTGTTTGTATTAATTTTCATTTCAGATGGCCCTGGAGTCTTCTGATTTGTAGTTTGGGGTCTGTTGCGTGGCTATAATAGAGTGCTTTAATTTGGGACAGAATGTTGCTTTCCCTTGAATTATGGGCTATAGGTGAAGGTGATGTGTATAACTGCTTATAGGCAGAGGTGGTATGTGTAACTGGTTAAATAAGAACTTCTGCTTGCAGATTTCCTTTTTTTTTTTTGAAATAGACATTACTGTAAGAAAATTTGTTCATTTACTTTTATTTATTCAGTAAGTGTTTAGGTGACTACCACGAACAGTGCATTTATGATTTAGGTCCTGTTAGGGATTAAGGCAGACAGCATAGAAATGGGCAATAACTTTTTTTACACCGTTGTTTTAGTTCACAAAATATAACTTTTAGTTTTTACATTCACTGTTTTTTGGTGTGTGTAACAATTAGGTGCTGTGAATCTCTTGAGAAAGAATAAGATGTTTCCTGGGTGAGGCTAATTATTACCTGAGATTTGAATGGTCCATTAAAAGAATTACTTTGGACACTGAATCTTGGAAGGATCCATTTCCCTTTCAGGAATAATTTTCACCTTCATTTCAAATTTCCGGGTTCATTTTACACACAGAACAATGTACCTGAATATCTTTATTTTATGTTCCATAATACTAATCCAGAAAACTGCTCCTGTGGTGATCAGCCAGATGAGGAAACTGTTGATCTGTGGAGTATTGTGGAACAGAATTATATTTTGCTGAAGCATTGCAGTTGGGAAGGGAAGAGAAGATACTGTCAACCAATGTTATTGTTTAGGTCATTACCCAGCTAAGTGACTTGGAGCCAAAAGATTAAATGATAAATTGCTAGCCTTCTAAGATAAGTTATATTGAAATTCAGTAAACTCTTAGTAGAGTCCAAGTTATTCTATGTAACTGGAACTTGGCATTTTAAGTGCATAGAATAAATGAGGCTTTGACAGGAACTTTGATTTTTGATGTATAGATGCTGATTAGAATGGAAATATATTTTCAAGTTAGGAGAGTTAAGAATGAGAGCTTTGATTTAGCTATTTGGAAATGGCCTTAATCATAAAATTGTTTCACATTTTATGTGTTAGTGTAGTGGATCTGATAAAATTGTTTATAAATGTAAGCTTGGTAATGTTTTCAGATATTTTGTTGCTATGGTACTTTACAGTAATCGTCCATGCTGTTAAATTCAGGGGTCTGTTTACTGCTTGGCAGAATGCTTGTCTACTTAAAACATGCACACACATAGCAAATACCGGAAAGTGTAGATGCTACAGAAAAGTTGAGATGGCATAAATTAGTAGTAAAAAGTGGAAAAAGTTCTCAATTTAAAATCCTTATGAGAGCATGCAAGCAAGTGTATTTTATAGTATAATTATTGGGAAACTCTTTAAGATGCAAGTTTTAATTCTAATTCTGTGGGAGAAGGAATGGAGGATAATGACAACTGTATCACTCTTTAAGTGAAGAAGGATTACTTTAGAGAAAATTATCCTAACCATATGTTGCTGACTTTTTTTTTTTTTTTTCAAGTAATGGCAAGGATACAGCAACATGAATAATGTAGATTTTGTAATGTCAGCGAGTTTGCAACTGATTGATCTCAATAATCGTTATTTTCTTACATTATAGTTAATTACATTAATTGTAATTACAGTATCGTACATTTCTTACATCACTGTTTATATGATTTTTTGATGACCCTTAAGTGTCCTGGGTCCTGAGGAGAAGCTGGCTAGAAATAAAAATTTGTTACTAACAAGTCATTGAGGTGGGTTAAATATAAATGTGTGTGTGTGCATGTTAGTCGCTCAGTCATGTCAGACTCTGTGAGCCAGTGGACTGTAGCCCACCAGGCTCCTCTGTGCATGAAATTCTCCAGGCAAGAATACTGGAGTGGGTTGCCATTCCTTTCTCCAGGGTATCTTCCCCACCCAGGGATCGAACCTGGGTCACCTGCATTGAAGGCAGATTCTTTACCATCTGAGTCGCCAGGGAAGCCCTAAATATAAATTTGGTTAATATAAATTGACTTTGTCTCAGCAGACTTATTCTTATTAAAAAAAAAATTAAAAACAACTCAGGCAGAGGTGTGTTTGTAATGCAGCGTTTATTAAATACAGTCAGTTGCGCAGATATTTTTGGTCTCCGAGTTAGCCTGTGAGCTCTGTGTGCTTCGGTTGTGTTCCATCCACGATACACCGAGGGAAAACTCGAGCCACTGAAACAGCCTTTGATCAAAACTTCTACACTCGGCCACTCGTTGTTGAGTCATTAAGTCATGTCAGACTCTTTGTGACCTCACAGACTGCAGCCCGCCAGGCCCCTCTGCCCATGGGGTTTTCCAGGCAAGAATACTGGAGTGGGCTGTCATTTCCTTCTTCAGGGGATCTTCCTGGATCAGGGATTGAACCTGTGTCTCCTGCATTGCAGGCGGATTCTTTACCATTGAGTCACAGTTGCTAACACTTTGCTGTTCCTTGGGCCAGCTTATAAACTGATGAAATAAATGGAAGAAATTAAGGAAGACAGGTGGTACAGCAGATTGCTCTGGGAGTGGAGACTGAGATGACCTAACCTCTTTCTCTGCCCTGTATCTGGAGGCAGAGGAACTGGAAGCAGTTGCTTATAGAAACTATTAATAGGTAACATTTGTTAAGGCCTGACCATGTGTTGGCCACTGTTCTGAGTGCTTCAACATGCATGCACTTTCTTATTGAAGTCTCAAAAGGACTTTACATGGTTAAGTTTTATAGGCATAGTATATTTATATAATAGCTATTTAATAATACAAATTTTCATTATGGCGTCTCATAAAACACCAAATGGAAAATAAATGTATGCCAAATATATTATCTTTTTTCTTATTCTGCTGCCAGTCTTTTATTCGGTTCATCCAGACACGCGGGCCAGCACTTTTTTACATTGTATTGACTGTTAATACTATGAAGCAGACAGATAACAGAAACTGTGTCATGAATCCGGAAGAAAAATATTGTGTCATTCCAGGCGTCTTGCAGTTGTAAGACTCTCCACAGATATTTTTTCCTCTTGCTATTTAGAATACTGGCGAAGTGTAATTACACTGACCTGGTTCTTAGCTGTGTGAAAGAACTGAATCTGGGTGCCAAGTTTGCTGGTTAAACTAGAGTTAAAAAATTTTTTATCTGGTGAACTGAGAAATGTTTTTTAAACTTATAATGATAATACTTTTTATGCTCTGATTTGAAACTTCCTAAAGAACCAAATAAATGTTAGGTGTGGACTCGGCTGTGAGCCTCATTCTAGTAAAGCTGTTTACAGGTTGGCTGCGCAGGGGTGGAGCCGGCACTCCCAGGGTCTGCGGCAGGTGAGTGAAACCTGCAGCCACTTCACCTTCCGCTTCTCCAGCGCGGGTGGGCTTCGGGCTCCTTCAGCTGCAGCTGGTGGAGGAGGGAATGGCAGCCCACTCCAGTGTTCTTGCCTGGAGAATCCCAGGGACGGAGGAGCCTGGTGGGCTGCCGTCTATGGGGTCGCGCAGAGTCGGACACGACTGCGGTGACTTAGCAGCAACAGCAGCTGCAGCTGGTTCCCAGGAAAATCTAGGCTGTTTCTTCTGGGTTTTTCCTTTGAATGTCAAAGTTCCCAACAGATGGCTTTCATCAGCACTGTACATAACTCTGTAAATTCAAGTCCAAAGAAATACTTTTGGCTTCATTAGGGAACAGGTGAAGAAACAGTTCATAGCATGGCACTGTTTGGTTTAGGGTTGAAATTAAGCGTGGAGATTACAGGAGTGTAGCATTTAGATTTGCAGAATGCCATTCTGGGTCAAAATAGTTTTTAACTGCTAGCAATTACAGAAAAGGACCTGCTGTGAAAAAATAAGTCTGGCTATATAGTGTTGAGTAAGTTGTATTTTTCAACTATGATATATTTTATATTATATATTTATTTATATTTGTATGTTTTATATTAATTTTTAATTAAATGTGTTTTTATTAAAGTACATTATTTTTATTTTAAATAATGCTTACAAAGTATAGATAAATTCTCAGGAAGAAAAAGAATACAGTCATCTGCATTTTCTAAAACTTGGAGCCAGTAGCCATCTTGGATAAGGATGATTCTATTCTTATTTCACAAACAGAAGCTGAGGGCCAGAGAGGTTTACGAGTTTTGTTTAATGCCACACGGCAAGTTAATCACCTCTGGGTGATGCGATCAGGCCCTTCTCAGTTCTGTGCTTTTTTCATTAGGCTGTAGTACTGCTTTATAGTTTTAAGAGAGGAAAGAGTATAAAATAACATTGTTAAAAATCTCTTCTTTGATGGAAACCATAGGATGAACCCTGGTGTGGAGAATTTTGTTGATTTTTGTAAACCACAGATACATAAATCTGCTTGTTTCAGTGTTTGAAGACTCTGGAAAGTTGAACAGGGCTTTTTTTGGGGGGGGGGGTGGAGACTGAAGAGGAATTAGAAAGTTTTCTTCTGTTTTAGCTAAATATTATGAGAACATGTTAAACTACCCTAAAACTGGGAGATAAAATACTCCTTGAATTTTGAAAAAAATGTTCACTTGCAGTTAAGTCTGATTTTGAGAAAGTCACAGATGATGATTGAGTGCCTTGGGTAGTTGATTTGAACTTGAAATATTTAAGACTGAGATAGAAAGGGAGGGACAAGCCTTTCTATTATTAACAATTAGTGAAGTAATTTTCATCAAAGGCATAAATATGGTTGGCCTAGGAGTGTATGGTCTTATGTATGCACAGTATTTTGGTTCTGGATTTTGTAATTGTTGTTCAGTTGCTCTGTCTTAACTCTTTTGCAACCCCCGTGGACTGTAGCCTGCCAGGCTCCTCTGTCCATGAGATTTGTCAGGCACAAATACTGGAGTGGGTTGTCATCTCCTTCTCCAGCAGTTCTTTCTAACCCAGAGATGGAACCTGCATCTCCTGCATTGGCAGGTGGATTCTTTACCACTGAGCCCCCAGGGAAGCCCTGATTTTGTAACACCAGGAAACAGACTTTACAGGAAAGGCAACAGACAACAGGTCATGTTTGTCTTTTTCGGCTTTTATGACCAACAGTTCATCTCTGCATTACTTTTACTTTGTTGTAAAACCTAGCAAATGAACTAGAGAGTGGCAAATAAAAGTTAAGATTGGGGACAGTTACTTATAAAATAATTGGGTAGAGTAATATGGCACTATTTGGTTTGGGTTGAAATTAAGCATAGAGACTATAGGTGTGTAGCATTTAGTTTTGCAGTGGGTGATTTTAAGCTTCTTGGAAAACTTTGAAAGGAGAAAATGACTGCTATAGAAAGACAATCAGGCAGCCTAAAAAACCTTAAAATTGTTGCGTGTATGAAAGAAGACAGCTGCTTCCTTTACCTTTTGTGCAGAAGAGGGGGGTCCGTGTGCGTAAGGTGATTATCATGCTCACCCTGTAGGCTGCCTTTCCCTCCAGGGAGTAGGGAACTGCGGTTGACCCAGAAGGCTGCTGCTCAGTGTTGGTTTTCAGTTCTCTCTGCTTAGTAGAGCACAGGTTTGTCTTTTTTCTTCCTCGTTGGCTGCAGTGAGGCACCCAGCTCCTGAGTTTTCTAGGATCTGTAACAGAATTCTTGAAAACATCATTGCATTTTGTGTGTGTGTGTGTGTGTGTGTGTGTGGAGTGTAGCGCTGTGCTTTAGTAGTGTGTGTGTGTGTGTGTGGGTGGGTGGAGTGTAGCGCTGTGCTTTAGTAGTGTGTGTGTGTGTGTGTGTGTGGGTGGAGTGTAGCGCTGTGCTTTAGTAGTGTGTGTGTGTGTGTGTGTAGCGCTGTGCTTTAGTTGTGTGTGTAGCGCTGTGCTTTAGTTGTGTGTGTGTGTGTGTGTAGCGCTGTGCTTTAGTAGTGTGTGTGTGTGTAGCGCTGTGCTTTAGTAGTGTGTGTGTGTGTGGGTGGAGTGTAGCGCTGTGCTTTAGTAGTGTGTGTGTGTGTGTGTGTGTGTAGCGCTGTGCTTTAGTAGTGTGTGTGTGTGTGTGGGTGGAGTGTAGCGCTGTGCTTTAGTAGTGTGTGTGTGTGTGTGTGTGTGTGTGTGTAGCGCTGTGCTTTAGTTGTGTGTGTGTAGCGCTGTGCTTTAGTAGTGTGTGTGTGTGTGTGTGTGTAGTGCTGTGCTTTAGTTGTGTGTGTGTGTGTAGCACTGTGCTTTAGTTGTGTGTGTGTGTGTAGCGCTGTGCTTCAGTTGTGTGTGTGTGTGTAGCACTGTGCTTTAGTTGTGTGTGTGTGTGTGTGTAGCGCTGTGCTTTAGTAGTGTGTGTGTGTGTGTGTGTGTAGCGCTGTGCTTTAGTTGTGTGTGTGTGTGTGTAGCGCTGTGCTTTAGTTGTGTGTGTGTGTAGCGCTGTGCTTTAGTAGTGTGTGTGTGTGTGTGTGTGTAGCGCTGTGCTTTAGTAGTGTGTGTGTGTGTGTGTAGCGCTGTGCTTTAGTAGTGTGTGTGTGTGTGTGTGTGTGTAGCGCTGTGCTTTAGTTGTGTGTGTGTGTGTGTAGCGCTGTACTTTAGTAGTGTGTGTGTGTGTGTGTGTGTAGCGCTGTGCTTTAGTAGTGTGTGTGTGTGTGTGTGTAGCGCTGTGCTTTAGTAGTGTGTGTGTGTGTGTGTAGCGCTGTGCTTTAGTTGTGTGTGTGTGTGTGTAGCGCTGTGCTTTAGTAGTGTGTGTGTGTGTGTGTAGCGCTGTGCTTTAGTAGTGTGTGTGTGTGTGTGTAGCGCTGTACTTTAGTAGTGTGTGTGTGTGTGTGTGTGTAGCGCTGTGCTTTAGTAGTGTGTGTGTGTGTGGAGTGTAGCGCTGTGCTTTAGTTGTGTGTGTGTGTGTGTAGCGCTGTGCTTTAGTTGTGTGTGTGTGTAGCGCTGTGCTTTAGTAGTGTGTGTGTGTGTGTGTGTGTGTAGCGCTGTGCTTTAGTAGTGTGTGTGTGTGTGTGTGTGTAGCGCTGTGCTTTAGTAGTGTGTGTGTGTGTGTGTGTGTGTAGCGCTGTGCTTTAGTTGTGTGTGTGTGTGTGTGTAGCGCTGTACTTTAGTAGTGTGTGTGTGTGTGTGTGTAGCGCTGTGCTTTAGTAGTGTGTGTGTGTGTGTGTGTAGCGCTGTGCTTTAGTAGTGTGTGTGTGTGTGTGTGTGTAGCGCTGTACTTTAGTTGTGTGTGTGTGTGTGTGTGTGTGTAGCGCTGTGCTTTAGTTGTGTGTGTGTGTGTGTAGCGCTGTGCTTTAGTTGTGTGTGTGTGTGTGTGTGTGTAGCGCTGTGCTTTAGTAGTGTGTGTGTGTGTGTAGCGCTGTGCTTTAGTTGTGTGTGTGTGTGTGTAGCGCTGTGCTTTAGTAGTGTGTGTGTGTGTGTGTGTAGCGCTGTGCTTTAGTTGTGTGTGTGTGTGTGTAGTGCTGTGCTTTAGTAGTGTGTGTGTGTGTGTGTGTGTAGCGCTGTACTTTAGTTGTGTGTGTGTGTGTGTGTGTGTGTGTGTAGCGCTGTGCTTTAGTTGTGTGTGTGTGTGTAGCGCTTTGCTTTAGTAGTGTGTGTGTGTGTGTGTGTGTGTGTGTAGCGCTGTGCTTTAGTAGTGTGTGTGTGTGTGTAGCGCTGTGCTTTAGTTGTGTGTGTGTGTGTGTAGCGCTGTGCTTTAGTAGTGTGTGTGTGTGTGTGTGTAGCGCTGTGCTTTAGTTGTGTGTGTGTGTGTGTAGTGCTGTGCTTTAGTTGTGTGTGTGTGTGTGTAGCGCTGTGCTTTAGTAGTGTGTGTGTGTGTAGCGCTGTGCTTTAGTAGTGTGTGTGTGTGTAGCACTGTGCTTTAGTTGTGTGTGTGTGTGTGTGTGTAGCACTGTGCTTTAGTAGTGTGTGTGTGTGTAGCGCTGTGCTTTAGTAGTGTGTGTGTGTGTAGCGCTGTGCTTTAGTAGTGTGTGTGTGTGTGTGTAGCGCTGTGCTTTAGTAGTGTGTGTGTGTGTGTGTGTAGCGCTGTGCTTTAGTTGTGTGTGTGTGTGTGTGTAGCGCTGTGCTTTAGTAGTGTGTGTGTGTGTGTGTGTGTGTGTAGCACTGTGCTTTAGTAGTGTGTGTGTGTGTGTGTGTGTGTGTGTAGCACTGTGCTTTAGTAGAGTGTGTGTGTGTGTGTGGAGTGTAGCGCTGTGCTTTAGTAGTGTGTGTGTGTGTGTAGCGCTGTGCTTTAGTAGAGTGTGTGTGTGTGTGTGTAGCGCTGTGCTTTAGTAGTGTGTGTGTGTGTGTGGAGTGTAGCGCTGTGCTTTAGTTGTGTATGTGTGTGTGTGTAGCGCTGTGCTTTAGTAGTGTGTGTGTGTGTGGAGTGTAGCGCTGTGCTTTAGTTGTGTGTGTGTGTGTGTAGCGCTGTGCTTTAGTTGTGTGTGTGTGTAGCGCTGTGCTTTAGTAGTGTGTGTGTGTGTGTGTGTGTGTGTAGCGCTGTGCTTTAGTAGTGTGTGTGTGTGTGTGTGTGTAGCACTGTGCTTTAGTAGTGTGTGTGTGTGTGTGTGTGTAGCACTGTGCTTTAGTAGTGTGTGTGTGTGTGTGTGGAGTGTAGCGCTGTGCTTTAGTAGTGTGTGTGTGTGTAGCGCTGTGCTTTAGTAGAGTGTGTGTGTGTGTGTGTAGCGCTGTGCTTTAGTAGTGTGTGTGTGTGTGTGTGGAGTGTAGCGCTGTGCTTTAGTTGTGTATGTGTGTGTGTGTAGCGCTGTGCTTTAGTAGTGTGTGTGTGTGTGTGTGTGTGTGGAGTGTAGCACTGTGCTTTAGTAGTGTGTGTGTGTGTGTGTGTGTAGCGCTGTGCTTTAGTAGTGTGTGTGTGTGTGTGGAGTGTAGCGCTGTGCTTTAGTTGTGTGTGTGTGTGTAGCGCTGTGCTTTAGTTGTGTGTGTGTGTGTGTGTGTGGAGTGTAGCACTGTGCTTTAGTAGTGTGTGTGTGTGTGTGTGTGTGTGTGTGTGTGGAGCGTAGCGCTTTGCTTTAGTTGTGTGTGTGTGTGTGTGTGTGTGTTGTGTGTAGCGCTGTGCTTTTGTAGTGTGTGTGTGTGTGTGGAGTGTAGCGCTGTGCTTTAGTTGTGTGTGTGTGTGTAGCGCTGTGCTTTAGTAGTGTGTGTGTGTGTGTGTGTGTGTGGAGTGTAGCACTGTGCTTTAGTAGTGTGTGTGTGTGTGTGTGTGTGTGTGTGTAGAGCGTAGCGCTTTGCTTTAGTTGTGTGTGTGTGTGTGTGTGTGTGTGTGTGTGTGTGTGTGTAGCGCTGTGCTTTAGTAGTTTCCCAGCTTTCCTTTTTAGGACATCTTTAAATATATGATGTAGGGTTTAGATTCTCTTTCACCATTTTCCAGTTTTAGTTATTACTTTTCTTCCCATGCTAGTCTGTTTTCCTTTAATACTATAACATAAATCTAAAGTTCTGTTCTTTCTAAAGCAGTGGTTCTTAATACTAAATCCACTTTAGAATTACTTGAGGCGGCTTTAAAGAGAAACACCGAACCAGTTAAATTGGAGAAGGAAATTGCAATCCACTCCAGTATTCTTGCCTGGAGAATCCCATGGACAGAGGAGCCTGATGGGCTCTACATTCCATGGGGTCCCAAAGAGTCGGACACGAGCCAAGTGACTTACGCACACACACACACACACACACGTGGGCACACACACACACACAAGCCAATTAAGTTAGACTCCAGCAGTGGGGCCCAGATCTCCGTTTGCTGACACCTCCCTGCATGTCTGACGTGCAGCCGTGGTTGAGAACCACTGCTCCAGTGCTTAGAACCAGCATGTCCTGGGGCGGGAACTGTCGGGGTGGGGGTGGCGGGGGCGGGACAGGCGGGGAAGGAATTGCCTGTAATTGAAATTTCAAATACAGGAAACACTCTCCTGAATGCACTTTGAACTCAGGACGGCGTACCCCTGAATTTTGTTCTGGTCCTTGACCATAACGGCCCTATTTTTCCACCTTTCTCCCTTTTCCCTCTTGCTGCACCTGCTCTTTTATCTCTTGAAGGTCTCCCATGGGGTATGTTCTTCAAGGAAAGTTCCCTATGTGATTCTGCTGTATCCCCCCATGAATGCTTTCCTTCTAATTGCTTGGCTTTATGGTTTATCATTGCAGTTACTTGCTTTACGCCCGCATCAAATTGGCAAACCCCAACCTTGAAATTACGCCAACTGTTCTCTCCCTATGGGCTTCCCAGGTGGCTCAATGGTAAGGAATCTGCCTTGTCAAGCAGGAAACTCACATTCGATCCCTGGGTCAGGAAGATGCCCTGGAGGAAGAAATCACACTCCACTCCAGTGTTCTTGCCTGGGAAGTCTCATGGATAGAGGAGCCTGGTGGGTTACAGTCCACGGGGTCACAGAGTCGGACACAACTTCGGAACTATGCCACCACTACCGCCATTCGGTCCCTGCTCTTCTGTGGGACTCGATCATTTTGAGGAAAACTGTGCAAACTCGCAGGGTGGTAGGGTGCCACTTACAAGTTTGTGGTCTCCCCTCTGCCCTCTGTCTGTCTGCAGTCTTTCTCTTTGCAGGAGTTCAGGGTTCTCTCCAGCCCTCTGCCTCTCTCGTCTAACAGACACTCGCATGTACTCCTTCAGAGAGAACAAATGTCTCCAGCCACGTGGGCTCATCCAGCTTGACCCTCCCGCCCTACCCTGAATGCACGGTGCTTGTATTTACCCCTCCTCTGCCCGTTTAGAAGACACGAGGGAAGCGTCCAGAGGCAGCGTCTCGGTTTACGTGCAGGATCCTCTCCTCTCCTGCCCAGGAGCCTTGTTCCATCTTTTCACTCCTTGCCGTGTAACATGGGGACGTCTCTCCCGTCAAGTTAGAATAGAAACAAGCATCACTGCTCCAAATTCGCTCCGTCTTCACCCTGTCTCCTTCCCTTCATCATGAAGCTTCTTGGGAAAAAGTCTATAATTGTTCCAAATCTGTTGCAGTCTTGCCTTTGGCCCTAAGCACCATTTGAAACAGCTCTTATGGACAGTTTTCAGCCTTTATCTTTCCTGACCTCTCAGCAGCACTCAGCACTTGTTGATTATCCTCTCTTCCCTTGCCCTCTGCAATGATTCTTTCCTGGGTCTTTGCCCACTCTGCTCGTCTTCTGGTGATTGGTTTTCAGTTTACTGGCTTTCTATCCTTTGCTTTTCGCTTACATATTGAATTTCCTAAGGTTCTGTTCTTCGTCTCTTTATTGTTTTCACCTTCCTGAATTGTCTCTAGACATACCTTCTCTGTACTGATGACTGTAAATTCATTTGTTGTTCAGTTGCTAAGTTGTGTCAGACTTTTGCAGCCTCATGGGCTGCAGCATGCCAGGCTTCCCTGTCCTTCACTGTCTCCTGGAGCTTGCTCAAACTCATGTCCATTGAATTGGTGATGCCATGCAACCATCTCATCCTCTGTCGCCACCTTCTTGTGCCCTCAATCTTTCCCAGCATCAGGGTCTTTTCCAATGAATTGGCTCTTTATGTCAGGTGGCCAGAGTACTGGAGCTTCAGCTTCAGCATCAGTCCTTCCAATGAATATTCAGGGTTGATTTTCTTTAGGAGTGACTGGTTTGATCTCTCTGCTGTCCACGGAACTCTCAAGAGTCTTCTCTAGCACCACAGTTCTTATGCGTCAGTTCTTGAGCGCCCAGCCTTCTTTATGGTCCAGCTCTCACATCCATACATGAATACTGGAAAAACCATAGCTTTGACTAGACAGACCTTTGTCGGTAAAGCGATGTCTCTGCTTTTTAATACACTGTCTAGGTTTATCATAGCTTTTCTTCTAAGGAGCAAGAGTCTTTTAATTTCATGGCTGCAGTCACCATCTGCAGTGATTTTGGAGCCCAAGAAAATAAAATCTGCCAGTGATTCTGTCTTTTCCCCTTCTGTTTGCCGTGAAGTGGTAGGACTGGATGTCATGATCTGCGTTTTTTGAATGTGAGTTTTAAGCTGGCTTTTTAACTCTCCTTTCACCCTCACCAAGAGGCTCTTTAGTTCCTCTTCATTTTCTGCCATTAGGGTTATATCACCTGCATATCTCAGGTTGTTGATATTTCTCCTGGCGATCTTGATTCCAGCTTGTGCTTCATCCAGCCCGGCATTTTGCATGATGTACTGTGCATATAAGTTAAACCAGCAGGGTGACAGTATACAACCTGACCTACTCCTTTCCCCATTTTGAACCAGTCCATTGTTCCATGTCTGGTTCTGACTGTTGCTTCTTGACCTGCATACGGGTTTCTCAGGAGACAAGTAAGGTAGTCTGGTATTTCCATCTCTTTAAGAATTTTTCACTGTTTGTTGTGATCCACACAGTCAAAGGCTTTAGCGTAGTCATTGAAGCAGAAGTAGATATTTTTCTGGAATTCTCTTGCTTTTTCTATGATCCAAGAGATGTTGTCAGTTTGGTCTCTGGTTCCTCTGCCTTTTCTGCATGCACCTTGTGTATCTGGAAGTTCTCAGTTCACATTCCGTTGAAGCCTAGCTTGAAGGATTTTGAGCATGACCTTGCTCACATGTGACATGAACACTGTTGTGCAGTAGTTTGAACATCCTTTGGCATTGACTGTGGCCTGCCAGGCTCCTCTTTCATGGGATTCTCCAGGCAAGAGTACTGGAGTGGGTAGCCATTGCCTTCCCCAGGGGATCTTCCCAACCCAGGGATCGCACCCAGGTCTCCTGCCTTTTAGGCAGCTTGTTTACCATCTGAACTACCAGGGAAGCCCCAAATAGGCAGTGCGTCATGAAGAGCATCGTCCTTGAGTGAGGGTCTTGCTCGTTTCTCTGTTTCCTTCCAGTCTTAGTGCATGTGCTGCCGAAGCGACCGCTCTGTAAGTTCGTGTCTTAACCCTAACCTGTCTTTTGATCTCTGGGCTTACAGATCACACTGTGTTGTGTAGTGTCTTATCTCAGTCCCTTCAAATTCGTGATGACCCAGAGGAAGCTGATCACCCTCCTCAGCTTGCTCTTTTGATCTCATGCTTTGTGAGAGGCATCACCCTTGACTCTGATTCCTAGCAGGATGGAACTCTGGTACCGTCTTCTGCACTCACGTGCCGCTCTTTCGGATTCAGTTCTAGTCCATCCCCAGTCTTTGCTCCTTTACTTCTTTAATACCTCTTAGTGAACTTCTTGTTCACTCCAGCCGCTCCTCTCGGTGTGTGTCCTCACCGTTACTCTCCTGACCGAATAGCTTCCTCCAGTATCATCTCCGTCCGATTCACAGGAATCATCTTATTAAGAAGCAGTTAAGAACAGAGGCTCAAAAACCAGAGTGTCTGGGTTTGCATCTCCTGTTGGTACTGCTTGCTTTATCACCTCACATCATTTGCTTAATTTTTCTTTGCCGCATTTCTTTCCATAGAATGGGGATAATACAGTGCCTGTCTCATAATGAAGCTCTGAAGACATGATGAGTTAATACAGTGTACGCCAGTGTGGTCTAATAGAGCGTTGTACGACAATGGCTGTACTCAAGGCAGTAGTCACTCGCCATGTGGCCCTTGAGCCTGTGAGATGTGGCTGGTTGACTGTAGAACTGAACTTTAAATTTTCTTTACTTGTAATCTAATTGAAATAGCCCCCTGTGACTAGTAGCTGCAGCCGTGAGCTGCACAGGCCTCGCGCTGCATAAATGTTACCCGTTCCCCTCTTTCTGAGACTCTGCTGAAGATGCTCCGTGCCACGTTCTGTGGCGTGAAGAGTATGTATGAATTTGAGCCCCCATCTTTACCTCCCGTGTTGCTCCGGACTGTCTCCTGTGGCGGCTTCCAGTGCCCCCCCACCCTCCATGTCCTCGATGCGGTGCTTCTCAGAGTGTGGTCCCAGGGCCAGAAGGAGCAGTGATGTCCCTGCAAAACTTGTTTGAGGTGCAGATTCTTGGGCTGCTCTCATGCCTACTGAATCACACTCGGGGGGTGGGGCACAACAGTTGGTAGGTTCATAAGCCCCCCAGTTGATTCCGAGGCGTGCGTGCCAGGGTCTGAGAAATGCTGCGCCTTCCCAACTGCCTGGTGTTCCTCACGTCCACTGTGTTTCTCCTGCTCCTTTGTTTTTCTCCTGTCTCGAGTCCTTTTTCTCTTCTTCTCCGGTCAGCTCTTTCTTAACTTTGAAGACTTAGCCTCGGCATAGCCTAGGCGTGTTCTCTGCTCCCTGTCACCCGTCTTGCTTCCAGGCTGACTTAGCCAGTCCTTTCTCCAGGAATGGCTTCTCCCTCCTGCGCTCCCTCCCTCAGGCCCCTGATGTTCTGAACACCCCTCCTCATAGCCCGTTTGCATCATACGGATAGTGAACTGAGGATCTGGTTTGTCATCTCTGTACCCCATCCATCTCGCACGGTGTTTGGTGCTTTGCACGTATTTATGGAGCGTCTTCCAGGTGCCAGCACAGTGGTCCAGGTCCTGAGTGAGGGAGATACAGCCCTGACATTGATGCTCGCAGTGGTCAGGCTCTGGCGGACTGAAGCAGTGTGCTGTGGAAAGGCAGAGGGGGTGGGGAAGGTGAGGGGAGCCTTCTCAGAGGAAGTCACATGTGAGCAGTTAGAAAGTAGGGAAGCAAGTGGGTGGGGTGGGAAAGAGAGTGGTTCCTGCAGAAGGAACAGCATGTACAAAGGCCTAGAAGCAAAACATTGTGGGCCCACAATAAACCTTTAATTGAATATGAGTTTAAAAAAAAGCAAGTCACATGTCTAACTTTTGAAGTGCTACACTCTCCCCAGCAAACTTTAGTTCGCACTTTATAAGCTGCTTTTATATTTGATATCATGCTTTCTTTGAGCTGATGTTTAGAGGGTAACCTCCAAGCCAGCCGAATACATTTATCTTTTTTCTTTCTTCCTTCCTTTTTGCCTTTTTTTTTATGGTAGAATAAAGAATTCATCTAAAGCATTCTTCTACAAAGTGAGGGACACATCAGTGCTAGCAGAGGTAAACGCATTCCTTTTAGTGCATAAGAATAGGCCAAAATTTTAAGCAAGCAACTTCAAATTAAGGGCATTGACGAAGCATGTCCATGGGAAGGCTGAAAGGTGGCCAGCATGACCATCGCAGCTGTGGGCACTCCTGCAGCCCCACTCTGTGTTGGCCCTTTTTACCTGTTGCTACCATCCCAGCCTTCTTGTTGCTCTCATTAACCCTCCATTTTAAGGGCATCAGTCCTTGGTTAATGTGCCATGTAAGTTCCCTTTTTGTAGCTGTTGAATGCCTGCTTTTCTCTGTATGAGACTTTATATATGTGCTTTTTAGTAAAAAACTCATCTTTTACTCTCGGAATGCTTTACAGGTAGGTTGGCTCCATCAACTACTAATTTTGGGGAAAGAAAAAAACACACAGTTTTGTTTATGATAACTTCAGCTATGCAGAAAACTGCTAACATTAGCCTAGAAAGCTAGAGAAGGGAAAAGAGAGTCTTTTCCCCTAAAACTTTATATGGGTGGTAATAACATGTTCTGAAGTGTTCCACAGATTGAAACAAGTGGCCAGGTTTTGCTTATTCAGAATTGTGTGGTTAGTTAAGGGAATAAATATAACTAGAACCAGATCGCTCTTTTTTTTTTTTTTTTTTGGTGGTATCTTTGGTTTGGCTATCAGGGTGATGGTGGCCTCATAGAATGAGTTTGGAAGTTTTCCTTCCTCTGCAATTTTTTGGAAGTTTAAGAAGGATAGGTGTTAACTCTTCTCTAAATGTTTGATAAAATTTGCCTGGGGGGAAGCTGTCAGGTCCTGGACTTTTGTTTGTTGGGAGCTTTTAAATCATGGTTTCAGTTTCAGTGCCTGTGATAGGTCTGCTCATGTTTCCTGTTTCTTCCTGAACCACGTCTCTTTCAAGCCCAGTACTCCTTTAGCCACATTAGGCTGACTCTTGTTCATGAAAATGACAGCGTTTAAAACAAAAAAAAGTGGGTGCTTCTTCAGCGTTTTTGGTTACATACATCTATTAAACCACGTATCAAGTCATACATATTATTAATCCTTATATCCAGGTCTTGACACATTGTTAGATGCTCAGAAAATGTTTGTTGCGTGGAAACTGTCAGGTTTAAACTGGGAAGGGGAATGATAGAAATAAGGTTGGGTTTTTTTTTAATTTTTCTTTTTAAGTATTAAATCTCCTAGTGAACTTAGAAGCTGAAACCATTTATCCTCTTAAAATATATAGATTGAAGGGAGAGACAGTTTTTGATGGTTTCTGCAAATACTTGACACCTCAGCTGAAGAGTGCCTCCTGCTACTTCCTTCAGGGTAATATTTGTTCTGTTACCCATGTAGTATTTTAAAAGTTAAGAAATTATGTTTCCCCAACAGGTAATACATTCACTAGTACGTAAAACTTTAAAAAAGAGGAGTATTCCATGAGACATGGTCTCCTAACTCAGTGCCCTAGCCGACCAGTCCTCTTCCTGGGTGGCGTCAGTAAGTTCTGTTTTGACCTTTCACAGAGATCTGTGTGTATGTAAGCGGTCACTCCATATATGCATTTTTCCCTTTGTGCCCCCCCCCCCCCACACACATACAGCTGATAGTGTATCTTAACGTACTGTTCTGCACCCTCCTTTTATTTTCCTTCCTGCTTAATGACATAGTTGAAGTGTATTCCGTATCAATACATGAAGTTTGGTGGTATTCCCTTGTGTGGGTGTGCTGTAATTCATATAACTAGTCCCATGCTGATAGTCATTTGTTTCCAGTTTTTTTGTGACTACGAATAGTACTCAAATAACCTCCTTTGTTTGTTATTTTACTAACAAATTCCTAGAAGTGGAATGATTGGGCAGAGTGTGTCTTTCTTTGTAATTTTGGTATTTCTGAATTTCTCTGCATGGAGATTCACCCACTGTGTGTGTGAGAACACTTGTTTCCTCACACCCTTTGGAACAGTTTTTTCAAACCTTTTGATCTTTGGCAGTCTGATAAATGCATAATCGTTACCCATTTTTGACTCTGTTGTTTCACTGTCATTGAAGTTTGCTCTTCTAAGCTAGTGACCAGAGACAGCCTCTGATTACCTCTGATCCACCACTGAACCTTTCTGCTACTAGGCTGTTTTAAGCCTCATTACTTAAAAATATGCAGTTTTTAGAGATTGTTGTAAATCTTTTTTTTAACTATTGCCTTAGTACATAGGTCTTCTTGCTGAATTTCTCTGTAAGCAGTGACTTACACTGATAGATTCCTGTTGGGTAGGATGAGCCCGCCTTTGCCCACCATGGAAATCTTAGCCTGTTGCTTTATTGCTTCTGGCAAGGAGTAGATGATTTAGTATGACCTTGTTCATCAATCTTTTTAAGTGCTTACATTTAAAAACACATAATTTTGAATAAATATTGTATGCTGGGTAATACGTTTAGGTCATAGCAACCTTTTAAGGAAGGTTGTCTATTTTATAGAGGAAACAAAGGCTCATAGAGGTTGAGTGATTTGCCCAAGGTTGTATAGTTTTAGTATGTATGTGCCAGAATGTAGAGGCTAAGTGGGGTGGTCAAAAGAAAAAAACACTATGAATTCAGAATTGAGATAAACTGAAACTCTGGTAAACTGGTGCGGTGGTTTAAAGTGCTTCCTAAATTATCATATTAATAATTCCGATTAGCTTAATGCTTATATTTAAGAGCACATATCTTGACCTCATTGATTACTTATTGTTTGATCTTTAAATTACTTTATCCTCCATGAGCTTTAGTTCCTTTCCTGTAGAAGAGAAGTAACCACCTTATGCATCCAGCAACTGATTATTAAAGATTGTTTCAAGCTTGAGCAAGTCATGGCTCAGGTGGTTCCTTTTTCTTTTGCTTTCACTTTAAAAAATAAGCAGCAGGAAACAGTGCTGATTTCCCTCTCCTTTCTCCAGAAAATACCAGAACAAAACCAAACAAATTGATTTATTAACCCACAAAATACTGCCATCATATTTTGAAGGACTGAAGTTTTCATGAACACATACCCACTTTTAACAGGACATGGAAGCAGACGTCTATATAGATTAAAAAACATATTTCACACATCTATAATCCATTTAAGTTAGGGTGGATAGTCTCTGGTCATATTCTTGTAGAAATAGGAATGATATATGACAATCCCTCCTTTGGCCTTGTTTTTAAGTGACAGTATTACTCTCTTCTCTAGTAAAAATAACAACCAAAAAACCAACAACCCTCGCGCCCCCCACCCCCCAAGGGTACCCCCTTTGCTAAAGTTGGCAAAATAAGTCTGTATCTTGTATCTTGAAGTTCAAGATAGAGTAAGGGTGAAATCTTAGAGCTGTTGTTTTTCATTGTGCAAAGCAACCTGGCCCATATTTAAAGTCCAACCAAGGACTTTAATATAATTAAGCACCATGTTGTATAGTACTGCTCAAGTTTTCATCTGGAGATCTTGTTAAAATGCAGTTTCAGGTCTTTGCCTGAGATTTGCCATTTCTAACAAGCCCAACAATTCTACTGCTGCAGAGAACACCCTTTGAGCAGCAAGCTTCTGTAGGACTGAATTTCTCCTTTACTCTTGACTGATTGTCCTAAGTCATATGCTTAATTTCAGATACTAAGCAGATTTCCCCTGAAAGTCTATGTCCCAGGCACTGTGCTAGGACTGGGATTGTAATGAGAATGCTAGGGAGACACTGCTGTCCGTCAAGGGAAAGCCACGGAAATAAAAAGAATCAAGTAGTGAAGTTGTGATAGACATGTCCAGGGAACTCTGGTGCAAAATCTAAGTGCAAAGCTACTTTTTAAACAGGTTTATGAAGATCCTCAAACTGGGTTGTCTGATATGTTGTCATCTAAGTTCTCAATAGATGTAAAGTGAAACTGATTGAATTGTCAGTCTAAAAGAGATGTTGGCAAACTTTTTTGTGTGAAGGGCCAGATAGTAAATATTTTGGTCTGTCTGATCACTCTGTGTCTCTGACCTGACTACCCAGCTCTGAGCAAAGCAGCCACACATATCTTCTCGTAAGACTTTGCCTGCAGAACCACGGGCAGGCTGGGTGTGGTCTGAAAGCTGCAGTGTGCCCACCCTGTTTATCACACCTTGTATATCACACTCAGTTGTAAGTTGTGTGAAAAATAACTTAAAGTAAGAATGATTTATTTGAAAAATATGCTCTCTTGGAACATGTTCATTTACCTAGTGATACCCCTGAGAATGGATCATGCATGTAATTGTCGTTTGTTCTGTGTATCATCGGGAAAAGACGGGTAAAGAATTATAGTTAATACTCTTATTAAGAGCAGCTCAAATGCCTGTTTCATCCTTTTCTTATATGGGGAAAGAAGCTATAACAGGCAAGAGGGATCAGGGAGTTTCAGTACAGCTATGTAATGAAACATTTCCATAATTTACTTTTTTCTGGCCAGTATTGAAAAACATGTAATTTCTGGATCAAAAGAGAATGACATTGTTGGGTACCCAGATCAGTTACTATCATTTAAGGTGATGAATAGAATTTAGGCTCTGGAGTTTGCTTTCTGGTCTCGCCACTTAACTAGTGATCTTGAGCAAAGAATTTATCATCTCTTTGCCCCTCAATTTCTTAATAGGATCATGTCCCTGAACACAGTTTTGGGGATGATAAGAAACGCTATTTGATAGCACTGGTAAACAGTAGGCCCTCCATTATGATCTGCTTGAAAATTTAAGGAAAAAAGTCTCTGTCACATAAGAATGTTAAAATTTTCTTGGTGGTAAAAAAAAGTGGTGGAAGAGCATGCTCAAAATAACATGCAGACAAATGTAAGGCCTCTTAATAGAGAAGTAAGTAGGTAAGAATCATTTAACTCTCGAACTGAAGTCTTAGAAATTCTTTCAATTCAAATTTGTATTTTTACAGACAAGAAGAGATTACATGACTTCCCCTACGTATCTCTATGTTGTTTTTGTAAATAGGTAAAGGAGGAGACACATTCATCCATTAACCAGATACTACTGGCTCTTGGTTAGGAATTTCTTTATCTCTAAGCTAAATTCATCTTGTTTCATTTTAAGCACTTAATAGCTTTCTTTGCTTATTTTGAACCCTTGGTAAATGTTGACTCAAATAATTTTGTCTTCAACAGAGATGAAGAGTAACTATAGTCCTGACTATAAATTAAATAATCTTGATTTATTTAATGTTGTCACTAGGAACACATTTTTAATGACATATTTGTAGTTCTTTTAGCTTGGTTTTTTTTGCAGACTTAAAAATTTACAATAGTATTAGTCTTTTTTAATTGCATCAGTGGAAGGGAATACTGACAAGCCAAAAAATGATGCATTATATATATATGTTTATAATAATTACTATTTAGTGGCTTAACTCAGTTCTTTTCTGTCTTGGGTTATTGTAGTTGTCTTTCAGCTGCCTTCCCTTCATTTATCCAATAAATAGTTAATGATACCTGGCATGATAAATGTTGCAAATTGAGTAGTGAACCAAATGGGTAAAAATCCCTGCCCTCATAGGGCTTGTATTACCTGGCAGACTCCAATCTAGCCTTCTGAAGCTCACGTCTGTACTGTCTGATTATTCTCTCTAAAGTATCCCATCTTCCATTGTTTAGAATCTTCAAGCCCATTGGATTTCTGTTACTGTGTGGATAAAATTCAAGCTCCTTAGCCTTTTTGCAGCTTCATCTGTTGACACAGTATTCTTGACCTACTGCGTTCTCTTGCTTTTCAGTTTTTATATGTATTTATTTCTGTTTGGAATGTCATTCTTTTAGACATTCCTCCAGACAAAACCAAAAATAGCTAATAAACCGCCTTGACTGACCCACTACCACTACTGGTTTGGTGAGATGACTTTCTTCCTGTCTGACCATGGCAAATATATTCTCATGGTATGTTAGGCATGCTGGTTTTTCTCCCTAGATTATGATAGTCCATTTAGCTGCATCTCCTACTGGAATTAAAAGCAAATTGCTTTTTATTTCTTTATTTTTCAGTGTCTGTCAAGGGACCTGGCTCGTAGTTTGAAATATCCATTGAACGGTGAATGAAATGCATGAACTTCTTCTGTCTCAGTACCATCAAGATGTCTAGAGAGTGTTGGGGGTTCATTCAATAAATACTTGAATTTGTTGAGTGCTTACTATGTGCCAGGCAGTAGATAAATAGATGACTTGCTCTCAGATGAGTCTATGATAAGACTTAACAACTTCCTGACTTTTACACACACACACACACACACACACACACGTCATAAATAGTACAGATGAATTAATAGTTTGTACTATCAAGTATCCAGTGTTGATGATATCTTTTAAATACAGCAGTGTTTTAAACTATTGAATAGAGACTGATGAAAATTTGGGGATCCACAAACTATTTTAAGGTCATATGAAGAAGGAATGTGAGTCCTGGTTTATCAGGAAACCATCTGTGGACACCTTCTGGTAAGATTAAGATAGTGCCCACATCCAAACCTGGAGGAAGGGGTTACTAGCCTGGAAGAACATTTTGGAGACCACAGTGAAGTAACCTTTAAGAATTACTGCATCACTGACACCTGGATGGTTGAGAGAGTGACACTGTAAACGAACAAAAACCACCAACAAAACATGAGCACTGATAGCTCGGAACAGAAGAGTGTTCCAGAAGAGACGAACTCTGAATTCAAAAAAGGTGTAAGACACTGAATTTTGCTTTCATTTTTCTTTCTTGTTTGCACAAGATTAATATATGGTAAAATATGTCTAAATAAGAATACTTACAATATGTTTACATTAAAAATTTAAGTAGTTAAGAGTTTGGAAAGAGCTGGAGCGGGGGGATTGGACATACAGATGTGTACGAAAGCGCTAATGTTTTTTGCACCCCTCAGAGATCCAAAGTTATTTGGATCGTTTGGTAGCATACAAAATATATTTTAAACAACTGTGCTCATTAAATCATTGTATTTATTATCTTTAAAAATGTGAAGGCTGCTAAATGTTTCCTTCCCCTGATTAAGAACAGAATTTTGACCTTTAAATGTTACCCTTGGAGAAAAATTTCTTCTGTTCCCCTACCTCTCACCTTTGTAGCAGAGTTATCTACTTGTATATCTCAAATTTCACCAACATCCCTCCTTTTTAAAAAATAATAGTCTAGTCACTTTCATATTGCATTTCTCTTTGACTCTTATGTTACACTGTGGCTTTTGTGTTTGTAACTGTTGGTCTCTCAAGTTGTTTTATGTTTATAGAGATGTTAAAAATGTTTTGTATCCTCATGCTGGTGTTTTCAGTTCATGGATATGCATATGTAAATCTACAGTTTTGGAAAAGATTGTTAAAGTATAAGGTGTGTGTATATTTGTTATGAGGAAAAGATTTAATTAATTTTTGATGAGCCTTGATGTTAATTTTTATTGCTCCCTTTTAATACTAATTTTAAAACAGTAAGCAGAAGAGAGTTTTGTTTTCCAAGCTGCTTCCTTGGTATACCAGTTACTGAGTTTGTGTTTGGGAACAGAGGAATCTCTGTCACAGTGAATTTAGGAACAGTGCATATTCATAGTTCACATAAGCATATTAAAGGCATTGTGGAATCCTCGCCCCTGCACCTTTTTCACTCTGCTTAAATAAACCTGTTTGTATAAGGGAAAACACCTTCCCACCTCTTACTGCCCTTGAGATCTGTTTAGGAACCACAGCTATAACACTTTTTCTGGGGCTCTAATATGCTTTCAGATCCTGGCTTTTTGGTTGTTAATGGCAGGTAGAGTCTTTGCTCTTGCCTGCTTTTGCAGTAAAATATCTGTGGGAGTTATTAATATTTAAAGGGGGGAAAAGGAGCCAGTCATTGTCAATCAGAAAAACCTGTGGCTAGGGCATCTGTGTATGTCCATGAGCAGATGTCTCTGCTATCTCTTGGTTCTTAAATGAACATCAGACTTGTTGGCTGTTTGGATTATTGGAGCAGGAATAAATTGATGTTCAGTTCAGTTTTTCATGGCATTGGAAGGGACAAAAAATGTTTAAAACAAAATTGTGATTAAATCAAAGTGCTTTTTTTCTTTAATTAAGAAAAAGTTTCAAATGAAGAAAAATACTCTTAAACGTAAGTGTTTAGCTCAGCCTTTTTAATCACCTGTTTTTCTGTTCAGAAGATAGACTAATGCATATTCTAGGAATTGAAATGTCTCCAGAAAGCTTACAGGAAGTTGTGAACTGGCATTGCAGGCTTTTTTAGATGTACTCATTTGTAAGCACCTTGAAGAGAAAGTGTTCATCTTTATATTGCTCACAGGCAAGTTACTTGCTTTATGTGTGGCAGTAATTCGTGTCCTCATTTACGGCAAGAAGGGCTTTGTGTTCAGTTATCAAGTGCCGCCTGTGTGTCTCAACACTGTTGATCGCCTGGGATAGCGTGAAATGCGATTGCGATTGCGGTATCCGGAAGGTGGTTCATGCAGTTGCCTCCTGATTCACCTGCCCTCCTCGCTTCCCAGCTCTTGTTTCCCCCCGGCTCGCACGGGCTGAAGGGGTCTGGCTGTGAACTGCAGTACAGCTTACCATGGCGCAGGACTGCTCGCTTGAGTCAGGGCTCTTTAGTACAGGAGGGGCACAGACGTGGCCCTGGCCTCACGGGACAGATCGTTTGTGGGTTTGCTGTGTCGTATACGGGAGGCTTTGGCGTGTCTTTGTGGATGCCGTTGGTGGAGCATCTCTGACTGACTTGACAGACAGCTCTGTTCTCTTGCTGCTTTAGTGCCTCCCTCCACGCGCTGGTTCAGCCATTTGAAATTGTCTCTTGAGGCTTAAGGACGAGGAGTAGCTGAAGAGTTACCAACAGGGTTTCCTCATCTCATTAAAGAGGCTTGAACCTATAATCTGACCTACCCTAATCCTGAGCTTGTAGCTAGGATTAATCATTGCATGTACCGAAGTGTGTTACTCTGCTGCAGTTTCTGTCTCCTTTGTATATGGATTTGTTCATTCTGACTGACACATCTCTGACTTTCTTTGTGTGTGTGTGTGTATGTATCTCCATATATATCTTTTTTTATTTTGCTGTTCTTTTGTCCTGTCTATCCTTGTCTTAAACAGCTGTGATTTCTGTCCCACCCAAAATAAAACAGAAACTGATTATGCTATGGATTGAAGGTATATTTGTTGATTTAATTTTATATATATATATATATATAAAACCCTGGTAGCTTGAGACTTCTCTCTGTATGTATTTTATGAAAGAGCATGGTTTCCTAAATCTCAAGCTAAAAATGTGGCTGTTTTTCCTGGTATATTTGCCTTCAGTCGATGTTTCTGTGCGTTTCGGGCTTGGGCAGCTGTAGCACGGGCGTAGTGAGTGTGAGCGGCGTAGTGGTGCCCGTTACAAGACTTACAGCGTTCTCACAGAAGTGCTTTTGCTCTGTGTTGTTTGGGGGCAGCCCAGTAGGAGTGCTGGCTGGAGCAGAGACTGGTAATGCGTCTGACAGCTTTTTCTCTCATGTCACCTGCAGCCCAGTGGCAAACCCTTCTCTCTCTGCCCTCAGCGTGCAGGCTGGTGATTTAGGGTCCCAACTACACTGGCCCCTGCTTCTTTTTGTACAACCTATGAGGTAAGAATGTTTTTAAATATATTATTAAGTGGTTGAAAAAATTTAAAGGATAATATTTCATACTTTTGAAAATTATATGTAATTCAAATTTCAGTGTCTTTATAAAGCTTTATTGACGCACAGCCACACTGGTTCGTGGCTTCTCTCTTCTCTCACACTTAACAGAAGAATTGAGTAGTTTCCAACTAATGTGGTTGCAACTAACGTGGCCTGCAGAGGCTGAAGTATTTCCTACCTGGCCCTTTCCAGAAACAGCTTGCCAAACTGCTCTAGAATACACAGCGGAATCCATCACTTGTCTCTTCCTCCCCCACTAGTCTCTGGGTCAGACTATGACTCGACCATTGCTCTTGCTTCCTGATTATCTCCTTGCTTTTGTTCTTGTCTGCCTGCATCTACACAGTCAGAGGACTTTCTCTTTTTTTTTAAATCAGATTTTGTGACTGCTTTGCTAAAAACCATCTAGTAGTTTACTATCTTGCTCAGTAAGTGTGAAAAGTGTGTCGAATTTCTGTGTTGATGATTGTAGTGTAAAAGCAGACATGGCAGTGTGAGAACAGATGGACATGGCTGAGTTCCAATAAAACTTTATTTATAGGAGCAGGTGCTAAGCTTGATGCGTCCT